>NC_064618.1:42466271-43716271 GCF_023898315.1 Schistocerca nitens | reverse complement strand
ACCTAGTTAAATATATAGCTGTAAAACTTGCAATGTATTTACAATGTGCAGCCAACATTTTTCCATCGATATATCGGTACTTACATTCGATACGTTGAGTGCCGATACTGGCATTTTTTAAATATGTGTGCACTGGATTCCCAGTATTTTTAAAAATACAACAGTCTTAGTGTAAGCGCAGGATGTGTTATGTGTACTGACGGCAAAAAATCGCAACGAAGAAAACTAGTTAATCTACAGTAATGAAATTTCTGGAATACATTATTCTAGGCAACACGTATAAGTTATTAATATTGCTGTATAAGAGAAGAATGCAAGAGCGAGATACGCCATTGCAAATGTAAAATGCCGATACAGTAATAACCGGCGTAACAGCCAGAATGTTGAATGCAAGCAAGCAACCACGTATTTTATTGTTCAAGTGCCGGATGTCAGTCTGTGGGATAGAGTTCCATGATTCTTGCACTTGGTCGATCAGTACAGGAACGGTAAATGTTTCTTGTAGATGACGCTGAGGGTGTCGTTCGATGATGTCTCATATGTGCTGGGTTGGATACAGATCTGGTAACCGAGCAGGCCTAGGCAATACGTCGACAACCTGTAGCGCATGTTGCGTTACAACAGCGGTACGTGAACGAGCTTTATCCTGTTAGAATACACCCCTTACATGCTGTTTACGAGTGGAAGCCCTACACTTCAAATTTCCTGTCAGGATGCGCCGGATAACAACGTGATTACTCCTTCTGTCATTTAAATCGCCACCAAGACCATAACTGCAGATTTGGGTCCAGCTGCAAGTTGCAGGTTAAGTGCAGGTCCTAAATTGGCCTCCTTTCAACCAACATACGAACATCTGTCGACTGAGGCAGAACCAGTTTTCATTAGGAAACACAGCAGACTTATACCCTGCCCTCTAGTGAGCTGTCGCTTAACGCCATTGAGGTCGGAAATGACGGTGGTTTGACGTCTGTGGACAGCACGGTGCAGGGCGTCAGGGTCGGAGCTGTCATTGAAGTTGAGAGGCACCCACATGCCTTGCTCATACTGTGGCATCAAGCAGTCAGGCCTGCAAGATGGGTGGTCTGCCAAGCGAGTGGATTCATTCTTATCTACCGAGTAACATGAACTCTCGTACTCACAGTTAAGTTACAAATTATCCACCTGTATGAATAATACGCAACGGAAACGCATATCTGACTATCAGTGATTTACAGAACTCTGACTGTTCACTACGCACTGGCAATACCACATTTTCTTTATGTCTTTATTTAACGGCTTTTATCAACACGTGGCCACCGCACTGAATATGAATGGCGCACACATTATAAGTTCGGGACATCATGACAACATACAATTCGAAGGAAAAGTTCACCAATCTTTTTCTTTTCACTATCTTATTTATTCCGATAAATTCTATAACCTAAAGACACAAATTCTATAACCTACAACAATAACACATGAGAAATTCCGGCCAGTAAGCATGGCTTTACATTGGTGAATCTCTATATTATGGTCTCGTAATTATTTAACGCTACAGTGCACTTTCTGGATAGGATGGTGGATCCTTCATTATACCTCACACTTCGACTCTCACAATCATCATAACGAAACTTTCCTCCAGACCGAACGGTACCGAAGGAACAGGCATAAGCCACTAATCTTTTGAAACTACCTTGCTACTCTCCCATGCAAACCACACATACCCAAATCACATGACATGCACCACACTACGACATGGAATACAAAACACTAAATAGTCACAACACTATCACTTTCATCTTCCCCACTTCAATTAGAATTTATCCCAGTTTCACACGACACGCCCCACTTTGTAATTCTACTTTCCTACTATGAACTCTGGAGATATTTGCACGTCTTCCTGTGCAATGCAAGCCTAGTGGCGTTGCTGGATAGACGGCCGACTCACCTTGCTTCTCTCTCAGAGTTTGAATCTAGCGTTACACGGAATCATATCACGCAAAGTAATATTAAGAACGTATTCATCACACACGCGAGTCCTCAACTGATACCATGGACGAGTACCTCTCTTTATCCTTTGTCTCATACACAGATTGAGACTCACACAGTACTCACCATGTGGAAGTACTCGTCTCTAATATCAAGTCCTGCACACGCCATTTCTTAAATATTTCAACTTATGGTACACACGCTATTTCTTAAATATTTCAACTTATTGTACACACGCTAGTAATTCAGCTTAACTTAAGCACACAGAAGTATTTCAACTTATTGCTACACATGGTTTCATTGTGACCGTTGGTCACTTCCGAAGATTACTACAATCCCATTAATATTACCTGCCTGACATTTAATTCTCCCCACAAAAGTTCCTGAAATAGAGAAATTATTATTTCAAACTACTCTTAAATATTCCGCATGCATATCATGTCTCCACTCTTTTGTCATTACGGAGCACAACTAAAACAGGTCTTAACAGCACAAGATCCAGCGGCAGAGTGCTGAAACATGGCCGTTCTTGAGGTCCTCTCGCACTTCTGCTGAAGTGGGGGAGCATCTTGCTACCGTATTGGTCAGCCACATTTCAGGCGCTCAAAGCTCAGGTAAATTTCATCTCTTTCGTCCCACCAAAGGTGGCCAAAGGATCGTCTCAAAGATGATCATATATCCACATTCACTATCTGCAGTTAGCAGACGACCATACATTCATTCATTTCACAGATCTCACCAAACTGGATGTAGGGATTTACTTTGTGGGAGTGCACATGTGATCAATTAAATAAATAAATTGTCATTCTTTCCCACACTGGTATCCGGCTTCGCTGTATTAATTGAAATTGAGTTATTTTACAAAAAAATGTGTTGTTCTGACAAAAATAATGAAGTATGTTGCACCTATTTTCAATGTCGGGCGGTACTGTACCCTTTCACCACCGGCTACCCATGCAGAAAAAAATGGCACGTTACTATCCTTGCAATGCGAGGGTAGTTCCGAACATTATTTTAAGAAAACTGTATTAGAACAAACGTAGCAAGTCATCAAAATAACCAGGAGGAGACCTTAGCCCCTGGTGACCTCAAATAGACGACCAAATGCTGTTACTTTACCAAATTATTGACACAGTTGTTGCATTATTGTACTCTCCACAATCCGGAGTAACGTACACATACAAATTAAAACAATCCACATGACAAATAAAACATTACATCATACAAATAAAAAATAATGTTGAAATAAAAATTTGCTTAGTTACCGGGATCTTCGTTATTTTTATGTGTAATCCAAACTTCACAAATTCTATGACAAATAAAAATAATACTAATTGTACTCATGAAATTTTAAATAGCTCACCGTCCAAACACAGAACAAGTAATCTGACATTCATAAATTGCGTTGTAATAATCTTTACACGGCAATGTCTAAATACAAAACAAAATCAACAAAAGAAAAAAAAATTTGTACACTAGTTACACAAAGAAGTCAGGCTCCATATCAGTACTCTAAAATATACATCAAACCTACAGAGAAATAAAACTGAGAAGAAAAACAATGATACATACCACAAGTTACATACTGGTTACATAATACAGTCTGTCTAAGACATAATGTCATACCCCATTAACTATCATCACTTAAGCAATTGCCACAACTACTCGACTGTGAGTTTAACCTTATCCTTGTCCACCAGTACAAATACCTGCTGCTGAGCTAGTCAGTCCATCAACTTTGATCAATACACGCAGTAAATTGTTTAGCAATAAGTGATTGAATCCACCAGTAGCTCTCGTATCTTATTCTACTGCTCATTTCTCTGTTGTTACATATTTAGACGACAAGAACTTGCATTTTGACTAGCCTTCGTTGCACTTTAATGTGAAATATCACCACTGCGATAATGCAAATAAGTGGCTCCAGTCAACACACCAACAAGATCATTACTGTCCACGACATCAAAATGCTTCAGTTAATTCCGATATTTGTTGTGCAATGCAAACCCTTGTCCACTGTGAACACCTTACTGACCTATGCAACAAGAGCCGCTACGTTAGTATTACGCCACTGGCTAATAATTAAAGCATCATTGTACCAAATTTTCTAATAAACATGCTACGTGAACTGGTAGCCCAGAACAAACAAAAAAAAAACACTAACTATTCTAAACACAAATGTTAATGAAATACAATTATACTTGCTGTCCCTTCAGGAATGAAACATATAAAAAAATTTACACAATTACAAATACATTATTCCCTATCTTGCGAGTCACACGGAAACATTTCATTCTGTGATTTTCTTAGGGTCTAAAAGTTGCTGATAGGTTCCCCAGAAACACTGTCTCAGTGTCAAAGCTCTCCCATGGTTACCCGGACGAAAGTCTTTAAGTCACTCAAATCGGCATTTTGAACACGCACTGAACAGTAAACTGTATCTCACATTAAACACAAATGTCATAGTCACTCTCAGAGTACCATCCACACGAATCTGGTCGTCCAAAAATGGCCCTACAACTACTATTACCCACGGTTCTGTCCTTTCAGTTCATGGTGTAATTAAAAGTCGTAAGTTCCAACAAACAGCACTTATTCCCGCACCAATTAAAGAAATGTCTCCTACTACAAATGCAAATGTCAATGTCCCACTTTAGTTTCTTGCGTTCGTACAATAATTAGTCACCAAACGACAACTGTCGTCTAAGTATACCAAGCGTCCCACATGCAATTCACAAAGCACACTTAACAAGTCACTGCCAAAAGTTTATGGATCGCACCGTTCAGTGGTCAAGACAAAACAAAACGATCGTCCTGTCTGCTAAAGACACTCACAACGTGGAAACACCAGTCCTTCATTTTCCAACTTATGGAGGCATACGAGCAGTCATCTTGTTTCACGGCTCCACAGTCCAGTACTAGTTAATAGTTGCTGGTAAAAAATGCCCGCCGGGCTCTGCCACGCGTCGTTCATTCTACCGTCGCTCCGCTGTTGAGCAGAAGAAACCACCCACTGTTGCCTCCGCGGGATACTTTCCCCAGTCGTAAGGGTGGCGGAACTTATGAATGGCCAATGGTACGTGCGTGTCGCCCCAGGCCGTTGACCTGCTGTAGCAGGTGCGTGGAGTGTACCCCGACCGGCAGCGGAGTGGGAGTGCCGCGGCTTTGTCACCTCTCCCATGGCGACGTCAGCTTCGCCCCGCTAGCTGTATGGGCGTTATGACACCTAATCAGTCAGACCCTTCCGTGCATCTCACAACATTACAGACAAAAGGATATTCTTACAGTATTTAAATACTCATTGATTACTTGTATGATCTATTAGATACATTGGTAATAAAAGAATCTTTGTTCTAAAAACATAAAATCATACCCCCTAGTTTTCTACACATACAACATCAACATTTATCTCTTTTCTATATACAGCCCACACTTGTGCTATTGATTGTACCTGTCGTCCCTCATACAAAACATGAAAGTGTTAAAGAAAAAGGAATAAGACACAATCTATACAGCTCATAATTACAATATCAAATAGTAGACTACTTTAACATCCTATCACAGTGAAAATATTAGAAACTGTTGATTCTAAAACTACAATATACAGTGAACCTTTGTGCTTGTGACAGACTGAAATTAATACCCCTTGAAAGTGTTTTAACAAAAAAAAAAAAAAAAAAAGAAAAGAAATAATCTACACAGCTCACAATTACCTACCACATGTTATTAAATAGTAAACTACTTTAACATCCTAACACAATAAACATTTTAGAAACTGATGACTCTAAATCTACAACATACAATGCACCTTTGTGCATGTGACAGACTGAAATTAATATCTCTTTATATATTTTACCTTTTTATTATATATAACAACATTTCTAGGACATGTATGTACCATCCACATGATGTCAGATCCTGACCTGCCATCGAGGTTCATCCAAATCAAACAATAAAGCACAATAATGTTTTAGTTATGGATCAGTAGCATCCCCTTTACAGGAGTGTGCGCATTGATCACACTACTCTACGACTCTCACTCACCAGACATCACATTTTCCTTCTCATTCAATCCATTAATACACTAACAGAATAGGTCTAGAAGTCAGCTAACCTTAGCACCACCACACTCACGACAACATACCATACCTTTGCTCCCTTATACTCAACCCCATAACACATGAAGCTGTTTCGGAGATAGCTTTCCAGTCTCCGAATTCGTTCTTTCACTCTGGCACCTCTCTCCATCGGCTTACCTCTGCATTCACTTTACCGATTATTCATCCTGCTAAATATCAACTTAGAATTGCGACATTTCATCTAAGAACAAAAAATACACAAATTATTCATCCTGAAAAGTAACTGTACACATTCTTGGTACCGTTTTGATTAGTTATGCTGGTACCAGGCTTCAACAACAACAACAACAACAAAAATTATTTTTTTCACATAGCAACTGTTATGGTAAGAATTAGATTTACACTTATATTACATCTTACGTCAGTATTCCACAACGTTCACCATCTGGATCTCATACTCCCTTTATGTCCTTTCACGTTGTGCAGTTGTCCTCATCTCTTCATTCGTATTTCGGCTCTCCGTCCGTCCATTACTCCATCATTTCCTGGTCTTCCTTCGCCATTCGCATCTATCTCGATTGCAGCATACACCGGCCTCTCTGTAACATACATCTAAGACATCTCCACATTATTCAATTCTACTCACCTTTATTTACCAATGTTTCATCACGTCGAATCTCTCTTTATTAATCACACTGCTTCACGTCGCTTCTCTCCTTAAATATCACCTTTATCCACTACTATTTATCACGTCGCTTGTCTATCTACCATCTTTATCCACTCATTAATCATCACGTCGTTTCTGCTTGATCCCTATTCATACGACAAAAAATACGTACATACACCACTCTGTCGACTCCTGTTCATGACTCATTCGACCAGTCTATTCCGTCATACTTCCTGACATCCCGCCTGAACATTCTTACGTTCGATTTGACCCTGCACAACGTTACACACCACACATAAATACACTGACTATCTACCATAAATTGCCTACTTTCGATCTATCCATAACTTTTCCATAATTTGATGTTAGAAATGTGATGAAGCCCACGAGATTGTTTTCCCTTGATCGTTTCAATCAGTACAGCATTTTCATGGACAATCCGCCTCACTCTGAATGGTCCACTATACACAGTAAAGAATTTGCTGGTTAGGAATCTAAGCTTACATGAAAATTAAATGTGTGCAGAGAATATACAAGCTGGGAGAAATGGGCAGCCCAAGTGTTAGAAACTTTGGTGCTAGTGGCCTCTTTCACTAACACCAGTTTCCGAACAGCCATACGCAGCACCTCATAACTGTTACTATGACAATGACATACTACTGATCAGATGGCAGCTAATATAAAAACTTCGGTCACAATGTTGACCTTTTACATTACGTGTTAAGCACCTGCCATAGTCAAATCGCTATAATTAAACTGGACTCATTGGAACTATTACATAACATTTTTAGCAACTGTTTTGTTTTGAGGAAACAGTCCTTTTACTTTACTGTCCCAAATAAAAATTTGCAAATTTTGCTCTGAGAGACCAGCCTAACAGATGCCATTACTGGTGTTTTATTCTCTGATCAGAAGTATGGTATTTGCATTCCTACATAACAGTAGAGTATGTCTGTTACATAGACAATTTTCAGTGCCAGCTGCATGTGTTTTAAGGCAAGATGCTAAGGGCCGATATGTTTGATTAGTTTCTCCTATCATTCAATCCATTATGACAAGAATGAAATGCCAGGGTTCCATGCTCTCCTGTCATTCTGATAGTTTCTGCCGTTCCTATCCTCGGCACTATCTGACCTATGAGTCGTGTCTCCGTTCACGATATTGCTCTCATTACCCAATCCTTGTAACAAGTGCTGAAATGACGCAGAATCGTCTACGCCTCTGCCTGCTATCGCTATATCTCTGCGCAATTTCCCTGGCAACTTCGCTATATAGATCCTAATGAGCTCCCCAGGTTCGTATGTCACATCCAAATACCCATTTCGTCTCAGCATTTCCTGATAGCACGACACTGGATCTCTTATACCACCTTTGTTACAATTTGGCATCATCAGTATGCTTTGCTTAACCTGGTCCTGCTTACTTTTCGACCAGAATTCATTTAAATAGCTACTACAGTCTTTAATAACTTCCTGCATTTTTTCTCTAGCTGCGTCCCTCAAATGGTTACACACAAACTTCATTTTGAGGAGCGGTCCCCACGATGAAGGTAATGAATCTTGAAACTGAGACAGCCACAGGCATGGATGTTGGTAATTATCAGGATCCGGAAAACAAGTATACGTTTGTACCGACACGAAGTGCCTCCTACATTCTTCTTCCGCATTTATGTTTTCCGACCTTGGACTATACCCAGTTGGGTTTGCCACCTGTTTTATCCGACACAACCGTTCTTCTAACTCTCTGAGTTCGTCTTCCTCTTTCTGCCTATTTTTGTTTTTTGAATTTATCTCACTCTCCCTCTGCAATCTACATGGTGGTGTTTCACCTTCGCTTCTGCACGCTAATTGCAACTGTGCTAGTTCTTCCCTATGTTTCCTATTTGTTTCTAATCGTGCCTCTTTAAACTGTAATAGTGCTTGTATCTCCTCCTGGTCGGCATAAACCTCTCGCTGCGTACTGTCAGAACCTGTCTCGCCTCTTATACTGATCTTTTCTACATCTGCACTAATCTTATTCTTTCTGACCAATACCTCCGCCACTTCATCCATGTGTTTATTTAGCGCCATTTCTTGCCGGGTGATTTGAGCTTCCACGCTGTCTAATGCCCCTCATTTATCTGCAAGTAAGTCCTCCACTACCTCTTTGATACGCTCATCTGGCAACACGTCCCTATGTTCTGTAATATCACTCTCTATTGCAATTATTCGTACCTCCAAATTATTGGCTTTTTCTTTCACGGCGTCACATACTTGCTTCAACGCACCCAGATTCTTCTCCCCCTCATCTAACCGATTATTAACTGCAGACAGACGCTCATCGATAACTGTGTGTAGCTTCCTCATTGCCTCTTTATTTCCCTTATCCATTGCCTCCAGTCTTTCCTTATTTGCTTCCAATCTTTCCTCAGTCTCCCTATCTCTCTCCTTATTATCTCTATCCATCGCTTCCAATCTTTCCTTATTTGCTTCAAATCTTTCCTTATTCTCCCTATCTCTCTCCTTATTATCTCTATTCATCACTTCTAAACTTTCCTTATTATCTTTATTCATCGCTTCCAATCTTTCCTTATTATCTCTATCCATTCTCTGTAAAAACTGCAGTAGCACACTGTCATTTGCTACTTTCGGTGCACTCACCTCGTTCGCCTGAGAAACTGTAGCTTCGCTAAGGGTAGCTGCACTTTCACTGCATACCTGACCTAGTCCCGGCTCGCCCGCGTCGTCGGGAAAAGCCCCCGATTGTGAACAAAGCCCGCCGCTCAAAGGATCACCTAGCAGCGGACCACTGAACAATTCAGCCCCTTCCGAGTGTTTGCCGTTCCCGCTGCTACGTTCACCCCAGAATCGCTATTCTCCATGGTGACTACACTTTTCGACTGCGACCTAGATACTACGGACAATACGAAAAAAAAATTATACAACGAACTTCCAGCCTTGGACGATATAGCAATTAATTACATAAAAAATGAAAGATCCTCACCAATCCAGAAAGAAATAGCAAACAGAAAAAATTTTACTTCTTAGCGCTATCACAATACATTCCATAAAAAAAATCTTAACAGCAAACCCAATCAGCAAAGCCTTGGCAGGAAGTATCCTGGCAGGGTCGAAATTATGAGAGGCACCCACATGCCTTGCTCATACTGTGGCATCAAGCAGTCAGGCCTGCAAGATGGGTGGTCTGCCAAGCGAGTGGATTCATTCTTATCTATCGAGTAACATGAACTCTCGTACTCACAATTAAGCTACAAATTGTCCTCCTGTATGAATAATACGCAACGGAAACGCATATCTGACTATCAGTGATTTACAGAACTCTGACTGTTCACTACTCACTGGCAATACCACATTTTCTTTATGTCTTTATTTAACGGCTTTTATCAACATGTGGCCACCGCACTGAATATCAATGGCGCACAAATCATAAGTTCGGGACATCATGACAACATACAATTCGAAGGAAAAGTCCACCAATCGTTTTATTTTCACTATCTTATTTATTCCGATATATTCTATAACCTAAACACACAAATTCTATAACCCACAACAATAACACATGAGAAATTCCGCCCAGTGGGCATGGCTTTACATTGGTGAATCTCAGTATTATGGTCTCCTAATAATTTAACACTACAGTGCAATTTCTGGATACGATGGTGGATCTTTTATTATACCTCACACTACGACTCTCACAATCATCACCACGAAACTTTCCTCCAGACCGAGTGGTACCGAAGGAACAGGCATAACCCACAAATCTTTTGAAACTACCTTGCTACTCTCCCATGCAAACCACACATACCCAAATCACATGACATACACCACACTACGACATGGAATACAAAACACTAAATAGTCACAACACTATCACTTTCAGCTTTCCCACTTCAATTAGTATTTATCCCAGTTTCACACGACACGCCCCACTTTGTAATTCTACTTTCCTACTATGAACTCTGGAGACACTTGCACGTCTTCCTGGGCAACACAAGCCTAGTGGCGTTGCTGGATAGACGGCCGACTCACCTTGCTTCTCTCTCAGAGTTTGAATCTAGCGTCACACGGAATCATATCACGCAAAGTAATATTAAGAACGTATTCATCACACACGCGAGTCCTCAACTGATACCATGGACGAGTACTTCTCTTTATCCTTTGTCTCATACACAGATTGAGACTCACACAGTACTCACCACGTGGAAGTACTCGTCTCTAATTTCAAGTCCTGCACACGCCATTTCTTAAATATTTCAACTTATGGTACACACGCTATTTCTTAAATATTTCAACTTATTGTACACACGCTAGTAATTCAGCTTAACTTAAGCACACAGAAGTATTTCAACTTATTGCTACACATGGTTTCATTGTGACCGTTGGTCACTTCCGAAGATTACTACAATCCCATTAATATTACCTGCCTGACATTTAATTCTCCCCACAAAAGTTCCTGAAATAGAGAAATTATTATTTCAAACTACTCTTAAATATTCCACATGCATACCATGTCTCCACTCTTTTGTCATTACGGAGCACAACTAAAACAGGTCTTAACAGCACAAGATCCAGCGGCAGAGTGCTGAAACATGGCCGTTCTTGAGGTCCTCTCGCACTTCTGCTGAAGTGGGGGAGCACCTTGCTACCGTATTGGTCAGCCACATTTCAGGCGCTCAAAGCTCAGGTAAATTTCATCTCTTTCGTCCCACCAAAGGTGGCCAAAGGATCGTCTCAAAGATGATCATATATCCACATTCACTATCTGCAGTTAGCAGACGACCATACATTCATTCATTTCACAGATCTCACCAAACTGGATGTAAGGATTTACTTTGTGGGAGTGCACATGTGATCAATTAAATAAATAAATTGTCATTCTTTCCCACACTGGTATCCGGCTTCACTGTATTAATTGAAATTGAGTTATTTTACAAAAAAAATGTGTTGTTCTGACAAAAATAATGAAGTATGTTGTACCTATTTTCAATGTCGGGCGGTACTGTACCCTTTCAAAGTAACCAATTTGTAGGAGTACGTTACGTCATTGTGAAGCCAACTGATACTCAAATTGCTGCTGCGGATACTGTACGATGCGTCAGAGCCATAAATCTAACAGATAGTCTACCCTGTCGGTAATGTCACGTGGCCAGTCAGCTCTTCTTGCTACCGTACGTTCTTGTGGTCATCGCTGCCAGCAATCTTGTACAGTTGCTACATCCTGCCAAGTGTTTCTGAAATATCACAGCCGGCCGTTGTGGCCAAGCGGTTCTAGGCACTTCAGTCCGGAACTGTGCTGCTGCTATGGTCGCAGATTCGAATCCTGCCTCGGGGTTGGATGTGTATGATGTCCTTAGGTTTAAGTAGTTCTAAATTTAGGGGGCTGATGACTTCAGATGTTAAGTCCCATAGTACTCGGAGACATTTGAACCATTTTGCAATATCGCAGAAAGAACATCCAGCTTGTCGTAGCCCTATTACACTATCTCGTTCAAACTCAGTGAGCTGCTGAATAGCGTTTTTGTCGTCTTAAAGGCACTCTTGAGTAACATCAACGTCCAATCTCAAAGGTAACTAACCCTAACCATTGTCACAGCGTGTATTTAAAGCAAGTCTGATTTGCATGCTCATTAGTTGAGCTACTAGCGCCAATCGTATGCGACTGTTACCAAATTTGATTCGACATCATGTTTCAGACGTATAAACACGCCAACCAGTTTTCGCTTATGTCGCACAACTCCTTCTCGGTGTTGCAATATTTTTTTCCGTCAGTACATTTTCCGAAGATTACACCGAAATAATAGCACTGTATTAAACTTTCCACTCCTCTTTTCGAAGCTTGAAATTTTCTAGGATTCCTCGCAAAGGGAAATATGCAGCAAGAAGAATTTTTATGAATCGCCAAATTTTTTGATTCGTCAAGTACATCACGCTGCTACTGCTCTGTTTTAAACTGAACAAGTTCCTGATCAAAGTTGCTGCATAATAACGGTTAATGGTGGCTGGTAAGCAGCCACTTTCTAATTTCGCTCACGTTCTTTTCTCATTTGACCGAGTGTTTTGTGCAAATATTTGCATAGATGTTTCTGTAATCAGCATTAGCTGTGGACAGTCTTGATCTTTAGGGTATCTCTCCCTGAAATGTGGGGAACTGACCAGCTAACACTTAGGCGGTCGGAAGATACGCCGATGAGTTACTACGGAGCTCGATGAAATAGCTGCGTGGTATTCGATGCGGGCCAGCCAGGGTGGCCGAGCGGTTCTAGGCACTACAGTCTGGTACCGCTCGACCGCTTGGGTCGCAGGTTCGAATCGTGCCTCCGGCATGGATGTGTGTGATGTCCTTAGGTTAGTTTGGTTTAAGTAGTTCTAAGTTCTAGGGGACTGCTCACCTCTGAAGTTATGTCCCATAGAGCTCATAGCCATTTGAACCATTTTGAACCATTCGATGCAGTTTTTCTGTGTGAAATTGTTCCATTAATTGCGATATTTGAAGATATTTTTCGTATACGAAGGCATACGTTAAATCATTGTCAGATGTACACATGCTAAGGCTAGATTTTCGTTTGATTTCCCCTCCTAAACGTTTAGTGAATCACGGAAGCGAATTACGTATCCATACACGCAGTGTTGGCAACTTTCATGTCTTTGTAAGCCAGGGGAGGCAAACCTGGTTAGAGAGCAGATCTTTCGCCACTCAGTCCTAAACATTTCCCAAGCATCGCAATCACTCTTTCTCTCAATTTAATTACTCATTTATTGTGATTCCCGTATGAAAGTTGTTCTATGTTATGGCATTGAGCTCGACTTGTCGGATACATGTGTTTGTATTGTCAGGGGCTCGTTCGTTGCAATGTTCATAAGATTTTTGGAGAACAACACAATTTAAATTCAACTACAATATTTCATTTCCCTTTTTGTGGGTCGTTTATTGAGTTAATTGCACAACACTCTGTGAAGCGCTGTTTCTTGGCCGAGTCGTATGAAACGTAACTTTCCCGTCAGATTACTGCTGCAGTTGATGTGTATCACTGAATATTTACTGCTCAAATAACGTACAAATACCGCACTTTACACCTCGCAGAACCAAGGAGGGTACGGGTGGATATCGGAATTAACGCCCATCCTTTGAAAATATTCTTATCTAGTCATGTACTTTATATTTAAAAATTTTGAAAACAAAGTTATTGTTTTAACTGAATTCGTGTACCATATTCGGCAGGTCTTTTAAATTTCCCAGTAAAACTTAACCATAAGCTTTAAGTCTCTATAGAAGTGAATGTGACTTTTCGCAATAAGTGACATGCTTGTATTCTCAGGTTCAGCTCCCTTCTTAAACAACAACACAATTTTAAAAAGGTATGTTGTGAAGACAGTATTTTTTAAAAGTTTTTGTGGCGGTTATATAGCATCCCTTTCCTTGTTATACGCATTACAGAAAATGCCCTAGTATGGCTGAGATTGTGCTAGAAAATATTTACATGTGCTGCACACAACTTATATATGAGTACCTTTTTGAAAAGTATTCCACTAATAAAATTCGATAACAATCAACGAAATTGGTTTTTTTTAATTTCTTTTTCGAGGTGGGCGTAAAATATCACCCCCCATCCCCTCCCCCCATTCCGCCTAGTGTTACACGTTACGTAAATGCGTTGTTGTTGCTAGGTTTAATAGCAAGTTCTAATGCTTGTTAGACATGAATAAAAACACTTTTGAAGAAACAGCCACAGCATCACTCCAACCTCTATCGTATGAATCTGCCTTATAATGTGAAATTGCAAGTTAGGTTCCTGCGACAGAGGTTGTTTGCAGTGACGCTGTGGTCGTGTCTTCATATATATATTTATGCGTATCTAACAGCTATTTCAAATACACTATGGCTTGGTAAAACGCGCATATTCAAATCTTGCGAACTGTATCATCATTCATTGTAGTAATTTCATGGTGGCAATATGGTAGTAATTTCATGTTTGACGATTGTGACTACCATATTACGTCCAATTGCCATTGCACAATGAAGAATTAAAACTGACCACTATCACACACTTAATATTATTGGGATGGTGCGATTGCTTTTCCAACTTCACTCTCATTCGCATTTTTGTATGATGCCTGATATCTGCCCGTAGAGAATTTAATGTACGTGAGTGCTGCTCATGAAACATTCTTTTTTCTTATCGGGTCAGACAGCAATAACGGATCTGTCGTTTAAGTCATTTCTAAGTTATTATAAGGCATAGTTACTTTACACCAGGAAAGGATAGGTTTACTTGGGAGAAGTTAAACCATTTGCTTAATAGACCACACCGTTTCCAATGTGAGATTCAATTCTTCACATATTGATGCTTTTCATTTGTCTGCAGATTGCTGAAGCACTGAAATAATACAACAGTGCTGTGCTTTCGACGGTTCTTATCTAGGCCGGAGAGGTCAGAAATTTTGTAGGGTCTCTGGTGAAGGGAGAGATTCAGCAAAAATTTTTTTCGCATTAACGTAAATCACAATCAACATTAAGATTCGGCGACGTGCTATGTGGCTCCTGCTGTACTTTTAGACTAAAAATTTAACATTAGAGTTGCTGCATAGAGACATGAGGTTGAATTCCGGACATATTTATGCTTGCTACTTGTATGCCTATTGTTGAAACATTTGGAAAAAAAAGTTGACGTGTAACTTAAAGCAACACACCTCATTATTGGCGTCATTTTGTTTCGTAGTTAATGTTGAATCTCGAAGACTGTTGCACGCTATTCTCTTTCGTTTTGTTGCGTTTATCGCATCGTTCAGAAAAAAAGGGAAACGCAAGAAGTGGAAATGTAATCCGAATAGCACAACTGAGACATCTTTATTCTTTGTGTTTACGGCTGTTTCTATGGTGATCTAAGCAGTTGCAGTACAAATATAAATACTTGGTGCCATAAGGGGGTCAAAGAGAGTTTGCTGCACTTTTTTGTAGGAAGTTCAGAACGTAAATACGGTTGCATCAAATTCCTGAGACTTCCCAACATCTTGCTCCATTTTACATTGTATGACGCTTTTTCTAGGTCGACAGATCCTATGAAGTTTCTTAATTTTTTATGGTCTTGCCTCAATTATCAAGTGCAACGCCACAACAGACTCGCTGTTACCTTTATCTTTCCTAGAGCCAAACTAATCGTCATCTGACAATCGTCAGTGATCTTTTCCACTCTTCTGAATATTCTTCTTATCAGCATCTGGGATACTTGATCTGTTAAACTAATTGTACTATTGTTCCTGCACTTATCTGCCTTTGCTGTCTTCGATATAATGTGAATAATATATACTGGAAGTATGGTGGTGTCTTCAGTAAGTCTGAGTAGTTGTTTCGTCGATAATTTCCCCAATGATTATAGAAATTCCGAAAGAGTATTATCTATGCTTTTCGCCTTAAATGATAAGTCTTTTAGTACTCTGTCAGTCTCTGCATCGTAAGTCTTTCGCGTGATATATCATTCACATAATGAGAAGGGTTTGCTGTTCACCAATCGAGTGTGAGAATTCGTCAACAGAATATTGACTTTTATTTTCAAGAATTTTCTTCAGAAAGCGCTATTTACGTCCGGTTATTACATCTGTTAGCTTCATTGACAGACGTACGTTCACTGATCAATGTGCACACCCTACAGCTATAACAATGAAATAGAAATAAAGGAACAACTGCAAAAGGGAAATTCACACATTTCTTTATACGGTTTAAGTGATTTAAGGAAATTTGCCACTTAATCTAACTGCGGTGAAATTACTTTAGGTGTTCCGCAGTGTTCGATCATGTGTCCCGTTCTGTTTTTGATATATGTGAATCACCTCCCTTCTTATCTGAAACAAGAAGCTAAATTGACACTGTTTCCTGATGATACGAGCATCATTATTAATCCGGTAAAAGAAACTTCGATAGAAAATGGTACAAATAATGTCTTTGGAAAAATTATTAATTGGTTTTCTGCAAACGGGCTTGCTTTGAACTTTGATAAAACACTGTACATCCAATTTTCTGCTGCAAGGAGTACAGTTCTTTCAATAAAAATAACAGATCAATAGTAGCCAGGGTAGAGCATACTAAGTTTCTGGGTGTACATATAAATGAGAATCTTAACTGAAAAATTCGTATTTTTTATCCTCCAAAGGAACTAGGTTCAGCAACTTATGCAGTCAGAATAATTGCCAATTTTGAGGATATAGAATTTAGTAAGCTAACATATTTTGCATTCTTTCACTCTCTGATGTCATACGCAATAATATGGCGTAAGACAACATTTACGCAAAAAGTATTCACTGGTCAAAAGAAAGTGTTAGAGCAATGTCTGGGGCTCATAGTCACCATTTTGTAGGAATTTGTTTAAAAGGTTGGGATTTCTTACAACAGGCTCACAGTATATTTACTCAGCAATGAAGTTTGTTCTTAAGAACACTGAGCAGTTTAAAAACAACAGTGAATTCATGATTATAATACCAGAAGGAAGAAAGACTTACACTGTCCTCTGCTTTGGCACAGAACGGGATAAAATAAGCTGCTGTAAAACTTTTCGATAAATTACCAGATGAAGTAAAATTTCTAACAGACAGCAGTAATAGTTTCAAAAATAGATTGAAATCATATCTCCTTGACATCTCCTTCTATACCGTAGATGAATTCTTGAACAGGAATAAATAAAACTATGGATATGATATGTGTATTTTGTGCCATTTAAGAGACTGGGGTAGGTAATGAGAATTTTAAGCTAAAAAAAACTTGATCCATATGTGGATTTTTATGCACTTGACACATTCTACTCATAACGGTTACCGTGATATTCAGATATCCATCAATGGAACACGTAACTAACTAGCTAACTAACTGTCTTCACAGCCGCCTGTCCTTGTTCGACGTTACCGTTGCATTTCTTATATTTTCAATGAGATTTCGAATTTCTTACTAGCTATTCTTTTCACGTCTACTCTACGAATTTTGTCTTGTGTGACCTATACGCTCTTGTTTTCTCCAATAGTTAGCTGCGATATGTGCTGATTGTTGCTTCCTGTCTGTGACCCCAGCAACTGAGTATTCCCACGAACAGCCACTAACAATTATGTCCATGTTTCTGTAAACTTTCCTTGATGTTTGACTGTTTGTACCGAGGTGAGTCAGTTCGAACTTAATTTGTGAACGAAGAAGCTCAAACATTATTTACCATTGTGACCAAACTCTTTCTCCACCTCTGTAAATGTTCAGATAACAAAGAGACCTGATATGGCCCTACCATGTATATTACGTAGTATGAAATAGGTGTTGCTACTCTATTTTTTGAGGATTGGTTCAAATGGTTCAAATGGCTCTGAGCACTATGGGACTTAACATCTGTGATCATCAGTCCTCTAGAACTTAGAACTACTTAAACCTAACCAACCTAAGGACATCACACACATCCATGCCCGAGGCAGGATTCGAACCTGCGACCGTAGCAGTCGCGCGGTTCCGGACTGCGCGCCTAGAACCGCTAGACCACCGCGGCCGGCTTTTTGAGGATTCTTAGTTCGGTGTTGCCACAAGCAGAACCTTCCAAACCGTAACAATGTGATCAGATAGGAAACTAGGGATAGGTGTGTCTGCGTTGGACATCTCCATCCCTATTGTATCTCCACTTTCCTGTTCTCCGTCTCACCTTAATGCAATCTCCAGCGAGAGATATACAGCACGGTCTGCAACAGCAGACCGTGTCCTGCCTCCAGTCTGGAGAGTTAAACACATACTCTACGGCGACTTGATGGATAGCCCTTGACTCGTGCTTGCACTCACACCTCATTTACATACAGAGCCCTGATTAATTTCTGCAGCCGCAATGGAGAGCATGTACTCCTTATCTAGTCGTGCGGAAAAAGACGAAACGCTGAGGCTTGTGTTAACCTTCTGATGTGTCGGCAGCGGGGCCAACACCTTGTAGATCGAAGTGGCTGAAAGTGCACGCTAAACTAACGCAGACGGGCGTGAAGTACTGGAACATGAGACTTATTAATGAATAAGAAGAAAAGTACGTAGCTGGAATAATATACTTAACTTTATTCTCTTGTTGGAATACATCTCTTGAATAGTAGTAAGCTATAAGCACTGATACAAATGGCGCCTTGCTAGGTAGTAGCTATGGAATAAGCTGAAGGCTATTCTATCAGTCTCTCGGCAAATGAGAGGAAGACTTGGTAGGTCTGGTCGCAAGCTATGTCGTCCGTACAACTGGGGCGAGGTCATGTCCGTGTCTTGTGACCTGCCATGTGGTGGCACTAGGTTTGCGATTACACAGTGGCGACACGCGGGTCCGACATGTACTACAGGACCGCGGCCGATTTAAGTTACCACCTAGCAAGTGTGGTGTCTAGCGGTGACACCACACCTTCCATTTAAAAAAAAGGAACATAATAGTAAAGAATCGTTTCCTGCTCAAGATATATGCTTCAACAACTAATCCAACGCACATTTCACTGGAAAAAAAGAAAACAAAAAAGAAAGCGATAAATGAATGAGACAATACTGAATACATGTGGAATTTCATATGCTGCCATTCAGATAGGATCTTTCTGAGATAATGTGCAAGCATGTTTACTGTAAACAATAGTAACGAGAGGATAAAAAGTTGTGAGAAACATGTACGATAAACTCAATAAAATTTCTCTGGGTTTGTGACCGCATTGCCAAAATATAAAGCTACCGACGTTTCGGTCCCTCTTGCAAGTGACTTACTTCATGGTGTTTTTGTTTACACGGACCGAAACGTCAGTAGTTTTATATATTGAGAATGCGGTCACAAACCCAGAAAAAATTTATTTAATGTGACAATGGCCCCAAAAGCCTACGTTTATATGTATATGTTTAGGTTTATGCAGATAACGTATAACGGAATTGTTTGCTTCTCCGTTAAGACCTGTCCCTAATTTCACGACTCAGTGACTAGGTCTGTTTAATGTCAAAAACTCTACTTTACTACTTTACCATTCTCTGCTTCTTGCACAATATGTTGACTATGACACTTTTCATACTCTGGCTGTTGAATTCTATCTTCTGAAGTCAATGTATCTTCATGAACACCAACTGCAGATTTACATAGGAGGTTTCATAGTTGTAGAAGGAGGAAAACGCAATCCAGTAGGAGGAACAATGCACAACCGTCTACATACTTGTATTAAGGTTGTTCATGGAGTGAATAAAATAAAATGACAGCCGGAGGATTGCAATAAGGAAAAAATGAATGTAATGAAAACGATAATAGGTTTGAGTACGGCATGCATATTACCGGACAGCGTATGTGCTATTCTGAACTTACCAAACTCTACTACAAAATTTCAGAAATATAATTCCTTACTGCACGCTGCTTGCAAATCTGAGGCAGAGGAATCTGCGGCATATACAGTGAAAGAAGCTGTGAATTTAATGATGAGTGCACAACGGGAATGTATTAAGGACACTGTAAATTAAATAAAACTTTAAACTCTAGGTGCTGTAAACGTCGTTACCTAATGTAACCTTTCCCTGAAGCCTTTTATACCACAATATTGGAAAAAGGACCCTATGCCATAAATATTTATTAAATTATACCGAAAAACGGTTCATTATTAAAAGGTATTTCAAAATTACAGTTTCAAAATATTACTTATGAAAATGATCGCTTGTTACCAAATAATGTAACACTATGTGAAAAATATTTCATTGTATTATTATTAACACTCCCAGAGAAAAGATGCTTCGGAAACTGTCAGTTTAATATGGAGGAGATAGAACGTATTTTTTCCCCTTAACAAGATGTAATAGGAAAGACATTTCTAGATGTCCCATGGTTGTAAATCGATAGGTATGGTAACATAAAGAATAGCATGGAGAGGAAATGCAGAGGTATTGGATAATCATCATTTTACTTCTGTAAAAAGTAAATGCACAAGAGGAAAAGTTCTCAGCTTGTGACTCTAAATGCAAGAAAACTACAGCACAACTAGTATACCTTCGTGAAATATCTGGACCTAAAGTAAGTCTTTAACGACATAAGATCGAATAGGACGTCCATTTTCTCCGAGAAAAACAGTTCAGAGACACGTAACACTATTTACAAAAATGAAATGGGAGTAACGGAACTGATCTACAAAGAGACAAAAGTCGTTGTTATCAAAGACGTAGTTTATCTCGACTACTGTCTAACATGTACACCGAACTAGTTACGGAATGGACCCCATCATTCACCCTACCGTTTCCACTGCCTTTTCTATAATTACGTTCCCCCTTTCTCCTTTCTTCCACCTATTCCTTCCTCCCTGCTTCCAGAGCCACTTACGCATTCAGTTAACCATTTAAATGCCTTTGAATGGCTTCATTCTGCCACCTTTACTCATAAGAAACACAAGTAAGTGCATAAAGATGATACGTAACAAGGAAATATATAATTGTAGTAGTTTAACGATTAGTACAGAAATACATTAACTTTGATAATTCCACCATTCATATTATTGATACGTACACTGAAGAGCCAAAGGAACTGGTACACCTCCCTAAAATCGTGTAGGACCCCGCACGGAAAAATGCTGCAACACGACGTGGCGTGGACTCGACTAATATGGTAGTGCAACATGAATCCTGTAGGTCTTTCCAGTAATCCGAAAGAGTACGAGGGGTTGGAGATCTCTTCTCAATAGCACGTTGTAAGACGTCCCACATACGCTCAATAATGTACATGTGTGGGGAATTTGGTGGGCAGCTGAAGTGTTTAAACCCAGAGGACTGTTCTGGAGCCACTCTGTAGCAATTCTGAATGTGTGGGTTGTCGCATTGTCCTGCGGGAATTGCCCAAGTCCGTGGGAATGCACAGTCGACATGAATGGATGCAGGTGGTCAGACAGGATGCTTACGTACGTGTCACCTGTCAGAGTCGTACCTAGACGCACCAGAGGTCCCATATCACTCCAAATGCACACGCCCCTCACTATTACAGAGCCTCCACACCCGTACACGACCATCCGATCGACACTATTTGAAACGAGACTCGTCCGACCAGGCAACGTGTTTCCAGTCATCAACAGTCCAATGTCGATGTTGACGGGCCCAGGGGAGGCGTAAAGCTTTATGTCGTGCAGTCATCAAGGGTACACGACTGGGCCTTCGGCTGCGAAAGCCCATATCGATGATGTTTCGTTGAATGGTTCGCATGCTGACACTTGTTGATGGGAAGCACTGAAATCTGCAGAAAATTGCGAAAGGTTTGCACTTCTGTCACGTTGAACGATTGTCTTCAGTCGTTGTTGGTCCCGTTCTTGCAGGTTCTTTCTCCGACCTCAGCGGTGTCCGAGATTTGATGTTTTACCGGATTCCTGATATTCACGGTACACTCGTGAAATGGTAGTAAGGGGAAATCCCTACTTCACGGGTACCTCGCAGATGCTGTCTTCCATCGCTCGTGCTCCAACACCACGTTCAAATTCACGTAAATCCTCATAACCTGTCATTGTAGCAGCAGTAACCGACCTAAGAATTGCGCCTGACACTTCTTGTGTTATATACGCGTTGCCGACCGCAGTGCCGTCGTTTGCCTCTTTACATATCTCTGTATTTGAATATGCGCTTCAGTGTAGTTCATGAATGTCTTTTGTGTAGTTGCTTTCGCATCGATTATGATATTATACAAGGGGCTGACAAAATATGGAAATACCAAAAGCACAGCACATTACCGAGGTTAACAGTGGCAAGTTCAGGTAACGATGATGGGGATGCATAGCGATTATACGTCACTCTCCACAATCTAGACCACAAAGGATCAGCACTGAGATTTGGTGACTGCAGCGGCTAGGGGAGACTCGAGAATGCATCCTAGTGAGCAGAAAGACCGATCCTGGACAATGCCAGCTCTGTGAACAAGGGTGTCATCGTGGAGCACAGCAACACCATTGGGGAACAAACATTGTATCATTGGATGGATCTAATCATCGATAATTGCCACATATACCATAGCAATCATGTTACATTGCTGGCTAACCATGAGGTCCATGGAATACCAAGATATCATTGCCCAAATCATCGCTAAAGCTCAGAACAACACACAAAACACATGTTGCTTCGGACATGCATGCATGTTGTTGTTGCGGTCTTCAGTCAAGACACTGGTTTGATGCAGCTCTCCACGCTACTCTATCCTGTGCAAGGTTCTTCATCTCCCAGTACCTACTGCAACCTACATCCTTCTGAATCTGTTTAGTGTATTCAACTCTTGGTCTCCCTCTACGATTTTTACCCTCCATGCTGCCCTCCAATACTAAATTGGTGATCCTTTGATGCCTCAGAATATGCCCTACCAACCGATCCCTTCTTCTAGTCAAGTTGTGCCACAAATTTCTCTTCTCTACAATTCTATTCAGTACCTCTTCATTCGTTATGTGATCTACCCATCTAATCTTCATCATTCTTCTGTAGCACTACATTTCTAAAGCTTCTATTCTCTTCTTGTCTAAACTATTTATCGTCGATGTTTCACTTCCATAAATGGCTACACTCCATAGAAATACTTTCAGAAACGACTTCCTGACACTTAAGTAACCTGATTTAATTCGACTACGATCCCTTATTCTCGTTTTGCTTTTGTTGATGTTCATCTTATATCCTCCTTTCAAGACACTGTCCATTCCGTTCAGCTGCTTTTCCAGGTCCCTTGCTGTCTCTGACAGAATTACAATGTCATCGGGGAACCTCAAAGTTTTTATTTCTTCTCCATGAATTTTTATTCCAATTCCGAATTTTTCTTTTGTTTCCTTTACTGCTTGCTCAATATACAGATTGAATAACATCGGGGATAAGCTACAACCCTGTTTCACTCCATTCCCAACCACTGTTTCCCTTTCGTGCCCCTCGACTCTTATAACTGCCATCTGATTTTTGTACAAGTTGTAAATAACCTTTCGCTCCCTGTATTTGACCCTTGCCACCTTCAGAATTTGAAAGAGAGTATTCCAGTCAACATTGTCGAAAGCTTTCTCTAAGTCTACAAATGGTAGAAACGTACGTTTGCCTTTCCTTAATCTATTTTCTAAGATAAGTCTAGGGTCAGTATTGCCTCACGTCTTCCAACATTTCTACGGAATCCAAACTGATCTACCCCGAGGTCAGCTTCTACCAGTTTTTCCATTCGTCCGTAATGAATTCGTGTTAGTATTTTGCCGCCATGGCTTATTAAACTGGCAGTTCGCTAATTTGCACATCTTTAACACCTGCTTTCTTTGGGATTGGAATTATTATATTTTTCTTGAAGTCTGAGGGTATTTCGCCTGTCTCACACATCTTGCTCACCAGATGGTAGAGTTTTGTTAGGCCTGGTTCTCCCAAGGCTGTCAGTAGTTCTAATGGAATGTTGTCTACTCTCGGGTCCTTGTTTCGAATTAGGTCTTTCAATGCACTGTCAAACTCTTCACGCAGTATCATATCTCCCATTTCATCTTCATCTACATTCTCTTCCATTTCTATAATATTGTCCTCAAGAACATCGTATAGACCCTCTATATACTCTTGTATACTCTACGTTGCTCCATAGTCCATTTTTTATGGCTTCAGTACCACGTTTTCGTGTTACCAGCATTTCCATCACTTGGAATTGTAACTCGCCCTGCAGTTCCTTGCTTACAGAGCTCTCTTCGCGTTGTTTTACTGCTGGAACAGTCCGTGAATGTGGCATTCAATTCCGCAGCGATTTTTGCAGGTGTAGTCCGCTTAATTTTTTGACACAATCCTCTTCAATGACCACCCGTAACTATCACTCAACACACATCTTCGTCCACTCTCCCTGCATGAGGAATAAATCTTCGACATGGTGCTTCTTGAAATACCAAACAATTCGGCTAGTTTGGCCACGGAAGCATTAATAATATGCGCACGTTCCAAACCTCTTAGCGCCCATTTAAAGCAGTCATAACTATACAGACAACTGTTCTGCCCGCGACTGACACTTGCAGCGTATTGAGAGCACAGCGCAGGTGTTACTCGCGGTCAGATACAACAGTGAAACATGCAGGCTTGGGTAGCACCTGCATTCATGTTCAAGCGTGCGTTTCGAACGGTGTTTCCACATTTTTATCCACCTCATGTATAGTGTTCTATACATTAAAATATCTTTTCATGAAACTCTACACGATCTTGGGTCGGTAACTGATATTTCAACCGGTTAATCTCCCTTAGTAACTTTGCTGACGAGCCCTTCCTGTAGATGGAACCAAACAAAGAGTGTTGTAGCTCTTCGTCTTCACTAGAGTTTCATAGAGGAGATCAAATGATGATGATGTGATAGACATGTATGAATCAGCTTTGCGTGAACGTCATGCGAGATAATGTGATGAAGAAGAAATGTCCGCTGGTGGGCCCACGGAGTGATGATATTGGTGTTGTCGTGCTGCAGTGTCCACCTCTTGTCGCCTGCCACTCTCTCCACGATTTGTCCCACTCTTTTTTTTATTGAGAAATTTTGTCTTGGAGAATAAGTCTCTCGACGGTAGTAGTTTGTTGGTTTCTTTGCCGAAGTAAATGGCTTTCTTCGCAAGAGTGTCATCTGTTTCATTGCCTGATATATTTGTATCTGTTTTTATCCTATAAACGGCGAAGTTATGTCCTTTAACAAACCGACACATTATTGTTACTCTCAGACTGGATTGTTTGAGTGCCCCATTCTCTGGTTTTTAAGAAATATGATTGCAGAGCTAGAGTCGGACAGAAGAATGAGGAACTTGTATGTTACTGAGAGGGCACAGGTCGAAGGTTCTTGCTAAGCCACTGTCGAGTGGAAAAGCACGTGTCAGAACGTTTCCCGGCGTCTAGCTTCCAATACTCCCCGTACATCTGCAATCTTTATTCAAGGTGTATTGCGCTTCACACCGTCCCACTATGTCCAAGACTTCACATCCACTGTCAACCTCATTTTCTGAACCGGCCGTCTACTTTGTTCAGCTGGAGGTTTCTGTCCTACAAGTTTAATGAAAGCAGTTTCATTTACGCTTCTTTTAGTAAAATATATCTCCAATATTACGCCTGACTCGAAGATGGTGTCACAGAAATCTTGCTCAAACAAAAACGTTCTGGGGGCAGACATAGACGCATAAATATCTCTCAGGGTAGGTGGAAAGTTCATGTAATGCCAATATCGAGTGGAAAAGCAAATTTCCCTGGAAAGATCCTGGAGGGAATCACCACGAAACTTGGACCGCTTCACTAAGATTTTGCGTCTTGAGTATTTCGTCTTAAGTCGAGTTGTGGCATTTTAGACTAATGGAGCATTTACTGTGGTCGAAATCGTAGTTCTAAGATTTACATGGTTTTAAACGGACATTTACCGAGCTTCTTTAATATGTTATCAGAGGTTGATCCAAAGCATGGACTTGCATCGTCAACATTTGGTCCATGAGGGTGCTGTAAATCTTGAAACTTGCCCGGCAGTTGCAGCCCAGCTAGTATACCGTTAATACGCGCAGCGCAGTGTTAGTCTTTTCACATATATTTACTACTTCCTTCATGTCGCTAGACTATTTTTCAGTCAGCACGAACACCTCTATGATTGTCACAGGAATGTTATATTGTTCCAGCCTCAGTGTTACGTCATCACGAAAATTATGGAGATGAAAGATAAGCACTATGGGTTTAGTTGTAGTCGGTACTAATTCATTCTGAGCCACCAAATTATCCAGCTGTCCTATTGAGCTCTCAAGCTTGCTGGATTCCTCTGCAAGATTGAATTAATCGTATATGAACAGAGATCTTCGGGGAGAACAACGTCGTGTGTTTCTGCTGTAAATATATTAATCAGGAGACATAGTAATGTTGATCCTAGCGGTAGTTCCCCTGAGAGCAATAATTTTCCTGCTCACTTTAATAATCAGATTTTCATCTTTAAAAAGTCTGACTGTATCTCCAACAAAGATGTCTGGTATGTTAATTCCCTGAATCTTATTTGCCAGCAGCTCGAGGCACTGTACTGGTCCGCTTAGAACGAGAAACAGTTATTTTTGGTTGTCATGAAATGTTTACGTAATAAAACGAACTGTTATTCTATGTACAAAAGAGTACGTAAAAATATTAAGTATCTCAGTGTGGTGTGTATGAGAAGTAGTAGCGAAATTTCATGATAATGAATACTCGTATATGTTTTGTAGAAAAGTTACTGGAAACGAAGAGAACAATAGATTTTCATTATATTTTTATTGTTGTTTGAATCTTCCTACGAGAAAGACGTGGATGGAGACGTATGTATCTGTTATCGTATTTCTGGCAAATGCATATGCTGTTATTGATAACCAAACCAGTTATTAAAGAGGCATTAGCATCCCTACAAGTATGAAAAAATTAACTGTGCATTTTTCAGAGATTAATAAGGCGCGGTACAGCGAGAGTTGCAATTTGTATTGTTGGCCGCCATTTATAAGACGCCAGATCATTTTTTAAGTTACTCCAACATTACATGGTGGTAAGTCTAAAGGAGATTGCTTAAACTTAATTTCTTAAATAGACAGACTAAAGTCAGGTTAATTTCATTCATTTCGAAAAGAGTACATTTCGATTTAAAAACAGACTGTTGAGGCTGCCGCTTCAAGACTATCTTTTGTTAAAGTGAACAGTTAAGAAACTGCTCAGCTGGAATTAATAAGAAGTGTACCACGAAAAAGGTGCTTCTCCATGCGAAACTACGAAAGTATAAATTATTATTCATGCTGAAAGACATTCCACAATGAAACATTGTCTCAAAATATGGTAGAAAAACCAAAGACATTCTGGTCATATGTAAAGTACACCAGTGGCAAAAAACAGTCAATACCGTCACTGCGCGACAGCGATGGAAATATTACTGATGATGGTGCCACTAAAGCGGAGTTACTAAATACAATTTTCCGTAATTCCTTCACGAAAGAAGATGAAGTAAATATTTCAAAATTCGAAACCAGAACAAATGTTAGCATGAGTGACAAAAAAGTAGATTTCGTAGGTGTTGCGAAACAACTCAAATCAGTTAATAAAGGCAAGTCTACCAGCCCAGATGGTATACCAGTCAGGTTCCTTTCAGAGTATGCAGACACAATAGTGCCTTTTTTAGCAATCGTATACAACCAATTACTTGAATAAAGACTGGAAAGTAGCACAGGTCACACCAATATTTAAGAAAGGAAATAGGAGTACCCATTGAATTACAGACCCATATCACTGACATCAATTTGCAGTAGGATTTTGGAGCATATACTGTAGTCGATCCTTATGAATCATCTTGAAGAAAAATTGACTTATTGACACATAGGGTGTTGTGTGATGTCCTTAGGTTTGTTAGGTTTAAGTAGTTCTAAGTTCTAGGGGACTGATGACCATAGATGTTAAGTCCCATAGTGCCATAGTGCCATTTGAACCATTTTATTGACACACAAACAACACGAATTCATAAAATATCGTTCTCGTGCAACGCAGCTAGCTCTTTATTCCCATGAAGTAATGAGTGCTGTCGACGTGGGATCTCAGATCGATTCCATATTCCTAGATTTCCAGAAGGGTTTTGATACCGTTGCTCAAAAGCGACTATTAATGAAATTGTGTGCGTGTGGAGTATCGTCTCAGTTGTGTGACTGGATTCGTGATTACCTCTCAGAGAGGTCACAGTTTGATAGACGGAAAATCATCGAGTAGAGCAGAAGTGATATCTGGCGTTCCGCAAGGTAGTGTCATAGGCGTTCTACTGTTCCTCATTTACATAAATGATCTAGGTGATAATCTGAGCAGCTCCATTAGATTGTTAGCATACAACGCTGTAACTTACAGTCTAGTAAAATCATCAGACGATCAATTTCAATTACAAAATGATCTAGGGAGAATTTCTGCATGGTGTGAAAAATGGCAATTGGCACTAAACAAGGAAAAGTGTGAGGTCATCCACATGGGTACTAAAAGAAATCCGATAACTTTTTGGGTATAAGATAAATCGCACAAAATCTAAGGGCTGTCAATTCGACTAAATACCTAGGAGTTACAATTACGAGCAACTTAAATTTGAAATACCACATAGAGAATATTGTGGGGAAGGCGAAACAAACACTGCGCTTTGTTGGCAGAACACTTAGAAGAATCGACAAGCCCACTAAACCGAGCGGGGTGGCGCAGTGGTTAGACACTGGACTCGCATTCGGGAGGACGACGGTTCAATCCCGCGTCCGGCCATCCTGATTTAGGTTTTCCGTGATTTCCCTAAATCACTCCAGGCAAATGCCGGGATGGTTCCTCTGAAAGGGCACGGCCGACTTCCTTCCCAATCCTTCCCTAATTCGATGAGACCGATGACCACGCTGTCTGGTCTCCTTCCCCAAACCAACCAACCAACCAACCAACCAAGCCCACTAAAGTGACAGCCTACATTACACTTGTCCGTCCTCTGCTGGAATATTGCTGCGTGGCGTGGGACCCTTATCAGGTAGGATTGACGGAGGACATCGAAAAAGTGCAAAGAAGGGCAGCTCGTTTCGTGTTATCGCGCAATACGGGTAAGAGTGTCACTGATATCATACGCGAGTTGGGGTGGCACTCACTGAAACAATGGCGGTTTTCTTTGCAGCGAGATCTATTTACGAAATTTCAATCACCAACTTTCTCTTCACAATACGTAAATATTTTGTTGGCACCCACCTGCGTAGGGAGAAATGATCATCATAATAAAATGAGGGAAATCAGGACTCTAACGGAAAGATTGAGGTGTTCCTTTTTCCCATGCGCCATTCGAGAGTGGAATGGTAGAGATGTAGTATGAAAATGGTTCGATGAACCCTCTGCCAGGCACTTAAGTGTGAATTGCAGAGTAACCATATAGATGCAGATGTAAATGTAGATCACCCTGAGTTATTTGCAAAAGCAAACCATTATGCTGCTTCACACCGACCTCTTTATAATTTATTTTACATGTATACAGACACTCTATAGTGATATACAGGGTGAGTCACCTAACGTTACCACTGGATATATTTCGTAAACCACATCAAATACTGACGAACCAATTCCACAGACCGAACGTGAGGGGAGGGGCTAGTGTAATTGTTTAATACAAACCATACAAAAATGCACGGAAGTATGTTTTTTAACACAAACCTCCGTTTTTTTAAATGGAACCACGTTAGTTTTGTTACCACATCTGAACATATAAACAAATACGTAATCTGTGCCGTTTGTTGCATTGTAAAATGTTTATTACATCCGGAGATATTGTAACCTAAAGTTGACGCTTGAAACCTCCGACGTTCAGTTGCGTGTTGTAATAAACACGGGCCACGGTCGGCGAGCAGCATCTGCAGGGACATGTTTACGATGACGACCGTGTTTACGAGTGTGGCTGTAGTGCACTGTTGTGGTTTGGTCTAGCTGTCGCAGTGTCCGCATGTAGCGCTTGCTACTATTGTTATTCTGCATTCGTCTCCGCACGCAGACCAACTGTAGTACACCGTGTTACCAGACGTCTGTGATAGTGTAGTGTTGTAGGAACTGTGACCATGGTGTATTCGAACTCTGCAAAGGCGGAGATGATACTCATCTATGGAGAGTGTCGACGAAATGCAGCTGAAGCCTGCAGGGTGCATGCAGAACGGTACCCGGACAGAGAGCATCCAACGTGCCGCACATTGCAAAACATCTACCGCCAACTCTATGCAACAGGTATGGTCGTAGCACGCAAACGGGTCCGTAACAGGCCCGTCACAGGAGAAGCGGGTGCAGTTGGTGTGTTAGCTGCTGTTGCCATGAACCCACACATGAGTACACGGGACATTGCGAGAGCTGGTGGACTGAGTCAAAGTAGCGTCATGCGCATACTGCATCGTCACCGCTTTCACCCGCTTCATGTGTCGCTACATCAGCAATTACAAGGTGATGACTTTAATCATCGAGTGCAATTCTGTCAATGGGCATTAACAGAGAATGCGTTGCAGTTCTACCTGTTTACCGATGAAGCGGGTTTCACAAACCACGGGGCAGTGAATCTACGGAACATGCATTACTGGTCCGTGGACAATCCTCGCTGGCTCAGACAGGTAGAGCGACAGCGACGTGGACTGTAAATGTATGGTGCGGAATCATTGGCGACCACCTCATTGGTCCTCACTTCATTGCAGGGGCCCAAACAGCTGCAATATACATCGCGTTTCTACAGAATGATCTGCCAACGTTGCTCGAAAATGTCCCACTGGAAACGCGTCGACGTATGTGGTACCAGCATGATGGTGCACCTGCACATTACGCAATTAACACTAGGCCGACCCTTGACAGGATGTTCGACGGGCGTTTCATAGGACGTGGATGACGCATAAATTGGCCAGCCCGTTCTCCTGATCTTACACCTCTGGACTTCTTTCTGTGGGGTACGTTAAAGGTGAATGTGTACCGTGATGTGCCTACAACCCCAGAGGATACGAAACAACGTATTGTGGCAGACTGCGGCGACATTACACCAGATGTACTGCGGCGTGTACGACATTCATTACGCCAGAGATTGCAATTGTGTGCAGCAAATGATGGCCACCACATTGAACATCTATTGGCCTGACATGTCGGGACACACTCTATTCCACTCCGTAATTGAAAACGGAAACCACGTGTGTACGTATACCTCACCCCTCATGGTAATGTACATGTGCGTCACTGAAAAAGACCAATAAAAAGGTGTCAGCATGTGGAGGTAATGTGCTGTTCCAGTCTCTTCTGTACCTAAGGTCCATCACCGTTCCCTTTGGATCCCTACGTAATTCGGTGCTCTCGGATGCACACGATCGAACAGCGGAGGAGTGGTACCCAAGCGTCAACTTTAGGTTACAATATCTCCGGCTGTAATTAACATTTTACAATGCAACAAATGGCACTGATTACGTATTTGTTTATATGTTCAGGTGTGCTAACAGAGCTAACGGGGTTCCATTTAAAAAAAACGTAGGTTTGTGTTAAAAAAATACTTCCGTGCATTTTTTTATGGTTTGTATTAACCAATTACACTAACCCCTCTCCTCACTTTCGGTCTGTGGAATCGATTCGTCAGTATTTGATGTGGTTTACGAAATATATCCAGTGGCAATGTTAGGTGACTCACCCTGTATATATCGGGCACTCGAATATAGAGACCCTTAACAACATCAAAAATAAAATTACTTGCCCATTGAATCAAGCTGTAATGAATTTGTTGTACGTAGCCTCATTTGATATTACAATGTGTAGCTAACAGCACAAGTGTACTCGCAACTACTATTGAATGACTCGTACACAGACACCATACAAATACACGTAAAAGACACCACATTGACGCTACAACGAATCTACACACCCATATATACACACAAAAATCACAACAACACACATTATCACAATCACTCTAAATAGCTATGAAGTAGGTACTGGTCCCTGTTTTGACGTATACTCAGTCGCATACCTGTTATTAATTTCAGAAAAGTTTCGTTAGTGTCACTCACTTCGCTAAAGCTAAACTGCAACAGTTACAGTGTATTACCACACCATCCTCACAATCATTAGTGTGCGTGTCTGAAATTCTCTTCAGAATCTTTATGGAAGATGAGAGAAGGCTGATAGGTCGAAATCCTACGGCTTCGGTCCAGTTTTTCACCGCTTTTACCGATGGTTCTTCAGGATGCTACCTAAGTGATTTAGCCTCTCAGCCTAGGTGAAACAGCATACGATAATTGGTACTCGCAGACCGATATGAAAGCACTGTATTTAGTCACAGAGCTATTAGCATACCGGTAGCCTGGAAAAAGACGCACCCTATTTCCGAAGGCAGTTTGATAGGTGACGTTTGTCGAACCATGAAAAACCCACCCTGACATATTAAATTTTTTTGCCTTTTCCCACGTAATTGATACTCGGATATCGTTATTTATGCCATTATCCTGCTTTGATTTTTCGTAGCCTAACAGTTAGTACTCTTTAAGAGCGTGTTTGTGTGTACGCTGTATAAGCCTGGTTTTATAACATCTGACTTTCGGAAAAACGTCATCCACATAATTCCGAAGACAGCAAGGCCAACAAGTCCGAGAATTATCGCACAATCAGCTTAACAGCTCATGCATCCAAGTTTCTGACCAGATTAATACACAGAAGAATGGAAAAGAAAGCTGAGGCTGTGTTGGATGGCGATCAGCTGGATTTAGGAAATCTAAAGGCCCCGGAGAGGTAATTGTGACGTTGCGTTTGATAATGGAAGCATGACTGAAGAAAAATCAAGACACGTTCGTAGGATTTGTCGGCCTGGAAAAAGAGTTCGACAACGTGAAATTGTGCAAGATGTTCGAAATAGAAAAACCGGAGTAAGCTGTAGGGAGAGACTGGTAATCTACATATGTACAAGATTCAAGAGGGAATAATAAGAGTGAAGGACCAAGAACGAAGCGCTCCGATTAAAAAGGCTGCAAGATAGGGTCGTAGTCTTTCGCTCCTACTGTTCAATCTACACATCGAAGAAGCAATTACGGAAGTAAAAGAAAGGTTCAGGAGTGGAAATAAAATTCAGTGTGAAAGGATGTCAATGATGAGATTCGCTGATGACGTTGCTGTCCTTAGTGGAAGTGAAGAAGAATTACAGGATCTGCTGAATGGAATGAACAGTGTAACGAGTACGGAATATGGATTCGGAGTAAATCGAAGGAAGGCGGAAGTAATGGGCAGTAGCAGAAATGGGATCAGTGAAAAACTTAATATCAGGATTGGTGATCACGAAGCAGATGAAGTTAGGGTATCAAAATAAACCTTGAGGATGGGTCCGAGCGAGGACGACATCAAAAGCGTTGTGTTAGTGAAACATGGGCTGTGGGAAAACAAGAGTAGATGAGAATCGAAGGGTTTGGGATGTTGTGGAACAAAAAAATGTTAGAAATCAGATGGACTGGTAAGGTAAGGAATGACGAGGTTCTCCGGAGAATCGGTGAGGAAAGGAAAATATGGAAAACACTAACAATAGGAAGGTACAGGATGGTAGGACATGTGTTAAGACATCAGGACATAGCTGCTATGGCACCACATGGAGCTGTAGAGGGTTGGAATACACACACAGTAAGTAATTGAGGGCGTAGGTTGCAAGTGCTACTATGACATGAAGAGATTGGCACAGGAGAGGGATTCGTGGCGGGCGGTGTCCAACCAGTCACATGACTGATGATCCAAAAAATAAAAATAAAATAAAGAAATAAAAGAGACGCCAAATCCAAAGATATTATTATAGTCTCTTATGAGGTCCTTCGTTACGGCTAGAGCTCTCACTTCGCGACTTACTTTCTCCTTTTACGCTGTTCAATTTGCCATTGTGGTATGACTGCATTCGGCTTTTAATCGTCGTTGTTTCACAGAAACGTATTAGAAGAGATGGACAGTCCAAACCAACAGGCTCCTCTACCACTTTCCAAGTGAGATTCAACGGAACAGAGAGAGTGGTACAACATGTGTCTACCGCACTGCTGCTTTCTAGCGGTCAGTTTATTCTAGTCATCTAGCATTAAGAATTATTTGAGTTCTCCTCCTCTCTTACGTAACAACTGCTTGGGATATTAAAATATGATCCTAACCGCACTTAAGATTCAGCAGTCGTACAGAAGTGTACCTGGTGTTTCCTTTAGAATGCGTACAAACTGCTTTGTAATTATTTAGAGAGCAAGCATTGCAACAGTCTCGTATTATCCCGTTAAGCACACCCGTGATGTAGGCTCATAATAAACAGTCTATTTTAGGATCATAAGGAGTTATTCCCACCTAAATGGAGGTTTGGTTATTTATTTAGATGTTTCAATTCGAGGTAAATAAAATGTATCTCATTAAATGTTGTTTATTGGTTGCTTGCGAGTTGTCATTTCTTAATACTCATCGTCAATATAGGTTGTTATTTTCACTGGGAAGACCGATTCAGGTATACATGTCGACGTCGCAAGCTGAAGATGAAGGGATAAAGAAAGTATCTGAGGATACTGAAAAGATAATACAGTACATAAAGGGAGATGAAAATCTGATATTCATGGGCACTCGAATGCAGTTGTATGCGAAGGAGCAGAAGAAAAGGTTACAGGATAATGTGGCTTGGGGGAAAAGGAAAAGGAGAGGAGAAAGACTAACTGAGTTCTGTAATAAATTTCATCTATTAATAGCGACTACTTTGTTCAATAATCATAAGAGGGAAAGGTATACTTGGAAACGGCCGGGTGATACGGGGAGATTTCAGTTGGATTACATCATGGTCAGACAGAGATTCCGCAATCAAATACTGGATTGTAAGGAGAACACAGGAGCAGACCGGACGTCCTTTGAATGGCGACAGGTGGCCTTTTCAGACGAAACATGTTTTGTGCTGCAACAGACAGATGATCGTTGGTGGGTACGTCGGATGTAAACACCCTGCAGTAGTCGTCGAAACCGTGGGAGTAGGGATCATTATGGACTTTGGAATGTTTTCGTGGCGTTAACTGGGTGATCTCGTCATTCTGCAATAGACAATGGATCAAAACAAGTACGCATCTATTCTTGGTGATGAAGCGTACAATTTCACGCAGGATGTTTCTTCTCGGCACGACGGCAACTATCAGCAGAACAACGCAACGCGCCACACAGTTTGCAGTGTACGTGCAGAGTTTGAAGAGCGCCAAGATTAGTTTGCCGTTATCTTCTGGCAATCCCAACTAGCCGGATGTAAACCCAATCGAGGAATTGTGGGACAACTTCGGGCTGTACGCAGCATGGTTGCTCAGGCGAGAAATCTAGCGCATCTGGCAACAGCAACGGAATCGATACGGCTGCACGTCCCAGTCGTTACCTTCCAGAACTTCGCTGATTCTCTTCCATCAAGTCTCGCCGCTGTGTGCGATGCAGATGGTGGTTAACCAGCCTTCTGTCGTGTGTACACATTGACTGGATAGTGTTTTAGTGAAGCTCCTCCTTGCACATCTGGCAGTCCATCTCTTTCTCTCCTTCTTTCATTACACTATCTCCTCACCTTTATCTCATTCCATCTGTTTCCGATCCTCTCTCATTCAATCTGCTCTTCCTCCTTCTATCCATCTGTCCATTTTATCCTCTGTCCTCAAGTCCGTCACCTCCTTACCCTTTTCCTGTCCATCTCCTCCTCTTTCTCGTTCATCTGCCCCTCACCACTCGTACATTTCTTCCTACCACTATTCTCCGTGCGTCTCCTCTTTCCCCCTCTCACTCGTCCATCTCCTCCTCTTCCTTTCTCTGTCGATTTCTCCCGCCTGTCTCCCTATCTCCCACTCCACCTCTCTGTGTCTCTCTGCCTGACGATTCCCTCCACCTCTCCTTCACTCGCGGCTGGAGAAAGATCCTGTAAGAACGACAACAGAAGAGAATCGTTAAATCTGTCAGAAGTGCAGCCCTTACCAACATTACTGCAGATTTCAGTGCAGGGCCAGCAACAAGTGTCAGTGTTCGAATCATTCACCCTTGATGACTGCACGGCACGAAGCTTTACGAACCGCCTGGGCCCGTCAATACCGTCACTGGACTATTGATGACTGGAAACATGTCGCCTGATCGAACGAGTCTCGTTTCAAATAGTATCAAGTGGATGGGCGTGAACTGGTAATAGAGACAACCTCGTGAATCCATGGAACCTGCATGTCGTCAGGGGACTGTTCAAGCTGGTCGAGGCTCTTTAATGGTATGGGCCGTGTGCAGTTTCAGTGATATGGGACTCCTGATACATCTAGATACGACTCTGACAGATGTACGTGAGCATCCTGTCTGATCACCTGCATCCATTCATGTCCATTGTACATTCCGATGGACGGCAATTCCATCACGATATTGCGAAATCCCACACTTCCAGAAATGCTAGAGAGTTGTGGTGTCACCGCCAGACACCACACTTGCTAGGTGGTAGCTTTAAATCGGCCGCGGTCCATTAGTACATGTCGGACCCGCGTGTCGCCACTGTCAGGATCGCAGACCGAGCGCCACCACACGGCAGGTCTAGAGAGACGGACTAGCACTCGCCTCAGTTGTACGACGACTTTGCTAGCGACTAGACTGACGAAGCCTTTCTCTCCTTTGCCGAGAGACAGTTAGAATAGCCTTCAGCTAAGTCCATGGCTACGACCTAGCAAGGCGCCATTAACCATTTCAAGATAGAGTCTCACTTGTATCATCAAGAATGCTGTATACAAATGATGGAATAAAGTATTCTAGCAGCTACGTACTTTTCTTTATAGCATCCATTACGAATCCTGTTTCAGACCTAAACAAGCCTGCGTGAGTTGACGCGTGCCCTTTCGGCTTCCTCGCCTTGTGTCTCGACTGTCTTGTCTAGACACAACAAGAGTGACTTTAGGAACACTCTTCTGAGTTTAAAAACTTCCGCAGGCCGCCAAACTCCCCAGACATGTACATTATTGGGCATATCTAGAATGCCCTGCAGCGTGCAACGTGCTGTTCAGAAGAGGTATCTACGCACTCGTACTGTTACGGAATTATGGACAGCTCTGCAGCATCCATGATGTCAGTTCGTTCCAGCACTACTTCAGGGATTAGTCGAGTCCTCGCCACGTCGCGTTGCGGCTCTTCTGCGTGCTCGCGGGGACCCTACAAGATACTATGCGGGTGTAACAGTTTCTTTGGCTCTTCAATGTACCTTCTTCATGATCCTTAAAAACTTACTCAAACATTTTGGCACGCTAACACCTTCGCCCTTTTTTTAACGTGCAAATCATCACAAACTCCCAGAAGCTCTCCTAAACGTAACTCATTCACACCCACTACACACACTAGTCCATAGCTATAAGTCGCTCATACCCACTCATTCCGAGTTGTTCTTTTTCACCCACTCACTCATTCAGCCCAACGCCTTGTCATTATCTTTTTGTGCCTCTCTGTTTTTTCTGCTATGTCACAGCCACAGTCCCCTTCGTTCTGTCTCTCATTGTCACTATCTCCTTTTTGCTCTTTCTTACTGCTAATATGTCATTCCTCCCCTCCTACTGCTCCTGTCTCTCCTCAGTGTCACTGACCCTCTCTTCATATACTCTTCCATCAGCACTGGCTCTCACCCCCACACCCGTGCTGGCACTGTCTTCCTCACTCTTTTCCCTGCACACTGTGTCTCTGGCTTTCTCTCGCATTGCAGTTATCTCCTTCGCTCTAGCTATAACGTAACAGTTGTCTACTACCTCCCACTGTTCATTACTTTTCCGTCTCCTCGCCACTGCAACTGTCTTTTTCTCTCTCAGCATCAAAAACCGCGAAAATGTTCATGGCAAAAATTTTGGGAAAATTTTCAAGGTGCTTAGGAAGGTAGAATGAGGCAGCTGGGATCCCAATTTTCAGCCAAAGTTTTTAAATAAACAGGAGCAAATTCTTATTTTTTATGCTCCAGCTAGAGCATCTTTGCTCTGATTTCCTTCTTTTCCCCTCTGAGGCAGGGCATATAAATCACACGGAAAGCAATTTATTGGTCAGTGAAATTTAGATAGTTTACTTCTGTGAAGATGAAAAAGGCAGAATTAATTTTACTCCTCAGGCCGGATTTCAAATGCAAAAAATGAATAAATAAGTAAAAAAATTATAAAAATATAAAGAATGAAAGGAAAGACTGCGTTTTCTTCAGTACTACAACAAGGGATTCCCTGATGATATCTGAGACACTTTACTGCGTGCTACGACACTTTGTAAACTACGTTTCCGCCTCACACCGTATTCTACGCGTATTTTACTTGTACAAATAGGGTAACTTTGAACCTCTGAATCTCAGAAATTGCTAAAGATATGAAGAGAGTTTCCATGCCTGTTAGAATTGTGTATCTTAGAAATACATTGCAAAAACTATTGGCAATTTTGTGCATAGTTGTCTATAAATACGTAGCTGGATTTTGGTCCTCTGGTGACGGCGAAGATATAATAAATAAAGTCCTTTTTCCGATGAACCGCCTATGAATTAATGTTGCATCCTTAAGTCTCGTCAAGCTCACCGTGTGCCAAAACAACCGACAGATTTTCTCCATTTGCCTATGCAAGAGGAAGTGTGTAATATTCTTAGTTTGAACCTGTGCTAAAGCACAGTTACACAAGAAGAGCCTTCTGTTGCGTATGCAAATGGTCCCTAGGCAAAGGGCAATCCAGAACTCTTGACCCTGCCTTTTTATAGCCAAGTAAACCCCACGTATGAGCACCGGAACATCCCGTTTTTATGGCCAGCGTTTTGGAACATGCTACGCACACGTGGTGTCGATTGGACCCAATTTCACTAGAAGCTTGGTTGCAGGTAACTAAATTCTTCTTTGTCCGCAGCTCGTGGTCCTGCGGTAGCGTTCTCGCTTCCCGCGCCCGGGTTCCCGGGTTCGATTCCCGGCGGGGTCAGGGATTTTCTCTGCCCCGTGATGACTGGGTATTGTGTGATGTCCTTAGGTTAGTTAGGTTTAAGTAGTTATAAGTTCTAGGGGACTGATGACCATAGATGTTAAGTCCCATAGTGCTCAGAGCCATTTTAAATTCTTCTTTTCCTTCGCCACTTCGCTTATTTTGTGGAAAACAGTGTGTGCTCGCCACGGAAAATCATCCTCGATGCATCAGTTTTACATCGTCGCCCTAACTGTAAGGCGTTGTGCACTGCATTATCAGCACCAAAAAATAATAATGCAGTACTCACAGCCTATGTTCGTTATTTCGTATTCGCCTATGTTCCCTCTGGTGTAAACGCTTGTTCACAGAAAGAAGCAAATGGTAGTGTACACTGACGAATTGTCAGCGAAAGTTCGTTCGCTTCCTTTCGCTCCGGTGTTATCAAGGCTTTATTAGACTGCACAAAGGCAGCGCGCGCTCGCCCGGCTAGTGTAAAGTGGTCCGACGCGCACTGGAAGAAGCGCACTCGCTTTGCCGGCTGCTTCACTTGCCTCAATACGACCTGCTATCCGACTAGTCCCTGGCTCTGGCTGCCTCACACCGAACAATGTCACAGAAGAGCACCCGACCCGCCTCAAGCCGTACGTCTGCTGTGCGGCATGCCCGGCCCGCGAGATATACCAACACCACCTAAATCACATCGCCTTACAACTCTCTGCCAATAGGCGGGTGACGTCATCAACTTCAGGCATACAGCCAGTGCCACCTACCAGTAGCAGCGCGACTCAGTTGCCTGTAGGAAAGCTGTGTGGAGCAATGTAAACAACTGTTTCGGAGTTGCAGTGTTAGTGAGTTGAATTGCCGTGTGAAATTGTTTAGTTTTCTGCTCATTGAAGCGTATACTGTCTGTAGCAGTTCAGAAGTGATTATCACCATGGTGAATCAATGTTCTGTTCCTGTTTGTGACGATAATTACGACGACAAGAAGAATATTCACATTTTTAAATTTCCAGCCAATTGCAATAAGCGAAGTAAATGGTTGTCTACGATCAAAAGAGAGAACTTCGTTTCTAGCAAACATTTAGTGGTAAGCTCCTTGCAGTTTAAGCCGTACTCAACGACGAAAGTATATGGCATTTCAAGTTTGAGTATCAGTACAAGTTTCAGCCACATGCATGCAGTATATTATTTTTCACTTCTTAGGTCTGCCATTTGCACTTCTGACAAGACGATATATTGTGTCAAACACAAACACTAGACTGGAAACTGGGGCTACGTTAACCACACCACTAAGCAAGCCACAACTCCGACAAAGGGCAGTCCCAAGCAAATTTCGTAACTGCCGTTCGTACATTTCCAAAGTGATGTCATAAACCAGAGAATCTCCTTCTAAAAAACGGGAGAAAAGGGAAGCTGCTGCACTAAGAGCATCCTTAGAGGACGCTATTAAACCTCTATAAGGATATAATGTTTCCCTACAGTTCCTTTCAAGAACTGATAAAGAAGCTACTTGTAGTGAAAAGTGGTCAAAAGCAGTGAAAGATTCATGCATACTTTTTTATGTAGACACTGAAAGAACACCAACTTATATTTGGTAGATAATTATTAGTGTTCTTTATGTTAAGGATTGTGAAATCACTTCCAAGAAAGTTGCAAAAGCTGTAAGTAATATCCATGATCTAGACAATATTATAATATTTGTTGTAAGATTAGTGTGCAAAAAGGAAGAAAAACATCATCAAGACATCATTGTTACGTTGTTAGATAACTTAGTATGTGAGGGGAAACTAAACCTGCTGTTAAATTCGTAAGAAGCCAGTTTCAGTTAAGCTTTTCGCCTCCTGAGAGACTTAGGTTTCCTCCCCATGTTTTAGTATTTGCTTCTTTGTTGTTTTTTATTTCGAGTCATGCTTACAGATTCATACAGAGCACTGGAAATATTATTCTGCCTCATCCTAATACTATTAGAAACATCTGTGCAAATATTGATGTTGATCTTAACAGTCCAAACTTTCCCACTTACGTTACGGAGAAACTATCAAATCTGAATCATCATGATTGTTTTGTGACGCTCATGTTAGATGAAATACACATTTAGCCAGCCATGGACTACAAAGGAGGAAATTGTTCGTATGACACATGATACCACTCCTCTTGCAACATCTGCTCATGTGTTTGTAGTGCAAGGTGTAATTTCATCATTTAAAGATGTTGTCAACATCCTGCTGTAAATAAAATGACTGCTGACCAGTTGTTCAATGTAAAAAAGGAAGTATTGACTGGGTTGAAGACTCGAGTTTAAAGGTTATTTGTATTTGTTCTGACAATAACTCAATTAATAGAAAAGCTGTTAGTAATTTTGCAAATCCACCCTAACTCAGTACTGCTTACCCACACCCTTCAGATGATTCCAGACCCTTGTTTTATGTTTTAGACCCAGTACACATTTATAAATGCATCAGAATTAACTTGGTGAATTTGAAAGATGGACTTCTGACATTTTGCTTCCCCAGCTTTAAAAACACGTCTGTGAGAATGCAAGCTTCATTTTCTGCAATTAGATCCATATTTGAACTTGAACTGAACAAATTATTGAAATCTTGGTGTGGTTTAAGTATGAAAGCTCTGTGGCCCTCCTCATTAGAAAAACAAAATGTAATGCTTGTTTGTCAAATTTTCGATGAAAACATAAAGTGTTGTTTACTGGAGTTGTGGCCTACAAATAACATTAAAAATTGTGAAGGAACTGCTGACTATATTAAAATAATAAGCACATGGTGGAAAATTGTGAATGTCAAGTCCTCTTTGAAAGGCCTTAGAGAGGAAATGCAGAAGCCTCTAACAAGCCACAAGAATGACGAGAGATGTAAATTTCTAGAAAATTTTCTAGTTTGGCAAGACAACGGGAGCTCAATGAATTTGTCAAGTGCTAAGCTCAGGAAGGAAACACACTCTGCACCATACAGCATATTCATTATTAGAAGTGACAACATATAGTCTGTCAGAACTTAAAATGTCATACTTGCCGCCTGTAAAAATTCAGACTGATGCCTTGAAAGCCAGGTTTCGATTGTATTGAGGGCTATCTGGATCCCAGTACCATATGTCAATGAGACAAATATTCGAGGCAGAGAAAAAGCTGAGATTATCAACTTTGTTAGAGCTTTCTTTACAAGGTGACTCAGCTAGCAAAATTGTTATTAGATCTCTACAAAGCTGTGATTAGCCTCAATGTCTTGACGTTGCCTGTGACATCTCAGCGTCAGGTATTTGTAAATTAAGTGTTAGCCAATGTGATTTGGAACTTATAAGTCCAGAATTACCAATGCTTACATTCATTGCTGTACACCGTTGTTACAGCACAATAAAGAAGTTAAAATGTGTTAACTGTATTCAGTTTTTAACAATAGATAGGCAGCTGGCATGTGGTGCTGAGCACAAACTAACTATAGGTCTTGATAGAGATGGCTTTCTATATCCACAGAAAATACCATTGTTGATAGTAATGTATTCCTTCTATTATCAGATGAACACTGTGATTCCTTTCTCAGGCTTCAAAACCAATGGCAAACAGTACGTAAATCAAATATTGATTGTCTCATGGCCAGTGACGATTTGTCTGTGACAAAATTCAGCAGAGGAATTGTGTAAATCTGTTGTTTGCACAAGTGTTATTATTTTGCTTAATAACTATTGTAAAATGGAAAATGACATGGTGCATAGGTCATTAAACAAAAGGTAACCGAGAAGTGTGGTGGAAGGACATATTTTAAACAATGAAAATAAAAAATATACATAATTTTCATTAGTAGCTATCCACTTTTGTTAACTTCACTAAACAAGTTTTGGGTACTAGCTACAGTACGTGACAGCTCTGCATACAAATATTTATTTCTTCAGCTCTGATGTTACAAAACTTTCACCAGAGAATATACTTCGTGTCTACTATGTTACTGTAATGAGTGGAGTATACGATGGTGAGTGAGCTGTTAGGTGTTAAGAGGAAGAACTGATAAGTGTATGTAGTTTTAACTTTTTGTCGTGTTCCTCCTCTTACATATGCTCAATGTGTTTTAAGAATATTGCTGGCACTTGTTATTCCCATGCCTGTGTCTCATGTCTCTGATGTAATATATCATTTTAGATACTATGCAAATACTTAGTGTGGGTGCAGGATTGTATGAGTGTGCAGTTGGGTAGCAAGAGAAGGGGGGATGTAAGTGTTATTAGTCATAATTGCTTCCCTTGTTCCTCCTATCATTTTTAATGCGTTTTGAAAATAGTTGGTTTCTGATATCCAACAAGTCATTTAAGAGTTTTCTAATTTCTATTGTTATTTGAGTGCTGCTTTCCTTAAGAATCAGGTGTGAGCTATTGCTGACACTTTTTATCCATTTCTTTTGACTCTTATGCTTGACGTGAGGTGATGTGGTTTCAGATAGTATGCAAATATCAAATAGTGTGGGTGTGGGATGGTGTGGTAAGAGGAAAAATAAGTGCATCTAGTCACAACTGCTTGTCTTGCTCGCCCTATTTTGTTTTCACTGTGGAATAATTAGCTTCTGATATCCACCAGGTTATTTACGAGATTTCTACTTTCTATTATTTTTATTTTTATTTTGCTTTCTGGGTGGGTGAGGTGTATGCTTTTGCTGACATTTGTTATACCCATACCTTCGACTCTTGTCCCTGATGTGAAGTTTTACAGATATAGTTAGTCAGTTTAATGTTCCATGGATGATTTTGCATAATGGTTAGGAATTAGTCATTTTAAATTAACTTTGCAAATTAATTTGAACATATGGCTACATGCTGAAAAATTTGAAGTGTATTTTATCAGGCAAATGTAAAATGAGCAGTTCCATACTTGTGACCTGAGATGTTTTCTGCTCTTCTGCGAAATATTCTGCTGATAATATGCACCACTTTTCATTTTGATATTTGAGCTAGTAAATTCCTGGATTCCTAATGTTTTAATATGTACTTTTTCTTAGTGTTGGTGCCTTTTTGTGCTGCATTGTGTGTTTTCCAAATATGTTACTTACTGTGTGTGCTCACCCTAATACTTAGGTAGATCTTTTTCTGCTATATAGCATACCTTATTAATTAAAAAATAAAAGTGTTTCATCCCCAGCAATATGCTAGTAGTTTTCCACTGAAAGCAGCAAACTCTTGTTTCACATTCAAGATACAATGGCAGCAACTTCACTGTCTCTAAGATGACTCTCATTGATGTTGGTTATTATGTGCACAGTATTCTTTGCCACATTACCATTCTGTAGACTTTGGTGAAAAGTATTTTCATGTCTTCAACCATGTGCAAAGTTGATCCTGCTTTTAAAGTTAATTGTGGTTGGACGAGAGTATCATGTGTGTCATGAATTAGGATTGTCTTGTTTTTCTTCCTCTATTTGTGTGAAAGTTGTTTTTGTGTAGAAATCTGTTAATGGGATGTGATCTCCCATTTGAAAAGTTAAATGTATTATCTTCTCTACATATTGTGCCGTGCCCATTAGCACAGTAATTGAGAACCCTGATGTTAATATTGATGATGTTTTGTAGAAGAAACTTTGCTATCCACAAATGCAAATGTGATATAGCTCGCGTAATTATTACCATCTGTCCTTACATTAACTATTAAGAAGCTGTGGCATCAGTCATTATGTCTGTGAAGCGACCATAGCAAATGGAAATAAGGTTACATTCATGAGGACTGCTACTTTGTAACTCCGTGCAATGTTTCCACAGGTGAAATATAGAATGAATGCGTTCATTGTTAGAGTAATGCTGAACTGTTTCATGCAATTCATAAATACTTCCGTATGTTTTGGTTGTGCTCATAGTGAGAGTTATCAGTAATTTTTTTCTACTTTTATTGTTTACAATTTACTTCAAACCATATATTTGAAATATGTTATGAATGTATATTATTATTTGTTGAACATCGTTTAGATGTGTAAGCTGTATATTCTACTGTTTTGTTTGTGTCAATGTTACGAGAATAAAACTGTCAACGTAAATAAAAACTTGGATACAATTGAAGAGACCACTGGAAGAAAATGATAGCCATCAATTAAGGATTAAACTGATAACTTTATCTATTGTTTCCCAGTACACAACGTTCTGGGAGGTAGTAGTTTCATGTGTAGCGTCAGAATGCACTGCCTACTTTGTTTATGTCCTTGTCTTTAACATTAACAGAACATATAACATACAATAAGTCATAATATGCTGTTGTTAATTAGCACTTCCTTCCGCCGTCTGCTTCAATGTTGCATGTTATTTTACACCTGACATATCTTAGAAAAAAAGAAAATGCTTTAAGTCTTAGTAATATCATTTCTTACAGCTAGACAGCTTTTAGTGCCTGGAATTTTTAAGCACGCAAAGTTGTGTTGAGAGCATAAAAATTTCATGTTTCTACATAGCACACGTTTGAAAACAGTAAATACTTCCACTTTCTTCCCAGAAATAATAAATCAACTTGCAGTAATTTCACTCATAGTCAAGCTCAATCGTCTTAACGTCTTTTACTGTCTTATATTTATCTGTTTCTAAAACAGTATTAGCGCAACGATTTGGCAAAAGGCAGGGTTGGAGCAAAGTGCCTCGCCTGTATTGCATGACGTCATAGTTGAGTTCTGAGGCCTTGTCGTTTAGATGGCGTTGGATATATGGGCCCCGCAACGAACTTGTGACGTCACAGTAGCAGGCTTGTCTGTCACAGTTCGCGAGCGCTAGGCTCTTTTCAGGGCATATGGGAAATCAACATGTAATGGAAAAGGTGCCTGCTCGAAGTCTTAAATTAAGCGTGCGCCATTAAGAGCTTGCATGCATTTAAAAACGTAGTGACGAACTATAAAATCCGTCTGGAATCGTTAACCGCTCCCTGTTGGAGACGGCTGCTGGCACTCGTAAGAACTGCAGTGTCACGTGCTGTGACGTATGCGCCGCAGCCCGTCTGTCTTTCTCGTGGGCCTCGGGCATCCTCGTTCCGCAATCAGCGGCTCCCGCTTAGGTACTTTTCTGAATAGGAGCTCAAAGGCAGTTTGCCTGAGGATGAAACTAAACTACCACTATCTCCCCTGCAGCTTGATAATAATTTCGAAATATTCTTTATTTCACTTAAATAAATCAAACATAATCTGAAAAAAATTAAGTAAATCAGAAAAACACAGCAAACATGTCCAATAAACGAAGTTGTTACACAAGCTCAAACTACTGGTGACGGATAGTTTCATGATACTGTTTCGCTCATTTATCTCTGACAGATAACTGTCCGGTTTGTGGCGATATTCTCAACAGTCGCAAAATTTTGGCCTTTTCGTTTCCCTGTAAGAAGCCACAATTTCTTCCTTTCTGCAGTTTTTTGAACACGACTCCAACTCGTCTGTAAGAGTTGCACTATCATCGTTTTCCCGCAAATGAAACTTTGTTACTTTCGCTGGAAGACGAAATAATTGTCTTTCGTAGTTGGGACGTCATAACGCTGTTTATCTCGTTTGAAAAATACCAAAAATTTTTAATAAAAATTTCGCAGTTAAATGCTAGTATGACACTTACTGTGATGTCAAACATATTAAGCGAAATCAAATGTTCTGGTCTTCAAGAAATTTGAGTTCATAGAATTTCAAGGCTCAGGCAAAGTAGCTACCAGATGTGACCAGGAGGAATGATAAAGAAGGCTCAAATGGCTCTGAGCACTAGGGGACTCAACTTCTGAGGTCATCAGTCCCCTAGAACTTAGAACCACTTAAACCTAACTAACCTAAGGACATCACACACATCCATGCCCGAGGCGGGATTCGAACCTGCGCCCGTAGCGGTCGCGCAGTTCCAGACTGTAGCGCCTAGAACCGATCGGCCACCCCGGCCGACTGATAAAGAGGGTGAATATGTTCTACACTCAGTTATTATGACAAGAACAAACGAATTAGTTGGTTGAAGTAAATTACGTTACAGATTATGCCACGCTGAACAATGCACTGACCGCCGCGTGGTTATCGCGTTTTGACACGGTTCGCGCGGCTCCCCCTGTCGGAGGTTCGAGTTCTCCCTCGGGCAACGGTGTCTGGGTTGTCCTTAGCGTAAATTAGTTTAAGTTTAATTAAGTAGTCAGCAAGCCTAGGGACCGATTACCTCAGCAGTATGGCCCCATAGGAACTTATCACAAATTCCAACAATGCACTGACCCTGCTCACCAAGCAGATGCGAAAGCTCGTAATGTGGCAACTGCTACGAGCAACCCATAGTGGACCATTGGTTATGCACAGCGCAGCATGGCCCATGTGGTTTTATCACGGGCTTTGCTTTGTTGTAGCCCTGGGAAGATGGCCTGGGCTTCTGTGCATGGCTGCCGCGCACTCTGGTAGCTCTGCAGTCATTTTGCTGATGGAGCTGTCGATATATTCGTTAGCGCTTACAGTTATTGTGATATTTAAAAATTAAGTAATCAACACCACAATTATTGATAGTTTGCAAACAAAACTAGGAATCGGTCTTAGTTTATGATCAGTGCGTGCTGAATCATACATTGCTACATATGGAAAGTTGCTAACATTTTTTTTCTTTCTTTAAACTTGAGAGCTATATTTCCAGTCTCGTGAAAGTGGGTTGTGTGTGGTGCACTCAGTTCTGCCTCGAGTGCAAACGATATACTGCGAATCAACTATTCATATGAACCATTATGTCTCATGTTGTTGTTGTGGTCTTCAGTCCTGAGAGTGGTTTGATGCAGCTCTCCATGCTACTCTATCCTGTGCAAGCTTCTTCATCTCCCAGTACCTACTGCAACCTACATCCTTCTGAATCTGCTTAGTGTATTCATCTCTTGGTCTCCCTCTACGATTTTTACCCTCCACGCTGCCCTCCAATGCTAAATTTGTGATCCCTTGATGCCTCGGAACATGTCCTACCAATCGGTCCCTTCTTCTCGTCAAGTTGTTGTGTCTCATAAACGGTTCAAAACATTGAGATGAGATTTTGCAAAATAGTAGCACGGAGAAGCAAGGTAACTAGGTCGTATGGTTGACATGCGAAACATTTCATCCGACGCAATATAGAAGTTACTACAGATTTTCTTAAATGGAATAATTTAATTTTTAAATGGCATCGATTACTGGGGTAATGTCAACTGATGTGCTTTTGCAACAACATAAATTAAGAAATTACACGTTTTTTTATACAAACATTGAGCTTTTATGGAAGGTATTACTCTGTCTTGTTATCAGTTTCTTCTTTAGTAATACATAGTTTCAGGAGAGTCGCAATTGCAAGTGCAATGTTACTGATGTCAAGCTGTAAATTCTACCACGTGTTGGTGAAAGAAGCGTATCTTAACACTGCAAAGAGAAGCAGATATATTACTAATGACGCTTCTCTGAAGAAAATAGGGAAAACGAAGGAAAACATACCACCACTTCTATTGCAACTCTGAATGAAATTCCGTAACCCAGTATGTTTAAACTACGAACGACTGGGATTAAAACTTCTCCAAGGATTCTTTTATACATCTCAACAACCTGGGAAATATGAAAAAAACTCGAATTAGTGTGCTATATTTTTGTTCGTATCTCTGTAAAGAGCGAAGGCCTGAAGCGTTTCACGGGCTCGTACTTTCGAAAATATCCCCGTGTAGCACACAGATATAAGCTGCCATAATGTTCCAAAACAATAAGCACTCTTCTATATTTGCTGTAGCCAGCGATAGACTATACAGGGTGGTCCATTGATAGTGTCCGGGCGAAATATCGCACGAAACAAGCATCAATCGAAAAATCTACAAAGAACGAAACTCGTCTATGCTGAAGAGGGAAACCAGATGGCTCTATGGTTGGCCCGCTAGATAGCGCTGCCATAGGTCAACGGATATCAACTGCCTTTTTTTCTAAAAAGGAACCACCATTTTGTATTATATATTCGCGTAGTACATAAAGAAATTTGAATGTTTTAGTTGGACCACTTTTTTCGCTTTGTGATAGATGGCGCTGTAATAGTCACAAACCTATAAGTACGTGGTATCACGTAACATTCCGCCAGTGCGGACGGTGTTTGCTTCGTGATACACTAGCCGTGTGAAATTCGACCGTTTACCAATTGTGGAAAAGGTCGATATCGTGTTGATGTATGGCTGCTGTGATCAAAATGCCCAACGGGCGTGTGCTATTTATGCTGTTCGGTATCCTGGATGACATCATCCAAGTGTCCGGACCACTCGCCGGATAGTTACGTTATTTGAGGAAACTGGAAGTCCTCAGCCACATGTGAAACGTCAACCACGACCTGCAACAAATGATGCCCAAGTAGGTGTTTTCGCTGCTGTTGCGGGTAATCCGCACATCAGTAGCAGGCAAACTGCGCGAGAATCGGGAATCTCAAAAACTTCGGTGTTGAGAATGCTACATCAACATCGATTGCTGCCGTACCATATTTCTATCCACCAGGAACTGCATGGCGACGACTTTGATCGTAGTGTACAGTTCTGCCACTGGGGACAAAAATTATGAGACGATGACAGATTTTTTGCACGCGTTCTATTTAGCGACGAAACGTCATTCACCAACGGCGGTAACGTAACCCGGCATAATATGCACTATTGGGCAACGGAAACTCCACTATGGCTGCGACAAGTGGAACATCAGCGACCTTGGCGGGTTAATGTATGGTGCGGCATTATGTGAGGAAGGATAATTGGCCCCCATTTTATCGATGGCAATCTAAATGGTGCAATGTATGCTAATTTCCTACGTAATGTTCTACCGATGTTACTACAAGATGTTTCACTGCATGACAGAATGGCGATGTACTTCCAACATGATGGATGTCCGGCACATAGCTCGCGTTCGGTTGAAGCCGTATTGAATAGCATATTTGATGACAGGTGGATTGGTCGTCGGATCACTTTCACCGGATCTGACGTCCCAGGATTTCTTTCTGTGCGGAATGTTGAAGGATATTTGCTATCGTGATCCACCGACAACGCCTGACAACATGCGTCAGCGCATTGTCAGTGCATGTGCGAACATTACGGAAGGCGAACTACTCGCTGTTGAGGGGAATGCCGTTACAGGTATTGCCAAATGCATTCACGTTGTCGGGCATCATTTTGAGCATTTACTACATTAATGTGGTATTTACAGGTAATCACGCTGTAACAGCATGCGTTCTCAGAAATGATAAGTTCACAAATGTACATTCATCACACTGGAACAACCGAAATAAAATTTTCAAACCTGCCTACGTTCTGTATTTTGATTTAAAAAACCAACCTGTTTCCAAATGTCCGTCTAAAATTGTGAGCCATATCTTTGTGACTATTACAGCACCATCTATCACGAAGCGAAAAAAGTGGTCCAAGTAAAACATTCATATTTCTTTACGTACTAAACGAATAAGTAATAAAAAATGGGATTCCTATTTTAAAAAACGCAGTTGATATCGGTTTGACCTATGGTTTCCCCCTTCAAGCTTAACAAGTTTCGTCCTTTGTAGTGTTTTCGTTTGACGCTTATTTCGTGAGATATTTGGCCCGGTCACGATGAATGGACCACCCTGTATACTCGCTTCCACATCTGGCGACGACACATACGTGGGGCATTCAGCGAGCGTAGTGCTTCGTAGACACACCGCCCTCCGCCATGTCGCGTTATGACGTGGTCTCCGGAGCCAGATTCAGTCTTCACGCTTACAACGTACCATTGTCGCCTACCCTGTTGTCTACGTACACTGCGAATAAGCTGCAGTATTTCACATTCTGTACATAAATGTAGGCAACCAGAAATTTGTGTAGCGCACTGACATCTCAGTCCGTACCAAACCTACAAGTAGTGCTTGTGTTCAGCTGAAAGGAAGAGTACCATTACAGCATACTTCATTGAAATATTGAATTCCGTTAATGTCGGTGTGTATACTACGCACAGAACCAATGAAAGAGTACAATAAGAACCACTGTCCCGGTGATTGGTTCTTCTTCTTGCCCCAATCGAAACTAGCAGAGTGGCAGGTACAAATGGGAGTGTAGCGAAAGCAAGATCTTCGTCGCTCGCTGCACTCGTCGTGGCACGCACTCAGGTGATTGGACACCACGGCCCCCCCGACGCAAAAGACGATCTCTCACCTGAGCTGTGCGCATGCGCAGCGGCGCCGCTCGCCGCTCGCCGCACGCACTTGCTGGAGCGGCGCCGGAAGGCCCGTCCGGCTGCCCCCGCGGCTCAGTCGCGCGCGCGCCTCCAGCCGCAGCAGACGTGTCGGTGCCGAGCGGGTCCCACTTGTTAGCGCTTGTGGCGCCGGTCGGGAGCATTCGCGGCGGGCAACATGTGACTCGCGTCACTCGCCGGTATCTGAGCTCGACTTTCCATTTCTGGCAGTGCGGCTATTTATCCGCTTTTACCAAATAAACTTTCATTGCACACGTTGTATTCGCAATTTTTTTTACGTATACTGTATGCATTGCCCTAAGCAGATCTGAACGATCTTCTACCGCAAGTGTTGAGTGAAGTACCGGTCGATGCTCTGACGGCATCGTCTCTCGATTGTTTAAGGCAGAGGTGCAGAGAAAGAGGTGAGTTCTGTAGAATTGTAAACCAGCACTTACTTTGTAATCTGGGTAGCCTCCGGTACGTTTCTAGTTACAGGAAAGAATAGACTCCAAAATAAATCAAGAGTGTACTGCCGGTTTTTGGTGTCATTTTCGATTATTGCATGTATAAAATACGACGAGAGAATCAGGAGGTCCACAGGTAATCACAATTTCCGTGTCGCAGTCCTATTAGTGAAGCGAACGAAAAGCGGAAAACAAATAGTGTAGTTGTACTGAGAAAAGCTCTCGAATCCAGATAAACTGTTCACAAATATCAGAGACAGTTGTCAGCCTTCAAACAGCCGTGCAGTATATATCAATAGCTTGCTATTCATCAAACAAGCTAAGTCAGGGTAAAAGAGCTTACTGACGGTTACATCATATAATCTAGGTCGCATCATATGTCTCATCTCGAACGCTCGACGTCTCGATCCCTCTGCTGGGATTCTCATCAGGATTCCAGCAGTGTCTCTTGGTGGCTGAACACTTATTCACACAGATTGATTCAACCATATAATAGTTCATTTTTCTCTGTATGTGATACGGGAAGAAGAATAATAACTTCGTCAATTAAAGCTTTAATTAATCAGGGTAGCCAGCTTTCTTACGGTTGTCAACGTGTTTACACCTCCTTTGGATCGCTGGGTTGTGACTCTTGGACGACCATAGAGCACGTGTGCTTGAGCTGTTATTGACGACATTGAATGGAAAGAATGGAGAGTGGTAAACTAACTCCGACTCAGATTTCCCCTCTAGTACAGCGCAAGCGTAACATACCTAACATAAAATCGATCACAGTCAATAAACTCGTATGATTTTACACCGTAAGCTACTGTGGTGACGTTTGAAATTTCGCAAGTGAAGTAACAGAAGGTCAGAACGGTATGCTGTCAAACCTGGTATCCACATCCGACAAAATACACACATTAAAACAATCCTTCCTGTAGCAGGCAGCGAACTATATGTCACCGTCCTGAGAACTACTGCCATCTCAGCCAAGGATGCGACTTATGTAGGAAGTAAAGGAAGGACAAGATCTTCTGGGCACTTTGGAATAAAAGTTAATTCTTTAGGAGTATACCGAGAAAACTAGTCTTGAACATTCTGAACAATGAGTAACGTCATCCCCACTATAGTATGCGGCACAATAATTTCAGCTTTTTTTATTTCAGTGACCTTAAACAATAAATTTTTGGTATAGCTGCTATTGTGAATAATTTTTCATAATATTTGCTATGATTTTTAGTCACAGTGCACTGTTTTGAGAATGAAACCACGGTCCAAGTAGGCATATTTTAAGCTTGAAACCGACGGACAGTTGCAATTGGTCAGTTGCTCGGATAATAAACAGAATAAAAGTGACTGGACCATGTTTTCATTCTCAAAACACGCTGAGGCTGTGGAACCCCATAGAAATAATATTTTAAATAGTCCATTATGTTCTGAAAATTCCGAACATAACCTTTTCGTTAGTGACTTACGTTGTTGTAGGCTACATAAATGGTAGTGTTACAATCCAAATAGGTGACAACAAATGCATTGCATTTAGTATGTCACATTTTCTTCAAGCGGAAGAACAGAAATTGGGGATTCCCCGCTGTGAATCAATATTTACCTGTCGCTCCCTCCTCTCATTAATAAACCGCAGCCCTGCAGTGCTGCTGTGACAGTTGGTGGACTATTTCAATTGCAAACCAGCGTGACTAACCGAAATTAAAATTTGGACTAATAATCTTCGTTCATCGTACATATACAGAAGTCATTACAACTCACAAATTTAGTTGCTTCATTTGAGGGGTAGTTCTGTATTATTTACAGAGACGGAGCATGTGAGAGACAGTACGGAAGCACTCATGTCAATTACTGATCAGCATTTTGATTAATGGAATGCAAAATTTGCAGTGTTAACTGGATTTACATATTTAATTGTACGCATTTCCTCTTCGTACTCCGTCAGAATGGACTGTTTAGAACCAGTTTTCCGGGTTATTTAATCTGAGTCAACTGCGCTTAATGCGAATGCGTGAAATGGCCCAAAGTCTATCAGTTTCTGGTTGTTGAGGTCCATAACAGCTGCAAGTGTTTCCCGATTCGCCGAGGAATGTGTTTCTAACAAAGACTTGGCGTGTTTGTTAAAATTATAAGCACTTCGTAAGTATAAAACCTTGCTGTAGTGCTTGTTAGAACAGGTAACAACCGTGTCTAAGTTATATTTCTGTGTATCATTAAAAGCCAAAGAAGTTAACGTCGTGTGCTGATTATATATCATTGCCTGCTTCTGTGACCGAGCGGTTCTACGCGCTTCAGTCCGGAACCGCGCTGCTGCTACGGTCGCAGGCTCGAATCCTGCCTCGGGCATGGATGTGTGTGATGTCCTTAGGTTAGTTAGCTTTAAGTAGTTCTAAGTCTAGGGGACCGATGACCTCAGATGTTAAGTCCCATTGTGCTTAGCGCCATTTGAACCATTGTGTATCATATGAAATTTGTGATGAAACCATATGAAATATTTAGCAGATGTATCGAAGCCAAACCGTAATTCTATTTCATGTGGATTGCAGCACATCTTCTTGACGTCTATAGAATGTAATTTGCGATACCAGACGGTAGACTGGAGTTGAAATATAGAGTTTCCTTTTGTTATGAGCGTCGAGCACGTATTCGCGATGAATAAATCTTTAAACGAAATATTCATTGTCGTAGAAATACGTTGGAGACACAGGAAAGTGATGAGTTAACAGATTCCTCGTTCAATTCACAACAAAGAGAGATAGAATTTAAGAACGTATATCAGCAAAATTTGTTTCACCGTAGTAACGATATTTTGGCATCTACGAAAAGCACAACGTACTAAGCAAGACAGTGTGGCTGTATCGTTGATAAGCTAGATTTTTTCACTCACTGTTCGTTATCTGCCTTCTCTAGCATACTGACTATTTGGAAAAGCATAAGCACGGTAAACAATCCACTGTTCTGTAATTCTGCACATTTCCTTGGAAAATTATTTTCCTGTGACGAGTAAAGTGATGAAGACTGGGGAGCACTGTCGGACGTGATATGATTCAAGACAGTACTGTCGTTTTCAGGAAATAATTCGAAGAGTCCCAATCGAAAATTAAATCAGTGTTACAGGGCGGAGGGTGATCTGGTTAATTCGCTTGCACGAAGTTTCTGAGAAAGACAATAGTAGGAAGGTCTGTAATATGTCTTGTAGAAGACTGAATATATCTTGATATGACCAATCCAAGTATTGCTATATCGTATTTGTTCTTATTATTAAACTGTGACGAATTCATTGTGGACGGTGTGTCGACGCCCTAGAGACCGAGCGGTTCTAGGCGCTTCAGTCCGGAACCGCGCGACTGCTACGGTCGCAGGTTCGAATCCTGCCTCGGGTTGGTTGGTTGGTTTGGGGAAGGAGACCAGACAGCGAGGTCATCGGTCTCATCGTATTAGGGAATGACAGGGAAGGAAGTCGGCCGTGCCCTTTGAAAGGAACCATCCCGGCATTTGCCTGGAGCGATTTAGGGAAATCACGGAAAACCTAAATCAGGATGGCCGGACGCGGGATTGAACCGTCATCCTCCCGAATGCGAGTCCAGTGCCTGCCTCGGGCATGGATGTATGTGATGTCCTTAGGTTAGTTAGGTTTAAGTAGTTCTATGTTCTAGGGGACTGATGACCTCAGATGTTAAGTATCATAGTGCTCAGAGCCATCTGAACCATTTTTGACTGTGTTTCGTCCATTTTGCGGGCTATTTTAACGTAGGAAATAACTTAACTACCCCGATACTTGTAGTTCTACACTAGACATGCATATGAAAATTCGGGATATACACATAAAACTAAAACAAAACCATGCCAACTAGATTATACGACAAATGATCCTCAGAAACACATTTGATTTATTAAAATGATGCTTTTGGTGACCTCTTGGAACTTTATGTAGCCACGATTGGTTAAATACACGAAATTATGAACCCGTCAATATTTTCAGTCGTACTACACTAGGTCGTGTGTGGTGATGAAATTTATTTGTCATGATGGGTGGTTGAAAGGTTTCACATTCTATCCTTGGTTCATTTAAGGATATACTCTGTCATACTAATTACAGGACCCGTAATGTCTCGCGATGCACAGCAAGGCCAGATGATAGCGTGGTTTCAATTTCACATCAGGCATCAATGTAAGTCCTCCAATACTACAAGTTATTCTGCAGTGTCTTCTTGCTGATGAATTTGTTACGTTTTTAGTTTACTCACTAGAAGTGAATATGCGTCCACATATTTAGGGGTGTATATATACAGGGCGTTACAGAGGAATGTTCACTATTCAGGGATATGACAGAAACGCTTATTTCAAACAAAAAACCTCTTATGGAAAGACGGCCTGTTCCGAATGGTCGCCGAGATAGCACAAATTTAAAGTACATTTGTTTTCGTACTAGTGGCGCGCTTGCGTGCGTATTACGCACAAACCTCTTTGACGTTCTATTCTCGCCCAATCTATCTCGTTGATTTCAACCTCTTTCTCTGAATATCTCTTTGCCATTAAACTAGTGCGCTGAACGCGCAGTTGTCCGTGGGTTGTTGCCAGTGAAATAGTGCAAGGGACTGACAGCGTTATAAGAGAGAAGCATCGATTAACTGTGTTTGTGCAGGTGCTAGGTAAGAAACCGCAAATCTACACTGATGTAGCATATTCAGGTAATGTGTACATCTGCAACTTTTATTATATAGAAGAATATCGTCGGCGCATTCTCACACTTCGAATTTCTGATCGTATAGTGTTTACTAGAGTTTTCAGCGCACTGTCCATGTTAGCACCTTTTACCACGGTACTGATGGCCCTATTTTGGTTATCTGTAATTCGACAGTTGCCTAATGGGTATTTTGAGTGCATTGAACCTTCTGAAAGAAACAAAAAAATACAGCATCGGAAGACAATAAGGAAAACAAAGGAATTACTACCTCAATACTGTCAGTATGAAGTGACATTTAAAGCGACTTCTTATTACGATTTCTTTCATTTTTCAGAACTTTCTGGATTTATGTGGTTAAATTTAAATACTAACGCAATCTGAGATTTCTTAGTGGATGTATTTGTGCCTCCTTCTTTTCTGAGACGAGGAAATGCGTTGTTAATGTAGGTTTGTGAAAGACGGTATTCAGTTAGAAACTTAAAGTGTGTTTGTACAGTGAAAAGAAAAAACCAAGCTGCACTCTGCGTATATGATAAGAGGTTTATATACATTTTTTCAGGGATGGTATTGTCACCGTTGTCGACAGGGAAAGACAAATAGTAATTCAGCGTTTCTGTCTAGAAGCTCCAGTCACGTATTTCTATGTATTACTTCGGCACTAGTGAATGATGGAAGCGACATCATTGTTTCGTCCACCATGCTTCTTGGACACAGAGCATCCACAAACTGTGTATCGATCATTCCGATTCAATGCACAATTTCAGGTGTGATTAAACGTTTGATAACAGCCTGGCGGCGAACCGATAGTATCTGGTACATTTTCTCCTGTACAACAAAAAGGTGTGTGCATATTAACTAGCAGAAGAGAAACACCTGCAGTGCCAATTTAGAATTACCACGCAGTTCATCAGCTTGCTGCAGCTCACAAGCTGCGAGACAACTACGAATACAAAGGGTACACAGGGAATGTAGAACTTTATTTAATGCCAGTCTGTGATCACAAAAATTGTCCTCAGACTATTTATTGCTGTCTGTGATGATCCTTTTTAGATCTGTGAACAACATGTCCTGATGTAGTGAAGTTAGAGTGGCCGAAGTAGATAGAACGAGAATGATTTTTGAGCCCATAGACAAGAATAAAAGACACAAGTTCTTGCCTACTGCGAATCCTCTTGCTTATAAATGACGTCCGTAACGCTGTACTCATTAATTATGGAGGGAGAAAGCGTAAAACGTAAGACTTTACCGTGGTCACTCACTGTCTGGGAAGTTGTTTCTGGTGAGAATGTTGTCGATAAGGTTTCGTACAAAAAACCACATGTGTATTATGAAACATTCGCCCAGAAAAACGTGTCCGTACTGAAGCAGGGTTACTCCTAGCATGTTGTTAAACGGAAACAGATTTTGCTTCATTTTGTTCATCGAGCTGAGTAGGGGACAAGGTAAGTTGCTGGCGATGCGCCAACAGAATAGCAGTTCAGTGCAGTGAGCTTCAGGCCGAATAAGGAGTGCTGCCATGCTTTAGGGTACGCTGCACGAATATATTATGCAGTATCATCGCCACAGAAAGATACCACGGACGAAACTATCTTTTGGGGGAAAAGTCGAAGTGGATATCAGTCACAAAGGCAAAGCTCAGAAGAGTAAATTCCGTGGTCATCTCCTTTACAACCAGCTGAAACCTTACTTAAGCAATAAATCGAAAGCCGGCCGCGGCGGCCAAGCGGTTCTAGGCGCTTCAGTCCGGAACCGCGCGACTGCTACGGTCGCAGGCTTGAATCCTGCCTCGGGCATGGATGTATATGATGTCCTTAGGTTAGTTAGGTTTAAGTAGTTCTAGGGGACTGATGGTCCCACATGTTAAGTCCAATAGAGCTCAGAGCCTTTTGAACCATTGTGAATAAATCGAAGCTTTTTGTAAAGTTGATATCAATAGTGTTCCCTAGGGCTTTAACTGAACACTATTGAGAAGATGAATTAGTAAATCGTATCTAGTATCGTGCAAAATGTCCTTTCGTCTTTCACTGAGTCCACAACAAACGAACCGAGCGATGTGGCGCAGAGGAAAGACACTGAACTCCTATTAGGGAGGACGGTAGTTCGAATCCCCGTCTGCCCATCCAAATTTACCTTTTACGCTATTTTTCCTAAATCTATTAAGGACAGTGCCTGAATTGTCCCATTGAAAGGACGCGACTGATTTCCTCTCCCTCCTCCTCCACCAGGTCTCCTATTCGATTCCAATTCCAGCTCTGCAGAACTCGGGGACTTCGAACGTGGTCAGGTGTCTGGGTGTCACTTGTGTCAAACGTCTGTACGCGAGATTTCCACAGTCCTAAACTTCCCTAGGTCCACTTTTTCCGATAGTGAAGTGGAAACGTGAAGGGACACGCACAGCACAAAAGCGTACAGGCCGACCTCGTCTGTTGACTGACAGAGACCGCCGACAGTTCACGAGGGTCGTAATGTGCAATAGGCAGACATCTATTCGTCACACAAGAATTCCAAACTGCGTCAGGATCCACTTCAAGTACTATGACAGTTAGGCGGGTGGTGAGAAAACTTGGATTTCATGGTCACGTGACTGCTCATAAGTCACACATCACGTCGGTAAATGCCAAACGACGCCTCGCTTGGTGTAACGAGCGTAAACATTGGATGATTGAACAGTGCAAAACGTTGTGTGGAGTGACGGATCACGGTACACAATGTGGCGATCCGATGGCAGGGTGTGGGTATGGCGAATGCCCGGTGAACGTCATCTGTCAGCCTGTGTAGTGCCAACAATAAAATTCGGAGGCTGTGGTGTTATGGTGTGGTCGTGTTTTTCGTGTAGGGGTGTTGCACCCCTTGTTGTTTGCGAAGCACTATCACAGCACAGGCCTACATTGATGTGTTAACCATCTTCTTGCATCCCACTGTTGAAGATCAATTCGGGGATGGTAATTGCATCTGTCAACACGATCGAGCACATGTTCATAATGCAAGGTCTGTAGCAGAGTGGTTACACGACAATAACAACCCTGTAATGGATTGGCCTGCACATAGTCCTGACCTGAATCCTGTAGGATACCTCTGGTATTTTTTGGAACGCCGACTTCGTGCCAGGCCTCACCGACCTACACCGATACCTCTCCTCAGTGCAGCACTCTGTGAAGAATGGGCTGCCATTCCCCAAGAACCTTCCAGTATCTGCGGGAGTGTAGGCTGTCATGAACTCTAAGGGTGGGCCAACACCATATTGAATTCCAGCATTACCGACGGAGGGCGCTACAAACTTGTAAGTCACTTTCAGCCCAGTGTCCGGATGGATAGTGTATGTTCATTTGCGCGTGCTGCGCCTTGCCGTTGAAATGTATTGACCCACATTTTTTTTTTCTTTTTTTAAATTATCCGTCTTCTGACTGGTTTGACGTGGCCGGTGACGAATTTCTCTCCTGCATCAACCTCTATATGCCGAGTAGCGCTTGCACCATACTTCGTCAATTATTTCCAGGATTTACTCCAATCTTCCTCAACATATTTTACCCTCTACAGCTTCCTTCACATCCCTAAACAAGTGTCTTATCATGCTCTCCTTCCTCTTGTCAGTGTTTTCCGTATGATACTTTCTTCGGCGATTCTGCGGAGAATCTGCTCATATGTTGTAGTTTCCATGATTCACTAGCATACAAGGCCATGCTCCACACATTCTCAGAAGCTTTTTCCTCAAATTAAGCCTTATGTTTGTGATTAGTAGATTTCTTTTGGTTATGATTGCCCTCTTGGCCTCTGATGGTCTCCATTTTACGTCGGATGTCTTCGGCCGTCTTTGCTGATTTTTATTCAAAATTTGAGCAGTGGCTGAGTTCGAAGCCAGGATCCCTGACGTTCTGATTACGAAATCAAAGACACTACCCCAAGATCACGACTTGCATAGCGACTAATTCACTACAAGCGACATTTTTTTCTATACTTCAAAATGTCAATTGCACTGCGCCACGCAAATATCTTGCAGCCTGCGACTTGCTTACTGATTATTTCTGTCCGTCATTGAATTGGCGAAGGGCCCCTCTCTCCATTGTTACAATCCGCACCACTCTCTGTCGGCTTGTGACAGCAACAACCTATTCCGCTTGACCCTGGGAGGCGGCGGCTTTCCTTGGATCGTGGTACCCACAATATATCCTTGGACGCCCAATGACCGCGCCTGTATTATCTCGTAGGTGAAGTATTCCACAGAATTGAGCACCCACAACCAAAAGTGTTGATATCTTGCGACTAGCGTATCCTACTCCAGTTTGTCTCCCCGACGACCAGGATTAAATCAGAAGACATTCTAGTATAGTGGCAAACCGAGCTATTCCATTCGCCTAGATAACAGATCGGTCTTTCACCAACACAGCAGCTCATATTAATTTGATTGCTCATCGAAGTGCACCATGTTACAGAACTTTTTGTAAAACTACTTTCTTTACTGTTCTGTCACCAAAAACACACGATTCACACATTTTCTGACAAAAAAATGAAGCTCCCAGAAGGGGAATTGAGAGGGTATCTGACGTTATTTCAGTGAATATAAACAGGAGTCAAATTTACAAAGAACCTGACAATGTGAGCCCGCTTTCCAGTATTGTCTTGCACCCACTCTGCCCAGGATTCGGTTCGGAAGGGTGTCATAAAGCTGTTGTCAAAGCGAGCTGACCCTGAACTGGTGCATGATGTTCTGGAAGCTCGCACTGGGAAAGAGTTGACGTCCCACCTTGTCCCACACATGTTGTATCGGGGCGGAGCTGTGAATTTTGCTGTCCATGGAAGAACCTCAACATCAAACAGGCAGGTCCAGAGACACATGCCCTGTTGATTAATAGCACCACGACAGTGCCGCATGAGGGTAATTCAAGAGGCCGCAGGATGTTCGTGATGCACCAATCTGTCCTAAGATTTTCCTCCTGACCAGAAGTCATCCCCGATGGATACCAACACAATTACACAAGGGGCACCGCTGTACACCTCAGAAACATTGAAAGAATGAGACCTCTCCTCGGGTCGCCCTGAACACTCGGCGACTATGGTCATCTGCGGTAGTACAAACCGCGATTCATCGTTGAACGGAATGCGACGCCATTGATCAGGGGTCCATGCTTCCCGGCCACGGCGTCAGACCAAACGCAGTATTGACGGCAGCCTTCTCATTGAGCGGTAAACCCATAGTCTGACAGCTGTTATCCTCCGACGCTACAGGGAATCCATCACGTGTTCTCTTATGGTAGGGGAAGAAGTGAAGTGGGTAAGATGTTCTATGTGCACAATACGCTGATGCTCCCTTGTGGCAACGTTCCAATGCAGACCCAGATCAGGACACTGTCATATCTGATTGCCCCATAGATCTGAATATAGCACTATTCGATCATCCGGCCTTATTGAGATCCACAATGAAGCCCATTTACAACTCAGTCAGTTGCTGATAACGCTGTCCTATAGAAGTACGTGGTATCTCCATGCCCTCCATGGCAGTCACTGAGAATATAGAGCTGGACATGCCTCTTATACGGTGTGTTACAAAAAGTTACGGCCAAACTTTCAGGAAACATTCCTCACACACAAATAAAGAAAAGATGTTATGTGGACATGTGTCCGGAAACGCTTAATTTCCATGTTAGAGCTCATTTTAGTTTCGTCAGTATGTTGTGTACTTCCTCGATTCACCGCCAGTTGGCCCAATTGAAGGAAGGTAATGTTGACTTCGGTGCTTGCGTTGAAATGCGACTCATTGCTCTACAGTACCAGCATCATGCACATCAGTACGTACCATCAACAGGTTAGTGTTCATCACGAAAGTGGTTTTGCAGTCAGTGCAATGTTTACAAATGCGGAGTTGGCAGATGCCCATTTGATGTATGGATTAGCACGGGGTAATAGCCGTGGCGCGGTACGTTTGTATCGAGACAGATTTCCAGAACGAAGGTGTCCCGACAGGAAGACGTTCGAAGTAATAGATCGGCGTCTCAGGGAGCACGCAACATTCCAGCCTATGCCTCGCGACGGGGGAAGACCTAGAACGACGAGGATAGCTGCAATGGGCGAGGCAATTCTTCGTGCAGTTGACGATAACCCTAATGTCAGCGTCAGAGAAGTTGCTGCTCTACAAGGTAACGTTGACCACGTCGCTGTATGGAGAGTGCTACGGGAGAACCAGTTGTTTCCGTACCATGTACAGCGTGTGCAGGCACTATCAGCAGCTGATTGGCCTCCACGGATACGCTTCTGCGAATGGTTCATCCACCAATGTGTCAATCCCCATTTCAGTGCAAATGTTCTCATTACGGATGAGGCTTCATTCCAACGCGATCAAATTGTAAATTTTCACAATCAACATGTGTGGGCTGGCGAGAATCCGCACGCAATTGTGCAATCACGTCATCAACACAGATTTTCTGTGAACGTTTGGGCAGGCATTGTTGGTGATGTCTTGGTTGGGCCCCATGTTCTTCCACCTACGCTCAATGGAGCACGTTATCAAGGTTTCATACGGGATACTCTACCTGTGCTGCTAGAACATGTGCCTTTACAAGTACGACACAACATGTGGTTCATGCACGATGAATCTCCTCCACAATTCAGTCGAAGTGTTCGTACGCTTCGCAACAACGGATTCGGTGACCGATGGATTGGTAGAGGTGGACCAATTCCATGGCCTCCACGCTCTCCTGACCTCAACCCTCTTGACTTTCATTTATGGGGGCATTTGAAAGCTCTTGTCTGCGCAAGCCCGGTACCAAATGTAGAGACTCTTCGTGCTCGTATTGTGGACGGCAGTGATACAATACGCCATTATCCAGGGCTGCATCAGCGCATCAAGGATTCCATGTGACGGAGGGTGGATGCATGTATCCTCGCTAACGGAGGACATTTTGAACATTTCCTGTAAAAAAGTGTTTGAAGTCACGCTGGTATGTTCTGTTGCTGTGTGTTTCCATTCCATGATTAATGTGATTTGAAGAGAAGTAATAAAATGAGGTCTAACATGGAAAGGCCGGCCGAAGTGGCCGTGCGGTTCTAGGCGCTGCAGTCTGGAACCGCGAGACCGCTACGGTCGCAGGTTCGAATCCTGCCTCGGGCATGGATCTGTGTGATGTCCTTAGGTTAGTTAGGTTTAACTAGTTCTAAGTTCTAGGGGACTAATGACCTCAGAAGTTGAGTCCCATAGTGCTCAGAGCCATTTGAACCATTTTCTAACATGGAAAGTAAGCGTTTCCGGACACATGTCCACATAACATATTTTCTTTCTTTGTGTGTGGGGAATGTGTCCTGAAAGTTTGGCCGTACCTTTTTGTAACACCCTGTATAGCCTACCAGGCTTAGTACTAAAACTAAACACGGACGAAACGCACTCTAGTGGCCACTCTATCGTCGTACAGTATTGCAAACCTGTTCATTTACCCATCAATGGTGTATACGTCTTCGAAGTTACACTGACATTCGTCCATCTCGTCTGGGTGCTTCACTTTTTTTGTCAGGTAGTGAATATACAAACATTTTAACGGGATTAAGTAACCACACCACTTTGCATACAGATTGGAATTCAAGATTTCAGCTGGATTGAGCTGAAGATGTAGGAAAAAAAGGTTGTTAATTGTTTGTTGAACGTAATCTGTGAAACAACTCGATTGAGAAAGAATTGGGTGCTACCTTCCTGAATGTAGAAGCCCTTCACTGTGTGCTGTGGTATTTAAACGAACAGCTTCCGATTGACTTACATGTTAGCAGACCTGGAAAATTAACAAACTATGAAAATTCCTACCAGATTGAAACCATGCTCTACCTGGTATTCCAACGAAGTGTTTCTATTTCTGGAATGGAACAGAGGTACTGGCAGATGGAATATTTTTGTGAAGGTACTAAACGTCCTGGGATTGCACAGTAGCATGGGAGTTAGCATCCCTGACTGAGGCATAGTTTCACACAATCCGTTGCAGTATTGGAAAGTTAATCTCATTTCTTCGTAAGCTATAAGGGCGTCTTCACCCCTATTCAGGAGTAGCGAAGGGCCATGGATCAAAAGCTTAGCCCAGCATCTTAGTACCTGAATGTCTCTGCTTGTTGGAATTAATCCAAAAACGTTAACAGGTAGCACCACGAATCGTGCTTCAGTGATGTGGTTGCTTCTTCCTGGTAGGAAGGCGTCGACATCACTGGGATGTATGAGGAACAGCATTCGTTACTCCATCGAAAAACCCTCCACTGCAAAAATAACTTACTTAGCCAACGATTCAGGTAGCAGTAACTCCCATATTTATTCCGCTATTCATGAGGGCGGACATGGTGGTCCAAAGACCAAGGGCGTGCGTGTAAACCGATAGGTAGAAGGATAGAATCCCGATTGGACCACGAAAACTTTTACCAGGAACCAAACCTAGTCCCTGTTCCACATTAAACTATATGTCTTCTTTCTCCGGTTGGATAACTGGATAGTCTAAGGCCACGCATGATGTCGAAGTACGTCCAAGACTTGCACTCAGGCACTTAGTCACGTAATTCGCACTGACAGGTGCAGAGCATAAGTGCAAAGTCTGTTTACTGAAATATTGACTGCGTCACGTGTTGTCGCACTTTCATAAAGTACTTCGACCTTCGCGGTAGTTTGGAGGGTATATACATTGAAGAGCCAAAATGATTGTTACACCTGCCTAATATCGTGTAGGGCCCCCGATAACACGCAGAAGTGCCGCAGGGCATGGATCCGGCTAATGTCTCAAGTAGTGCTGGACGGAACTGACACCATGAATCCTGCAGGCCTGTCCATAAACCCGTTAGAGTACGACGGACTGGAGATCTCTTCTGAATAGTATGATGCAAGGCATCCCAGATATGCTCAATAATGTTCATGTCAGGTTAGTTAGCTGAACAGCGGAAGTCTTTAAACAAAGACGAGTGGGATGTCGCATTGTCCTGCTGGAATTGCCCAACTCTGTCGGAATGCACAATGGACATGAATGGGTGCGTGTGATCATACAGGATGCTTACGTACGTGTCACCTGTCAGAGTCGTATCTAGACGTAACAGGGGCCCCACATCACTCCAACTACACACGCCCCACAGAATTACAGAGCCTCCACCAGCTTGAACAGTCTCCTGCCAAATCCATTGATTCAAAAGTTTGTCTCCATACCTTAACACATCTATCCACACGATACAATTCGAAACGAGACTCGTCCGACAAGGCAACATGTTTCCAGTTATTAACAGTCCAAAGTTTGTGTTGGCGGACCCAGGCGAGGCGTAAAGCTTTGTGTCGTGCAGTCATCAAGGGTACACGAGTGGTCCTTCGGCTCCGAAAGCCCATATCGATGATGTTTCATTGAATGGTTCGCACGCTGACAATTGATGGTCCAGTATCGAAATCTGCAACAATTTACGGTAGGGTTATATTTCTGTCTCGTTGAACGGTTCTCTTCAGCTGTCGTTGGTCCCGTTCTTGGGATCTTTTTCCGGCCGCAGCGATGTCGGAGATTTGATGTTTTCCTGGAATCCTGATATTCACGGTACACTCGTGAAGTGGTCGTACGGGAAAATCTCCACTTCATCGCTATCTCAGAGATGCAGTGCCCCATAGCTCGTGCGCTGACTGTATCAACACGTTGAAATTCACTTAAGTCTTGATAACCTGCCATTGCAGCAGCAGTAACACATCTAACAACTGCGCCAGACACTTGTCTTCTATGGGCGTTGCCGATCGCAGTGCAGTATTCTGACAGTTTTTCTTATATCTCTATTTGAATAGGCATGCCTATACCCGTTTCTTTGGCGCTTCAGTGTACAAGAGAACCGAGAGAATATCTCTGGCAATAATAACTTTGGCGTAGAGCACTCTGGGCTCACAGCAACCAGAATACTAGAAGACGTGTGAAGAGTAGTTGCAGAAAATGTGCCGAGAGAAAATCGAAATGAACTGATGTGGGTATTATTGGTTCCTTCGACAACGATGCCTTCAGGCGAAGTGAATATATTGAATCAGTGGCATTGTTTCCAGTTACAAGGGAAATTCAACTGGAGAGTGTCAAATAATACGATGTCTGAAGGATAATGCGTTTCGAATTCCAAACTTTAGGTCTTAGAAATTACAGATTTTCAAGGTGATCGACTGCACTCGTCGATGACTTACATTTTTATCCTAGTAAGTAGGTTCCACCTCCTGGTCGCCGTGCCATCCTGTGCCAATGGTGACATTGAATGCGGTATTGCAGGGAAAGGAGGTGGTGGGGAGCGGGAGGGAGGGGGGGGGGAGTGGTTGGTCGGTGACCACACTGCTCCCGCGATCGTTGTAGCATTTTTTGACCTTGGAACCGCTTATAATCAGTTGTGTAGCTCCCCAGCTGGCCTCACGCGGCTGTATCCTTTTCCGTAGCTACACTCAACTTGTCGACAGACTATAAATCTCAAAATAAAGTACGTCATATATCTTAAACAGTGGTTTTCATTTTAGTTCCTGTGTGCTTGGAGTCATCTCTTATTCGTGAGTCTACGAATAGATTTAACGAACCACTTATGAGATTTGCAGTTTTGTTGCGACGAATGTGCTGAAGTCGTTCGTTGAGTTTCCTGCGGGTAGCATAGAACACTTCAAGTTGATTGTTGCACCATGAGGGAGGACATCGAACAGAATAATCTCTTCAGAGTCCTAGACGACTGTCTCTATGACTTTATTGGCTAAGGATGCAGATTCGAACTTTTTCTCTGCAGGAAAGGTGGTGTGACGCCACTCCATGAAGTGCCGTTTTGTTTCTGGTTAGAAGTGATGATGAACCCATGTTTCAACTCCTGTGACTATGTTCGATAAAAAAAATTATCACGATCAGCATCTGAACGTGCAATCAGTTGTGCACAGACGGTCCTTTGTTGCTTTTTATTGGCTTCTTTTAAGAGACGAGAAGCCGATCGGGCACGCACCTTTGTATACCCCAGCTGGTGGACGAGTGTGTCAGCGCTACCCATATAGACGTCCAACAGTGCAGCGAGGTGTTTAACTGTGATCCGTCTATTACCTCAAATGAGAATACGTGTATGCTCCAATACTGCAGGAGCTACAGTAAGTTTGCGCGACATTGATGCGATGATGGCAGAGGCCTTACCCAACGAATCACCGTGCTTTTGTTAACTGCCAGCTCTCGGTAGACATTCTGCAAACAGCTCTCTGATAGCACCGTCAAGTATCGTAGCTCAAGCAGGAATATTCCAAGGTGTTCCACAGCAATTTCCAAGTTGTTTGAACAGAAACTGTCCGAAAAAAATGTGTTGCATTATTTATTGAACACGCCACTTCTTTTTCATTGATTCAGAAGCTCTGAAACACACCAAAAACCCACGGCATATCCCAGGAATATAGGTAATATGTTAATAAATTACAGTTCTATTGAAGAGAGATATATTCACGGTTATTCTTAGATTCATCGTTTGTCTTGTTGTTACTCCGCCCGGTCTTTGTGCGTCAGATATGGTGACAGTTGCTCAACATGAATTTGGCGCCAAAGTGGCTTCCCGTCATTGTAAATGAATTTATTTTTTTAAATTGTGGGCCTGCCGGTGTGGCCGAGCGGTTCTAGGCGCTTCAGTCTGGAACAGCGCGACCGCTACGGTCGCAGGTTCGAATCCTGCATCGGGCGTGCATGTCTGTGATGTCCTTAGGTTCGTTAGGTTGCAGTAGTGCTAAGGCTAGGGGAATGATGACCTCAGATGTTAAGTCCCATAGTGCTCAGTGCCATTTTTTTTTAACTCTAGAGTATTTGACGCACATTGTATGTTGTTTTCTCTGTTGTATGGCATAAGGTAAATAAGTTTTATTTAATCCGAAACATTGCAAAACTACAAGCTTGATACTAGTTGTCTGCAGAAACAGCTTCCTAAATGGACCTACTTCGTCAGTGATTCCGTTTAACTTATATAGTGTTTGTACAAAAGTGTGGAAGTACCACGAGAAGTGCATGCTTCAACATAAATGTAGATGCTATCCAAGAGTGCAGGCTGTGCTACTGTATTTGACCGCGAACTAATCCTCTACATTGTCCTCAATACGTTGTAAGTACCAGTTGTCGTTCGCGACAGTGTGCTGTACATATGTGAATGAATTTTCTCAAAGCTAAGTGAGTTCGAACCTGGGGAAATGATTGGTGATCGTATGCTGGGTGTTTCCGTAAGCAAGGCAGCCGAAGTGTGGTGAGTTTCAAGAGGCACCGTATCGAAGATTTATACTGCATATACAGGCTAAAATGGAAATGATCTATGGCGTTGTTGGACGGGAGACCCCATTCGGGGGATGACGCCACATCGGCGACTTGCGGGTCAATGATGATGAAAATGACGATGGACATACAACACCCAGTCCCCAGCCGGGAATCGAACCCGGGCCCCCTGCGTCGTAGGCTACGAAGGCGGACATGTATGATTCACGCAGATAAGCAAATATTTTAATATGTTATTCTAGAAGTAAAACTAAAGAAAAAAGTTCATATAAACATAGGTCCGCAAATGTTTAGTTACGGAGTTACGGCTAATACAAGACTTTGCCTGAAATGCAGCAACTACGCTGATATGAAGCCATCGCAAAACCGTATGAGGTTAAAGTACAGCACGATTTCCATTTATTTTGTTGTTATTGATTTGCTCAATCTAATAAAACATGTGCCAGGCAAGTATCTGTAGTAGTTTTCCAGAACATCCAGAGAATCAAAGAAGCAATTTCGTAAAATTAATTTATTAACTACTTAGCCAAGTTGTTTTTTAAATTCCCGACAGGTGCACAAAGTTGCATAGAACTTAATTTTGGAAAAATGATGGTAATAACGTTAACTGAAACTGTATGAATGTGTCAGATAATCTGCTTTTATTAATACAATAGCACACGTGAATTCATGTTAAATCGGAACAAACAAAGCTCATTGTTAAGGAAGCTGTACACTGTAGTTAAAGTTTAAGGATACATTCACAATAAATGTTCAATGCATTTATCTGCACGTATCTGAACAGATTTGTTGCTCGTTTAAGTTTCACAGGGTTGTTCCTAATTTCGTACATTGCATTCATAATGCGAGCAAGTTATTCCTCACGTGTATTGACTTTGCCGTCATAAACTACGCCTTTCATCCATCCCCATACACAAACATCCATTGTAGCCACGGACGTGTAGTACCACGATAAATCCATTCCTGGGGGAAATGTAACGGCGTTGGTGAAATTTCGAGGGGCACCGTCATGTTGAAGAGACAGTAGCCAACGCGTAGCAAGTGGAGCATTTCTTCTTGAAGGAATTGTAAGTACGTCTTTCCAGTTAGACGTCTTGGGAAAATGAATGAACCAGTATAGTGTGTGATGATTTTACGAAATTACTTCTTTGCTTCTTTGGATGTTCTGGAAAACTACTGCAGATACACGTTTGGGAAATGTTTTATTGGACTCACAAGACCTATAACAACAAAATAATTGGAAATCGTGCTTTCCTTTAACATCGTACAGTTTTGCAATGGCTTCATATCAGCGAAGTTGCTGAATTTCAGGCAAAATCTTTTAATAGCCGTAACTACGCAAGTAAACACTTGCGGACCTATGTTTATCTGAACTTTTTTCTTTAGTTTTTCTTGTAGAATAATATAGTAAAATATTGGCGTACCTTCGCGAATCACCCTGTAGAGAAGGCGGATAAAACATCCCACTAAGTCACAACGAGGACAAAAGAGAGTGCTGAGTGATCCTGACGGACAGACATTGCGGAGGATTGTGATGAAAATTAAGAGTACGGCAACTACAAAAGTCAGTGCAGAACTGAAGTCACTGTGTTCGCGACCCTTGTCACCACCAAAGCAACTGGAAGGAAGATCCATAAGCAGGAAATTGTAGGACGAGCTGCCCTTATTATTTATCGTCTATACTACAGACCTTCTTGCCCACTTTGCCTGTGACATCCAAATACCACAACAAGCAGACATGCATATTTTCCGAAGATATCACTCTTTAGCCCTGGCTTCTGAAAATGCACAATGTTCTCACACGCCTGCATGAGTGCTCTACAGAATGTGGCCTCGGAATCTTTTATAGAAAGTCTTACTTTTACGATCTTGACTCGTCATAGGACTCCACTTCCTTAAGCAATGCACTGGGAATATACACTTTTCCAGTTGCATAAACGAATCAATATCTTGCGATTACTGTCGGTAATAATCTAAGATGGGCTCCTAAATTCCGGTATGTCATTACCATGTGTGAATAAGCATGCAATCTCATTACAGCTGCCACTTTATCAAGGTGGGCATTCGATCGGCAAACAGCAATGTCTTTATACTGGTCCCTGTTAAGGACACACTTTCATTAAGGCTCCCTGTGCTATGGATCAGCATCAGACAGCACACGCTCCAAAGACTCGACGCTATGCAGTATAACGCCCTGCGTATGGTTACTGGGGCGTTCATGTCAGCCCCAGCGAACGTACTACTGGTTAAAGTCAATGAACCACCATTAAAACTGCGACGAATATTCCTCCGCAAGAAATTCCTCCTGCGCTCGTATTTCGATGAACATGATTCCATGGCGAAAAATTCCTGGAACACCCTGCTCTGTGTGTGTGTGTGTGTGTGTGTGTGTGTGTGTGTGTGTGTGTGCGTGTGTAAGATATTGGATAAATCAGCCAAGCTGATTGCCATTTTGGAAGCCCCACTATTTGCACAGGTGATCACAGCAGATTCAATAGTCATCTCTGGTAGTATGTTAGCACTGAAACTAACTAGAAACCATGATAATAGTTTTACCAACCCCACAGTTGCACCAGTTACCGACGTTGTGTTTCGGATGCAGCGAATCTTACGCAACATCTTGACATTCTGTTACGCTGACCACTCAGCTACCGGAGGCGGACATAATCTGCAGTAAAGAAGAGACGTACGTTCATCCTTCCAATCCATTAGTTAATCGGCCACCTCGCACAGAGGCTATCAGTAAATCCTTTTTCCTTGCTGTACTTGCGAGTGCACAGGGAAGCGAAAGACCAGTAAACATGTAAAGCCCCATCCGCTCCGCACTGCACAGTGACTGGACGAGTATATAGACGAAGTTTTAAACGGAATTGTAGAAGGCAGACGACGAAAACACTGAGAAGCATTCGGAAAGAATTTCAGCGCGCCGCTACAATCCGAAACAACAACGTGACAGAAGCGCTCAGGAACGTACATCAGAATCGTTGAAAAAAGTAGACCGCATTCTCACGAAACTCTGTGAAGAAAATAGGTACAGCCGTATTAAAAGCAGAGTAATGAACAGTTCTTCTGTCTCCATCGCAAATCTCGCATGGGACTCAAGAAAGAGAGGCATTCAGGTATCCCTGTTACGTTCCCTATATATGTTTATGTAAAATGAGGGAAAGGGACAGCATTTACCTCACTCTTCTCTCTTCCAGGCCAGAATAGTGGACAATGAAGCTAGCGAAAATTGCAACTGTAATGAAGAATGGATCTAATGTAAAACTCGAATGTTGCTTAGAATTTTGTAGCGACAGTACATAATTGACTGCATAGAGAACAGAGACTAAAGACGGGTTTGTATATCACATTTTGATTCGTGGTGTTAGGACAGTGATCCAGCTATGTAACCGGTAGAGAGAAATGTATCGTGTGCTACATTAAGTTAGTATTCGTCCACACAAATATGTTCATAGCACCAAATTTTCCTGTGGCTCCAACGGCCCATACATCTTCGTCCCCTGCGGTGGCTCCAAATGGAATACCGGTGCGGAAATCCACTTACGACCAACGACAGCTCTAGGCCGTCAAGTGAGAACTTCTCTGGTGGTACTCATGCCACCTCATCAAATTACGTTGGCGAGAAAGAGCAGGCGCATGGCGGAGAGGTGCTGTATCATCGAGTCCGCGGATACCGGTGCACACATCAGAGAAACAGGCGAGAAACGATGTCAAGAGTCGAGCGACGGGGCAGACGAACGGCGGACCCGACACAACGAGAGAAAGGCAATAGCAATCTAGCCTACAACGGAGTGCGACGAACTTTCAAGCACAGCACTGTGAACAGATCAATCACGAGCCACAATCCAAATCGAGACCAGTATCAAAGCGAAGTCGTCGGCGAGTAGTCAGCAGTACGGTGCAGATAGCAAAGAACGCTTTAAGAGAAAGTAAACGACCGACTGGGCCGTCGAGGTGCGACCGCATTTATGCCGACCACTAGAGGCACTACTGGCAGGTGTATTCACATAGCGAGAAAGTGGCGCGGCGCTGCGGCGACACTGCCATTTATCGGCCACAGAGATCCATTTTTAAGCTTCCCGATACCAGACAAAGAGTGGCAAAATGTAATGTTTTCGGGCGAATCCCACTGTTTCCTGTCCTACATTCCCCCCATAACTTGTTAAGATGTGCCGTAAAACTGCAGTCCTGCAGCCTAAACTGTAGAGTGAAATAACGGACAAACGCCAGGTAAGGTGGTTTCTCGGGCGTCATTCGATAAGCATCGATTAGGCCCTTTTCAGAATTATGCCGTCGAGCGGAAGAGATTCTCTGCTTCCTCCACACCTAAGAGCCATGTTGGTTCAACGTAGTGAAAATATACGAGGATATTGTTTAACTTCTTCACTTGAGTTTTACTGGTCGGAGTTCGGAATCATTGCCACCACTGGCAGTCGAGATCCTGCTCCGGAGAAAAATTGCAGTTAAGTTCGAGAGCAGCCAGAAGGTGTATACTTCGGCCTAGGCCTTTGCAGAGTAATGACTTCTCTGTTGGCTTTCGCAGAGTAAACAGTTCACTGTAGGCCTTGGCAGAGATGGTCATACAGTCACCCGCTGATGTTTATGATTTTAGCTTAGAGCATGCAGTACCCACACACGCTGTTCTCGAACCTTCCCCACTGCATGCAGATGTCACACGATTTAGAAATAATCACAGTTCATCACATTTGTCAGTTCTCGAGTTGTCGATCATTGTGGATTAATGAGTTTAAACGATCTTCATCAAAACGCAAAGGTCTTCCTGAACGTGGAGAGTGACTAATGGTACCTGTCCCCTTTGTGTCACGGACCCGGACCGTCGCAATTACTACAAACTACCTGTTCCTCAGACATGGTCGATCTGCTCCCCGATAGACCTCCTCTATCACATCACAGTAGCCGACTGTCCCAACAGATGGCCTAGTACCGCTCTAGCTGTCGTAAGAGTTGACATCGTGCGACTTGTATATTTCTCTCACAACAGTTCCGATAAGGGAGTTTTAGCGACCATTCTGGGTGACGTTCACACAGTGGCGCCCCTACTTAATTTGGTATCCGGTGCAGACTTTTGTAATGCCCCCGTATTGTCAGCCTCACAAAAGCATAAAATACAACATTTCTGTGTAGGGGTCTTTTCATAGGCGTGATTAAGTACTCGAAGTATAATGTTAAGTACTCCGCAAACAGTTTTTATGGCCGTAAAATAACAAGTAAAACGCATTAAAAAGAAAAAAGCACACCAGTTTAACTGATTATTCAGGAAGCAGAATAAGTTACCCAAGATACCCTTAGTAACAGGCGGCTAGCACTATCTTACAATTTTTCCCTCCTTTTCATTTGCAAAATTTGAAATTGCCTCAAAAATATCGATATCTTTAGCGAGCCCATTTTTTATTAGCTAGCTGCTAAATCTGACAGTCGTGCTTGACTCGTAGTGGCCCAAAGATAATTCTTAATTAATTTGACTTTTGAATAAAAGAATTCTCTTACCAAGAGCTGTCGAAACAGAAATCTTAGCACCAAAGTAAAGTTTGGATTTCGAAAGAAATCCTCTTAGCCGTCAAATTTGTGCGGAAATGCCGTCTTCAGGAATCTCATGATCGTGGGAAGTTTCGTGTCTGGATTTTGACTCAAATGACTGGGATCTGAAATAAGATCTGACATACGTTCTATGGCTTTGCAAAGTGAATCGATTTCTTGTAGAAAGCTGTCGATGCACTGCTAATATTGACCTCCAAAGTTCGCAGCATTCTGTATAGTGTGGCATGAGTATGCCAGTACGGAAACGTCCCTCAGCTCTTCTACCTGCCGGGAAAAGGATTAGTGGGTCCTTTCTCTGTCCCTTCTGGGCGCAAATTTCAGTGGGCGCCGTTTTCAGTACACCGTTTGTGGATGCCCTCCGCTGCTGTTTATCCCTCTATTGAACTCAAACAGAAGAACATGTCGAAAATGTTCCAATTTGTCCCCTCGGCACTGCATCTTCTATCCTCCACAGCTCCACTCGTTACCTCCAAATGACAATATGCTCTACACATTCGGGGCAGATCGAACAGCAACAGCGCCACTTTCTAGGAGGTCAAACATTAGCCAGTGGATGACGGGTTACACTAGTTGACTGGCCTGCATATGCCGCTGACACACTGACAACTTCCAGCATAGTTATAGCCGAGATATTCATCGCTAGAGAATTCAGCAAATATGTAGATATGAAAAACATTATACCTCGTTTATATTCTGCTACATATCAGAATGCAGATGACTGAGCAGTTCCGATGCAAACACGAAGAGTTGCTAGTCACCTGAAGATGAACCAGGCAGATCGAAAGTAGTCACACTGCAAGAATATGCAACTGGGATTGGAAAATAAACTATGTATACATTCCTTTTTTATTTGCAAGTTATTCGTCGTGATGCTTCAGCAGCCACTCCTGACGGTAGACTCGCATATAGACCACGTGGAAGTATTAGTCTCAAGACCATAATTATCAAGGTCTGATTTGATTTCATGGTACACAACCATTAGGTCATCTGATTGCAGCACTGGGAGCTTCATACCGCACTGAAGTCTCAGAAATTTCAGGAATATTGATAATCAGGGTGAGTTAAACTGTCAATTAGCCTCTCTTGTTGTGGTACCTGTCTATAATTTCCGTAATTGAGACTGACTTTGACATGAACTAGTGCCTTACCAGATACCATAATCCAGACTGGTTAAAAGTCTTATGTAGCCTCACTTACTGAATCAGTAGGCAATGCGGTTATCGTATTGAATTGAAATTTTGTAATAAACATTTGGTGTACACCTACGCCTTACTGCCTTCACCAAAATATTATCGTAATTCGAAACGCACTGTCTTACAAAACGAAGTATAATGGACAAAAAAGAATGCACTTGAAAGAAAATGCCAATGAAGGCGAGAGCCGCTCAAGTACTGGCACTGTAAATCGAAAGGTGGTTTCTCAATTACTCCTGTCCTATTTGAGAAGTGAGAGAATTACACCGAGCCAGACAGAGCCTGGCTGTTTCTCTGGTGTGGCTTAACTTCCAATAGCTCACGTGCTTAAGTTACTCACGTCAAGCGCACCAACCACATCTTCTAGTAACGAACGAACTACTGATGCTTTCTTAAATTGTAGTAAGAAAATAAAAATTGTAGTAATCTCTGCAGAGTATCTCGTTTCTTACAGCACGAAAATATTCTGTGTTGCATATACTGGTATAGATCTGGCAGACTAATGGTTTGATTTAAGAAGGAAGTACTTAGAAACCACTCCCCCGTAATTGGCATAAGACACTGCACGAGAAATATCACTGCCATAAATACTATAACGTATCTGGTGAACTAATCTGAGTTTCGTTTATTAGTGGTGGTACTTGAAGGCAATCCAATCTACTGACCGCTAAGTTGTTGCACAATGTGTCTTACATCGTTCTGTTTGACTCCCAATTCGTTGTCATTTGTGTAAGTTATTCTGACAATAGACAATTGTCCCGAAAAGTCTTGTGATGTTCTGACTTTAAAAATTTAATACTAAGCTCACTACAAGTCGGTCCATGTTTAAGTAACTGTACCCAACACATTCAGACCGCTTATTAGAACATCGTTCACTAAACAGGGGCATTAACGGTGAGAAAATTTCAGCGACTGATTTGTGATCATTAACATGTCGGTGGACACGTGGATAGCAAAATGTTTCGTGAAACTGATTTCTTCATCGGTTAGAAGCTACAATCACTTTGAGCGATGATGCAGTTTTGATTATCAAGTCAAATAGAAGGTATAATAATATAAGAAGTAATGGTTCAAATGGCTCTGAGCACTATGGGACTTAACAGCTATGGTCAACAGTCCCCTAGAACTTAGAACTACTTAAACCTAACTAAGGACATCACACAACACCCAGCCATCACGTGGCAGAGAAAATCCCTGACCCCGCCGGGAATCGAACCCGGGAACCCGGGCGTGGGAAGCGAGAACGCTACCGCACGACCACGAGATGCGGGCTAAGAAGTAATAATAATAATGATATGTTCAAGGGAAGATAGAAGGTATAATAATATAAGAAGTAATAATAATAATAATAATAATAATATGTTCAAGGGAAGCAGTGTAAAGTTTCCTTGTGTGTACAAAGTGACAGAGATTACTTATTAACTGTCTGTCTTTTCCTGCATCCCTCTGTATCTCTCTCTTTCTTCCCAACATTCCATCGTCATCTACCATTATCTCTCTCACTCTCTTACATTCTCTCTTTCCCTGTAAATCCTTATCCCTCAACATTTCCCCATTTCTCTCGTTATATCTCTTTCGCTCTTTCCAGTCCCCCTTCTTACTTCTCTCTTGTTTTACATCTCCTTCGCACTCTAGTTTTTCTCCTCTCGCTGTCGTCTCTCTCCCTCTACCGCCCTCTCTCTCTATCTCTCTCTCTCTCTCTCTGTCCCTTTCTCTCGCTCTTATAAGTCAACATGCCGGAAGGTTGAAAAGAGAATCGTCCGTATGGCGTGATATCCTAACAGATCAATCAATGAAGCAGCAAAAGTCTCAAAAGAGGTGCTCGGAAACAATAGAAAAATATTTTGCAGAAAATGTTTCTCCTAGACCATCTACCATTTGCTTTCGCGAATTCACAGCAAGTTCCCAAGCACCCATTGAGGTTTCTCTGTCGATACTACTGACTATCACGATCCTGTTCTCCACACCAATATTATTCTTACTCATAGTAGGATACTTGTACACATATCAGTGATGAGAAAAAGAGGAAGGCTATTTCAAATAACTTAGCCAGTTTTTACCACCTTTTCAGTTACTTCCCTTGTGTTTTCGTACTAATAGTACTTTTCTAAGCACCAAGAAGGCAGTCCCCGTGATTTTAAATGCTAGACCTGTTTGTTTATATCTCATACCCCAATTCTTATATGAACATGTCCTATCTTCCTTATACTTCTAAACGCTCCATAACTTTTTACAGGATCATTTTAGTTACTTGACGTAAAATGAAGCAGACCCCGAGATTTGTCTATCCCATCAAGCGTAACCGACTCTCTCTTCCCCATCTCACATAAATTATCACTCCATCATTTCCTGCCTGATAGGAAATTGTATTTAACTGTAAGAGTCTGTTATTTCAAACAGACGAATCCTTAACTACAAAGCATTAACTGTAGCCCTTAGCACTATAATCACTAGATCACTCTCCTCACAGAGATCATGCTCTGTCTACGTGAAATGTAATGTAAATAACAAGCAAATAACAAATTATATTAGTCAGATAAAAATCATGCCAGCATCGATGCCGGCAGCTTTTGTGACAACGCAATAATGTCGCATTGCTGTACTCGTACTGGGTGAAGTGCTAATGTAAGTGCTTTCCCATTGTCTTCCTCTAATCAATTATGAAGTTCCGCTTACCTTTCTGGTGACTGTGACGAGTGTCTGTATATGAGCCAGCTTTACCACGTGAATCGTGTGCCTAGAGATGAAACTGCGGCGATGTACCTCACAGCGAACACGTAGTAGACCTTTCTACAGTTGGGGTTTCACGTGTTCCCTGTTTGTTGTACCATTTTCATTATATCACAGATTTTTATAATATTTTATCCATTTTCTTTTTTGATTATATTAATTCTAGTGTTGGGTCCTTCCGATTGATTTACGTTTTTCGGTATTTTATAGACAAAATTCTAAGCTCGATGTATGTTTCTGATCAATTTATCTCACGAATCTTCGTGTTCATGATATTTCCTGGCGTAACAAAACAACTGTGTGCCGGATCAGTACCCAATCTTAGCGGCCAATGATATCACTGTGACTAAGGTACCCAGACCTCAGGGGTCACATCTGTCAATACCTCTGTTACAATCCACCATGCACAGGTGCTCTCCTGAATACCTCGTGGGACTAGGGCCCCTTCCTTTCAGAAGTGTTAGTCCCACTCAGTCTCTAGGACAGTTTCTGTGATGTTCGAAATGCAGAAAACCGGTACTAGCAGGAGTGAACTACGAAGCCGGATAACAGTGCCAACAAAAGACAAGGCATTGGGTTCGAGTTCCGGTAGGGAACAGAGTTGTTAATGTTTCAGCAACTTAAATGTCCTCAGTTTCTTATAGCCGAAGTAATTCCACAATCTACACACGCCTATAATATTATGGTTGTGTCGTCATCAATAAGTAAAGATAGTCAGGTTGCTGTTATATTGCTGATGACTCTCAAATACGGCTACGAGAGTCAGTAAGCTTAACTTTCACGGACAAAGGACGGATCAGCAGTAACGGCGCCTCACGTTCTCACACCGTCACACATAAAGGAAAGGCTTAGAATGGAAATAAAGACAATGTTGGAAGGTCTAGTCACCTGTAAATTTCCACCACCCACTCCTCGCCTTACTCCAAAAACAATGGTGTAAATTTTGATTTTATTTATTTCATCGCCATTACTTCCTAACCGTCTCCTTTCGAGACGAACCTATACAAGGTATAAAGTGCAACTGTTTTCATTGTATCACAGCGGTGTAGCGGTAGTCGAAACGAACAATTTGCAGTCTCTTAAGCCGGTAAACAGCCTCCAATTAAACCACAAAAGCCACTTAAGGGACAGTGATATTTACAATACACTCTTTCTCCCTTACTCCACTCGGTTAGTAGGCTATTTCGTAAACGTGATTAATTTAAACTTTATCGTTAGCTTAATGAAATAAATAAGACTTATGTAAACAGTATACAAATAATAATTATGTTTATAATTTGATCTAAACTTCACTTTTATCCTTACGGTGGTTGCGTAACAACAAGGCCAGACAAATAAAACGATATGTTACATTATTTGCTGTGAAAACTCGCAATATTTGAAGGTAAAATTTACACAGATGTCGATTTGATACTTTGTAAGTGCAACAACAGAATGTTTTTGACATTAAAGGATGATTTTTAGCTAAATTCTCGAGTGGCGCTCATGTGCTCTAGTACGTAAGCCAGTTTGTGTTGCTTCCCTGCTTGATGGACCACAAATGTCCTCTATCAATATTTTCGTCTCTACTTCACCTACACCACTGTCATATATTGTAAAGAGTTCTCGTTTAGACCCTGCAGCTGGCAGATTCGCCTACGGAAGTAAGTGTCACTTATTTTACAGGAATTGTTGACATCTTAGATCGCGAATTTTTTGGAAACTACATTTCTTCAGTGACAATATTAATACATTCTTATATATCGTCTGTCTTTCTAGTGCGATGTGGGAGCGTCTCTCTATTTCATACAAAATTATCTACTACGCAGTAAAGCCGGCAGTACGTCATAAACCAGAGCGCAACACCACCTGCTGGTCCGGCCTTCCGCAGAGTAACGTTGCTCGGTTGGCAGCTGGGGAGCCGAACGCCTCTAGAGTTGCCAGACCGCCTGGAATTGACGCGTATCGGAAATTAGCTCTCCGCAACCTCAGAGGCCGCGCCACGTCCGGTGTCTGCATCCCAATCTTCGGCGGCTTCATCACCAATGCGGATCGAAGCTCCCCGAAGTTCGGTCACGCAGCGTCAAGGCACTGCTCAGCCGGATGCATAGCGGTGAAATTTGCAATCAGTGACGAACATTTTCTTCATCTATGCTATAAATTAGATTCTCCGTTATGCCTGAATATTTGCTTTGGATAGGTCGTTTCAGATTCTTGTACCACCATTTCTCAGTTTGAGTTTCAGCTTCATCTATAATGACTTCACCGATGACGGGATGATAAACCCAAAAGTTCATTTTATCATAAAGCCTAACGATGGTCTCTAGATCTATTTCAGAACAAACCCAGTGACCTCAATATTTTCACTATTCCACTAGAAGCAACTGCGCCAGTTGCTTCTCATCCACACATCTATTATTCTGTTCGTTTCTCGTATGTATGCAGCGTTTATTTTTGTGATGTCACGGGTAGCCATGAAGGACTTCATCTGCATATCTTTTCTTTTAGTCAGTTCGAAGACTGATTGGATGCACCTCACAACCCTACTCTGTTCTGTGCAAGCCTCATTTATCTGTGTACATCTATGCAACGTACATCCCTTGAAACTGCTTACTGCAGTCTCACCTTGTCCTCCCCGTTTTACTTTTTACCCCCAACACTTCTCTCTATTTCCCAATCAACGATTTCTTTCTTTCTCTGTATAAATCCTATAAACCGACGCCTTCTCTTAGTCAAGTTGTCCAACAAATTTCTTTTTTTCATAATTCGACTCAGTGTCTCCTCATTAGTCATTCGATCTACCCATCTAATCCTCCACATTTTTCTGCAGTACCACATTTCAAAAGCTTATATTTTCTTTTTAACTGAACTGTTCATCGCCTACGTATTAGGTCACTAAAAGGCTACCCTCAAGACAGATACCTATAAAAAAACATAACATTTAAATGTACATTAGAATTAAACAAAGTATTGTTTTTGGGAAATTCTTTTCATACAATAGTCAGTGTACATTTTGTATCCTCGCCATCTCGGCCATGATCAGTTATTTTGCTGTCCAGATGGCAAAACTTCATCTACTACTTTTAGTACCTCATTTCATACTGTAATTACTTCGCCATCAATTGATTTAATTGGACTACGTTCCAATACCTTGTTCCGATTTTCTTGATGCTCATCTTATAATCTCTGTTCATTGCAGTATCCATTCCGCTCACTTGTCTTTCAACTCTTTTGCAGTCTCTGAAAGAATTACAATTACCTGAACTTTTAATTTTTCCTCCAAATTTTTAATTGGTTTCCATTAATAATAGCCAGATATTCATACCGTCATTTCCTCTTATTACTCTATTTACTTGGCACTTTCTTGTTTTGAAAGTTTTTGCATTCTTTGTAATGAAATATTTCGAATTTATATCACGTATTTTCGGAAATTTTAGTTCACTTACAACTGTTTTGAGTATCTTATGTAAACGACGAGAAACATAAATGACATAGAAAAGCACTGATTTTCGACAACTACGTCTATAATCCTCAGTCATTTCGTGGATCGCAGAGGGTAATTCGGATAACGCTATCATTCTCACTACTTCTTGATCCTATCCTGTATCGTGTGTAAGAAAAACGACTGTTGATATACCTCCGTTTCAGCACAAAGTTCTGTTAAGTACTTGTCGTAGTCACTAGGCGATAGATATTCGAGAGTCTTAGTGGAACGTATGATTTGGTAATTTTAATAGTAAACCTCGCTGCGATAAATAACGCCTCTCTGCCACTGGAGTTAGTTGAGCATCCCTTAAAGCTCTCGCGCATCTTTAACGAACCCCTGACGCAACGCGCTGCGTTTTTTAGAATCTTCGCCGCTCTCCTATTAATGAAACGTGCTGAGAGTGTTAGACTGATGAACAATACCCAATAATCGGTCACAGAAGTGTTTTGTAGGGCACTTCTTTCATGGATGAATCACATTTCCTTGAAGTTGTTCCAGTGAATCTCACCTTGGCATCTACTTTTATTACAACTAGTTTTATGTGGTCTTCGAACGTCAGGCCACTTCGTATGGATATCCACTCAGTGGAATGCGCGCCATGTACTTCCTCCCATAAACTTCCTTGGGTGGTGCCTAGACCACGGATTATGACCGATCTAATCCAGGTCCTAAGGTCTCTGCCGCCGCTATCGTTTTTCGGAGTGATGTACGTGCCATCCTTGTAGAGTTCCAGGGTGCCGCCATCTTATACACTGATGATTCTAAGACAGTAGATAAGGTGGGATACCCCTTCACGTCTCCTGCTTGGCGAGATCATACAGTGTGTTTAGAGCAGAGCTCCTAGCCAATCACAGAGCCCTCCATTTTGTTTCTCAGGCCTCCCTTCATAATGTTTTAATTTGTACCGAGTCAGTGACCACCCTACAGGCTATCGACGGATGTTACTCTCGACTGCTTTGGTCTCTACTATCCATGACCTTGTCTCTGCCACTGGCTGTGCGGCCTGCGCAGTTATCTTTCTCTGGGTCCCAAATTATTTGATCATAATGGAGGACGAACTGGCTGACCGATTGGGTAGAGAAGCAGATACTTACCCCCCCTCCCTTTCATGATTCCAGCTGCGGGTAGGCGGATCTCCGTCAAATCTCTTTTTGCCCAAACGTGGAATGACATCTGCTCGCAGTAATAAACTCCGCACAATCAAGGAGTCTACTGCAGTTTGACGCTCTTCCTTCCACTCATTTAGGAAGGAGTCCACTGTTTTATGCCATCTACACATTGGTCACTCCAGGGTCACCCATTGTTTCCTCCTGCCTAATGAACCACCCACAAAATGTGGTTGTGGAGCCAGACTGACAGTATCCCACATATTATTGGAATGTCACCCTCGTTTTGCCCTTCGTGATAAGTATAGTCTTCCAGATTCATTAATTTTAATGTTAGCAGACGATTCACGGACGGTTTAACCGGCCCTTAGTTTCCTCCGTGGAAGTGGTTTTTATTTCCAAATATAAAGTATTGCTTACATCCTGGAGCAGGGGCAGGTGGTTGTGGTTGGGACCTCTCTTCATTTCTCCTCGGTCTGGGACCCCATGACCACTCCCCCATCGAAAGGCCTCTCTTTTTCGTGTTATTAAATTTAATCTCACCTTTTACGCCTTTTACTGTGTGTGTTCTAACTTCATTATTTTATGATTCGACTTCCCTGACTCGATCCATCTACTTTTAGCGGACCCCCTTTCTTCTGTGAGTAGCTTCGGAATCGCGGGATTGATGGCCTCGCCGTTTCGTCCCATATATCCTCTCAATTAATCAGTCAATCAGTCGCTCCATACGGTTACTCCGACGTATAGTAAGGACGTTCGTGTGTCCAGTAGTTTAATACCAGTACACTGGTGGAAGAGTAATCGATCTCTTCGACTACTTCTGTGAAATACTATACATTTGTTTACGTTAGGCGCAAACTGCTAGCTGTGGCACCAGTGACTGGTCCCCGGCAGGCCTTCGTGCATTTTTCTAGTCTTCCGGCGTTGCTACTGATCTACAGACATCAGCATCTTCTGCGGGCCGGCTCATGGAAATTCCGATGTTATCCAGTGTGTCACCTATATTCACTCATCTTCAGAAGTAAACAAGACGACGAGGCAGGATGTTCTTATTCACAGAACGTGTACAACGTTCTGCAGAAATGATTAGCATTTGAAACTTGTCGGTCCGCAGGTTCAAGGTCAACATCGATATCGTGGCACAATACCACCTACCGGTAAAATGTACCTGAGGCTCTCGTTGTCGCTACAAACGGAAGGTAATGGATCTGTGTGACTTGAGCAGACATGCAGAATGCCTTGCAGACATATGCGCGAACAGTACCGTAAAACCAGTGAGTTTTAAAGAGGGTTCATTATTGGCATGTGAGAATGTGATGCATCCATCCAAGAAACTGCTGCTCGTGTGGGAGCAATGCAACGGGTGCGTGCAGAATGGTTCACGGAAGGGCATAGATTGATCAGGTCGCATCACCTAGACCACCCCCACCCCTCCCTCCCGAAGAGATCGACACCTCATCCGAATTACACTGCAGGACAGACCCGCGACCTCCTCGGCTCTGGCGCAACAGTGGAACCTTGTAACACATCGTACAGTATCAGGGGTGACAGTCCATCGCCGGTCACCGCGGCAGGGGTTACGTGCACATCGTGCACTTTTCCGTCCACCTCTGACGAATGTGCAGAAACATGTTTGACGGCGGTGGTGTATGGAACGTCATCACTGGAGCAGCAATGACATCAGATAGTGATTTCGGAGGAAAACAGGTTATGTTTGCAGGAGATGATGCCCACGTTTTGGTTCACCGCAGACAGCGGGAGCGGCATCACAATGAGTGCATTCGCATGAGACATACAGCACAAGTTGAAGGTCTAATGGTGTGCGGTGATACTGGGTACAACGACAAATCACAGTTGGTGCGTGTCCAGAGTACTGTGATCACTGTGACCTACGTGAATAACATCCAGCGACTCGTACCTATATCCTTTCTGTACAACATTCCAGACGCCATTTTTCAGCAAGACAATGCACAACCACATGCTGCTGTACGACAAGATGTTTATGCACGAACACGTGCCCCCTTGGTGCCACTGAATGTCAGCCTTTTGCCCTCGCCCGACGGATCACACGACTTGTTGCCAATCGAAAATGTGTAGGATATGGTGAAACAACAGGTGCATTGCTGTGAACCAATGTCAACCACCACAAATGAAGTTCTTAAACAAGTGAATGTAGCATAGATGGCTATAATACAGGGCGCCATTCGCGTCTGTTACGCGACGATGCCATCACGCAAAGAACAAGTTATCAGGGCCGATGGCAGACTATGTGCCTACTAGACAATAAGATACATACTGAACCGAGGTCATTGAAATGCTAATCATTTCTGCAGAACATAATAATGTACTTGTCCTGTGAATACGAACGTCCTATCTCTATTGGTTCGAGGTGTCTTTTTTTTCTGAACATGAGTGTACATTTCAATCGTCCTACTTTATTCCGAACTAAAGTACCATGTGGTAGAACATTGGGACATGACATTTCGGAAGATCACTGTGGCTACTATTTGTCAGGGATATGTATAAGATACTATGACGACCAAAGTAAGAAAGTGTTTCGATTTCCTAGTGTGAAAGAACCTGGAAAGCATTTTTAAACCGGGCTTAGTTTTTAGAATCGTCGACGTCTAAACGGATAACTTAAAGTCCCAGAGCGTTTTCCACAAGCATCCTTTTCTTAGTGGTTTAATGAACAGTCAACAAAATATTGACCTCACGGAGTGGCTGCAATGATTCCGTCAGAGCCTTTATGTCAAATCGAGGAACTCTCTAACGGATAGTTTTTCTGGTAATTTTTTCTAGTATGATCTTTGAGAGTACTCTTATAAAAGCCAGCGTCCAGCCTTGAATTTTATGAGATACTTGTTAGACGATTAAATCCCAAAGATCTAGCACTGAAGAGAATAAAAAAGGAGTGTCGTATGGTACGACGGCCCGCTGCAAGTCTATCAACCGCACGCCGTAATACTGAAAGATGGCACAATTAGCTACTTCAGAAATAGGTGATTAGCGTATTACTTGAAAACTACTCGTATGAGCCAGGTGCCCTTACAAAAAGTTAAAATTTGCTCGAGAATGATTAAAGATGCTGGCTGGATATTTCACTTAATCTTAACAGCACTAACGGAAATAGTCATCCTTGATCAGAGAACACTCTCAGGGCCGCACATCCATGAACGCAAGTTATGTGGAACAGATTCTCTCTTTCTAGAATCCCGCTGTGTCCGACAGCAGTACACTTTCGCATTGCCTCTTCCTCTAGCGCAAAATGAATTGGAGGCTCTGCTGGTAACTTGTGTACCGTAGTGAGATTACGCAGCAGTGGTTAACTACACAGATTCTGGTGGATTAGTTGAATCTGTCAGCTGTCTGTTGTCGCTGGAAATACGCTGAGGTGGACATGTGTGTGTGTCGTCACTGCGGCTTAATAGACCTCGCACGTATAGGTGACTCCGCAGCCGACCGCTGCGCGGCGCCACTGGTCCCGTAACGGAGTCCCAGCTCATATACTATTCTGACGCACGGTAGGTATCGACCAGTCTGGCTCGAGGTAGAAATGGGCAACGAGGAAAGAGGCGGCCGCTTCGTTCTGTGCTGCAGATAGTTATAGCTCAAAAAATGGTTCAAAGGGCTGTGAGCACTATGGGACTTAATATCATCTATGGTCATCAGTCCCCTAGAACTTAGAACTACTTAAACCTAACTAACCTAAGGACATCACACAACACCCAGCCATCACGAGGCAGAGAAAATCCCTGACCCCGCCGGGAATCGAACCCGGGAACCCGGGCGTGGGAAGCGAGAACGCTACCGCACGACCACGAGATGCGGACAGTTATAGCTGATACACTCTTTTTATACCGAAAATAATCGATTAACATTAGCTCTCCCCAGAGAAAAGTTTTAATCGAATCCTTAACGACATAAGCGCGAAGGCTTCCACAGCCTGTATCAATTTGAATAAAATCCTCCTGTCCACTGTTGTTAATGTTGTGGTCTTCAGTGCAAAGACTGCTTTGATGGAGCTCTCCATGTTACTCTATCCTGTGCAAGCCTTTTCATCTCCGAGTAACTACTGCAACCTACACTCTTCTGAATCTGCTTAATGTATTCATCTCTTGGTCTCCCTCTACGATTGTAGCACCCCCCCCCTCTCCCACCGCTCCCACGCTTCCCTCCAGTACTAAACTGGTGATTCCTTGATGTTGACCGATCCCTTCACCTAATCAGTTTGCCACAAACTTCGTTTCCCCCCCTCGGTTCTATTCATTACCTCCTCATTAGCTAGATGATCTACCCACCTAATCTTCAGCATTCTTATGTAGCGCCACATTTCAAAAACTTCCATTCTGTTCTTGTCTAAATTGTTTATCGTCCATGTTTCACTCCGGTACAAGGCTATATTCCATAGAAATACTTTCAGAAAAGACTTCCTGACAGTTAAATTCCGATATCAACAAATTACTCTTCTTCACAAACGCTTTCCTTGCCATTACTATTATAGCCTTTCTACTTCGACCATCATCAGTTATTTTGTTGCTCAAATAGAAAAACACATGTATTACTTTAAGTGTCTCATTTCCTAATCTAATTCCTTCAGCATCACCTGATTTGATTCTACTTTATTCCATTGTCCTCATTTCGCTTTTGTTGGTGTCCATCTTTTATTCTCGTTTCAAGACACAGTCCAGTCCATTCAACTACTCTTCCAAGTCCTTTACTGTCTCTGACAGAATTACAATGTCATCGGCAAACCTCAAAACTTTTATTTCTTTTTCCTGTAATTTAAATACTATCCCAAATTTTTCTTTGGTTTACTTTACTGCTTGTTCAGTATACACACGCAATAACATTGGGAATAGGCTACAACCGTGTCGCACTACCTTCTCAACCACTGCTTCGCTTTCAAGCCGCTCGACTCTTACGACTGCCATCTAGTCTCTGTTGTAGATAGCTTTTCGCTCCTTGCTGCCTATAGAATTTCGAAGGTAGTGTTCCAGTCGACATTGTCAAGAGCTTTCTCTATGTCTGAAAATGTTGTAAAGGTTGGTTTGCCTTTCCTTAACCTATCTTTTATCAGAAATCGTAGGGTCAGTATTGCCTCACGTGTTCCTACGTTTCTCCGGAACCCAAACAGATCTTCCCGAGGTCGGCTTCTACATGTTTTTTCCATTCTTCTATAAAGAATTCGTGTTAATATTCTGTAACTGTACTTAAAATGATATCTCGATTATTTTCACACTTGTCTGCACCAGCTGTCTTTGGAACTGGAACTATTATACTGTTCTTGAAATCTGTGGTTATTTCCCCTGTCTCATACTTCTTGCCCATCAGATGTTTTGTCATGGCTGGCTCTCCCATGGCTATCAACAGTTCCAACCGAATGTTATCTACTACCGGGGCTTGTTTCGACTTAGGTATTTCGGTGCTCTGTCGAATTATTCACGCAATATCGTATCTGCCATCTCCATAATATTGCCGTCAAGTACGTCTTCATTGAATTAACCCTTTATATATTCCTTTCAACTTCTGCTTTCCCTTCTTTGCTTAGGACTGATTTCCCATCTGAGCTCTTTTTATTCATACAGGTAGTTCTCTTTTCTTCAAAGGCACCTTTAAGTTTCGTGCAGGAGGTATCTATCGTTCCCCTAGTGATATATGCTTCAAAATTCTTTCATTTGCCCTCTAGCCCTTGCTGATTAGCCTTTATACGCTTCTTGTCAATCTCATTTTTAGACGTTTGTGTTCCCTTTAGCCTGCTTCATTTATTGCGTTTTTATATGTTCTCCTTTCATCAGTTAAATTAAATATTTTTTGGGTTACCCAAGGATGTCTACCAGCCCTACTTGATGCTGTGTCGCCTTCACTATTTCATCTCTCAGAGCTACCCATTCTTCTTCTACTGTATTCCTTTCCCCTGTTTTTGTCAGTCGTCCCTAATGTTCCCTCTGAAACTCTCTACAACCTCTGTTTCTTTCAGTTTATCACTGTCCCATGTCCTTAACTTCACACATTTTCGCAGTAAGTTTTAATCTACATTTCACCACCAATAAATTGTTATCACAGCCCACACATGCCCCTGGAAATGTCTTGCTATTTAAATCCTGGTTCCTAAAACTCTGTCTAACCATTTTATAATCAATCTGAAACCTTGTGGTGCCTCCAGGTCTCTTCCACATACACAACCTTCTCTCGTGATTCTTAAACCAAGTATTAGCTATGATTAAATTATCTCTGTGCAAAATTCTACCAGGCGGCTTCCTCTTTCATTTCTTTCACCGAGTCCATATTCACCTACTACTTTTCCTACTCTTCCTTTCCCTACTATCGAATTGCAGTCCCCTATGACTATAAAATTTTCGACTTCCTTAACTATCTGAATAATTTCTTTTATCTCATCATACATTTCGTCAATCTCCTTTTCACTAGCGGAGCTAGTTGGCATATAAATTTGTACTACTATGGTATCCATTAGGGCGCGATATTTTGACACTGAAACTACTGTTAAAATAGTCATTTTCACCAACTTTGCAGCTGCGCTCTTCAGGGCGGCTAAACTCCTTGGATTTATGTGGAAGCCAATCCCCAGCAAGCAGCATTTTTAGTCTTTCTGAGGATACACGTGCAAAGGCGCTCGAAACGTCGGTTTTCATAGTGATTGTAGCTTCAAAATTACGTGGTCTAGTGACCGAAAAGATATGAATTATATCCTTAACGATCTATTACTTTCGTCAATGGAAAGGATGGAGAAAAATTTTTCAACACCAAGTAAGTAGGCTTAGGGAAGAATCATTCACATGCAAAAATTCGATGCAGTTGTGCTAAAGTAATCTATTAATTTCGAAACTGTATTGCTTATTACTGTTTCCTTGTTGTTGTATAACAATTTTTGAAGTTGGATGGCATTTCACTGGGTATATTGGACGCCGTTTGTATGATTCATGCTAACTGAATTTGCGAACCTCGTAGACCTACGTCCTGAAAAGTACACACTGTAATGAAATATGCAATTTTTGTGTATGGGAAAGGGTGATTTTAGAAAAGCATTAACAGAACTGGCTTAAACGGAACGGTGATGGCAAATGAGTGGACGAGGTATTTTAGTAACTTTCCTTATATATTTAAATCGTAAATAAGTGTTATGTAAATAACACAGAGGAAACAATTTTTATGTGGTAGGTTAAGGTACAGCGGCACCAGTGGATCTCGGTCTTACCGTCTTGGTGGAAGGGTAAAATTGTTCTCTCCTGCAATGACATCATTCCGATGACATCATTAGAGGACGTGTTGAAGGTGTGGCGGTGGTCCCGTGCCACCCTCCAACGGTGGAAGTTCACGATAGCAGGCAACAGAGAACACAACTACGCAAGTACTGGTATTGGCGGTTGTACTATGACGTCATATATCGAGTGGTCGTATCAAGACTGATACTTTATTAATGGCCGTAACAGGCCGTGGTCTGGATCTGTTTCCGCGGTGATGGTAGGAGGAACAACATGGCGGTGCCACTGCCGAGGAGTCGTGGTGGCAACGTGGTGTATGCCAGTGACCAGGCCACACAGGGCATCCACTTCGTCATAGAGACGCGTTGCCTTCTCTCCAACTGACGTCTTTAGAGTTACCACGTTTGTTTCCTTGTAGAGTTTAGCAACCCTCGAGAGAGGAGGAGCATGCAGGCTCCACCAAAGCATCTTATTCTGCAGGCGCTGGAGGGTTTGCATCCGGGAGGCTCTAATCGTGGCCCACGCGAAGGAGAAACCATCCGGTACAGTCGGAGCTTGGTTTCTATGTTCAGTTCCCTGCTGTTGAAGAGTGGGTACAACGCTTTTATGTTCCTGTTATTTTTGGGTCACCTATTCTGCATGCCGATGGAACAGCAGTTTTTATCCATCTGGACACCTAGATATTTGGTAGCTGGGGACCATGGACCCGGACGCCGGCAGTAGTGATGTTCTGGCGGACAATTGGGCGCCGTTTGGTGAAGTAGACTGCCGTAGTTTTGGCGGCATTGAGGGTAATCTTGTTTGAATGACACCAGATGACTGTCACGTCCGACGATAGAAAACCAACACTGACAACAGTAACTGAGGTATACATGGCGACATAGCAAGCCAAGATGAAGAGATAGAGAAAGTATATGAGGCTATTGAACGAGTAATTCAATACGTAATGGAAGGTGAGACTCTAATAGCCATGGGGGATTGGAATTCTGTTCTATGGGAAGGAGAAGAAGAAAGGTTACGGGAGAATATGGACTTGGCACAAGGAAGAGAGGAGGAAAACTAATTGAATTCTGCGATAAGTTTCAGCTAGTGTTAGCGAATACTCTGTTCAAGAATCACAAGAGGAGGAGGTATACTTGGAAAAGGAAAGGAAATACGGGAAGATTTCAGTTATATTACATCATGATCAGGCAGAGATTTCTAAATCAGGTACTGGATTATAAGGGCTACCTAGGAGCGGATACAGGCTCAGATCACAGTTTAGTGGTGATGACGAGTAGGTTGAAGTTTAAGAGACTAGCAACGAAGAATCAGTGAGCGAAGAAGTGAGAGTCGAAAGTACAAACTAATGAAGAGATATGCTTGAAGTTGGTTTACATCTATTGTGGCAAGGAATGACCACGCAGGCAGTTCAGTTGAAGAGGACTGGACATCTCTAAGATGGGCAACCACAGAAGATGGAAACAAAACCATAGGTACAAAGAAGATAACTGCAAAGAAACCGTGGGTAACAAAATAAATACTATAGTTGATTGATGAAAGATGATAGTATAAATTGTTCAGCGAAATTCAGTAATACAGTAGTACAAGTCACTTAGGAAGGAAGTAAATAGGAAGTGCAGCGAAGCTAAGGCGAAATGTATCAACAAAAATGTTAAGAAATCGAAAGAGAAGTTATTGTCGTAAGAGTGACTCAAGATACAAAAAGGTGAAATGAACGTTCGCTCAAATTAAAATGTAGCTGCATGAGTAGGATACACAACTATGTTAATTATTGTCAAAACAAGCCCGGTATAAATGGTGAGTCGCGTGAGACGTAACACCCTTTATTTCGCTACGGGTTCCAGACATTGAAACAAGGTTTTCGACAAATGACAGTACACTAAGGGGCACGTACGTAATGTAGAATGTATTATCTTACCTCTTGTATCGATCGAGATACTGAAGAAAATATGATTTTAAATAGAATATACACCTTTCTAACGGCTTTCGTAAGTGCTTGAAAAGACGAGTGCGCTGATGTAATGATCGTTAATTTGGAAGTTGAAGCTCTTTGCAAAATAATCTGAGAAATATTCAAATGCTGAAAAGAAAGTCGGCCGAAACAAGCTATGGTGTTATAAATACGGTCATGTCAGGCTGCGTCTTTGTATGGGGCCATTCGACTGCTTACTTTTCGACACTGCAGAATCAGCAGGAACAGTGTTGCTTATCGGCGCATCATTTCTGCTTCAGCAGTGCTTGCATGCACACACGAACGCCAATGAGATGTTAGACATGCTACTGTTATACGGCGAATGTCAAACAAAATTGGTAATGGAAAAAAACTAGCTGACGAAAATGCAGTTGTGTTCACAAAAACCTGGAAACTTACGCACACTTGTAACAGTTTTCCTAAGCCGGTGTTTACACCACAATAACCGACTCTGGCCGCATTGATTCCCGGTTTCAGTGGATTTCTTGGAGTTTAACAAGCACTACATCGCTCTTATTGTCTTTACAAGAGCTATTGAATGCAGATATGAAAAGTATACGGTTCCATTAAAAAGCCGTACTTGTTTCAATATCTCGATTAATACCAGAATTCAGAGGATTATACGTAAAGAACGTTACGTGCCCTTCATCGTACTATCAAATGCAGAAAACATCCTTTCGATATCTGCAACCGTTCAGGAAAAAAAAAGTATGTCACTTGACTCACTTTGTATGTATCTCGTAAACTGACTCGTTCCACATAATTTCCATACGAAAACCCGTTATCTACGATAATGATGGATGCAGAAGAAATTATTTAAAATTTGTGCCTCGGCCGGGATTCGGAACCCGGTCTTCTTGCTTACCAGGCAAAAATGCTAACCATTACACGACCGCAACACTGTGGTGAACAGTTTAGCACAAACTACCCAAGTCAATTGCCCTCCCCATTACAAACTTCATTTCATATATTCATCTTATCTTCTGTTTCCATCATTATATTAGATAAAGATGAGAACTGTCTCAGGAAAAATTTAATTGTAACATCTATAAGATCACGTATGGTACAGGACTTCTCCATTACGTCCAATGCTGGGGTGCTATTCCAGTGCCGGAGAGCACTTGCAATAGTGACAATGTAGGGGGAAAACAGGCTGAAGATATGAATTGAAGTTTGTTTCGGGGAGGGCACTCGAGTTTGGCAATTCGTGCAGCAATGTTGACCACAGGTGTAATGGTTAGCATTTCTGTGAGCTAAGCAAAAATACAGGGGTTCGGGTCCCGGTCTTGCGACAAATTGTATTAATTCCCTCTGTTTCCACTGTAGAAAAATTTAATTATAAGATCTAGAAAATCCTTGAAATGATCTGTGGAACATGTGACTAACTAACAAACGTATTAATCCAACTAAAATTTCTAGTGAACATAGCCAAATATGCCAAAACATTGTAACTAACAAATTATTGAACTGTCTTTCGAAAAATTTTTAAATGTCTGCAGAACCATGTTGAGTAAAAGGCATGTACTTTTTGGGAAGTACTTTTACAGCCTTACGAGTTTACGAGAACAGATACGTCTACGCATTATTCAGTATTCTAATATAATCAATTTGTGTAAAATTTCCATGTACGTTTGGACAATACCGTCGAGTATTTATGAATCAGACATGGATAAATACATATTCAAAGTTACGTCTTGCATTTCCCTTTGCTCAACTGTGTGACTCAAACACAGGAAAAGCTGAGCTCTTCAGTTGTCAGAATGAAAAACTGCCGCCTTCATAGCAGTTCCTTTGCCAGAATTCGTTTACAGCGCTGTCTGCGTCAGAAGTACGTGCGGTGTCAGCGAACAACTGGGGAACTTTTCGTTTTTAGGGGCTGCCCCCGCCTTCGCAGCCGCAAGCGTGTAGTGGTCTGCCTAATGCACAGGCGCTCGTAATAAGCCCCGCGCAGCGTTACGTTCAGCGGCGGCCAACAGCTTCCGCAGCGTTTTACTGCTCTGCGTTGTTAACCTCTGGCAGCGGCTGACTCCCACTGCCTTCCTCAGTGGGTATCGCACCACGTGAGCCGTTCTGCTAAAGTTTTAAGTGTTTTATGGGTTGGCTTTTGTTACGGGGGCGTGCGAGCTACGCCCATTAGCCCGTTAACTGCCGACCAGGGAAACCTTTACAGGGACATGTAGATACAAACGATACAAAGATACGAAGCGTAAGAGCGAGCGAGCGAGAGAGGGAGAGAGACAGAGAGAGAGAGGGGGGGGCGGGGGAGGGAGAGAGAGAGAGAGAGAGAGAGAGAGAGAGAGAGAGAGAGAGAGAGAGAGATGGAGAGGGAGATGCAAGTGTAGGGACGGAGAAAGATTAGTAGCGTTCGACGTCGCTATTAGCGAGCTCGACATGTGTACTCGGTTCTCATCTCCATTTACGACTGTGGATCAAAAGATACTGAACTAGCGCTACAATGTACAAATTAGTTTGAAGCTACAAATTAGCTGTCGTAATACGAGGGTAATCCCTAAAGTAAGGACTTCAATTTTTTTATAAGTACATAGACGTGTCTATTTCTACAATGCTTTACATCAGTTTACAGGTTGAACATTTAGCTATTTTTCGACATAATCACCATTTCTGTCGATGCATTTTTGTAGACGCTGTGGCAGTTTTTGTGTGCCCATGTCATACCAGCTCGCCGTCATGCTGTTTAGAAAGTTATTACCTGGCGTGATTGTTGCTTGGTCTCAGGTGTAAAGTGGTATGCCCAGTTTTCGTCACACGTCATAACTGAGTTCAGAAAGTTGTCCAGTTCGGCTGCAAGGCGGTGAAGAATTGCTCAGGAAGCATCAACTCGTTGCCGCATGTGACGCTCAGTCATCATGCGTGGCACCCATCTTGAGCACACCTTCCCGTAGTTCTATGCTTCCATTAAAATTCTGTGCGTCGTTCTTCGGGAAACCTCAGGAACCAATGTGCAGAGATCATCTAGGGTGACCCGTCGATCTACACGCATGCTTTGCTCAACCTTCAACACTGTCTCCTCAGAAATTGACCGTCTCCCGCTCCTTTGTTTGTCGTGAATTTCGGTAGGACCAGCTGCAAACTCTCTACACCACTTACGAACATTTTTGACATCCATGCACGACTCGCCATACACTTCCGTCAGTTGGTGATGGATTTCAATCGGCGCACTGCGCTTTGCGTTCAGACACCGAATAACTGCGCGCAATTCGCACTTGGCGGTACCATACTACGGGAGCTCCAATCTCAACGGCTGCCAAGCCAAGACTGAGCGCCTCAGCGCGGCGTGCGCATGTTAACACACAGTGTTTGAAGCACTGTTCATAAGTGTGTTAGAGTGCCACAGAAATGGAGTTCTGTACTTATAAAAAATTAGGAGTCCTTACTTTTGGGATTACCCTCGTATATTACTTGCATTCATTCCGTGCAGCAACGATAATCTGGGATGAAGAAAAAAAAATCGGCTAGGAAAGGAGTATATGTGAAACGCTGAAAAGAACGGACAGGACGATAGGGTATCTGTTAATACATCAGGGAATAAGCTGCACGATACGCGTACATTACTTCCATAATTTTAGCCTTATTCTTGTCCAACATTAAGCTACAATATACCATCACTCTGGACGTAATATTGTTGAGAAGACGTCATACCAGCTGATAGTGAATACAGGTTGTTCTCTAAAGAGGAATCGGCTTTCTCATTGGGGCTGGCGGGCGGCGCACCTCCTGAGTAGGACTAACGGGTAGTTCATTGTAGTATCACAATTTTTTGTTTGTTCGATGCCATTCATAGCAGCTGCCTGCAACCTGCAAAATATTTATTGTGTTGGAAAAAAATTCAAGGGCTCTTGTACTGTACGAACAGTGTCCTACGAAAAGATTCCAAGATTTTATACAAACATCAGAATATAAACTGGGGTGACAAAAGTTATGTGATAGCGATATGCACTTATACATGTTGTAACTGCGACCGGGACGGTCGCGGGGATGAAATGACGGAAATAGCGGTGGGACCCGCGGAGAGCCCCGCGAACCACGACACAACGGGAGAGGACGGACACGACCAACGAAGGACAGGATGATCAACAACAAGACCGAACAACGGAGTCACAAGGAAGCCTAACAAACACGTCCACTCGTACACAGAACGAGAAAGTAAGTAAGCTGTCTAACGCGTATCGTGGAGCTTATTCCCTGATGTATTGACAGATTACCTATCGTCATGTCCGTTCTTGTCAGCGTTTCGCATATACTCCTTTCCTAGCCGATTCTTTTTTTTTTTTTTTTCTTCCCATATTATCGTTGCTGCACGGAATGATTGTTAAGGCACATATGACTTCAGAGTTCCTCTTCTCGAAGTTTTGCTTTTGCAGTACATTCCGCAATCTTTTCGTAGTGAGTCGTCTGTTTCGGTTTCCCGATGTAGTTTTGCTCACTGCTCTCGACTTCTCTTAACCCCGAGCCACCAGTAGCCGAAAATTCTGCACTGGAATCAGTCAATCTGCAGAGCTCGGTGAGGGCATCGCGGTCGTTCCTGAGCTGATGAAATGGCCGAATCTGTAGTTGTTTCCAGATCTCTTCCACATCAACTGCCTCCCGGACGCTTGGAGTACAGGAGTACGCCACTACTGGCTGAGCTATTTTTTTTTATTTTATTGTTATTTTCAAACCCGTACAAACAGGCAGGCTGTGAGCAGCATGTTACGCCGCTCTTCAGCCATAGAATAGATAAATAAACAACAGAAAGAATACACTTAAGTGACATAACGGTGGGCAATAAAGCAGTAGACACATAAAGACAAGCACGGAGCCGTTCACACTCGACGATAATCCACACTACAAACTGTTGTCACGACGCACAAACACTGAAGATGGCGATAGCACAGGTGAACGATGGAGTGCGACGGTGAACACTGAACACTAAACACGACTGCACACACGGGACACTGATGGCGATGATCTCCGACGCGCGAATGTCCACGTAGCGTGTGCGAGTCTGGGGACCTGCCAAGAGGGGAAGAAGGGTGAGGTGGGGGAGAGAGGAGAACAAAGATGCCAATGGCTGAGGAGATGGGGGGAGGAGTAGAGGGACAGGGGAGGGGAAGCCCGGGGAGGAGTGGGGAGAAATGGAGAAGGGAGGGAAGAGGGAGAGAAAGAGAGGGTGCCCAAAGGAGCAAACATAGGAAGAGGGAGGGAGGATCAAAGTTGGTGGGAGTGGTAGATGGAGGGGAGGAGGGCATCATCAGGGAGCTGGCGGAAGCCACCTTGGGAGAGGGTAAGGAGGGTGGAGAGATGGAGACCAGGTGGGACGTGGGAATACAGGCGCGGCAGCGGGCGGGGGTGGGAGAGGACGGGGGAGACAAGCAGGTGAGGAGGATCGAGTTTTCAGGAGGTGTACAGGATCCGTATCTGTTCAAGGAAAAGGAGGAGGTGGGGGAACGGAATGAGGTCGTACAGGATCTGCGTGGGGGAGGGGAGACGGATGTGATAAGTGAGGTGGAGAGCATGGCGTTCAAGGATCTGAAGGGATTTGTAAAAGGTAGGGGGGTGGAGATCCAGGCAGGATGGGCGTAACAGAAGATAGGGCGGATGAGGGATTTATAGGTGTGGAGTGTGGTGGAGGGATCCAGACCCCACATACGGCCGGAAAGTAGCTTGAGGAGACGGAGTCGGGAGTGTGCCTTGGCTTGGATTGTCCGGAGATGGGGGTCCAGGAGAGGCGACGGTCGAGGGTCACGTCAAGGTACTTAAGGGTGGCGGTAAGGGCGATAGGACGGCCATAGATGGTGATGTAGAAATCAAGGAGGCGGAAGGAAGGGGTGGTTTTGCCTACAATGATCGCTTGGGTTTTGGAGGGATTGACCTTGAGCAACCACTGGTTGCACCAAGCGGTGAACTGGTCAAGATGGGATTGGAGAAGGGAACGCTGCAGGGTCGGGGCGAGGGCAAGGAAGGCGGTGTCATCGGCAAACTGGAGAAGGTGGACGGGGGGTGACGGCGGCGGCATGTCCGCCATATACAAAAGGTACAGAAGGGGGGAGAAGACGGAGCCTTACGGTACGCCGGCGGAGGGAAAAAAGGTGTAGGAATCCGTGTTATGGATGGTGTCGTAGGAAGGACGGTGGGAGAGAAAGGAGCCGATCAGACGGACGTAGTTAATGGGAAGGGCGAAGGTTTGGAGCTTGAAGAGGAGACCGGAATGCCATACGTGGTCATAGGCTCGTTCGAGGTCCAGGCAGAGGAAGATTGCAGAGTGACGGGAATTTAGCTGTTCGGAAAGGAGATGAATGAGGTGGAGGAGAAGGTCATCGGAAGAGCAGGACGGTCGAAAGCCACACTGAGTAACGGGAAGGAGGCGGTGCTGGCGGAGATGCTGGTGGATGCGTCGGGTGAGGATGGATTCCAGGACCTTGCTGAAGACCGAGGTAAGGCTGATGGGACGATAGGAGGAGACGGTGGACGGCGGTTTACCAGATTTAAGGAACATCAAGATACGGGAGGTTTTCCACAGGTCGGGGTAGTAGCTGGTGGACAGGACTACATTGTAGAGCCTGGCCATGGTGGAGAGGAAAGAGACAGCAGCTTCATGAAGGTGGTGGTAGGTGACACGATCGTGACCAGGAGTGGTGTTACGTTTTGTGCAGAGTGTAGCAATAAGATACTGTGTAATGATAGGGGCATTGAGTTCTGTGTGTGCAATGTTGTCAAAGTACTGGAAACCAGGTGCGAGGGGAGGGACAGAGGTATCAGTGCGATCACGGACATTTGGGAAGAGGGAGTAATCGAACTGGGGATCATCGGGGATGGAGAAGACATCGGAAAGGTAGGAGGCAAAGTGATTGGCATTACTAAGAGGGTCAGGAAAGGGGTGATCATCATCGAGAAGAGGATAGTAGGGGGAGGGCTTAGTTCCGGTAAGGCGACGGAAGGCTGACCAGTACTTGGACGAGTTTATAGGTAGGGTAGCGTTTAAACGGGTGCATGTCTGTCGCCAGTTCTGGCGTTTCTTAGCCGCGAGTAAGTTTCGGATGTGTCGCTGGAGTTGCTGGTGGCGTCGTAGTGTGTCCGGGTCACGCGTGTCGAGGAAGGCACGGTAGAGACGGCGGGATTCACGGAGGAGGAATACGGCCTGTGGGGGTAAGGTAGGGCGGTGAGGGTGTCTGCTGGAGAAAGGAGGCGGCATGGGTTACATCATCAGGATGGTGGTAGGTGAAGGGGTGGCCTTCGACCCGGGTGGATAGGGCATCCTGGTAGGCATTCCAGTTGGCACGAGAATAGTCATGGACGTACTTTGGGGGAGGGTCACTACGAGGGTCATGGTGGGGGCGATGATTGTCTGAAACAGTGAGGAGGACAGGGAGATGGTCGCTACCAATGGGGTCCAGGACATCCACCACTATGCGGCCAAGGAGGCTGGGGGAGGAGAAGATGACATCGGGAGTGGAGTTGGATTCAGGGCGGATGTACTGGGGAATGGGGACGAGGTCGCCTTGGAGGGTGTAACTGGGTGGCAGAGCGACTATGGATGTTGAGGTCGGCGGCGATCACGTAGGAAGTCGAAAGGAATAAGGGCGTTAGAGCGGACATAGATGGTGGCGCAGGTGACGGTAAGGCCAGGGAAGAAGAGACTAAGGATCAGGTGTTCGGTGGGGTCGGGAAGGACAGGTTGGAGCTGAACCGGGATCTAGCGGTGGTGGCCACTGGCAACTCCACCACGCGCAATCAGGAGGGGAGTATTGGAGCAGTGGAGAAGGTAGGGCGAAGTGTGGACAGTGTGGTGGGGTTGGAGGAAGGTTTCATTGGGGAGGAAGTCATCCACGCGGTGGGTGGCAAGGGTGTGCATGAAGAGATTCTTGTTGGCGGGAAGGGAATGGATGTTGTTGAACAGGATATGGTGCTGTCGCGCCATGACAGGGATTTAGATGAGGGTGTCGAGACGGGAGAAGGTGAAATGGGCCTGGTTGTGGTAGTAGGTGGCATACATTTTTAGGTGGATGACGGAACGGGCGGCGATCTGTTGGAGGGTGTGAGGGCGCTGGAAAGGGTGTATGTTTTTCAGGACAATGGTGAGGAACCTGATGTCCTCAGCGGTGGGGGGGGGGGACAAAGGGATTTGCCAGGAGGGGTGGGGGCGTCCAGAGGACGGACAGGGATGGTGAGTTCAGGAGTGGTCGGAGGGGGTCGGGCTTTACACTTTTGGAAGTAGGTGGGATGGGGGAGATTGCAGGTATTACAGGAGGGAGGGGATTGAAGGTTAGGGCACTGCCGGAGGAAGTGTGCTTGCCAACAATGCGGGCAGGTGGGGGCCTCCCAGCACCCAGCTGTTGGGTGCGCGTTACAGTGCAGACACCTGTGGCAGCGCAGGGATTGAGGATGGGAACGGGAGGGGTCGACCTTATAGCGATGGTTGAAGAGGAGGGCACCCTCCTTCTGGAGACGGTCAATGGAGTGGGCGTCCTCGGAGAAGACCCACATAAGATGGGTGGGGCTGGCCGAGTTAAAAATGCGGCGGACCGCCTGCAAATCCAGCAAGGGATGCGCTTTGAGCTCTGCCAACACCTCCTCCTCAGTGATCGTCGGACTCAGCCGAGTGATCACGGCAGTGAGGGTCGGCGGGTGACAGGGGGGGGGGGGGGTTGGGGTTGGCAGGTAGGAGATGGAGTAGCAGCAGGGGTGAGGGAGGCATTAGGGCCAAACCGGGTGATGGGGAGGCGGGAGAGGATGTCAGTATGGAGGGTGGGGCTTGGGGAGGAGATGAGAACTGAATCCCGTCTGGGAGTGAGGAGTGAGATGGGGGCACAAGGGAAGTGTTGGCGGAGGAGGAGAGGTTCTGGGCCTCGAGAAGGGAAGGATCGGGATGGGAGAGGATGTATCTGTATAAAGAGGGGGGGGGAGGAGGAGGAAGAGGTGGAGGGAGCAGAGCCAGGCGGGGAGACTGGCTGAGCGAGAGGCAGGCGCTTAAGTATGCTATCGGGGAAGCCGCTATTGGCCGTTGGAACCATGGAACCACGTGCTCCACTGTGGCGCCCTCACACTAAAAGCGGGCCAGGAGGCGCGCGCCACCACAGCTTACGGAGCGATGGTGCAGAGACCTCTATGGGTCTTCGACGTCCATGACGTGTGGCGCGGATTCAAATTCCGCGGTGAACGGTACCAGAATACAGATGGCGGTAGTATCGATTACACGACATACAAAAGGGTAATGCAGTGGCTGAGCTGTAATTTATACCTAGGTGAGCCATGTCAAAAGGTTTCTGAAAAGATTATGGCCGCATGACGGGTATTAACAAACTTTGAACGCGGATTGGTAGGTGGAGCAGCGCACGTTCCATTTCGGAAATCATTAGGCAATTCAGTATTCCTAAATCTGCAGTGTGAAGAGTGTGGCGTGGATACCAAATTTAATGCATTATGTCTCACCACGGACAACGCCGTGGCCAACGGCCTTCACTTAACGAACGAGAGCAGCGGCGTTTGAGTATAGTTGTCAGTGTTATGACAAGCATCACAGTGTCAAATAACCTTAGAAATGAATGAGCATCGTACGAGAAACTTTGGCGTTAATGGACTATGGTGGCAGGCCTTTGCTAACAACACGACATCGCCTTCAGCGTCTCTCCTTGGCTCGTGACCTCATCGGTTGGACCCTAGACGACTGTAAAACCGTGGCCTGCTCAGATGAATCCCGATATCATTTGTTAAGAGCTGATGGTAGGGTCGAGTGTGGCAAGACACCGCGAAGCCACGGACCCGAGTTTTCGACAAGGCTTCAAATGACTCTGCGCACTATGGGACTTAACATCAGAGGTCATCAGTCCCCTAGAACTTAGAACTACTTAAACCTAACTAACCTAAGGACATCACACACATCCATGCCCGAGGCAGGATTCAAACCTGCGACCACAGCAGTCGCGCGGTTCCCGACTGAAGCACCTAGAACCGCTCGGCCACCGCGGTCGGCTTCAACAAGGGACTGTGCAATATTGTAGTGGCTCCATATGGTGCAGGCCATGTTTACATGGAACAGACTGCGTACTCTGTTCCAACTGGACAGATTATTTACTGAAACTGGCTACGTTCCGATACTCTGAGACCATTTTGAGCCTTTCATGGGCTTCATGTTCCCAAACAACGACAGGAATTTTACGGATGACAGTGAGCCTTCACACCGGGCTGCATTTGTTCGCAAATGGTTTGAAGAACATTCTGGAAGAAACGAGCGATTGATTTGGCCACTCACATCACCGGGCATGAGACCCAAGCCCCATCGAACGTTTATGAAACGTAATCGAGACGTAAGTTCGTACACATAATCATCCATCGGCTACACTTCCACAATTATGAACGACTGTAGAGGCAGCATGGCTCAGTACTTCTGCAAGAGATTTACTTGTTCAGTCCATGCTAGGTCGAACCGCTGCACTATGCCGGGCCAAAGGAGTTCTGAGACGATATTAGGGCGCATCTCCCGTGACTTCTGTCACCCCATTCTGAATCAGATGTTTGGCACAGATGTATGTAGCCTGAGTTCAGTCGCTTGACTCAACGCTTCCAGATTTTGGAGACACAGACAGACACGTACGCTGTCTCAGGTGATACCAGAGGAGCTATGTGGCGCTGCAGCAATGGTGCACGCCTGTAGTCGGGAATAACGTGGTTCAAATTCCCTCGTGATCATCCTGACTCTACGTCGCCTAAATACACCATCATTCCAGCAGTGCAATAATTACGGTGTACGGGAAGGTGTCTTTGTTCAGTGACTGTAGGAGTAAACAACATGACTTCCACAAAATTTCTAGTTGTTGTGATGAATGGTAGCATGTTATAAATGTAGAAAAATGTAAATTAATTTGGACGAGTAGGAAAAACAATCCTGTAACGTTCGAATACAGCATTACTAGGGTGCCGCTTTACACAGTCGATAAAATATACAGGGTGGTCCATTGATCGTGACCAGCCCAAATATCTCACGAAATAAGCGTCAAACAAAGAAACTAAAAAGAACGAAACTCATCTATCTTTGATCGGGAAACCTGATGGCGCTATGATTGGCCCGCTAGATCGCGCTGCCATAGGTCAAACGGATATCAACTGCGTTTTTTTTTTTTAAATAGGAACCCACATTTTTATTAGATATTCGTGTTGTACGTAAATAAATATGAATCCCTTAGTTTGACCTCATTTTACGCTTTGTGATGGATGGCGCTGTAATAGTCACTAACGTATAAGTACGTGGTATCACGTAACATTCCGCCAGTGCGGACAGTATTTGCTTCGTGATACATTACCCGTGTTAAAATGGGCCGTTTACCAATTGCGGAAAAGGACGGTATCGTGTTGATGTATGGCTATTGTGATCAAAATGCCCAATGCGCGGGTGTTATGTATGCTGCTCGGTATCCTGGATTACCTCATCCAAGTGTCCGGACTGTTCGCCGGATAGTTACGTAATTTAAGGAAACAGGAAGTGTTCATCCACGTGTGAAACGTCAACCACGACCTCGAACAAATGATGATGCCCAAGTAGGTGTTTTAGCTGCTGTAACCGCGCGACCGCTATGTCGCAGGTTCGAATCCTGCCTCGGGCAGGGATGTGTGTGACGCCCTTAGGTTAGTTCGGTTTAAGTAGTTCTAGGGGACTAATGACTTCAGATGTTAAGTCCCATAGTGCTCAGATCCATTTGAACCATTTTTAGCTGCTGTCGCTGCTAATACGCACATCAGTAGCAGACAAATTGCGCGAGATCGGTAATCTCAAAAACGTCGGTGTTGAGAATGCTATATCAACATCGATTGCACCCGTACCATATTTCAATGCACCAGGAATTGCATGGCGACGACTTTGAAGGTCGTGTACAGTTCTGCCACAGGGCACGAGTGAAATTATGGGACGATGACAGATACTTTGCACGCGTTCTATTTAGCGACGAAGCGTCATTCACAACTGCGGTAACGTAAACCGGCATAATATGCACTATTGGGCAACGGAAAATCCACGATGGCTGCGACAAGTGGAACATCAGTGACCTTGATGGGTTAATGAATGTTGCGGCATTATAGGAGGAAGGATAATGGTGCAATGTATGCTGATTTAGTACGTAATGTTCTACCAATGTTACTACAAGATGTTTCGCTGCATGACAGAATGGAGACGTACTTCTAACATGATGGATGTCCGGCACATAGCTCGCATACGGTTGAAGCGGTATTGAATAGCATATTTCATGACAGCTGAATTGGTCATCGAAACACCATACCATGGCCCGCACGTTTACCGGACCTCACGTCCCCGGATTTCTTTCTGTGGGGAAAGTTGAAGGATATTTGCTATCGTGATCCACCGACAACGCCTGACAACATACATCAGCGCCGGCCGTAGTGGCCGGGCGGTTCTAGGCGCTACGGTCTGGAACCGCGCGCCGCTACAAATGGTTCAAATGGCTCTGAGCACTATGGGACTTAACATCTATGGTCATCAGTCCCCTAGAACTTAGAACTACTTAAACCTAACTAACCTAAGGACAGCACACAACACCCAGTCATCACGAGGCAGAGAAAATCCCTGACCCCGCCGGGAATCGAACCCGGGAACCCGGGCGTGGGAAGCGAGAACGCTACCGCACGACCACGAGCTGCGGACCGCGCCGCTATGGTCGCAGGTTCGAATCCTGCCTAGGGCATGGATGTGTGTGATGTTCTTAGGTTAGTTAGGTTTAAGTATTTCTAAGTTCTAGGGGACTGATGAACTCATAAATTAAGTCCCATAGTGCTCAGAGCCATTTGAACCAAGCGTCTACATCTACATCTACATTCCTACTCCGCAAGCCACCCAACGGTGTGTGGCGGAGGGCACTTTACGTGCCACTGTCATTACCTCCCTTTCCTGTTCCAGTCGCGTACGGTTCGCGGGAAGAACGACTGTCTGAAAGCCTCCGTGCGCGCTCTAATCTCTCTAATTTTACATTCGTGATCTCCTCGGGAGGTATAAGTAGGGGGAAGCAATATACTCGATACCTCATCCAGAAACGCACCCTCTCGAAACCTGGCGAGCAAGCTACACCGCGATGCAGAGCGCCTCTCTTGCAGAGTCTGCCACTTGAGTTTATTAAACATCTCCGTAACGCTATCACGGTTACCAAATAACCCTGTGACGAAACGCGCCGCTCTTCTTTGGATCTTCTCTATCTCCTCCGTCAACCCGATCTGGTACGGATCCCACACTGATGAGCAATACTCAAGTATAGGTCGAACGAGTGTTTTGTAAGCCACCTCCTTTGTTGATGGACTACATTTTCTAAGCACTCTCCCAATGAATCTCAACCTGGTACCCGCCTTACCGACAATTAATTTTATATGATCATTCCACTTCAAATCATTCCGCACGCATACTCCCAGATATTTTACAGAAGTAACTGCTACCAGTGTTTGTTCCGCTATCAGCGCATTGTCAATGCATGTGCGAACATTACGGAAGGCAAACTACTCGCTGTTGAGGGGAATGTCGATGCACGTATTCCCATATGCTTTGAGGATGACGGACATTATATTGAGCATTAATTGCATTAATGTGGAATTTACAGGTAATCACGCTGTAACAGCATTCATTCTCAGAAATGATAAGCTCACAAAGGCACATGTATCACATTGGCACAATCGAAATAAAATGTTAAAACGTTGCTACGTTCTGTATTTTAAATTTAAAAAAATACCCCCCTTTTACCAACTGTTCGTCCAAAATTGTGAGCCATATGTTTGTGACTATTACAGAGCCATCTATCACAAACCGAAAAAAGTGGTCTAACTAAAACATTTATATTTCAATATGAATATGTAATAAAAATGAGGGTTCCTATTTAAAAAAAAAACGCAGTTGATATCCGTATGACCTATGGCAGCGCCATCTAGCGGGCGAACCATAGCGCCATCTGGTTTCCCCCTTCAAGCTACACAAGTTTAGTTCTTTGTAGTTTTTTCGTTTGACGCTTATTTCGTGAAATATTTGGCCCGGGCACGATCAATGGACCACACTGTATAGGCGTAATGTTACAAAGCGATACGAACTGGAATGTGCACGTCATGTTGGTTGTAGGGAAGGCTTACGCTCAATTTCGTTTTATTAGGAAAATTTCGGGAAAAATGTAGATCATTCATAAAGGAGACTCCCTTAAAGAACGCTACGGCGATCCATTCTTGGGTACTGATCGAGTGCTTGGCTTGATTGGCTCTGAGCACTATGGGACTTAACATCTGAGGTCATCAGTCCCCTAGAACCTAGAACTACATAAACCTAACTAACCTAAGGACATCACACACATCCATGCCCGAGGCAGGATTCGAACCTGCGACTTTAGCGGTAGCGCGGTTCCAGAATGTAGCGCCTAGAACCGCTCGGCCACCCCCGTGTGCTTGGGATTCGCATCAGGTCAGATCCAAGAAAGACATCTAAGTAATTGAGAGGTATGTTTCTAGATTAATTATTAATAGGTTCGATCAACATGCAAGTATTACGGAGATGCATGGGAACCCACGAAGGAAGACGATGCGCCTTCTGCAGGACACTGTTACGGAAATTTAGAGCACCGGGATTTGAGGATCACTGCAAACGATTCTACTGCCACCAACTTAGATGTTGTGTTAAAACTATGTCGTGTGACGGCTTCCTAACAGGTGCTTTTCCCTCGCTCTGTTTGTGAGTGAAACAGGAAAGGAAATCATCGACATAATGTCCTTGAAATAATTCAGAAGCTTTATACGAGCAAGTGTTTAAGATAATTCTCACTTATTTCCAGGTTTCAGTTGCCCGCTTGTGTATTCGATTACATCTTTCCATCCCTCTGAATTTATTCAGATCGAAAAAAATGTAAAAGTAAATATGGACCATCTAATATTTTACAACAGCAGAAAAGAAAAGGACTGTAGGTAAATATAGAATTTATCCCAGTAATTGCATCAGAAACACGTCTTGTCTACTCAGGAAAGGAAATGACCGGTAGTGATACAATGTATGTAGATATAGATTGAAATTTTTGTTCTAACACTATACTTCCCTTTGAATGCCATCATTTTCCTCTTATTTATGAAATTTTTAATTTATTGTTCTCACATACCTCCTGTAACATGTATACTGCTCTTTGGTGCTCGTCTTCAATTTTAGTTATTAGAACTCATTATCAGCAAGTTGGATCGTCTTAAGCGTAAAATTTGGTGCAATACGTATTCCTCCGTTATTTTCATGCATCCTTCTCCAGCGAGATCGTCTGCATACATTCGAAAGAAAATAGGAGGCAAGCTACAACCCTGCCTTACACATTGATTTCTGTGTATCTTTTTACTATTCCCTGTGTTTTCCACATGTACGCTGATTATTCTGTCCTTTAGATATACATTTTAGTATTTTAATTGATTTGGATATTCACGTTGAGTCGTGAAGTCCAATAATATTTGCCTTCTATCTCGATAGAATGCTTTTTCGTAATCGATAAATACTACATCAGTTTCAAGGTTGTATCCTCAACTCTTTCCTGGTATTGGCTAAACTGTTGAAGGTGATATCTATACAGCACCATTCCTTTCTAAAACCGTTTTGTTGTTCTAGCAGTAAAACGTCTGTGATGGCTCGTTCTCCTTTACGTAATATTCTTGCGTGTATTTTAAACCCTGCATTCAAAACATTCCCCTGTAATTTTCACGCCTGCTGCTAGCGCCTTTTTTTAAAAATAGACGTAAATTGGGCGTGCGACCAGCATCTTTGAGTAGAACATCTATTCGAATATATATTAAACAGAAATATCAGATTTAGGATTGCGCCCCCATATCTCCACAATTTTGCATTTATTCGATCTTCTCCTGTAGCCTTCCATTCTTCATTTCTTTCAATGTTTTCTCGTTCCTCTAATATAATGGAATCTACGCTTCCATAAGTAGGTTCTTCGTTTCCTTCTTTGTTTCTAGAGAGTTATTACACCACAAACCCTGGTGATGTTGTATCCATTGCTCTTCTTCGACTGCATTTATATTTGCTATATCCCTTTCTTTAGTATCTAGATGCTTAAGCACTTCACAGACCTTCACTTATCTCCCATGCATATTTATCACTACATTTCCAGGTGATACGTAAATCTTTATAATTAGCCCTCATAATCTCTAGGAAGTTGATAGGTAGGTCTCAACATCATGCACGGCGTATTTCCTACAGCGGTTCCCAGAGAGGAAACTTAAGTATTTCTGTTACACTCTCTCACTCACAAAAATCCTGAGATGATTCGCACATCTCTTATTCCTGTTACATCTATCTCCTGTATCACTACTATCACTACATGGTGAACGCCCCAGATCAAGAAGCAAGGTTCTAGAGTTGGTCGAACGATAACTGTCTAGGCGTTGTATTTAAGGGATGAATCACGCCTTAGTATTTTGCGATAAATATCAGTCTGACCCGTAGCCTGACTTGTCATTTAAAGTCTATTCGCTCCGGGGAGACACCCCGAGCTATTAGGCGACTGTATCTGGTTACAAACTAATGTTTGACTGGGCACGTCAGAAATGAGACACTTAAAGTAGTAAAGGAGTTTTGCTATTTGGGGAGCAAAATAACTGATGATGGTCTAATTAGAGAGGATATAAAATGTAGACTGGCAACGGAAAGGAAAGCGTTTCTGAAAAAGAGGAATTTGTTAACATCGAGTATAGATTTAAGTGTCAGGAAGTCGCTTCTGTAAGTATTTGTATGAAGTGTACCCATGTATGGAATTGAAACATGGACGATAAGTAGTTTGGACAAGAAGAGAATAGAAGCTTTTGAAATGTGGTGCTACAGAAGAATGCTGAAGATAAGGTGGGTAGATCACATAACTAATGAGGAGGTGTTGAATAGGATTGGGGAGAAGAGAAGTTTGTGGCACAACTTGACAAGAAGAAGGGACCGGTTGGTAGGGCATGTTCTGAGGCATCAAGGGATCACAAATTTCGCATTGGAGGGCAGCGTGGAGGGTAAAATCGTAGAGGGAGACCAAGAGATGAATACACTAAGCAGATTCAGAAGGATGTAGGTTGCAGTAAGTTCTGGGAGATGAAGAAGCTTGCACAGGATGGAGTAGCATGGAGAGCTGCATCAAACCAGTCTCAGGACTGAAGACCACAACAACAACAACGTGAGAACTGTTAATTAATGCAGGAAATCATTTAGTAGTGAAACAGAAATGTACGTAGAAGTACTTAGGACTGACTGTGTGGTTCAATGAGAAGTATCCAGTCTTCAAATCTTGTCGCAAAAAGTTAGTTCTTTGCGGAAGATTATCTTTATTCTTCAGTTCTTGGTAGGAATTAAAAGGGCATTTCCAAAGAGATAGTGTTTCAGAAGCAAATTTTTAAGTCTTAAAATGTGATTGAAGTACTGTATAATTTTTCTCTACGTGTTCTTTTCTTATGGGGTTGGGGGGGGGGGGGGAGATGTGGGGGGAGGAGAGGGGGCGAAGAGCTCTAGTGCACAGTGGCGGTACCGGAATATTCGGTAAAATCTCTTTGTGGAAAAGGTTCGTCCTACCATGAATAGTCAGATACGTGAATTGCGTTTTCCTTTTTCCTTTCTAAAGTTTAAGTTGTTAAGTTATCGTCAAGTCTCTAATGAGCGATGTTGTTATATTTGATTGAACAGGTTGTGTTGAAAGCAACAGCGTGAGTGCTGTTGCAGAATTCCTGCGGGAAGTAATTTCTTTTTTGTCCCCATAAACAGTTCGTAAGAGATGGGAAACTCTGAGCACAAAGCGTCCTTTGACCGAAGAGCACATTTCCCATTCCCTGAGAGGCGACAGCGAATTCAGAGGAAAATAAAGGCGAAGGTTTCGGAGCGAAACAAATATGTCGAGCGCAGAGAAGAGCATCGTTTGTGCCTGCGTGTTGGGGCGGAGAGAGGTTTGCTTACTGAGCCAAAAGTCAGCCTGAAGACATCTGTACGGCCTCTTGCTCGCGACGGTTTATTCATCATTCAGCAAAGGCACTTTCCTTCCACAGCAGACGCCTATTATATTGACCAGTGGCATTACTGAAGATAGTTCTAGACACTGTATGCAGAAACCTTGCTCTCCAAACATTATTCGCAAAGTTAAGGTATAAAGCAAACAAGCTATTTCTTACACGTTTTAACTTGACGTGTATAAAGGTAGCAAAGAATTTTCCACTTTGTCTAAGCTGGTTTGCAGCAATTCATAAATTTTCTTATTACAGCAACGATGACCTACGCTGTAGTACCTGAACTCTCAACGACTTCATTACACGCAATTCTCAGTCAAATTCCCCAGATTATACTGTGATGATGTAACGGCATATGTTAAAACATAAAGGAATGTTTTGATTCTTTAGAAATAATTTTGCTGATTCCTCTGTTTCAATGTTTCACCTTCAAGTTCTTTCAGCGAAGCCTTCCTAGTATCAGATGGTTCAAATGGCTCTGAGCACTATGGGACTTAACTTCTGAGGTCATGAGTCCCCTAGAACTTAGAACTACCTAAACTTAACTAACCTAAGGACAGCACGCACATCCATGCCAGAGGCAGGATTCGAACCTGCGACCGTCGCAGTCACACGGCTCCAGACTGTAGCGCCTAGAACCGCTAGGCCACGCCGGCCGGCCTTCCTAGTATCATTTATGGTTTTATAACGATGGCGCTTCAAGATTTCCTTTTTTTCTGGTGGGTAGGGGTGGAGGAGGGGGTGCGTGTTAGAGAACAAGAAACAAGAATAGGTCACATGGGGGCAGGCCTAGTGAATGTGGAGGTTCGCAAGTACTTACGGTATTCACAATACATTCGTAAACCCACTTTCCCTCATCCACTATGACATGTTTTATTAGTTCTGCATAGGTGTTCACGTCATATAGCGACTCCAGAGAAGCTTGCACTCGCCGCTGCGTGTGTTCGAAACTCAGCAGTTTTGAAACAAATTTTGGTTTCAAAGGTTTCATCCTCAAAATATACAAACAAATTTTATGGCATGATCCGGCATGTCAATATCATTATTGACTTCTCTGACTGTGATCCCCGGCGCTCATTCATTTCTTTCTCTTTTCCGCTTTTCCATCGCTTGATGAAATGTACTCGGGGAAGGGCTCTAGTCATTTTCAACGTCTTCACGGTTATCTTCGAAAGACTTTTACCGCTTGTAAGACTCGCCAAAAGGATTACTTAACATAACTAAAACCTTGCTGTACTTCCGTTCATAGACAGAAATTATATGCAAATTATGTGATCCATTTTTATAATCGGCAGTACAACCAAAACACGTGTTATCTTTTTGACAGCTGACTACTGACTAAAAATCCGCTATGTTCAGACACGTTTCGAGCATTTTGCCAACACTACAACGAAAAATCGTGCAAAATGGAGTAATAAAACATCTTAATTTACAATCTTCCCGTTACTTTTTGAACACATCTCACTGAAATAAAATCTACTGTCGGGTTTTATTCATCAGCCTGCTTGGGACCGAAGCTGGGACGTTGTCATTCGTAGACTTTCCTCTTTCCAAGTGACGATCGATGCAAACATTCATTGTAAGATTGTTATTTAGAGTACCTAATTTGAGGCCGCCTTCTGTTGTTACAGTAAAATGTATTGCTGCGGTCGCTGTCATGTTCAGTTTACAGTACCACCCTCGTGCTCTGTTCCCAGCTAGCCAGTGAACCACGGAAGTTTTTTAAAAGCAAGACTGAAATATGTACTTTTGCTAATAAATGCCAATGAGAACAAATATCTAATAATATTAGAAATAGTGTTGGGAGAATCAGACGGTGATTGGTTGTTACAATGTATGTAAAATGAAGTAGCATCTCATGTCTGTCCCATCACTCTTTCCAATCTAATCAGTGGAAAAACAACCTGGTAACTCTTCATTGCTACTTCGGATTCCTTAAAGAAGACATGATTTATATTTCTTTCATTGTGAAGGGGTTCTGACACTAAGATTTACGTTCGTTTCTGTTGAGTTGTCTACCTGCTTCTTACCAACGTGATCAACCAAGTGAATTGACTGTTTTGCCTTCAATTGCTAAATGTTATGTCTCAGACATGACTGATGAGGAAACAATGCAACATTTTAACTGTCGCTGGGAGTGTATTGCAGGGAAGTTAATTTGTACAAAAGCTGTATCATTCTACGTAGGTACGGTATCATTCTACGTACGTACGGTATCATTCTACGTACGTGTGCTACTGATTCGGAGACGTTTGTCTCTCTTAATGAACAAGTGCCACACCAAGTCACAAACCACACCAGTCTTCTAGAGATGACTGTAACAAGCCACATACTCTTCCTCAAAATAAATTTTAGGAAATTCATCACTATTTCGTTTCGATTTCCTGTTCATATAATTCTGTGCCATTGTCTAAGTTTGTTAACGGTACAAGATACTCAAAACACTTTTCTGCATTGTGTACTACACCGTTCCGCAGAAGCTCTCCTCTTTTGTGGTCCCTACGTATGGAATTAAGTTATTAATGTATTTTTACATCAGGCTACTTATTACACTTCTTCCTTACCTTCTTCATATAAAACGAACTTTGATAGCATTACTTTTAAAAATCTAATACGGTAATTATTTTTCGCACATTTCCGATGGTTACATTTATACAACATATTATGCACGATATCAATTAAATATTTAACATTAGCTGATATTCACGGTTTTGAGAAAATATTCGAGCACCAATGTCAGTCATCTCTCTCTCTGTCTCTTTATCTTCGATTTTCTAGTAGAATTTTCTCGCTGCTTCTAACACACCTTCCTGTAGGTCACTGTTCATCTTCTCACTTGCAGTATTATTATCATTTGCCTCAATATTTCAGTTTTTCAAATTATTAAGTCAAATTATTTCGGGCAAAGAGCTCTCCATTGTATTGCATTATGGCTCTGAACGTTTATATCTATACTAAGGCGGCCTCCTGTATGATTTGCTAGGTAGAAAATTTCTAATAGCGCTATCATTTCCTTCCCTTCCTACTTCACTAGCGGCAAGAAAGGCCGGCGGTAAACTTCCATATTAGCTCTAATTCCTTCGGTTTTCTTCGTCGTCGTTACTTCACGAGATGTATGTACCAGTAAAAGGGGGCCTAATGTGTTTCCTGATTCTTATTTGAACGTGGTCCGTAGGAATTTCAGCTGTAAACCTCTCCGTGATGGAGAACGTTTCTCTTCTAGCGTCTGACACTGGATTTTAATGAGCACATACGTCATGCACGGGGACAACCTGGAAAGAACGTTTCGCTCTACTTTGGACCTGATCTACCTCCACTGTTCCTACTGATACGGGATGATTTGCAAGCCACTTCTTTCGTGGTGTAATTGCATTTCCTTAGGACGCCTGCGATGAATTTCAGTCTCTCAATGCTCATTAGGTCGATTCGAACGGTTACTCCCAGTTATTTCACTGTTGTGTCTTAACCCTAAGACGCCAAGAGGGGGGGGGGGGGTTCGTTGAACCCACAATTTTTTTATGTCCCCTGATGTTGCCCAAGTAACTTTCATACTACATATTCCCTTTGAGTTATTGTTTGTTTTGTTTATTTATGAAACGTTAGTGTCAATATATTTTATAGAAAATAAATTAACTTATTATGGGTCCAACAACCCCTTCCCAGCAACCCCCTCGCCACCTTAGGTTTCCATGCTATAGAAAATTTTCCTTAGTAGGAATTCGTATTTCTCATCTCTACAACAATGAAAGTTAGTTTCTTGTTGGTTGGTAGTCTTCATATTCACAACAATCGGTTTACTTTCAGAGGAAGTGATTGTTGATGTCAGTCAGCTGTTATTTATCTTGTAAACTTGCAGTGAGTTAGTGCAGTTCCCTACTGTTCACACGCAGGCTTAGAAATGACTCAAAGAATACGTGACTCGTCTTTAGAAAGAGTTCTGAATGAAATTTTAGATGAAGATTCTGACTCGGGGAGTGAAAGTGAATATGAGGATGGTGTTATGGAGTATGATTCAGATCGGGAAAGTGATGTGGATGTTAGAGAATATGAAGATAGCGCAGCTTCAGGCATTGACCCTCAGGATGTTATTGTGGCCAAGTCTGGAAGAAGGTACGTAACCACACAGCCTAGAATTCCTCGGAGGTCTGTTGCTAATATAGTAAGAGAGCAGGCAGGAGTAACTCCAGCTGGTGTTTTCCATTAGCCTGGAGGAGCCTTGAAGTTACTTCTTACGCCTGACATCATGCATGTTAAAGTAAAACATTCAAATGAAGAGGCAGTTAGGCGAAATGTTACTTTGACTAATGAAAAAGAATTGCATGCCTTTATAGGAATCTTGATACTTACGGGAGCAAATAAGGACAATTCTATCAGTGTACACGATCTTTGGTCAGACCTAATGGGTCGGCCAGTTTACAAGGGTATTATGGCAAGAGACTGTTTCAAGGAACTTATTGCAATCATAAGATTTGATGACAAAAGTACGCGCCAGCTAAGAAGGGAAGCAGACAAGTTCACAGCAATCCGTGATATTTTCAACAAAGTGAGTGATAGGTTTCCACTACTGTATAAACCAGGGGTCCACCTCACCATTGATGAAATGCTCAGCTTGTTTAGACGGCGTTGCCTCCAAAGTATTTATGAAGGATAAACCGGGCAAGTATGGCATCCTTATACGCATGATGTCTGATGCAAGTGACAGATACGTCTATGCAGGTAATGTTTAGAATTTGTCGAAAGAAAAACGGGGTTCAGCAGCTGTCGTCAAACGTCTGGTAGCACCTGTGAAAAATACTGGGAGAAATATTACTACAGACAGATACTACACATCGGTGGATTTGGTGGAAGAATTATACCAAGACTACAAAGTTACTACAGTAGGAACTCTCCGGTCAAATAGGGAGCATATCCCAGACATAATGAAGATCACGTCAAATCGAGAGCTATATTCATCAATGTTCCTGTTCACAGTCCCATCAACAAGTAGGCCTCCAGTAACTTTGGTGTCCTACATAGCAAAAACGAAACCAAGTAAAAACTTGCTGATGTCAACAACGTACCAAGATAAAGGCACTGTTGGAGGAGAGAAGAATAAAACAGAGATAAATGCAAATTATAATTCCACTAAAGGTGGAATTGATACCATTGATCAAATGGCGCGTATGTACACCTGCAAGAGGGGAACAAAGAGATGGCTCTATCTGTATTTTACTGTCTCATTGACATTTGTGCTATCAATGCAACCACCACATTCATCCAGCAACATCCAAGATGGAATGAAAAGAAACACAACAAACGGAAATTTTATCTTCTGCAAGCTGGGATGGAACTAGTGAAATTGCAGGTAGAAGAAAGAAGTGCCAATGCAAGAGGGTTATCTAACCAAATTGTTCAATCAATGGAGAGTACTCTACAAAAGAAAATCAAAGAAGTGACAACAGAATCACGTCAGCCTCCTGCAGGGAAAGGTCGGTGCCATATTTGTGTAAGAGAAGCTAAACAAAGAAGCAGAAGTGCAACAATATAAGTAAACCCAAACAGTATTGTGAGCAGTGTCATAAACATGTGTGTAACACGTATTCAGAAAAAATTGTGAAGTGTGTCTCTTGCCTTGAAGATGAGGACTCAGAGTAGTTTGTTGTATGCGAACACATCTGTATTTTGTATTGTAATATGTCAATTTTTTATTCACTCAATCCAATATTTATAACAATTAACAACATTTATAAGCCGATGCCTTAGTTAAAATACATAAACCATTTTGAAAGTTGTAATTTTTCGTCAGTAAACTTATTTAATACCTGTGGGCTCGAAGAACCCTCCCCTTAGACATCCAAGTTAGAAAAAAAAAGGCTTCGGCGTCCTAGGGTTAATTTATTTAACATGAATAATGCAGTCAAAATGTAATGAATCTTCCCGTCTGTTCATGCGCAACACGGTAATTTGCACTGAAGATTGACTGCTTGTCCTTGCAACATGCGTCTCTCCTCTGTGGGCGTCATCGTATTTAAAACCGTGACTCACACTGATGAATTAAAGCATTATGACCAGTGCCTAAAGCGAGATCGAATGCCGTCTGCTGACGTTGCGTGGACGTGACGCGGTGAAGGAAAGTACAGGGTGGCAATTAATGGACTGTATTGAAAAAAACGTAAATTAGTTACAAACTACGGCGTGCACACACTTTATTCAACATGTGAACGTGACTATATATAATCGGATTTAGATTATCGATTGTTCGATATGCCTGTCATCATTGGCCATGATGTGGCGCAGACGAATAGCGAAATTCTGTATGATCCGCTGCAGTGTCGGAACAGCGATGCTGTCGATGACCTCCTAAATGGCTGTTTCCTGCTCAGCAATGTTTTTGGGATTATTGATGTGCACCTTGTCTTTATTATAGCCCCACAGAAAAGAGTCGCGTGCATTCAGATCCGGAGAATATGGCGGCCAATCGCGGCTCATTCCAGTGGCCTCTGGGTACCCCAGAGCCTGTGAATGCGGTCCCCAAAGTGCTTGTCCAGGACACCAGACACTCTTCTGCTTCGAGCTCCGTCTTTCATGGAGCACATCTTGTCGAAATCAGGGTCACTTTAGATAATGGGGATGAACTCCAAAACCCTCACGTACCGTTCGATAGTCAACGTACAATCGAGGAATATCGCGCCAGTTATTCCGTGACTGGACATTGCACACCACACAGTCACCCGCAGAGGGTGAAGAGACTTTTAGATCGCCAAATGCGGGTTATCAGTCCCTCAAATGTGCCAATTTGGCTTATTGACGAACCTATACAAATGAAAGTGGGCTTCGTCGCTAAACCAAACTACAGAGCGCGTACTAATTCCCAACATGCCCCGCGGCCAGCCGAGCAGTTTGAACGTCCTAATGCAAGCTGTTCAGAACGTACGACGATTTTATTTCATATAGGTCAAAAACTGTCACCCTGTATGTAAGCGACGTAGAGATGAATGCTGTATCATTGTAGCGAGGGTACGGGCCGCAGTCGGACATTTGCAATGACATAAGTGACTTCGACAAACTGCGCGGCGCTTGCGAACGAGAATGATGGTGACGATGAAACTAGTCGGCTGTTCGTGTACTACTATCGTGCACGTCGATGGAGAGTGGTGGAGGACGGTGAAACCACGGCTGGACGACAAGACGTTGGACTTCAACGCCTCATCATAGAACACATGGTAGACTTCGGAGAGGTGCTCGCCCTGTGCAGGAGTTCTCTGGCATATTCCACGACACAGTACAATACCGGTGCTAGCACAAGTGTTTCATCAGCTCGCTTTGTTGAATTCAGCACTCCACAACAGATAACAGCTACGATTTCAGTGTACACCCAACGTCATCGACAATAACGATTACTTTGGGACCATCGAAACTGGGCCATGGGTCAAGGAGATGTGTCTCCTTATCGGATGAATCGTTCGGGCTAGTGGGGTCAGTACAGTGCAGCCCGCTGCTGATTCCTGTCCTCTGCCAACATTTTCACTTTAGAGACGAAACTGCGACCTACGTCTTCTGTTATTTGCTCGGTGTATTCCAGCTCGGTGTATTCCAATCTCTATTTTCCTCTACAGTTTTTGAGCTCTCCCTGCAGTATCGTGCAGCTTATTCCCTGATGTATTAACAGATATCCTATCGCCCTGTCCGTTCTCGTCAGCGTTTCACATGTACTCCTTTCCTAGCCGATTCTGCGCAGAACCTCCACATTTCTTATTTTAACAGTCCACCTAATTTTCAACAGTCTTCTGTGGCGCCACATCTCAACAGCTCCGATTCTCTCCTGTTCTGGTTTCCCCACCGTCCACGTCGCACTAACAGACAATGCTATGCTGCAAACGTAATTGATCAGAATCACCTCCCTCTAATTGAGGCGTTTATTTAATACTAGTAGACTCCTCTTGGCCAGGAATGCCTTTTTTGCCAGTGCTGTTTTGCTTTTTATGTTATCTTTGCTCCATCCATCTTGGGTTGCTATGCGGCCCAAGTAACAGAATTCCTTAAGTTCCCGTTCTCATTTCTGCTACTTCTCTTTACCTTCGTCTTTTTTCGATGTTCTCTCAGTCCATATTCTGTACCTATTAGACTGCTCATTCCACTTATCTCATCTTTTTTCTTCCCTTTCTCTGAGGATAGCTATATCAGAGAATCTTATCATCGACATACTTTCTCCTTGAATTGTAATACCACTCTTCAACCTTGCTTTTAGAAATTCCGATAGGGTGTTATCTACCCCTTCTGCCTTATTTAGTCTTAAGTAGTTCAAAGCTGCTAATACTGGATCCCGTATCCCTTCCATGACAACGCCTGTTTCTGCTTCTATCACGTTACCAGAAATGTCCTGTTTCTCATAGAGGCCTTCAACGTTCTCAACTATCCGGTCTCTCCCTTGCATTTAACAGTGGAATTCCCATTGCACTCTTAATGTTACTACCCTTGCTTTTAATTTCACATAAGGCTGTTTTCTGTACATCTTTCCTGTATGCTGAGTCACTCATTCCGACAGCCATTTATTTTTTGACTCCTTCACAATTTTCATTGAGCCATGTCGCTGTTACGCTGTGGGGAGCATTCATATGAGTTTACATGGGATTTGTGACACTCCATTACAGCTATGCACTAACTGAAAATTACCATAGGTGACCTGCATCCCTTCATGCTTGACGTCTATCCCGACCGCGACGTCATCCTCCAACAGCATAACCGTCCTTTTCACACGGTTAGAATCATGCTGCAGTGGTTAAACGAGTTTCATGTCTTCGCCACTAAATTCTCCTGATTTCATCCCACATCTGAGACGCTATCGGGCACCATCTTCGCGCCTATGAACTATCGGCCCGTAATTTACGGGAATTGCACTTCCCGCTCATTCTATTACACCTGTCATTTTATTATTGTTTTCATTGCTTCTGTAACATTTTCTCCCCTTTTGGGCTGTCTTCAGAAGAGGCGCAGTACCCAATGCAACAAATAAGTTCTCAGACTACTCGGAATTCCAACTGTGCCATCTCTGTACATACGCATATTCCAACATGGAAAGCGTTGTCGTCATTATCGACTCATTCAGAAGGTACTGCAACATTTGTTCTGTGAACATTAGACAGAAGAAGAATGTCTTCTTATATAACACTCCCTTATGCACTGTTCAGTAAGGTTTGCACTATTCCGTAGGTTTCATTTTCAACAGAACGGAAAATATTCAGTGATAAAATTCGAGTCATCAAATTTAAGTAGCACACTGCTATTAAGTTCAGGAATTCCTCGCGTTAATAGATAACTTGTCTCATTGATATTTTATTCATCCGTATTCTCTATAATAATTATTTTCGTGTTTTGGTAATTCTTTAATTATTTTGCTCATGCATTTACAAGTTAGCCTTCTGTGAGCTAGATACTTACTCTTGCCGTGACCAAGTAACTTTAGCTCACATGATCACACTGAAACTGGCGAAAGTCATATTAGTAAACAGTCACTTGCGATGAAATTCTTTATTACTTTATGGCCAAAACATTCTACGTCAAGGTTTATTGGTTCAAATGGCTCTGAGCACTGTGGGACTTAACATCTGAAGTCATCAGTCCCCTAGAACTTAGAACTACTTAAAGCTAACTAATCTTCGGACATCACACACATCCATGCCCGAGGCAGGATTCGAACCTGCGACCGTAGTGGTCGCGCGGTTCCAGACTGACGCGCCTAGAATCGCTCGTCCACACTGGCCGGCCACGGTTTATTAAATGCTATAACAGTTTCGACTGAATTAACCCATCGCCAGAAAAAAATCACAATACAGAGAAATGAAAACATTAGTAATTTTCTATAATATGCGCTGTTTAAGGTAATATATAACATACATTGAAGCGCCAAATAAACCGGTATAGGTATGCGTATTCAAATACAGAGGTATGTAAACAGCCAGAACACAAGGCTGCGGTTGGCAACTCCTAAAAGACAACAAGTTTGTGGTCCAGTTGTTAGATCGGTTATCGCTGCTTCAATGGCAGTTTATCAAGATTTCAGTGAGTTATGAGGCAGTGTTATAGCCGACGCAAGGGCGATGGGACACAGCATCTCCGAAGTAACGATGAAGTGGGGATTTTGCCCGTACGACTGTCTCACAAGTACACCGCGAATATCACTAATTCGGTAAAACATCGAATCTCCGACGTCGCTGCGGCCGAAAAAAGAGCCTGCAAGAACGGCACCAACGACGACTGAAGAGACCCGTTCAAAGTGACAGAAGTGCAGCACTTACGCAGATTGCTGCAGATTTCAATAGCGAGCCATCAACAAGTGTCAGCGTACGAACCATTCAACGAAACATCATCTACACGGGCTTCGGAGCCGAAGGCCCACTTGTGCACCCTTGATGACTGCACGACATAAAGCTTTACGCCTAGCCTGCGCCCGTCAGCAACGACATTGGACCGTTGATGGCTGGAAACATGTTGCCTGGTCAGAGCGCATGGACGTGTCCGGGAATGGAGACAACCTCATGAATCCATGGACTCTGCAGGAGACTGTTCAAGCTGGCTCTGTAATGGTGTGGGGCGTGTGGTTTTGGAGTGACATGGGAACCGTGATACGACTCTGACAGGTGACACGTACGTGAGCATTCTGTCTGATCACCCGCATCTATTCATGTCCATTGTGCATTCCGACAGACATGGGTAATTCCAGCAGGGCAATGCGACACCCCGCCCGCATCTCGTGGTCGTGCGGTAGCGTTCTCGCTTCCCACGCCCGGGTTCCCGGGTTCGATTCCCGGCGGGGTCAGGGATTTTCTCTGCCTCGTGATGGCTGGGTGTTGTGTGCTGTCCTTAGGTTAGTTAGGTTTAAGTAGTTCTACGTTCTAGGGGACTTATGACCACAGCAGTTGAGTCCCATAGTGCTCAGAGCCATTTGAACCAATGCGACACCCAACACGTCCAGAATTGCTACAGAGTGGCTGCAGGAACACTCCTCTCATTTTAAACACTTCCGCTGGCCACCAAATGTCCTATACATGAACATTATTGAGCATATATAGGATGCCTCGCAACTTTCTGTTCAGAAGAGATCTCCACCCTCTCGTAGTCTTACGGATATGTGGACAGTCCTGGAGGATTCATGGTGTCAGCTCCCTACAGCACTACCTCACACATTAGTCAAGTCCATGGCACGTCGTGTTGCGGTACTTCTCAGTGCGGCGTTGCCCTACACGAAATTTGACAGGTGTACCAGGTTCTTCGGCTCTTAAGTTTATATACGTAAATGTAGCCGCTCACCTAGAATACATTTACCAGTACGTTGTCAAAAAAGCTTGAAAAGATATTGCAGGGTAGGTTGCGCCGCGAAATAACTCTTACGAAAAAAAATCGATACGTTACGATTTCACGAGTTCACTAGCATTGAAGTTGCCGATATGGCTGTTGCGAACTTATATTCAAGTGGCCCTCCAGGTACAGTTAGTGTCAATATTGTTCTCATAGCGTAGATGATAGTGTACGAGACTGTTCAGTCTTTCGCTTCGGCTCGGTCCTTATTACCGTCCCACGTCCAATTTCTGTAATGCTTTTTTATTCAGTTTTTGGCAACCAACCGAAGAACAAGCTTCGCTACGCCGTCTCTGGTGGACCGCTTAAATCTGCGCGCACAACCGGCTGATTGGCTAACTTCAATGGTAATTAACTTGGAAATGGCGCAGCTTACCTATGTTATTTCTTAAAAAATATTTCACAGAACGACATATGCTGCAGCACCCCCCACAAGCTTTTCAGACAGTTCCTGACCACCCTCTATATCTCTGCCATGTTGTTGTTGTTGTGGTCTTCAGTCCTGAGACTGGTTTGATGCAGCTCTCCATGCTACTCTATACTGTGCAAGCTTCTTCATCTCCCAGTACCTACTGCAACCTACATCCTTCTGAATCTGCTTAGTGTATTCATCTCTTGGTCTCCCTCTACGATTTTTACCCTCCACGCTGCCCTCCACTGCTAAATTTGTGATCCCTTGATGCCTCAAAACATGTTCTACCAACCGATCCCTTCTTCTAGTCAAGTTGTGCCACAAACTTCTCTTCTCCCCAATCCCATTCAATGCCTCCTCATTAGTTACATGATCTACCCACCTTATCTTCAGCATTCTTCTGTAGCACCACGGTTCGAAAGCTTATATTTTCTTCTTGTCCAAACTAGTTATCGTCCATGTTTCACTTCCATACATGGCTACACTCCATACAAATACTTTCAGAAACGACTTCCTGACACTTAAATCTATACTCGATGTTAACAAATTTCTCTTCTTCAGAAACTATTTCCTTACCATTGCCAGTCTACATTTTATATCCTCTCTACTTCGCCCATCATCAGTTATTTTACTCCCTAAATAGCAAAACTCCTTTACTACTTTAAGTGTCTCATTTCCTAATCTAATTCCCTCAGCATCACACGATTTAATTTGACTACATTCCATTATCCTTGTTTTGCTTTTGTTGATGTTCATCTTATATCCTCCTTTCAAGACACTGTTCATTCGGTTTAACTGCTCTTCCAAGTCCTTTGCTGTCTCTGACAGAATTACAATGTCATCGGCGAACCTCAAAATTTTTACTTCTTCTCCATGAATTTTAATACCTACTCCGAATTTTTCTTTTGTTTCCTTCACTGCTTGCTAAATATACAGATTGAATAACATCGGGGAGAGACTACAACCCTGTCTCACTCCCTTCCCAACCACTGCTTTCCTTTCATGGCCCTCGACTCTTATAACTGCCATCTGGTTTCTGTACAAATTGTAAATAGCCTTTCGCTCCCTGTATTTTACCCATGCCACCTTCAGAATTTGAAAGAGAGTATTCCAGTTAACATTGTCAAAAGCTTTCGCTAAGTCTACAAATGCCAGAAACGTAGGTTTGCCTTTTCTTAATCTTTCTTCTAAGATAAGTCGTAAGGTTAGTATTGCCTCACGTTTTCCGACATTTCTGCGGAATCCAAACTGATCTTCCCCGAGGTCCGCTTCTACCAGTTTTTCCATTCGTCTGTAAAGAATTCGCGTTAGTATTTTGCAGCTGTGACTTATTAAACTGATAGTTCGGTAATTTTCACATCTGTCAACACCTGCTTTCTTTGGGATTGGAATTATTATATTCTTCTTGAAGTCTGAGGGTATTTCACCTGTCTCATACATCTTGCTCACCACATGGTAGAGTTTTGTCACGACTGGCTCTCCCAAGGCCATCAGTAGTTCTAATGGAATGTTGTCTACTCCCAGGGCCTTGTTTCGACTCAGGTCTTTCAGTGCTCTGTCAAACTCTTCACGCAGTATCTTATCACCCATTTCGTCTTCATCTACATCCTCTTCCATTTCCATAATATTGTCCACAAGTACATCACCCTTGTATAAACCCTCTATATACTCCTTCCACCTTTCTGCCTTCCCTTCTTTGCTTAGAACTGGGTTGCCATCTGAGCTCTTGATATTCATACAAGTGGTTCTCTTCTCTCCAAAGGTCTCTTTAATTTTCCTGTAGGCAGTATCTATCCTACCCCTAGTGATACAAGCCTCTACATCCTTATACTTGTCCTCTTGCCATCCCTGCTTAGCCATTTTGCACTTCCTGTCGATCTCATTTTTCAGACGTTTGTATTCCTTTTTGCCTGCTTCATTTACTGCATTTTTATATTTTCTCCTTTCATCAATTAAATTCAATATTTCTTCTGTTACCCAAGGATTTCTATTAGCCCTCGTCTTTTTACCTACTTGATCGTCTGCTGCCTTTACTACTTCATCCCTCAGAGCTACCCATTCTTCTTCTACTGTATTTCTTTCCCCCATTCCTGTCAATTGTTCCCTTACGCTCTCCCTGAAACTCTCTACAACCTCTGGTTCTTTCAGTTCATCCAGGTCCCATCACATTAAATTCCCACCTTTTTTCAGTTTCTTCCGTTTCAATCTGCAGTTCATAACCAATAGATTGTGGTCAGAATCCACATCTGCCCCTGGAAATGTCTTACAATTTTAAATCTGGTTCCTAAATCTCTGTCTTACCATTATATAATCTATCTGATACCTTTTAGTATCTCCAGGATTCTTCCAGGTATACAACCTTCTTTTATGATTCTTGAACCAAGTGTTAGCTATGATTAAGTTATGCTCTGTGCAAAATTCTACAAGGCGGCTTCCTCTTTTATTTCTTCCGCCCAATCCATATTCACCTACTATGTTTCCTTCTCTCCCTTTTCCTACTGACGAATTCCAGTCACCCATGACTATTAAATTTTCGTCTCCCTTCACTACCTGAATAATTTCTTTTATCTCGTCATACATTTCATCAATTTCTTCATCATCTGCAGAGCTAGTTGGCATATAAACTTGTACTACTGTAGTAGGCATGGGCTTTGTGTCTATCTCTGCCATATATTACTACAAATGATCGATGGGAACGGAACTTATATATGATAATATTCCGCAAGGTGTTATCATCCAATGAGAACTAAAATAAATGACATTCTATACGATCGGATTAGCTGTTTATTGGAGTTCTTTCACAGGTCCACGACTGATTTTGCCCCTTAAAGGAGTATCCTCAGTTGCATTTAAGTAATCGTGCTTGATGAGAATTGGATGTTGCAAGATGTAGCTGTAAACGAAAATGAGTGGTCCCACGACGGTTGTCATCAAAATCGAAGGTTGTTAAACATCGACGAATGTGGCTGTGGACATCCTAGTATGCGGGAAGAGTTGTGACGTCTCTTTTCTTAAATTTGAATTGTTATATAGTTTTTACAGTTTCTTAGTTAATCATCAGTAATAATAGTTAATATTCGAGCAGAGTGGTTAAGATTATGTAAGAGCAAGGAGACACTACATCCCAGTCACAAATTAATTTTAAAAATATTGTGATATATGTGGCATACAGTTTATTAAAGACGAGGTTTTTATGCGAGTTTTGAGTCACCGGCGTTTAACCGTTCTGTATACCTGAGGAAGCAATCAGGAATTTTCGATACTACGGTAAAGAAGTTCGACGGGCGGCCCAGTCAAATATTTTCAGTGGTCTTATTGAAATCCCATGAGCCGGAATCACAGAGAAATTTGACTTGGAATGGAATCGAGTATAGATTTAAGTGTCAGGAAGTCGTTTCTGAAAGTATTTGTATGGAGTGTAGCCATGTATGGAAGTGAAACATGGACGATAACTAGTTTGGACAAGAAGAGAATAGAAGCTTTCGAAATGTGGTGCTACAGAGGAATGCTGAAGATAAGGTGGGTAGATCACGTAACTAATGAGGAGGTACTGAATAGGATTGGGGAGAAGAGAAGTTTGTCGCACAACTTGACTAGAAGAAGGGATCGGTTGGTAGGACACGTCCTGAGGCATCAAGGGATCACAAATTTAGCATTGGAGGGCAGCGTGGAGGGTAAAAATCGTAGAGGGAGACCAAGAGATGAATACACTAAGCAGATTCAGAAGGATGTAGGTTGCAGTAGGTACTGGGAGATGAAGAAACTTGCACAGGATAGAGTAGCATGGAGAGCTGCATCAAACCAGTCTCAGGACTGAAGACAACAACAACAACAACATGGATCTGTTTTATGAAAGACATTTGCTAACATAAATTATGAAATATTAGAATGTCTGATCTCATTAGCATTTCATACGAAAAAAAAGTTTTCTTCATAACGAGTTATGAACGAAAGATATAGCACGATATCATTCCAGCTTCGTTTAGTTGTTATATCTAAATAAAAGTGTTGGTAATCTCCTAGCACGTACAGTGTAAGTGTGTGCAGTAAAATGTAAAGAAAAATAATATTTTAATTTACAGAGTTCTCACTATAATGTACACAGCAACGTATTCGGTTATCTGGACGGTAATACGTGTACAAAATTTGATAACGACCTTCGTCGACCTGATCAGATCGGCTCACCGAGAATCTGACGGATCCAGGAAATATCAGAGGCATCGAGTAAATGTGCGCCTGATATATTCGAGATCCATTAGATTCTCGGTGGGTCCATCTGATTCAGCCGATGAAAGTAATTATTGAAGTTTGTACACGTATTACCGTCCAACTTACAGTATGGGTTGCTGTGCGAACTGTAGTGAGCGCCCGCAGCGGTTATAAGAACGTCCACGCCCACATTTTCCCAGCTTACACCTCACCATCGGTGATTAACATCATTTTAGTTTGATGATAGCTGTCTAGCGATGAACACCTTGCATCGTACAACGATATGAAAGTTTCAGTTTCATTAATCACCTGTTGAGTAGTTTGTGAGACTACGTAAATATTTTAGATCAGAACGACTAATTGATGTTTCTATTTCTCTTTATACTGATGTTAAATCTAAAGGGAACCCAATATTGTCGAACTTGCGGTAACAATAAATAAAAGGTCATACACATTTTTTTTTAATAATAAAACAGATCACTGACTTCATCTGCTACAAATATCAAATATTTGTTAATCCTCTGTTATTACTATCACATATGATTGTTAGTAACTGTTATCAAGAACATGAAATTCTGATTGAGACATCGAAAGAAATAAGGAAGAAAGGAAGGTTAGAGCTTAACGTCCCATCGACAACGACGTCATTAGAGATGGAGGACAAGATCGAGTTGATGAAGGATTGAGAAGTTGTCGGCCGTACCATTTTCAAAGGAACCATTCAGGCAATTTCTATAAGCAATTAAGAGAAACCTAAATCCGAATGACTGGACCATCGTTCTCCCGAATGCGAGTCCAGTGTTCCAACCACTGCACCAACTCGCTCTGTTTCGGACATCCAGCACTGATGTTATTCAAACAGTTTACAGGCCTGCAAAGTTGATTTTTGGTGTGTTATACAGGATCCCCCAGAAGTGTTGCGACAAACTTCGAGGCGTTATTGAGGAGCAAATCGAGGATAGGAACCCACGTCAGCCAACGATGCTGGAGAGCGTCAAAGTTATAGGCACCACTCCTTCGGCAGAAAACGTGACTCTGTACGCGGACGAACCGTAAGCCGAACGTCCCGCAACGTTTTTTTGTTATCCATGGATCTCGACTGATTGCCACGGTCGCCGTGGAGTTAGCTGCCTCAGTGGATGACGGTTTCGGACACGCATTCCATCTGCAGTTTGTTTTTCTCCTGTATACCGATAAAGATTGTTAGAGGGTTCGGGGAGAAAAATAAACTCTGGATGGAAACCCACGTTCCAAACTGCCTTTCACCGAGGCAACAGAGCATTGCATTCATATGAGAGAAAGGCTTTTCTACGCAGCAGCTAGCTCCTTCTTTTGCATTGGTGATTGTGGCGATCAGTCGCGATAAATGGATACCAAACAAGTACCGTTTACTGCCGAAGTGTTAGCCTGGCGGCAGGCAGTGGCGCCTGTAACTTCGACATGTGTAGCGTCGTTGGATGACGTTTGTACAAGCTATCGGAGTTCGTCGCAACATTTCTGGGATACCTGTAACTGATATTCTCAAAGATATTAAAATGCTACTTTTGAGTCTGTAGTGCTGCAGTTAGTGTTTGTGACTTTATATGGAGTGAAGAGGAACGTTGAACATTCCTCTCCCATGTAAACAAATACAATAATAATAATTTTAGCTTCGGTACCTTAAAACAACTTACATTTATGGACCTTTAACATAACACTACATGTTAGCGATGTGACAGTGAAGTTACACTATGAAAAACGTACCTCAATTGTAGTATACGTTTGTCCAGCTTTTTGAAATAACTCAACCCTACATACTCTCAACTGCAGTTCACTGTTGAGGGCGAGAACTTAGTCAAATCCGACACCACATAATTTCTCTTGCAGCGTCTTTGTTTTTGACAACGTTGTTGTAATTCTCCATTATTGAATGTTCAGTTATAACTGATTTAAGTATTTCACAAAACAGCTGCTTCGTTTGTTATACTGCAAGTTGTCAAGCTTTTTCTTTCACACTGAATAATTTCAAAACTTTTTAAAAAATTGCAGTTTTAAATGCTGAAAATTGGTCCCTTTTACAATCGTCATAATTTCGATATCACTTACATTTATCTCTACTACTATCCAGCTTCAACACTCGGCTACGTATACACGGTGATTTATCCTATAACTGAATCATAAAACTTCGATTTCTGTAAAAAGATAAATTTTATACAAAATTTACTGATTTATGTTACAGAAACGATGAAGTACCCTGTTGTTGTTGCTGTGGTCTTCAGTCCTGAGACTGGTTTGATGCAGCTCTCCATGCTACCCTATCCTGTACAAGCTTCTTCATGTCTCAGTACTTACTGCAACCTACATCCTTCTGAATCTGATTAGTGTATTCATCTCTTGGCCTCCCTCTACGATTTTTACCCTCCATGCTGTCCTCCAACGCTAAATTTGTGATCCCTTGATGCCTCAGAACATGTCCTACCAACCGGTCCCTTCTTCTTGTCAAGTTGTGCCACAAACTCCTCTTCTCTCCAATTCTGTTCAATACCTTCTCATTATTTATGTGATCTACCCATCTAATCTTCAGCATTCTTCTGTAGCACCACATTTCTAAAGCTTCTATTCTCTTCTTGTCCAAACTATTTATCGTCCCTGTTTCACTTCCATACCCTGTACTTGCGTATATTTGCTTAACATTATTGTGACTTTACGATAAATACATGAAAGTAAAGCGAATCTCAGGTATCTCTCATGAACATACCCAAAAACTCAAGAAAAAAAACTTGTGATCAAGTAATATACATGTATCGAGCACTTCATGAAGCCACCATATTATAGTTTACAATAATAGCTAGTTGTGGGTGTTACATTTCAGACCACATGCATATTCACAAACAGGTTCTGGAATAGCTTATTGTGTCTGAAAAATTATTAACAACTGTTCAAAAATGGTTCAAATGGCTCTGAGCACTGTGGGGCTTAACTTCTGAGGTCATCAGTCCCCTAAAACTTAGAACTAGTTAAACCTAACTAATCTGAGGACATCACACACATCCATGCCCGAGGCACGATTCGAACCTGCGAACGTAGCGGTCGCGCGGTTCCAGGCTGAAGCGCCTAGAACCGCTCGGCCACTACGGCCGGCATTAACAACAGTCGAAATTGCTGAGAGTAATAACGCTTTAGATAGAAGCTCAAGGTTTGACGAATATTCGACAAATATATGAAAACTGCGGGTGACCACCTACTGATAATGATATACGAGATTTCTTGCCTGTCGATGGCCAGCTGCATCTGGAGATATAGTGGATCGCCGTAGCCTGCAGCTGCCGCTAGCAACGCTCGCCTCCACCCGCCCTCTACTCCCTCCACCCCATCCCTCTTACCAGCACTCCCGGGGACTACTGAATTCCAAACAGCAGATGTTGACTCAGCAATCAGCCGAACTCTCGAACGGACGCGGCAAACAGTAGTGGCTCTCGTCTCGAGCAGCTTGTTTTCATACAGCATTTCTGTGAGCACTGCGCGTCCAATCTGTGTCCCGCCAGGAGGCGCAAACACGACGGCCGGCTCTCAGGGCCCGCCTCTACGTGACGCGACGCGCCACGCAGAGTGGCGCAGGTGCGCCTCAGCTGGTAGCCAGGCGCCCGCCGCTGCTACCGCCTCGGAATGCATAACCGCGCCGCTCTCTCTTGGCTGCTGTTTGAGACGTGGCAGCGCGCCCTGCTCTCCTGGTGTTTAAGGTGTACTCACATTGGCAGCCGAGAGGATATACCGTAGCGGCGGCCGAGGCCTACGCTCGGGTCCGTGTGAGTGCTGTCATTACGGGGTGTCTGCACGCGCACGTCCTACGTACGCCTAATTCTTAAGACGGTGCTGGGCACCCGAGTTTGTATGGACTGTTTACCAGACTCCCAAGTCTCTTCAACGTTTCTCGATGAGTGAGGATATGTGACGCTGACGACGGTTACACGGGTTTATCTTTGTGACCCTTTCCATCTATTTTACCAAACGCCTACTCTCGAACACCCAGTCGTAGGTTGCCTATCTAATGACTTCCAGATACAAAAACTTGTTTTACAGTATTTCACTTTATTGCTGACCTAATTTAAAATGGCCATTAAAATTGCTGCACCACGAAGATGACGTGCTACAGACGCAAAATTTAACCGACAGGAAGAAGATGCTGTGATATGCAAATGATTAGCTTCTCAGAGCATTCACACAAGGTTGGCGTCGGTGGCGACACTTACAGCGTGCTGACATGAGGAAAGTTTCTAACCGATTTCTCATACACAAACAGCAGTTGACCGGCCTTGATTGGTGAAACGTTGATGTGATGCCTCGCGTAAAGAGGAGAAATGCGTACCATCGCGTTTCCGACTTTGATAAAGGTCGGATTGTAGCCTATCGCGATTGCTGTTTATCGTATGGCGACATTGCTGCTCGCGTTGGTCGAGATCCAATGACTGTTAGCAGAATATGGAATCGGTGGGTTCAAGACGGTAATACGGAACGCTGTGTTGGATCCCAATGTCCTCGAATCATCACTAGCAGTCGAGATGACAGGCATCTCATCCGCATAGCTGTAACGAATATTGCAGCCACGTCTCGATCCCTGAGTCAACAGATGGGGACGTTTGCAAGACAACAACCATCTGCACGAACAGTTCGACGACGTTTGCAGCAGCATGGACTATCAGCTCAGAGACCGTCGCTGCGGTTACCTTTGACGCAGCATCACAGACAGGAGCGTCTGCCATCGTGTACTCAACGACGAACCTGGGTACACGAATGGCAAAACGTCATTTTTCTGGATGAATCCAGGTTTTGGTTACATCATCATGACGGTCGCATACGTGTTTGATGACATCGCGGTGAAAGCAGATTGGAAGCGTGTATTCGTCATCGCCATACTGGCGTATCACCCGGCGTGATGGTATGGGGTGCCATTGGTAACACGTCTCGGTCACCTCTTCTTCGCACTGACGGCACTTTGAACAGTGGACGTTACATTTCAGATGTGTTACGACCCGTGGCTCTACCCTTCATTCGATCCCTGCGAAATCCTACATTTCGGCAGGATAATGCACGACCGCATATTGCAGTTCCTGTACGCGCCTTTCTGGATACGCAAAATGTTCGACTGCTGCCCTGGGCAGCTCAATCTCCAGATCTCTCACCAACTGAAAACGTCTTGTCAATGGCGGCCAAGCAACTGGCTCGTCACAATACGCTAAGCACTACTCTTGGTGAACTGTGGTATCAAACTGAAGCTGCATGGGCAGCTGTTCCTGCACACGCCATCCAAGCTCTGTTTGACTCAATACCTAGGCGTATCAAGGCAGTTATTACGGCCAGAGGTGGTTGTTTGGGGTACTGATTTCTCAGGATCTATGCACCCAAATTACGTGAAAATATAATCACATGTCAGTTCTAGTACAATATATTTGTCCAATGAATTCCCGTTTACTATCTGCAATTTTAATGACCGGTAGTGTACAGCCGTCTCCCGCTCACGCCCCGCCCCACTCCACGGCCGCAGGGCCGCACCCCCCCCCCCCCCCCCCCCCACGGTCCCTCCACACACACACACACACACACACACACACACACACACACACACACACACACGCACGCACAAACATAAGATAACGTAAGGAAAAAGTTTATCGATCTTCATCCAGTAAGACTTGACCATCATGCTAGAAGATTTAATTTATTACTTTTTTTAGTAGTAACTATATTCGAAACAGAATTCGTAGACACTGTCCACATATATTACACCATGTGCCTTTAGATTCTTTCGTCTACTAGCTGCTGTTGTGGTCCTCGATCGATAGAATCTGATGCCGCCCTCCTCCCTTGCCTATCCTGAGCAGCCGTCATTGTCTTGGCACTGTTTTCAACCCACAACTTCTGGCCTCCCATACTTCACTCCATTAACGAACTGTATCTTGCAGCCTTGAAATGTATCCTACTAACATATCCCTTCCTTTAGTCGAATTAGAGCATAAAACTACCTTCCCAGTTTGAATCAGTACTTCTGCACTACGCACTCGATCTACCCAACTACTTTTCAACATTCTTCTGCAGCAGAGCATTTCGTAATTCTCTTCTTGTCGGCAGTTATCAGTTATTCTAGTTCATGTTTCATTACCATATAAAGCAACACTCCAGACGTATATTTTCAGCTAAGATTACCTAATATTCGACGTTAACATTTTCGGTAACCTTGCTGGCGCTAATATACAATTTATACATCATTATTTCTTACGTAGCTGTTGAAATAGCAAAACTCATCTACGACTTATAGCGTCTCATTCCATAAACAAATTCCCCTAACCCCATGTGCCTTCATTCGATAACTTCCAATTACCACTGATTACCTTTTATTTGTGTTCGTGCTATAACCCTTTCAGAACACCATACATTGCGTTCAACTCATATTTCAAGTCATTTGCTGCCTGTCATAAATTACATCATTGGTACTCTTTAAAGTCATGAAGAAAGCAGTGTATCACACTACCCAGGCATTTCAAACAGTAGCGTATAACTCAACTAAGTCAAGGTCTTGGAGATGCAGTGCATACCGTGGTCAACACAATATAGGTACCGTTTTCATTTATTTCTATAATGCTGGGTTCTTTGTCGGCCGAGAAGAAAAAAAAAAGTGAGGGTAACATAAGTGCTCTCTGTTGGTATGCATAAAAGGAGGCTTAGCAATGAAATTCATTTTTCCTTTGCTAAATTAATTTACTGAAATGATTAATTCCAACCGTTCTAGTCTGCTTTTTTCGCTTATTTGGTGACATGACGTGTTATAAAAACGAAAACACATTAAAATCAATAACTATTTTTCATTTTATATCGGTTTTATATCAACTCTCGACTCGCACAGTTTGGACAATTTCCTGACTTCACCCTTAGCTTCTCCTCTGAATAGGAGTAGTAACCGTGCCCATGAGTTAAGAGAATGCCGATTTCTCAACTTGATACACGTTTTGACCATTTTACTCATGTCCAAGTGGTCGAAACCTCCTAGGTCTCTGTTTGTCTATCCATAGTTATGATGGAAGAAATGTCTTTGATAACATCGCTTTGTAGATTAGCTGTGTTGTCCCCTTCTATTTTAGAATAAAACTATTTCTGCATGCAACTATTTTTCTGTACCGTACTAGTACAGAGTCTTTGTGATTTAGTGAAACGGTTCAAATGGCTCTGAGCACTATTGGACCTAACATCTGTGGGAATCAGTCCCCTAGAACTTAGAACTACTTAAACCTAACTAACCGAAGGATATTACACACATCCATGCCCAAGGCAGAATTCGAACCTGCGACCGTAGCGGTCGCACGATTCCAGACTGAACAGCCTAGAACCGCTCGGTCACAGCGGCCGGCTGATATAGTGATCTTCGTAGTATAGAGTGTGTATTGTTTAACTGTAGCATTTGCCTAAAATAATTAACTAATGAATATGATCTGATAACTAGACGTGGCACCTCATACAACTACTGGAAGTTTGTAATCCTTGAACTATCTTCCAGACAATTCACGCAGCATAAGGATGCTTTGGCCATCCGTACCCGAGTTTTTCGTCCCATTGGGATCCTGAGACATCATATGAAATCAAAGATGAGGGACGTGATCCCGTTTCAGTTTCACAAGCTGCGACATGGTCGCGAAGTGAACAGTGACCCGGATATAGAATAAATTTCCTTTACTTCACATATGTGGTCACAAATTTTTTTTCAATAGACTACCGGTTTCGGTCCACAACGACCATCTTCAGATCTTTTTTTATAAAAGCATGTCCTAATATAACGGAGCCATAGAGGCATACTTCCCAGAACCCCTGAAGATGAGGATATTGTATCACAGACAGTCCGTTTGACAATTCATAGATGTCACTGAACCCGCCTTAAAAGATGTAAAAACCACGCATGGGCAGCGCCTTATTACACGGACGGGTTCCGGCAGCCGATCAGTTCCAGTCATTCCACCAGGAAGGAGATACGCGGCTCGTGTTCTCTGTAGTTCAACCATGCCTAGACGGTCAATACCGCGGTTCGATCGCCTCCGCCAGCAAGGGCTCTCAACAAGGGAAGTGTCCAGACGCCTCGGGATCAAACACAGCGATATTGTTCCGACATGGATGTGATAGAGACAGGAACTGTCGATGACATGCGTCGCTCAGGCCGCCTAAGAGCTACGACTACAGTGCATGAACGCTACATACGGATTATGGCTCGAAGGATCCCTGACAGCAACCCCAGCACATTGAATAATGCTTTTCGTGCAGCCACAGGACGTCGTGTTACGACTCAAACTGTGCGCAATAGGCTCCCGACGTCCATGGTGAGGTCCATATTTGCAACCACGACACCATGCAGCGCGGTACAGCCGGGCCCAACACCATGCCGAATAGACCGCTCAGGATTGGCATCACGTTCTCTTCACCGATGAGTGTCGCATATGCCTGCATCCAGCCAGTGCAGCAAGGTGGAGGTTCCCTGCTGTTTTGAGGTGGCATTATGTGGGGCCGACGTACGCCGCGGGTGGTCACGGAAGGCGCCGTGGCGACTGTACGATACGTGAATGCCATATCGGCAGCATATTGGCGGGGCAGTCGTCTTCATGTACGACAATTCGCGCCCCCATCGTGCACATCTTGTGAATGACTTCCTTCAGGATAACGACATCGCTCGACTACCCTATTGAACATGCATGCAATAGTTTGAAAAGGGTTGTGTATGGTCGATGTGACCCACCAACCACTGAGGGATCTACGCTGAATCGCCGTTGAGGAGTGGGACAGTCGCGACCAAGAGTGCCTTGATGAAACCGTGGATAATATGCCACGACGAATACAGGGATGCATCAATGCAAGAGGACGTGCTACTGGGTATTAGAGGTACCGGTGTGTGCAGCAATCTGGACCACCACCAGTGAAGGTCTCGCTGTATGGTGGTACAACATGCTATGTGTGGTTTCCGTGAGCAATGAAACTAGCGGAAACGATGTTGATGTCTGTTACAATTATCTGTACTGGTTACGGAATTCTCGGAACCGAGGTGATGAAAAACTGTTTTTGATGTGTGTTCAAATGGTTCAAATGGCTCTGGGCACTATGGGACTCAACTGCTGTGGTCATAAGTCCCCTAGAACTTAGAACTACTTAAACCTAACTAACCTAAGGACAGCACACAACACCCAGCCATCACGAGGCAGAGAAAATCCCTGACCCCGCCGGGAATCGAACCCGGGAACCCGGGCGTGGGAAGCGAGAACGCTACCGCACGACCACGAGATGCGGGCTTGATGTGTGTACATGATGGCAATCCTAACTGAAATAGCTGGTAATTTCGACAACCTTCGATGGCCGTCGATTTTTGCAAGACTTAGAGAGATGAATGTTCCACTGGCTCTATACAACACCCTTAGAGATTATTGTAAAATCAGGATAGTGGAATTGAAGACTGGTCACTAAAAGTTTATAAAGAGGGTACCGAAGGATTGCCCCCATGCCGGCCGCGGTGGTCTAGCGGTTCTAGGCGCTCAGTCAGGAACCGCGCGACTGCTACGGTCGCAGGTTCGAATCCTGCCTCGGGCATGGATGTGTGTGATGTCCTTAGGTTAGTTTGGTTTAAGTAGTTCTAAGTTCTAGGGGACTTATGACCACAGCTGTTGAGTCCCATAGTGCTCAGAGCCATTTGAACCAATTTTTGATTGCCCCAAAGGATCCATGTGCGGACCGATTTTTTGGGACTTAGCCATAGAACCACTACTGAATTCTCTGGAACACACGACATAGCTAGCAAGGTAAATGTGTACGCTGATGTGGGGCGGCGGTGGGGCGAATGGACTGCTTTGGTCTGTTGTGAGGTTACGGCGGGACGAAGCCACTCTGTCTTTTCTTGGTCCCCGGTTCAGTACACAATACGCAAACGACACAGATACAAGCACAGACACGGAATCGGATGCTATATCACACACAGAAAGTGAGGATGAGACAAACATAAAAACGTAGCAAAAGTAAGCGAAGATTCTATCGTCACTGTTACCTTAAGTTCGGAAACACATTACAACCTAACTAATCAATACATTAAATTAAGTATTAGCACTGTGAAGACTATGTAACAGATATAAACATGCACGCATAAGGTACAATAACTGTCTTATCATATCTAATTCAAATTTCCAACTGTTGTTTCTTCCGTTAAATACACTTTTAAGTTAATTTAAAATACATTCACAACCTATTACGTATCTTTTTTATTATCATTATGTATGTTAACAACGACTTTAACAAAATTGTGCATATACATTTGTGATTTTTTAATTTATTATTTTGTAAAACATTCAACAAAAAAATGTACTAGTAGTAAAACTAAATTTGTACGGTATGTAAAATTACACAATACACGACCTGCTATATAATAGCAGGCAGCAGGTCTTTACTTGACAAATAAATAAATAAAGTAAATGTTGTTGCAACAACTTATGGGGACGCAGCTGGGCGATGTCTCCGACAGCCGACAACCGACAACACGTGGACACCCGTCAGTTTCAAGACACAAGTGCAACGAAAGAGAGCTGCGTAATAAAATTTGTAATTCTGTGCAGGCGGTGCTACGCTGACCAAGAGCCATTATACTCGTATGGCACATGACCGCATCGGGGCAGAGCAGGTGTTGTTATTAACTGTTATTAACGGATTTGACCGACCACTTTTGCCATCCGGAGCGAGAAGCGGCGTTTTAACAAGCACTACTATCCCGGCGGGTGAAATGTCAGAAGTATACGATAGTAAATATTAGTTACTGAAGGGTGAGCACACAACACTGACTTTGTCCCTTGGTTGAGTTTGTGGGAAGGAAGCTCCACGGGACGTTGGGCATGCTCTTTATAGTGTTGCGGTCACCCCTCGGGTCAGAATTTAGTGGCCGTGGAGGCTAAGCAGACGAGTTGGTGGCGGCAAAGGCGCAGGATTGCGAACTTTGGAGCTGGTGTAGCTGGCTGTCGTATGCTCGTGAAACAAGTGCGGCAAGGAACGTGGACACAGCCGTTCGTCGGCTCCGGCCGTGGAGTTGGTCAGGACCCAGCGGCGATGTTATGCAGGTAGCCTACATAGCCGGAAGAGGAGTCTGTAGCCGCAAGCCTACCGTGGCTCACCAATAACTCGTGTGCCCGCCCTCGGGTTCTTAAGGGGGTAGGACCCCTATTAAAAACTGTGTTAAAATGGTGATAATTAACTATAAAATTTGAGTATTTTTCCTAAACATGAAGTTTAAAATTTAGCAACTCATTCATTTTTTCATAAATTAAATAAATTCTACAATTTCATACACCTGTAAGTATGGTTTGCATGCTGTGCAAAAGTCATCAGAGAATCTGTCTTACTTATGAAGAAAAGTGTACCTATAGAAACAAATCCAGGCAATAGTAAGCGAAAAAATGATAAAATCTCACATGTAAAGAATATTTATTTTGTTATGCTTTTGAACTTCCACTGCTGTGAATGAGAATCCTGAATCTTTGCTGGTCATGCTGACAAAGTTTTATGTATTTATTTATAGAAGTATAGACAGTGGAAATTAAAATATCCCGTGGTGCCTCGCCTGTTCCAAGTCGGCCCGTTTGACGTCCTACCCCCTTTAAAGACAGACGTTCCTTTGATGTAGTGCCAACAGCATATCAGGGACGGCGTTGGTCGTGAAGGGGAAAGTGCAGGACCCAAATCGGCAACGGTACTGCATACAGCCAGTGAAGCGGCACTCACATGTGTCGCTAAACACATTGCAGGTGGTACGTCCCTTCACCAAGAGACGGACCAGACCCGTCGACATCTTCTCTTGTTACGTAGGTGACCCAACAGCGGAGGCAGCTTGCAGCGGCGAAGTTCCACTACAATCCCCTGGCTGCGGGCTCGAAGGTAACTTATTCCGTCGGCAGCAGGCCACACATCACATGTGCCAGTCAGGTTATCCTGCAACCGTCGATGTTGTTATACGGTCGGAATCAGAGCTCCAGACAGGATGACCAGACACTTAGGCATTGGAAACTGTCGTACTTTAGTTGGACATAATGCCATCGCGCCTGGCGATGCGGTCATCTGCGCCGAAAACGCGGAGGTGTCAGCGGACTTGCGCACACCGTGATGTTTCACTTACTGTCGGTCAACATTTTCTTCGCACTTTGCGTCAGTGCTAGGACGCCGGGACGAACCTGAATTCGAAGGTTACACGTTATGGGTCGATACTGCAAGGCTAGCAGAACGACGTGTTGGGTGCTGTCATCCTGCACTCTTTGCACACCTTTATTACAGCTCGGCTCGGTGTGAAAACGTATCACAAGCGGCACCCTGCCTTCTGGAGCGCTGACACACTTTTCGTGCCCCAGATGTTGACTGTGACACACGTTACGAGTCGTATCTGATTCTCTGCCTTCTGCACCAAGTTACAGCCTAAAAATCTGCATGCGCATCCCGGAGTTGGATATGCTATGCAACAATAACAAGCCAGCTGATACTGATCTGTATCTTTAGATAGATGGCCGTCACCATCCGGCTCAGGGTACTTCGCATCTTGGTACATAGGACCCAAGTCATCTCAGAACCTGAGATGACTTTGTCAGCTGAGTTAGCCACCTCCAAGTCACCTTCTCCAGAATTGTTGTAGAGAAAGATCAAATGCACGTTGCGCTATCGAACAACATGATTCGGATGAGTGATGGAAATGACGAGGTGATACGTAAGTCTACGGCCTTTTATCTTAGTTTGGCAGCAACTCCCACATGGTTGGTCGTACTCTGCGGAAACATGGCGTAAAGTGTGCTTTTAGATCACCATATAAGATTAGGACCCTTCAGAGACCACAGGATGATCTCGTTTCCCGTAAGGTATGTGTCTGCCATATACACTACAGGCCATTAAAATTGATACACCACGAAGATGATGTAGCTACAGACGCGAAATTTAACCGAAAGGAAGAAGATGCTGTGATATGCAAATGATTAGCTTGTCAGAGCATTCACACAAGGTTGGCAACGGTGGCAACACATACGACGTGTTGACATGAGAAAAGTTTCCAACCGATTTCTCATACACAAACAGCAGTTGACCGGCGCTGCATGGTAAAACATTGTTGTGATGCGTCGTGTAAGGAGGAGAAATGCGTACCATCACGTTTCCGACTTTGATAAAGGTCGGATTCAAGCCCATCGCGATTGCGGTTTATCGTATTGCGACATTGCTGCTCGCGTTGGTCAAGATCCAATGACTGTTAGCAGAATATGGAACCGGTGGGTTCAAGAGGGTAATACGGAACGCTTTACTGGATCCCAACGGCCTCGAATCATCACTAACAGTCGAGATGACAGGCATCTTATCCGCATGGCTGTAACGGATAGTGCAGCCACGTCGCGATCCCCTGAATCAACAGATGGGGACGTTTGCAAGGCAACAACCATCTGCACGAACAGTTCGACGACGCTTGCAGCAGCATGGACTAACGGACTATCAACTCGGAGACCATGGCTGCGGTTACCCTTGACGCTTTGACGCTGCATCACACACAGGAGCGCCTGCGATGGTGTACTCAACGACAAACCTTGGGGCACGAATGACAAAACGTCATTTATTCCGATGAATCCAAGTTCTGTTTACAGCATCATGATGGTCGCATCCGTGTTTGGCGACATCGCGGTGAACGCTCATTGGAAGCGTGTATTCGTCATCGCCATCTTGGCGTATCACCCAGAGTGATGGTGTGGGGTGCCATTGGTTACACGTCTCGGTCACCTCTTCTTCGCACTGACGACACTTTGAGCAGTGCACATTACATTTCAAATGTGTTACGACCCGTGGCTCTACCCTTCATTCGATCCCTGCGAAACCCTACATTTCAGCAGGATAATGCACGACCACACGTTGCAGGTCCTGTACGGGACTTTCTGGATACAGAAATGTTCGACTGCTTTCCTGGCCAGCACATTCTCCAAATCTTTCACCAATTGAAAGCGTCTGGTCGATGGTCGCCGAGCAAATGGCTCGTCACAATATGACAGTCACTACCATTGATGAACTCTGGTATCGTGTTGAAGCTGCATCGGCAGCTGTACTTGTACACGTCATTCAAGCTCTGTTTGAGTCAGTGCCCAGGCGTATCAAGGCCGTTATTACGGCCACAGGTAGTTGTTCTGGGTACTGATTTCTCAGGATCTATGCACCCAAATTGCGTGAAAATGTAATCACATGTCAGTTCTAGCAAAATATATTTGTCCAATGAATACCCGTTTATCATCTGTATTTCTTCGTGGTGTAGCAAGTATAATAGCCAGTAGTGTACTTTACAATTGCGTCAGTTCATAAACCGTCACTCTATTAGTATCGGCGACGTACCAGTCTTCCTATGGACTATGGAAACAAGGAGATTCTGTCGTGCAGCTCCAGGTGTTTGGATAGTGTTACTTAAGGAATGATTAAATTAGAATGTGAACTAGAGACGGAGGGTCATGCTTCAATTATGCTTGGAATCCCGATAAAAAAATGGCTCTGAGCACTACGCGACTTAACTTCTGAGGTCATCGGTCCCCTAGAACTTGTAGTTGTGGTCTTCAGTCCTGAGACTGGTTTGATGCAGCTCTCCATGCTATTCTATCCTGTGCAAGCTTCTTCATCTCCCAGTACCTACTGCAACCTACATCCTTCTGAATCTGCTTAGTGTATTGATCTCTTGGTCTCCCTCTACGATTTTTACCCTCCACGCTGTCCTCCAATGCTAAATTTGTGATCCCTTGATGCCTCAAAACATGTCCTACCAACCGATCCCTTCTTCTAGTCAAGTTGTGCCACAAGCTTCTCTTCTCCCCAATCCTATTCAATACCTCCTCATTAGTTACGTGATCTACCCACCTTATCTTCAGCATTCTTCTGTAGCACCACATTTCGAAAGCTTCTATTCTCTTCTTGTCCAAACTGGTTATCGTCCATGTTTCACTTCCATACATGGCTACACTCCATACAAATACTTTCAGAAACGACTTCCTGACACTTAAATCTATACTCGATGTTAACAAATTTCTCTTCTTCAGAAACGATTTCCTTCTCATTGCCAGTCTACATTTTATATCCTCTCTACTTCGACCATCATCAGTTATTTTACTCCCTAAATAGCAAAACTCCTTTACTACTTTAAGTGTCTCATTTTCTAATCTAATCCCCTCAGCATCACCCGATTTAATTTGTCTACATTCCATTATCCTCGTTTTGCTTTTGTTGATCTTCATCTTATATCCTCCTTTCAAGACACAGTCCATTCCGTTCAACTGCTCTTCCAAGTCCTTTGCTGTCTCTGACAGAATTACAATGTCATCGGCGAACCTCAAAGTTTTTACTTCTTCTCCATGAATTTTAATACCTACTCCGAATTTTTCTTTTGTTTCCTTTACTGCTTGCTCAATATACAGATTGAATAACATCGGGCAGAGGCTACAACTCCGTCTCACTCCTTTCCCAACCACTGCTTCCCTTTCATGCCCCTCGACTCTTATTACTGCCATCTGGTTTCTGTACAAATTGTAAATAGCCTTTCGCTCCCTGTATTTTACCCCTGACACCTTCAGAATTTGAAAGAGAGTATTCCCTAGAACTTAGAACTACTTAAACCTAACTAACCTAAGGACATCGCACACATCCATGCCCGAGGCAGGATTCGAACCTGCGACCGTAGCGGTCGCTTGGTACCAGACTATAGCGCCTAGAACCGCTCATCCACCTCGGCCGGCGAATCCTGATCCTTCGTTGGTTGAGCAAAGGGAGGAATTTGATGTTACGTGCTCACCCTGCTGGTAACTTCTGTTTGCCTTCGTAGCTGAGTGGTCAGCGTGGCTGACTGCCATACAGAGAACGAGGGTTCGAATTCCGGTGTTGCCAAGGATTTTTCCTCGGTGGGGGGAGGAGAGGGACAGAAATGGGGCGCAGTCAGCCTTGTGAGGAGGTGCTTAACCGAGTGGTAGCGGCGCCTGGTCTGCTAACCAGACTGCGGCCGGGAGTGGAACGTGGTGACCTCCGTCCCTCAACACCGCATTCACACGACGCCACTGGCTGGTGGATCACACGGTGGTCGGTCGGACCCAATTGCCCGGTCTGTGGTTATAACAGCGGTGCTTATATGATGCGTATCGTCGATAACTTTTGACAGCCAGCTTTGGTTAAGTGGTGTAGCTATTTGTTTGCGGTGTGTGTGTGTGTGTGTGTGTGTGTGTGTGTGTGTGTGTGTGTGTGTGTGTGTTGTCTTTCCGCATGTTCCGTATTATGGTAGTCGTAGATCTGCCTACCAAGAGAATGAATTGTCTACCACAGACAGAGCTCTCTCATTGAATTTGTGCCTTGAAAATGATGGAATGTGCTTTCACCGAACTGTCGGTGGTCGTCGAAGACGTCACCATACTGCATTCGTGTAAGCTTTTTGAACGTGTCAGTCCAAAGCACTGCGTACTTCACAAAATAATACAACAATATCAGTGACTTCTCCTGTGACAAAATACTGCCTTTGTGTGAATAGCCACGATCCCTCTCGTCACACACCTTGAAGCATATTTGTCTGGTGAAAGAATGCACATGTAAAGATATTTTCACATGAGGTAGTGCGTAGATGAGTATTTGTCATGGGGAGTGCTAACAGTATACGCAAAACGATTGAAGAAAAGCGATGGTATGTTAGAGGATTAATTTAGAAGGAGGCAACAGGGCCATTACTGTCTTGATGTCGACATTTTACGACTTTCATGCTTCATGTAAGAGACGGCTTTATCAGCAGGTGTTGGGAGTTTATGTGCGGTGCTACATCTGAACTGGAACAGAAATTTGTCACCAGCGACTTTGATCTATCAATATCACTTCTGCGTATTGCAGAAGCCGTGTGTAACAGATCAGCGCCCAATTTTAATCACAGAATTATTTTTCTCCAATAGGACTATATCAAAGGTTTCTCCGTCCTGCAAAATTTGCCAAGGGCGTATAGTTATGTTTGGCTAGGCAACTTAGATTTGTAATCCTGCCAACTGAATTGTCGACCCAAGGCCGGCCGGTGTGGCCGAAAGGTTCTAGGCACTTCAGTCTAGAACCGCGCTACCGCTACGGTCGCAGGTTCGAATCCTGACTCGGGCATGGATGTGAGTGATGTCCTTAGTCAGGTTTAAGTAGTTCAAAGTTCTAGGGGACTGATGACCACAGATATTAAGTCCCATAGTGCTCAGAGTCATTTTTGTTGACCCAAAATATTATGGTCACCTGCTTAATAGTGAGGTGATCAAGAAGTCGTTGCTACAATCCGAAGGAAAACATCTGTATGAACACGTTAGCGCAATTTATACAAAATTACGCGCCAGTGGTTGTGGATGCAGAGCTGGCGCCAGTTAGCGTCCCAGATTTGTTCCACCTGGTTCAGATCCGACGAATTTGGTCGCCAAGACGCCAACCTAACTACTGATGTTACTTCCTTTTCACGTTTTGTGGTTCTTTAGTGGACACAGGAGCTAGAAACAGATACGGTTCGTGGACAGAGAATTAAGATATTCATTATTTTTCATCTAATATCACATAGTAAAAGTATTATATAACTTTACTTTCTCTAGTTATAGTAGATTTGATTGTATAAATATATTCAGATACAAAGGTTCACAATGACTATTCCGTAGACGGCGAGCCCTGACCGCTATGAAAGTCTGCAAATGTTATGAAATGACAAACACACAGAAAACGGTCTGTGCGTCAGTGTTTGAAATTAAGCAGACCCGCCGCTGGAGCTCCGGAGAGGGAACGCTTGCATCTCACTGGGAGCGGCTTAAGAGTTCGTGGCAGCGTGCTCGTGCTGCAGTTGCAGCTATAGCTAACGCGGAAGCGTGAATGGCGGCGCGCGTATTTTTAAGTTCAGCCGACCGCACGGAAATCAATACGCTGCAGTGTACAGCGATTGTTAGGGACAGTTATTGTGCTATAAGATGCCATCGTAGTGGGAGAAGACATCAAAGATGAGGGAGCGAGCGAGGTGGCGCAGTGGTTACCACACTGTACTCGCGTTCGGGAGGACGACGGTTCAATTCCGCGTCCGTCCATTATGATTTAGGTTTTCTGTGCTTTCCCTAAACCATTCCAGGCAAATTCCGGGGTGGTTCCCTTGAAAGCGCACGGCCGACTCCCTTCGCCATCCTTACCTGATCCGATGAGACCGATGACGTCGTTGGTTAGTCTCCTCCCCCAAACAACCCAATCCAGAGATGAAGGTAGGCAGGTGGTCGACAGTAATGTTCACGTGTACCACAGTGTGAGAAGACTACCTTCCGTTACTTTTTATGCAAGTCCTGGCGTATATTCCATATAAAACAATACCGACCCCATCGGCCTGCGTCTGGTGGGCGAATGTACCAGTACTGGATGTGGCAGAGCAGCAGTTTCAGCAGAATAGGTCTTTCAGGAGAGATCAGTGACACGAAAGGACAGAAACCCAGACCAGGCAGGCCTCAGGTACGACGCACAGGGACTACTGAGCATTGCTGAGGGTGATTGTCACTCGTGACATCCAAAGTGCTAGCAGGCGTCCAGCTTGCACACTGACTAATGACTATGCGTAGGGAATTAAATGGAATGGGGAGCAAAAAAGATGGTCGAGCAGCTCTTCGTAAACCACACGTTTTTGCAGTCGGTCCAAAGCTACGCTTGAGGTGGCGTTATGTCCGACCCCACTGGACAGTGAGTGGAAGCAAGTGATTTGCAGTGACGAAACACGCTATTAGCTTATGGAAATCCGACGGAAATCTTTGGGTTTGGCGTACTCCTGGGAGAAAGTTACCTGCCATCATGTATAGTGCCTGCGTTTAGCACAGAAGAGGTGGTGTTTCGGTGTGTGGACGTTTATCTTGGTTAGAGTTTGGTCGCTTAGTGCGTTTATAAAAAACCTAAATGCGGAAGGATGTGATCACATATTACACGACTGTGTACTGCGAACAGTAGGGGAATGGGTCGGAGACGATAACTGTATCAGCGTGGCATATGTTAGGCAATGGCCTGGTCTGCCCGGAGTCCCGACGTCAGCCCAGTAGAACACCTTTGCGTGAGTTAAATTTCGGTATCGCTTCACATCCCAGAATCAAAAATTACAGCTTTTTTTAGGAATAATGGGCTGCCATTCCTCCACAGACACTTAGAAACATCTTTAAAATTGTCGCCTGGAGAGTTCAAGCCACCCTAAAGCCGAAAGTAGAAACACTCCACTTGTAGGCGCCGGGATAATTTTGATTAGACTGTGTATTCTATTTCAGAATATAACACCGTACAATAATAGAGGGAAAGTAAGCAGAGTAAACGAGCCCCAGCCCTTTAGCGCCAGAGACAATCACTCTAATAGAGGAGCTAGCAGTATTCAGTTACTGCACCAGACCTTGAACTAAATACTACGAAAAAAGCCTTCCATACACCCCCAATACTAGGAATTTTGAATGGTCAACTTAACTGACTATTTGGCAGAATTATGCCACGAAGTTCCGTTTTTAGGAGAGTTCGATCTCATATGTATACGGGTGATAAGTGCATATATTTTTATACTTCAGTGTATTGGTCTTTTTTTCCTTGCTAGTTTTCCCGCAAACACCTCACAATCCTTATGACCTGCCGTTTTCTGTATGGTCGTACTGCACCACTAAGTGGACTACGCCTATCAGTATAGATAAAATGTCCTGCTTCCCTGGCGAATAAACATTAATGGCTTGCTCTTGCCCCCTGTACTTTGAGGCACTGACCAACCTATAAACATAAGACTTGTAATGGCTGTAATTACTAGTCTGCAGATGACGTAAATGTTGATGTCATGTTATTCAGTAAACCATCCTTCAGTCACTAATAGAAATATATGCACTTATGCTCGTAACACTTTATACACGGACCCAAGACGGAACCACATGGCCGAGCCACTTTACATGATCAATCAGACACAAGTGGACAGCTTTCTGTTTTCTTCTCCCTAATTCCACAATGTTCCAACGTTGGCAAAAGCATTGTACGTTCCCCATTAAACTATGTTTAGTTCTGGTAGTGCCCCACGCGCGAAAGAATAAACTGAATTATCTATGCACATTTCTATACTGAAGGCAAACTGAGAATCTGGTAACAAAATACGTGAACTGAGACGACCGCTTTTTTCCCATACTTTCTTTTCTGAAAAACTTTCCAAAGCACTTGTGCCAAAGAAACTGACCGATAATTGCTCAAGTTTTCTCTTTCATTCGTTTTATAAAGCTGTTTCACTAACGAGTATTTCAGCCTGCCAAGAAACTGACCACAACTGAAATACACATTTTACACGTGCCTGAATATAGAAATAATATATGATGCCTTCATTTTGATAGATATACGTATTTGAAACTTCATCTTTTCCACTTGTTTTATTGAGCAACCACTTTATTTAAAGATCTATAGCTGTAAGATAATGGCCTTCAACAAGAGAAAGAAATCAACAGTATAGGATTATTAGATAACGGCAAATATTTGGAGAATACCTCACAGATGAAATGTCTGCGAAACATAGCGCATCGGAATTGATATCAGTGGTAGAGAGAGTGAATGAAAGATTTGTAGGGAGTATACTTTCTCCGCAGTCTCTCTGTCCTTAGGTAAAATGTACAATGGTGCAAATTGTTCTAAATTTTGAGAATAGTAGTGGTACGTTTCAGGGAAAACCTGGGAATACAGAATATGTACAAGAGTGGAAGACCAAGTACAAAGTGCTCGGATTAAAAAGTCTGTAAGACATGAATTTAGTCTCTAAAGAGCAAAGGATATTGATTAAGAGAAAGTCGAAGAAACACGAAAGTAATAAAAGTAGCAGAAATGAAAACAGTGTGAAAGTAAACATCAGGATTGGTGATCACGAAATAGGTGAAGTTAACGAATTCTCCTACCTAGGTAGCAAAACAACCCATGATGGACGGTGCGAGGAGGACATAAAAAGCGGACAAGCACTGGCAAATAAGGCATTCCTGGCCAAGAGAAGTCTACTATTATCAAAGATAAACCTTAAATGAGCGCAGCATTGTTTAGTAGTGAAACGTGGATGGTGGGAAAACAGGAAAAGAAAAGATTCGAAGCATTTGAGATGTGGTGTTACAAAAGAATGTTGAAAATTAGGTGAACTGCTAAGATAAGGAATGAGGAGGTTACCCCAGAACCGGTGAGGAGAAGAATATATGGAAAACACTGACAAGAAAAAGGGACAGTACGGTAGGACATCAGATAAGACGTTAGGGAATGACTTCCATGATACTAGACGGAACTGTAGAGGACAAAAGTTGTAGAGGATACATCCAGCGAAAAATTGAGGACGTAGGTTGCAAGTGCTCCTCCGTAATGAATATGTTATCACAGGAGAGGAGTTTGTGGCGGGGTGCAGTGAGAAGACTAATGACTCAAAAAAAAAAGAGGCATCTAAATAAAGCGTGGATAGCCATTTATTACTCACTCCACACAACATAAATTAAGTGGGACAGGGAGAAGTCCATAATGGTAAGCAGTACCTTCCCTCTTTCACCGTAAAGCAGCTTTTAGGCCCCATGTGTATCTTCAGCCTTTTACTTTGCGATATGTTAAATAGTTCTGTAAGAAAGTGGCACGTAAATACAATGTACGCCACATATTTGACCAGTTCTGAACGTTTCAGAGCTGAGGTGTGTATCAGGTTTCCAGCGCAGTGACTGACCAGTGTCGACGGTAACGCGATCGTCACGGTGCCGCGGGCAGCGTCCGGCGACTGTTCTCCAGACGGGACGAGGCGGCCGGCGTGTCAGGTATCGGCGGCCAGATCGGTTTCTCGGGAGGACCAGCGCCGCATCCGCAGCATCGATGAAAGCCGCGCTGTAACCTGAGAACCGTCCGCCACTGTGATTCTCAGCCGAACCTCAGTCGCCGTGCTTCGATCGCAATCTTGATTGCGAGGGACAACTCCGTCTGCTTCTCAAAGTCCTAATGGAAATCAACTGTACTCTTGTTCTTATTGTGCTTTCATAGTCACGTAGGAATGCTTCTCTTTCCACATATCTATTTTCGCTCTTGCGTGTTGAGGGGAAAGAACCTGCGCAACTGAGTAGCCCTACCATCTCGGTCGTATGGATTACCTAAGATCCATAAGAATAAATTTCCATAAAGACCTGACTCACCGACGTATGAACTGGCAAAGCACTTTTCCTCTCTCCTTCAGCCACATATATAAAGGACTCAGAACATTCCATTGAGAAGTTGACGGAATTAAAACTTGGACCAAGTGACATCCAGTCAGCTTTGATGTTATTTCTTCGTTTACCAAAGTACCACTCAGTGACTCTCTGGAGCACATTGGTTCCATTATCCCACAAGACAAGCTCTTTCATGCATGTCTCAACACGAGCTATTTCACTGAAATGGCAGCTTCTATGAACAGCTGGAAGGCACCTCCACGGGTAGTACTCTTTGCCAAGCGGTGGCCATGTTCTTCATGGGACGCTTCGAAACACCGGCACCGGACTTGGGACCTTGTGAACCGAAGGTCTGGAACAGACACGTCGATGATACCTTCGTTTTATGGACCCATGGCGGGGAACAGCTCGGTTTTTTCTTAAGACACTTGAACAGCCTCCATGCCAACATAAAGTTCACCATGGAACTAGAAAAAGACAAACAGCTGCCTTTTCTAGATGTGCTGCTCACGAGGGATGGTGAAAACCTAGACACAGCGTATATCGAAAACCGACAAACACAGACCGATGCTTAAAGAAGGTGTCAAATCACCACCCGACCAAGAAGAGGCACGATCGAGACACTCGTAGCTCGAGCGAGACGAATATGTGAGCTGCAGCACCTCAGACGCAAGCACCTCAGACGCAAGATGCAACACCTGCAAACCGTTCTGAGGAGCAATGGTTGCTCTACCAGTTACATAAGAAGTGTCACGGAGTCAGACACTCGGCGAAGTGACACATCGGGAAAAGAAATATCGGGTACGGCCTTCCTTCTATACATACCCAGGGTGGCGGATAGAATCACCTGTATATTGCGCAAACATAGGGTAAAGAATACTTATAAACCGGCAAAGAAGATCAAAGAGTGTGTCTGATCGGCAAAGGGGAAAAGGGACCCACTTGCAATATCGGGAATATATCGCATACCATGAACATGGGAAAAAAGTTTATGTTGGAATCACTTTTGGCGAACAATCAACAATAGGATCACAGAACATAAGCTACATAGAAGACTGGGACAGGTGGAGAAATTTTCCATCATGTTATTTTATCCATGTATTTCTCCGCAGAATGACCACAACACATGCAAAGACTGTAAAAATCAATTTTAACATGTAAATATAATTTTATGAAATATTTATTGTATTTCAGCTGTAGCCTGAATATTGGGTTCGTATCTCGAAACACGTTGCTGCATGAAATGATTTACGTAAATCAGTAAAATTTTATGGCTCATAGCGGTCTCTAGAAAGATTTTTCATGAATATTCTAAGTATTTTTCTGAAACGAATCTCAGGACAATCTCACACGAATCCCTGTCCGTGGCACCAGTTTTAATTGCATTCCATCTCACATGTCATAGCTGCCATTTCTCTCAAATGCTGTAGGAGTACAGTTCTCAAGACAGGCTGCCAGTGAAACGATCCGGTCGTCATCCGTCACTCGCTTTTCACACTTGCTCTCGCACTGCTCCTCTTTTAAGGTTCTCATGCTCAGATCTGTATGAGCAGTTCGGATGCCGTGCGTGACTGGGGTTTCTCTGTGGCTGAGTTATGGTGAAGACTCGAATTCTGTATTTTCAAATTGTTCTAACTATAATTTCATATCCAGGAGACATAAGTAAAAGGAATAAGTAACATTTTTTATGCTATCCAGACACAAATTCACCTTTTTTATCGTTTGCTAGTAACGCTTTACCAGACACACAATAACGTTTAACCAATAAACGTTTATGTACTAAAATCGTTTAATCAATAAACGTTCGGCCGGCCGGAGTGGCCGAGTGGTTCTAGGTGCTATAGTCCGGAACCGCGCTGCTGCTGCGGTCGCAGTTCGAATCCTACCTCGGGTATGGATGTCTGTGATGTCATTAGGCTAGTTAGGTTTAAGTAGTTCTAAGTTCTAGGGGACTGATGACCTCAGAAGTTAAGTCCCATAGTGTTCAGAGCCATTTAAACCATTTTTTGAATAAACGTTCGTGTATTGTTTTCCTATCATGGACAGTACAGTAAATAGTAGAGGGGTTTTATTTTCGTATTTTCCTATGGAGGTATTCCTTGATCCAGTGAATTCAGTATGCAGGTACTTATAATACGTTTACGTTAAGTATTCGTTGATGCAAATACGTATCAGTTTAAATTTTCTGAATTAATCAGAGCGAGAGGCTTATAATTACCATTAGACAACCAGTGACGTCGTTATTTGGGCTATATCAATGGAATCTCTGTCATAAAATCAGTAATTTACTTGCATGACCCTGTAGTTGTAGAATGTTACAGCTGGAAAGTGAAGTAACCATATGGACTTGTAATAAATCTACTACATTGAAAATGTCAGACTGAGCCTCTACCTTTTTGCGGTACCAAGCGACATCTAGGATGAACTGTAAAAATGACACATCCTTAAAATTGTCAGCCTTTTGTTCAATGTTGATCTTCCACTATGCAGAATCTTTGAGCCAAATGAGACCGCTAACAACCTCACACGGTATATTTACTAATAAATTTGGTATTAAAGCTCGAATCAAACAAATTTCAATTTTTATAGTATAGGAGTCTTTAATGAGAAGATGTCTTACGTTACGCCTTCCACAATTTTCGGAAAGGAAATATCCAGGAAAAGCTATTTATACTGTGCACGAACTTCTCAACTTTTCCTCGAAGAAACCGTCCCCCTCAAAGACTGTACCACACAGGGCCCGACAGCTTCTTCTGCGCGGATTATTCAAGTAATGAAAAAGGAAATTGGAATCGATGTTTTCGCTATGGGAGGCGGGCTCTTGGGTATGGTTTCCCTGTAATGAGGACGTGACCTGCGAGCCAGTCGTTACCGACTCACGGTTCTATACAGACAACACGACGCCGAAAAGAGCTGCGCCTTGGCTGCTTGCTCATTACTCTGAGAGCCGGCGCAGCCACATTAACGACGCAACTGAATTCCAAGTAGTTTTCCTGTCAATACCATTGTGCCATTTCACAGCTTCCTTTTTTAAGTAATCCGTCTTACAAGAATGAAGCCGTTCTACACCGATCAATGTTATGCACCAATGTCATCGTCTCGAAATACTACGCTGAGCATTCTCGAAAATCTAATTTCTCCATATTTTCATCATCCAGTAGCGATAAGACTTTACTTCTTCCTCTTGTACTAAGATCCTGTTGCATATGACCCACCAGTCAGTCCCCTCTTTTGGTTACATTCTCACATATTGTTTATCGTAATCGTTCATTTTATGTCTTACTTGTCCACTTCATTTTTGACAGTCTTCAGTAAGAGCATATGTGAAACACTTCCTGTTTAATTTTCTCCACTTTACCAATGATCTGCGTTTTTATACTGTTCTGTGCTCCTGACGATTACTTCCAGGACCTTTATCATCAGTTCTCGATCAATATCTGACACAATTATCACTTTCATACGCTAAAGATGGTGCAAATGGCTCTGAGCACCATGGGACTTAACATCTGAGGTCACCAGTCCCCAAGGAATTAGAACTACTTAAACCTAACAAACCTAAGGACATCACACACATCCATGCCCGAGGCAGAATTCGAACCTGCGACCGTAGCGGTCACACGGTTCCAGACTGAAGCACCTAGAACCGCTCGGCCACAGGGGCCGGCCTTTCCCTCACACTGTTCAGGCCGCTACTAACTATGCTTGTGGTGTCAATCAGAAACATCCCATGAAGCAAGCGTCTCAGGACTTCCTTCCCTTATCCACCTGGTCTGCGACACTGCACTAGATTTGACCCACCAAAGAGCAGGCGTGGAGGAATACAAGGAGACCGTGTGTACTTGAATACTGAAATTAGGGCTAGCTTATCAGCATCATAACTGTCATGTGATTGGTTTCATTGCTGGGAGGAAACCTACTAATGGGAGATGATGTACAACTGTGCCGTTCGCAAAAGACGTCGGATTTGAAGATATGCGAAACTAAATTTCGTTCCTGCGTCCCACCCTACCACTGCAGCAACTAATTAGCGTAAACTGATCTGGATTTTGCTACCTGGAAACGAGCGCTATACTACAACATGACTTAGATAAAGTTTTAGCGGAGCAAACAGTGGTATGTGGTATCACAGTGTTTGGTTATCCACAGATGAAAATCGCAATTGAAGAGAAGGTAGTGGAAAGATATTGATTGCGTTTGAAGCGGAAAGTTTTTTTAACCTTGGATAAAAACTGGATGCATGATGGTTGTGCAACTGACTTTCTCACCACGACAGCTTGCGTTATGTCAAGAAAGGCTGCTCTCGCTTCTCAGCCGGGTGAGAAGCTACTGGTATACGCAAACAGTCAATAGTTTCGTCAACGCACTGCTCATCACATCAATACAACCAACCTGCTGCTTTCTCGATTATATCTTTTCTGCATTCACGGTAACGGTGACGATAATAATTCGATTTAGTATTTATATGATCTTTAATCCCGTCAGTTTCTGTAAGAACACAAACACAAAAATTTTAATTTAAATATACCTCTAGTAAATAAAACCGGGTGGTTACTATTAACGTGAAGTTACTCACAGAGGTCCAGTGTAGGCCATAACTATAGTACGGCAGCGAAATGTGGTAGATGTTCTAATACATTAATGCGAACCAACAACATAAGCTGGAAGAAAGTAGTACCAATTTTAGCCGCCAGGTGCGAATCTGGCACTGTGAATACAAGAATGACGTACGGAGATGATACCATATGCAATGGGTTAGAACTGGATCAGGAGAGAATTGATCAAATAAGTGAGAAAGGCATAATGTCGATTTTAATATTAACCGCGGTTTACACAATGTGTTCAATTTAAGCACCACAGATGTCGACGAGATGCTGCAGCGGTAAAAGGACGTGACCAACAGTTGCTGGCAGCAGTTCGGGTAGAGTCTGTGCAAGTTGTTCGTGTATATTGGCCTTCAGATCAGGTAGAGGCCTATCGTGTCCCTGGTAAACGCTTTCTCCCCAGAGCCAACTGTCACATGAATTCAGATAACGAGGTCTATCCATCTGGAAATCCTGTGGAGACAGCACGTTCGTGGAAGATTGCATTATGCAGATCTTTTACTGGCCGAGCGATATGAGCTTTATCTCGCATGGAAACAGTGGTTTCTACACATTTCCGCGCCTCCAAAGCAGAAATAACATGGTGTTCAAATGGTTCAAATGGCTCTGAGCACTATGGGACTTAACAGCTGAGGTCATCAGTCCCCTAGAACGAAAATAAAAAACATTATAAAAGTTGGGTATACATCAGTTAGCAAAATGTCACTACTATGCAGTTACATATTTCCAGAATTTATACATTGTGAATATTGTAGAAACAATTTCTATCTGGTACAAAACACAAATAGGTGTTACATTTGGTACACATTACTTTTGTTATTTTTTGACATTTATTATATTTACATCTGGCAGATTTTTCACAGTAGTTAGGCCAGTGATCGATTCTGTCCTTCCTGATGTCAGCATTTGCTGTATTTGGCTGCCTTCTCTTTTTGGTGCCACTGCCTGGTGAGCTATCCAGCGATTGTCTCTTGGATGGTTTTCCTGACCAGCATAAGGATTCAGCAATATCAAGCTTGAAATCAAACAAAGCCATCTGGGTTTTCTCTTCAATACTACACTCCTGGAAATGGAAAAAAGAACACATTGACACCGGTGTGTCAGACCCACCATACTTGCTCCGGACACTGCGAGAGGGCTGTACAAGCAATGATCACACGCACGGCACAGCGGACACACCAGGAACCGCGGTGTTGGCCGTCGAATGGCGCTAGCTGCGCAGCATTTGTGCACCGCCGCCGTCAGTGTCAGCCAGTTTGCCGTGGCATACGGAGCTCCATCGCAGTCTTTAACACTGGTAGCATGCCGCGACAGCGTGGACGTGAACCGTATGTGCAGTTGACGGACTTTGAGCGAGGGCGTATAGTGGGCATGCGGGAGGCCGGGTGGACGTACCGCCGAATTGCTCAACACGTGGGGCGTGAGGTCTCCACAGTACATCGATGTTGTCGCCAGTGGTCGGCGGAAGGTGCACGTGCCCGTCGACCTGGGACCGGACCGCAGCGACGCACGGATGCACGCCAAGACCATAGGATCCTACCCAGTGCCGTAGGGGACCGCACCGCCACTTCCCAGCAAATTAGGGACACTGTTGCTCCTGGGGTATCGGCGAGGACCATTCGCAACCGTCTCCATGAAGCTGGGCTACGGTCCCGCACACCGTTAGGCCGTCTTCCGCTCACGCCCCAACATCGTGCAGCCCGCCTCCAGTGGTGTCGCGACAGGCGTGAATGGAGGGACGAATGGAGACGTGTCGTCTTCAGCGATGAGAGTCGCTTCTGCCTTGGTGCCAATGATGGTCGTATGCGTGTTTGGCGCCGTGCAGGTGAGCGCCACAATCAGGACTGCATACGACCGAGGCACACAGGGCCAACACCCGGCATCATGGTGTGGGGACCGATCTCCTACACTGGCCGTACACCACTGGTGATCGTCGAGGGGACACTGAATAGTGCACGGTACATCCAAACCGTCATCGAACCCATCGTTCTACCATTCCTAGACCGGCAAGGGAACTTGCTGTTCCAACAGGACAATGCACGTCCGCATGTATCCCGTGCCACCCAACGTGCTCTAGAAGGTGTAAGTCAACTACCCTGGCCAGCAAGATCTCCGGATCTGTCCCCCATTGAGCATGTTTGGGACTGGATGAAGCGTCGTCTCACGCGGTCTGCACGTCCAGCACGAACGCTGGTCCAACTGAGGCGCCAGGTGGAAATGGCATGGCAAGCCGTTCCACAGGACTACATCCAGCATCTCTACGATCGTCTCCATGGAAGAATAGCAGCCTGCATTGCTGCGAAAGGTGGATATACACTGTACTAGTGCCGACATTGTGCATGCTCTGTTGCCTGTGTCTATGTGCCTGTGGTTCTGTCAGTGTGATCATGTGATGTATCTGACCCCAGGAATGTGTCAGTAAAGTTTCCCCTTCCTGGGACAATGAATTCACGGTGTTCTTATTTCAATTTCCAGGAGTGTATTTTCATGACAGGCTCTCTTGTAAAGTAGCCAAGCAACAACACAACTCATGTCCAATAAATGGAAGAACAGTCTCATGTAATATTTCTTTGACCTGATTTTCGTTCTGTACAGAGCTAATAAGGAGTCAATAGTGTCAACACCTCCCATAAACTTGTTGTACTCCTTCACAATCTTTGGGCATTTTATTTCGATATGTTGCTTTGTTTTTTTGTCATATCTTGCAACCTGGCTTTCTGGGTGAGTGCCTGAAAAGGTGCCCAGAAGGCTGACACACCTGTTGTCTTGCCATTTCACAAGAATCAGGTCATATCCAGAAACAGATGCAGTGGATTCAACAGATGTGCCTCTACCCTGCTTTTTCATTTCAGCATCAGATGGCATCTTATTGTTTCTCACTCTATTCAACTGTACTGTTCCCAGACAGTGAATACCACATTTTACCAGCTCAACTTGAAGCTCTGGACTGCAGAACCAGTTATCATAGAACAGTTTATGATTTTTGTACTTTGGTATTCTTTCAGCCAATCTGAGCACTACATTTCCACTGGCGTTTACATTAGGAAGATGACTGGGTTGATTGACGGGTCCAGAATAGATTTCGAAATCATAAATAATACCACTGGCACCTGCTATGCAATATATTTTGTAGCCCCACTTTTTTGGTTTCTTGGGATTATACTGTTTCAAGCTACTGTGACCTTTGAATGGCACAGTTTGTTCGTCCACTGCAAGGGGCCCTTCAATTGGTATTTTTGATAAATTTTTTCGCAGCATATCTGAGTATACAGTGCACGTCAGTCGCACAGTTACATCACATGAGCCAGTACAGAGTTCTGAAAATATGTATATTTAAATATACACAGTGCAATAGAGGGTTAAACCTAACTAACCTAAGGTCATCACACATCCATGCCCGAGGCAGGATTCGAACCTGCGACCGTAGCGGTCGCGCGGTCCCAGACTGATGCGCCTAGAAGCGTTCGTCCACAGCGGCCGGCAACATGGTGTTCGAGGTCTCGATAACGTGAACACACCACAGTACCATGACAGACCCTCTGGGTGTATCCTCGTCATAGAAAGACGGACCGAGAATAAAGGTGCTTGTGAATCCACATACACAATGTGCAATGGTTCTTTGTGCAGAAAACGCCGTTTAACAGTACCCCAAATTCGCCCGTCATGTAAACTCACTGCGCCCTGTAGTGTAAAATGTGCCTCGCCACTCCGTATAATGTTTCCCGGTCATATGTCATCATCCTCGGTCCGTGCCACAAACCGAAAGGCGAATACAGACAGTTGCTGCCGATAGTAAGATTCCAGCTGCAGCACTATCTTGTAAGGGCTCCAGAGTAAAACAGACGGGTAACCTTTCCGTTCTGTTGACCATGGGACGGACAGTTCTCGTGGCACTGCACTAACAGAAGCTCGACCTGGGACTCGTGCGTAGTGATCAGTTACAAAAACAGCAGTCTCGTAAATAACTTCCACCGCGATAGGACGCCTTACTGCTCAACGTGGCACGGCAAGCTCACCCATATTTTCTAATGTTGCTCTTGATACCACTTAATGACATCGAGCGTCTCTTCACACCTTTCGGTCAGTAATACTTTCTCAATGTTGCCTTTGATATAAAAGCTTCTCCAACAGTGTACGGTCTCTCTTTTCGACAGCCGTACTGTTCACTGGTCTCAAATGACAGGGATGTGACAGCGTCATACAAACAATGTACAACGCCAGATTTGCACCTGCTGGTCACAACTGGAACTAATGATTTTCTCCAGAGTAAATCGTTCCGCATTAAGACATTAGTATATCTACCAACTTTCGCTACCGTACGATAATTACATCCCACACTGGACTTCTGTGAGTAGCTGCACTTTAGTTATAAACACAAGGTAACATATACAATAATTTAAATCACTCTACGGAGACAACAGTCACCCAGATACAATTACAAATTACCTAACGGCGTCAGGGACAACCAAAATTTAGTTTTCTGTGTTTCATATAATTACGGCCCAAAATTAAACATTTAAAATGCTGTAATAATCTACTTAGCAATCTTATGTCAAAGATTTAACACAGTAAGTGAAGTATTAAGGATAGAACTGTTCGTACGTCTTGACGGAGTGTAACACATGGAGCGCAGATTACCCAGACTATATACATCCTGTATCTGATAACAAGAGCACTTAGCGACTTTTAACAAACTTTAAAAATAGTTTTACACAGTGCCGAAACTTTTTCTCCCTGACACTCCACAAGATAATGAAGGGGAAAATGGCTATCGCTTACCGATTTTTCGCTGTTCACTCGATAATATTTCCGCATTAGGCATGAAGTTTTAATTTATGACTGTGAACTCTATTCGCAATACATTATGCAGACAGTATCCAAGTCTGTACTTAACAAAACTATATTGTCGTTCAGTAGGAATGACATCATAAACGTTGAGATCTGCGGGAACTAGTTTTTCTACTGAAGCTGTTTTATACTCGTATATGTGATTCTGATTCTATAAAAAATTGGCTATGTGTAGGAGATAGGGTAATGATATTTCTGGAAATATTACTTTAGCCATTCTCATTTTTTTTCTTTTTTTTACTTCAGTGTCAGTTCAGTAATCATTGCAGCAGTAACTGAAACGTAATAGCAACTATGATGCTGAAGAACTCACAATGCTGGTATTCACAGGTAACAGACAGGAAATTAGAGGCTTCTCATTGAAACTTACTTGAGTGGTAAAGGGTGCCAGTCTTGCTTTCCGGATGAAATCACAGCTGACCATTTTCAGCATAGTCGACAGGACCGATTGTGGAAGCCTCAGACACAGCCGAATGGAGGATCTGAATCAGAGGCTCAGACGGTTCTGCGACCGTGTAGGCTACAGATTCCTCGACTTGTGCCAAAGGGTGGTTGGGTTTCGGGTTCCGCTGAATAGGTCGGGAGTCCCCTATACGCAGGTCGCGGCTACACGGGTAGCAGGGACTGTGTGGAGTGGACTGGGCAGTTTTTTAGGTTAGAGGGTGTCGGGAAAACACAAAAAGGCTTCAGTTACAAAGGGGGCAGGCCGAACACAGGAAGAACTTAGATACAGGAACCATCGGTAAAACAGTTGTGAATTGTCGTAGCTGTGTTGGGAAAGTGCCAGAGCTCCCAGCGCTAAAAGAAAGCACTGATGCTCAAATAGTTATAGGCACTGATAGCTGGCTAAAGCCGGAGATAAACTGAGCCGAAATTTTTGCTAAGAACCTAACGCTGTTCCGAAAAGATAGGCTGAAGACGGTTGGCGGTGGCGAGTTTGTTGCTGTCAGAAGTAGTTAAACTTGTCGTGAAATTGAAGCAGAGAGTTCCATCGAGTTATTATGGACAGAGGTTGTTGTGTCTATTTCATACAGCATAGACACGATGAGGTAGCTAGTGGCACGCTAAACTAACGCAGACGGGCTTGAAGTTCTGGAACATGAGACTTATTAATGAATAAGAGGAAAAGTACGTAGATGCGTTTAATACTTATCTTTATTCTCTTGTTGGAATACATCTCTCTTGAATATTAGTACGCTATTAGCACTGATACAATTGGCGCCTTGCTAGGTAGTAGCTATGGACTAAACTGAAGGCTATTCTATCTGTCTCTCGGCAAATGAGAGGAAGACTTGGTAGGTCTAGTCGCAAGCTATGTCGTCCGTACAACTGGGGCGAGGTCTAGTCCGTGTCTTGTGACCTGCCATGTGGTGGCGCTAGGTTTGCGATTACACAGTGGCGACACGCGGGTCCGACATGTACTACAGGACCGCGGCCGATTTAAGTTACCACCTAGCAAGTGTGGTGTCTAGCGGTGACACCACATTCCTCCCCCGCAAATCGGCGAACGGTCGTGAGATAAGGCTTCCGCCCGCCGTGGGGAGAACCCCATGTTGACGTATGCGATGAGGTGGGGAGCCTAACAACAGGCGAGGCTGTGCCACCCGCACCCGGCCATTCGGTCCGAGGGGAGCTAGGAAACGCCTGCAAACCTATTCCAGGGTGCACGTCAACATGAGGTGTATGCGCTCGTAATGAGACAGGAGGGGCCGAAGGGTCGACCTCCATTGCGTCGGGGAATCCGACGCGCGAGGACGACCTCTGGTCCGGAGCGGGCAAAAGGTCCATGGCGGAGGACGGCTGGTCACGGGAAGCGAGCGGCGGCGCGTGATCCAGGGAGGCGCCAGGCGGTTGCAGCGACGCGTCCACTGCGGGCGGCGCCGGCGGCGGCTGCGGCGGCTGCTGCGGCGGCGGCGCGACGCCATGGGGCAAAATGGAAGGCAGCGTCGGTAACACCTGGGGATGAGGCGAGCCAGTAGATGGGTCCCCAGGGCGCTGACCTGACGGCACCGTCGCTGAAAGCAGACGGGGAGCGGCAGAACCCAGGCGACGACAGAGGCGCAGCTGATTGAGATGCCGACGCACCTCACCAGAGGCCCCCAAAACCAAATACATCGCGCGGCCGAGGCAGCGAAGAATGCGCCCTGCGAGCCAACGCTGTGAACCGCGATAGTTGCGATAATAGACAACGTCGCCAGGAGCAAAAGCAGGAGACTGCCGCTGCACTGGAACCTGATGCGGCGGATGCAGCAAAGACATCAAGGTTCGATGAGGACGACCGTGGAGCAACTCAGCCGGCGAGCGACCATCGCGGGGCTGAGAGCGATACGAAGACAAAAAGAGCAATAATGCGTCCTCCCGAGAATGCGATTCTTTCAATTTCAACATCTGTGACTTGAAAGTCCGGACCAATCGTTCAGCGGCACCGTTTGACTGAGGCGAAAACGGCGCGGAAGTCAGATGTTGAATACCATTGGCTTTGCAGAATGACTGAAATTCTGCGGACATGAATTGTGGGCCATTGTCGGAAACAATAGTCTGCGGAAGACCCTCAATGCAAAAGATAGCAGACAAGGCTTGGATTGTGGCAGAAGACGTCGTGGAAGACATCCGGACAACAAAAGGAAAATTACTGAAAGCATCGACCACAACCAACCATCGAGCATTCCAGAATGGACCAGCAAAATCGATATGCAATCGTTGCCAAGGGGAAGTGGCGTTCGGCCATGCAAAGAATTTCCGCGGCGGTGCGGATTGTTGTTCGGCACACGCCACGCAAGAGGAGCACATATTCGTAATCGCAGCATCGATTCCGAACCAAGTACAGTGCTGACGAGCAAGTTGTTTCGTACGCACTATACCCCAATGTCCTTGGTGAAGAAGCTTTAAGACAGAGGACTGTAACGAACGTGGGACCACGACTCTGGACTGATCATTATCAGAACGCAACAACAAAACACCACGTCATACAAAAAGTCTCTCCTTGTGAACAAAAAAACGGCGAACCAAAGGATCTTCGATCCGTGACTTTGACAAGGGCCATTGCGTAGCAACAAAACGCAAAACAGTAGCAAGGACAGGATCAGCAGCTGTGGCTGTAGCTACACGACGAAAATCAATCGGAAACGATGCGACCACGTCATCGGCTTCCGAATCAATGAACATGCAAGCAAGTTCGGAAGAATCGAATGCTTTATCCTCAGCAACAGGCAAACGGGACAACGCATCAGCGTTTCCGTGCTTAGCAGTGGACCGATACAAGATATCGTAGCGGTACTGCGAGAGAAAAAGTGACCAGCGAATGAATTTCTGCGCTGTACGTGGAGGTACAGGCTTGTTCGGATGAAAAAGCGATGTCAACGGTTTGTGGTCCGTGATGATGGTAAAGTGACGACCATACAAGAAATCGTGAAACTTCGTAACACCAAACACGAGAGCTAAAGCTTCTTTCTCTATCTGCGAATAATTTCTTTGCGCAGATGAGAGCAATTTTGACGCAAAGGCAATAGGGCGATCATGCGATCCATCCTTGTGCGCAAGCACAGCACCGATCCCGAAATCCGATGCATCCACCATCAACAAAAGGGGTTTTCGGGGATCGAATGGCGTAAGGCAAGTATTTGAAAGTAACGCCGATTGCAACTGGCGAAAGGCGCGTTCGCAATCCGTCGTCCAGACGAACGGAACACCTTTACGGCGTAAGCGATGAAGCGGAGCTGAAATGGAAGAAGCATTGCGCACAAACTTTGCATAATAATGAATTTTACCCAGCACACTCTGTAGCTGTTTCAAATCTTGCGGAGCAGGTAAGTCCTGTATGGCACGGAGGTGCTCTGGACTCGGATGTATACCTTGGGCATTTATGACATGCCCCAGGTAGGGTAAGTCCCGAGCAAAAAACACACATTTGTCCTTCCTCAAGCGTAGACCATTCTGACGCAATACCTGAAATAATGTTCGGAGATTTTGCAAATGTTCGGCTTCTGTCTTTCCTGAGATCACAATATCGTCCAGATAGTTCGCAGCAGTAGGGACCGACGCACACACAGTTTGTAAATATTGCTGAAACAAAGCAGGGGCGGATGCACACCCGAATGGCAGTCTTTTGAAGCGATACAAGCCAAGATGCGTGTTTACCACTAATACGCGCTGGGATTCTTCGTCCACAGGTAGTTGCAAGTACGCATCTGCTAGGTCCAATTTGGAAAAATATTTTCCCGGGCACAGTTTGTCAAAAAGATCTTCCGGGCGGGGCAAAGGAAAAGTAGCAGTCACAAGTTGTGGATTCACAGTGGCCTTGAAGTCCACACAAAGTCTCAATTTTCCGGACGGTTTTGGCAAAATTACTAAGGGTGAGGCCCAGAGAGAAGCCTGCACACGTTCAATTACACCTTGAGATTCTAAATCGTGCAATGTTCTTGCGACCTCATCACGCAATGCGTGGGGAACGTTGCGCGCTCTGAAAAATTTCGGTTGCGCGTTGTCTTTCAGTTCCAAATGTGCTGCATAGTTCTTAGCGCAACCAAGGCCCGGTGCAAAAATGTCTGCAAATTCTTCACAAAGACTAGAAACACTGGCGGAAGGCACAGTCTGATTCACTGATAGGACCTGATTTACTATAGACAAATTAAACAATTGAAACAAATCTAAACCAAACAAGTTCACTGCACCAGAAGAACGAAGAACGTAAAATGACACAAGTTTCGTTTGTCCCTTGTATGTAGCAATAAGGCTGCACTGTCCTAACACAGGGATCGGCTGTCCTGAGTAACTAGTTAACTTAACATTTGCGGCACGCAATGGCGGTTGGCCCAGTTGTTTGTACGTGTCGTGATTGATCAATGAAACTGCAGCTCCGGTATCGAGCTGGAATGGGATCACTTTGCCTTCAAAGTCTAAGTCCACAAAAAGTTTATTGTCCTGCTGACGACAAGAGCGACTGTCACGTGCAATTTGAACTGATACAGGTACAGAAGCACTTGCGACTTTACGTGATTTTCGGCGACGTCGACGCACATTTGTGGTGGGACGAACACAGTCACAGTTAGCTAAAGTGTCACTGGACGGGTGGGAATGAACTACATGAATGTCCATGGGTGAAGGTCCACGAGCCTGAATGTCCTGGGTTTGATTCCGGCGCGAAGCAAAAGGCCTGGAATTATTGTGATTGTCTGATCTAAGCTTTTTTTGGCAAACACTTTGAACATGTCCTTTCTTGCGACAGTAAAAGCAAATAGCTTGGCGTGACGGGCAACTTTCACGCGAATGTCTAGTTGCACACCGCGGGCATGATTTCACTGCATTTGCTTGCTTACGCGGCGCACGTGTTTGCGAGCTAGGCTGCCGCTGCTGTGCGGACGGGCGCGAGGGCCGTGTAGCGTCCCGGGCAGCGCGGCCGGCGGGCCGGTTAATGTGACACACGGCTGGCGAAGTTTCAAATGATTCCTGAGCAAAGTCAAGTGTGTCTTGCCTATCCAATATGTCTATCACTTGTTGAAGGGAGGGATTAACTAGTTTCAAAATCTGTTCCCTTATGCGAACATCAGAAACGTTCTGTGCTATTGCATCACGCACCATAGTGTCTGAATAAGGAAGTCCACAGTCACATTCAAATGCACACTCCCTAGTAAGTCCTTGCAAAGTTGCTACGTAGCGTCGGGGAAACAATTTCACTATCACACGGTAGGTAGACACACCGACACAAGAAAGCAAAAACGGCTGCCGCTCTTTACCTTGAATTCTGTAGGCTGCTAGGTGAAAGTTGAACTGGCGAGACCACTCGTGCCAGGTCTCTTCGGCCGCCACGTATGGCCGAAAGGGAGGTGCAACAGCGTTTTGTGGCAGCGGTAGCGAAGAAGCGGCGGCTGCCGCATCGTTTTGCAGCGCACGTTGACCCTGGACGAGCTGTCCAAGGGCTTCCAATAACGCCTGCGTCTGCTGATTCTGCAAGCGAAAAAATTCGGACAGTACCTCTGGAGATTGCGGCGAAGCCATGACACAAACGAATTAATACAAACTCTTTTGCTCGTCGCCAAATAATGTTGTGTCTATTTCATACAGCATAGACACAATGAGGTAGCTAGTGGCACGCTAAACTAACGCAGACGGGCTTGAAGTTCTGGAACATGAGACTTATTAATGAATAAGAGGAAAAGTACGTAGATGCGTTTAATACTTATCTTTATTCTCTTGTTGGAATACATCTCTCTTGAATATTAGTACGCTATTAGCACTGATACAATTGGCGCCTTGCTAGGTAGTAGCTATGGACTAAACTGAAGGCTATTTTATCTGTCTCTCGGCAAATGAGAGGAAGACTTGGTAGGTCTAGTCGCAAGCTATGTCGTCCGTACAACTAAGGCGAGGTCTAGTCCGTGTCTTGTGACCTGCCATGTGGTGGCGCTAGGTTTGCGATTACACAGTGGCGACACGCGGGTCCGACATGTACTACAGGACCGCGGCCGATTTAAGTTACCACCTAGCAAGTGTGGTGTCTAGCGGTGACACCACAGAGGTCATACTCGGAAAACTGAATAAAATAGTAATTGGATCCTTCTACCAACCTCTCAATTCAGCTCATACAGTTGCTGACACGTTCAAAGAAAATTTGAGTTTGATTTCAATCACCTTACCCGACTCATACGATTATAGTTGGTGGTGACTTTCATTTGCCTTCTTTATGTTGGTGAAAACACATGTTTAAATCCGGAGGTACGCATAAAAAATCATCCGAAATTGTGCTAAACGCATTCTCCGAAAATTATTTCAAGCAGTTACTACATGGGCCCACGCAGATAGCAAAGGGTTGTGAAAACACACTTGAACTCTTAACAACAAATAATCCTGAGTTAATAACGAGCATCAAAACGGATACAGGGCTTAGTGAACACAGGGTTGTCGTAGCGAGAGCCGGTCGGTGTGGCCGAACGGTTCTAGGCGCTACAGTCTGGAACCGCGCGACCGCTACGGTCGCAGGTTCGAATCCTGCCTCGGGCATGGATGTGTGTGATGTCCTTAAGCTAGTTAGGTTTAAGTAGTTCTAAGTTCTAGGGGACTGATGACCCCAGCAGTTAAGTCCCATAGTGCTCAGAGCCATTTGTCGTAGCGAGATTCAACATTGTAACCCCCAATTCCTCCAAAAATAAACGAAAAATATACCTGTTAAAAAAATCAGATACAAATTCACTTGACGCCTTCCTGAGAGACCACTCCTTCCACATTAACAATATAAGTGTCGAACAGATGTGGCTTGAATTTAAAGAAACAATATGGACAGGAATTGAGAGATATTTTACTAAATAAATTAACAAACGACGGAGATTATCCTCATTGATACACAAAACGGGTAAGAACACTGTTGCAGAAACAACGAAAAAACCTCGCCAAATTTAAACAGACGCAAAATCTCCAAGATTGGCGATCTTTTACAGAAGCTCGAAATTTAGCGCATACTTAAATGCGAGACGCTTATAATAGTTTCCACAACGAAACTTTGTCTCGAAACCTGGCAGAAAATCCAAAGAGATTCTAGTTGTATATGATGTGCCTTCTCTGCGCACTAGCAATGGAGATACTATCGAAGACAGTGCTGCCAAAGCAGAGTTACTAAACACTGCCTTCCGAGATGCCTTCACAAAAGACGACGGAGTAAACATTCCAGAATTCGAATCACGAGCAGCTGCCAACATGAGTAACGTAGAAGGAGGTATCCTCATAACATTTCATACCCATTTGAACATTATTTTGACACACAGTCAACATGGATTTACAAAAAATCGTTCTTGTGAAACACAACTAGGTCTTTAGTCGCATGAAGTGTTGAGAGCTATTGATAAGGGATTTCAGATTGATTCCGTATTTCTGTATTTCCGGAAGGCTTATGACACTGTACTACACAAGCGGCTTGTAGTGAAATTGCGTGGTTATGGAATATCTTCTCAGTTATTGGACTGGTTTCGTGATTTCTGTCAGAGATGTCAGAGTTCGTAGTAATTAATGGGAAGTCATCGAGTAAAACAGAAGTGACTTCTGACGATCCCCAAGATAGTGTTGTAGGCCCTTTGCCGTTCCTTATCTATGTAAATGATTTGGGAGACAATCTGAGCAGCCTTAATAGGTTGTTTGCAGATGACGCTGTCGTTTATCGACTAGTAAAGTCGTCAGAAGATCAAATCAAATTGCAAAACAATTTATAAAAAATATCTTGTATGGTCCAAAAATTGGCAGTTGACCCTAAATAACGAAAGGCGCGAGGTCATCCACATGAGTGCTAAAAGTAATCTGTTAAACATCGGTTACAAGATAAATCAGTCAAATCTAAAGGCCCTAGATTCTACCAATATACCCAGGAATTACAGTTACGAACAACTTAAATTGGAAGGGAAAAAATTGGACAAATGGCTCCAAGCACTAAGGGACTTAACTGCTGAGGTCATCGGTCCTCTAGACTTAGAACTACTTAAACCTAACTAACCTAAGTACATCACACACATCCATGCCCGAGGCAGGATTCGAACCTGCGACCGTAGTAGCAGCGCGGTTCAGGACTGAAGCGCCTAGAACCACTTGGCCACAGCGGCCGGCAAATTGGAAGAAACACATAGCAAATGTTGTGGTAAAAGCAAACCAAAGACCGCGTTTTTTCGGCAGGACACTTAGGAATGTAAAGAGCTACTAAGGAGACTGCCTACAATAGGCTTGTCTGTCCTCTTTTAGAAAACTACTGTGCGTTGGGGGTTCCTTACCAGATAGGATTGAAGGAGTACATCGAAAAATATCAAAGAAGGGCAGCACGTTTTGTATTATCACGATATAGGGGAGAGGTTCTCACTGGAATGATACAGGATTTGGGGTGGACATCATTAAAACAAAGGCGTTTTTCGTTGCAACGGAATCTTCTCACGATATTCCAATCCCGAACTTTCCCCTTTGAATGCGAAAATATTTTGTTGAGGCCCACCTACGTGGGGAGAAACGATCACCATGATAATACTAAGGTAAATCAGAGCTCGTACGGAAAGACATAGGTGACTTCTTTCCGCGAGCTGTACGAGAATGGAATAATAGAGAACTGTGAAGGTGGTTCGATGAGCCCTCTGCGATGTAGATGTAGATGTAGATGTACCTGGAAGCGCTGACGTTTCTAGTTTTCTCTATCGTGTCCTTGTCTAAGATGTTTTCTGTTTAAATCATTTCACATGTTACGCCATAGCAAACTTTCGTAACACCGTACTTTCCCACGCTGATAACTACATTGACGTGGGTCAGTCATTGGCCTTCGCCACCGAGAACGTGTGATAGGGCACGTACATTTGTTTTCGAATTGACTTCGATACGCATTGTCTCGGCGCCATTGGAACATGTGAGATGTATTTACTTTCCTGTGTCAAGTAAGTACTCTGGTCTTTAGAAAGATAGCGTTGCTTTTATCTGTGGACACGGAATGTGGAAAGTTAAAAGCTAATGATGTCGCTCGAACAATTTGTTTGTGGCGGTCTTGTCGAATATTACGTAATAAATCCCATCCCACTCTCGTTGATGTTGTTAGGTACCTAAATGGTTTGCACTCAGCCGTTTTACATTTAATTTTGTACAATTTTCACATTACCATCACCGAATACACTTAAAGCATACAAGTTGTTTTGAAATTTGCTGCACTAGCGTCGAAGAGTACCGCTCAAAAGAAGCTCGATCGTGCATGTCAAAGCTATGGTATAAGTTATGACAAACTAAATGCTATTCTTCCTCTACTTTTAACGTCACAGGTAGCAACCCACATGATGCATTTTTCTTGTTGCAGACAGCACACCTGGACGAGAGGCGCTGTACTGGACTGTTGACTCCACAGAACAAGAGGTAAGAGACGCACCAGCTGTATTCTTTTGACTTCCTGTTTTCTAAAATATTGTTTGTAGAACTGAACCTCCGTGGCTGAATTTTCCAATAAACGGGGGACGTGTTAGACAGGAATGGTTCAAAGTACAGTACAACAAACCACTGTTATGGTTGTTTATTTAGTTTGGTCCGGTGAACAGAAATGTAGGAATACTACCTGCTGGCAAACGAGACGTGGCATCATTGTTAGACTACCGAACAAAGGACTTTCAACAAAAAGTAGAAACCGGCGTGGCATCACGCATCTCTTGGTGCAAAGCAAAGTCATTTGCGTCGATCTTCTAAAAAGGATAAAGAAGCAGCACATTGTCGACCACGAGAAGAACTGGATGGAACCTGTCTCTAGATTAAAGTTCCTCTACAAAAACAAAAGGTGGGAACAAACTTTTCTTTAACGATGTGACAGGTGTCAGACAAAGATACATTTTGTAATAATTCCTTTTCAGATCAGCCGAGAGTTTAATAATGACAAAAAGGTGAACAACTGCAACATGATCATATGCTGGACTGAGCAGCCTAGACTTACGAAGCTGGATCTTGCCGATGAAACCGTTTTCTGTTAGAAACACTGTAAACACCCGTCGTGTTTCTAGCACACTATATGGCGTGCATACGTGTTGTTGCCTAATACTGTCTCCGCAAAGGAATTTTCAAGCTGACAAATGACTGATCTCCACAAAACGTTATCGTATTGTGGTTTTACTCTAGTTTAGCAAATCAAACCAATTGTTCCTGTTGGGATGCTACTAGAATGAATCCCAACTTGGATACCATAAATGATTTATCCTCAATAAATACAGAATGCAAAAATTATACGAATATGAAGTACAGAGTATCAGATTGTATCCTAAATGTAACTTCGAAACTGGCGGAACATACGTTTGACTATCTATGGACCACGCTTCCGTTTATTAGACGTACTCAAAATTGGCCTATCCGCAAAAACCGAAGTGCGCGTACCACCTATTGCAGTACGGACAGCAATTGTACTGCACCGATGATGTGGTACGTGGAGCGTTGGGCGCTGCGCACGTGACGTACGTGGCGTACCTCCAATTCCCTGCCTACTCTGTGGACGCAGTATGCCGTCCGAAAACTCCCGCTGCTGAAATATCTCAGAACAAGACAGAACACGACTCTAGTATTGTTGCGTGAAACTAAACCCGCCAGGGTAGCCGAGAGCGCTAACTCGCTGCTTCCTGGACTCGGGTAGGCGCGCCGGCCCCGGATCGAATCCGCCCGGTGGATTAACGACGAGGGCCGATGTGCTGGCGAGCCTGGATGTGGTTTTTAGGCGGTTTTCCACATCCAGCTAGGTGAATACCGGGCTGGTCCCCATGTTCCGCCTCAGTTACACGGCTCACTGACATCTGAACACTTTCGCACTATTCCATGGATTACACTCGACGCAGACAGTTGGGGTACACTAATTGCGTCCCAGGGGGTACGGGGTGGCGGCAGGAAGGGCGTCCGGCCACCCCTTAAACATTGACATGCCAATTCCGATTAACGATGTCTGACCCTGCGTAACTGCGGGACGAGGCTCAAGAGAGAGAATTCTTCCGTGAAGAATCGCTTCAATGTAAATCGTACTCCACAGGGAGGTAAAGAATCATCACTCGAGGAAACGGAATAACAGCTCTCTCCCCAGAAAAACAATATTAAATATTTATTTCATTCAAACATAAATCGAAAAGAGTTTATTGAGTATTAAATGTATGATTGCGAAATCCTGCCGCCCCGCAACGCCGTAAAGCTCAAACCAAGGACCAACAAGATTAATGGAATGGCCAGATCTGTAGGGCCAAAAAAAAAAAAAAAAAAAATGATAAGAGAGACGCAATGCGCGTAAAAATTATAAGCGTATGTACTCAAATATTACTACGAAATAGGTACTACAAGATATTCACAAAATTTCCATATTTTGGCATCCCTAGATGTAATAAGGGAGAAGTCGGTGCAGAGATCTGTTATAGAAACTTTGCAGCAGATTACAATTATGTAGTGTACCGGTACTCGAAACCCGGACCTTTGTCTTTCGCAGGCGTGTGCCCCATCGATTGGGCATTTGATATAGAAGGGTCACACAAAACTTAAGTCTGTAGATAGCAAAACGGCAATTCAGTTAACTTCATTAATTTCATTCTCAGAACCTAAATACGATATTCGTCAATGTCAGAGAGGTAACAACGTAAGTGCAGTAAATCAGGCAAGAAAAATTAGAAAGTCTTCATTTAATCGATCTATGACAGGCAGAAATTAATTAAAAATGCTTAGTGCAGATAATAATTACTGAAAGAGTTAATACGGGTATATTTGAATAACACACAGCAAAAGTATGAAATTCAAGAAAGTAATCTTTCACTGCTGACTCAAGATGACTCTCGTCGGTACGTTGACCACTGGGAGATAACAACAAACTCAACGTGTTGTCATGTTGGTCAACATCCAAAGTACACACTGTGGCGCCTGGGAGACTTTCGTGACTCCGGCTCCTCGAGGAAAAATATTTACGACGGCTATTTACTTCCTGATTTCAAGGGACGGACGCGGCGCCTTAGTATTGAGTGTGTACTAACAAATACGGACGGGCCTTTAGGAAAACAGTATGAAAGTACTGGTGAGTGATGAAACATGGCACCCAATTTCTCGTCTTAAACTTCCCAGCAAAACCCAGAGACGAAAATCTAGAATTACAAGTACCTCATTACATGGTAAATATTGACACTGTTAGGTTTGTTGCTCATGGATATTACTTACTTTAATTAACAAATGTTTAATTAAAAAACTATTTCCAGTACTTGGTTTATACTAGATATGTGCTGCTTCATTATGTTTTAGTACTGGTTCGATTTTCCTGACTATATCATTATAAAACCGTTAGTATCCGTAACAAACCGCCTGCAGTCGACTTGATGATTGTGCGACAAAGGCTACAGTTACGTGATTTCAAAACAACAGGAGTACCAAAATTCGGCGAGAAAGTGCCAGCAACAAGCAAATACATATCTAATTGTCAATTCAACTTGTTCTGCGATTAGTACTCAGGCTGACAGTTTATACCTGGAGAAATGCAACAGTAGATGTTTGCAGATGGTATAACGCATGCTATAAATTAAAACTATTAATATAATAGTGTGATGAAACATTCGTTAAATTTTACTTTGAAATGATGTTGCAAAGGTTCTGGGCCGTGTTAGTAAATGGTGTGAGCATGTTTAGCGCAGGAGTACTGCAGTTTTATATTCAGTGCCTTCCACACATTGCTACCATCATATAATGAGGCAATAGCTGATGCAACGAACAGTACAGCACCAGTTATTACCCATTGTCCATTGTGCCTGCCCGTATCTTCATATGTGTGCCTGGCATAAACAACTATGTTCAAGAAAAGTGTACGTGAGTTGTTCTGCGGTTTTTTCTGGCTTGAAACAAATGAAATTAAAAAATCCGTGACGTGACGTTGGCAGACACCTTCAGACAGAGGCCACGCTTTTTCGCACCATATATCACTCAAATGAGCAGCAAGAGTTACGGCTCTTTACGTTTCGCTTTTATATTTAAAAGAATTAAATGGATTACCTATAACAGTCCCCTCTCGTAATATCTGGAAGCCCACGATACATCGTATGACAATGTAGCATGGTTTATAAACTCATACGTCATCAATTTGTGGCACCTGCGTACGTTGACAGGTTGTCTTTAAAACTTTCTAGCAGCTCTGTGAGTTTATATAGGCTAGTTTCATACTGCGGCACAAAATTAATTTGGTTTTTCGTGAACGGCTCTCTGAAGCTTACTGTTTAAGCACCAAGTGAACTGACCTGGATTACAGGAGCTTTAGTTTATGTAATATGACTAACGGGAAACACGAGCTATGGACCTGTTTACAGTGAAATGAAGTGTATGGAGTCATTGGTGCTACATTGTCTGACTTTAAGATGTCTTCCACCGTGCCGTGTGCTTCTCGCAACTTCGTTAACAGGCGACTCTATGGGAGACAAAACGTTTATTATACGCTGCTTCTGTCTGTGGCTTCAGATTATCATCAAAATGACCCATTCCTCTTTCTCCCACCGTGGAGTTTCTTTGATTCCGAGCTATATGCCTGCTGTTTAGACTCCCGTCCGAAAGTGTGTTGCGCAAAGAGCACAGTTTGGATAAGTTTGTGAAGAGCAACTGCTGTTGGTTCGGTACCGAGAGTGCTCGTAGTCTCCAAGTACCGAAAGTGAAGGATACTTGGAGGATAACTTTTATAGCGCTTCAGTTTTAAGCGAGTTTCATCTCTCTGCGGGCGACCGTGGTGGCTTTCATCGTCAAGTGTGCTCTGAAACATTTAAGAAGTTCCGGAGAAGAATGTGCAATAGAGAAAAAGAGAAATGCTGCAAAGTGACAGAAAAAGCTCCGCAGTTCCAGTACTGATTTACATTCACATGTAAATAGTACAGTTTCACATAAACATTCCTACTTTAATCCTCTGTTGCTCCGTAATGACAAAAGTTGTAAGTGAGCTTGCGCGGTGGTTACGACATGAGGCTGACATTCGGAAGCGGGGCGAATACAAATGCAATTTCCGCGATTTCCTTGAATCACGTCAGGTGAACGCTGAAATGGTTCCTTTGAATGCCACACTCAGTAAGTATCCTTTCCCACCTGCGTGCAACCCGAGATAGTGTTTCATCTATAGCGCCCATGTTGCAGTCGAGATATTAACCATCTTCATATTTGCTTAAAGTAGTATCTTTTGCGCGTAATAGAAGGTCGCTCAGCCTGCATACGATAAACGCTGATATTTCATATTCACGTGTGTCAAGATGGGTACATTATGAATGCTATAAATGAAACCTCTGGCAGCATTAAAAGCAGCTTTATTCTGAAGGTGAGTCCTCCCATATTTTTCAACAGCAAATACTCAAGAATTATCTGGGAATAAGAGCCGGCCGCAGTGGCCGAGCGGTTTTAGGCGCTTCAGTCTGGAACCGCGCGACCGCTACAGTCGCAGGTTCGAATCCTGCCTCGGGCATGGATGTGTGTGATGCACTTAGGTTTAAGTAGTCCTAAGTTCTTGGGGACTGATGACCTCGGATTTAAGTCCCATAGTGCTCAGAGACATTTGAACCATTTTTGGGAGTAAGATATCAAGAGTAAGATGCCTACCATCATAGCCAGGGAAGCTACTTATGAATATTATTTAGACACATTAGCTACTGTGAATCGTATGAGACAGAATAATGAATAAATTTACCCTCAGTTAAGAATCACATAAGTCATGTACCTTTTAGGATAGTTAGAAATATATACCATTCAGTTTGTTTGATTCCTGACACATTCTGATTGTTTTTCCTTGTACACGACCAATTACAAAACATAAACCACAAACTCTTGGTAGGCTGATTTCATACCACAGCACTTTGCTTAAAAAGAATACAAGAACGTAAGAGCGATAGTGTGTTATCATGTTATTTATATAGGAAACAGGTAAAAAGAAAATCATTGTATCCATTTGTGTATTAGATTTTTATTTATTTGCAATGGTTATTACACACGAACGAAGAAAATAAATGCTCTCTCCTCTTTGTAAGTGAACCTCTGTTAAAATTTAGATATTTTATCTTTGTTCTTGGCGTAACTGACACATTCCACTTGCAGGTTCTCACAGTACTGTACACTAGTTTCACACACAGCTTTATTCTAAACGGCTTCAGTATACTGCCTCAGGTTCTGATGGCATCTTGGTGTTACGGCGTCTTTCGAACTTTCAAAGAGTCATCTTTGCAGGCGTTCTTGATTTCCGCGGACAGGAAAAAGGAACATGGAACTAAATATGGAGCTCTCGACTACATGTACCACGGATGACTCTTCAGATCTGAAGGAGTTACACAGCAGGTCTTCTGTGTTCCCCCTCCCTACTGACATGACGCGGTGTCGAGCCATGGACACTAGTCTCCGGCAAATCTCTCCCTTATTACCTGATACAATTTAGGAAGCCATATAGAAACAAGATACAACTATCCAACGCTGTAACGTGGCCACTGCCAGAGACGAATAGGCTATGGCTCTCTTCATACTCTCGTCCCCATTCGTACTTTCCACTTTCACATAATATCTTCACCCAAAATTACTGATATAACTGACTGACAATATCTATACATCAACTCTTGTCATAAGGGAAAGTGCCTAGCCCTGGGTGAGAGATTCCTCGATCCGAATATTGCATTATCGATATTGTATCTATGTCAAATTTTACGCTTCCTTGAGTTATTGCGACACCATCGGAAAAAATGGGGTGTTCCTCTTAAATATAACTGGACACCATATTACGATGTGCGTGGTAAAAAACGCTGACATTTTTTATCGTATCAGATGTGTTACAGTCACGGATTACTACGATGGCTGTTAGAGATTAACTGGCTGGCAACATAGAGTACATTACATTCGTCACCATGAATGGCTGCTACAGCAGTTAAAATAATGTTGGCGGACGTGTTCAGGAATTAAAAACTCCGGGTAAGTTTAAAAAGTAGTGTACAGTAGGGGTCAACTTACCAGTATGACGTACTAAGATACAACAGCGTTATCACACCCATCCCAACAGCATCAGTGCATAATTACAGGCCAGACGGGTTGCTTTGGACCTGTGAATGTGCACTAATTCGGTTGAGAAGGGTGTGATAAAGCCTTTGCACCCTGTTACTAGGCAAGCTGCCACACAACTGTTGTAATTGATCCTTGATGCGCCGAATACCAGTGTTCTGACTGATATGAAGTCGGAGATGGTCCCACACACTTTCCGTTGGGGTTAGATAATAGGATACTGCTGGCGACAGGAGTACCGCAAAGTCTTACATACAGTTCATAGAGACATGTCAATATATGGTCAAACACTTCAGTACTGTAAAGTGGCACAAGCATGCTGTGACATGTGAGGTAACACATGAGAGTGCAGGATGTTCGCGATGTACCATTGTGCTCTCAGTATTCCCTCAATCACTACCAACAATGCCAATGGCTCGCCTTATCATGACACATCCAAGTGCCTTTCCAAAACATTAAAAGAATGCTCTCTACAGGTCACCGCCGTTCTCGTCGACGTTGGTTATAGGGGGAGGGGGAAGGGGGAGGGGGTAGCACAGAAGCATCGTTCACTGTTGAACACAATGCGACGCCATTCAGCATTCCGTGCTTCCCGGTCTCTACAAACGTGAACGTTTGTGTTCTGGTGTTAATGGCAGCCTACGCATTGGATGGTAATTCCCTAGTCCAATTGCTGGATAATCTGCGACTAATGGTGCTGGATGATGCACATGTTGCGATGAGTCCATTACTTGTACATGGATAGCAGCCACAGATGTGAAAGGTTTACGGTGTGATTGGTGCACCGTACGACACCCGTCCCTCGTGGTGGTCAGACGTAGTAGATCTCAAAAATGCTTCAAATGGCTCTGAGCACTATGGAACTTAACATCGGAGGTCATCAGAACTACTTGAACCTAACTAACCTAAGAACATCACACACATCCATGCCCGAGGCAGCATTCAAACCTGCGACCGTAGCAGTCGCGCGGTTCCGGACTGAAGCGCCGAGAACCGCTCGTTCACCGCGGCCGGCAGTCGATATCAACCTTGACGACAAACGTGCATCTATGCACATTCCCATCCCGTCCAATATAAGGCCATCTTCACACCCAGAAGGCCTGCGAATCCGAATATTGTACGAGCCGACCAACAGGTAAAATGGAGTCCCACAGTGAGATCTCTTACAAACGCTGTCAAGCGTTGATAATGCTGTTTCACATGTGTACAAACCTCTCCGCACCCTTCACATTGTTCACTCAACATCTCAAACTCTTAAACTTTCCCTTTATGCCCTATCAGGCCTGGTACCCACACTAAACCTGAAAAAGACTTATGTGTCGCGTGTGGGGCTCAGTTGGGAAGAAGTTACACCTGGGTATAAAACAATGAATATCATTTATTTTAATAACAACGTAAATTCAGGCTTCTTCATCCTGGAGCATTAATTAACAAGAACACAAATTGTCTGGACCGCGAGGTGAGTTGTCAGTCTCTGAACACAATAACAGTATAAAATGGAGATGGCAAAGTCCAGGATGGCTGAGCATCAGGAGCCAAAGTCTCAGTGTAACAAGGATGAAGGCTGCTGGCAGCTCCAATTATCTCCCGTAGCAGCGTCCTTCAGTTGGCGAGGTCCGCAGCTCGTGGTCGTGCGGTAGCGTTCTCGCTTCCCGCACCCGGGTTCCCGGGTTCCCGGGTTCGATTCCCGGCGGGGTCAGTGATATTCTCTGCCTCGTGATGACTGGGTGTTGTGTGATGTCCTTAGGTTAGTTAGGTTTAAGTAGTTCTAAGTTCTAGGGGACTGATGACCATAGAGTCCCGTAGTGCTCAGAGCCAGAGCCAGTTGGCGAGCTGGCTCCGATGTAATGGAATTATTTGGGAGTACAAGTACCAGATTAGCAAGGATGTAGACTGCTGGCAGTTGTAAATATCTCCGGTAGATGGGAGACAGGTGTGAGCTCCGACAGATGAGATGTTGAGTGTGGCAAGTGTAAAGCTCATAATGTACACTGAGTGAAAGTTCGGAGGTTGAACATGAGCTCCTACGGATGAGCCACTGGGTGCACCTGGTATAGAGCGCAGAACATGCACTGAGTTAGGGCTCAGAGACTGCGGATGAACTCTTGTGGATGAGGCCCTGGCTGCGGCTGGTGTAGAGCTCAGAGTGTGTGCTGAGTGGATGTTCGGAGGTGGAGAGTCATCTCCAATAGATGGACCGCTGGATGCTGCTGGCGTAGAACCTGGAGTGTGCTCGGAGGTTTAGCTTGAACTCCGAAGGAAGGTCGATAACAACCAGCATAAAGCCTGGAGAGTGTGCTGAGCGAATGCTGGGAGTTGGTACGTAAGTTGCAACGGGTGAACCGCTGGATGCAACTAGCGTAATGCATGAGTTGTGCACAGTGAGAATACTACCTGCAAGTCGTTACGTGGCGTTTTAAAAAGGCAGACTGAAGGATATCAGTGTGGAGGCTATGACTTGCGCACACAACCTAGTGCTGTGATTGCAACTTCATGGTCGTTTATTCGCCTTCTGCTGACCACAGCTGCTGGCGCTTCTAGTGGCGGCTGCAAGAGAGCCTGTGAGGAACAAACCAACATATTTTCGTCATTGTCCAGACAGTTTATATACAAGTGTTTCATTTGCGAGGCAGTACTGGCCTTCCGGCTAAGAGACTGCTTCTGGCGGACCATACTGTTCGGCGGAAGGCCAGGAACACGGCGGTGCACTGGGCACACGTGTATATCTTGCAGCTGTAATGGCAGCCATGTAGCTGCCGTTCTGCTTGTCATAGAGAATCGCAGCTCTAATCATTTACATACCCGCTGAAGACGTGTACATGTACAAAGTTACACTGCCTGCGAGCTATCTACTGGGCGTTTCACTTTTTTGTGTCAGGCAGTGTAGCTGTCAACCTAAGCGGCAGATAGGAAAATGTGAGTAGAGAATAAGAGAAAGGAACATTGGTCTAAAACTGACCGCTATGGGATACACATAAGGAACATACTTTTTAACCAACGAGTAACTGTTTATTTGCACAGTATGTCAGAGACAACCTCAGCAAGCTGCTATTTGTAACTCTGACTGCCAGTAAATGATACCTGGAGACGATATTATCAGCACTGGGCCACAGGAATAGGCTCTGCCGTGTGGGACCACAACTTCAGGTGATTATGCTTTACACGTCCATCACAAATGCTCAAAACTAAATTGTTTTCTTAATTGCTCGAGTCGTCTGAGTTAGTTAATCCTATACAAATGGAATAACACTGGTGTCCAAAATTTAGGCAAGAAACTGCTATTTCCTCATCCTGTGTCTAACTCAGGATATACGAGTAATAATACAAACTGTCAACAGTTGTCGTTACGATCGTGTTCTGCACGGGAGATGGCATTCCAGTCAACAGACAACCACGCCAGCAGTGACGCCAGGGCACCTACCACAGGGGGTAGTGTTTGCAGGGTAGTCCCACATCCACAATCGCTGTGTACACAGTCACAGACGGTGCAGTATGGCACAGAGAAGAAGCCTATAAACTCTCTGCTGTGGAGAGTCATAGGAAGAATGGAAGCAAGAGATCCGCAAGCTGATGTGGTCTGATGTGAATCGTTCTGTTGTTTCTCCGATGAGGCGACAGTTTTGAAGACCGAAACAGTATCTCGGAGACGAGACAGGGCCGACCACTTGTAACACCAGAAAGAGTGAACCGTTACTTGGCTGTAGCAGCACGACGGTATGGCCTTGTTCCTGCAGTGCAACTGGCATCTGACTTTGTAGCATCCCTTGATGTGTTGTATCGACGCAAACGGAATACAGGAGGCTTTAACAGAGTGGCTTTCACTGTTGGAGACCTGCTTTCTGTTAATCTCTGTCGTGTCTTCATAGAAGGGGCTTCAAGAGTTGGGCCGTCAACATGCCACCTCCATGGTCGAAAGGTGGGCCAATGTTCTTTCCAGAGATGAGTACAGACTTGGTCTAGAGAGTGATTCTCCACGGTGTCGCATGTGGATGGCACGTGGAACACGATTTCGGGACCCAAACATTGGATTCAAATGGTTCAAATGGCTCTGAGCACTATGGGACTTAACTTCTAAGGTCATCAGTTCCCTAGAACTTAGAACTACTTAAACCTAACTAAGGACATCACACACATCCATGCCAGAGGGAGGATTCGAACCTCCGATCGCAGCGGTCGCGCGGTTCCAGACTGTAGCGCCTAGAACCGCACGGCCATTGCGGAAAGAGACCGATATGGAGAGGGATCCCTAATAGTGGGGTCAGGGTTATGTTGACCACTCGAACACCTCTTCGTGAAATTGTTCAGGTGAAGCAGCGAGATTGAACTGTTGACAGGTACCGTGAGGAGACCTTGGGATCTCACGCGCGGTTGTTGCGAGTTGCCGTGGGCCCATACTTCATATTGCTGATCGACCTCATGCAGCAGGATTGGTTGATATTTTTTTGGAAACGGAAGATATTGCACACATGGCGTGGCCGGCTCGCTCTCTCCATTTGAATCCCACAGAGCATATCTGGGAGAAGGTTACCATCACGTCCGCATCCACCAACCACTCTCCAAGACTTCTGAGCAGCTCTGCAGGAAGAATGGGCGTTATTGGCTCAACACGAGATTGCTGACATCATTCACAGCATGCCCCGTCGTTGTCAGGCCTGTATTGGTGCGAGACGCTCACATCCCATACTGAGCACATTAACCAGCTGTCAGAATGTATGTGTGCAAATTAGAAGATGGAAAAATACGAAGAACATTTTTGACTAGCGTTATGCATGTTACAGCTGATTACGTTCTGTATTCCTATTGTTTCTACTTTACTATCACTTGTTTGTACTGTGTTGTGGCAAAATATATGCAACCTTGCAAAATTTCCTTCTGTTGCTTTAATTTTGGACATCCGTGTACATCTGAAATTATTACATTATTACATTACATTACATTCTCGTAATTACCTGGTATTTACATGTAACCCACAAATCTATATCAACTGTGCCAAGACAATAACTATGTTTCCAGATTAGTGACAATTCTACTTTTGTACTGTCTGATCAATGCCACCTCCATTTGGGTCCTCCATAGTTCCCGTGAATCGTTTAAAGGAAGGCTAGGAGATTCCTTCCAAGAAGACACGTTTAGTTCCTTATTCACAGTCTCGCAGTTCGAGCTTATCCTCTGCCTCGAATGACCAGGTCGCCGATGGATATTAGACCTTTCTCTTTCATCCTCTTTCGATCTGCATTGTTTGGAGTCACAGTAGAAAATATCAGCAGACCCATCAGGGAGATTCCACTGCGATACTAAAAAGTAGGTACAACGGCCTTACTTCCTACCGAAACGCAATCCGTTCTGCGAGCTCAGCATCAGCTATCGCAAAGTATTTCTATGCATTACCCTACTCAGTCACTTCACACAGAACTTTATAGTGTATTACAACTTTGTATAATGTTGTATAATCCTTTATCGTGCTCCTTCGCGTTTAGCCATTTTATTGTCAATTGGCTTTGTGACAGAAATGCAGATAATTAGTTTTGACCACAAATACGTAGTTCTGCCGGTATGAGATAGATTGGGTCCGAATCTCTATCACTGTGCTACGTACGAAGTTCATATTACTGTCACAAGCCTTAGCTTTAAATATTGCGCGATTTAAAATATGTATCTAACATCACAGTTACCTAAATCTGTACATATTTCACTGTAATCATGCGACAGTTTGGTGAAAGTGTAACAAACATAATTACAAACACTGTATTTTCAATTATTTTGTTTGCACTTTCTGCAAGCGTCGGAATTACAGCTCTTTAAAGAATTCCTGCTTTTGCTACTTTGTAGTTATCTAATATGCACAGGGCTAAGAAAAGAATTTCAGTTCACCAAGGAAACATAACGTGTTCATCCTATATACCAAAAATACCTGTAAACTATTTTACCAGTTTATCACAAATGATATCTGATTTTCTCAGCAACGTATGTGTTCTGTACAAAACAAGAATTGCCTTTTCCTAACTTTTGCTTAACACAGTATAAGTACTGGGACAGAATAACAGTAAACCTGAAATCGTCGATCAGTAAGGAAACGTAGTGAGACAAGAATTTATCACCTCAAAAACGTATGTATCCGAGGTCCAACGCAAACACTGTCCTTGAAGTTGTGTATCTCATTCAGATTTATGTTGATAATACCATATTTACTTTCCTAAGACTTCTACAAACTGAACCAAACAAGATAAATGCGGTTTTAGATGGAACGGAACTAACATTTAAGCAACTGAACTCTTGCAAAATGTCTTTCTTCATCGACGTAATGATGTAAGCACAGTAATAATGAATCTTACATATCCGTTCTTCAATGCATGGGACACTTGTAGTGACTTTCTCTAAAATCTGAATAGCTCATGCTGTTGTTTTCTTCCGAAACCAAAGGCCGCCTTGTCAAAACATGATACAGAAGAATGTGTACAGCAGTATTTCGTATGGTGACTTTCCTTAAAATTCGTCTTTTTTAACTTTAAGTGTAAAATATTTTTTCATAAATTTCCGCATGTAGTTTTATGAGGCACTTAAAATAGTATACTCTACAGCAGACCATTTGCCTCTGATCGGAAACAGTATTACTCCTTAGTTTATGGGCATCTCGGAAAATGTCTCAGCAAAATGTTGGTGTTTTTCAAACATTCTTGCCTTTTGGAGAAAACAATATTTCCTCTCATATCAGAGAGAACACTCATACGCTATACATTACTTCAGTATTATAACAATAAGATCGTGCGTGAAAGTACTGCAGTAAATAAAAAGTAATGTTCACTCAGTAATCTGATTGCAGTCGGAACTGACTTGTCGGTTGATTGAAATGTCTTTTCGTGTGATGACGTCACTTACTGTACATCTCCTCTATGGTCCACGCTCTCTAGAAATGAGTCGAGATTAACGCATCAAATAGTCTGATGGCCGCTGAAAGTGAGTATCAGACGAAAAATATGTAAATGATGAGACGCCACTGAAAACAACTGCTCAGCTACTCACACCAAAACACCGCTAGCACCCAAGAGGAATTAATTACGTTTGTGTTCTTTCAGCAGGCTCAGCTATTAAATTTACTCTCTGGCTGTTCAATTGTCCCCCCCCCCCCTTTTTTCCGAAGACCGAGGCGACACCACAGTATGTCAGCGTAGGTTCAACGGCTCGTTCTATTAGACGCTATCGTAACGAGTTTTGCTGTTTATAGTTAACCGCCATTGCAAGAAGCATTAGTAGTTTCAGACAATTTAGCGAAAACTAGTTAAAGCAGAACTTACCTACAACTTAAGAGAAGCGCGTGCTTGGAGCCGTGTTAAACATTTGTACTGGAAGATACAATAAATAGCGAGGTAAAATGATTCAGCTTCTGTGATATCTCTGTCTGTAATCAAATCTCAATTTAATACTCGCAGCATTCAGCACAGAACTAGAAGTGTAAATAAGTTGTTCTGAATCATTACCTCGTCCCTGAAATGGGGTGAAGCGGTCAATCAATTGTTTAAAATTATTTGCGTGCGACTCGAAGCTTTGTCCAAATAATGTAGTATAAAATATAAATTTACCGAGCAAGGAGATCACCGTTATAAGTGGCAGGTACCTCCGCCATCTTAAACGCTTGTTGCAACTGTCCAGTGATAATCGTTCTGGAACATACGACGTTTGTACCTCAATTTCTCTCTTTGTTGGACGTAAAAATGTCTATATGTAGCCGAGATGAGTAACCCAAGTTTTAGTGGAAATGCTATAGGTATCTCAATCTAGATCAATAAAATAACAATGGATCTCCGAAGTCAACTGTACTCCTTTGTTTGATATGTCGACATTTTTTAAGGTCATCCCAGTGACTAAAGACATTTTGAAACGTGGCGACTCAGAGCTATACTTACGATGCTGTGAAAAGTTCACCATGACGCTAGATATGGTTAAGCTTACACGTCCTTTAGACGAAAGCCTCGAGTCCGTGCCTTATAAGTAACAAGCAAATAAATAAACTGTTGTACGATACTTCCAAGGCATCAAAAGAGAGCAGCATGCACGGAAATGCAGAATCAATACTGTGTTTTGTGAATAACATCATACTGAATAAAAACAATTGAGGGTCGACATTTTAGTTGCTTCAGTGTTTCATAATGACACGCCCTAACGCACAAAACTAATTAACCGGCCATGGACGCTTACAAAATAAAATAATAATTTCTTTTGGGTCAATGTCCGTGTGCTAGTCTTTCAATTTCATGTCGATAATATAACCGAGTTCACCAACCCCAGAGAGGGGACCTACGGTTTGATATGGAATTCAAGCAACATGCCGTTCTTGGCGACTTGTCATGTCGTTCAGATGTGATGGCTTGGTCAAAGGCGGATTAAAAATTCCCGTGGTTTGACCGTGATTCGATCCTGCGACCCGTCTGTATACAGGTACGGGCTTCATCGCACTAGGTCCTGCAGCCTACGAGCTTAATCCTTACATTATTTTTCACGTCCTGTGAAATGTCATCTATGTTATACCTCAGTAGTACGGTCTGGGTATAACACTCTCGTTGTTAAGCAGAAGAAGTACTCTCTAACTGCAAAGCATATTTTTGTGTCTCAAAAAGGTGTAAACATGGATGAGTGCGACAGCGTTCACTGGCGGAGGCGTTCGTTCAGAGAGCCTGGCTGGAGCTTCGCCTCCGCGCGGGGAGGAACGCCTTATTGTCAGCCATAGCTTGGCCAAAGGATTATGGAGATTGCCCGCTACTGATCTCCGATTCTGGAGGCGGGACGGGAAAAGCGCGCCATAAATTGTCAAGTCGGAAAGGAAAGGGGGCGTTGTGAAACGGCTGCCGCGCTCGGGAACGAGACGGTGGGACAGCGGCAACCGTGTGAGGGGATGTATCAGTTTCTGTTCTGATACCACTCGCCGTGCTTCCTACACTGGTTCAATGTTCAATACTTAGTTCACGACCTGCTTAAAAACGTGTATGAAGTAAGTAGTACTGCATAAGAGAAAGAGTCGTGCTACAGCGAAGCACAATGACATTCGGAGAGTGTGTAATTACTACTTAGATTTTGTGAGACCCTGATTCAAAGTACTTCTCACGACTCTGCAAACATCTAATTACATGAACGGCATCTCTATGAATGTTGTTGTTGTTGTGGTCTTCAGTCCTGAGACTGGTTTGATGCAGCTCTCCATGCTACTCTATCCTGTGCAATCTTCTTCATCTCCCAGTACCTACTGCAGCCTACATCCTTCTGAATCTGCTTAGTGTATTCATCTCTTGGTCTCCCTCTCCAATTTTTACCCTCCACGCTGCCCTCCAATGCTAAATTTGATGATCCCTTGATGCTTCAGAACATGTCCTACCAACCGGTCCCTTCTTCTTGTCAAGTTGTTCCACAAACTCCTCCCCAATTCTATTCAGTACTGTTGTGGATTGGCAAGACAGCCAATCCACTAGGAGGAAGCCGAAAGGCAGGCGTTTACGCTCACGCAGGCTGGCGGGAGCTCTGGAACAGGACACGGAAATGAGAATAGCCAAAAACGTACGTAGCTGTTGGAATACTTAACTTTAATCCATAATTGGTGAACATCGCTCTTGACGGTACATGTTTTACAGCATCAATAGTGACTGGTAATGGCGCCTTGCTAGGTCGTAGCAAATGACATAGCTGAAGGCTATGCTAACTATCGTCTCGGCAAATGAGAGCGTAATTTGTCAGTGATCCATCCCTAGCAAAGTCGGCTGTACAACTGGGGCGAGTGCTAGGAAGTCTCTCTAGACCTGCCGTGTGGCGGCGCTCGGTCTGCAATCACTGATAGTGGCGACACGCGGGTCCGACGTATAGTAACGGACCGCGGCCGATTTAAAGGCTACCACCTAGCAAGTGTGGTGTCTGGCGGTGACACCACAAGTACCTCCTCATTAGTTATGTGATCTACCCATCTAATCTTCACCATTCTTCTGTAACACCACATTTCAAAAGCTTCAATTCTCTTCTTGTCCAAACTATTTATCGCCCATCTTTCACTTCCATACATGGCTACACTCCATACAAATACTTTCAAAAACGACTTCCTGACACTGAAATCTACAGTCTATGTAAACAAATTTCTCTTCTTCAGAAACGCTTTCCTTGCCATTGCCAGTCTACATTTTATATCCTCTCTACTTCGACCATCATCAGTTATTTTGCTCCCCAAATAGCAAAACTCCTTTACTACTTTAAGTGTCTCATTTCCTAATCGAATTCCCTCAGCATCACCCGACTTAATTCGACTACATTCCATTATTCTCGTTTTGCTTTTGTTGATGTTCATCTTGAATAGATATTATTAATTCATTACCTATTCCATTGAAGGCCTGAGTTCAGCGGATATTGCAATTTAGTGGCGTGAAAACGTTGAACTAATAGCCTTTAAGTTCTGGAACTGAATTGCAACAATAAAATCTAGAGGACAGAACACTTTCTCAATATTTTTTTTCTCTGTGGTCATGTTATCCGTTTCGGAACTGAATTGACATACATTTTATATAGTTTAAAATATTACACTTCCTTTATGATTTTGATAAATGGTTTTCGTCACCGAGATACAAGCTCACTTCTCTCAAAAAGGACACTGACGGATTTGGAGCGTTGTTGGTGGTGTAACCCGCCTCCATAGCCGAGGTCAGAGTGGCACGCTTGTACGGTGGCACTCGACTCGGTGGTACGCCAGTTCGAATCCCGGCGGTCGAAAGTTTTCACTGCCAGTGTTGGACCGGCAAGGGGAAGAGGGGTAGTAACGTAAGGTACTGAGTCGTCAGTCTTTGCGTCTATTTCCTGGCCTTATTTCCAAACCTCTCTGCAGTGTTTCATTAAGCGAGGGCCTGTGACACTGGTGGTGATCCGTCCGTCAAATGCGGACATAAGCTGAGAGGAGAGAAGTTGACAGCGTGCCATCAACAGATGTCTCCCTCTTCCTTCCGTTCATTTACGACAACACAACCCCTCAACAAGCACTCACTACACATTTAACGTTACAAAACAGGTCGAAGAAAGGCCGTGACAGTCGGCCGTTGTGGCCGAGTGGTTCTAGGCGTTGCAGTCCGGAACCGCGCTGATGCTACGGTCGCAGGTTCGAATCCTACCTCGGGCATGGATGTGTGTGATGTCCTTAGGTTAGTTAGGTTTAAGCAGTTCTAAATCTAGGGGACTGATGTTAAGTCCCATAGTGCATAGAGCTATTTGAACCAAAGGCCGTGACAAAGTACGTCCACGAGCACGCTGCCTAGAATGGTCATGTTGGATACCTTTATGTGCTCCTGTACACTTACATACACATTTACGTGACTACTCAGAAATTCACACTTAAATTATGTATTAATTTTACTGCACCTCGTGTCATTTTTGAAAATTTTTCCTCTAATCTCTATTTTCTGTACTCATATGTACCTGATGATTCAACTTTAGTGTTGCGAAGCTTTTTGTAGTAATAAAGGATCATTCGACAGCTGCTGCGGTTTCCTCTACGAAGAATCACACTTAAGTGCTTTGCAGAGAATTCATCAAACCAGACTAATCCCCTGCAGTTCCACTCTCGAACAAAAAAATGGCTCCGTGGCACTCTCGCGATAATACAAAACGAGTTGCCTGCCTTTGAACTTTTTCGATGTTCTCCGTGAGTCCTACCTGGTAAGGATCCCATACGTAGCAGCAGTACTACAGAAGAGGACAGACGTGTGTGATGTAGGCATTCTCTTCAGTAGATCGGTTGTATCTTCTAAGTGTTCTGCCAATAAATCGCAGTCTTCCGATCGCCTTCCCCTCAACATTTTTTATGTACTCGTTCCAGTTTAAGTTGCTCGTACCTGTAATCCCTAGGGATCTGACTGAATTTACCGCCTTTAGATTTATGTCTTCATCGGATTCCTTTTAGTACTCATGCTGATGAGCTCACGTTTTTCATTATTATGAGTCAAATGCCACTTTACGCAGCACACAGGCATTTTGTTTAAATCATTTTGCATTTGGCTTGCATCTTCAGGTGACTTTACTAGAATGTTGTACGGAGTTCACTTGCGCGCCTCACATCATCTGCAAGTAGCCTTAGAGGCATATTCAGACATCCTGGTGAATCGTTAACGTAGATGAAGAACAGCAGAGGGCCTGTAATACTTCTTTGGGGAACGCTCAAAATCGCTTCTGTTCACTCGACGACTTTCCGTTAATTTCTACAAGTTCCGACCTTTCTAACAGGAAATGTCGAATCCAGTCGCACAACTGAGGCGAAATTTCGTAGGCATGCAGTTTTATTTGAAACCGTTTGTGAGGTAAGTTGTCAGTGGTCGTCTGGAAATCTATAAATAGGGAATCAATTTCAGATCCCCTCTTGCTCGCACTCATTACTTCATGTGAATAAAACGCTCGTTGTATTTCACAAGAACGGTATTTTCTGAATCCATGCAGACTGTATGTGTGTGTAAAAGAAAATCGAAGTAATTGCTTGAACGTGGGACTAATTTGACTTTGTAGATGGTGTAGAACTGGTGTCATGTGGTTATCTGAGATTCCAACTCTGATGTAAATCATAGTAGTGAAGTTGTGTGTGTATGCTGTTGTTGTAGGGGAAGGAGACCAGACAGCGAGGTCATCGGTCTCATCGGATTAGGGAAGGACAGGGAGGGAAGTCGGCCGTGCCCTTTGAAAGGAACCATCCCAGCATTTGCCTGGAGCGATTTAGGGAAATCACGGAAAACCTAAATCAGGATGGCGGGACGCGGGATTGAACCGTCGTCCTCCCGAATGCGAGTCCAATGTCTACCCACTGCGCCACCTCGCTCGGTGTGTGTGTATGCCACACGTTTTTATGGAGTTAGTGCTGCAAAGTGGTTCGACGTGGTGATGTAACAGCGGCAGAAAGGATGTATGACGCTAGGTCGTGCCCATGATTAAGCCTTGAATAAAGTTGGCCCATTTGTTGATGTGTCAAACGACACTGCCCAGAGTGTCTACAGAGAATGGTATACCGTTCGCAACCATGTAGCGGCGCATAAGAACAGTGGTCGTAAAACGATCCTAACCTACAGAAACTCGGGATGAAAGTCACACCTCACAGACAATCGGTTTCAGACCCGACGGGAATTGTTGCTCACTTAAATGCAGATGATCTCATCAAGCTGCCGAGCGTGATGTGCCAGGCGAACTGCATACAACTGGCAACTCGCGGAAGGTTATTGCTCACAGCGATACATAATGCGGCATGTTTTCACCGGGCCGCTGAGGGAAGTAAATGAATAGCAGCTGAGTGGAGATGTGTAGTGTGACGTGTTTCCAATTGGTTCAAGGTGACGACTGTACCTCGGGCCCAGTAAGACGTTTGAAACACCGTGTGGGGAGACCGTAGTATATAGACCGGAGGTGGTTCTGTGTTTAGGAGATATTTTTTGGTAAAGTGTTTCCTTCCTTCTTTATCTTCAAGATTCTGCTGTAGACACTCCCGCCTTCCAAGATGACAAGTGTTTCACAGGACGACATGCGTATGTTACTGATACCACGAACACTCTGACACCCTGTTGCACTTCTGCTTCCCCACTAAATCACCCACCTCAATTCCATGGTGACTGTTTGAGACTGTTATATATTTAGCTTCCAACCACTTTTTTTACGTCTACATCTGCATTCCAAGACAAAAGGAAACGACGCACCACGAAGAAATTATCCCAATGGGACGCAAATTGATAGATGTGATGTACACGTACAGTACAGACATACAAATGATGTACATTTCAGAAAAGAATGGATGATTTGGTTAAGAGAAAGAGCTTCATAAATTGGGCAAGTCAATAACGCGTTTGCCCACCTCTGGCCCTTACGCAAGCAGTTATTCGGCTTTCCATTGGTTGACAGAGTTGTTCCATTGGTTGACAGAGTTGTTCCATTGGATGACAGAATTTTTGGCTGTCCTCCTGAGGGATATCGTGCAAAATTCTGTCCAATCAGCGTGTTAGATCGTCAAAATCCCGAGCTGGCAGGGAGACGCTGTCCATCCTATAACACAGGCCTGAACTGGTACACAAGTTTCTTTGTTGATCTGTATCGTAGGTCATTTCTTTTTCCTAGTTGATAGGATAATGATCTGACCATGAGACGTTTCATGATTGATTTCAATTATGCTACCAGCTTGTAGTTTTGTTCTGCAGTGAACACATTCTTAAATATCTCATCTGATTTGTCAGCCCTGTAGTTGGGATTATTTTTAGCTTTATGAAGGTATCTTCCCAAAGTTGATGTGGGTACGTTAAACTCTTTAGACGTTTTTAGTACTCTCATTTCAGAAAACAAAACGGATGAAACATCCATTTCTATTGATTTAATGTCCAATTGCCGCCTTATCAGACTTTCAAGTGATAGTTCACAATATCTGGAAAAGCAACGGAAAAAACCAGAAATATATAGTTAGAGAATGAACGGGCAGAGCAGGACACTGTCCCATTCCTGCTCCTCCCGTTCCGACCCAAGACCACATTTGAGGTTAAAAACTTACGTGGAGCATAATATCTGACTGACTGTAGCGTATTATATAACTAACCTAGAATGACATACATTTTAAGACTACATGCCATTTAAGGGCGTACAAATAAGAATTAACGGATTATCTTGCGTTTAAATTCACCCGAATTAAAAAAAAAACTGGGAACGTGAATAACAACTTTTGACTTACAAGTCACTCTCCGAACCATGTCAACATTGCTGTCGCACCCTCCCTTTCATTCAAAGACACAGTTATAAGTCACTACATCCTAAACTAAGCTTATCCATTCCGATATTCTGATGGCAAGCTTTTTCCGAAACGCGTCAGTAACCTATTTTCATAACAACTTTCTTCTTGTAAATTTACAAGACTCCACTAAACTGAATCTGTCTTAAGGTCGTGCTGAAATAATCGTGTCATATTCGGGAGCCTTCTGCGCGACGTCGTATGCTAAGGTATCTGGGATGCCACAACAATTTGGTGGATCTGTGGATCTTAATCACCAATGCTTTCCTCAGCTGGATAAGGTTCATCTGAAGAAACTAAGGAACTCTTTCTCGCCGAATTCGGGCTCATTATTAAGGCGGAGTGACGTGCTGTTAGCGTGAAGTTTGGAAAGTAGGAGACGAGGTACCGGCAGAAGTAAAGTTGTGAGGACGGGGCGTGAGTCGTGCTTGGGTAGCTCAGTTGGTAGAGCACTTGACCGCGAAAGGCAAGGATCCCGAGTTCGAGACTCGGTCCGGTACACAATTTTCATCTGTCAGGAAGTTTCATTTGCTGGGAGTCTCCGCTGATATAGTAGTGACCTAAGAAGTCAGTCAGGTTTTTATGTAACATACAGGAAATCCATTCGCAGTTGCGAATACGGAAACTCCAGCTGTAAAATGGAATGACAACACTGAAGTTTTGTATCTGACCGACACTCGAATGCGGATTTCCCGCTTGTTGCGAGTGGTTGCCCTAACAATTTTAACTATCCGTGACGATTAACGGCCAGACTGAAGTTTACATATGTCGTCGTCTATGTGTCATTAAACTGCTCTCGAACACTTACTATAATTTCCGTACAAGTGAGAAGTTTAATCCTAAGTCGCTAGCCTGCTGTCAGCGGATAAATACGATATCGCAGTCCCTATGCATGCATGTCCAAAGAAACATCGCATCGTACTCATTACAAACATAGGCACCTGCAATATTTTATTTTATGTAGTAAGATTTTAGTGCCGCGAGAAGTTTGGACTCATTGCATGTTAGTTCCGACGCTGATTTCCATAACACAGTTCTGAGGATGGCATTCTCTCTCAACTTCTTCCCGTGTCACATAGCAATATTACCTATTTCGCAAATTAATGAGCACACACATGGTATATACTGCTGATGTATCGCATTTCCTTGAAGATTTTAATAAAAGGTGTTCATTACCACCGTTTCCGCCGGAATATACTTTTCCGTTTTCTACTGGAGTGTAATATTTAGCTGGAAGTTTTCATGTCTGCCTAAACACGTAGTGCGACGCAAAGAGGTACAGCTGCGGGCCATCAGACGGTACTGTAATTCCTCTAATTTTATTGCTGCCCTTTTTTACAGTTAACGTATGCTGTAAGGGAAACTCGAGTTCGAGATCAATCGGAGGAAAGCTAAACAGAAAAGGAAGTGAAGCAATATATTTCTCTGAGAAACAGCGTTTGTGAAGGCTAAGTGGTGTGGCCGTGGCGGGCAGTCGGTCATAAATAGCGGCCTCGCCGTGGACCGCTTCCTTTGAGCTGCACACGGGGCGCAGTGCGCATGCGCGTCGCTCCGTCATCAGCGGGCCAGATGCGACCGGCGATAGCCGCGGGCCGGGAATAACGGCGGGAGTCCAGACCAGCCGGTATAATTAGGGGCGCCGTATCGCGGCGCCGGAAATGTGAGGGGCGGGGAACGGGGGCTCATATTCCGACCCAGACAGCGACACTCGTCTCCAAACACACCCATCTGCTCGCTCCACGCTGCACCCCAACTCACGAACTCGTTGCGGAAACTCTCAAACTGCTCCGAAATTTTTCTAGCAAGCAAACCACCAGCATCCTGAAACCAGTCTCATTGTGATTAATGTCTTTTTTTTTGTTGAGTCATCAGTCTTCTGATTGGTCTGATCCGGCCCTCCAGTAGTTCCTCTCCTGTGCCAACCTTTTCACCTCAGACCAGCACCAACTACGTCCTCAGTTATTTGCGTGATGTATCCCAGTCTCTTCTTCCTCTACATTTTTTATCATGTCCGCTAGAACCATGACAGTTATTCCCTCTCCTATCATACTGCCCCTTTTCCTTGTAAATGTTTCCCATGTACTCCTTTCCTCGCCGATTCTGCAGAGTACTTTCTCATTCCCTTATCAGTCCACTCAATCTGCAACATTCTACTGTAGCACTTCACCTCTGTGCTCTTCTGTTCCGGTTTTCCTACAGTCCATCTCTCAATGCCATATAATACTGTGCTCCAAAAAGTACATTTTCAGGAACTTCTTCCTCAAATTAAAACCTATTTTTGATACTAGTAGACTTCTCTTGGCCAGGAATGCCAGTGCTCGCAGAATTCTTGGTGCAAATGGTTCAAGTGCCTCCGAGCACTATGGGACTGAACATCTGAGGTCATCAGAACCCTAGAACTTAGAACTACTTAAACCTAACTAACCTAAGGACATCACACACATCCATGCCCGAGGCAGGATTCGAACCTGCGACCGTAGTGGTCTCGCAGTTCCAGACTGAAGCGCATAGAACCGCACGGCCACACTGGCTGGCTCGCAGAATTCTCTAACTTCTTCTATTTCGTCATCATCCTTTATGATAAGTTTCTCGCTGCTATCATTTTCGCTACATCTCATTACTTCTGTCTTTCTTCGGTTTACTTTCAATCCTTACTCCGTACTCATTTGACTGTTCATTCCATTCAGCAGCTATTGTAATTTTCCTTCACTTTTACTGATGATAGGTACATCATCAGTGAAACTTATTATTAATATCCTTTCACCCTGAATCTTAATCCAGCACATGAATCTCTTTTTATTTACGTCATTGCTTCTTCGATGTATAGATTGAACAATAGATGCGAAATACAGTATTCATGGTTCAAATGGCTCTGAGCACTATGCGACTTAATTTCTGAGGTAATCAGTCGCCTAGAAAACTGAACTAATTAAACCTAACTAACCTAAGGACATCACACACATCCATGCCCGAGGCAGGATTCGAACCTGCGACCGTAGCGGTCGCTGGGTTCCAGACGGTAGCGCCTAGAACCGCACGGCCACTCCGGCCGGCAGTATTCATTTCTTACGCTCTTTTTACTCTGAGCGTTCGTAGTCTCGCACTCTTACTTTTCCCTCTCTGTTCTTGTACATATCGTGTATTACCCGCCTTTCCCCATAGGTTACCTTTCGTTTTCATAATTTTGAATATCTTGCACTATTTTACATTGTCCAAAGCTTTTTTACAGATTGACAAATCCTATGGTCGTGTCTTCATTTTTTTTCAGTCTTGCTTCCAGTAACTGCAAAGTCGGAACTGCCTCTGTGGTGCGTTTACCTTTCCTGAACTCAAACTAATCGTCATTTAACAGTTTCTCAGTTTTCTTTTCCATTCGTCTGAATATTATTACTGTCAGCAACTGTTAAGCTGGTTATGCGATAATTCTCACACTTGTCTGCTCTTGCAGTCTTCGAAATTGTGTGGATGATGCTTTTCCGAAAGTCTGATGACATATCGGCACTCTTAAACATTTTACACACCGACAGAAAATCGTTTTGTTGCCACTTTCCCCAATGATTTTTTAAATTAAGGTAGAAAGTTACTTATCCAGCCTGTTTTATTTGATTTTAAGTCTTGCAAGGCTCCTCTGAATTCTGATTCTAATACTGCATCCCCTATTTTTTCTCTTTCGACTCTTGTTTCTCCTTTGTCAGATAAGTCTTCCCCCCTCAATGTACTCTTTCAACCTACCCGCGCTCTGCTCTGCATTTAACAGTGGGATTGCCACTGTACTCTCAATGCTACCACTCTTGCTTTCAATGTCTAGACACACACATGTTCCTTACAAACAGTATTACGTCAGTAGCGAGACGAGCTGTTACGCAGCTGGTAAGCTGGTAACTCGTTAAGGTGACCATATCCTCAAAGACGTCAGGTGCCAACTCACATTTTCATTAATGTACAGATGATTAATATTATTTATACGTTGAAGCATATTTAAATTTTCTGCTGGTCTCTGTACCCATTTACTGTTCATGTTTGCTCATAAAAATAAAATACAGTGTACTACACGAATATGTAAAAAAAATGGGGGTTCCTATTAAAAAAAAAAACGCAGTTGATAACCGTTTGACCTATGGCAGCGCCATCTAGCGGGCAAACCATAGCGCCATCTGGTTTCCTCCTTCAAGCTAGACGAGTTTCGTTCTTTGCAGTTTTTTCGTTTGACGCTTATTTTGTGAGATATTTGGTCCGGTCACGGTCAATGGACCACCTTGTATATGCCCGTACATATCTCTTCAGTCGTCGTTTACCCGTGTCATCTATGGCCCTTGGCGCACCAGAGGTGCCACAGCCATTTTGACTTGCGTGGTATACTTTAATCACGGCAGCACGCGAACAGTTTACACACCAAACTCTTCCACTCCTGGCTCAAAACCGCATTGATCGTGGTCTTTTGGATGTCAGATAGCTCCGCTCCGTTTCCAGATTACGACCGTGTAGTAAGGTGTGTGATCACCACATACAGCAATACATGTTCTGTAACGTGCTCCCATGCTGACCACAGGGCTGTTAACGAGTTCTTGTGGTACAGTTATTTCTCCGTCAGCGCCGTTCTTAAACGCTGGACGGTAGTTGGTGCTTGTGGACATGCCGAATACGATTCGCAAAGCACCCCACATTTGCTCATGGGATTAACTAGGCTGACCGTACAAGCCAGTCGATTCGCCGAATATGCCCTCTTCCCATGAGCTGCTCCACCTGCGGTGTGGTATGCGTTCGCGCATTGTCGTCCATGGAAACGAAGGCAGGGCGGAATGAACCCGTGAAGAGACGTCCATGTGAAAGGAATACAGTGTCACAATAACGGCCTCCGGAGAGGTCAAGTATTTGGAGGACAATATGGCTACGCAACATAATGCTTCCCCAGACTGTAGCACCTGGACTGCCAAAACGATCATGTTCGACAGTGTTACTGGGTGTACTACGTGTTGTCATCTCTCGCCATATGAGGGTACGTCCAGGATCACTACTATCACTACTCAGCGTGAATCTGCTCTCAGCCGAGAAGCGCACACGAACCCACTACTCGGTGGCCCAGTCCGCATGCTCCTGGTATCATTGCACACGGTGCCGCGAATGTCGTCGGAACACAGCCTACTGGCCGTCAGACAAAGAGGCCACGCCCATCCAGTCGCAATGTGTCCCTGGAGTGTCAGACTGTGTGCCTTGCACTCCTATTAAGTGTGGTTGTACTTGCACACGTTCTTTGAAGAGATTCCCCCTTTGCAGGCTGTGTAGAATCTAGCAGTCATTTGTCGCCGCAGCTGACTTTGGTCGACCACCTCTTCTCCCCCGGGCAGCATTTCATGTGGTTGGGAACGCTCCCCAAGCACATGATAGACAATTATATATATAATCACCGTGTTACTAGAGGAGGCCGAAATGCATCCGTCTTAGTTCACGCAGGCTGGCGTGGGGAGGGGAGAACTATACTGACGTGAGGTCTGGAACATGACAAGGAATTAGAATTCAGAAAGCGGACGTAATAAGTTTGATACTTAACTTTAATCCATTAATGATGAACGCCGCTCTTGACGGTACGTGATTTACAATATTATCTGTTCAGAATTCATTCTAATTACTGAATATGGCGCCTTGCTAGGTCGTAGCAAATGACGTAGCAGAAGGCTATGCTAAACTGTCGTCTCTGCAACTGAGAGCGTATGCAGACAGTGAACCATCGCTAGCGAAGTCGCCTGCACAACTGGGGCGAGTGATAGGGAGTATCTCTAGACCTGCCGTGTGGCGGCGCTCGGTCTGCAATCACTGATAGTGGCGACACGCGGGTCCGACGTATACTAACGGACCGCGGCCGATTTAAAGGCTACCACCTAGCAAGTGTGGTGTCTGGCGGTGACAATATATATATATATATATATATATATATATATATATATATATATATATATATATATATATATATAAGGCTCATCGGCCATTTGACCATCTTCTTCTGTATGGATGCACTAACAGTGCCCAGCAAAAAGCCACGAGTAAAGTAATGAGTATAATGGGGAGGAGCACTATGAATATAGTGCGCGACAATGAGTTGGGAATGTCGGCCTCACGGGAGGCGTGCCAGAGATAAGTCCCTGCAGTTGCGCTATCCTCTGCGTCCTCGGTGGCTCAGACAGATAGAGCATCTGCCGTGTAAGCAGGAGATCCCGGATTCGAGTCCCGATCAGGGCACACATTTTCAACTGTCCCCGTTGACTTATATCAACGACTGTATGCAGCCGGGGGTATTCATTTCATTGTAATTCTGTGAGCAGCACCAAGCTCCTAGGCTACGCTCTTCACTCTTCGTCCTTCTACCTGTTTCCCAATGATTTTTCCGCATGTGAAGTCGTCGTAATGTTGCCTCCGGACAACGTTTTAAAGAAAAGCACGTCCGCCGTCTACCCTAGCTGCTTGCCGATTGACACACACTGTCTTTTCCCGTTCCTCCAACTACCTCATGTTGGGGTGACGGGTTAGCCACATTTGGGCGTTACAGTTACGTTGACTCACGATGAGAGACGTATCCATCACCACTGGTGGCGATGTATTTTTCTGATGTAGCCAGACAATCTATAAAACATAATGTAGAATTATGGAGCATTGGACGTAACTGAACGTCATCTGCTCGACAGAAAAATAGTATGTAACAACCTCAAACGTACTAAATATCGTATCCACGCGAATCTAACGTGCAATTTCTTTACTATAATAAGTAGTATTCAGAATTGCAGTGGGTATAAGACGGGATGGCACATCACATTCGAGTATAAACTTCAATCCGTAGTCCACCGGCAACATCACTGAAATTTAGGTATTGTTACTTACGTCACTATGCCTTATACATCTCAGCTGAAATACATTGTTCTTGGCGTATTACTCGGTAGTGTCCATGAGGCTGTCACCAAATGGAAGGCAAGCTGAGAAGAATATATTAGCCGGCCGAAGTGGCCGTGCGGTTAAAGGCGTTGCAGTCTGGAACCGCAAGACCGCTACGGTCGCAGGTTCGAATCCTGCCTCGGGCATGGATGTTTGTGATGTCCTTAGGTTAGTTAGGTTTAACTAGTTCTAAGTTCTAGGGGACTAATGACCTCAGCAGTTGAGTCCCATAGTGCTCAGAGCCATTTGAACCATTTTTGAGAAGAATATCGCTTTGATACGTAAAGTAATTCTTTGTGCTGAAGGCGGTCGGGACGAGAGTTCAGTGTAGCTGAGAACAATGTTCGCTTATGGAAGAGATAGAAAGAGGAGTATTTGCAAGTATCGCTACTAGAAAGAAGTACATTGACCCTCGCAACGGAAGACGTCCAAGTAAAAGTTTTGAGATTCGTCCGTGAAAGAAGAAATAATGCACAACCTGTGACTAGTGAAACCATAAGAAACAAAGTAAAAGACGTGGCTTCTTTCTGAATTCTGCTACACACCTAGTATACATCTCTGGAATTCTCTCACTAACTGTACACCAGAGCCACAGTGACCCGCAGATAATTGCTGGAATATAGAATACTGCATAATGGAATTGGGCACTCAACATATTTTATTTTACCTTTCTCGTGTACTTTCTTGGTTAATATTAGTACTAATGCATCCAAAATTCGGAACAAAGTACAAACAGTGGTTCAAATGGCTCTGAGCACTATGGGACTTAACATCTATGGTCATCAGTCCCCTAGAACTTAGAACTACTTAAACCTAACTAACCTAAGGACATCACACAACACCCAGCCATCACGAGGCAGAGAAAATCCCTGACCCCGCCGGGAATCGAACCCGGGAACCCGGGCGTGGGAAGCGAGAACGCAACCGCACGAAAGTACAAACAGTCTTGGAGACTTTTCAATTTGAAAGTTATCCAGATCTAAGGAATTTATTTAAGATTAATTAGATGAAATGCTCATATTGAACAAATATTTTGAGGTTTTCTCAATTATTCACAAACCCATTTATTCTTTATTTCCACATCCTTGGAATATGGACTACAATGTTATCGGCAACTGACTAGCCTCTTGTATCAGGGAGCGCTGTGTTGCAACGATGTCCATTCTTGCCGTGGACGACTGTATTTTCTTTATCGGTGTCTGAAGATTCGGCAGACTGATCGTTTTCGCCATTGTCCGTAACTGCCGCAGGAGCATCATCTTCAACATAAGTTTCATCACGAAAACCACTTATATTACTTCCACGATTGAGTTCTTCTAACAATGCTTTCAGTATAGCATCCTCCGATAGTAAAATGTCATTTCTACGTGCCATTTTCACATAAATGTCCTTCACACCAAGCGGCAGATCAGTTACACAATACGTACCCCAGGGTCACAGTGGCACTTCAAAAAATATTTCTGTCAAATTAATTAAACAAGAAAGCCTGAGAACTTCAGATGTCCGTCCTGTTCTAGGTCTCACTCAGTGCTGAATTTATATTGGTGGCAGCAGGCTGTGTATGTAAGGTGACGCCTCTACAGGTTGCATCAAACTGTTTTCAGATTTCAGCTTAATTGAGCTTTTAGATGATAGATAGTTTGTAAGCGAAGACGTCTGTATATCGCTACTTGCTTGATACAAAAACACCATCCAGTCAGCGCTAATCGGAAGTTATAATTTTGACACTCAGCACACAATCACAGTCACTCATAATAACCAGATTATAATACTTAGCCGAGCCTGTTACCAAAAAAGGTAAGAAAACGGATTGTCTATGACAGAATGTTTATTGTAATATTATCCAAATCGATCTCGTTGAACCTCTAGTTTTCGGTCCAGACTTGCACAGTATGCCACGCGAACTTTTGTTTAATTCAAAAGTCACAGTTAATACATAAAAACGGAGTCACTATGTGATGTTCCACTGTCACGTTTTACTCATTATACCACAAAATTTCTCGATCTATTTTGAGCTTGTATTTGTACGCGTCCGAACATAACGATGCCTGACTTCCGAACTGTACTTCGGCTTTAGAAAGAATTTCTTTTAGACAACAAAATTCACGCGAACGTACTGTCATCTGATTGGCTGATACACATTGTAACCAAAACGATATTAGGTTTAAATTGACCAATCCACCGTCTTTTACATTTGACCAGTCACCACTTAATAGGTTTCACGAACAATTTATTTACAACAAATTTATAAATACCACAGATATCGAAATAATAGAAACATCGTAAAATGTTTCTTGTTTCCCTTGTCCCTTTAAATGTCTGGCTGCACTTTACGTAATTACCCTGAGAGCTTGATTCACTCTGAGTACAGGCATACTGTAGATCTCACGCTAACGTTTACTCAGTTGATATACATACAATATTCATGTATTACATTCCATTCCATTCCATTAAAACCGATAGTTTCACAAATTAAATTAACAGTAATTAAAGCTGTCGCCTTTCGTACAGTTTTGTTTCAAAAATATAATGTTTTCACTACGTGTAATTTCATAGTCCGTAACATGACGACATATTTTGTCCACAGCTATAACTATTTGCGGCTCACTATTGCATAGGACCGTACCTGCCATGTTATAACCATGACTCATTATGAAGCTGGCTCCTTGCAACTGTCAGGCTTATGTAGGAGCGATACAAGCGCTACGCCTCAATGCCACGTAGCTATACATTGATAAGAAGGGCACAAAAGTATTTACCATCATGATGTCAGGACGTGAAAAACAGCGCAATAACGACAAATGGGCGCAAACTTCCGCCTTTCTGAATCTTCAAGAGGAAAACAAGCTCTAAGACACGCAAAAGTGAAAAGCTGTTCACCGATGATGTAATTGTTCGAAATCCACTCAAGCGATAGTTGTCAGAGTAGCTCCGAAAGGTATGGGTACTCCGCCCTGGTAGGCTTTCCAAACTACCATCAATGCTGTGAAGACGTAAAAAAGATCCACAGCTTAGCTAGTGACCTTTTGGAGAATAACTTCCGTGCTGAAATCCCTGGACGTTAGTATAAACAAATCATTCAAAGGCTACGTTCAGGAACAGTACGAAGAAGCAAACCGTGAACTGTTCCCACAGAAACAACTGAGCATGCTACACCCCATGCTATTGCACAATGGGTAGCGGCTACGTGGAAAACCATCGAAGCATCAGTGATCATAAAATTATTCAAGAAATGCCGTACATCAAATACTCTGGACGGCAATGAAGATTATGTGCTCTGGAACGACACCGAGGATGATGCGGAAAATGAAATGAATCTGTTTCGGATATCGACTCCGCCGAGGATACCAATAATGATAACATTTGTGAGTAATGAGTAACTCCTTTAATTCACAGTAAGCTTGTTTTGCATGGCACGTAAGAAAACAAGTTAAGCGTTCTTTTTTAATGATGACTGTGTCAGTTAACAACGGGCCACTAAAAGTTGTTGCTTTGACAGTTCATGTATGCATCGATTATTGTGTAAAATAAATTTGTCTATCAGTGATGAGCCAACAAACTCTTCTTTTATTATTTTTTTTTTTCAAATTGGGTGCGTATTACATTCGATGACTCATTAGGTTCGCGAAAATACGGTACTCTCAATGGGTACCTATTATTCTCAGCGGGAATCAGCAGCAACAGCAGCAGCGTTCTCCTGAAGATGGCGAGCAGTTGTATAGCTGAAACATTGAATCGGGTTGATTTTAGGGTTCGGCAGCAAACCCGAAGAGATTGTCAAGGTACCTATTACGATTTAACGATGTTGGTGTTGTGAGTTGTTTGATAAATATAGTTTGCCAATAGTTTAGAGTTATTTTAATACGTTGGTGCGTAAGGGGCAGCGTTTTTCCATGTGTTTAAGAAACGCAACACATACGCATAAAAAAGACTTTCGTAATCAATAGTATAGTCTCCTTCACACTTAACAACAGTCTGTGAACGTCGGGGTGACTTTATGATTCCGCGACTACAGAAATGATGGGATTTTGAGCTGAAGAAATCGTCGAGCTATGTTCGGAACGCATTGTCATGCGGAAAGGTAGTTCCTTGAAGGCTGTTCAAAAGAGAGCGTAAAAGGTGAAAATATGAGAGCGCTAAATCAGGTGAATAAGGTAGGTACGGAATGACGTCCCAAGCCAACTCCGTGTAACAGAATGCGGGTGGGCTTTATCGTGGAATAGCATCAATCCACGCAGTCCTCCTGGTCTTTGCACTTGGATTGCGTCTGTAAGACGTCTCAGTTATTAACAATAAATGTCAGCGTGATGGTTAGAGCTAGAGGAAACTATTCGTAGTACAGCATACCGTCGCTGTTTCATCAGATGCATAACAGTATCTTTTATGGATGCGCCCATGATTTTGTACAGAAAATTGCTGCTTCGTTTTGGTTCAGCCGTTCCATTCTTTTCCTTGCGTTAGTATTATAGTCACCATTTGTCGTCACCAGTAACAACACGGGGTAGGAATGGTCGCTGCTGTTCAAGAGCCAATTGAGACGAGCAACCAGATATACATATATTTTTGTGTGTTTGGCTCAGAGCATGTGGTACCCTTACACCGGAATACCGAAGCTTCACCATTGCATAAAACGACGCACGATGGTAGAATGACCACCGTTTATCACATTTGCCAGTTCTCGAGTACACTGCCAGGGATAATTGTGGATTAATGCTATTCAATGATTTTCATCAAATCCCGAATGTCTTCCTGAAAGTAATGATACACTAACATCAAAAAGATCCTCCTCCAAACGAGAAAGCTATTAGGTTGTAGAAAAATTTCCGCTACTAGTCACAATAAAAATTATTCATTTGTCACCCGACCGGTTTCGGGCTTGCTCCCATCCTGAGGTGTTTACACATTCATGTACATGTTTATATTGGTGGATATCACTGTATAAATACAAACATAATTGTTTGTTGTACACCGATGTACACCGAAACCGCTCGTGTGACAAATAAATAATCTTTTATTATGACAGGCAGCGGAAATTTTTCTTCACCCTATAAAAGTATAGTCACGACGTTCAACAGCATCCGTTAGTGATAAAATTCACAGAGAGAAAGCTATTTTCTTGCCATGCTCTTTCCAACGGCGTTATCCCCATACAGGCAAATGTTTCTGGCTGCCTCCGTTGCTGTCACCCCTCTATTGAACTCAGACAGCAGAATATGTCGGAAATGTTCCGATTTCTCCAATTGGCACTCTTTTTATAGTGTGTGCAGCTCCACTCACTGTCTCCAAATGACAAAATGGTTAAACGTAAACTCAAATATCAACAGTGAACTACAAATAAACAAACCCGTATCAACCGGAATATCAAGATGCAAAATAAAAGCGCTACGAACTTACGCGGCAACCTATTATAACAAAGTGTACCTCGTTTTCTGGCCGCGCGGTCTGAGGTGCCTTGCCACGGTGCGCTCCCCTCCCTCCCCCACCCCTTCCCCTTCAGAGGTTCACGTCCTCCATCGGGCATGGGTACGATTCTTGTCCTTAGCGTAAGTTAGTTTAAGTTAGATATAGTAACGTGTGAGTCCAGGGACCGATGACCTCAGCAGTCTGGTCCCATCGGAACTTACCACAGTGACACACACAGTGGTTAGGGTTACTACAAGCCACACCACAAGTTGGGAAACGGGGCCAAATTTCTAGTAGTTTACTGTCGAGTTGAGATTTTCACAAATGTTTTATTCGTATCTTACAGAAACTAGCAGTACGGCAATAAACAGCCTTTTAAACACGCCGCTAACGCCAATCAAAGAAATTTATAGCAATACAACAATTTACAAGAATTTAAAGTACATTAGTAAACAGACTACTAAAGTAAATACAGAACTTTGTTAATAAAATACGGTGAGGTAGTGAAGCTACCAACACCGCCATTAAAAAGAAATTGAACACGTCTCAGCAAACACACGATTAATGGCAATAAAAGGAATTTACAAACTTGGAGGAATTTAAAAAAATTTTAAACAAAAGTGTCGTGGAATATCATTAGAACATAACAGATATGACGGACCCGTGTAAGGCGGCCACAAATCACCCACTCAGGGATGCTCAGGCTAGACAGAATACTGACCAATTTAAATACGCCCGTAAACACAATTGCCACTCTCAGGCTGGTCACTGCACCGACTTTTAGCCAGCGAAAACTTGTTATAAGATGGCTTAACTTGCTGACAGAATTAGCGCTAACCTCGTGCAAGGAAACATTACACCACACAGTCCTGAATGAACGACCACATGATCAACCAACAAGAAGCATGAATTTACTCATAACCCACGACAGAATGGCGAAACAATTAAATTGTCCAAAACTACACCTCCCATCGGACAGTAACGAGAGGAGGAGGAAAGATCACTGTCTTCAATTACACCGGTGCCAGGGACAGGAAACCCGGTCGCCGGAGGCCGCAAGAGAGAAGAAACGTTGGTTACACAATATTATTACTTAATGAGTAAACCATCCACGAACTTAACTTGCAATTATGCTCGAACAGGCAGTACACAACCTCCGATGGCAAGGATCCACACACCCGACCGCGCACGCGTCGCCAGTGCACCCAACACGCCACGGTCACGCGACGACACGCTCTGTCACCGGAGTTCACGTCTTCTCTGCAACGTTGACGGGTAGTGACCACTCCTTCATGTTAGTTGTCTCCTTTTAAACTCCAGTGTTGAAACGGAGGATTTAAAGAAGCTTGTTAACGTCCCACCAAGGCGAAATGAACAGCAACTACTCGTGGGGCGATTCTGTATACAACCAACACGCGGGGAGCTCTTCCTTCAAGTCGACCCGCTCGTTACGCACAACCTACATACATCACGTGGCGACTCGGTACAATCGACCACGCCTGCTTCGCGCTGGAGAGTCACACTGCCCTCCCGTGTCCACCAGACTCTCTCTCTGCGCGCAACGCCCCTACTTCCGCACCACCACACGAGGTTACAACCGGTCAAAGATCTCACTTCCTCCATAGCAGTTTCCCGGAAGCAAAAACGCAGATATCGATAGCAGAGGGAAAAGACAACCAAGCAGCCACTTAATGACAGACAACATATCAAACAAACATATCAGGGGAAGAAAAGGAGAACCAATGCAATCTAGACACAAGGTGTAGCTCGAGACGATACACGGCTCACACAGAATTCCAATTTTTTTTTTTCCTTTTCTCCTCGGTAGGCTCCTGTCAGGGTAATTCAAGAAAACAAAGCGCCTTTCTGTGCTTGCACGCTCTTAAACCAGTAGAAATCGAAGTTACTGCAGGGGCGCGGCTTGTGACTGTTTATTGTCGAACCAGCACAGTGGAGAGTGCAACAATGTTCAGATGACTCGCAGCGCAGCGTTTGGGCCGGTAAATTGGCGCCTTGCGTCTGCTGCTCGTAGCCTTCACTCGATGCAGTGGACGCGGCCAGCCGCCTCCAGAGCTGCAGACAACACATACGTGCGTAAATCGGCCTCTCCCCCTCCCCGCGGGATGCCGGCGCCGCCGTAATCGACGCCCGTCGCGTGCGTGTGCCCGTGCGTGCCTGCGTGCGTGTTGCGTACTTAGCGCCCCCCACCCCGTGCCGTGACACACCGTGCCCGGTCGCCGGGGTAACGAGAAACAACATGAATAATAGAGGCGGCCGCGACGCCCCGCGGCAGGCGAGCTCAGCGCCGCCGCCGCCGCCGCCGCCGCCGCCGCCGCCGCCGCCGCTGTTCGATCGGACGAGGCGCGGCCTCCCGGCGTCGGAATGGGCTGCGCCGCCCGCGGTGTGGCGTGGACACCGACCGGCGCGCCAGGGGAGCTCCGAGGTTTACAAGATTTATGGGCAACTGGGTCTCAGGCTGAGGGAACTTCACGTACAGTTATTGACACAGAAACAGACATAACGCAACTTGGCTCATCCAGTGGTGAAGTTCCGAAACGTAACAGCCGTAGTGTTCAACGGAAGCCCATCCACGCGGACCGGTACCTGCACAACCACCACACACCGCCGAAGCGTTCTGTTCGAATGGCCTCGGTACAAAGAGCCGAAGCCTCAACTAGCTGTTAATGGTGGCGATTCCAGGTTCTGCGTGCGCAACGCCTCCGTTTTTATCGCCCTGAAGAGAATATTTCGACATAGAGCTTGCTAAAATCGAAAACTGATAACAGTAACTTATAATTTAAAGCTCAGTCGATCACTTACAACCACCAACGAACACAGAAAAAATACACCGAAGTGCCATAGAAACTGGTTTAGGCATATGAACTGAAAGTCAAAAAGAGGCAGAAAATGGCGCTGAGGTGGTCCATTGATCGTGACCGGGACAAATATCTCACGAAATAAGCATCAAACGAAAAAAACTACAAAGAACAAAACTCGTCTAGCTTGAAGGGGGAAACCAGATGGCGCTATGGTTGCCCCGCTACATGGCGCTGCCATGGGTCAAACGGATATGAACTGCATTTTTTTTACATAGGAACACCCATTTTTTATTACATATCCGTGTAGTACGTAAGGAAATATGAATGTTTTAGTTGGGGCACTTTTTCGCTTTTTGATTGATGGCGCTGTAATAGTCACAGACGTATAAGTACGTGGTATCACGTAAAATTCCGCCAGTGCGGACGGTATTTGCTTCGTGATACATTACCCGCGTTAAAATGGGCCGTTTACCAACTGTGGAAAAGGTCGATATCGTGTTGATGTATGCCTATTGTGATCAAAATGCCCAACGGGCGTGTGCTATGGCCGGCCGGTGTGGCCGTGCGGTTCTAGGCACTTCTGTCTGGAACCGCATGACCGCTACGGTCGCAGGTTCGAATCCTGCCTCGGGCATGGATGTGTGTGAAGTTCTTAGGTTAGTTAGGTTAAGTAGTTCTAAGGTCTAGGGGACTGACGACCACAGATGTTAAGTCCCATAGTGCTCAGAGCCATTTGAACCATCGTGTGCCATGTATGCTGCTCGGTATGCTGGACGACATCATCCAAGTGTCCGGACCGTTCGCCGGAAAGTTAAGTTATTTAAGGAAACAGGAAGTGTTCATCCACATGTGAAACGTCAACCACGACCTGTAACAAATGATAATGCCCATGCAGGTGTTTTAGCTGCTGTCGCGGCTAACCCGCACAGCGGTAGCAGACAAATTGAGCGAGAATCGGGAAGCTAAAAAATGTCGGTGTTGAGAATGCTTCAACAACATCGATTGTACCCGTACCGTATTTCTATGCACCAGGAATTGCATGGCGACGACTTTGAACGTCCTGTACAGTTCTGCCACTGGGAACAAGAGAAATTACGGGAAGCTGACAGATATTTTACACACGTTTTATTTAGCGACGAAGCGTCATTGACCAGCAGCGGTAACGTATACCAGCACAATATGCACTATTGGGCAACGGAAAATCTACGATGGCCGTGACAAGTAGAACATCAGCGACCTTGGCGGGTTAATGTATGGTGCGGCATTATGGGAGGAATGATAATTGTCCGCCATTTTATCGATGGCAATCCAAATGGTGCAATGTATGCTGATTTCCTACGTAATGTTCTACCGATGTTACTGCAAGATATGTCACTGCATGACAGAATGGCGATGTACTTCCAACACAAAGGATGTGCGGCACATAGCCGCGTGCGGTTGAAGCGCTATTGAATAGCATATTTCGTGACAGGTGTGTTGGTCGTCGAAGCACCATACCATGGCCCACACGTTCACCGGATCTGTGGTCCCCGGATTTCTTTCGGTGGGGAAAGTTGAAGGATATTTGCTGTCGTGATCCACCGACAACGCCTGACAACTTGCGTCAGCGCATTGTCAATTCATGTGCGAACATTACGGAGGGGGAACTACTTGCTGTTGAGAGGAATGTCGTTACACGCATTTCCAAATGCATTGAGGTTGACGAACATCATTTTGAGCATTTATTGCATTACTGTGGTATTTACAGGTAATCTCGCTGTAACAGCATGCGTTCTCAGAAGTTCAAAAATGGTTCAAATGGCTCTGAGCACTATGGGACTCAACTGCCGTGGTTATCAGTCCCCTAGAACTTAGAACTACTTAAACCTAACTAACCGAAGGACATCACACACATCCATGCCCGAGGCAGGATTCGAACCTGCGACCGTAGCAGTCCCACGGTTCCGGACTGCGCGCCTAGAACCGCGAGACCACCGCGGCCGGCGTTCTCAGAAGTGATAAGTTCATAAAGGTACATGTATCACATTGGAACAACCGAAATAAAATGTTCAAACGTACCTACGTTTTGTATTTGAATTTAAAAACCTACCTCTTACTAACTGGTCGTCTAAAATTGTGAGCCATATGTTTGTGACTATTACAGCGCCATTTATCACAAAGCGATAAAAGTGGTCCAACTAAAACATTCATATTTCTTTACGTACTACACATCTATGTAATAAAAATGGGGGTTCCTCTTAAAACGCAGTTTTTCCGTTTGATGCGTAGGTGAGATATTGGGCCCGGTCACTATTAATGGACCACCCTGTATATATTGCTTCCACGTTGCTACATACCCTTCTTTATTGGATTCCCATCTGAGCTCTTGCTATTCATATAGTTGCTATCTTTCTGGAACGAAATCACCCAAAAGGTGTTCCATTACGTTCATATCGCGACCCTGGGCAGGCCAGTCCACTTCCGAAGCGTTATCGTCCACAAACCATTGCCTCACAGACGCTGCTTTATAACAGGGTGCACTCCCTTGATGTCCATGGGACGCTTCTCTGCCGTACGCAGTACATAATGCTGTAGAATGTGCTCATGTGCTTCCGCTTCTGGCATTTTCTGAAGCGCTATCGGGTGGGGGGCCACGCACTTTAATCACGAAAAACACCCCTGTATTTTAGCATTACCTCCTCCATACCGCACTATTGACGGTACACAAGATGACAAGTAACGTTGTCGAGTTCTTCGTCACGCTCAAACTTCTGTCTGTTTGTTACAGATTACAGTGTAATCCATCACTTAAAATCACTCGTTTCCAGTCATACGCCATCGAGCCGCGTCGCTCCTCACAGCAACTCAGGTGTCGGTCAGCACTGACTGTAGGAACGTGCGGCTAAGGAACAACTGCTCGATCGTTGCACATCGTTGCTTTTGACACCTTACGGACAGCCATTGTGGTAGTTGGACTGCTGAAAGCACTTGGAAGTCGAGAGTGATTCACTCCCCTAATTTCATACGATTATTTACAACCAACTTCCGCAGAGCGCGATGGTCCCCGTCCGTCAGTGCATGAGATCTGCCTAGTCTTCTACACGTGCATCTGTCTGTATTACTCTGCAGTTCACAATTAAGTGCCTGGAAGACGATTCATTACACCACCTTCAAGCTACGGGGTGTTCCAAAAGTCTCTCCGCAGTGCCGTATGGTTGTTAGCCGCGCGTGCCGTACGCCGCAGTGAATATGCCGAAATGAAAGTCAGTGAAATACAAGTTATTAATTTATTGAATATTCATTTTTAATTACAAATTTTCACAATACATATTGAAAGTGTCCCCCCTGTTGTTGGATACACAATTCAATTCGTCTAGTCATGTTTCCAAACACAAGCTGTAACATTTCTTCTGTACCAGAAGCAGTGAACGTGGATACTGCTGTTTTCAGTTCATCGATGGATTTTTGGACGGTTTTTATAGGCACTTGCTTTCGCTGTACCCTAGAAGTCAGGTGAAATTATGTGATCACCAGAAACATCAGCAAGCAGTGACAGTGGAACGCTAGCTCTATGCGCGGTTGCGCCATCTTGCTGAAAATAACCGTTCAGTATTTCACCTAACGAAAGTTCTCCTATGAATAGGTACAGAAGATCACTGCAGTATCGTTGTGCGTTTATTGTTTCGTCGAAAAATGTGGGACCCACAATCCGACGTCTAGAAATTGCAATCCAAACTCCATGAATACACAATGGGTTTGCAATACTCCACAGATGAGAATTTTGCGAGTTCATGTACTTGGATAAACGAAACAACGCCTCATCAGTAAAAAACATTTCATTAAGAATATCCCTTCCATTTTGTTGAACGAAATTTTTGAACCATTGACAATAACGCAGTCTCTTCCCATGATCAGTATTTTTCAGTTCTTGCACAACTGTCACTTTGTATGGGAAGAATTCTAATTTTTTCCTTACAGCTGTGTGGGCCGTTCCGACACCAGAATCGATTTCCTGGATGATTTTTCTTACTGACTTGTTTGCACTCATGGACATTTTATCGGAAGTATCGGGTAGTTTATCCTCAGACAAAACGCTAGGACGACCACTTCTCGGTGCATCTGTCACTGAACCCTTAATTCGAAATTTGTTAGTCAAATCTCGCACGGTATCGCGATGTGGGAGTGTTGTCTCCGGGAAAACTGAATTAAATGTTTGACGAACTGAAACTCTGTGTTTACCGCCAGTTTTGAACACTTCTTGGACTAAAAGCACACGTTCTTCAATGCTTAGCATTTTAACAGTGACAAAAACAAAACGAACGAACAAAGAAACTAAACTTAAATGTTCACATCAATACGTACGACACACACCAACGATACTAACGACGCTGGCTGAGATAAACGAAACAGTGGAATGTTGGGAGAGTCCACTTGAAGGGAAGTAACCCAGGCAGGCGAACAATCGTACGGCACGCGCGCTTAACAATCATACGACGCTGCGGAGAGACTTACTGAACACCCCGTACTTCTCTACTGTTCCATTCTCGAACAGCACGCGGGAAAAACGAACTCTTAAGTCTTTCCGTGCAACCTTTGAGTTCCCTTATTTCATTATGATGATCATTTCTCCCTGTGTACCTAAGTACCAACAAAATTTTTCGCATTATGAAGAAAAACGTTGAGACCGAAACCTCTTCAGAAGTTTTCGCCGCATTGAAAAACGTCTTTGTTTTAATGATTTCACCTCAACTCACATTTCATATTCGTGACACATTCTCCTATTTCGCGATAATTTAAAAGAAACTGCCCGCCTTTTCAGCTTTTTACATGTTCTCCATCAATCGTATCTGACGCGGATCCCACACCGGACGGCAAAGTTTCAGAAGAGGGCGACCAAGCTTCGAGTAAGCAGTTTCTTCAGTAAAGCTGATACACATTCTAAATGTTCTACCAATAAATTGCAGCGCTTGGTTTGATTTTCCCACAACATTATCCACGAGATCGTTGCAATATACGTTATTCGCATTGTTGTCAGTAAGTATTTAGATGAGTTTACAGTATTATATTTGAGTGATTTATCGGGTAACTTTTTAGTGTTCATGTGAAAGACTTCTACTGCCACTTTTTGCACCATACAGATATCTTGTCTAAATCATTTTGAATTTCATTTTGATCATCTTTTCGCTACTCAGTATACAGGGTGTTATAAAAAGGTACGGCCAAACTTTCAGGAAACATTCCTCACACACAAATAAAGACAAGATGTTATGTGGACATGTGTCCGTAAACGCTTAATTTCCATGTTAGAGCTCATTTTAGTTTCGTCAGTATGTACTGTACTTCCTCGATTCAAATTGTAAATTTTCACAATCAACATGTGTGGGCTGGCGAGAATCCGCACGCAATTGTGCAATCATGTCATCTGTGAACGTTTGGGCAGGCATTGTTGGTGATGTCTTGATTGGGCCCCATGTTCTACCACCTACGCTCATTGGAGCACGTTATCATGATTTCATACGGGATACTCTACCTGTGCTGCTAGAACATGTGCCTTTACAAGTACGACACAACATGTGGTTCATGCATGATGGAGCTCCTGCACATTTCAGTCGAAGTGTTCGCACGCTTCTCAACAACAGATTCGGTGACCGATGGATTGGTAGAGGCGGACCAATTCCTTGGCCTCCACGCTCTCCTGACCTCAACCCTCTTGACTTTCATTTATGGGGGCATTTGAAAGCTCTTGTCTACGCAACCCCGGTACCAAATGTAGAGACTCTTCGTGCTCGTATTGTGGAAGGCTGTTATACAATACGCCATTCTGCAGGGCTGCATCAGCGCATCAGGGATTCCATGCGACGGAGGGTGGATGCATGTATCCTCGCTAACGGAGGACATTTTGAACGTTTGCTGTAATAAAGTGAGATCACGCTGGTACGTTCTGTTGCTGTGTGTTTCCATTTCATGATTAATGTGATTTGAAGAGAAGTAATAAAATGAGCTCTAACATGGAAAGTAAGCGTTTCCGGACACATGTCCACATAACATATTTTCTTTCTTTGTGTGATACATGGTGAAAAAACGCTCTGGTGGGCGGTTTGCGGGTTTAAATCACCTTGGAATATGACCACGTAGTGCATTTGACCTACAGTCGTCGCACGGTGGCGCTGGCAGCAGTCCACATACGCAGAGCTGTGTTGGTACATTTGAGAGTACGGTGCAGCGGCTGTGTGCAGACGTTTCCAGACGTGCTAATGGTAACTGTATGTTGAAAATGACTCAAAGAAAACTGATAACGTTATGAGGGGTAGAATACTAGGGCGACTGCAGGCTGGTCCAACACAGCAAGTCGTAGCACACAAAGTGTGCCACAAAGTGTGATCTCACGATTATGAGCCGGCCGAAGTGGCCGCGCGGTTCTGGCGCTGCAGTCTGGAACCGCGAGACCGCTACGGTCGCAGGTTCGAATCCTGCCTCGGGCATGGATGTGTGTGATGTCCTTAGGTTAGTTAGGTTTAACTAGTTCTAAGTTCTAGGCGACTAACGACCTCAGCAGTTGAGTCCCATAGTGCTCAGAGCCATTTGAACCATTTTCTCACGATTATGGCAACGATCCCAGCACACAGGAAACGTGTAGAGGTGCCACAGTATGGGGCGTCCACAGTGTACCCCTATCCCACCATCAGTGTCGCCGGCCACTGCGACCGAGGTGCTTCAGTCTGTAACAGCGCTGCTGCCAGGGTCGCAAGTTCGAATCCTGCCTCGGGCATGGATGTGTGTGATGTCCTGAGGTTAGTTAGGTTTAAGTAGTTCTAGGTCTAGGGGACTGATGACCTAAGATGTTGTCCCATAGTGCTTAGAGCCATTTGAACCATCAGTGCCCGCAGACGGCCACGGAGTACTGCAGGTAGCCTTGCTAGTGACCTTACCACAGCCAGTGGAACAGTTGTCTCCAGACACACAGTCTACAGACGACTGAACAGACATGGTTTATTCGCCCGGATACCTGCATGGTGCATCTCACTGACCCCTGGTCACAGGAGAGCCCGTAAAGCCTGGTGTCAGGGACACAGTATATGGTCATTGGAACCGTGGTCCCAGGTCATGTTCACAGACGAGTCCAGGTATAGTTTGAACAGTGATTCTCGCCGGGTTTTCATCTGGCGTGAACCAGATACCAACCCCTTAATGTCCTTGAAAGGGACCTGCATGGCGGTCATGGTTTGATGGTGTGGGGTAGGATTATGATTGGTGCACGTACACCCCTGCATGTCTTTGACAGAGGAACTGTAAGAGGTCAGGTATATCGGGACGCCATTTTGCACCAGTATGTCCGCCTTTGCAGGAGTGCAGTGTGTCCCACCTTCCTCCTGATGGTTGATAAGGCACGGCCCCACCGAGCTGCCATCGTGGAGGAGTAACTTAAAACAGAAGATATCAGGCGAATGGAGTTGCTGCCTCTTCTCCAGACCTAAATCCCATTGAGCACGTCTGGGATGCACTCGGTCGACGTATCGCTGCACGTCCTCAAACCCCTACGACACTTCAGGAGCTCCGACAGGCACTGGCGCAAGAATGGGAGGCTATACCCCAGCAGCTGCTCGACCACCCGATCCAGAGTGTGCCAACGCGTTGTGCGGCCTGTGTACGTGTTCATGGTGATCATATCGTACACTGATGTCGGGTTACATGCGCAGGAAACAGTGGCGTTTTGTAGCACATGTGTTTCGGGACGGTTTTCTCAACTTATCACCAATACCGTGGAGTTACAGATCTCTGTCGTGTGTGTACCCTATGTGCCTATGCTATTACCGCCAGTTCTGTGTAGTGCCACATTGTGTGGCACCACATTCTGCTGTTATCCTTAATTCATGAGCATAAGTGTACTTCTAAGTCACTCATGTTAGCAATTGTTCTTCACTCGAATCCTGGTTTGGCTGTGGTCGTTCCTTCGCGTTTTAACCTTTGAACCACATCAGCAGCAGTCAACTTTGGCAGGTTCACGAGGTTTGAAATGCCCCCCATTAGTCGGCTACTCAGGCAATGACTAGTCCGCTGGAACCACTGTGCTCCGTTCACCGACCGGTCCTGCCGTCGCTGCTTCTCTGCTGACAACACAATACCCGCCTCCTCTTTTCATACCGGCCGACTCGCCCCTCGAGACGTGTGATGCTTACTTCCGCGTAACACTGGGGGTCTTCGGATACTTCGGATCAGACAGTCCCTACTGCTTCGAAAAGTGCGGGGGAAATACGGCGTTACAGTGGTCTGCACATTCAGTTGATATTCGTAACGATCAAAGAGAAGCCTACCAAAATTGTTAGCACTTACAGTAACGACAGATGTAACCGTTCCGATGCTGTTGTAAGGTGTGCGCCCGGCGATAGGCGCGGAAACGAGAGCGTAGTTTCCATGCACCGCTGCTCGTTCCCTATGACGGAGCGGCCTGCGTGCCCTCCCTGTGTCTGTGTGTGTCGGAGCCGCCCTTTGCGGCCTGGACTCCTCGCCGCCGCAGACACACACACACACACACACACACACAGAGGGAGCCGCTCCAGTCCCGCCCGTTTGCCGAGGGCGTCAGCTGCTGGCGGCGTGACGTCACGCCGGCACGCCTGTTTGTGTCTTCAGTTTCCTCTGCTGCTCCAGGGCGCGGCAGCCGGGCCGAGGAAGCGAGGGCCAGCAGTTATCAACTGGGAACCACTTCTGTCTCTCCCCCTCTCCACACGCACGCACCAGACGGAAACATCAGTACAAGTAAATAGTTACAAATGTTTTTGAGATCGATTTCGAAAAGAGGAGTATGTTACACAGGCTTTACGGAAACACAATTCCCATACTATCAACATTTTTTTGTTGTTGTTATGTCGAGGGTTAGATGACATACGTTCTGTCATCACCGCTCTCCACTTGTAACTCAGCACGCAGAGCAGTAGAGTCTTATGGTCTGGTAAGTACCGTGCAGGAAGCCGATTTTGTAGTTTCCAACCTGTATTCTGTTGAATTTTCTAAAAACTTTTAAGTGAGACCATAAGGCATTACAGTATATTTAGCTCTGGAACGATCAGGTCGACATTGCGTGAGAGAGAAACCTTAGCCTTCAGGATTTTTTTCAACTCCCTCGCTTAGTAGGCTGTGCTCGCCACTTTCGTAAAGGTTACTTTTGGTTTTGCTGATTCTTATTTTTTTTGTTTTTTTTTTTTGTTTTTTGCTGATGTGGCCTTCCGTCCGAAGAGTGATCTGCAGCCTCCACTCTAATCTAGTTGTGCTGTAAATTCCTTTCTTTCCCAGTTTCATTCAGTACGACCTCATTCGAGCTACCCACCTAATCTTCAAAATTCTTCAGTTGCGCAAAAATTAGAAAAGCTTCTTGCTGAACTGCATATCTTCGACCTTTTACTTCAATATAATGCTATGATCCAGACAAATACGTTCAGGAAAGACTTCATAACACCGCAATTTGTACTAGATGTCAACAAATTCCTGTTTTTTTTTTGTTTTTGACAAATGCTTTTCTTGCCACTGCCAGTGTTCATTTTATGTTCAGTCATCATCAGCTATTTTTCTGTCCATATAGAGTAACTCATCAACTTGTTTTAGTTTCTCATTTCCTAATCTAGTTCCCTCAGCTTCTTCTAATTTAATTGGACTACTTTATTGACGTTGATCTTGTAACCTCTTCTAAAGATACTGCTCTTGAAAGCCTCTTCCGACACGATTCAGAGCTCAGCGAGAAGAAATAAAAACTTCGAGGTTTGTCAATGACAAACCTCAAAGTTTCTATTTCTTCTCCCTGAGCTCTAAATCCTTTTCCAAATTTCTCATTCGTTTCCCTCACAGCTTTCCCAGTTTACAGATCGAATAAAATCGGGGTAGGCTACAATCCTGACTTTCTGTCTTCACAACTCTAATGCACTTCTGGTCTTATACCTGCGAGCTGTTTCCTGTCCAAGTTTTAAATAACATTCCATTCCTTGTCGATTCTCCCCGCTGCCTTCAAAATTTCAAAGGGTGTAGTAATGTCAACATTGAAAGTTCCTGGCAGATTAAAACTGTATGCCGGACCGAGACTCGAAATCGGGACCTTTGCCTTTCGCGGACAAGTGCTCTGCCATCTGAGTTACCCAAGCACGACTCACACCCCGTCCTCACAGCTTCAATTCTGCCAGTACCTCGTCTCCTACCTTCCAAGCTTCACAGAAGCTCTCCTGCGAATCTTGCAGGACTACCACTCCTGATAGAAGAGATATTGCGAAGACATGGCTTAGCCACAGCCGGGGTGATGTTTCCAGAATGAGATTTTCACTCTGCAGTGGAGTGTGCGTTGACAGTGAGGAGGGGGCGTGAGTCGTGTTAGGGTAGCTCAGATGCCAGAGCACTTGCCCGCGAAATGCAAAGGTCCCCAGTTCGAGTCTCGGTCTGGCAAACAGTTTTAATCTGCCAGTAAGTTTCGTATCAGCGCACACTCCGCTGCAGATTGAAAATCTCATTCTGGAATGTCAACATTATCGAAAGCTTTCTCTTAATCTGCAAATACAATACGCAGAGACGAGAAAAGTCATGGAATACACTCTAATACCGTGTCGAACCTTCTTTTGCGCCACATAGTGCAACAACTCGTCGTGAGATGCACCCAACAAGTCGTTACCTGCAGTAATAGTGAGCCATGCTGCCCTTATAACCTCCCATAATTGCGAAAAATCTTGCCAGGGCAGATTTTAGAACACAAGTTCTCTCGATTCTTCCATAAACGTTCGATGAGATTCATGTCGAGAGATCTGGGCGACCAGCATGTCCAGAATGTTACTTACACCAACCGTGAAAAATTGTTGCCCGGTAACATGGCGCATTATCATCCACATAAATTCCATCGTTGTTTGGGAACATGAAGTCCAGGTATGGCTGAAAATGGTCTCCAAGTAGCGGTACATAACCAGTCAATGATCGGTTCAGTTGGACCAAAGGACACGTTCCATTCCATGTAAACTCAGCCAACGCCATGATGGGCCCACCCCCGGCTTGCACAGTGCCTTGTTGCCACCTTGAATGCATGACTTCGTGGAGTTTGTGCCACACTCGTACCTTACCACCACCTCTTACCAACTAAAATCGGAAATCATTTGACCAGACAAAGGTTTTCCAATCGTCTAGGGTCCAACAGACACGGGCAAGAGTCCAGGAGAGGCTTGGCCATGATAATCCGTTCACTATGTCGCTCATTGGTGCATCTCCGTTCTAACTTCAGTGTATCCGTTTCCATTTTTTAAATTATCTAACATACCTACCCAGTTCAGGAAACTAATATCCCACAACCGAACTGTAATGTACCAGTCTTATTTTTACTGATAATGACATCCTCCTGAGTATTTTACCTCCGAAATTTTTTACCCAAGAGCATGGCATCATCACGATACAGTAGAGATGCATGTTCACGGGGAAAAATTCACCGCCGTAGTTTCCCTTTGCTTACAGCTGTGGGACTATCAGCACAGGATGACCTTGTTGGCAAATTGTAGAGGGTCAGTCACGCAAACTGTTGCTCCCTCGAGTTATTGCTGCTGTGTTGGCAGAAGAGCCCAACACCGTGTGGCTAGAGGAGGCCGAAATGCACGCGTTTAAGCTCACGCAGACTGGCGTGAGGTCTGGAACAATTAAAGGAGTTGAGTCTAACAAGAAAAGAACGTAGTTCTTGGAATACTTAACTTTAATCCATAATTGGAGAACATCGCTCTTGATGATACATGAATTATAATCTCAATATAAACTGGTAATGGCGCCTTGCTAGGTCGTAGCAAATGACGTAGCTGAAGGCTATGCTAACTATCGTCTCAGCAAATGAGAGCGTCAGTGATCCATCCCTGTCAAAGTCTGCTGTACAACTGGGGCGAGTGTTAGGACGTCTCTCTAGACCTGCCGTGTGGCTGCGCTCGGTCTGCAATCACTGATAGTGGCGACACGCGGGTCCGACGTATACTGCCGGACCGCGGCCGATTTAAAGGCTACCACCTAGCAAGTGTGGTGTCTGGCGGTGACACCACAATTGCCACGGGATTCTCTGGCCCCTCGATGGATACTTATTCATGGAGATTGCGTCCACGGTACAGAACCCACGTCGGCAAGGTCCATGATTTATGGGGTGAGAGGGGGGGGGGGGATTTTTGTTGATTCAACTGAAGGACCACATGCCCTGGACTCCATATTTAGTGACTGAGCTTATGTTATCTCTAGTCTTTGTAAAACTCAAATTATTCACTTGAGAATTTAACTGTTGAGACAAGGATCTCTCCTATTATTTAATTCTTAGTGTGGTCATGAGAATCTCGTTGAAATGAATGCAACTGATATACATGAAGCCACATTGATTTGCGTCATTTCATAAGCCGCCAAACATCCACTGTTATGCAACTATACTAAGAACAGTGCACGATGGGTAAGACAATTAAAGCACAAAAAAGTACATCAGTATAATAAAGCATAAAAACCGATAACAGCATCACATGAAATGACAAATAACTGCAACTGTACGAGCAACTTTCAAAGCTTTTCGTGGCTTTACGTGAGCTAGTGTCACTGTTTCCCAGGACAGACATAACAGTTGAAGTACGGGACACATTTCTAGTACACAGTCTTCCTGTAATGAGGGCATGAACGGGAATGAGGAGATAGTTATAGGATAACGACTTTAACGAAAATAGCGCTTTCAAATGGCATGATGGGCTGCTCTTTGTTGCTGGCTGAATGAACCTCAGTCTCCGGGAGATTCGTCAGATAATACCAGCAAAAATAAGGAAGCAATGTTGCAGAATCTCGCTGTTTATTTTGAGCTCAAACATAATGCGGTACCTCTGAATGTATGACTTCCCATGTCATTCACCATGGATTACGAAATCATCGCTCTTGTGAAACTCAACTTAGACTTTTCTCACATGACATACACAACCGAATACCATGTGTCAAGGCACTCGGGTAGATACAGTATTTCTATGTTTCCGAAAGGCATTTGACTCTGTACCACATTTACAATTAGCATCAAAAGAAAGAGTGGACGGGGTATCAAGCGCAATATTTGACTAGCTTGAAGGTTTTTTGATGGGGAGGACGCAGCAAGCTGCCTTGGATAGAGAGTCGACGACAGAAGTAATTTCATTTATGGCACAGGCGGTTTATTGTGGGCCTTGCTCTTCATGTTGTATATTAATGACCTCGCGGACGATATTAATAGTATCCTCACACGCTTTGCATTTATCTATGATAAAGTACCCTCTAAAAGAAGCTGCACCCCTCTTCAGTCTTATCTTGAAAAGATTTCGGTGTGGATCAAAGACTGCCAACTAGCTATAAATATTCATACGCGTAAAATTGTACACTTCACAAAACCCGAACACATAGTATCCTACGATTTTTTTAAATATTAGTTAGTCGCAGATGGAATGGGTCATCTCGAATACCCGTATTTAATAATTTGTAAGGATTTGAAGTGGCACATCTGTAGGAAAAGCAGGTGGCAGACTGCTGTTCATTGCTAGAATATTAGAGAAGTGCAATCAGTCTGCAAGAGCCGATACTTATAAATTATTAGTGCGACGATCCTACAGTAAGTGTGTAGGAACAGTGCCAAATGAGACAAACATGGGATTCTGAGTGGTACTAGAAGGGGCAGTAAGATTGAGTTGTTCAGACATAGGAGAGTGTCACAAAGATGCTGAAAAAACTGAACTGGCACATGCTTGAACACTGATCCAAACTATCTAATTCGAACATTTCTAGAATCAGCTGTAACCCTTTGATTACCGACAGTATTAAAACAAAACTGAAAAACTTTACAAATTTTCTGTCATCACAGTATGTGACGAATACGAGAATAAGTTCACAAAAAGTAAGCAATCAGTGGTTTTATGGAGATGGGTTAATTTTGGAACCATTTTGACTTATCAGTTTTCAAGCACACATCATTTCATGCCATATGTTAGAAAGGAAATTCGCATCTTTCCTGCACAAAATCCCATATCTCGAAACTTTTATGATCTCATAACGCCTGAAACAAATTATAGTCCTAAATAAGAAGGATAAATTGACATAATATGTAATTAATTTAGTGTCAAAACTACACATTGCCACGGCGCGTTCATTTCGAAACCACTCATAAAAAGCGGTATTAAAAATCCACATTTATGTTATATTTCTTTGGATGTACTTATTTCCTTCGTTAGAGAAGTCCTCATCGTGGCCAATATACATAAAAACTCGTGTCAGAATCTGCTCCTCCAATCATGTAACACAAGCTCCGCGCAGACTGTTGCTCTGAAGTCTGTACGTTACTGTTACAATGCGTTACGTTCGTAGCCGTACCTCAGTCTACCACTAGGTGAATCTCGAATAATCCTTCAACCAGCGTTTCATTTCTTGCTTTTTTTATTGTACCGCAGTTCTGAAAATTTCCTTCAATCTTCCTTTCTTTTCAGTTCTTCTTCCATTCTGACAGTGTATGTCACTACACCATGTTCTGCAGCTATGTTCTTAAGCAGTTTTCCTTCGTGTGTGGTGTTCCCAACTTTTCGTCCGGCGAAACAACCACTTTCTTCCGCTTCGAAGTTACTTCGCTCACGCACACTCAAAGCCCGGGAACAAAGAACAATACCGATATAGCACTCACCTGTGTACGGAACAGATCCAGATTGAACTTATTAACAGTCGCTGGAAGCGTAGGTTCGGCAATCTCTATGCTACCAGCGGTGCCAACATAACAATTGTACGTATGACGTACCATGCGAACTGTATACCGCACATTTTCGTGTGAAAAAAAGGAAAAAGGAAACAAAAAACTAATTCGGATGAACTGAATCTGAGACTTACAATTATTACCCCTTCTTGTTAACGGATTAAGACGTGTTATAACAGTTTCAACATTATTTCGGAGATTATTTCGTAAATGGCACTAAGAAATGCGTGAGAGGTGACCCAGTAGGGGGGCGGGCCATGCACACGCCTCCCTCCTCTTGCTGTCGGAGCAGCTGCAGCGGCGGCAGCCACCCCAGGCTGCAGAGGCGCATTTCCGTCGCCGAGGAGCGGCCTCCCTAATTATATTTGTGATGGCGCGCGAGATGCGATAGCGGCATCAGCAGCATCAGCAGCAGCAGCAGCTATAGCTGGCTGGCTGGCTATTCCCGGCCCCAGTTATCGCCCCTTGCATCTCAGCCGCTAATGACGCGCCGGCAGAGGGTCTGCTGCTCTGCGGCCCATTCAAAGAGCATGGCGGCCGGGGCCCTAGTTGGAACCGTGCACGGATTTTGTGGAACTCGAGTCGTATTCTCCCAGCTTACGCGCCGACACGCGCTGCCGGATCGCTTCTATGATCCAGTTGCATATGTCGTGTAAGTGTAACATCCACGCCCCGCAACCTGCTGTGAACGTCGACGTCCACACTTTTGTAAACCTTCGTCACCAATTTTGTAAATGGCTCGTCGCTACTGCTGTGGAGGCCGAGTTGTCACTGTTATTACGTTGTTCTAGGCACCTGATGACCTCCCCCCCCCCCCCCCCCCATAGTGCTCAGAGCCATTTGAACCATTTGAATTCATAGAAAACAGTATGGCCTGCTCTTTCTGATTCCACAGCTGAAGTTTGTACACCTCTGAATTCCCTGAAATGTTAGTAAACATTTCTGATTGTTCAAATGGTTCAAATGGCTCTGAGCACTATGGGACTTAACATCTATGGTCATCAGTCCCCTAGAACTTAGAACTACTTAAACCTAACTAACCTAAGGACATCACACAACACCCAGTCATCACGAGGAAGAGAAAATCCCTGACCCCGCTGGGAATCGAACCCGGGAACCCGGGCGCGGGAAGGGAAAACGCTACCGCACGACCACGAGCTGCGGACTCTGTTCAGATTCATATGATAGTAATGTAGTTACATGTTTCCAGAATGATAGTGATGCCGGTTAAGATATGATGACCGCTGAGGAAGTTTGTATCGTACTAGAGAAAAGAATAGTGACGGTGAAGTGGAGAACGAAAGTGAGTTTCAGAGGAAGAAATAATCTTTAGGTTAAAACCAATAGTAGAGACAGCAATAATATTTATTTATTTGCTGGTTTCGGCTTATGTGAAAGAAATCTTCAGAATTTTTGGCCCTGCAAGGGTAGGAACAGCAAAATTAACAACAGTACTGTTACATACAGCGTTAAAGTTAAATAGAGAAAAACTGTAGTAAAAATACAAACATTACTATTACATATGGTGTTAAAATAAAATAGAGAAACTTTATACTGTTTGCTCCTGTGGCTGGTGCTCCGAGCTGCGTTGCTATTGGTGCTCGTTGCCTGGACTCCATAAAGGCTGTGAACTATTGATCTCGCGCCACTATATATGTTAGAGTTCGCTTCCCGACGCTCACTATGCCATACAATACTCCTTTGTGTTTTTTTGGCTCCACTCGTCTCGTCGCCTCCCAGCGCTTGTGGATGTGATAGCCGGTGAGATCTTTTTAAAATGGGTGCCGCACTTCACGCCTTTTTTAAAATGATATATCTTTCCATGTTTACTGTGTTTACAGATATTTTTATTTTGATAGGCTCCTTTGTTTCACCGTCTCAGAAACTTTTCGTTCGCTTTAAGATATCACTTTTCATTTCATTGTTATTTTCGAAGGTAGGACAACGGTAAAGTGGAGGAAAAGTAACCAAGACACAAACGAGAGATTGCAGACGTGTTCAAGGTATATCTGTTACAAGAAGAAAGTTTAAGAACTCTTAATGAAAGTAGACTTAAGAAGTATCTAACGGAAAAACCATTCGTTGAATGTGTAAACAGAAAGTGTAAAAATATAATACAGGCAATCCATAAAACTGCTACAGAAGTTTTACGAAAGAACAGGAAGATCTAAATACAGAGTTTGAAAAAGTCGAAAGCAGAAATAAAAAATCAGTTGAAGAAAAAGGAAAAGCACAGAAGATATACATACAAAATAAAACTGCTATATCCTATGAAGTATATAACCAGGAAAGAACAGTCACCAAGACAATAACAAGAAAAGCTCGTGAAGAAACATGGAACGTTTTTACAAGTGAGGCAGAGCATGATGGACACGAGAGGCAGTCAATCGGATATAAACTAATTAAGCATGTAAATAAAAATGTAGTGCAAGATGAAACCTAGTAAGTGAAAAACAATGGACAAAACATTATAAACAGTTAATGTATGACGAAGAAATGAATGAAACACAAATAGATGGCTCCAATGGACAAACTAAATATAGCCCAAGAAGAATCATGAACACAAGACAACAGACAAAATTACGTTCAAACTCGGGAGTGGGAGGCAACAGTTTTAAATTCACAACACTTCATTACAATATTTTACTTCAAATAAATAGCTGTGACCAAACATTGTTCTTAATTGCAAGCCCCCCCCCCCCCAGGCCCCACATTTTGCCAACAGCGGCCTCCTGCTGTATCATGAACACTGTTGTTACGGGTTGGTACAGGTAACATGTGAAACGAGGAGCGGATATAGATGTAACAACAAATACGAGGGCTATTCGGAAAGTAAGGAACGATAGGTCGCGAAATGGAAACCACAGTGAAAATCAAAACTGTTTTATTTGCAACTGTTAGCTGCACCTTCCAGCTACTTCTCTACACAGTCGCCGCTCAGACTTAGACATTCGTCGTAGCGTTGCACCAACTTCTCAATTCCCCCGTTGTAGAAGATAGCCGCCAGTGCTTTTCGACAATTTTCTACTCTGGACTGCAGCTTGTTGTATGTGTCAAAATATTGTCTTCATAGCCAGCAGTTCATTTGAGCAGAGATGAACCTCAGGGGTAGCCAATTGCGGACTATATTGCGGGGGATCAAACACTTCCATCGAAAACGCTGCAGGAGCATCTTCAGTGCTCCAGCAGAGTGCAGCCAAGAATTGTCACGTACAACGAACCGCATGACAGTTATGTTATGTGGATTGCATAACTTCAGGCGAAATCTTTCACCAGGCCCTCATACTTGGCAAGATACACTAATTCCTAGCAATCTTTACGTTCTCACTGTGAGCTCAGAACTGAAAGGAGCGACATGATCCGATCGACGGGCGTACTAGACACAGTGCGCATCCGTGCAAAGCTTCATCAGATTTTCACTGTATTTTCCAAAAAAAAAAAAATGGTTCAAACGGCTCTGAGCACTATGGGACTTACCATCTGAGGTCATCAGTCCCCTAGAACTTAGAACTACTTAAACCTAACTAACCTAAGGACATCACACACATCCATGCCCGAGGCAGGATTCGAACCTGCGACTGTAGCGATCGCGCGGTTCCTGACTGAAGCGCCTAGAATCGCTCGGCCACACCGGCTGGCTTGCATTTTCCATTTGGCGACCGATCGTTCTTTACTTTCCGAATAACCCATGTAAAATGATTTCACAAGTCCACAGCCCGTCCCTCGTACAGGATTGTAACACAGTTGCAATAATTACAATTAATAAAGCATTTTCACATGTAAGAAAACTTCACAACCCAACTTTACATTACACAGAATCAGGTAATAGTAAAATTACTCAGCAGTTAGTTTACTTGAAAAAACAAAACATATTCCAGGAGTAACCCTCCAATAGCAAACAATTAGTGGAGGATCACTGTGATAAACTAATGGGCGACTTTTAAGAAATTCAAGGTTATTAAGCAAGAGTGTATTTTAGATGAACTCAGCCCTCTTGAGATAATTAAATGAAATGAAAATCACAGAAAAGCTTTAAAAAGAAGTTTAAGCACATATGGATATAAAAAAGCGTTTTTGAAGGCACCCGGGACGTTGCCGTACTAAATTAGCATAAGGCTAATAAAACTCAGCGCTAACAAAGCTCCCTAAATGATCAAGGCGCAGGCATTGAACAACATTTTACAGATTTGTAGATGCTTACCCGTATCACGCCGAAGCTAAGCCGAATTCTGTCCAGCCACATAGGATACCTTTGCATCAGCGCACAACGCCTTCCCAATGTGACACCAATTAAAGGCGCTTGGAACTGATCGCATTCCACGTTTAGCGAGCCACCCAATGCCGCCGTCAGCGCGCCTGCAACGGCCAACGTGAGCCACTGCGGCTGGGGATCAGCGCCGTGATTCCATATAAGCCCGAACGCGATGCCTTAAGAACTCGTCCCAGCATTGCTCGGCTTCCACTGCCGCGTACTACAAGTTTGAAACTGTACTACGGCACCACACTATCTCGTGCCTGCCGCAAACTCAGCTTCGATGAAGCACTGCAGTCCGCTCGGTGGTTAACCACCATGTTTACTTGCCTGTCCACAACTGACGTCACTGGCCCGGGATTTCCTCGTTTTATCTTCGGCGCTACAAGTTCATCTCATTGCGAGCGATTCGTCGTGGACCGATAGCAAGCCGCTCTGCAACCTGCAACCGTCTCAATAACAATACAAAAATAACATGCTCGAAAAGTTCTATGATGTGAAAAAAACCAGAGGAGCAGCTGAATTCGATGAAGTGAATTCGGGACTTATTAAATATAGTGGTATCATATACATATTAAGAATTTTACATTAACTCAAGAAATACTGGGAAAATTGCCAAATACCTCGTTTGGTTAGTAGCTGCAGTTGAAAATCAAAAGAGAGAGTCGAAAAAATTGTAAAAACTACAAAGGAATTAGTCTCAGGAATACATGGTGTGTAATCAGTACTAAAATAATAAATAACACATCAAAAATTATTGGAGACTGGCTGGTAGGAGAAGAGAAAAGTGAATTTAGGAGAGGATGATTACGCATGGATAACGTCTTCAACGTTACGCAAAAAACAGAACAAAGAAAATAAGAGTTTGGAAACACATCTGGCTTTTAGAGATTTTGGGAAGATACTTGACAGCGGAAAATCGAATAAAATTTTGCCAAATACTAACAGACGAGGGTTGTTCACTACATCTACTCTGGTAATAAACTCTATGTAAGTAGCAATTTTATCATCACAGAAATAGGAATTAAAAGATGTGAACTAATCTAACAGATAGTGGACTCTGACAGGGATGTACCTTGTGATCAACTCTTTTTCAGTACATATATTCAAGCTGTAAAGAAGTGGAAATTGGAGCCAGGAATTAAATATCAGACAGTGTGTACTCAAACACTTTTCTATCGGGAGAATCTAGTTATCTTTTCAGCGATCTATAAAATCACAGTTGATAAAACGAAAATAATGGCTTTTAAAGGAAAGGATCCATTCAGATTGGAATATTGTGACAGAAAACAACTTTAGGAGCAAATACTGAATTTTAAATACCTCGGCTGTGACATAAATTTTTAAAGGAACAATGACGGTCACCAAAAAGTTAGCAAATTTCAAGGTGTTTGTTGGACCACACAAAGAACTTTTAAAAATTAAGTTAGAAAAGAAACGAAAATGAAATTTAGTAAAGTAATAGTTTTATGGCAGCGAAGCCTGGTTGCTGACTCCAAAACAAGTGAGTAAAATACAGTCGGAAAGAATGAGATTCTGAAGGAGCGTTAAAGGATGTTCGAGCATGGATTAAGAGGAAAATGAAGAGAACGAAATGTACACTGCACAACACAGTTGAAGGGTCACTTTTTCGAAGCACCCTAGATATTTCCCATCTCGACGCACAAGTATGAAATCAGGCTCAAAGGTGCCTACGACCATCTTCTGTAATGATGCAAAAGCGTGGCGCCCACCCGACGTCATCCTCAGGCTCAGAACGCTTCGATAAATGTGAGAAAAGGACAGAGCTCAAAAGCTGATGCGAGATGTGGTTTGATGATCTCACATTGGCGCCAGATTTCAACACAACGTAGCCAACGTCACCCTGGACGTGACGCAATGGAAGGTCGTCACAGCTCCTCTTCCCCATATTTCACACTTTCTTTTGAGCCTCTGCGATTCAGGTCAGAAGCGCAGTACCCGGCATTGAAATCAAGCGGTTTGCTTATGGGTGGCCGAGGAAAACATTTCAGACACATCGCCGCTCAGTATCAATCTGAAAAGATCTCAGTGAGTGGCATAAAGGGCGTCAATGAAAATATTCTTTTCTTTGGGGCGTTCATTCCCGCAGTGTGATGAGTGACAGGGAAACGTCCTTGACACACTTTTCGGCGCCCCTGAGCTGATTGGCTCTGTTGGTCACATGTGGAATCTAAGGGGTGTCGAAGGGGATGCCTGTCACGCCGGCACCCAGTAAACACTGACGGGCTGTCTCTACACAGCTACACTACGGGCCATTAAAATTGCTACACCACGAAGATGACGTGCTACAGACGCGAAATTTAACCGACAGGAAGCAGATGCTGTGATATGCAAATGAATAGCTTTTCAGAGCATTCACACAAGGTTGGCGCCGGTGGCGACACCTACAACGATATCCAATGACTCTTAGCAGAATATAGAATCGGTGGGTTCAGGAAGGTAATACGAAACGCCGTGCTGGATCCCAACGGCTTCGTATCACTAACAGTTGAGATGACAGGCATCTTACCCGCACGGCTGTAACGGATCGTGCAGCCACGTCTCGATCCCTCAGTCAACAGATGGGGACGTTTGCAAGACAACAACCATCTGCACGAACAGTTCGACGACGGTTGCAGCAGCATGGACTATCAGCTCGGAGACCATGGCTGCGGTTACCCTTGACGCTGCATCACGGACAGGAGTGCCTGCGAACATGTAGTCAACGAGGAACCTGAGTGCACGAATGGCAAACGTCATTTTTTCGGATGAATCCAGGTTCTGTTTACAGCATCATGGTGGTCCCATCCGTGTTTGGCGACGTCGCGGTGAACGCACATTGGAAGCGTGTATTCGTCATCGCCATCTTGGCGTATCACCTGGCTGATGTTAAGGGGTACCATTGGTTACACGTCTCGGTCACCTCATGTTCGCACTGACGACACTTTGAACAGTGGACATTACATTTCTGATGTGTTACGAGCCGTTGCTCTATCCTTCATTCGATCCCTGTGAAACCCTATATTTCAGCAGGATAATGCACGACCACATGTTGCGGGTCCTGTACGGGCCTTTCTGGATACAGAAAACGTTCTACTGCCGCCCTGGCCAGCACATTCTCCAGATCTCTCACCAATTGAAAACGTCTGGCCGAGCAACTGGCTTGTCACAATACGCCAGTCACTACTCTTGATGAACTGTGGTCTCGTGTTGTAGATGCATGGGCAGCTGTACCTGTACACGCCATCTAAGCTGTGTTTGACTGAATGCCCAGGCGTATCAAGGCCGTTATTACGGCCAGAGGTGGTTGTTCTGGGTACTGATTTCTCAGGATCTATGCACCCAAACTGCGTGAAAATGTAATCACATGTCAGTTCTAGTATAATATATTTGCCCAATGAATACCCGTTTATCATCTGCATTTCTTCTTGGTGTAGCAATTTTAATGGCCAGTAGAGTTCGAAGGACGTCCGTCTCTCGTGACGTGTGGTGGTCAGTTCCACGTTACGTAAAGGTATCTGGAGTCTTCTGATCAGATGTGTAATAGGTTCGGTGATTGCGCAGTGGTATTCTCTCATATGTGTTAGTTTATTCTTTCACATTTTTGACTATTAATGTGTGGTTTCGTCGGCCCCAGTTGCTGTGTGGTTGTCTACGTGGACAGTAAATCCCAGGAACCTGGCCGGCTGTTCTCGCGCGACGTTTGTGTTTCCAGCCCCAATTAATACCGGAGTGGGTAAGGGCTGTCGCCGAGACGGCGGCCGGCCGGAGTGGCCGTGCGGTTCTGGGTGCTACAGTCTGGAGCCGAGCGACCGCTACGGTCGCAGGTTCGAATCCTGCCTCGGGCATGGGTGTGTGTGATGTCCTTAGGTTAGTTATGTTTAATTAGTTCTAAGTTCTAGGCGACTGATGACCTCAGAAGTTAAGTCGCATAGTGCTCAGAGCCAAGCCGAGACGGCCGCCCCTCCTCAGGTCGGGGTGCCGGTAATGGCTCTCAGCGGCGGCCGCACAGCCATTCGTCAGTCTCAGAAGGATCCCGTTTTATTCACACATGTTGCAACCCCCCCCCCCCCGCTCCCCACCCCATCCACTCATCCTGTGTGATCACGCCAGAGGAGGGAACAAAATAGTAGGACTGAAAATGCATGAAGATCGTTTTCTACTTCCGATCACGCTCGTATTTCGTCGAATGGATTTGAACGGTCCTTAGTGATTCCACCCTGTGTCGCAGGGCAAAAAATTGCTGTCGCGCTACACTCCAAAGGCGTGCGATCATGTTCAGTGGTGTTGCAGGCCGACGATGTCCTTAGAGAATGATTGAATCGTCCAGAGGTAATGTTAGCAGAGTCAAAGTTCGTCAAGAACGTTGTCGTGTTGCTGACTGTACTGCGAACTGACGTTTTCGACCCTGAAATGTGTCTGGAGTGTTTTCCTTGGCCATTCATAAGCAAACCGTGTGATTTGAACTGGTCTAACCTCCATCGAGAGGCGTTAAAAAAAGGGGAGAATTGTGGATGAGGAAGGGTGTGATGACCATCTCATCAAGTGACACAGCCACGGTGGCATTGGGCAGATCTGTTGTCAAATTTGGTGCCAATGTCATTAGCTCGCCTTGCACCTCACATGAACTTTTGAGCTCTGGCTTTATTTTCGCACGTGTCTCCAATTTGCTTTATGGAGCGTAGCGGAGCCTGAGGGTGACGTCACAGGGAGCCACGCCTATGCACTAGTACAGAGGAAGACTGCAGGGACCTTTATACCAGACTTCTCAAGGCAGCATTGGATTATACGCCGAAGGTAAGAAGAGACGACCCAGGACACGCTGGAGGCCACAGTGAAGCCACAATGATAATCCACGAAATGGAGAAGAAGAAGGTTATATGCGAAGCAGTGGTCGGCAGGATCAGATTTACTTCGCTGTTGTAGCTTTTGAAGCCCTCTCCTGCATCTGCCCTCACATCATTTTTGAGCGCATCCATGGCACCTGACGTTAAGTTTGTTGTCTTCTTAGATACGTAGTACGTTAAAGCTGAACTGTAATCAGCCATAAAAATAATGATGTAATAATTACGTTAAACATTTATTGTTTATCCAGTGACATGGACATTGCTAGAAGTGACGAAAACTTACCGCAGTAAGAGGCAATTGCGCTGCAAGTCAGACTGCGATGTCAACGTGGTACATACAAACAAGTCAAAACAACGGTGAATATTGGCCTAAGGGAAGTCCAGTGTGAAAGCCTTAAGGGATCCCTAGTGCGAAGGTGATGTACCTGTGGCATTTGTGTCTTATAACAATTTTTTTATCACCTCAGATAGCTCTGCAAATCTGTATACGTATTTTATTTTCAGCCTGTGAGTGACAGGTCTTTGCATTTAAGTCCTTGTAAGTCTTGTGAACTTTCCCATTTCCGCCTGCGAACTCACGAACTGTGTCGGATTTGTTGTTGACAACGGGTGTGGTGAGCCTGTGAATCTGCCCCTTTTCCTGGCTGGAATGTCACTGGTATGCCAGAAAGCCCACCCGCATGAGCATACCCCCACACAAGCAGTTGAAAAATATCCTGTGTTAAGTGTAACTTGCAATTTATGGAATATCTACGCATTTCCATTTACTGTTTTCTCCGAAAGTTATCTGCGATATTAGGAAATAGATAAGTACATTGCTGAGCAATAACATCAGAACCACTGCCAACCTATATACTAAATGCCGCGTTGTGGCGTCTCAGGGACGTGACGCCGTAAGGAAAGTATACAAACGGAGCAAAGACGAAAGCGAAATCATGTAGCGACAAGACGGACCGCAGATGGGGAGATACACTAATACAAGCGACTTTGACAAAGTAGGGATTGTTATTGTTCAGGACATGAAGACGAGCTATGCTGGTCGGTCGTTCGCGTACTACTCTCTTGAGTGCCAATCGTAAGTTGCTGAAAGACGGTGACACTACGAGTAGGTGACTAGTTGTTGGACATCAGCGGCCTCCTCACAAAACGTGGAGATTGGAGACTTGGCCCTCTGTAAAGGAGAAAGTTCACCGATCTGTGTTAGGTTTGACGATAGAGCACACAGCTGCTGCAGGGGCTACTGTTTCGGAGAACACTGTTCGGGGCACATTTTGAATATGAGGCTCCACCGCAAGCGATGCAAATATGTTGTCGTACTGACAAAACAATACGAGAAATTAAGAGTGAAGTGAGCAAAGAGTCATGGAGACTTGTCCGTGGCCCTGTGGAAACGTCCCGCCTGGTTTGATGAATCAATTTTATGGTTAAACCAGGTCATTGGTAGGGTCCGGAACGCCGCCATTGAGGCGAACTGCTGCTTTGATCATGCGCAGCGCCACTGGTACAAGACGATCGGGGTAATACAATCAGGTGACAGCAGTCATAGGAAGCCTCCTACTACCGGTCGAATCTCTTTTTGCCCGGCATCGTGCACCACCGCGACGTGGCACGTACTCAACTAGTCGTGGAAAGTCCCCTGCAGAGATACTGAGCCATGGTGCCTTTATAGCCGTCCATAACTGCGAAAGCGTTGCTGGTGCAGTATGTTTTGTTCGAACTAACATCTCAATTATGTCCCATACATGTTCGGTGGGATTCGTATCGAGCGATGTGTGTGGCCAAATCTTTCGCTCGCATTGTCCACACTGTTCTTCAAACCAATCTCGAACAGTTGTGGAGCGGTAACATGTTTGAGAACATGGTCCGAACGTAGGCATTGCCAATAAATCATCGGTTCACTTGTCGCCGACGACCCAATCAGTTCCATCTGAAGACAACCCACATTATTATGGAGCCATCAGCTTGTTGCACAGTGCCTTGTTGTGAACTTGGATTCATGGCTTCGTGGAGTCTGCACCATAGTCAAACCGTACCATCACCTCCTAATAACTGAAATTGGGGCTCATCTGACCAGCCCACGGTTTTCCAGTCGTCTGGGGTACAACTGATATGGTCACGACCCCGGGAGAGGCACCTCAGCCGATGTCGTCCTGTTAGCAAAGGCACTCGCGGCGGTCGTGTGCTGTCATAGCGCATTGACGACAAATTTCGCCTCACTGTCCAGGCGGATACGTTTGTCGCACGTCCCACATCGATTTCTGCCGTTATTTCAAGCAGTATTGCTTGTTTGTTATCACTGAAAACTACGCAAAAACACCGCTGCTCTCGGTCGTAAAGTGAAGGCTACCGGCTACTGAGATGTCCGTGGTGAGGTAATGCCTGAAATTTGGTGTTCTCGGCAGACTCCTAACGCTGCGGATATCGGATTACTTAATTCCCTAACGATTTCCGAAATGGAATGTCCCATTTGTCTAGCTTTAACTATCATTCTACGTTCAAAGTCTGTTAATTGTCGTAGTGAGGCAATAACCACTTCGGGGAAACTTTCACTTGAATTACCTCAGTACAAATGACAGCACCTCCGGTGCCCTGCCCTTTTATACCTTGTGTACTAGATACTACCGCCGTCGGTATATGCGCATATCGCTATCCAACGACTTGTCATCTCAGTCTATTACGCTGTGAGATACAATCGCCCGTGCCTCCCTGGACCTGTATGAGCAATCGAAGACACTTGAATATTATTACAGCCCGCATCTCGTGGTCGTGCGGTAGCGTTCTCGCTTCCCACGCCCGGGTTCCCGGGTTCGATTCCCGGCGGGGTCAGGGATTTTCTCTGCCTCGTGATGGCTGGGTGTTGTGTGCTGTCCTTAGGTTAGTTAGGTTTAAGTAGTTCTAAGTTCTAGGGGACTCATGACCAAAGATGTTAAGTCCCATAGTGCTCAGAGCCAATATTATTACAGACCACCTGCAGCCCTTCTCGGTTTTGTAGCCGACAGTGATGTAATGTTCTAGGAGGGTAACTATCCAAGTCATTGAGCTGTGCGTGGCTCGTGTTCCCACCATCATGTATTTCACACCCTGTTTTTAACGTACTTCCAACTCACTACGTTAATTTAAATTACTACTGTCACTCAGTTGCTGCTTTCCCTGACCATCAGCGGTGCTAGCAGCACGTATCGATATATCCCCACTCGTAGTGTCTTAGCTCGACTGCTCTTACTCCCCTCTCGTTGTCTGTTGTGAGTGTGGTCAGAGGTGGGATAGTGAGTTCGGTCTGCCAGTGAGTTGGAACGCGCCTGGAGCGGAGTCCGGACCTACCAGTCGGGGAGTTTCAATGCGGCACTGGTGCAGTCGGGTTGGGGCAGCAGTGGGGGCTGCGTCGACATGGCTCGCCCGACCATTGCCGCCACGCATCAATTGAGACGGGCCGCGGTCTTCGTGCATCGACGGTCTTCGTGTGTGCATAGTTACTGTTCCGTATCGTTCAGGTCTTCGGGCAAGTGTTTGCCAGCTTGTGTCGTTCGCGTTATTTCCTTTGACAGGTTACTTTAAATGTTAACGGTGTACTGCCTCTGAGAGGTTGGTCGTCTCATCGGGCGACGTGTAACTGGTTCTCTGAGCGCTTCTGGGCCCCTTTAATTACCATCTGTGGAACTTGGGTCGGTCCATTTCTGGTGCAGGGATGCCGTTTTGCCAGTGGGCGTGTTTACTCTGCATGGTTGGGTGTTAGCCAGTATTTCCGCCGTCGTGTGTCTGGAAGTGAGTGGGAGACGCACCAGCAGTGCAGTCACGACGGAGCAGCAGTCGCGGATGGATCAGCGGGCAGTCGGTCGGTTGGTGCGGACCAGGAAGGATATCTCCGCGCGGTGCAGTCGCCCGGGACCGCTGCCAGTCCCTGCGCAGTGTCGGAGAGTGTGTGGAGCTGTCCGATTGCTACGAGCTTCGTGATTCACCGACCCAGGACGTCGAAGTTGAGTAGTGGTTTTAAGTACGCACGCCACGTCTATTCATGTAGTCTGGTTCGTTTCGGTGGTTCGCTGCTGGGGTGGTTTCCCGTGAGCAACACAGAGTGTTTGTACATATTTGATTGTGGCTAATTACGTCCGTAACATTTTGTGTTTGCGTTCTCATGTACTAATTAGTGGCAAGCAAGTCGTTGTGTCGGTCGTGTCCGTGGCTGCCCCCTGGTTGGGATCCGACGGATCGAGTATAGTTGGGCTCACCACCTGTCTCGCCTAAGTGAACGAGGGCAGACCGACCTCCCTGGAGGCTTCTGAGTGCCACCGGTGTTTAATTATCTGTGGTCACCTAATTTAAATTCAAGACTTATGGTTATTTTTTTATTTTCTTAAAAATTTTGCAAAATTAATTTTTAAATTTATCTTTCAAGCTTAAATGGTTCAAATGGCACTGAGCACTATGGGACTTAACATCTGAGGTCATCAGTCCCCTAGAGCTTAGAACTACTTAAACCCAACTAACCTAAGGACATCACACACATCCATGGCCGAGGCAGGATTCAAATCTGCGACTGTAGCGGTCACGCGGTTCCAGACTGTAGCGCCTAGAACCACTCCGCCACCTCGGCCGGCTTCAAGCTTAAACACTGCGGCCTTCTACCTTTAAAAGTCTATGGTAATATATGCTAAAATTTTGAAATTTAACTGTGGCCCTCAGCTATTTGTATTGCACTTTGCATATGTTTGCCTTTTTTAAATTATTTTGTTGCTATCTTAATTGAATTTTATCTTGTTGCTTAGATAAGATTTCTTGTTTGGAGGCCTTCAGCCGTAAAAGAGTTGCATTCGTTAAGGTCCGGCTATGTGCCGCTTTGGTTGTAAAAGGTTATTAAATAACAATAAATGACAATTAGAATGAGAAAGTGACCTCAACCTTTGGCGCTATCCACAATCCTATTACCCATTCTGCCCAGCGGGTTTAGCGGGCGTACCTGTCATATTTCCAAAATCATGCTTCACTAGTTGACACTCTCCCGGTGGTGTCTTGGTCGCCAAACTGTCCTTATCTGAATCCAGTGGAACACCTGCGAGACAAGACGCTATGTCACAGCAACACCGCACCCGAGCACCACTGTTCTTTAATAGGACTCACGTGACTGCACGTAGATCTCTGACGGTGCACGCCTCTGGTAAGCTATCAGGGACCTGTCCATTCCACGCACTGCCTCTCCCTCCCCGCCCCCTCTGCTTTCCTGGACCCACCCGTGCAGGCTTCACGCCTTCCTTCGCGACGCCGCATTCAGACCAGCAAGTGCCGCGCCGTGCAGAGTGCGCACGCGCGTCCCGACTCCTCGGCCGTGCCGTGCCGCTAACTGCACACACGCGGCAGCGCTGTCTGAAGGTAATTCCGGCGCCAAAGAGAAAAGTGCCGCGTGGCCGGATCTGGTCTGCGGCCGTAGCGTGTTGCGGCGGCGGCGACGGCGGCGACGTAGCGCAGCGCAGCGCTCGCGTGACCGCCCCGCGCCGGCGGAAGGCGCCGCGCCGTCCAGCCGACAGCTGGGTCGGTCTGAGCCCTGAGCTGTGCTGAGGTGCGGCGAGGAGGGCACGCCCTTCCCTGCCCGCTAAAGGGAGAGCGGAGGCGCCGTATCGACCCGCACACACACCACGCCATCAGCCGTAGGTACCGCCGCTGCGTTCATCGATACCTACCATCTGCTTTTAAAAGCCACAATAGCGATGTTGCTGGTCGACCAGTTACAAAAGGAAGTACACCACTGACCATTAAAATTGCTACACCAAGAAGAAATGCAGATGATAAACGGGTATTCATTGGGCAAATACATTATACTAGAACTGACATGTGATACATTTTCACGCAGTTTGGGTGCATAGATCCTGAGAAATCACTACCCAGAACAACCACCTCTGGCCGTAATAACAGCCTTGATACGCCTGGGCATTGAGTGAAACAGAGCTTGGACGGCGTGTACAGGTACAGCTGCCCATGCATCTTCAACACGAGACCACAGTTCATCAAGACTAGTGACTGGCGTATTGTGACGAGCCAGTTGCTCGGCCACCATTGACCAGACGTTTTCAATTGGTGAGAGATCCGGAGAATGTGCTGGCCAGGGCAGCAGTCGAATTTTTTCTGTATCCAGAAAGGCCCGTACAGGACCGGCAACATGCGGTCGTGCATTATCCTGCTGAAACGTAGGGTTTCGCAGGGACAGAATGAAGGGTAGAATGGTTCAAATGGTTCTGAGCACTATGGGACTCAACTGCTGAGGTCATTAGTCCCCTAGAACTTAGAACTAGTTAAACCTAACTAACCTAAGAACATCACAAACATCCATGCCCGAGGCAGGATTCGAACCTGCGACCGTAGCGGTCTTGCGGTTCCAGACTGCAGTGCCTTTAACCGCACGGCCACTTCGGCCGGCATGAAGGGTAGAGCCACGGGTCGTAACACATCTGAAATGTAACTTCCAGTGTTCAAAGTGCCGTCAGTGCGAACAAGAGGTGACCGAGACGTGTAACCAATGGCACCCCATACCATCACGCCGGGTGATGCGCCAGTATGGCGATGACGAATACACGCTTCCAATGAGCGTTCATCGCGATGTCGCCAAACACGGATGCGAGCATCATGATGCTCTAAACAGAACCTGCATTCGTCCGAAAAAATGACGTGTTGCCATTCGTGCACCCAGCTTCGCCGTTGAGTACATCACCACAGGCGCTCCTGTGTGTGATCCAGCGTCAACGGTAACCGCAGCCATGGTCTCCGAGCTGATAGTCCATGCTGCTGCAAACGTCGTCGAACTGTTCGTGCAGTTGGTTGTTGTCTCCCAAACGTCCCCATCTGTTGGCTCAGAGATCGAGACGTGGCTGCACGATCCGTCACAGCCATGCGGATAAGATGCCTGTCATCTCGACTGCTAGTGATACGATGCCGTTGGGATCCAGCTCGGCGTTCCGTATTACCCTTCTGAACCCACTGATTCCGTATCCTGCTAACAATCATTGGATATCGACCAACGCGGGCAACATGTCACGATACGATAAACCGCAGTCGCGATAGGCTGCAATCCGAAACGTGATGCTATACATTTCTCCTCCTTACACGAGGCATCACAACAACGTTTCACCAGGCAACGCCGGTCAACTGCTCTAAGTGTATGAGAAATCGGTTTGAAACTTTCCTCATGTCAGCACGTTGTAGGTGTCGCCACTGGCGCCAACCTTGTGTGAATGCTCTGAAAAGCTAATCATTTGCGTATCACAGCATCTTCTTCCTGTCGGTTAAATTTCGTGTCTGTAGCACGTCATCTTCGTGGTGTAGAAATTTTAATGGCCTGTAGTGTACATTGAAGGGCGAAAGAAACTGGTACACCTCCCTAATATCGTAAAGGGTCACCGCGAGAGCGCGGAAATGCCGCAAGACGACGTGGCATGAACTCAACTAAAGTGTCAAGTAGTACTGGATGGAAGTGAGACCATGAATCCTGCAGGGCTGTTCATAAATCCGTAAGAGTACGACTGGTAGAAAACAGCACGTTGTAAGGCATCCCAGATAGGCTCAATAATGTTCGCAACTGGGGAGTTTGGTGCCAGTGGAAGTGTTTAACCTTAGAAGAGTGTTCCTGGAGCCACTCTGTAGCAATTCTGGACGTGTGGGGTGTCGCATTATCCTCTTAGAATAACCCAAGTCCGTCGGAATGCACAATGGACATGAACGGATGCAGGTGATCAGACAGGATGCTTACGTACGTGTCACCTGGGAGAGTCGTACCTAGACGTATCAGGAGTCCGTTATCACTGCAACTCCACGCGCCCAACATCATTACAGGGCCTCCACCAGTTTGATCAGTCCCCTGCTGATATGCATTGTCCATGGATTAATGAGGTTGTCTCCATAGCCGTACACATCCATCCGCTCTATACAATTTGTAACGAGACTCGTCCGACCAGCAACATGTCTCCTGTCATCAACAGTCCAATGTCGGTGAGAAGGGCCCAGGCGGGGCGTAAAGCTTTGTGTTGTGCAGTCATCAAGGGTACATGAGTGGGCCTTCAGCTCAAGAGCCCATATCGATGATGTTTCATAGAATGGTTCGCACATGACAGTCGTTGGTGGTCCAGTACTGAAATCTGCAGCAATTTGCGGAAGGTTTGCACTTCTATCACGTTGAACGATTCTCTTCAGTCGTCGTTGGTCTCGTTCTTTTAGGATCTTTTTGCGGCCGGAGCGATTTCGGAGACCTGATGTTTTATCGGATTCCTGATATTCACGGTACACTCGTGAAATGGTGGTAGGGGAAAGTCCCTAATTCATCGCTACCTCGGAGATGCTGTGTCCCATAGCTCGTGATCCGACTATTACACCACGTTCAAACTCATTTAAATCTTGATAACCTGCCATTGTACCAGCAGTAACCGATCTAACAACTACGCTAGACACTTGTTTTGTTATATAGGCGTTGCCGACCGCAGCCCCGTATTCTGGCTGTTTATGTATGTCTATATTTGAATGTGCATTCACACACCAGGTTCATTGGCATTTCAGTATATAATACTAAAGATATAAAGAGCTATCCATATTGTACAAAGTGTTCACTAGAACTTTGAATATCAGAATGAGGACTGTACTTAGCCTGGCCCAACCCGTTGAGCGAGCTGGTTTTCCCTAGTGACTCAGTACAACTGACCACGCCCTCACTCTACCCCAGGAACGACCTAGATTTCCAGTCGCGAGCCGTTCCGTGGCACGGGAGCCGTAGTGCTCAGCCTCGCAGCACACTGTCCCATCGCCATGGCACGTTGCCTGACCGCGAGGAGGGGAAGAAGGGAAACGTTGAAAGCACAGTATTTAAATTGAAGTGGAGTCGCATTGCATTCAATCTGGTTTTTATTGCATATGTCCAAACAACTTAGATCCCACCCAAAACAAATGTTCAGTATTATTTAGTTAATTTCCGCGCTGAAGAAGTAATAGAGTTTCAATCTGGTACAGACTATTGGCATGCAAATAGATGCAGACAGTTTCACAGATTTCCGCCTCGTAATTGTGACTTACTTAGTGACACAACAGAAAAAAAAAATATTTTTTTACAAACATTTCGATAGAAATATTATACCACTTACAACCTCAATATGGAAACGTTTTACATTTTATGAGGAAAGCAACGTAGACGTTCTGGACAGTTTTAACGATAAAGAGTCTATCATTAAAACGCTGATTACCTTGCAGGTCAATCAGTTACATCTGCGCATGCACATGGGTGCTTTCAACTGGAATGGCAATCAGTCTAGAAAAGAGCTAGAGATCGGATGCAAGATTGGAAGTTTCCTCGATATGTTAATAAACCCATAATTGTAATTTTGTCACAAGATCGCAATGAAGTCTTTGTACCTCTCGTTTTGTTTAACGGCAGTCAGCTTAGGGAACTTGACTGTATATTTCAGAATATCTACGTACTATAACGCGACTTTCTCTTTAAATGCAACCCAATCAGAACAGAAGGAAGTTGTTTCAAATTTTGCAGTGTCTTATTTTGGGCAATGTGCGGTCCAACTCATTTAAAATACGAGGTGTGCAATCTATTCTGCATGATCTGTTTTCGTTTCTGCACTCCTTTTGGCGCCAGAAAAATCAACAAAATCGAGTTTTAATTCCAAAAATCGTCCCATTCATACTCCTTGACTTAGCCAGCGTATTTTACAATAATTTTATTAGAGAAACCTGACATAATAGAGCAAATACCTTGAAATGGTAGTAGCCTGACCACGTTGCCCGAAGAAAGAATGTCAGATGGTCAAAAGAAGGTAACAGATTGGAGCCCAATTTACCAGAAAACCTAGAGAGAGACCTCCGGAGAAATGGCCCAGAGAGTTACGAAAGATAGCTGGGTTCAGGTGGCACAAATGTAAAAACCTGATATGGGTCCTATGTTGTACGCCGATTCAGTGAGGCCACATCACCGAGTGACTGAACTGGATGATGAGGATGATGACACTTTTTCCGTGCCGTCTCAGCTCTCTTACAGTTCGTACGCTGGTAGCTAACACTGCAATGCAAAATGCTTTTGCACAAGCTCAGCGAGCAAAGTATTAGTGACGCCGAAAAAAATGTATCCGCTGTTTAAAAGTCCATAACTTGCAAACTAATTGACGGAGTTGTCTCATTTTTGGTGAAAGTGTAGCTTAAAGTCCAACTTACAGATATCACTGTAGGTGTTTGAAATGATCACCATTAACTTAAACACACAAACGATGCAGCCGAACTGCAGCACGAACTTCTGACTGCAACGTGTTCTCTTCGATATTTGCACATGAATGTACGGTGGGTTCTCGAAGTTCATCCAATTTCCGTTGCTTTTGTCGATAAACGATGTCCTCTAGTGTTCCCCACAGGTAAAAGTTCAGAGGAGTTAGGTCTGGGGAACGTGGTGGATACGCCACAGCACCTCTATGGCCTATCCATCTTCCTGGTAGATTTTCGTCGAGATAAGCCGTAACACGATTTTGGTAGTGGGCTGGGGCACCATCATGTTGAAAGTAAACTCTTCCGTCTCTTCCGTCTCCATACAAGTCTCGGATGGCAGGTAAAATGGGTGTCTGAGGCTTCTGAAGGTACACCTCACCGGTAACTGTGCCGTCAAAGAAGAACGACCCAATCAAGCCCCGGTAAGACAGGCGACACCACACATTTACTCCTGACAAATTCATGGCTTTGTCTAAATGGACGTTCGGATTTTCGGCGACCCAGTAGATGCAATTGTGGCGATTTACTGTACCATTGAGTCTGAACCGTGCCACATCAGGCCATACAATCATCTCTGCAAATTCTTCATCGTTGCGCACCATGTTAGTAAACCACTCGCAGTACTCCATTCTACGATCTGGGTCGTCCTCGTTCACTGCATGTAGCAATCGTGGGATGTAGCACTTCTACTTTGCTGTCTTCAAAATTCGCCAAACACTTGAGCGACTCACTCCAGTTTCAGGGGTACACTGTCTCACAGATTTCTGTGGTGAGCGAGGGAATTGTTGCAACAGACGACGGGAGTTAGCTAGACTTGTTACTGTTACATGTCGTCCAGATCGTTGTTTGTGTACATCTTTAACACAGCCTTCGGCTTCAAATTTGTCTCTAATGCGACGAATCGTGTTGTTGGCTCTGTTTGACACTCATTTCGCCATTGCCGTTGAACCTCATTGATGTTTTCGTACTTAAAATACCACTTGAAAACTGACTTCCTTTCATCGAATGTAAGCCTTGCGCCAGCCATGTTTACTCGAGTAACTAGGTGCAACTAAGAGCAAAACACGGACTATCTGGCGACTGTCATTTTACAAATCAAAACAACGCAATACAACGATTGTGTGGCGGTTGCCGGAACTAAAAACTATTACACTACCAAAGATGAGACAACTCCGTCAGTTAGTTTGCCAGTTATGGACTTTTAAACAGCTGATACATTTTTTTGGACCCCTCCGTAGAATGGACAGTGTCCTCAAAGCAGATTTTAAGATGGACATAAAGAAAGGTAAAACAGATGCAACGAAACTGAGTTTAAGTAAATCAGATGGGGGGCTGTAGCTTTCTACAGAAATTAAACGTGGATATTGAGCAGTCTAGAGCAATGTGGAGGATAAAAGCTGCGGACGGAGACCGATGCAGGTTGAGACACGAGGGGCGTTCAATAATTAATACAGCAAATATTTTTTTCGACCAATTTATATTCAAACAATGCAGAATTTGTTGTATAATATCGTGGAATATTCACGGTTCAGCCCCTATAGTTCCATGGACTTTCGGTAGGTGGTGTCGCAATACGTAGCCTTCAAAATGACGTCTGTAATGGAGGTGCTTTCATTTCGGCGGAAAACAAGAGCATCGCAGATATTCATAGGCGCTTGCAGAATGTCTATGGTGCCGTGGTAGTGAACAAAAGCACGGTGAGTCGTTGGGTGAGGCGTCTGACATAAATGCAACAAAGTCGCCCAAACTTCTCCTATCTTCCGCGTGCCAGCCGCTCGCACTCAGCTGTGGGTACTGCAGCGTTGGAACGTGCGAACGCTCTCATTGGAAGCGATCGACGGATCACAAACCAACACCTGGACGTCTTTGTTTGTAGTGCTGAGGCACTCGTTCACCAGTTGGGTTCTCAAAGGAGTGAGCCCACCGTGTTCCTCGTGGAAGACAATAAACGGCAACGAAGGACCGTCTGTGCGGAATTACTTGAATTTTCGTCGAATATCGTCACCGATCATGAATCTTGCGGTCATCACTTCGAATCGGAGACATAACGGTAATCCTTGGTGTGGAGCCACACCACCTCTCTTACGAACAAAAAGTTCAAAGCCGCGCTCTCAGCCAGTAAATCATTCTCTTCTGAGAATCTGAAGGGGTTCCTCTGATTTATGTCCTCCTTCACGGTGCAACGACCATCTGTGAAGTGTACTGTGCTACCCTCAGGAAACTGATGAAGCGACTTCAGCGTGTTCGTCACCATAAAAATGCCAGAGAACTTTTCTTCCTCCGTGACAACGCAATACCTCACACAAATCTGCGCACACGAGAGGAGCTCAAAATATTGATTGGACTGTTCTTCTTGATCCAACAGCCCCTACCTCGCACCTCCTGACTTCCATCTGTTTAGCCCAGTGAAGGGTGCACTACGCGGGAAGCACTACATGGACGGTGGTGAGGTTGTTGATGCATCAAGACGTTGGTTCCGACGTCGACCAGTAGGATGGTACCATGCGGGCATACATTAAGGTGGCATAAGGCCGTCATACTGAACGGAGACTACACTCCTGGAAATTGAAATAAGAACACCGTGAATTCATTGTCCCAGAAAGGGGAAACTTTATTGACACATTCCTGGGGTCAGATACATCACATGATCACACTGACAGAACCACAGGCACATAGACACAGGCAACAGAGCATGCACAATGTCGGCACTAGTACAGTGTATATCCACCTTTCGCAGCAATGCAGGCTGCTATTCTCCCATGGAGACGATCGTAGAGATGCTGGATGTAGTCCTGTGGAACGGCTTGCCATGCCATTTCCACCTGGCGCCTCAGTTGGACCAGCGTTCGTGCTGGACGTGCAGACCGCGTGAGACGACGCTTCATCCAGTCCCAAACATGCTCAATGGGGGACAGATCCGGAGATCTTGCTGGCCAGGGTAGTTGACTTACACCTTCTAGAGCACGTTGGGTGGCACGGGATACATGCGGACGTGCATTGTCCTGTTGGAACAGCAAGTTCCCTTGCCGGTCTAGGAATGGTAGAACGATGGGTTCGATGACGGTTTGGATGTACCGTGCACTATTCAGTGTCCCCTCGACGATCACCAGTGGTGTACGGCCAGTGTAGGAGATCGCTCCCCACACCATGATGCCTGGTGTTGGCCCTGTGTGCCTCGGTCGTATGCAGTCCTGATTGTGGCGCTCACCTGCACGGCGCCAAACACGCATACGACCATCATTGGCACCAAGGCAGAAGCGACTCTCATCGCTGAAGACGACACGTCTCCATTCGTCCCTCCATTCACGCCTGTCGCGACACCACTGGAGGCGGGCTGCACGATGTTGGGGCGTGAGCGGAAGACGGCCTAACGGTGTGCGGGACCGTAGCCCAGCTTCATGGAGACGGTTGCGAATGGTCCTCGCCGATACCCCAGGAGCAACAGTGTCCCTAATTTGCTGGGAAGTGGCGGTGCGGTCCCCTACGGCACTGCGTAGGATCCTACGGTCTTGGCGTGCATCCGTGCGTCGCTGCGGTCCGGTCCCAGGTCGACGGGCACGTGCACCTTCCGCCGACCACTGGCGACAACATCGATGTACTGTGGAGACCTCACGCCCCACGTGTTGAGCAATTCGGCGGTACGTCCACCCGGCCTCCCGCATGCCCACTATACGCCCTCGCTCAAAGTCCGTCAGCTGCACATACGGTTCACGTCCACGCTGTCGCGGCATGCTACCAGTGTTAAAGACTGCGATGGAGCTCCGTATGCCACGGCAAACTGGCTGACACTGACGGCGGCGGTGCACAAATGCTGCGCAGCTAGCGCCATTCGACGGCCAACACCGCGGTTCCTGGTGTGTCCGCTGTGCCGTGCGTGTGATCATTGCTTGTACAGCCCTCTCGCAGTGTCCGGAGCAAGTATGGTGGGTCTGACACACCGGTGTGAATGTGTTCTTTTTTCCATTTCCAGGAGTGTATGTTGAAAAATAGGGATTTTGTAGCCAGAAGAGTGGGGAATGATATGGTGTATTGGCATCCTTAACAAAACCAACTTGCTTTCGGAAAAAAATGTGTTGCATTACTTACTGAACCCGCTTTATAGAAGCAGGTTGTTACGGCTATGCAGGGATGCGGAGAGATGTATAGGATAGATCAGCGCAGAGAGACTCAAAACCACAACAGCGTCATCATCATCATCATCATCATCATCAACAACAACAACGGCAACAACAACAATAACGACTACGCCTTCAGGTTTTCTACTTTTACGTCACAATTAATGGAATGTAACACGGAAGCAGAAAGCACATTTTTTTGTCTTGAACCAGCAGAGCATCTGAACGGAAAATTTTTGTGCAGAGTGCGTCTGTGAGACCGTATGGAAAGAACAATGTTGGTCAATTAATTACTTACTCGACATTTTACTACACTACTGGAAATGAAGATTGCTACACCAAGAAGAAATGCAGATGATAAACGGGTATTCATTGGACAAATATATTATACTAGAACTGACATGTGATACATTTTCACGCAGTTTGGGTGCATAGATCCTGAGAAATCACTACCCAGAACAACCACCTCGGACCGTCATAACAGCCTTCATACGCCTGGGAATTGAGTGAAACAGAGCTGGGATGGCGTGTACCGGTACAGCTGCCCATGCACCTTCAACACGATACCACAGTTCATCAAGACTAGTGACTGGCCTGATGGGCCAGTTGTTCGGCCACCATTGACCAGACGTATTCAATTGGTGAGAGATCTGGAGAATGTGCTGGCCAGGGCAGCAGTCGAATTTTTTCTGTATCCAGAAAGGCCCGTACAGGACCTGCAACATGCGGTCGTGCATTATCCTGCTGAAACGTAGGGTTTCGCAGGGACAGAATGAAGGGTAGAGCCACGGGTCGTAACACATCAGAAATGTAACGTCCACTGTTCGAAGTGCCGTCAATGCGAACAAGAGGTGACCGAGACGTGTAACCAATGGCACCCCATAACATCACGCCGGGTGATGCGCCAGTATAACGATGAAGAATACACGCTTCCAATGAGCGTTCATCGCGATGTCGCCAAACACGGATCCGAGCATCATGATGCTCTAAACAGAACCTGCATTCGTCCGAAAAAATGACGTGTTGCCATTCGTGCACCCAGGTTCGCCGTTGAGTACATCATCGCAGGCGCTCCTGTGTGTGATGCAGCGTCAAGGGTAACCGCAGCCATGGTCTCCGAGCTGATAGTCCATGCTGCTGCGAACGTCGTCGAACTGTTCGTGCAGATAGAGGTTGTCATCTTGCAAACGTCCCCATGTGTTGACTCATGGATCGAGACGTGGTTGCACGATCCGTTACAACCATGGGGGTAAGACGCCTGTCATCTCGACTGCTAGTGATACGAGGCCGTTGGGATCCAGCACGGCGTTCCGTATAACCCTTCTGAACCCACCGATTCCATATTCTCCTAACAATCGTAGGATCTCGACCAACGCGAACAGCATGTCGCGATATGATAAACCGCAGTCGCGATAGGGTGCAATCCGAACTTTATCAAAGTCGGAAACGTGATGGTATGCATTTCTCCTCCTTACACCAGGCATCACAACAACGTTTCGCCAGGCAACGCCGGTCAACTGCTGTTTGTGTATGAGAAATTGGTTGGAAACTTTCCTCATGCCAGCACATTGTAGGTATCGCCACCGGCGCCAACCTTGTGTGAATACTCTGAAAAGCTAGTCATTTGCATATCAAAGCATCTTCTTCCTGTCGGTTAAATTTCGCGTCTGTAGCACGTCATATTCGTGGTGTAGTAATTTTAATGGCCAGTAGTTTACTTCCTAAAATCCATATAGCGACGCTTCCCAGTTATAAATTAATTTCTTGTCAATGGGATGAAATTTTCTCCTTCTTCTTCGTCTGTTTTTTTTTCCTTTTTGTGATCTGGAAAACTGCAAAATCTTAATTAGAAAATAGGGACATTATGTGAAAATGATGAAACAACCAACATTGCTTGATCAAGACGAGAGAGAGTCGTATAAAAGAATAAGATACGAAAGAAAGCTAACTACAAGAAAAGAACAAACAGCGCAACATGGATTTCCCCAGCGGCTCGCTTTCTGCACTACTGCAGAACTGAAACGCTCTGGCCTACTTTGAATCTTCAAACGTAATACCATTATAAAATTTAAAAACGTCCCCAGTTTTATCATCATGTTCCACGTTTGGACGTGTGGTCAGATACGTTAACCGCAAAAGGCTTCGTCTGCCGTTGTGCACGCAATGCGCACAGCACGACTTTTCGCTTTACTCGGCCGTCACTCCTGTCAAGTTGCCATAGCAACGAGATAAAGCAAAAACAAAACACGCTCCTTCGATACACGTCGACACGCAAGCACTACCACAATATTCGATCTCAATTCTTGCCACAACAAAGCGGAGGTCACTCTGACTGCAATGCGCAGAATGGTGTTCATCGAGGCTGAACAACTTTAACCGGCAGCTGCAACAGCACTGCCATGCAACATGGCTATAACCGTAGGTACGATGTTGTACCAAGCAAACTTAACGCAAACTTCCAAGCGCCGCCAATTTCCTGTAGCCCCGTATGTGTGGCGCTTAGCCTTCGTTGTTCTACGTCTCTCTGTGGGCTCTACTTCAAAGAGGTTATTACACGAAAAGGAAGGTCGGTTCCTCAATTTATTTCAGATAAGTAGCATACCTTTTGTTTACACTATTTATATAAAGAGCTCTAACTGAAAGACACAACAGACTGTCTGCATATAGGCACTGTAGAGGAAAGAAGAGAGTTTTGGCTTTTTTGCTGGGCGAAACATCTACGAAACAGTGCAAAAACAACCGGTAACAAGTCAATAACTGCACTGCGATCCCAAAAACACAAAAATGTTTCATGGTTGATCTAAAGTGAATTAGGGAACTTCCTCGTTGAATACTTTCATTTTCTTTTCTTCACAAGGTTGGTTCAAATGGCTCTGAGCACTATGGGACTCAACTGCCGAGGTCATTAGTCCCCTAGAACTTAGAACTAATTAAACCTAACTAACCTAAGGACATCACAAACATCCATGCCCGAGGCAGGATTCGAACCTGCGACCGTAGCGGTCTTGCGGTTGCAGGCTGCAGCGCCTTTAACCGCACGGCCACTTCGGCCGGCTCTTCACAAGGCGATCTAAAACTCAGTCTAACCCATGAATCCTCATACATACTTTTCTTAAGACAAGAATACATCCTCGCCTTATAAAATAATGGGGTCCAAGGTAATACGGTCCTAGCCAGTTCTCTGTACTGCTGCCCATTCTAGAAGACTTCCCAGAACAATTCTACCTAGAAACTTCTAAGCTAGCATGTTTCCAGGCAAACTTTCGCAGACGTAGGCGAGGAAACTCATTCGCTGGCTAGACACAAACATGGACAATTATTTCAAACTGTCTTTGCAATAAGAGATTAAAGAAACAAACTTACTCAAAACACAAGACCATTTCCTGTGACGGCTTCTCTTTCGGTCAAAGTGTTTGAATTGTCCGTATGGAACAACAACACTCGATGGTACCGGTGTTCAAACTGAACAAACACTGCTGAAGAAATAACTGTCTTCACACCTGCCAGAATTAATTAATTGCTACTAAAATGCTAGAATACACATCAAGAACGAAATAAAGTAAGAATATCAGCAGGGCATACAAATCATCAAATAGCTTATTTTAATAAAGACGCAACATACTTTCTCTATTCGCTTTCTATTTCAGCATTATTTGATCCATCTTATTCAACGTATTATTTGCGAAGTATTAACCTACTGCTTGGTTATTAATATCGTATTCGTGTTCTCTCTTCTCTTGTTTTGTATGTTATATTCTCAGCTGTGTATCAGTTTGGTGGAAGGTTCCTGTCATCTGAAAGATACACAACATCCTCACTACAGCCATTGAAGGCCCTGTTTCAGTGCAGCTGCCTAACAAATAGATTTGTGGAAATCTATGTTTCTGTATTGAATTCAAGAGCTAATTTTCCTGCAGAACCGGTTTTATGACATATACTACCCCTAAGTTAATTTGTAATCCATTTAGACGCACAAAAATTATTGGACTAGATGATATAATCAGACTTCCAAATATTCGATGTTACCAGTGCCGAAGCGTTATCTGGAAGAAGGTTTAATAATTATTAAGCCCTATCTTCATTATATTTTAGTGTGGTACTGATACTGTGGTTGGCTCATAATGCAGGGAACAAAGATGTTTATGTTACGAAAGGGGTAGTACTGGTTCATTCTGGAATTGTTGAGTGACATTTACAGTCACTCATATAAAATTCACAGCGTATAGAAGGTACGAAACGGACCATCATACAGTTTTATTGATGACTATCCAAATGGCTGACGTCGTTTCATTGGTGCCATTACTGTAAACCGCTGTTTGTCCGTGAAACAAACTGCAGAAGATTTTTCGAATTTATCAGGGAGTAATTGTCAAGTGTGAGGGGGTCATTGCAATGGGGAGCACAATATGATATAAAGCTTATGAAAATAAATGTAGATTTCTTTGACACGCAAGCCCGTGACACAGAAATGTTGAAAACTTTGAAGTGACAGGTACTAGAAGAAGGGCGACCACATACCCTGCGAGAGTCTGAAGACATTTTACAGCCACAGCTCAATAATTCCAATCAAACATCTACACGTACCCTTGTATTATCGTTGTTTCAAAGTCACAATTGTGAAAAAAAAACTAGTACACCTCGGGAAGACGACGTTGAGTTTGATCCGATGACGGCAAATCCCACCTGAGTGATAGTAGATTTACTGATAATGGTTGCAACGTCGTTTGCCAACAGACAGAGTAGTGGCGCTACCATTTCGCAGTATGTGTCTACCCTCTAAGAGGGAATGCCCACAGCCAGTGTGGTGCAGACGAGTGAAGCAAGCAGGTAACCATGCCACGTGCTTCCTACAGCCAACTGAGCGAGTTTGAAAGGGGTCAAATTGAGGCCTTCAGAGTGGCGTGATAGTCCTTTCGGAGAACTGTGGCACAAGTTGGACGTGCTGCGTCAGCTGTGCGACGATGCTGGTACCAGTGGTCATGTGAACGCTCCCACACACGTAGACGAGGTTGTGGAAGTCCACGCCGCACAGATACCCGTCAGGATCGTCGTATTGTGAGGGTAGCAGCGGCAGATCGCACGGCTACCACAGCACAGGTAAGAGGGCTCGTGAGCGCAGACGTGTCAACACGGACTGTTGCGGACTGGTTATCAGCAGTAGAACTGCGGGCAGGCACACCTCTAGCCCGCCTTCCACTCACGCCACTGTACCGACGTCCACGGCTCGACTGGTGCCGTCAGAGAACGGCTTGGAATATCGAATGGCGCCGTGGTCTTCAGCGATCAAAGCATATTTTCTCTGCACGCTGGTGATAGTCGTTTGAGCGTACGACGTAGAGCTGGTGAGCGCAGTCTCGTAGAGTGCTGGCCCCTTATGGTCTGGAGTGCGATGTGACACGACAGGCTGTAACACATCCGCTTTTTATCCCGACCTGATCTGATCGAATAGCAGCCCAATATTTATTATTAACATGACCGTGAACCTAATGGGGCTGGTAATCGGAATTGACTGCTACGGAAGTTGTTACTTTCCAGTTCCTTCTGCTCAATACTATAATACTGAATGTCTGGTAATGAGGAACACCAACACATTTTTACTAATTACGAACTTATATTCTTCTCAAAACACAAAAAAGGAGATAGCCACTGCCTTCGCCATACATATCTAATTACGGCTAATCTCAGCACAGGCTTTCTTCATTTTCCATTATCGTCACACGCTAATCCATCACTGCATCCAACACTGCAATCCAAGGTTAGGCCGGCGCGGTAGACGCGGAACCAAATATCGGCACTAGTAACGTCACTGATCACTTTCGTAGTGATACTTCTTCACTTTCCCGGTATTAATCTATTACATAGGGGTCTAACCACGGCGATGGCGACACCCTTCTCCGTTAAAGCCCTGTATTTCAACAATGGCCTTCACACACACTTTAATCCCGCTAACCACTCTGGCGCAACTCAACACTCAATCTCGCAACACGTCACAATCGATTGTTCGCCCTATCGACCTGTGCCGAGTGCAAAGTGATACTAAGGGCCTACGGACCCCTTACAAGGTGTTTACCTGTGTGATTTCTGGAGAGGACGCTAACCAGCTCTCGGTACGTGCAGAAACACCCGTTCCTTTGCCGTTCTTAGAACAGGAACGTGTTGTGTTGTTCCAACAGGAAAATGATCCTCTGTGAAACTGAACGTGCTCTTCAAGAAGAACAGCAACAGCCTAGCCTTCATGGTCCCCGGACTTGTCTCCAATCGAGCATCTGTGGGATGTGATGGGACGTATGACTGGTCAACCATCTACTGTGAACAGGGGGAGCTGGCGTAGCATAACGTATCCCAGGACATTATTCGCCATCTGTACGATCAACTGGATACCAGTCAGCGGCTGCATTGCCGCCCTTAGCGGCTGTACTACTTACTTATACGGGTGTTTCAGCATGTGTCGATACCCTGTACCGAACCGCTTGTGCGATTGATCTGTAAATGTAATCATTTCCTGCACTTTTGCAATAATAAATCTTGCGTAAACTGGAAACCTTTATAAACCTGTACGAAATTTTTTGCCGGCAATACACACACATAAAAAAAAAGTTTTGCATCACCCCAGTTCCCAGAATTCCTGAAGATGGACAATGACTGTGGACATGGTGTCACAGACACAGTCCCTTTGACTGTTCAGAGAGGTCACTAAACCGGCCCAAAGATATAAACAACCATCCATGAGCAGCGTCTATTACACGGATTGGGTCCGACAGCCGATCAGTTCCAGTCGTTCCACCAGGAAGGAGGTACACGGCTCGTGTTGTCTGTAGTTCAACCAAGCCTAGACGGTCAATATCGTGGTTCGATAGCGTCCGCATTGTTACTTTGTGCCAGGAAGGCCTCTCAACAAGGGAGGTGTCCAGGCGTCTCGGAGTGAACCAAAGCGATGTTCGTCGTTCATGTAGGAGATCCAGAGGCACAGAAACTGTATATGACATGCCTCGCTCAGGTCTCCCAAGGCTACTAGTGCTGTGGATGACCGCTGCCTACCGATTATGGCTCGGAGGAACCCTGACATTAACGCCACCATGTTGAATAATGCTTTTCGTGCAGCCACAGGACGTCGTGTTAGACTCAGACTATATGCAATAGGCTGCATGATGCTCAGCTTCACTTCCGACGTCCATGGCGAGGTCCATCTTTTCAACCACACCATGCAGCGTGGTACAGATGGGCCCCAAAATATGCCGAATGGACCGCTCTGGATTGGCACCACGTTCTCTTCACCGATAAGTCTCGCATATGTGACAATCGTCGGAGACATGTTTGAAAGTAACCTGGTCAGGCTGAACGCCTTAGACACACTGTCCAGCGAGTGCAGCAAGGTGCAGGTTCCCAGCTGTTTTGGGGTGGCATTATGTGGGGCCGTCGTACGCCGCTGGGGGTCATGGAAGGCGCCGTAACGGCTGTACGATTCGTGAATTACATCTTCCGACCGATAGTGCAACCATATCGGCAGAATATTGACGAGATATTCGTCTTCATGGGCGACAATTCGCGTCCCCGTGAATAACTTCCTTCAGGACAACTACATCGCTTGACTGGAATGGCCAGCATGTTCTCCAGACATGAACCCTATCGAAAATGCCTGGGACAGAGTCAAAAGCTCTCTTTATTTAGGACGTGACCCAGCAATCACTCTGTGGGATCTTGCCGTTGAGGAGTGGGACCATCTGAACTAACAGCGCCTTGATGAAATTGTGGATAGTATGTCACGACGAATACAGGCATGCATCAATGCAAGAGCACGTGCTACAGGGTATTAGAGGTAGCGGTGTTTACAGCAGTCTGGACCACCACCTCTGAAGGTCTCGCTGTATGGTGGAACAACATGCAATGTGTTGTTTTCATGAGCAATAAAAATGGCGAAATGGTGTTTATGTTGATCTCTATTCCAGTTTTCTGTACAGGTTGTGGAGCTCTCGGAATCGAGGTGGTGCAAAACTTTTTTTGATGTGTGTAGAAATGGAATAAATACGCGATGTTACAAAAAGATCAATAATGTTTCACAAGGCTATGCAGGGTGGACATTAATAAAACAGTCATACTGCGGGTACGGTTTCCCGATTGGAAATGGAGGAAGAAAGGTCATCTCCACATGTGCCCCTAAATGTATCGTTGCCACTGTAGAAGGCGCTGACGAAAGAAAGTTCCTCTGACCACGTGCCGTGTGTTCCTCGTGTTTTTTAGACTGTCTGACACTGCGTACTGTAAGCAGCACAATGTTCCGGTATTCATGTAGGGAACAAACCGTGTGTACGGCCAAGCAGACGAAAACGGGCGTGAGGCAGCACGGCTGTACCAAAACAAGTGCCCTGACGGACACCAACCACACCACATAAAGTTTGGATCCCTTTTTCGGGACTCGTATGATCATCGATCCTTTCAGGCAGACAAAACAACGTGTAGGGAGGCGGCGGACTGTGCGTAGACCAGATTTGGATGTCTGGGATCTACAGAATATTGAGACGAATCATAGTTCAAGCTCCAGGCAAGTGACCCGCCAACATGGTGTAAGCCAAAGTTCGGTTATGTACATCCTGCATGGTAAGCGCTACTATCCCCATCACCTGTAACGAGTGCAACACTGGATCTCTAAGGCAGGATTTGTTGATGATTTTTGCACCAGATCATCAGTCCTCTTTACCGCCGAAGAAATCTTTACCAGAAGTCGCATCACGAATCTGTATAATCGTCATCTGTGTGCTACAGACATGGTAAATGTCAAGGGAACTTCCATTTGTCTGCGCCATCTACGATGCATTTCCAGATACATGTTTATAGGACTTACTTTCAGAACTTTCCAGTCAAGAGTCCGTGCCTGCAGTTTGTCGGTATTATAAATGTTCACCCTGTATAATCGGCACCAATGAAGAAGAAAACTTCCGCACCTGACTACAGTTATTTTGTTTCACAAGAATTACCCTGTTTTAGAAGTGTGAATACCTCACATATTTTGGGTACTTTCTGTAACTGCGATTAGCATAAAAGATTTCGTTTACCTTTCACAAATGGTCGCTGTGTTGTACACCAGAGACATGAGAAACACCCAGTGCGGTTTGAAATGAAAACTTGCCTTCGAAACTTCCCAAAGAAACAGATGTGGAAGAACAGCATGGGGCCGACCTATGGATTTACTCTAACGCATCAACCAGCGTCTTGAAACTGCTGGCGACACCGCTAAATGCTTTGAGCTGCAGGAGGTGTCGTGCCGCACTCCCTGCTGAAATTACGCCCCACAGCTGTAACCAAGTTGTTTCTATGGAAACTGAAAATTCAAACACTCTGCTTTTGCCATCCATCTTGCAGAAAACAATCATACAGTTGAGAATATAGAAAACAACCTGCAGATATTACACCTCAAAGACAAAGGTTTCACACTGAATCTCCTAGAGGGGATTGAGATTCATACACATAAAAACAGGTTCCCTGATCTCATTTTGAATGAACAGACAGAGTCAGTTAACACCCTCTTCCTAAATAACTTTGAAGAAGCTTTCACTTTTTTAAAATAACTTAAGCCTAATATTCCATCAGAAACATTCAGTTACAGGCCCCAAAAACTGCGTATATGTCATTTAAAAATTGCATGATGAAAACATGTGCATTGCATATTATGTCATATATTAGAATTTATCTCCTACTATTGTAACAACTAATTAGTAACACACAGTAATTGTGTACTACATATAATGTTTGTAAGCTTATTTGTATGTAAATTTATTTATTCCGTTTTAGATTAATTTCATACAACAGCAAAGAGATATTTTACTGTACCCATATCGACTATACAGCATCTGTAAGTTAACATCGTTATGACTGTAAGCTCTTTGCAAATATTGTTCTCGTTTGTAATGTGAAGCTGGGCCACGTTTTGTAAACGTTATTCGTGTGTGCTGCGTGTGTAATTAAGATGATGAGGTTGGAAGTGACGTCCATTGACTGGAATAGCACTCACATACTGCATATTGAAAAGTGTATTAAGCTTGCGTTCGAAAACATAAACGCACGAATATTTCGTCAGGCAGAACTACACAGCTCGTAAGTACACTAACCTGCAAGTTTACCAATGTTTATAAAAACCATCTCATGAGCAATTAGATTTTGTAAAAGAAGTAAATCTTTCGTAAAAATACCATTACCGATATGACATCAAAAATATTTCTTTTCTTTCCCAGTGCAGCAAACGAATAACACAAACAAAACAAGGTCCAACTAAGAATGCTTGTAATCTGCCATCTGAAGATGGATTTGTAAAGAAAAATCCGAAACCGGTCATGGTTCTTTAGATAATAAACCTTTTTTAAACCATACATGTGACTGGTAACTGTTTTTTATATAAAGTATAAACATTTTTTTTCTTTTGTTATTGGCATCTCGACTGTTAAGGACTTACATGAGCTAGCTACAGCAGAGAGGTCTCTACCTGCAGCCACAGGACCTGGCAGGTCACAGCTGGCACCTAGGTAAGGTTTTACTTACTGTGTGTTAAGTTAGAATAAACTACAACCGAGATGGTTAGTTAGTTTCGCCACCTGTTGGGGGACGTTCTGAGCAAGTCTTGCACTGGAGCCGCGGGAAACCTGACAGCCGTGAGCGCCGCCGTGGCAGAACTGGTCACTGGCACGAATAGCTGCAGCAACTGGAGCCTGCAACATCTTCCGGAGGCGGAAGCGGAGGACAAGCCAGCGGCGCCTCGCCAGGGGCCATTCATTGGCCAGGAGGCAGAGGTGTCCGTAAAGCCGTCGGCACAAGGACCGTACGTTCGAACGTTTGACGTTGAACGTGCCGTGTTTTTGACGTCATAACATGAAGAAAGCACGTTGGGGAGTGTTTTAGAGCATGCAGTGCAGTATCTAGTGACCCGTGGCGCCATTGAGTTAGAAGACTGTTGTGTCTGACGCCACTGGCTGAGGTGTAGTATCCATTATCCATCTTGCGGCTCCATTGGCAATATCTGTGAGGAAGAGTTGTTATCTGTGGGTTGTTTCCTTAGAAGGTCTTTGCTTGCCGAGATATATAAAAGAGGTTCGCTGGCCCGAGAAGGAGGTATAAAGTTTGGGGATTGGCGGTAGCGCCGCGACAAAAGGTGGTCAAGAGGTCCGAGCGGCCGAAGCCACGAGCTACGCAAGGAGGCGCCGCCCAGAGGAAAGATACAGGAGTACCTGATCGGCGTCAGCTTCGAGTACAAGCAGCGGGCTGACATCTCGTCAGTTGGTTGGCAGCATTCGTGTCGGACGACCGCTCTTGGCCTGGGTGCCGTCTTCCACCTGGCTTTCATCGGCACCACTCAGCAACCGCTGCGACGCACCGTGCACCCACGCAACTGCTCGCTGATAAAGGGGAGTAACATTATGTAATCCGCGTGGTGATTTGATTCATGACCTACCCTCCTCATTATTTTCTGGTTTGTACCCGACCCTCAGAGTTTTACTCGGTCGACTATTTGGTCGTAAATATAGGCAGTACTATTGTGTTAAATCACTAGTTGTCGTTTGAAAGTTTGTCACGCTATTATTTTTCATTTTCTTTCTGGTTTGTACCTGATCAGTAATGTTCTAATTAATTAGCTCTTGGCCGTAAATGCAGCCGGAATAATAGTACTAAGGCACAGGTTGTCGTTAAACAAAAGAGGGACCTTATGGTTAGATTTAGCTATTAACCGGTTCAGTTATTTGATTGTAATTGCATTTCTCAGTCATTAGTTATAACCTGAACAACCTATTTTACTAAGCTGTTCGTTTCTGTGTTTGAAAGACCGAGTCATTATTAGTGTATTTCAGCTGGATCTTGTGCTTCTGCAGACTGAGTTCTCTTGTAAAAAGTGTTCGCATGTAATATTTTAAGACGCTCCTTCAGAACGATGGTTTTATTTTTTTTTTGTTTTTTTGCCTTTTGCGGGCAAGTGCTCTACCAACGTTTTTTTATTATTATTTTTTTTAATTTTTTTTTCGCGGGCAAGTGCTCTACCAACTTTTTTTTTAACGCCCAGGCGTTTTCGTTTTTTTTAATATGTGCTCTACTAAGTTGTTTGTTTTTTTAAAGAAAACAAATAAAAACCTCTTGGGTATGAAAATAAAAGACGACGTTCTTCATAAAATAACACAATATCCTTTGAAAACGTAAAACATAAAAGGTAGCTATATTTCCGCAACGGTCTTCTTGTGTATTTTTTTTTATTTTTTTTAACATAAATGAGTATACAGTCTCACCATCAGCAGCATTTTTTTTTTTTTTTTTTTGGTTGCACAAGAGAACGAAAACAAATAGGCTGCAGATAGAAAGATATGTGTGAAAAGGATAAACATGTGTAAGGAGAAAAACAAATTTAGAAGAGGAGAAGAAAAGAGAAGTGAAATAAAATAGGAATACTTTCCGCGCCATGCTCCACTTTGGCGCGCCAGCAGAACAAAATGCATTCTATCATTGACCATTGAAGGGGAACGTGGGATCGTCCAGTCTTGGCTGGCACGGTTCGTTGAGATTCCAGCTTTGTGGCGGGTTGGTGAAAATGCTCTGTAAATAGTTCGCGAAAGTGGCCCGATAGTGGCGGTGTCGGCGAAGGGTGTGGTGATGTACTTGGAGGCGTGTCCAAAAGTCCGCCGGATCGACGATGTCGTCCCGGAAGAGGTAGTTGACAGCCATGCCACTGATCCATGTGATGGCGTGCCACTTAGCCGATGGAAAGTAGGTCGTGTCGGGATATATCATCATTGTGGGAGAAACGTGATGTGGTGGTACTCGGAGGTAGAAAGCCACAATCTTCTGTACGAGGGTCCAGACAGCTGCTGCTGGCCCACACTCAAAACGATGTAAATCCGTATCTTCGACATTGCACTTGAGGCACAGTGGTGAGTCCACCAGTGCGATGCGACGCAGTTTCTGTCTTGTAGTATACTTGCCGTTGACGAGAAGATACCACATAGAGGTGGTATCAGTGGTGTGATATGGTTGGTGGATCGTTTTCCAAACTGTAGGCCATGAAACCTGGGGGTGACGTGTTTCGACGGGGTTGCGGGGTGGAGACTTTCGGAGAAGGCGGTAGATGTCGCGGGTGGTCGTCTTCCTGGTCCTGGGGAGATCGGTGCATATGTAGCTGTACTCCAAAAAGAAACGGCCGATATGTGACATCGGAGGTGGGATGTGTGCCAAAGACGTCGGTGGTCGTCGCGAAACAGGTGCGAGCTCGGTGGTCAACATTCCAGTAAAACTAGCATTTTGGCTTTTCCATAACCGGAGCATAGTATTGGTGTAAAGTGCCGTAGTCCTGGCTCTCACATTAACCAGATCGAGGCCACCATCCCGCTTCGGTAAGGTGAGAGCTTCATACTGGACTTTGAAGATGTGTCCAGAACAAATGAAATAGCCGAATGCCGCCTGTAACCTGGCCGCCATTGTCGCAGTGATGGGCAGAATCTGCGCTATATGGGGTATCCGAGCTGCCAGATGGGTATTGACGAAGGTGACTCTCTGGCACATATTCAGCGGGCGTAGTATGTGGTTTTGTATGTTGGCCCGGATGCGTTGCAGCAGCGCCCGAAAATTGATCGCCGAGGTGCGGCGAATGTCTCGCGTGTACACCAATCCGAGACAACGAAGGGTGTCCACCAGTTGAAATGGAACTACGCTGTCCGCGGGAAGGCCGCGGCCGATCTTCATGGCGCATGATTTTGCCACGTTCATAGCGCTCCCTGCCCCTGCACTGTAACGGGTAATCCACTGCATCGCAGCTTGTACGTCGGCCGCTGAACGTACGACGAGGGCCAAGTCGTCCGCGTAAGCTCGGCAGCGGAACATATGATCCCGGAGTGGAATACCTGTCAAACGTCGCCGTAATCCGCAAATGAGTGGTTCCATCGCAATGGCATAAAGCACCGTCGACAAAGGGCAACCCTGCCGTACTGAACGTATAGGTTCTGTAAGTCTGCCGTTGACGAGAAGTCTGGACGTTGCTCCACGAAGGAGCCGCATAATCACTTGCGTGAACGTCGGGGGAATTGCCATTCGGTCCATTACTGCGTTGAGGAATGCATGATTGACGCGGTCAAACGCTTGTTTGAAGTCGATGGAGATTAAAGCGCCTGGCAGTCGCGAGTGTGTTGCCACGGCGATCACATCTCGATACTCACTGAGGGCTGTCTGTATATTACTATCGCCGCCTAAGGATGTTTGTTCGGGGGAAACAATGTCCCGTAAGACACGTTTGAGTCGCACTGCTAGAAGGCGTATGAAAATCTTGAAGTCCGAATTGAGTAACGTGATCGGCCGATAACTGTCGAGTCGTGTTCCTCCTGCGGGTTTCGGGACTGGTACAAGTAAGCCTTCCATGAACATTGGTGGCGGGTTCGCCGCGCCGGACAAAAGTTCCCAGTACATGTCCCTCCATCGTGGCATCATCAAATCTTGGAAGGTTCTGTAAAATTCGAGAGGTAAACCATCCGGGCCGGGAGATCGATTCAGAGACCCCTTGGCCACAGCGCCTTGGACGTCGTCGGTGGTCACTTCAGCAGTCAGGAGGGTTGCAGCTGCTGCGTTAAGAGTACCAAGTGTCTCCTGGGCAACCTCAGCAATGGCCTCTGCACCGGCAGGTACTTCTTGATAGAAAAGTCTATAGTGCGTTGTGAATGCACCCGCAATGGTAGCTTGCGAAGTCAGCCGTCGTCCATCAGGTAAGTCTAAAGTTGTCAGTAAAGCCTGTCGGCGTCGACGAACGTTTTGAACAATATGATGCATAGAAGGTTCTTCACCGTTAATCCTGTCTTGGCTGCGGGCTCGGACAATGGCTCCCTCTAGACGGCATCTGGTCAAGGATAAAATCTTTGCCTTGATGCGTTGAGCTTCTTTGAGGCGATCCGGGGATGGAGGATGATCCATGAGTTCACGTAGAGTGCTATAGTAGAAATCAGTTGTATGGTGATTCCACCTGGCTTTGGCTCTGCCATAGTGTGTCAATGTGCGTCGGATGGCCGGTTTGGCGCACAGCAACCACCACTGCAGTGTGGTCTCATAACGCATAATGCGTTGAACACAGGTGTGCCACGTGTCGGAGACCTGTTGTCGACATTCAGGGTCCTGCAGCAGCGCGACATTGAGTTTCCAAGGTCCTGCACTGCGCCATATAGATTGTCGACGTAGGTTCATGGTACAGATGTAGATGTCGTTATCCGAAAAGGCAGACGGCCAACGTTCCGCGTCGAGGAGAACTGATTTCAGAGCGTCAGAGATGTATATTCTATCGAGTCGGCTGGCGGAGTGGCTCGTGATGTGTGTATACCCCGGGCGGTCGCCGTGGATCACTCGCCAAGTATCGAGGAGACGAAGGCGGCGGACGAGGAAGCGAAGTTCCGGACATGTGGTGAAATGGGGGTATTGGTCTGTGCGCTCGAGAACACAGTTGAAATCTCCACCTACGATGAGATGATCGTATCGACCGAGGAATAAAGGCGTGATATCTTCTGCGTAGAACTGGGAGCGATCCCTCCGTTTGTCAGTGCCCGATGGGGCGTAGAGATTGATGATTTTGAGTCCTTCAACTGTTATGGCCACCCCTCGCGCTGTTGGGAGGTATGCGACATCGGAAACTGCAATTCCTTCTCGGAGGAGGATGGCTGCGCCTGTGTGTTCCACGTACGCCGCCCCTGCGGCGTACGTCTCATATCCATAACACCCAGTCCAAGTCGCTGTCCTCAGTTCTTGTAATAGGGCGATGTCGATGTCCGCTGCTCTTAGCGTGTCACGGAGCAGTTGAAGTTTAGCGTGGGAGCCGATATTATTAGTATTGATAGTAGCTATTCGGTACGCCTGATGGGAGATCCGTGGTGCCGATAGGTGCGTAGCTGGTGAAGATAGTCGTGGTGGATGCTGGAAGTCCATAGAAGTCGCAGGAGTCGCCGTAGAAACTTCCCCCATTTTAGTTTTGGTCTAACGGAGAAACAGATCTCATTTCCGCGTCAGAAGGAGGTGGGAAATCCGTGTCATCCGCCCATGAAAGGTGTCCGACAGGTTTGACATCGGCGAGAGGTGGCAGCTCTGGCCGAGTCGGCTCAATGGCGTCGGTGACAACAGGCGTGCTATGTTCCATGTCTTCTGGGCGCAGGGCTTGCGCACGATCTCTGTTGGACGGTTCACCGTCTTGTGGATGACGCTTCTCCGTGGCAGAGGAGAAAGTGTTATCGTGTTCTCCGTCGGAGTGATGTGGCATCTCTTCGTCCTGCGGAGGGGGCTCAATGGTCGAGTCTGATGTCTTGCGGCGTTTTTTTCGTCGTTTGGGCGACTTCTGCTTTCGGCAATGAGTTTCGGTGTCGGAGGAAGGAAGAGATTCACGTCGTTCCGGTACAAAAGCCACGGGTGATATGATGCGGTCTTCATTCTCCAGAACACTCTCATTGGTATCCTTGTGATCTTCTAGCGTGGGTGTGTCCGGCTGTTGGACATGTTCACGGGCGACATCGCCGGTGTCAAGGTGCTGGGACGCCTCCGGGTGTATCGGACCAGAGAGACGCTCATGAACGGCGCCTTGTGAAGGCTGGACGTGCAGTGTCGCCACATAGGTGACTGGAAGGGTGGTCGTGGTTCTGTCGGTGTTCGTATCGTCGGGCCTTAGTTGTGTGATGCGGCGTTGCAGGCATTCATTACGGACGTGGCCTTCTTTGCCACAACCGGAACATGTTCGAGGTTGTCCGTCGTAAATGACCACCGCACGGCAGCCGCCGATAGAAATGTACGAGGGAACGTGCCGTTTGAGATCGATTCGGACTTGTCTCACACCATTAAGCACCGGATACGTCGTAAACTGTGCCAAAGTCTCGGCTACGTGGCTCTGGACTTTTCCGAACGGGCTTAGCGCCGCGGTGACTTCATCTTCATTCACCTCGAAAGGCAGTTCGAATACACGGATCGTCCGAAGGCCAAGTCCTGCATGGTCGACATCCACAGGCCCGACGTTTCCGTCGGAGTGCCGAAATTTTAGTCCGTGTCGCGTCCTTTGAATGATCTCGTTGCAGGCAGCGTCGGAAGTCATCTTAACATAAACGACGCTGCTAATGATCGATAGGTGTATGCCGATGAGTTCGTCACGCGGGATCTTCACGTCTTCGCGTAGGAAACGTTCGACGGCCAGTGCTTTGGGTCGTGCGTATTCGTTTGAGAAGGTGAACTTAAGAGTGTTCTTCCTGTAAGAGTTGGCCATTACAGCTTGTTCGACTGAGAAGCGCTTTGACGAGGAAGTAAACAAAACACTCCGCGCGCGCAGCGGCGTGGACGGCCGAGCGCGGTGCGCACTGCTGCCCTGCCGAACGCAGACTGCCGATGGTTCAAATGCCTCTGAGCACTATGGGACGTAACAGCTATGGTCATCAGTCCCCTAGAACTTAGAACTACTTAAACCTAACTAACCTAAGGACATCACACAACACCCAGTCATCACGAGGCACAGAAAATCCGCGACCCCGCCGGGAATCGAACCCGGGAACCCGGGCGCGGGAAGCGAGAACGCTACCGCACAACCACGAGCTACGGACCCTTCAGAACGGTTTTAATAACTGACAATTCGTTTAACTTTGAAAATATTAACAGCCAACTGTCACCAGGGCTTTAGTCAAAAAAAATTGTCAGAAGAGACAGGTTGGGATCCAGTCGCACCTTCATTGCCGATTGAAATTAAGAGGTTGGTTGCTTTGAAGTAAGCCTTATCATTGTCATATTGTTTGCTTCTCTGTTTAACCTTTAAGCACAGGTGCGTAAAAGAAATGAAATGACCATATGGCATCTTTGGTCGGTAGGCCCCAGCCGGGGACGTTCGGCCGCCAAGTGCAAGTCTTATTTCAGTCGACGCCACATTGGGCGACTGGCGCGCCAGTGATGAAGATGAAATGTTTATGGGGACAATACGACACCCAGTCCCCGAACGTAAAAAAAAATCTCCAAGCCGGCTGAGAACGAACCCGGGCGCGCTGGCACAGGAGGCGAGCACTTTACCACCCAGCTAAGCAGGCGGACACGCGTGCGCATCTTAACCCCGAACCTTTCGACTTACATCTTACAAATTAAAAGTTGAGTCACCTTGAGTGAGTAACTGAATCATTCTTGTCATCAATGGTATTTACATAGTTTCACGTGTTGCAGAAGGGCATTTAATAACATAGACTGTTTCCAGCGCTGTAGTAAACACCGCTGTTTCATCCGATAACGGGCAGGCTGCACGTCCGGCCGTCTTGTAATCACTGTCATATTGTTTGCTGTTTTTTGCAATACAGCACTTCAGATTTCTATTGCAAAGATTAAAAGCTTATTCAAGTTAAGGTTTAAGGTCAATATAATTTTGCCAATTCGTTCATTTCCTTAAATAAAATTTTATGTTAAATGCTTCGATTATCTGTAAAACACAGTTTATATAGTGTTAAATAAACAGGTTGTGTGAAAAGATAGTTATACTGGTGGGTTCTCCCTCTCACGTTTTCCTTAATTCCAGTAAGTACCTCGTATCACCTAGCGTGTCAGATACTCTGAAAGTGCGTTTGAACGTAGACCAATAATACGGAATATATGGAGATATCTCTCTTCAGTAAAGAGTCACGAGATGCCATATTGGCTTTCATTTGCAGCCCATATGTGTATATGCAGTTTCTAATCACCATAAGATTAAGGATTTCTCGATGATCCGTCATTAATTCTGCCACTTATTGTAATTAAATACGGTAAACTTCATACTGGTGGATAAAGAGTTATTGTAACTTGCGTATTATGAAAGTAGGCCGTTTCAGGGTAACGGCATATGGAGAATACACAAATACATTGTTCCTTATACAATGTGTTACGATTAAAAGTCAGTTAATAACATATCTACGATTAAAGCTTGCAGTAGAGGTAAAATGCAAAGTAATGTCATAAATGTTTCATACACCGTATAGGGTAATGAGCAGAGACGCCCTGAACTGTACGGTAACACGAGATTCGTTGCTGGATCCAAACGTTTCTTTTTACTAATCTTCGTGGTTCTTAAAAGGTTCTCGTACTTTCTTAGTAGTGTATTCTATAATATTCGATGTTATTTGATGCGTTTGTTTCGTTGGCTTTCACTGCTTGCAGTAAGATATTTGCACTTTCTTGTTTCAAATTTTATATTTCACATGCTGTAAAGAAGCTATTTTTGAATAAGAACAGTGATCAAGTAAGAATGACCTTAGGGTTTTACTAAAAAGTGAGAATGGCGAAATAATTTTTATCTTATATGGACAACCACTGTAAATTTGTATCGTGCTATTTGGAAAGGAACTTTATAATCCGATGTGCTTATTCACTGGCTATCGTAATTTCCTTTTTTCCTTATAACACGTCGATGGTTATTTTAAGTTCTCGTTTGTGTGTGCTATAGACAGAACAACATGACTAGCAGATGGATAATAGAGTAAATGAGTGTACTAGTCAGTCGCTGCACGGTTGCGAACGAGGGACTTCTGAGCAGAGTCGTGAGCATGGGTCACGAGAATCATGTGTGCAGCGATTGTGTCGGTCGGACGTCACAACGGTCGCACAATTTTGGTTTTATGGGGGATACAACTCACTGTACGATGTACGAATGGTGCGCTGTCCGTGTTTGTTGGCCACAAATTCTGCTCGGAAGTCTGCCGTATTCTAGCAAGTTATGGTTGTGAATTGATGGCGCACAGGAGTACGGGCGTGTGCGATGTGAATGAGAGCAGTTCAGTATGTTAGCCACACCCTGTGATCATGATCAGTTGTATTAATCCTGTGTGTCTCTATTGAGTTCTGTCTCAACCTGTTTTTACGCGGGTGCTGAAGACCTAGAGTCGTGCACCCATACAAACTTCTCCATCCTCTATTAAGTTGATGTTACATAAAATAATTGTCAAACGGAGCACTACATCTTCATAATCTTCTACCTGAACTCTGCTCCTCTCAAATCCTACGCCACACCTTCGTATATCCGTCTTCTATCATTTCGGATGGAGACTGGAACAACAAGAGGTCAGTACGTATATAAGAATTAACGGTAACATCTTCAACCACGCCGGCCGAAGTGGCCGTGCGGTTAAAGGCGCTGCAGTCTGGAACCGCAAGACCGCTACGGTCGCAGGTTCGAATCCTGCCTCGGGCATGGATGTTTGTGATGTCCTTAGGTTAGTTAGGTTTAACTAGTTCTAAGTTCTAGGGGACTAATGACCTCAGCAGTTGAGTCCCATAGTGCTCAGAGCCATTTGAACCATCTTCAACCATTCGTCTGAATTTCCTCATGCAAATGCGAGCGGTTTCGGTGACATACCGTATGTCATCAGGGTCCTCAATTGATATAACCGGGACATGTAACTAATTTTATATACTGCCATAATAGGGGATAAAAAACAAACTCTGTGTATGCAAACCGCCTCATGCATAAAGTGTCGGCTACACACATCAGACAGCTACAAGTGACTAGTAGCTATTTGACGTTTGTAGTGGGCGCTTCAGGTATGAGCAGACCTGTGGGCATCAAGAGTGATTTTTAGCCCATGTTATGGCAGCATGCAAAGTTGACTGTATGTCAAGTTTTTGCCAGTAGGGGAGCCTGATGAGGGTGCAGTGTGCCAGCGAAACAGGTCGCATCTGAATAAAGACAATTCAAACACAAATATCGACATACCAGCAAAATATAGGCTGCAGTTGTAAATGTACTGCCGGTTTTAGAGCTGTATATTTAAATATTGACTCACTATTAGGCATTCTGTAAATCAACAAGCTAGCAGTCTGTCTGTCCCTCTTAGAGCGAAAATTGAAAGGAAAACGATGCACATTCACGCTTAGAGACAACCGCTCTGCTAACAGTGGTAACTGCCTGCGTCTAGCGGCACAATGATATGTGTCCGACGGGTCCGTCGTTTCATTGTGTCACATACCAGATTTGTCGGGAAGAATTTTTTTTTTTTTTTCATTTCGACCAACGCCTCAGATCTACCAGTTGTAAGATCAAAATTGCGTGGTGAGATTAAACGTTGCACTTTGTTGGTAGCGCCGAGCGCCGAGCGCCGATTACGTCAGCATTTCACTTCACACGTCGCTGCCCACAGGGAAAGACAATTCTGTCATTTAGATTTTTGTTTTCTAATGCAAGTGGTGTGCTATTTTTTCGTCTTGTTATTCCCTTCACACCGCCTCCCCCGACTGCAATCGGACTTGCTTTGTGCCACATACACTTGCTTGGCGCAGTTGGACGTGATGGAAGCTCAAAAAGTGGAACGAATCCGTCACACAGTGAAAGTAAAAATTATGAAAATTATGTTCTGCTACGATTTCAAAAGAATAACTTCAAATATATATCGAAAATTATGAACAAATATAAAATAAAAATATCGTCACTCGATATATATGGGGGAAATATCATAACTGGTGTACCTCGATATTTTGCGAGAAATCGATATATGAATATATGGTTATTTTACCAACTGGCCTAATCCATATTTCTGCCTTGCTCGAAAAACTTACGTTAAGTCTTGTGACCGCGGAATTATGGAAGATCTTTATTTCCGGTGGCGATACGTTCATAGCGGCTGAGTCTCCGGACTTTGCATCTACACGTATAGTACACAAACTGTCTTATAATGTGTGTGGCCAAAGGTAACTTGTGTAACACAGTCAATTTTCCTCTTTCCTATATCTATCAGCTGCGAGTGATACGCTGGAAGAACGATTGGTGATAAACGTGTGTACAAGCTCGAATTTCTCTAATTTTACTTGCTTGGTATTTTCGCGAGACATACGTAGGAGGAAGAAACATAATTTACGACTCTTCTAGGGAAATTTTCGCTCGGAATTTTAACAGTAAACCACACCGTGATGCACAACTTTTCTCTGGTAACGTCGTGCCCAAGCGTTTGATTAACATCTCCGCCGCACTTACTAGACGAACCTGTAATGAAACGCGCTGCACTTGTTTGACTTTTCTCTAATTCTTCCGTCAGTTGTTTCTGGAACGGGTCCCACACTGATGACAAGTGCTCATATCAACAAGGGTTTTTTAGGCCACCTTCTTCGTGTGCGGACCACACTTCCTTCGTGGGTGGTCGGCGCTGGAACATTGCACCGTAACTTGGCTAGTGTTAAAGCGTGCAGCTACAACAACGGTCGTAGTTGTAGACGAAGCACAAATGTAATGAAAACGGTTCTCTTTCGCCGCACAAAGCCACTTAGCATATTCAACATTCTGCGCTTGATAAAATTTCGTTTGCATACATTGCGTCGAATTTACACTGACGAACATTTCGTTATTCTGCCGCACTCTAAAGTACCGCCACACTCGCCAACAACAGCCGCTGTTGTCCCGCCAGAAAATCGATATTCGCACTTGACAGTTAGATTCTCATTTCCAAAATAATGTTCTGCTGCAAATATGAGAAGTTTGGAAGCATGAGTTGCTACATGATCAATATAAAATGATAACCTTAATTTTAAAAGAAATAATGCCTTAGAGCACAAGATTACGAGGGAAAAAATATTACCCTCCTCTGACAGACCCCACTTGTGTCGTGGCACTGTAGGTGGTGAGGAGCCGGTATCAGATAGTCACGTGAGGCTCCATCACTGACCCAGGTCATGGCAGAGAAGCGGTGTTCAACGTCCCGTCGACAACGAGCTCTTTAAGGACAGAACACAAGCTCTGATTAGGGCAGGATGGAGAAGGAAGTCGGCCGTGCCCTCTTAAAGGAAGCATCCCGACATTTGCCTTAAACGATTTAGAGAAATCACGGAAAGTATAAATCAGGATGGCCGACGCGGATTTCAGCCGTTGTACTCCCGAATACGAGTTCAGTGTGCTAACCACTGCGCCACCATGCTCTGTGGTGTGTATGTGCCCTTCGGTTATGTGGAAGTATAGCAATAATGCTGGTAGGAAGAGAGCAGGTACCGTTTTTGGACTACCCATGATCACACTGCGAGTGAAGTTGCCGGACTGATTTCGTGTATCAACAACGAAAAATTTCCCATGTTTCCAACTGTGAAGCACTAGCAGAAAAGTAACACACGGTAAGAACAGCTTTCACAAACAGATCCCATCCCAGGGGCGGAGAAAACTATCGCCTCCTGTCAGTGCCAAATAGTTTCAAAAATGGTTCAAATGGCTGTGAGCACTATGGGACTTAACTTCTGAGGTCATCAGTTCCCTAGAACTTAGAACTACCTAAATCTAACTAACCTAAGGACATCACACACATTCGAACCTGCGACCGTAGCGGTCACGCGGTTCCAGACTGTAGCGCCTAGAACCCCTCGGCAACCCAGGGCGGCCCAAATAGTTTCAAACCTAACACAAAATGCTGCTGTCCGTCAATGCATATCCATCTCAACTAGTTGCCAAGCGAAAATCGCTTTTGTGCTAAGGTCCCCGGTGAAACGTCATTTCTCACAGCAGAAATGAAGCTGCCCGTCTTCAGTGGGCTAAAAATAAAAAAAAATAAACTGAGTTGTGGCCTGACGGATACCGATTTTTCCTGTTTTAAAAAGATTTAAGACGAATGTGACCACGGCACGCTGAGACGTTTAGGCCATAATCTGTGTGGACTGCGAACCCCTGTCCGAAGGTGGTTCTGTGATGTTTCGGGGAATATTTTTCGTACCTTCACCCACTCATACAAGTTTCCTTGAACACTAACAAGAATTTTTTGCTGCATTCCACAGCTTCTCAGGAAGAAACTAGAATCTTTTTCAATTTTCAACGAACAATCCGAACTGTAAAAGAAAAAAAGGAAGTGTTGAAAATTTTCGTGACAGTTGCCACCGAAAGATAATACCAGCGATGAGGACCAACTGATTAAGTACAATCTTCGTCATTTACAGCTTAGCGGTGTGTTATGCAAACGATTCCTAATGAATCTTTGCCGTTTTATTGTGTACGTTTCATTTACATGTAACAAAACTCAGAAAAGGTACTAGATTAGATGGCATCAATGCCGAGTAAATAAAATATGGAGGAATCATTTTAAACTTTTGCTTCCTCCATTTTTATAGATATGTAGTGAAAGAACTGCTCCGTACCTAAAGAATTTAAAACAGTTAAACTTATTCTGTATTTGAAACATGCAGTAGTAAAGACACAGGAAATTATAGAGGAGTAGTTTAGTAAATACTGGCTATAAAATTTACGGAAAAATTCTTAATCAAAGATTACAAACCATCGCTGATGCAGTAATCTCGGAAGAACAATCAGGCTTCAGAAAGGGACGTTCATGAAATGATTATATGTTTATAAGGAGAAAAAATACTGAAAAAGTCGGGAATTTGACTTCGAAACGTATTAATAATTTATTGTTTATGAGAAAGCCTTCTTTCCGCGCTCGATACGAGATTGGAGTAATAGAGAATTGTGAAGGTTCTTCGATGAGCCCTGTGCCAGGCACTTAAATGTGATTTGCAGAGTGTCCATGTAGATGTAGATGTAGATGATGAGGTAAAACGACCACTTTTGTGGAAAATGTTCGAAATAAAGTGTATTCCTAAACACATTATTAATCTACATTACGTTATAATGTATCAAAGTGCAATAATAGTTACAATTTCAGGTTCAAAAATCACAGTTGAAATTTTGATCAATCAAGGTGTTCGACAAGGGTGTACTCTATCGCCTACTTTATTTAATTCTTATATTGGCGACCTAGTTTCAATGTGGAAAGATGAAATAGAAATTAAAGTAGGATATAGTTTACCATTAAATACTCTGTTATATGTTCATGACTAGATAATTCCACAGGAAATAGAAAATAACTTACAAAGAGCAGTAAGAGCATGAGGACGTTTAAAAGTGCACAGAGGATGTTCCACTGAACACTTTGAGGCAGCTAACCTGGGGTCGGAGAAGCAAGCTTAAGGAGATAATAGGAATAAAATCACTTTACTGTGCACTTTTTTATCTATATTAGTTACAGCTAACTGCTAACACAATGAACGTGCCATTTGTACTGTATCTTACATAATGTACTGAATCTGACGTCCGTCAACAATGCAAGCATGACATCGGCGAACAAGATTCTGAATCAGGGTGATAAACGTGTTTCGAATCACATCACACAGAGTTACAATTCTGGAACCTAATCCAACTCCGTGTCCACTGGGGTCCCTTACAAAAGTGGCTTTAGATATCCCCATAGGAAGTAATCGGAGTATTCAGGCCAGATGGCCCCACAGGTCATGGAATACGACATCCCCTTCCAGTCTGGCGACCAGTAAACACAGCATTGAGATGGTTGAGGACATCCACACTGGAGTGAGGCGGTGCACCGTCATGTTGTATCCTCATTCTCTCACGAAGAGCCAAAGGTACGGTCTCCAGTAACTGAGGTAGAACTGGCTCCTTTGATCGAGTGTCCCAACCAAAAATTTACGGCACAACGTACTTGATGGTTTTACTCTGTTACAGCTTGAATGCTTTCCTCATCCCACACTTGGGTATTCCTGCTGTTCGAAATACCATCACGACCAAATGAGGGTTGGTCAGTAAACAACACGATTTGGAGAAAATATGGTCGATCAATCCATTGTTGGAACAACACTGACGCAATACATCGCTTCGTGCAAAGTCAGTCACAAGCATTGCGTGGAGTCGTTTTGGGTTATGTGGGTGTAACTGTTGTTCGTGGAGTACCCGCCACACGCTAGTATGTGCAGCACCCATTTCACGTGCAGTACGACGAGTACTTGTAGTGGGGTCCGCTGCAACACCTGAAAGCACCTCCTCTTCAAAACCGGGTGTGCGAGTGGTCCTCATGTTACCAGGTCTCTCGTTCCTTCTTTCCAGTGAGCCGGTCTTCCACATTTGTCGATCGACAGAAATAAACACTCGTCGTGACGAGTGACGTCTATCAGGAAATCGTTCCCTGTTCAGCCTTTCGGCAGCGAGAGTATTGCAACGTGCTTCTGCATACACAGGATGCATGCAGTGAGTTCTGAAAAACTGTAACGGTACTGCTCCATCGTACTGTACTGTATGTTTCTGAATAGCACTGAGTAACGAATGGATCTGTCGCTGATTCGTTGCACGTTCTGTCGTGGGACAATGTAAATACTCGTACAATACAACAGAGCCACCTTGTGGATAGGTCAAGTAAACAAAACCTGCTTTATGATTTCCTAGTGATCAGTCTCATCCTCCTTGTTTCCTTGCAGGAAATAATGAATGTACACGTAAATAAACAGCAGAGTACGTGTACATCTGTACTCAAGTTAGTTGTAAATAAGCTGGAAAACAGTAATGCTAGACGAAACAATAGACAAGTTTACTTCCATATCTCATTCGCTGGCTCCTTTGATCGAGGGTTCCGAACCAAAAATTGTTCAATGGAGCATTCTCTACGTCTTATCACATTTTTGTACGCTCTTAGGGAAAAGCCCTGTATAGAGTGAGCCATAACGCGATACATTACAACTGAACTTTATCTCGAAATAAGACAATGATGATGGCTTTCAAAGGAAAGAATCCAGTAAGATTGAAGATAAAAATCAGTGAGAAAATTTTAAAACAACAATTCTACTTCATGAAATACTATAAAGTTAAGGCTTACCTGCTCTTGTATACGGTCTCGAATCATGGACAGTAACAAAAAAAAAAAAAAAAAAAATTGGCTCATATATGCAGCAAATTCGAAGTTCATGAGATACGTAAGGGCTGTAACAAAATAGGCAAAATAAGGGATGAAACAGTAATATAAGATTTAAAAATCTTTTCAGTTAATGATAAGATATGAAATTATAGAATGAAATTCAGTGATGATGTTGAGAGAATAACAGAATACAAATTGCTGAAAAGGATAATGAATTATCAGCTTATTGGAAAAGAGGACTAAGTATATCTTGTAAGAGATGGATGGGCGATGGATGGATGATAGAGACCGTAGCAGGTGGGTACAACACCTAATTTTTAGATGGAGAAGGTGACGATGATTTTGTACATTTCCTGAATAGTTGTCTGTAATTGACACTCCATACATGTACCGCTGCATCAGTTATTTATAAATATTATATATTTTTGACTGGTTTTACTATGAATATATGTAACACTTGTTAACAAAGCTCTGCATTGCTTGTACATTTATTACAGTTTTCAAACGTCCTTTTCTCCTGAAATTTTCCTGTATGGTTCAAATGATTCAAATGCCTCTGAGCACTATGAGACTTAACTTCTGAGGTCATCAGTCCCCTAGAACTTATAACTACTTAAATCTAACTAACGTAAGGACATCACACACATCCATGCCCGAGGAAGGATTAGAACGTGCGACCGTAGCGGTCGTGCGGTTCCAGACTGTAGCGCCTAGAACCGCTCGGCCACTCCGGCCGGCAAATTTTCCTGTCTCCATGACACGTGTACAACAATTGCAGGATAGTGATATTTGATCGAAACCGGTCGTACAGTAAAAAATAAATTAAATGGCAGTTAAGGTGTTACATGATGTCACTTCTGCGGTTAAACAGGATGTTTATTTCAACATTATCGGTGACCACACGTTCCGCTTCCTTCTGCATCTTCACAGTGAGTGTCGTTTGGACACTCCCGTCTTCTTGGTGGACAACAGCCGTCTTCAATTGACCTGCACTCCCACTTTCGTAGTCTGACGAACACTAAGGCTCATTATCGCATCTCGACTGTTCTTAGTCCCATAGAAAATGTCGGGGACTGTTTGGAACAGCGACTGGAACGTAGCACTCAACAAGCCCACAGTTGACACCAACGCAGGATCCAAACATCAAGGATTGGACTTCGTTCAGTCATCATCATCTTCGTTTCCCTTCTATCCAACATCTGGTCGAGTTGGGGTATCAATAGTACTTCGCCACTTTGCTCGGTCTGTCCACCTTTCTTCTTCTACAATTTGGTTCCTTAGCAGGTTTCTCCTCCTTAGTTCAGTACGCCAGCCTTATCTGAAGAAAATTATGGACCCATTGATTGTCGAACTGAGGACCCAAGCTACAGCCGGTGAAGAGTTCTTAGAATGAGGCTGTTGACACGATCTCCTAACGTCGCCTCCTGGTGGTCAATGTTTTGTCTCCTATTGTGACCGTGACTCTGCACACCTTATATACTTTGTAACAGAGACGGGAAAGAGTGGCGTCTGTTGACTGACTCCCGTCTGGAAACTCCCCCCGGTCACTTAACGCCTCCCCTTGTCGCACCCACGTCCTTGCTCCGCACTCCAGAACAGAAACACGTGTCGGAGGTGCGGCGGCGCGCGCTAAGTGTCTTACGCGGAGGCGTGTTTGCGGTTGCAGATGAGGCCGTGGGGGCGGGCGAGCGGCGGCCGCCTCCGCCTCCAGTAGCCGCGGCAGGATGCGGCTGCTGCTGCTGCCCTCGCCGCTGCTGCTGCTGCTGCCGCTGCTGCTGCTGCTGCCGGGACCCGCGCAGCGCGCCTCCGCCATCGACAGGTGTAAGTACGCACTCGTCTCTCTACACTTTGTGACGAATGCTGAAAACAATCACAGATCCACCACAGGCTGTCAGGTTCTTTTCTACAGGGTGTTTCAAAAATGACCGGTATATTTGAAACGGCAATAAAAACTAAACGAGCAGCGATAGAAATACACCGTTTGTTGCAATATGCTTGGGACAACAGTACATTTTCAGGCGGACAAACTTTCGAAATTACAGTAGTTACAATTTTCAACAACAGATGGCGCTGCAAGTGATGTGAAAGATATAGAAGACAACGCAGTCTGTGGGTGCGCCATTCTGTACGTCGTCTTTCTGCTGTAAGCGTGTGCTGTTACCAACGTGCACGTGTGCTGTAGACAACATGGTTTATTCCTTAGAACAGAGGATTTTTCTGGTGTTGGAATTCCACCGCCTAGAACACAGTGTTGTTGCAAGACGACGAAGTTTTCAACGGAGGTTTAATGTAACCAAAGGACCGAAAGCGATACAATAAAGGATCTGTTTGAAAAATTTCAACGGACTGGGAACGTGACGGATGAACGTGCTGGAAAGGTAGGGCGAGACCGTACGGCAACCACAGAGGGCAACGCGCAGCTAGTGCAGCAGGTGATCCAACAGCGGCCTCGGGTTTCCGTTCGCCGTGTTGCAGCTGCGGTCCAAATGACGCCAACGTCCACGTATCGTCTCATGCGCCAGAGTTTACACCTCTATCCATACAAAATTCAAACGCGGCAACCCCTCAGCGCCGCCACCATTGCTGCACGAGAGACATTCGCTAACGATATAGTGCACAGGATTGATGACGGCGATATGCATATGGGCAGCATTTGGTTTACTGACGAAGGTTATTTTTACCTGGACGGCTTCGTCAATAAACAGAACTGGCGCATATGGGGAACCGAAAAGCCCCATGTTGCAGTCCCTGCATCCTCAAAAAGTACTGGTCTGGGCCGCCATTTCTTCCAAAGGAATCATTGGCCCATTTTTCAGATCCGAAACGATTACTGCATCACGCTATCTGGACATTCTTCGTGAATTTGTGGCGGTACAAACTGCCTTAGACGACACTGCGAACACCTCGTGGTTTATGCAAGATGGTGCCCGGCCACATCGCACGGCCGACGTCTTTAATTTCCTGAATGAATATTTCGATGATCGTGTGATTGCTTTGGGCTATCCGAAACATACAGGAGGCGGCGTGGATTGGCCTCCCTATTCGCCAGACATGAACCCCTGTGACTTCTTTCTGTGGGGACACTTGAAAGACCAGGTGTACCGCCAGAATCCAGAAACAATTGAACAGCTGAAGCAGTACATCTCATCTGCATGTGAAGCCATTCCGCCAGACACGTTGTCAAAGGTTTCGGGTAATTTCATTCAGAGACTACGCCATATTATTGCTACGCATGGTGGATATGTGGAAAATATCGTACTATAGAGTTTCCCAGACCGCAGCGCCATCTGTTGTTGAAAATTGTAACTACTGTAATTTCGAAAGTTTGTCTGCCTGAAAATGTACTGTTGTCCCAAGCATATTGCAACAAACGGTGTATTTCTATCGCTGCTCGTTTAGTTTTTATTGCCGTTTCAAATATACCGGTCATTTTTGAAACACCCTGTATATATAATGCGCATTCAGTTGCTAAAATAGAAACTTTTTTTCCCCCGACAGCAGGTTGCTTTCATTCAGGGTTCCAATATACCATATCATTCCTTACTCTTTTGGCTACAGAACCCTATTTTTCAACACAATGTCCGTTCAATGCGACGGCCTTAGGCCACCTTCCAGGGAGGGCCTGTAGGCCTGCATGGTACCATTCTACTGGTCGACGTCGTAACCAACGTCTTACAGTATCGCTAGATTCCACATCATCCACGTACTGCTTCCCACGGAGTACATGCTTCATTCGGCTAAACACATCGTCCTTCGTTTCTCTTGATGGTCTTCTGTTAGGCGGACCCAGCGGACACAAATCTTCCATTACACCAGTCGGTGGTCGAGTGTGTCAGCACTCCAACAGAGACGTCAAGCTGTGTAGCGAAGTGTTTGATTGTGGTTCGTCGATCACCTCGAATGAGAGTGTCAGTACGTTCACACATTGCAGGAGTCAGAGCTGTGTGCGGGAGGCCGGAGAGCTTTGGGCACCCTTCTCGCTGTGATGTTAGACACGTCGCCCAACTACTTACCGTGCTTTTGTTCACTGCCAGAACTCCACAGGCGTTCTGCAAGGGCCTACAAATATCTGCAGTTTATTGCTGTTTCCTCAAAAGATACTCAACAACAGCTCTCTGAGCGGACCTCCGTTACAGAAGCCATTTTGAAGGCTGTGTATAACGTTGTCACCTAACACAGCTTCATGAAACTGTAGGGACTCAAGGGGGTTTTCATTCGAAATTGTTCGAGAAAAAATTGTGTTGCTCTGATTATTGAACGCCACTTGTGTGTTGCTAAACTTTAATGGCCAATTCAGATCTGTGCTCACTCCAAAATTCAGTTGCAGGTGTTGTCACTTTACAGAACTACTCTAAATGGTCAGTCTTTGGAGCACCTTAACCGTCTTCCATTGCGACACAGAAGTCTGAAAATTGGCTCAAAGGTGGCTGCAACCATTCTCTGTAATGGTACAAAAGCGTAGCGCCCTGTGACGTCACCCTCGCGGTCGGAGACGATTGAAACCTGTCTAACCATCAAAATAAAGGCAACAGGTGAGAAGTTAATGTGATGTGTGAGGTGGTTTTATGCTGTCACAACGACACCACATTTCACCAAAAGTCTTCTCATAGCCACCATGGACGAGTGACACGATGGAAAGGTCATCACAACCTTCTTAGCCACGTTTAAGCCCTTTTTCCGACGGTCTTGCGATGGAGGTCACAACCGCGAGGTGCAGCGTCGAAATTACGCTATGTTCTTATGAGTGACTAAGGAAAGCGTTTCAGACACATAGCTGCTCAGTGTAGAGACGTAAAGGTCTCACAGGGTGGCATAAAAGGCGTCAGTGGAACCATCGTCCCCTTGCGGGGAACCTACATCTACATCTACATCTACAATTATAGTCCGCAAGCCACCCAACGGTGTGTGGCGGAGGGCACTTTACGTGCCACTGTCATTACCTCCTGTTCCAGTCGCGTATGGTTCGCGGGAAGAACGAATGCCGGAAATCCTCCATGCGCGCTCGAATCTATCTAATTTTACATTTGTGATCTCCTCTGGAGGGGGAAGCAATATATTCGATACCTCATGCAGATTCGTCCCCATACATTATGCGGTCGGAAACGACAGTTCAAAATGCGATGGGCAATAGGACAACGATCTTGGCAATCTTTGACCCTGCCCCCCGGACGATTAAAAATTTCTTTAAGAACACCGTGTGCCTGCAGGTCCTTTGAACATGATCGCTCCCCTCTTTGACTGCAGCACGACCGCAGTTTTTGCTGAGGTGTATTGAGTGGAAGCACTAGGGACCGTTCAAAACCAATCGACAAAATTTGAACGTGATCCGAAACAACAAAGGGTTACGATTATTCAGTCCTCCTGTTCCGTTCTCTACAATAGCGTACACTGATATACAGGTATACGTGACGAAAACGGCAAAGGGTCCCGCACACCCGTCACACTCCCGCAACACCCTCTATGCCATCCGCGCATCGTAGTTGAGAAGTTTAAAAATGTACCTACACAGAGAGAGACTTTCGCTGATTTCGAGGCGCTAACGTGACAGGCAACCATTTAGAGCTGTGTTGTTCTGAAGGTGGCTTGCTCGCACTCATAAACGTTGCAGCGTCGTCACAGGACCAAACACGTATAGGCAAATTTTTTGAATGATGCTGCCGCCATTTGACTGTAATAATTTTTATTTTGTTGTTATACAATCCAGATATCGGCTGTAGGTCGTTTTCAAGTACAAAAAGTCGTCTATACGTGCCTGAAAATGGTCCAAGGCCGAAGTTCGGATGCATAACAACAAAATAAAAATTATGACAGTCAAATGGCGGCAGCATAATTCGATAAATTTACCGTGACTCCAGCCAGAGCAAAAATTTTCAAGTTTAGGTAAAGTACGGAAGAAATTACGACAACACAGATCAACAACCATTAACAGTAATTTACTGAGAGAGGTTATACATTAAGTAACAAGTGTGAAGTGGGTGTGTGACAAGAGTTACTAGCACTGATGCGTCTGTGAAAACGTGTCAAATCCCGAACCCAGTGAATTATGATTAACATAATCAGCAGATTGTCAAGTTGGGCACTTCTGGCCGGTGACTGTGGAGAAATCCGCATGGTGCCTTGAGGCACCATGTGGATGCTGTCGGACTACTCGTAACTGTTGGTACACTCTGAGCGTAGCCATGCGTCCAGTTAGATCAGCGTCTGGTTGATGGAAGTTCACTTTCGAACTAATGTTTTAGCGATAAATAAGTCGGAAGTATAATCTAGTAGATGTTGTGTTTGTTGTGGATTGGCAAGACAGCCAACCCACTATGATAGGAAGCCGAAAGGCACGCGTTTTAGCTCACGCAGGCTGGCGTGAGGTCTGGAACAGGTCAAGGAAATGAGACTAAGGAAAAACGTACGTAGCTGCTGGAATACTTAACTTTAATCCATAATTGGTGAACATCGCTCTTGACGGTACATGTTTTACGGCATCAATGGTAACTGGTAATGGCGCCTTGCTAGGTCGTAGCAAATGACGTAGCTGAAGGCTATGCTAACTATCGTCTCGGCAAATGAGAGCGTATTTTGTCAGTGAACCATCGCTAGCAAAGTCGGTTGTACAACTGGGGCGAGTGCTAGGAAGTCTCTCTAGACCTGCCGTGTGGCGGCGCTCGGTCTACAGTCACTGATAGTGGCGACACGCGGGTCCGACGTATACTAGCGGACCGCGGCCGATTTGAAGGCTACCACCTAACAAGTGTGGTGTCTGGCGGTGACACCACAGTGTTAGCTTTGTATGATGTCTGATCCTGTGTGCCCTCACCAACGAAGCTATCTGGAGAGTGACCTATAAAGACTCGAAGAGAGCCGCTAATCATACGAACCGCATCATGAAAAAATCGCGGCACAGTGAAGCTATTTTGGACAATTCATTAGAGTTAATGATCACGTCATTAAACCAAAGACACTGACGGTGTTTCTTCAAGCGTCTGTGCTAGCGAGAGGAATAATGTCAGACTTTCTTCCATTGTCACAACAAAAGTGATGTATAGACGAAACCAGTTGAATGTTTGCACTCACTCCGTTTACAGGCCACAAGCGGCCCATCGGGACCATTCGACCGCCGTGTCATCCTCAGCGGAGGATGCGGATAGGAGGGGTGTGGGGTCAGCACACCGCTCTCCCGGTCGTTACGATGGTTTTCTGTGACCGGAGCCGCTATTATTCGGTCGAGTAGCTCCTCAATTGGCATCACGAGGCTGAATGCACTCCGAAAAATGGCAACAGCGCATGGCGGCCCGGACGGTGACCCACCCAAGTGCCGGCCACGCCCGACACCGCTTAGCTTCGGTGATCTGACGGGAATCGGTGTATCCACTGCGGCAAGGCCGTTGCCAGTTTAATGTTTGGCTGTGTACTTTAAATAACTGCATAGCAAAATTATATTTTGTAAGTTTCGGCTGTGAAGAACAAGGCACTGTTAGCAACAAGGTACGAATGAAGATCATCTCAGGAACTCTACTGTTGAAACAGAAATCTGTACATTTACAATATATTCTGATGAGCCAAAACATTATCACAGCCTGCTTAATAGCTTGTTTATCCGTCTTTGGAACGAAAGACATCACTAATTCTGCGTATCAGGGATCCGACAGTTTGTTGGTAGGTTTGTGGAGGTATGTGGCGTTAGATGTCTAAGCACAGGTCATGTAATTCGCGTAAGTAATTGGCCGGTGATTTGCGTACGCGGTGATGGCGCCCGATGGCGACCCAGATGGGTTCTATAGGATTTACATCAGGCGAAATTGGTCGCCGAGGCATCAACGTTAGTTCACTACAAAGCTCCTCAAACTGCTGTAGGACGGTTCTGGCTCCGAGAGGCGGATAGTTATACGGCTGAAATATGACATCGCCGTCGGGAGAGACATCAAGCATGAAGGGGTGCAGGTGGTTCGTAGCTGTCAGCGTGTCTTCGATTACTACCACAGGTCCCATGCAAGCGCATTAGAATGTCTCCCATAGCATAATACTGTTCCTACTATAACACTACAACAGCATTTACGTACCTTACGTAATCAAATACCAAATTTGGTTTATTACTTATTATGCCCCAACAGAATAAATAGTCCTGTCACAGAAAAGCCACGTATAACACTCCTGTCTGCTCCTGCTACACCGTAACCTTAAAGCTGGAAACAGGTTTTGAAATAAAACTATTTTGTTATAGCAATTATGGTGTAAAGCAACAGAGCAGTGTTACCCTCTGAGAGGAATTTTGTTATGTTGACCGTGTTATTCCTAACGGAGGTGGCTTATCGGAAATGAAAGTCAGAATTACGTAAATAATTAAACAGTAACAAACAAGATTTTTGCCTATCTGCACTGTTTAACATCTGCACTGTTTAACGTATAAAGAAAACGGTCGCCAGCCTAACTACGCAAGAGAATGATTAACATTCTCGTTTAAGAAAGTAGGTATAAGTAACTATAACGGACAAACACAACCTGGATTTGGCCACACGCGAGTGCAATGAACTTTGACACACATATATATTTTAAGATTGAAGCTAACAACTGGAGCAGCACGAACTATTTGCAAAATTATAAGAGATACCGAAACACCCTATTACTTTCAGGCTTACATAAAGTGAATGGTCTTTATAACATTACTATTAATATGCACTTATAATACACAAGATAGACAAACACTTAGCAAACATGAGTATGTAATTTCCTACTATGCAGTTTTCCACTTTTACTACCGTGAGACATAAAATTAACATTAATGTAAGATACTGACCCACTTTCTGAGATTAACAACAGGCGGTAATGTGATCATTTAATAAGCAAAACTCTATAAGCCTCAGTCTTGAGAAATTTTAATTTGAAGTTGGCAACAACACATTAATAAGCAGTTTTACTAGGAAAGTTATTTCAGCAAGCATCATTAACTTTAACTCACTCTCTTGCCACATTAACTATAACTTTCTCTTTACTATGTTCAAAGGGCATTAATTAGCATAACATTGGTCATAAAAGTTCTTTCAGTAGGGACACTCGGTGATTACTTTAGTTCGAACGGAAAGGAACCTGAGAGGTGTTATGATGAGGAGAAAAATCAAGGTTGGTACATAAATTCAGATATAAATTACCTTATATTTGAGCACAATAACACCTCCATTAAGCTGATCCTTCACTGTACATCATTATAGTATTACGTTACAGTGATTGCGCAACGTGGTGGCAACTGCATGTTGGTAGGTGGATTCGCAGACTGAATTGCTGGACTCTGTCATTTCTTGGTGGCGACGACAGATACAAATTCCAGATTAGTTCCAGCTATTTACCCATCCATTCGAGGCATTGGAAAGTTGCAGGAAAAGCCTCTCTCGGAACCAGCACAATATGCATTTCTACATGGCAGTGCACGGACTCGTAGCTCGTCTCCGACCGGTGGCTCGTCCCCGACTGCTGGCTCGTCCCCGACTGACTCTCAGTTCCACCTTTCCTACCTAGGCCAACCACAATTTGCGCGCGCTACACAGTTCTGTTCCCGAGGGGAACCACACTACCTCTTATACACAAAATTACTAAGATTCCTAAGTGAGGATCAGCAGTTTACATAACAGCAAACAAACCTATTGAACAACACAGAACATTTGCACATATTAACATGTCTACAAAAAATTATTCACACAAAATTGCAATTATATACATTAAGTTTTGTTCCCTCCAAATGGGACAAAGAGTTTAAATGAAAGATATGCTACATCGCATAGAATCAGACCATGACTCAAAGTTTTAACAAAGAAAGGAGTATACAATTTTATGTTATCGATTCAAACAAACACATTTACAGAAGCTCAATGATGTAACATTAAATGAAACAAAGGCAAAATAAATCAGTAGAGCAGTAGAGCCATGGTGTTACACTACCATCCTTCGTTGGTGGCGCGCTGCACGTTCCGAGCTTCCGTTCAACTCAATGACGGCGTTTGTGGAGACGACTAGCGACCTAGTGTAGCAAAAATGTAATTCACCCGAAGGGCTGAACGTTTACACTGATAGACGGTCGAATCCCGATGGGGCCGTGCCCACTGCAATCGTAATTGACGATGTCGTTGTGTCAACATGTGCAAACGTAGGGGTAGTCTGCTCCGGACCTCCACGTTCAACAATGAACGAGGTACGGCGTGCTCCAAAACACTTTTGCATGCATCAAGACGGCGCTCTTTCGGCAGAGATGCCACAGATCACCATCAATATTATTTCACAGAGCAGACAAGCCTCCGAACCCAACGTTCTGTGAAGTGTTGTGGACATTCAACCATTTAGCGGCTAGTGGTAGTTTCTGTCCTTCTACAACTTTCTTTAGATACTCACGACAGTATCACATAAAAATTCGACCAACCTCGCCGTTTTCTACGTGATAACAATCAGCCCCTTGTCAAAGCCGGTTATCTCTGTGGTTTCCGCATTTCCAGCCCGTGTCTTCGCTTGGGTGATCCCCCGTCCATATCTGCTCCGCTTACATAATTTTGCTACCGCGTTGGGTTCCCGCAAAGCTGCCAGGCGGCGACCTACGTCGCGGTGATCAGTGGTCAACAAGTTTCGTCTTATCAGTGTGATTGCCGCATTACGGACGCAGTGTATTTTGTATAGTTCTTCTCGTGTGGTACAAACCTGTTATTTAACCCGATTAGAACCCATAAACTGTTTGCTGTATAGGCTGTGGCTGGGTTCTTAGGTCTGTTACTATTGTGGTTGGCTGGTGATTGTTGGCTACAATGTGGTCAACAAATGTGCTATGGGAGCTGTTGCTTTTTGGGGCTCTGAAATGTTCTGACTATCTTGTTTTGAAGTTTCTGCATGTTTGTCCCATGTACACTGACTGGTAGGTGTTGCATATGACAACCTACCTGTAGTAATTAACACACAAGTGATCCAGAAAATTCAAGCACACCAAATGTAAAGAATACATAAAAACAAAAACCCACTGATGATGGCACAGTGGTGCCGAAACATGTTTGGGTACTCAGAAAAAATTTGTTTTACGTAACTGGCGCACCTCACATCCAACAATTTTAACTGCAAACACGGCCAATGGGATGGATAAAACACAAAATGGAATAATAAGTTAGTTATAATCGAAACGATCTGTTCTTGTAATGAAACCAATCGGTCGACATCATAGCTAGTAACGTGCGAGCATTATACATCAAAATTAACTCGAATTAATTCGTGTCAGAGATCTCTGACAGAGCTATATTTTGAGGCAGATGAAAATACAATGTGGTTTAAAGATTTCCGCTTCACAATGTGTTTAGCTAAATTCAATAATAAAAGTGTTTCCCGATATATGTAAATTTCTGTAACGTCATCAACAAAGGAGTTTACGTGGATCTTAGATGAAGGCAAAATCTTCAACACTCCGAAGGTTTGTTTTAAAACCGTTGTCCTCTAATACGAATGGTACCTTTGGACGAGGATCCGCCATTTACGCGGAGAACTATAGTTTAACGTGGACTCCGAAACACGGTGAAGTCGGAATTTTTCACATCAGTAGACACTAACAGAATTAAAAGAAAACCTTCAGATCTTCCACAAAAAACTTACACCAGTCCCATCTCCTTATATGGGGAAGTTCACGAATTTGTGCCAGCTGAGTTAAATATAGGATTACGCGTGTTTTCCCTGCGGGTGGTGTAAGTTCCCCACTTTGTGTTTCTGTATGAAATTTAACCCAAATTTACTTGACACTCTATAAAAAGGCTAAGTACTACGACAACTATGCATCCACAAACTGTTATCCAACTCTAACACGTATACTAACCTTTGACTAAACAGAACCTAATTTGAATTAAACTGAAACTGGTCTGAAACAGCTTGTCTTTATCTTACGGGCTCAACTGAAGTAGAACCGTAATCTAGCCCTAACCATAATTTCCACCTTCTTCGCGTCTCGTTAACATTGTTCCAGATTTCTCTAAAGCACAACAGCAAATAGCAAGCAGAAGATGGCTAGGCAAGGTTCCTGCTTCAAAATAAAATTTCCAAAAAATAATCAAATCGTTGCATACCATATGGTGCAATGTGGTAATGCGTAATGATAAACCTTCTTCAAATGGTGGGATGGGAAGAGTAACTAATCCAATTACATGACATTCCAATACAACGATTTTAGAATGAAGTGTTTATTCAAAAAGACAGGGTAACACTTGGCTTGGCCTTCTCACGTAACATTGGTCTGAATAATATGGTGCTTAACGAAGTGAACGATGATTTAACAAGTGTAAAATGTTAACAGAGAATTTCTATAAAAATCAAACAGACTAATCAGTTGAAACGTTAATGCATGACTCAGTGAAGTGGACTGGTCTTTCTTTTAGCTCTGAGCAAGTGAACAAAGTTAAATGGGCGATAATAATCATTCCTAATAACTAGCAGCGCAGTGTTACAGTCCTACGTCAAACTTCGGCTCTTCAAAAAAAAAAAAAAAAAAATAGCATTATTCAATATTTGTATTCTTCACGCCTTAAAATACGTATGTCATATTCATCCTGTCTGTTGTTTACAGTTTATCTTTCTTCATTTCACAGGTACAACCATAAGTGAACAAAGCACTACTGAATACGTCCACACCTACCACACTTCATCTAATAACTCGCTTTCTCGCTGACGTGCACATCGATAACGTACAAAAAATCAAAATGAAATGCCCTCCTTACGGTAGCGCCCCCACTTTCCTAGCCAAAGTGTCACTCCTGAAAATTCTGAACAAACTATAGTTGAGCATAAATTCCGCACTACATTACCCGTGAGCACATATTTGTTCAACAAAGTAACACACGGAAGAGCTGCCGTAATACACTCCTTTTGAGATTTTATTTATTATAACCTAAACAGTAAGTTGGAAAATTAAAAATATCTTCCCCGAGAGGAGGATGACGTTACTGGTGTCTGTTTTAAGGAATTGATAGCCTGAGAAAAATAAACACACTACGTTAAAATTTCTAAATACCAGCAAGCGGTACATATTAGGGATCTGGTTTCCTAGTGGGTTCATAAATTCTACCGTCCTTATTAACTATGTCACTGAGCGTAAAGATATATACCAGTCTCAGTTTAAGAAAATAGTCCATATATTCGTTCTTCTATCGTTATATGCAGGAATTGCAATGTAATGTGTTTCCTCGTTTCTCCATCCCTGCACACACTGTATCAGTCCACATTTTGCGTTTCATGAATCTGATCGTTTCTTTAATTCCATCTTTCTCGCACAGGTTGATGTTCAATTCCTCCGTTTCACGAACGAATTTCTGTGGTGGCTTCCCTGCAGAGTCTGCAACACACTTCCTTCTCATAGGTGGAGCTATTGTTTTAGACTTCTCCTTTGCTTCGGTTGTCTATTTTTCCTTTTTGTTTGCATGTGCTGCATGTTAGTTAAGACTCTCCTTGGTTAGACCTTAAAGTTTTACTTCGAGCTTTCATCATTTCCCCCGGATTCACCGATATATAATGAATGGGCACTTTCAGCCCACTTTTTGCCGTCGGTGGTTTCCTCTGCACTGAAATAGTTTAGTTCTGCAGTGTTTAATGCAAGTTATCTTGCGTCCGACTTACCTTTTCAAATGTAAGAATATGTTGTTCCAATTAGTTCTGAACTTCATTAGCAAACACTTAACTGCAACAAAAAATTTTAAATCCCTGTTTGCATATTTGGTTTTGTTTGCAGAATGCTTCTCTATTCTAGGTGTGGTGTGCGTACTGTAAGACCTTCAGTACACACACCATCAGATTATTTGACTTGTCGCTCTAACGAAGTAGGCGAGTGTCAGCAATAATGTCTCGTGGTCTTATCGTGGCGCGTTTATCTTCTGCCATTAGGTCAGACGATAGAGTAGCAGATTGACGGTGACCAACTTTAAAAGGAACTTAATTAATTTTCACACACATTTATTAAAATAAGAACAAGCATAAACATTACTTCACTTGGTTCTGGATGCTTTTTACAATTGACAATCTGAAGTTCCTTTGGTATTGGTATGTTAATCTTATTCTCACATATATCTCTGATACTTGACAAAGTGTCTATACATTTATCTTCATGGCTATGTACAGGAATATGGTAATCTTATTACAAGCAGACTGAAACTTGACTACAGACTGGTACAGACAAATGTAGAACTCGTACAGACTGTTGCAGACAAATGCAGACTGACTAATCGGAGGTCTGTACACTCGTTATAGTACCTCGCACGTTCATGATCAACGAGGAGAAAAGGTTCTACATTAGCAGCAATCTCATTGGCTGCGTTTCATATTAATACGCGGATCGGCGGAAGCAGAATTTGGTCCGTCTCTATGGCAGCGCCATCTCGTAGTGCGGAGACGGACGAGTGAGATGGACGAGTGCTGCACCTGCGCTATTGTGCTTAGTGGGGCTCGCTCTAGTGGGAAAGTTGTGTACGCGCTGACTACGCGGAACTACGTACATAACAGTAGTCTTCGGCATATTCATTTAATCATTATTCTCATTTAGATGTAGTGTTACAGTCTAATATAATTCATCTGTGCCTCCCTTTCCACGAAAGCTCTTGTTTCCACACTCTAATTCAAAATAGTTATTTAAATTTATAACTTACGATAAAGATCGAATAACAAATTTCACCGCATCACTTTTAAACACTATTAATTCTAAGCGATTTTTCTAAAGCTTGCCTTACATGCAAGTTTGTTAAATTATACCTGTATAATATTAGAAACTAACAGTGGTACATTACAAGCAAAGTCGTCATTTTTTTTTCTTACAGACGGACCACAAACAATACCATACCATGACTGAAAAGTGGGGTTTTTCATCTGTATTCACAGATAAATAAATCATTACCTTGCCATTTATCTTACAACAGTAACTCCTTTGTTCACATACAAAAAAGAATGGCTAAAAGCTATGGCAATATGAAAGCTGCCACCAGACAATCAGGTCCTAAACAGACAGAACACATAAATGAATAAGATCTCCAGGAAGTGCATGGTTCACGTTCGCCTCACTGAATGTCAGAGAGTACAAGCGATTCCTAAATATAGGGAACTTTCCGCTATATGGGGTATTCAGAAATTCCCGTTATAAACTTCTTGGACTTGGAGAGGTAAGTGGATACATAGTATTTTGAGTAGGACCCAATATCCGGAAACGCATCGTTTCCGTGATACAGCCGTTTGAAAACATGTTTGCTATGTAGTTATGCAAATGGATTGTCATAGTGGAGGGTGGTTTCGTCGGGTCGACTGATGTCATTTGACGTTCATCCTACCTCTCTGAGTTCGTTCGAGCCACTTTCACGTCTCTGTGAGTGTTAGAGCAGCATTGATGAGTACAATCTTGCAAAATACACCAACAACATTTTTCTGAATAGCGAAGCTCGCGGTAATGGACGAGCAACTCTTCGGCTTTATCAAGATAATTCTCCACAATTTCCAACTCCATTGCACACCCTTTTCGCCATAATTACTCAATTGCTTCGAGAAAGGGATCCTTTCACCGCCAGCAGGCGTCACTGTGGTATTCCAAGGAGAGACCGCTCACCCGAACTGGAAGAGGCTGTACCGTGTCATGTTGAAGAGAACCCGTCAACGAATACATGAGCAATTGCTTTGGCTGTTAGAGACTGGAATGGTAAAAAATTGATGTATTGGGTCACAACTAATCAATTACTTGTAAAAGTGATCCCGTTACTAGTATGTTTTCAAACAGTTGTAGCACAGAAACGTTACGCTTTCGGACATGGGTTCCAGTTCAAAATATTATTTGCTCACTTCCCTCTACAAGTCCTAGAAGTGTGTAATGGGATTTTCCGAACAGAATGTATACACTGTAAGCCACTGTACAGTGCAGTCTTTATTCATATTTGTTTGTCTCATCGTTTCAGCCACTTGTGAACTGTAATATCTTCTTTACTAATTCCATACGTACTTCCTTATTTCCTGATCCACTGGGAATTGTGTCTTTCTGTTATCTTGGGAAGTCAGGATCTCATTTTAAACCATTTATCAGTTGCATATTTTAAACAGTCCACAGAAAGCTAGCCTTCTATTCTTCATTGCGGATGAGATCTTTCAAACATAATTTCTTTTTTGACGTCATTCCTTGTTTGTCTTCAAGTAAAATGTAAACTCATCTGCTGTTTCGTTTTCTTTGCGCCCCTATACCTCCCGTAAAAAATTTTCTTTCTTTTGCCTCTCACTACGGCACCGTGGTGTCTGAACTACAGCGTGGTTAGAAGGGGATTTAGATTTTTGAGTATTCTGACATAATTCGAAGGCAATCTCTATTTTTCTTGCTCTTTCTTCGACTGCTGCTGTTCATAGATGTTCATTTTTTATTGTACAAATGCTCTTCTCTTGCTATCTATGCTAAACACTTTCAACACTTTATTAACATTCTTTAAGTTGCCTTTCACAGCTTGGGTGAAAGACATTTTTATGGACACCACAAAAATGGACACACTCTTCAGCTTTAATGTCTGCCAGATGATAAACAAATTCCAGAATGAGATTTTCACTCTGCAGCTCAGTGTGTGCTGATATGAAACTTCTTGGCAGATTAAAACTGTGTGCCGGATCGAGACTCGAACTCGCGACCTATGCCTTTCGCGGGCAAGTGCTCTACCAACTGAGCCACCCAAGGACGACTCACGCCCCCTCCTCACAGCTTTAGTTCTGTAAAGTTTGGAAGGTAGGAGATGAGGTAATGGCGGAAGTAAAGCTGTGAGGACGGAGCGTGAGTTGTGCTTGGGTAGCTCAGTTGGTAGAGCACTTGCCCGCGAAATGCAAAGGTCCCGATTTCGAGTCTCGGTCCGGCACACAGTTTTAATCTTCCAGGAAGTTTGATAAACAAGTTGTCTAACCACTTGCATCGCGATTAGGTGACTTGGTAGTGTACATAAAATGGAAGTGTGTCCCAATATATGGAGTCATATGCGTTGTTAATATCAACAGATGCCTCTGTCATCTAATTTATTGCAAACATTTTGATATTCATCAAGGTATTCATGGTAAAAACGTAAATTTCGTGTGACGAGGGCCTCCCGTCGGATAGACCGTTCGCCGGGTGCAAGTCTTTCGAGGTGACGCCACTTCAGCGACTTGCACGTCGATGGGGATGAAATGATGATGATTAGGACAGCGCAACACCCAGTCCCTGAATGGAGAAAAATCTCCGACCCAGCCGGGAATCGAACCCGGTCCCTTAGGAGTGACATTCTGTCGCGCTGAACACATTTTTCCCCCTTGTTCGGCTTCATGTTGTTTTGTAAGCCAGACGCTTTAACCACTTTTGCTAACATAAAGGAGGTAATTATTATTGCTTAATATTATTTAAAGGAAATTAATCTTCCTCTTGAGAGTGGCAAAACGTATATAGTATATTAAAGTGAACGTGAAGTTTCTCATCTTCATAAGAAACATAAAATCTTGTATCCCCTTGAAATTAAAAGGTTTTTAGATAAAACTTCTCTTCTTATCACATAGTTGATTAACACTAAAATAAAATACATTTTTGTCAAATTTGTTCATGATGATTTGGTCTTGTGCTTCTTGCCACGGACTATGTTTGTTTTTTGAAATGTCTCATAAAAGGAACTAATACATTCTTGTTACAGTTATCTGTAACCCACACAGCTACCGGGAGCGAGCGGTCTCAATGGTGAAATTCTGTTACCTATAGTAATGAATAAACATTCTTACTGTGTGTAGTGGCCGTAAAATATTAATACAACTTAATTCGAGAAATCCTTGTATCAAGGAAAGTTAAGTCGAAATGAAAGTAAACGATGTAGAAGGAAGTGATGCTTGAAGTTCCAGAAGTTCAAAAGTTTAGCATGTATTAGAGGATGCAAGCAGTGAGACTTGATAATGCTCGTAAAGTGAGCAAGTTCAGAATATTTCACATGACATAGGCCACGGCAGCACAGATATCCAGCGGAAATGTTCCACCTGTAGTCGGTAACTTCTGAAAGACTCCGTGGCAGTACTGCAGGACGAGACGATGAATTCGGTAGAGTTCAGCTGACTGAAACGATGTCAGAGTCCAGCGGCAGTGATTGTGGAAAGACGGCGACATAGCGCAGCTGCCGGTGAATCGGCTCGACGTGGCTGCCTGTGGACCTCCGACTTTCAGCTACCCTACCCTACCCTGCGATTGTGTGGACAGTTTAGTGGTTCGCCACGAGGCCGATTTGCGTGTCTGGCGGCCACGTGGCGCAGTTTCCGCCGAAAGTGGCTGAGCAACTGAACCTGCATTCCCCTTACTATCTGCCGTCGATAAGTCTTTGTCCATTCACGGCAAAGATGCGCGCGTAAAATTCGGATCCATGCATCAAGTCCTTTCCTTCGTCCTGCATGGCAGCTTCATTTCATACAAAAAATAAATTGTTGGAAAAACGCACTTTAGGTACCAACTGTTTCTATTGTATCTTAATAGCTATCGGTTTATGTCGTGGTCCAGTTTTCATTGCATCTTCATATCTACCAGTTTCGGCCGTGGAGCATCTTTACTGTATATTTGCCAAAAGTAAAAAATGGAACAAATAATAGGTACGAAAAAATATGAAATAGAGAATTCGTAATAAGCACGTATGCATAATGTGTTCATCAATGCTTACAAGGCAAAAATGATCAACTAAACCAGTAGATCATTTCCTTTTCTGGCTGATAGAAAATTCAAAACTTCATAATAGGTGTAAGGAAAGACCATAACATGTCCACAAAAGCCCAATAGAGTTATGCTTAACGTAACAACAGTTAACGATATAATGAACAAAAGAATGAGAAACCAAAGAGGTAAGGGATATACAGAGTAGCCTCTGTAGTAAATGTAAAGGGCCATATCAAAACTCATTCTATCAATATATATCAAAGTTCACATATAAAACGAGTTGACAGCTGGTGAGAACTAGATAAGACTTCTACGTCGACATAAAAATGTAAACAAAGATGAAAATGATGTTATAGTGTAGAGAGCGGTACTAGTCACATACGATAAAAGTGTTATAGCGGTGAAAAAAATTTGTGTGAAATCTTATGGGACATAACTGCTTAGGTCATCAGTCCCTAAGCTTACACACTACTTAACCTAAATTATCCTAAGAACGAACACATACACCCATGCCCGAGGGAGGATTCGAACCTCCACCGGGACCAGCCGCACAGTCCATGACTGCAGCGCCCTAGACCGCTCGGCTAATCCCACGCGGCAGCGGTGAAAACATAAATAATGATCTAGTAGTATAGTCTCGATACTATATTCGAAAATGAGTGTAAATGAAATAATAGCATTATTAATGACAATTCTTGTTATACCAAACTACAATCTTGAACTACAAGTATAGAAATAGGTTAACAACAAGTAAAAAGAAAATATATGCAGTGATTCTCATGTATCTTCCCCGTTTAAGTCGTTCAGTTGAAACTTCTACTTAGGTACACATATCACACTTCTTTGTCTGTTTCTGGACTTACCGGACAGCATTAACAGTTATAAATCTTTTTCATGCATGTTTTATTCTAAAGTTTCGGTTAGGTGAAATCCAACAACTGTTAAGTGTGAATTTTAATCCATAGCTGTTTTTATTTGTACCTAAATATCTACCACGTTCTGTCGTGGGCCATCTCTGCGGTATAACTACCGAAAGAAAAAATGGAACAAGTACTGTATACGAAAAAAATATAAAATACAAAAATCGTAGTAAGTGCACGAGCATAATCTCTTTATGAAATCTTACATAGCAAAAACACAGGAAGTGAATACATAGAGAATTTCCTTCTCTGACCGATAGAAAATCAAAAACGTAGTAATAGGTATAAGAAAAGACCACAGCATGTCCTACAAAAGTTAACGATGTACTGTACCAAAACAAAGAGATTAGGCCCATACAGTGTAGGCTCTGTGGTATATGTCAAAGACCATATCAAAACACATTCTGTCGATTTATATAAAAGTTTATATCTGGAATGAGTTGACAGATGGTAAGAGCTAGATAGAATATCTTTGGAAGACACCTACGAACACATAAAACCTAACAAGGGTGAAACTGAGGGCACAGTGTAGAGAGCAGTACAAGTCATACGCAGTAAAAGAATTACAGCCACGAAAACATAAGTAAAGAACTAGTAGCCTATTCACCAAACAAAAATAGGAAAAATAGTGCAAGTAAAACAGTTTCATCTGCAGAAGTTGAAGGACTATCTGGATACTTCCAGGAAGATGGAGCAACAGTACACACCGGATTGACAACCTTGTCACGAATGCATGAGGTGTCTGGCGAAGAGAAAATAGTCAACAGAGGCAGCGCAATCTCGTGGCCACATCGAGCGTCTGAGTTTTGTACCTGTCGGTCAAACCAAACGGTCATGTGTACTCAGATAATCCTCCCACACAGGGACGACTACAGCAGAAGCTCAATGAAAAGAAATTGGCTGCGTCCTTTCCCGAGGAACTATAGCAGCATTTTGATAAATACACCAAACCTAAATCTTAATTGCAGTATAGGAACGTAAAGGCCTCTCCCCCTTAAAGCGACTCCATTGTTTTAGTAGTAGCGCACCGTCTCTCGATTATTTCAGTTGCAACACACGTTTCAGCAGTATGTATGTGTGTCGCTACGTATAGCTTCTGACCATGTAATTCACGTCTTGTACGCATTGCTGTCATGATTACATATGGGCGCAACTCTTCGAGTTTGTGCGTGATTTAATTTCAAAGGAGTTTTCATGAATAAATGAAAATGAAATTTTTGTTAGTTTGTCTACGTACAGCGTGTTCGGAAATTCCCGCTACAAACTTTTATGACTTGTAGACGGGAGTAAGTAGATAATATTTTGAATTGGAATCCATGTCCCTGTGCTACAACCATTAGAAAACGTATTGGCAACGCGATCACTTTTCCAAGTAATTGATTAGGTGTGACACAGTACATCACTTGTTTAACAACTCCACTCGTTAACAGCCAAATAAATTGCTCGTGTTCTCGTTGAAGGGTTCTGTTCAACATGACGTGGTACGGTCTCCTCCAGTCCGGGTGCGCGGTGTCTCCTTGGAGCTCCACAGTCACGCCTGCTGTGTGTTAAGGTACGCTTTCTCGAAGCCGTTGCGGGGAACTATCCGTTGTGGAGAACTATCTTGATAAAGGGGACGAGCAGCTCTTCCATTACCGTGGGTTTCGCAATTCACAAGGCTCATGCTGATGTATCTGCAAAACGTGCACTCAACAGTGGTGCTCTAACACTCACAGACACATGAATGAGGCTCAACCGAAGTCAGAGAGGTAAACAGGCGTCAAACATCAGCCGATCCAACGTAACCACCCACCACTACGACCGCCCTGTTCGGTACCATCCTACCGAACATATTTTCAAACGGCTATACCACGGAAATGGTATGTTCACACAAGCAGGTTCCTGTCAAAGTGTAATGTACTCACTCCCCTCTGTGAGTCCTAGAAGTTTCTAACGCGAATTTCCGAACACACCTCAGTATTACAGCCTGGTGTAATATCGGACAGCATGGCTTGGAGGGTAGAGAGGTTAACAGGGGAAACGCGAGCTCCCGAGTTCGACCACCAGCAGCATTATCGTTTTACTTTTAATGAAACGAATGGGAGAAAAACATCTGCAGTTGTTGTTGTCTAAACGTTTATGTACGAATCTCATGTAGGTAACGAAATTTTAAAACTTTTGTTTACACAAAAGCCATTGGCATTGGCCACAAGCGTTTACATTTATTCCAACAGCTACGGTATCCGTAACGTTCAATAACTGTTTGTGACAGCACCCGACAAAGGTCTAACGATGTCTACATCTTTGGTCATAACTATGGAAAATCGATAAACTCGATACGCAGTCAGTAGCCACACATGTAACAAATATAGGGAAAACTGATATCTCGCTACGGTCGCAGGTTCGAATCCTGCCTCGGGCATGGATGTGTGTGATGTCCTTAGGTTAGTTAGGTTTAATTAGTTCTGAGTTCTAGGCGACTGATCACCTCAGAAGTTGAGTCGCATAGTGCTCAGAGCCAGCCAAAACTGATATCTGTCAGGCCGTTAATGTAACAACATAATTTTCAGGAGCGAAGCGTTACACTAATTCTGCACAGTAGCTGCTCAAACGTCCTCCTTTAGCCTGACTGCACCCATTCCAACGCTGCGTCATGGAGTCTGCAAGCTTTCCGAAATCTAATTTTCCCTGATTTCATCAAAAGCTACAATTATTGTCACAAAAAGGTCTTCGATTGCGTCTACCAGGGTCGCGGAGACGAGTTTCTTCAGGTACCCCCACAATAAAAATCCAATGTTGTCAGATTTGGCGAAGGCTCTGGCCAGGGAACTGGATATCTTCGGCCAATTCACGTCTGAGGATACAATGCATCTAAATACTCACGCACCTCACCAGCAAAGTACGGCGGTTCGCCGTCCTAGAGGGACCGCCAAAAGAACGTCTTCTGAATACAACGGAAGGATGTTTTAATGGAATGCTAAATACATCTTCCCATTTAAATGGGGAGGAAGAAGGACGAGATCTAACAAACAGTCACCTACGACACCTGCCCAAATGTATACGCTAAACCCACGCTGTTAGAATTTGACATAAGCGCCATACGGATTTGCGTCCGTGCAAATGTGGCTGTTTCGGGAGTTGAATAGTACTTCTCTGGTGAAGCATGCCTCTTCTGTCCACCACACCATCCTTTCGAAACGAGGATAATCGTTACATTGATTTAAGGACCACATTGAATATTGTTAACGAGAGGGATAATCGTCTTCCACCGCATCGTGCACCTTCTGAAGATGGTACAGAAATAGGTTTTCGTCGTGTAGAACGTCCAATACTACAGCATGCGAAACCTGTAGCGAGAAACAAAAGGATACATTTTACCATGTGTAGTTGGCAAACATACTTAAGAACAGCGCAATAACTTTACGTATCGTGAAAGCATTAACTGTGACCCTCGAGCTGGTACTAGGTGTTGCAGCAACATTATCGAGAGCATTTTCTTCTAAATGAAAGTTCCGTACGTAGCGTGACCGTCCAGCGTCAACATTAAAACTTCCGGTCTCCCTTAACAGTCTATCAGCATCTGCGAAGGCATTCGCACACGGAATTACGTGGTTAGGAAATCCTGCGTTGTAAACGTTGCGAGTCTCCGGCCCATTTTGACCAACGGCGCCTCACCCTAAATGCGTATCGGCGTATTCCTCGAAGGAGTACCGATGACGTGCCGTACTATCACTACTTGCGTGTCAAGCCTACCGCGGTCGTTGTTTACTCGCACCTCTTTTCGTGTACCTTCGCAACTAAATGAACTCGTCCGACAAAGGTCGAGTGCACACATACGATCTCCGGCTACCAAAATTGATGTGTTTTGATGACATCTTCAAAAAATGTTCAAATGTGTGTGAAATTTTAAGGGACTTAACTGCTAAGGTCAACAGTCCCTAAGCTTACACACTGCTTAACCTAAATTATCCTAAGGACAAACACACACACACCCATGCCCGTGGGAGGACTCGAACATCCGCCGGGACCAGCAGCACAGTCCATGACTGCCGCGCCCCAGACCGCTCGGCTAATCCCGCGCGGCTGACATCTTCAGTGTGTCGCATCAGTTACATTGTATATTTTCGTAATTTGAAAGTATAACCTCGAAATGCACCAATTACGATACCCAAACACAACATGATCAAAGACGATGATGGACAAGCTTCCATAGAGAGGAAAGTTCGAGCTCACGAAGATTTTATTTTCGCACTGAAATAAAACATTTCATCAAAATACTTAAAGTTTTTGAGTAAGGAACATGTGTGGTTACTTACTGCGGTATTCAATTCTACCTATTGATATCTGATCGTGAATAAAAATTCGATCCTTGCAACAAAATAAAATTTTCTGTGTTATTTCTCAAAGTACAAAAAAACTATGGTAACACTGTCATAACACAATCGTTTTATAACAGTAAAAAATATTCATGTCTTTCATACTGGCACTACTGAACTAACTTAAACGTGAAGCTGCACTAATTGATGAGAATAGTTTGCTCTTTGTACCTCACTTTGAAGAAACCCTAAATTTGAGAACTTTTAAGATTGCAGCGCGTCAGCAATCGTGAATAATTTAATGATTATAAAGAATACGCCTCGACTGCAAATAGAAACCGGATGTTGACCTAGGTTGGGCGCGGATAACCACGCCTTCTTCGGAACCCACTAAAACTAGAAGCTGCCTAAAGAGGCATCGCCCAACACTAATATAGAACGCCCAAAAGTGCAAAAGACTCGCATAAAATGTAAACTAAACGGTACGTAGGTACCATGTCAATAACTGTACTCAGCTCAAACGTCAGAAGCGTGCTTCCTCACCCCAGCCAACGTTCGGTAGGCCGCGGGCTCTCAGCTAAACTCAGTTTCTTATTTCATCATTATCTAATAATATAGCTGAGAAATTTGGATTTAAGAGTTGGACATGGATATTTAATCAGTTTTGTGTTAATTCCATAACTGACCTGTCTGAAGGCTGGTCTAGGACACTCCATCCACTGGAATCTTTGCTGCATACTCCGACGCCTGTCTATATATCAAGTGCAATATAAATAATTTTTGTTATGAAATCATATGTTATCAACGTTTCTGTGAGAGATATTTTGGACTTATCTGTCGGCTTCAAATACGTTTAATTCAGTATATCTCGACATGCTGGTGCTTTCTTACCTGATAATATTAATAACCACATCATGTAATACAATTCATCATATCAAGTAAACTATTGTGATACATGATATCTGTCCCCCAGGAACAAATTCACCCCCAGAAATTTTATCCCCCCACCCACAGCTATTACATGTATGCTCTTCTGTGATGTGATATTTTGTACGTTTTTTTTTATTATGGCTGGAGAATCTTATCGATTTTGGACGCAATGTCAGGGACTTTAGCCTATAAATTGGAAGATGCAGGTGTGCCAACATCTTGCAGCTGAGAGAGATCACTGCGCTGAGGAAATAGGGTTAACTAGTAAAGTAGCGCGAATATGTTAAGATATTACGATTTACATGTCTTCGAAGCTGCCAGTTAAGTTGAAAAGCTAGTTCCCTTCTTTTATCTCTCAAACTCTCCGCAGGACATTTTCGCTCTTTTTGTGCAATAATAGGTGCATTTTTAATTCTGGTTCCCAGATTTACCTTACGACAATTTTGGCATTGGATTGTTGTTGATTGGGGTGACGACTGATCAGGTGTAGGTTTCTTTATTGTCTTTCGAACCACAAGCTTATGTCGTGGTAACGGATAAAGCTTTCAAAAAAGAAGAGGACGACCATTAATTAAATGTATTTACATACTTTCTCAAAAAATTTTAACCATTTCCCACAAGTATGAAACATAGAAGTAGGACATATAGGAAGCCTCACAAAAAGCGTGATTTTTGCACGTAAAATCCGAATGAAGCTAGAGTTTTCAAAGTAAGTTTACAGTTTTGTAGTAAGAATGTATTTTTTATGTATTTGAATCACTTTAAACCGTTTCCAAGCATTCAGTTCACGTAAGAATAATTTTCGACAACGAATAAAGATCATTAGATAAAAGAAATTCCTTTTGAATTTATCGATTTACCTACCCTAGTGATAAGTTTGAACCGATTAGTACAAGTATAGAAAAAAAAGTCCCAGAAAACCGTGCTTTCGAACGTAATTGCACGTAAAATCCGAAAGTGCCATTAGCTGAGCATTAATTTCAGCGGAAGTAACACCTTTCGCAAGGAATTAATCGATTCGCACAATGTACCTGGGCGCCAGCCACAGTTCATCGTTCACACCTTGCTTAATATACAGTAACATAGCTACAGGAGGACATATGTTCGTTACACAAAAGGTGGCTGGTCCGGGCTAAACCAAAATCTTTTTACCCCATACTCCTAGCTCAAATACACTCCTGGAAATTGAAATAAGAACACCGTGAATTCATTGTCCCAGGAAGGGGAAACTTTATTGACACATTCCTGGGGTCAGATACATCACATGATCACACTGACAGAACCACAGGCACATAGACACAGGCAACAGAGCATGCACAATGTCGGCACTAGTACAGTGTATATCCTCCTTTCGCAGCAATGCAGGCTGCTATTCTCCCATGGAGACGATCGTAGAGATGCTGGATGTAGTCCTGTGGAACGGCTTGCCATGCCATTTCCACCTGGCGCCTCAGTTGGACCAGCGTTCGTGCTGGACGTGCAGACCGCGTGAGACGACGCTTCATCCAGTCCCAAACATGCTCAATGGGGGACAGATCCGGAGATCTTGCTGGCCAGGGTAGTTGACTTACACCTTCTAGAGCACGTTGGGTGGCACGGGATACATGCGGACGTGCATTGTCCTGTTGGAACAGCAAGTTCCCTTGCCGGTCTAGGAATGGTAGAACGATGGGTTCGATGACGGTTTGGATGTACCGTGCACTAATCAGTGTCCCCTCGACGATCACCAGTGGTGTACGGCCAGTGTAGGAGATCGCTCCCCACACCATGATGCCGGGTGTTGGCCCTGTGTGCCTCGGTCGTATGCAGTCCTGATTGTGGCGCTCACCTGCACGGCGCCAAACACGCATACGACCATCATTGGCACCAAGGCAGAAGCGACTCTCGTCGCTGAAGACGACACGTCTCCATTCGTCCCTCCATTCACGCCTCTCGCGACACCACTGGAGGCGGGCTGCACGATGTTGGGGCGTGAGCGGAAGACGGCCTAACGGTGTGCGGGACCGTAGCCCAGCTTCATGGAGACGGTTGCGAATGGTCCTCGCCGATACCCCAGGAGCAACAGTGTCCCTAATTTGCTGGGAAGTGGCGGTGCGGTCCCCTACGGCACTGCGTAGGATCCTACGGTCTTGGCGTGCATCCGTGCGTCGCTGCGGTCCGGTCCCAGGTCGACGGGCACGTGCACCTTCCGCCGACCACTGGCGACAACATCGATGTACTGTGGAGACCTCACGCCCCACGTGTTGAGCAATTCGGCGGTACGTCCACCCGCCCTCCCGCATGCCCACTATACGCCCTCGCTCAAAGTCCGTCAGCTGCACATACGGTTCACGTCCACGCTGTCGCGGCATGCTACCAGTGTTAAAGACTGCGATGGAGCTCCGTATGCCACGGCAAACTGGCTGACACTGACGGCGGCGGTGCACAAATGCTGCGCAGCTAGCGCCATTCGACGGCCAACACCGCGGTTCCTGGTGTGTCCCCTGTGCCGTACGTGTGATCATTGCTTGTACAGCCCTCTCGCAGTGTCCGGAGCAAGTATGGTGGGTCTGACACACCGGTGTCAATGTGTTCTTTTTTCCATTTCCAGGAGTGTAGAAACGGTGCACCAAGACACCCCCTCCTCCGCCCTCCCCCCCCTCCCCGCTAACCATGATTCTGCGCATAGACTTCTCAACCATATTTTTACAGACAAGAATATAGAAGCCTTGTGTATCTGAAAGTTTATTTGTTAATGTTAAAAAACAGTACTCCATGATGTGCTCGAGGGGAATATTGTACTCGTCCTTAGAAGACATGCAGTGTGGAACTGGATGGCATTGTTCTTATCCCCGCAGACGTCTAGTTATAGATCGGAGAATAACTACATTTGCGATAAAGTAAGTACTGATACAAAGTGACAGCAACGCGCCTCCAGAATGATCACTGTCCCTGTTGCAGCGCAATGCCTGGCGCCCCTGGGTATGGAGTCCGGTGCCATTGCAGACGAAGACATATCGGCGAGCTCCTCCTTTGACAGCGGCAACGTCGGACCGCAAAATGGGAGGTGGGTAATACAAAAAGGAGCTCTTGCAACTTTAAACTAATGTAATATTCAGCTCTATGGCAGAAAAACTACCCATTACATTTTTCGAGTTTGGTACGTGTGACCGTAGATTTTATTTTTTTGCTGTAATACATTTCCTGCAAGTATTCGCAGCTATGATGTCAACTATTACCATTTGCATCTTCTTCGTTTCTATGTTCTTTAACATAGCTGTGCTGTTAAAACAAATGTTAATAGAGTGTATGACACTCCCACCGAAATAGTCATGTCACATTCTCCTCCACTATTCCATTTTATCTGGTAATTTATTATACAATATCTCGTCTCTCTTTTGTTTGACTACGTTACGAAATGGTTCTCTTTAGGATAGGACGATGATGCGACAATGACTTAGTATTGATAATGTTATGTTATGTTACGGCTAGAAAGTACCCGTGGCCTAGGGAGCCGGCACGGTAGCTCAGCGTGTTCGGTCAAAGGGTTAGCTGCCCTCTGTAATAAAAAAACTGAGTTAATCGATCAACAACGAACTTAAATGGATGTCTTACGACGTCCGCCCCGAGCAGATGCAACGAACGAAACCGAACAAAATGAGATTAAAAAAAAAGGGGGGGGGTAGCGTCATTGATTCATAATCAAAACGTCTTCGGTCCCGGGCTCGATCCCTGCCACTGCCTAAATTTTGATAAATAATCAGCACTGGCCGCCGAAGACTTCCGGCATAAGAAGTCAGCCTCATTCTGCCAACGGCCTTGTCAAAGATGGCGGAGGAGCGGATAGAGGTTCAGGGCACTCTCTTGTCCTAGGGGTGGGAAATTGCCCCTAAAGGCGGAAGAATCAGCAATGATCAACGACATGAGGATGCAGAAGGCTATGGAAACCACTGCATTAAAGACACGTAACGTGTATCCACAGGACATGTAGCCTGTAATTGAAGAAGTGTCACGATGATCTCTCCATTGGCAAAATATTCCGGAATAGTCCCCCTTTCGGATCTCCGGGAGGGGACTGCCAAGGGGGAGGTTACCATGAGAAAAAGATTGAATAATCAACGAAAGGATGACGTTCTACGAGTCGGGGCGTGGAATGTCAGAAGATTGAACGTGGTAGGGAAACTAGAAAATCTGAAAAGGGAAATACAAAGGCTCAATCTAGATATAGTAGGGGTCAGTGAAGTGAAGTGGAAGGAAGACAAGGATATCTGGTCAGATGAGTATCGGGTAATATCAACAACAGCAGAAAATGGTATAACAGGTGTAGGATTCGTTATGAATAGGAAGGTAGGGCAGAGGGTGTGTTACTGTGAACAGTTCAGTGACCGGGTTGTTCTAATCAGAATCGACAGCAGACCAACACCGACAACGATAGTTCAGGTATACATGCCGACGTCACAAGCGGAAGATGAACAGATAGAGAAAGTGTATGACGATATTGAAAGGGTAATGCAGTACGTAAAGGTGGACGAAAATCTGATAGTCATGGGCGACTGGAATGCAGTTGTAGGGGAAGGAGTAGAAGAAAATGTTACAGGAGAATATGGGCTTGGGACAAGGAATGAAAGAGGACAAAGACTAATTGAGTTCTGTAACAAGTTTCAGCTAGTAATAGCGAATACCCTGTTCAAGAATCACAAGAGGAGGAGGTATATTTGGAAAAGGCCGGGAGATACGGGAAGATTTCAATTAGATTACATCATGGTCCGACAGAGATTCCGAAATCAGATACTGGATTGTAAGGCGTACCCAGGAGCAGATATAGACTCAGATCACAATATAGTAGTGATGAAGAGTAGGCTGAAGTTCAAGACATTAGTCAGGAAGAATCAATACGCAAAGAAGTGGGATACGGAAGTACTAAGGAATGACGAGATACGTTTGAAGTTCTCTAACGCTATACATACAGCAATAAGGAATAGCGCAGCAGGCAGTACAGTTGAAAAGGAATGGACATCTCTAAAAAGGGCCATCACAGAGGTTGGGAAGGAAAACATAGGTACAAAGAAGGTAGCTGCGAAGAAACCATGGGTAACAGAAGAAGTACTTCAGTTGATTGATGAAAGGAGGAAGTACAAACATGTTCCGGGAAAATGAGGAATACAGAAATACAAGTGGCTGAGGAATGAAATAAATAGGAAGTGCAGGGAAGCTAAGACGAAATGGCTGCAGGAAGAATGTGAAGACATCGAAAAAGATATGATTGTCGGAAGGACAGACTCAGCATACACGAAAGTCAAAACAACCTTTGGTGACATTAAAAGCAACGGTGGTAACATTAAAAGTGCAACGGGAATTCCACTGTTAAATGCAGAGGAGAGAGCAGATAGGTGGAAAGAATACATTGAAAGCCTTTATGAGGGTGAAGATTTGTCTGATGTGATAGAAGAAGAAACAGGATTCGATTTAGAAGAGATAGGGGATCCAGTATTAGAATCGGAATTTAAAAGAGCTTTGGAGGACTTACGGTCAAATAACGCAGATGGGATAGATAACATTCCATCAGAATTTCTAAAATCATTGGGGGAAGTGGCAACAAAACGACTATTCACGCTGGTGTGTAGAATATATGAGTCTGGCGATATACCATCTGACTTTCGGAAAAGCATCATCCACACAATTCCGAAGACGGCAAGAGCTGACAAGTGCGAGAATTATCGCACAATCAGCTTAACAGCTCATGCATCGAAGCTGCTTACAAGAATAATATACAGAAGAATGGAAAATAAAATGGAGAATGTGCTAGGTGACGATCAGTTTGGCTTTAGGAAAAGTAAAGGGACGAGAGAGGCAATTCTGACGTTACGGCTAATAATGGAAGCAAGGCTAAAGAAAAATCAAGACACTTGCATAGGATTTGTCGACCTGGAAAAAGCGTTCGACAATATAAAATGGTGCAAGCTGTTTGAGATTCTGAAAAAAGTAGGGGTAAGCTATAGGGAGAGACGGGTCATATACAATATGTACAACAACCAAGAGGGAATAATAAGAGTGGACGATCAAGAACGAAGTGCTCGTATTAAGAAGGGTGTAAGACAAGGCTGTAGCCTTTCGCCCCTACTCTTCAATCTGTACATCGAGGAAGCAATGATGGAAATAAAAGAAAGGTTCAGGAGTGGAATTAAAATACAAGGTGAAAGGATATCAATGATACGATTCGCTGATGACATTGCTATCCTGAGTGAAGAAGAATTAAATGATCTGCTGAACGGAATGAACAGTCTAATGAGTACACAGTATGGTTTGAGAGTAAATCGGAGAAAGACGAGGGTAATGAGAAGTAGTAGAAATGAGCACAGCGAGAAACTTGACATCAGGATTGATGGTCACGAAGTCAATGAAGTTAAAGAATTGTGCTACCTAGGCAGTAAAATAACCAATGACGGACGGAACAAGGAGGACATCAAAAGCAGACTCGCTATGGCAAAAAAGGCAATTCTGGCCAAGAGAAGTCTACTAATATCAAATACCGGCCTTAATTTGACGAAGAAATTTCTGAGGATGTACGTCTGGAGTACAGCATTGTATGGTAGTGAAACATTGACTGTGGGAAAACCGGAACAGGAGAGAATCTAAGCATTTGAGATGTCGTGCTATAGACGAATGTTGAAAATTAGGTGGACTGATAAGGTAAGGAATGAGGAGGTTCTACGCAGAATCTGAGAGGAAAGGAATATGTGGAAAACACTGATACGGAGAAGGGACAGGATGATAGGACATCTGCTAAGACATGAGGGAATGACTTCCATGGTACTAGAGGGAGCTGTAGAGGGCAAAAACTGTAGAGGAAGACAGAGATTGGAATACGTCAAGCAAATGATTCAGGACGTAGGTTGCAAGTGCTACTCTGAGATGAAGAGGTTAGCACAGGAAAGGAATTCGTGGCGGGCCGCATCAAACCAGTCAGTAGACTGATGACCAAAAAAAAAAGTTATGGCTGGCTCTGAGCACTATGGGACTTAACATCTGAGGTCTTCAGTGCCCTATAACTTAGAACTACTTAAACCTAACTAACCTAAGGACATCACACACATCCATGCCCGAGGCAGGATGAGAACCTGCGACCGTAGCATGTTATGCTATGGATAACACTTTTTTTCTTTTGTCGTCAGAACACCAACAGTGGGACAGTGTAATATTTACATTTCGCTTGCCTGTCTGCGACGATTTACAACAAACTTTTCACACTGAAAATTAAACTGTCCAAGTTTCAGAATGTGATTAATTAGTCTAATAATTAAGATTCCATATGGATCAATAATTAGCCGTCTAACGTGACACGTCACGCATTCAGACGAGCCAAAATTCAAAAATCTGGCAAACTCGCTACTTGTGACTGCAACTTACGACGGCCGACACGCTGCCACTGCTAACTCACATGATCTAAGCAAGCAAAAACGATAAGTGATTCAAATACATAAAAAACAAATTCTTACGACAAAACTGAAAACTTGAAAACTTGCAAGCCAAGATGGCAATCCATCACTGAACACCGTTGTTTGCTGCATGACTAACAATATATCACGATGCTTGAAACCAGACGAACGAATTAACTCACTAAAAAATTTCAAAAGTTAATCAATATTTCTGAACTATAAGAGAAGTATATCTGTGGGCAAGATGGCCCACTTTGCAATTAAATGACATTGAAAAGTGCAAGTGTTAGTACAGAAAGAGTACCTGCCAGCGACGAATGAATGACGTCATCACGCACTTATCTATGACATAGTCGTCTTCATCACTGTGCATTCCACGTCCCCTTTCAATGATGTCATCTTTCCACATACCCTCCCTTTTTTTCCCATCCACTCCACCGCAACAAAGTCCCCTATCGTATCCCAGTACTTTATAGCTGGTTAAAATGACAGTCAGTCACAGTGCAGACCCAGAACAGCAATCTTCATTATGCTCAACTGCATCCCACCAACTGAATTACTTTCGGCATAGTCAAAACTATTTATCCAGAAAATTACGCAAACCGTGTAACTTTCATTTTACGCCGAGAAATTACACATTAAATAGCACCAGTGAACATGAAAGTATGATTTTTGTATTGTACATGGCATAAGGCACAACAGACGAGGAGATTAATTATTTTACACATCTGTATTGTTCAACTGCGAATACATTAAGATTGTTTCATAACAGTTGTAGTCGCCACAGTGGCAGTTTCTTCGGACATACATGCATGTCTGAAAGAGCATTGCATCATACTCGTGAACAACGCAGGCACTGCAATATCGTATGTTAGTTTCTGTCTACAGTGTCTGGACAAATGTCAACAACACAAAAAAATGTAATACTTACATCAACTATCACAATGTTATTCACCTTACACACACACACACACACACACACACACACACACACACGCACACACACACACACACACACACACACACACACACACACACACCTCAAATTGGTGCTTAAAACATTATTGTAGGCTGTTAGATTAAGTACTCGAAACCTATTAGCATGCCTAAATAGGTATAAAACAAGTGAGGATAAAAAATAACGTCGTCAAAGGTAATTTTGAAGCCAGCAATTGGTGTGAGATATATTGGAACTTGATATTAAATATTTCCATGTCTGAATTGTTCTGTGACGGTTTTCAAGTGTTACAATAGTATTTCCAAGTATAAAATACATAAAAAGTGATGTCTTTTCAGTCTGAGAAATGTTATTGTTGGATACCTAAAACGGACTGACATCATCTAGCGGTCTTGCATGTTTTTCAGTAGTTATTCGCCTTAGCAAGAGCTATTTTAGTGATATAAAGGTAAGGCGCCGTTTTATACACTGGAAAATATAACCATATTTGATTGTTGGAATAACTTGTCAGAAAAAACTCTCTACTTGCTTAATCAATGTCATGTTTGCACTTGTGATGTCTGCCGATGTACATTGATGTAATACACAAACATGTCATAATTCACTGAGCCATGCTACATGTATGTGTGGTCTTAATGTCAGTCATTATGCCAGCTGATGATTTCTCCACCCACGACTACCTGAGGGCAATGGTGCCACGATACTGCATGTGTGAGTTAACGACAGTCAACTTGTTAACGGACCATTATTCGCTAACCTAACAGTATCCGTGGCAGTCACCGCCACTTTGCTCTAAGATGAAGATGTGATTGTGAGAACTAGTCAGAAGTTTTCGAAACTGCTGGGGACTATTCAGAAATTTCTGTGTGATGTAATGAAGAACTTCCTAAGATGTGTACACATGCCTACCCATAGTATCCTTATAAACTGACTACCTTCCCCCCTCAACCCCCCCCCCCTACACACACACACACACACACTGCAAGCTGGCCATCATTGTCCCCACAGTAGTATCAGGCACTCATTTGGCGTGATGACGGTTACCATGGGTGGAGTAACGACAGTCACATTTTACGCTACGTTATGATATTTCATCGAAGCGTGATGTAGTTTCTATTATATCTCATTATGAATTAGCATTGTCAGCAGATGATTGCAAATATTTTGTACTGTAAGATACTATTAAAACCCTAGCGTGAAGTTGCTACAGTAGTTGATACTGGTTTTAGAGATACGTATTTTACGAATTTGTTCGTGGAAATTCCCTAATTTTGTTTTGGTAATTCTCGTTGACAAGTGCACTGTAACCTGTAACTTATATGAGCAATAGTTCTCATGTCAGATCTGCAGTGTTATAGAACCAATGTTACATGGATTTAATAAATGGTGCTAAAATCAAATTATGGTCTTCTAGTAAGTTACAGCTTAATTCAGTAGCGCCGGCCGCGGTGGTCTAGCGGTTCTGGCGCTGCAGTCCGGAACCGCGGGACTGCTACGGTCGCAGGTTCGAATCCTGCCTCGGGCATGGGTGTGTGTGATGTCCTTAGGTTAGTTAGGTTTAAGTAGTTCTAAGTTCTAGGGGACTTATGACCTAAGATGTTGAGTCCCATAGTGCTCAGAGCCATTTGAACCATTTTTTAATTCAGTAGCGCCGGCCGAAGTGGCCGTGCGGTTAAAGGCGCTGCAGTCTGGAACCGCAAGACCGCTACGGTCGCAGGTTCGAATCCTGCCTCGGGCATGGTGTTTGTGATGTCCTTAGGTTAGTTAGGTTTAACTAGTTCTAAGTTCTAGGGGACTAATAACCTCAGCAGTTGAGTCCCATAGTGCTCAGAGCCATTTGAACCATTTAATTCAGTAGCGTCAATGAGTGACCTCCATGTATTTTAGTAAGTTATACGGGCGCTTTGGTTGTGAAAATACTAAAGTTAAAGGTCCATTTTGCTTATTTAAAGTGTGGTACAACAGTCAAAATTTGGTCGTTAAAAACTGCTATATTTCTAAGTTCTATAACTACTGCTAAAACGCAAGCCATGTGATTTCTTGAATTTTATAGAACAATTAATTTGCGACAGTAGCAGCACATGTATTTTGTGATCGAAATATTAGTCCTTTTTAAGAATAATACGATTCTGATATGTGTCCTTGGTGTCCTTCACATTGGCATCCTCCAATAAAATCTTCTTCGTTTACAAGCCTCCACCATCATCATCAAAGGTAAACTAACTGACTGTCAGAGTTGGCATGACGTTCCACTCTTATAGATCCAATAGCAGTTTCTGGAGGCTTCCAGAGAGGACTAAAGTGATGCATTCACAGCACGTGCAGCAACTCTGGCCCGCTGCTGCACCAAGTGGTGTCAGATGGCATGAGGGCACAGCGTCGTGTTTGAAACTGCCACTCCCGCCTCCGTACAATTGCAAACAATCATCTTTGCTTTTTCTCGATAACCAAAGCCCGCCCCCATCCTCTGCTGTGTAGCCCTGGTGTCTGCTAAAATTGCTGGTGTTTATTCTAGTTTTGGTCACCTCCCTTATAGCAGAAGTGTGTCATGATATTGCATGAGCCAAGACTCTCGTTATTTCAGGTTTTATTTTATGTCCATAGAATGGTGCGACTAATATTCATCAAAATTCTGTGCGCAGCACCAGTTCAAACGTGGTGTTTCGCTACAGAAAACTGAAGAATTACCTCTGCATTCCAGCAGCGCTGTAAAAATGATAAAGAATAGAGTAGCTGCAGTTTTTCTAACTGGACACTCGCATGTTATGTTACCATCATTTATTTTGATAACAATGATTTAATTTTCGAGATGTCGACATTTCATGTCTGTTTTGTTGGACTGTTATCTTCGACATTGTTTCATCTCTGCCATTTTACACCACCCCTTTTGTTGGATTTTGTTTTGTGTTTACATCTTCTGCTCAGTGTGGTGTCACCGCCAGACACCACACTTGCTAGGTGGTAGCCTTTAAATCGGCCGAGGTCCGTTAGTATACGTCGGACCCGCGTGTCGCCACTATCAGTGATTGCAGACCGAGCGGCGCCATACGGCAGGTCTAGAGAGACTCCCTAGCACTCGCCCCAGTTGTACAGCCGACTTTGCTAGCGATGGTTCACTGCCCACATACGCTCTCATTTGCCGAGACGACAGTTTAGCATAGCCTTCAGCTACGTCATTTGCTACGACCTAGCAAGGCGCCATATTCAGTTACTATTCTGAACAGATAATACTGTGAATCGAGTACCGTCAAGAGCGAGGTTCATCATTAATGGATTAAAGTTAAGTATCAAACTATTTACGTCCGATTTCTGAATTCTAATTCCTTGTCATATTCCAGATCTCACGTCAGTATAGTCCTTCCCTCCTCACGCCAGCCTGCGTGAGCTAAAACGCGTGCGTTTCGGCCTCCTCTAGTATCACGGTGTTGTCTCTTCTGCCAACACTACACTCAGAGCACTACAAAATTAGATTTGTGTGTTATGAAATTATGCTATTTATGTGATGCACCACAGTAAACATCTTATCAAAGCACCTCTTTCCTTCCTTCTTGAAACCGTGTTTAGTCGGTCCGATGTCCAGAGAGGGCAGCGATCCTCGGAGTGACTAATCATCAGTTATTTTATAGTCCACAGCTCGTGGTCCAGTGGCTGGCGTAGCTACCTCTCGATCATGGGCTTCACGGATCGATTCCCGGCTGAGTTGGGGATTTTCTCTGCCCGGGGACTGGCTGTTTGTGTAAAATTTGGACTGTGCAAAAATTGGAAGTCTGTACGAGCGCTACCATCCGCGCAGTTGGGCACCCCACAAACCAAACATCATCATCAGTTATTTCATAGTAGCTGAATTCGGGGTTCATATAGTAGCATGAAAGGTGAGTTCTGGAGGAGGAACCCTTAAGAACGTGAGCGCGATTACTAGACCTGCTGTTAACGATCTACAGGTTTTCAGCCATTGCATACGTTTCACTTCGACTCATGCAGAAAAACGATTATTGGCTGTATCGTGTATTATGGATTGTGAAGTCGCTCAGACAGAAAAACGGAAGAAGGGGGTTATAAGACCAATAAGAGCCTCTCAGTGTAAAATGTCTACCCAGCTCACCGATGGACCTGCTCTCACTGTGATCATCTTAATGGTGGACGTTTTAGCTATAGCAGAACTTCACTGTCCATAGATAATGCTCGAGAGTCGTCCGAGATGTCAGTGCTGTCGGACTGACGGCTACGTGGTAGTTTCTTTGAGACTGCTGTTTATGCGCCTTAGCGAAGGACACGACCAATATCTCTCCCCATCCTTGTCTAATGACATAATCGTCGGGACTTTAAACTATAATCTTTCCTTCCGAATAATGTCCTGGAATATGCCATGCCACAGTCTAATCTGATGGATACTCAGCGGTTGCTTTATTTAAGAATAATAAAGGATCTGACAGAAACATAACGTAGTGTCATGTCCCATGTCACTGTTTGTATATGAGTACAAGGTGAGTCACGTAAGACGTTAAAGCCTGTGTTATTTCATGATATGTTTAAGTTTCACGAGTTTCCAGCAGATGATGGAGCACAAGGGTACGTAATTTAATCGTACTATTACTACACTTAACTCTTCAGTTAATTGAAGTATTGAAGGATGTATTTTTTTGTAATGAAACTATTTACTTTCTTTGGCGGCATTCAAACGACGAGTATGTATGTTACTAAACAACTACGACGGTCGCTTGGTCACCCACACACCCAGTCCCATTTTCGGGTGCCTGTCTGTGTGTAAGTCTTGAGGGCCCTAACGTACGGCGGGCGAATTACCCAGACTACATTCAGCCAGTATTTGAGAATTGGGGGGCTTAGCGAATACCGAAAAACTTTGCACGTAATTCCAAACCTTTTCAAAAACTTTTCTCGCTGACACGCTCACAAAACAAAGGAAGTAATGAAATTTATTGGTTACCACATTTTCCCTGTTCATGCAGTAAATCTTCAGTATAGGGCATGACGTTCTAATTTACTACTTATTAACTACTAACTCTATTCACCACGCATTTTGAAGATAGTACACACAAATATGAATGAATGTAACTGCAAAGCTAAATAATTATATGACACATATTTTATATTTATTCCAGTAACGGTGACCTGATGATATGCATGATACAGCCTGCTTGTTCGATAAAGTTATATATATTACATAGAGTTGTATGACTTCGTAGGTAAAATAAAAATTAAAACGCTAGGTTTTCTCTTCCACTGTTCAAATGCTAGCCTCCGTAATGGCACAAGACAACCTGATGTATCTATTTAGTCGAATAGTAAAGTAGTGTTGTCAGATGCATAAATGAGTAAAGGATTTAAGCCAAAGACAAAGTTTTTTTTATAGATATGTATTCTATTAGGTTTGCTTCTTACTAAGTGTTTTACGAGTATGAAGCAATTAGAAAGCTGATTTTTTTTCAGTGCCGTAATATTTCTTTTGCCGCTATTTATGGTTCACAATGAACTGTCGCTAAAGCATACGACTTTTGTTGTACGTGCCGTATGTGGTGCAGCTGTCGTTTACTCTTCATTGCTTTTAAATGTCCTGCTGTTTTTGGAAATTTTTTAAGAGCTTTTAAATGTCCTACAGTTTCTGGGGAAAATTTTTAAAAATCTGAAATGTGGTAATTGATTTGCACTTCTATAGTAGTAATTGTTTTGTCCTTGGTGACTGAATATTTTAATAAAGAAATTCTCTGCATCCTGACAGGGCACACCCTGCCTGTCATTTCCTTGTGGCAGCGTAGGAAGTTGTGTGCTTCTCCTGCCAATTTTCATTTGTCCTCTTCATAGATACGTGTACGTACAATCTTAATATGGTTTGCATGCTATTGCGGAATATACCATTCTGTTTGCTGGGCACGTGTCTCCTGGTATGACAGGCTCTGTATCCTGTAATATGCACTCAATTTTCATAACAGTTTATTGGATAAACTGTAATTTTAACACTCTGTCTCATGGGATTATCTGAAATTGCGTTCAGTTAACCCGAAACCTTAGTGTATCTTTAGAACGTTCTTAGTACTGCATTTCTATCGGAAAACGCTGGAAATTGGTTCGTCTGAGACGTCTCTTCCTTCTTCCAAAACGTTACATACTACTCCTCTCTTGCTATAGCTGTCAAAATGTTGTTATGTAAATTGAAAGTGGAGGGGGAGAAAGGAGAGTAAAGTGAAGGTATCACTGCTTTTAGCTGCATCGGAACGTTACGCAGAATGAATGGCGATGAGTAAAAATGTGTACCGGACCAGGATTCGAACCTGGGAGCTCCTGCTTATCAGGCAGGTGCGTTAATAATTTGTTAGTTCTTTCTTTAGTTATTGTTCGTTGTATCTGTTCGTGGCGGACGTCCCATAACATCCGTTCACGCTCAGCGCTGATCCATTCACTCAGTTTTCTTTATTACAAAAGGCAGCTAAACCTCTGACCGAAAACGCTGAGCTGCTATGCCGGCTACAGTGGAGCCTTCAGGACACAGTGTTATCGCATCTGAGCGTACTACCTCGGCAAGCCTCACAGTAGATCCATATTCACAACAAGCGCCACCTATGCTCAGACCTTATACTTTACCTCCATGCATGGTACTGTGAGATTCCTGCAGGAGGTCGGACGTATTTGTGCATCCACAATGAACAAGGCGGATCCATTGTCCATCAAGCCGTATCGGTTATATGCACACCTGGTGTCTGTTATTTCAGATACGTCCGAAAAAATAGATACCACACCTTCACATAAAATGCTGTTAAACTGAAAATTTGTCGTTTAATACGTGTTATAGTACACAGTCCAGAATCAGACAGGTCGAATCTTTTGATGAAAGGAATGTTTGAGTGCCTGGACTGTGACAACTGAGAGAGTACAGTTTCTAATCATCGGGTTATACTCGAAGTTTGCCAATAGAACTGTAGTTTTTCCCGCAACGCCATTTGTGTCAGATTAACCACTTATCTTCCATTGGAACGTATAGGTCTCATTATACGCTATCAGAGAAGCAGTGGGAATTTACTGCATGTATCGCACTGTTAAAGGAAAACCTGCTAATGTTCCGTAGAATTCATATAATTAGAGACTGTACCTGTACGTTTGCTATTTTCAGTTTTCACTGTTACCTCTGTGCACTACATTTTTCCCCATACAACTAGAACAGTGAAAATGAATGCTTTGGGAAAGAGAGACGCATTTGTCAAAAGAAAGAGTGTTGCTACACGCCCAATTGCAGCGCTAATATATAGTCATTCTTGGGGACCACCTACCAACTGAAGTTGGAACGAGAAAAATATGTGCAGGATGTTCTAGGAGAAAGAAGGAAACTGTAACAAAGACCGCATGTACTGTGTGTCAAATTGATTTGTGCAAAACCTGTTTCGCACCGTATCACAAGTTGGAGGATTGATTTTACTGTCACATGAGACACTCGAATTTGCATGTAATTTCTCATTTAGAACAATATATAGAAATTTCAAATATATTCAATCGTAAATACGATCCAAGTGTTTTTTGAATATACACTACTGGCCCTTAAAATTGCCGCACCATGAAGATGACGTGCTACAGACGCGAAATTTAACCGACAGGAAGAAGATGCTGTGATATGCAAATGATTAGCTTTTCAGAGCATTCACACAAGGTTGGAACCGGTGGCGACACCTACAACGTGCTGACATGAGGAAAGTTTCCAACCGATTTCTCATACACAACAGCATTTGACCAGCGTTGCCTGGTGAAACGTTGTTGTGATGCCTTGTGTAAGTAGGAGAAATGCGTACCATCACGTTTCCGACTTTGATAAAGGTCGGATTGTAGCCTAGCGCGATTGCGGTTTATCGTATCGCGACATTGCTGCTCGCGTTCGTCGAGATCCAATGACTGTTATCAGAATATGGAATCGGTGGGTTCAGGAGGGTAATACGGAACGCCGTGCTGGATCCCAACGGCCTCGTATCACTAGCAGTCGAGATGACAGGAATCTTATCGGCATGGCTGTAACGGATCGTGCAGCCACGTCTCGATCCCTGAGTCAACAGATGGGGACGTTTGCAAGACAACAACCATCTGCACTAACAGTTCGACGACGTTTGCAGCAGCATGGACTATCAACTCGGAGACCATGGCTGCAGTCACCCCTGACACTGCATCACAGACAGGAGCGCCTGCGAAGGTGTACTCAACGACGAACCTGGGTGCACGAATGGCAACACGTCATTTTTTTGGATGAACGAGCATTGGAAGCGTTCATTCGTCATCGCCATACTGGCGTTATCCCCCGGCGTGATGGTATGGGGTGCCATTGTTTACACGTCTCAGTCAGCTCTTGTTCGCGCTGACGGCACTTTGAGCAGTGAACGTTGCATTTCAGATATGTTACGACCCCTGGCTCTACCCTTCATTCGATCCCCGCAAAACCCTACATTTCAGGAGGATAATTCACGACCGCATGTTGCAGGTCCTGTACGGGCCTTTCTGGATGCAGAAAATGTTCGACTGCTGCCCTGGCGAGCACATTCTCCAGAACTCTCATCAATAAAACGTCTGCCGGCCGCGGTGGTCTCGCGGTTCTATGCGCGCAGTCTGGAACCGTGCGACTGCTACTGTCGCAGGTTCGAATCCTGCCTCGGGCATGGATGTGTGTGATGTCCTTAGGTTACTTAGGTTTAAGTAGTTATAAGTTATAGGGGACTGTTGACCACAGCTGTTAAGTCCCATAGTGCTCAGAGCCATTTGAATAAAACGTTTGGTGGCCGAGCAACTGGCTCGTCACAATACGCCAGTCACTGCTCTTGATGAACTGAGGTATGGTGTTGAAGCTGCATGGGCAGCTGTACGTGTACACGCCATCCAATCTCTGACTCAATTCCCAGGCGTATCAAGGCAGTTATTACGGCCAGAGGCGGTTGTTTTGGTTACTGATTTCTCAGGATCTATGCACCCAAATTGCGTGAAAATGTAATGACATGTCAGTTCTAGTATAATATATTTGTCCAGTGAATACCCGCTTATCATCTGCATTTCTTCTTGGTGTAGCAATTACAATGGCCAGTAGTGTATACGTATCATAAAAAAATACAGGATTATCATTCGCAACATTACCATTAGGTCTTCTACATGGGGGTGATCAAAGATACAGAAACACTGCGGTAAACGTACGCTCGAACGCAAATGCAGATGCTAGCCGAGCGTTCATGTGGCGCTGTTGTATTTGACCACGAATGACATCTGCACAACGTCCTGAATTATGCTGAAATTGTCAGTCATGGTCAGAACAGTGTTCTGTGTGGTTGTGAGTGCATTATGTCGGAGTTACGTGAATCAGAACGTGGGATAATTGTTGCTGTTCGTATGGTGGGTTTTCCCATAACTAAGGGAGTCGAAGTGTCTGGTGTTTCAAGAAGAACTGTATCAAAGATTTGTACCGCATACGGAGAAACAGAGGAAACATATTCCGGTAAGTCACAATATAGACGAAACAGTGTGTTGAGTGATTGTGACGGTCGTTCATTGAAAAGGATTGTGGCGAAAAGTAAGAGGATGACAGCCGCAAAAGTCACTGCTGAACCCAGTGTAGCACTCGTGAAAACTGCCACTACCAAAATAACGTGAAGGGAGCTCCATAAACAGGGAATTTCCGGGAGAGCTGAAATTCCAAAACCACTTGTCAATGAAGCAAATCTCTATAACGGGAAAATGTGGTGCGCAAGTTATAAAACAAATACAGTGGAGCAATTGATGAATCCCATATGAATGAATGAGTGTTGTTGCACACTGTTTCCAACTTCTGGCCAGGATTATGATTTGAGTACGCCGTCCCAAGCTTACGATGCACTCTGCTTGCTGCCAAAAGTGGAATGGAATTTGGTGGAATGATAATTTGGACAGAGCCTAAGTCGTCCACTGTAGAAAGAAGGGTATGTGATTGATACCTATCTTCAGTATCATGACCTGAACTTCCCATTTTTTCACTAAGAATGCTATAAGAGTCCATTCAAAATAACTCAGGACCTGCATTTATCCATTACGAGAGTGGAAGCTCTTTTGAATGTCTGTACTTTTTACTACGCTGTGCAGAGCATGGTAACATGTTGTGCGCTTGGTGCTTTCATGTTTTTGGCCACATCTGTAGGTCCCAAATGAAAAATACCACTGGAGCACATGTAGTGTTGCTCTTTACTACCTCCAGGGTTTCATAAGACGACTGCACGACGACTACGAGCTGTGGGCTTTCTAATACAAAATGAAATGATATGGTGTGGTGTTGTGTGGCCCTCAACTTCGTACCCTCTGACTCAGAGTTGAAATATTAATGTTTTGGCTGGTTTCGTTGTCTAGGTGCTACAAGCCAAATACTGCTGAGTCTACAGTATACAATATGAATATACCCATGAATCGAATGGTCGAAGGTTCCTATCACTTGGCAATTGCGAATGTAATGTAGAAATTTATAAATGAAAATGGTTCAAATGGCTCTGAGCACTATGGGACTTAACATCTGAGGTCGTCAGTCCCCTTGAACTTAGAACTACTTAAACCTAATCAATCTAAGGACATCACACACATTAATGCCCGAGGCAGGATTCAAACCTACGACTGTAGCAGTCGCGTGGTTGCAGACTGAAGTCCCTAGAACGGCTCAGCCACACCGGCCGGCTTATAAATGAAAGATTGCAATTAAATAAAATTTGCAGGTACTGTCTTAACGACTTTAAATGATGAGTACGATAGTAGAAGTACTTTTGAGAATGTGAGATATTTATGCAAAACTCTTATTGGTGTCAATGATGCAGCAATTAAATGAAAAATAAAATATAAGTTGAATAACACAGAAACAATAGATTCTCACTGCACGTAATTAGTTATGAACGACAACATAGCTCGCGAGATATTCACTTGTAAACGCATACTACGCCTTCACTGTAGAAACCTCGGAAATCACAAGTTCACAAGGCGCCACTCTGAAGTATCTCTCGCGACCACTTGCAAACCGCTGCACACTCTCCACGTCTCTCTCGCAGCCGTGCGTCCGTCGCGCCGTCACGTCCAGCACTCCCTATGCCCTGTCCCGTTCTGTCCCTCCATTGACTTCAGTTGTTTCCTCCCTTAGTAACGAGCGCTGTGATTGGCAATAGCGCTTCCGTCGTGTCTCCAAGCCAACGCACACTCACAAACAGTCACACATTAAAAATACTGGATTTACATTTAAATAACTTGAAATTAAAAAGAAATATTTCTATATCTGGACCATAAACACGCTCTGACAAGCATTATTAAATACATAAACAATTAAATACACATATATCAAAAGAATAGAACAGAAGGGAGTCAGTTGCCTAATGTCTCTGTGCTTTCTAAAACATAGTAAATAATTTACCAATTTCTTCTTGAACAATATATATCGTATATAAACAAAGATGAATAAATATATTTATAAGCATGCTGCTACCGTTTTTTCGTGTAACTGTGGAGTACGTATGGCCTGTCGCGATCTTTAGTAATCAGCCACTTTGACCTCCAATTACTAATGTACTATTCAAGTTACATGCCAGTGATTTATACCAATTTAGGTTTACACTATCAGCTTTCTGAAGTCACATCCATCGAGAAAATCGAATGAACCATTTACACTATGGAAATTCGTTGCTGGCTGTTACTTGTATAATTTATCGTCAGATACTATACTTTAAATTAATGAAGATATTGAAAATCTGATTACGCCTTCAGAATCGTCGTGCAGATAATGGTAATGCACATGTTTCTTTTTGAGGTATCATGATTCCTCTGGCTACGATTAATTTCTATATGAACTGTGACACATCTGCCATTAAGGTTTCACAAAGTCCGCCATTTTTGGCACTCCCTGCACGTCTCCTTCATCGACACAGCGTCACCAGGGAATTCCCAGCCACGGTGTCGGCCTGGACCCCTGCTAACGTTCGGCACCACATGGCCGCCGATGAGCCGCGGCCGGCCCGCCGAGACGCTCCAGCTCGACCACGCCAACTACGAACTTAGAATATTTTCAGGGCGCCACAGCTCGCCCATTACCTCACATAGGCCTACAGAAAAATAACACATACAATGGGCAGAGCATCTCTGCAACTTTCAATCCGTGATACATGCCGTGCCGCAGTTGCGCTAATGGACAATCGTGTCAGAATATGTGCACAAATGAGCTACTGCTTATTGTCTCACTGAATAACTTCATGGCAGGAGACAGGCAAGGCGCTAAACAGATTCGCAAAGTGGGTTCCTGTCATGCCTCCACTAAAAACACCTGCCATTGAATGGGTCGTAAGTACTGACAATTGCTGCTATACAAGCAGTGTCTATCAACCCTACCACAAGAAAGGTCAAAATTTAATAATGATTGTGGTGTTGCTCACGCTGCTAAATACTGCATTTTCGGGCAACAACAAAGTTATTATGTGGCAGATGTCATTAGAGCACAGTTAATAAAGTCATTTCATGTAATAATGAATAAACTAGGCACTCATCTTTTCGTGTTTCCCACGCTGGTCTCGTTGTAAAATCATGGCTCAATCGTCGAAAATTCCAAGCTCGGATGCAAAGAGGCCTAGGTTTTATTCTGCTATATTCAAAAGTTTAGTAGATGCGCTTCACAAACCATTCTTGATGACTAAACCTTTGAAAGTTAGCACAATGGTGATGTAAGAAGATATAATCAGCCTCCGAATTTAAGTTACACTTCCTTTTCATTGCTTTTGCTGTAAAATCACGTAACACACAAAACATCACTTCACAATACAAAACATACTTGAAAAATCTTTCTCACTGTTAAAGTTCACATTTTATAAGCTGACTACAATATACGTCTTTCCAACATGACGTCCAAGACTTGAGCTTCTCAAGGTCAGACTCTCTAATTCTCTCCCTCTATTCGTTTAGTCGGTTCCGACTCTTCGTGACCTCATGAACCAAATCACGCCACTTTTTCCTGTCTTGCACTTTCTCCCGTAGACCTTCCAGGTTGGAACACATTGCTTCTGTGATGCCATCGATCCATCTCATCCTCTGACGTCCTCTTCTTCTAGTTCCTTCAATCTTCCCCAGCATTAATGTTTTTTCCAGCGAGGCATGCCTTCGCATTGTGTGTCCAAAGTAGGTCAGCTTTTGTTTTAAGATTAGACCTTCCAGGGAGAAATGTGGTTTAATTTGCTCCAATATTGATCTGTTGGTTCTCTTTGCAGTCCATGGAACTCTAAGAAGTTTCCTCCAACACCACAATTCGAAGGAGTCAATTCTTCGCCGTTCAGCCTTTCTAATGGTCCAGGTCTCACATCCATACATCACAACTGGAAAGACCATAGCCCTCACAATACGGATCTTTGTTGCTAGTGTTATATCTCTGGACCTTATAACCTTGTCAAGGTTTGACATCGCCTGTCTACCGAGCAACAGGCGTCTCCGGATTTCATGGCTGCAGTCACCGTCAGCAGAGATCTGGGAACCGAGATAACTGAATGTGGTCACTACCTCCATGGTTTCTCCTGCTATATCCCACGAATTGGTAGGTGTAGTTGCCATAATTTTCGTTTTCTTCACATTCAGCATAAGACCAGCCTTTTCACTTTCGTCTTTCACCTTCAGTAAGAGTGTTCTCAATTCTTCTTCACTTTCTGCCAACAGGATAGTATCATCCGCGTACCTGAGGTTGTTTACATTTATTCCAGCTATTTTCATTCCTGTTTCTCCTTCATCTAGCCTCGCATTCCTCACGACATGTTCTGCATACAGATTGAATAAGTATGGTGACAGTATGCAGCCTTGCCGGACCCCTTCCTGAGTCTTTATCCATTTCGTTGTTCCATACGTAGTTCTCACCGTGGCTTCTTGGTCAAGGTATAAACTCCGTATCAGATGAATGAGGTGATCTGGTACACCCATGTTTTTCAGTACGTTCCATAATTTTTTGTGATCGACGCAGTCTCTAATTACTAACTAATAATCGCTTACGCGCCCAAAAATCAGAGTTACAAGTACGTCAAAGATCACAGTGACAAAAGAAAGAATGCACATAAGAATAATATCATTGCAACATAAACATATCGATGTATCACAAATGAAATCAAATCTGAATGTTGTCTCAGAAATATGTTAAGTAGTTAACAGAAACACAGTATAATATCGCTGGTATCGAGAGGTGAGCTGCCATAATGGTTACGTAATTTAAGTACCATTACAAGTGGCATAGTCAGAATGTGTAATATGAATTAAATACCTGGTCAGATGCTCTACACACCATTGAGTTTCTCCTTTAATGTTTGCTGAAACTCCATATATACTGGGTGATTATAATTAAGTGCAGCTACTCACTGATGTTCAGTGTGGGTTGTCATTATCATATGACAGCTAAACTTGGTATATATACTAACGCGTTAATGCAGAACCGATTTTGGCTGGAAAACATCTGGTACATATCTGGCGTTGAGAATGCAAGACGGACGTTTAGAAGTATTTCCGTGGATAATATCTAGAAGCTGGACGTGGACAGAAAAGGTCAAACAAGTGAGAAAGACATAATGCTAATTTTATAACTAACCCCCAATTATACGAGGGCCGTTCAGAAAGTAACCTCCGGTTGATTTAAAAAAATACACCAAGTTAAATAAAAATATTTTAATATATACATCTTACAACTACATCTTTGCACTATTTTTCTACATAGTCTCCATAGCGATTGAGGCACTTATCGTATCTCTTCACAAGCTTTGAAATTCCTTCTGCATAAAAATCACCCGCTTGTGCCTGGAGCCAGCCTGTGACCGCATCTTTGAGCTCTTCGTCGTCATCAAACCGCTGTGACCCGAGCCATTTCTTCAAATGCATCAAGAGGTGATAATCACTTGGCGCCAGGTCTGGGCTGTAAGGTGGATGGTTGATAACGTCCCACTTGAAGGACTCAAGAAGGGCCGTTGTTCGGCGAGCAGAGTGAGGACGGGCGTTATCGTGCAAAAAAACGATACCGGAAGTCAGCATACCACGGCGTTTGTTCTGTATAGCCCGTCGTAACTTTTTTATTGTTTCACAGTACACGTCTTGATTAATGGTCGTACCACGTTCCATGAATTCAACCAACAACACCCCTTTGGCATCCCAAAACACCGTTGCCATCAGTTTTCTGGCAGAAAAATCTTGCGAGGCTTTTCTTGGTTTGGTAGGCGAATTTGAATGTGCCCACATCTTTGATTGTTCTTTTGTCTCAGGGTTCACGTACTTAATCCAGGTTTCGTCACCGGTCACGATTCTGTTTAACAATGGTTCTCCTTCGTCCTCATAACGTGACAGAAAGTCTAATGCAGAGGCCATTCTTTGAGTTTTGTGGTGGTCGGTAAGAATTTTGGGCACCCATCGTGCACAGAACTTACGGTAACCCAATCTTGCTGTCACTATCTCGTACAAGAGAGTTTTAGAAATCTGTGGAAAACCAGTAGACAACTCCGTCATTGAGAAACGTCGATTTTCACGAACTTTTGCATCAACTGTCTGAACGAGTTCGTCAGTCACCAATGATGGTCTACCACTCCTCTCTTCATCATGAACGTTTTCTCGTCCACTTTTAAATAAACGTACCCATTCACGGACAACTCCTTCACTTATAACTCTTGGTCCGTACACGGCACAAAGCTCACGATGAATAGCTGCTGCAGAATATCCTTTGGCTGTAAAAAACCTTATGACAGCACGCACTTCACATTTGGCGGGGTTTTCTATTGCAGCACACATTTCAAACTGCCACAAAAACTAAACTAGCGCAGGTACGACGTTCACTCGACCACGGTTGATGCCGACTGACCTGTTGAGTGCGTGAACGCACAGATGGCGTCGCTACTCCCCCCACAACCCGCACTGTGACCAATCGGAGGTTACTTTCTGAACCGCCCTCGTACAATTAATTCAATTTGAGCACCAGAGACGTCGACGAGATGCTGCATCCTTAAAACGATGTGATCGACAGTTGCTAGCAGCAGTTCCTGTAGAGTCTGGTCCACGTATATCCGTGTATTGGCCTTCAGGTCAGGTAGAAACTGAATGCCTCCATGGTAGACGTGTTCTTTTAGATATACCCAGAGCCAAAATTAACATTGGTTCAGATCAGGTGATCTTGTAGGCCATGCATCTGATAACCCTCTTGAGCTAACACGTTCGTGGAAGGCCGTATGAAGCAGATTTTTTACTAGGCGAGCGACATTAGGTTTTGCCCCGTCTTACATGAAAAATGCCGTTTCTACAAAGCTGCCCTCTTCTGAAGGAGAAATCGCAAGCTGTACAAGGAGGTCTCGATAACGCGCAGACGTCACGGTGCACCTGACGGCTCGTGTAGGTGTATTCTCCTCAAAGAAGATCGGACCGAAAATTAAGGCGCTTGTCAAACCACACCATACACTTACACACATCAAATGCGATGGCTCTTCGTGAACAAAACGCGATTTAACAGTGCCCCAAATTCGGCAGTTCGGTGCATTCACTGCTGCCTCTAGTGCAAAATGTGCCTCGTCAGTCCACAGAATAGTGTCCCGCCGCGTGTGATGTACTTCGACCTGTACCGGCAACCGAGGAGCAAATTCAAAGCACTGCTGCAGATCGTGAGGTTTCAGCTGTTTCTCTTGTATGGGTCCCTGTGTAAAATAGAGTTTCTGTACTGTTGCCTATGGGACAGACAATTCCTCTGGCACTACACGAGCTCTGGCTTTATCGGAGACACAGGCAGAATAATCAGTTACAGCAGCAGCAACCTAGTCAATAACATCCAGCAGGATAGGACACCTTCCTCTTCCAGGTGCCTACCGAGCTCACCCGTGTATTCGAATTTAGTTATCATTTTCTCTAAAACGTTTAACGGCATTTAGCTCTTCCTCAGACCTTTCAGTCGGCCGCACTCTCTCAATGCAGCAGAGTAACTGCCGCTGTTCACACAAAACAGTTTCACTAACAGCGCACGGTCTTCCTCATTGATGGCAAATACTGTTCATTGACGTTATGGCTTGTCGAACGATGGCGTGGGTTTGCACCTGGTAGCCAAAATTTGAACAGTTTTTTTGTAGCGTACATCTATTCCGCATTAACCTATTAGCGTTGGTCGTTGCCACAGCCAGCCGCTGTCACCCAGAGGTTCTAGGCGCTTCAGTCCGGAACCGCGTGACTGCTACGGTCGCAGGTTCGAATCCTGCCTCGGGCATGGGCGTGTGTGATGTCCTTATGTCAGTTGGGTTAAAGTAGTTCTCATTTCTTGGGGACTGATGACCTCAGATGTTAAGTCTCATACTGCTCAGAGCCATTTGAACCATTTTTCGTTGCCATATGATAATTATGGACCACACTGTACCTCTGCGAGCAGCTGAACGTTACTTATAACCGCAAGGTTATTCTGATAACCCATTTCAAATGGTTCAAATGGCTCTGAGCACTATGGGACTCAACTGCTGTGGTTATCAGTCCCCTAGAACTTAGAACTACTTAAACCTAACTAACCTAAGGACATCACAGACATCCATGCCCGAGGCAGGATTCGAACCTGCGACCGTAGCAGTCGCACGGTTCCGGACTGCGCGCCTAGAACCGCGAGACCACCGTGGCCGGCATAACCCATTTCAGCCCTCATCTTCCTGTAGTAGGAATCGAAATGGCTTAAACTTCTTTTTTTCCATTGTATTACTATTAATTCCGACATCAGTTATAATAACAGTATCTTAAAGTCCTTTACTCCGAAAAAAATCATAGTGAAGGTAATAACGGTACTTTGTACCTGGGATAAATGCAGCAATCTCGAAGACATCAGAAGAATTTCCTGAGAGAGGTAGGCGACATGACAGTTTCTTCGTGTTCCATTGTTTCGCTTCTAAATGAATCCATAACAACACGAACACAACACGACACAATGAGGCTCCAGTCACGATGGTGGCTCCTGCTGCCTTTCACAAACTCGGTGCCGTCAGAAGTCCCGGCTGCGTTAGTCGTGGCGGGAACAGAATACGGAAACTTTCCTACACTTGACGTCACCCTCAGAAGCTGCGCGTCTCCTCAAGGACCCTGCGCTGCGCGGCGCGGCGCGGCGCGTTCGAGGAGGGACCTGTTTTCCTCTCCCCTTGATCTCGGACAGAGAAGCTTCCTTGTCTTCTGCAAAATTGCAGCATCTTGACTGTGGTAGCAGAGAGGCTGCCTCGGTGTGCTGAACTTTTGCACAAAGTTGTGGTCGGCATCAGAGGAAGTTGCAAATTAAACACCGGGCGACTGGAGCACTGTAGCAAGTTTCCGTCGCTCACCAACCGGAGAATACAGGTGAGGAAACGAGAGCAAGAATTTTGTCGTCGGCGGGAATTTCCCTGACGAGAGGCAGCCTCGCATGTGACGTCCTGCCGCCGTATTCTGCAGTGAATAGTACTTGCTGCAGTTTGTACAGTCATATTCTGAAAGATTAATTAATTTCTACCAGTAATGAAGTCCATAGTTATGACTTACTGTACTGCTGGAACCAGTGATGAAGGTATTCAAATCATCACAATATACACTTATCAGCCGAAACATTACGACTACTTCCCACCGCGACGTTGGATGGCGCCTGCTGGCATTGTGGGCACGTAATGCGGTAACAAAAGGATATAAGCGGAGCAGAAACGGAAGGGGAATCACGCTAGCGGAGATATTGGCCGCAAATGGGTAAATCCATTGAGATATGAGACAGGGCAGATTATTATTAAGCAGAAAAACGGCTAGTCTGGTCGAATGTTCACGTGCTACTGTCGTGAGCATCTGCAGAAAGAGTAAGGAGGACAGTAAAACCACCATCAGTTGCTAAATGGTTTGACGGCCACGACTCTTCACAGAACATTAAGGCTCGGAGGCTTGTCTGCTCTGTATAGTAGGACAGATGGAGATCTGTGACATCTGTGCCGGAAGATGAGAATGCTGCTGCACGCACAAGTGTTTTGGAGCACACCGTTCATCGTACGTTGTTGAACATGGAGCTCACCAGCAACACATGTGCACATGCTGACCCAACGACATCATGAATTACTGTATCACTGGGGACGATACAATCGGTACTCGACCGTCGATCAACGGAAACGCGTCGGCTCTTCGGGTCAAACACATGTTTGCTGCAATAGGTCGATGGTCGTCTACACAAACGCTATCGTCGTGGTGAACGGCTCGAAACGTGCAGCATGCCACGGACGCAGGCAGGTGGATCAGCGTTAAGGTATGGGAAACACTCTCCCCCGGTCGCATGGGACCTGCGGTAGTAATCGAAAACACGCTGACAACTGTGAACGACCTGCATGCTTGATGCCTTCCCCGACGGCGGTGTCATCTTTCAGCAGTATAATAGTAGGAGTCTCGGAACCACAACCGTCTTACAGTAGTTTGAGGAGCTTCATGGTGAACTAACCCTTACGTCTTGGCGACCGAACGTTCCCGGTGTAAATCCTAAGGAACCCATCTGGGTCGCTATCGGACGTCATCACCTCACAAATCAGCGGCCCGTTATTTACGACAGTCACATGACCTCTGCGTAGACATCTAACCTACCAACAAACTTAGGGGTCTCTGATACGCAGAATCAGGTGTATTTCGTTCCAAAGACGGACAAACAAGCTATTAACAGGTGGTCATAATGTCTTGGCTCGTCATTGTACATCATAGGGAGACATAAATAAGTTTTGTAAGACGTACAAAAAGAAGAGAAGGACCAAACAAATGGCCCACAGTAATCGAGAGAATAGTTGCCAGTGTTATAGAAATGCAAGTTTCTAAATTAAGTAAGCTAGTCAAAGATTTGTGGAAATTAATCCTTAGCCGGCCGCCGTGACCGAGCGGTTCTAGGCGTTTCAGTCCGGAACCGCGCGACTGCTACGGGCGCAGGTTCGAATCCTGCCTCGGACATGGACGTGTGTGATGTCCTTAGGTTAGTTAGGTTTAAGTAGTTCTAAGTTCTAGGGGACTGATGACCTCAGATGTTAAGTCGCATAGTGATCAGAGCCAAATTAATTACTATCGCTCTATCAATTTCCCTGACGAGAGGCAGCCTCGCATGTGACGTCCTTCCGCTGTATTCTGCAGTGAATAGTACTTGCTGCAGTTTGTACAGTCATATTCTGAACGATTAATTAATTTCTACCAGTAATGAAGTCCCTGAGTAACTGCTGGGTTAGCTTGAAGAAATAATAAGACCGTCACCAGAGTCACATCATTACAGACCATCCCTGTCCGTCGGCTGTGCAAGCCACAGGGTATCATGGCGTTTATGAATGGTGCAACGAACCCATCTTTTAAGAAGTTCAGAGAACCTACTACGTAATATAAAAGAACAAAGTGAAACTTTTCTAAAAGAAGGGAAGTTTGTTAACAAATATTTAATACCAGTTTAAATGTTAGAAAATCTTTTCTGTAATTAAGGTTTTTAGCATGGCTGTCAATCAGCGACTGTTGTATAATACAAAATTTTGAAAAACGCAGCCCTCAGTCGCGAACACAATTAATTTGTAACCTAGGTTTCGGTGTCACAAGGGACACCTTCTTTGGAAAAAATTTCATTTTAATTCCGACTATCTGACGCTGTCATGTATGACCACAGCTTACGTATTTTCCGGTACGTTATGCTATAATATTTAGTTTTAATGTTGTCTCTGAGGGCTCTGTTTATCAAAATTTTGTATTTTCTGTAATTGTTTATCAGTGGGATAGCCTTATAATGAAATCGAACGTGGAAGAAAGAAAGATACAGACAAGCAGAGAGTAGAATGTCTAGAATTTTGGCATTACATCGAACTATTGATAATAAATGAGTAATGAAAAGTTACTGAATGGAATTCGTGCAAAAAGATGTTTATCACACAACTTGTATACAGGAAATGAGAGGCTGAAAGGATACATCCTTATGCATGAAAGAATAGTAAATTGTTATTGTGTGGAAAGATTGGGAAGGGGGGGGGGGGTGAGAATTGTTTGGGGGCACTACAGTAAAAATGCTCAAGTGGATGTTGGTTGCAGTAATTATACAGTTATGAAGACATCTCGAGCAGCATCGACACCCGCATAAAGCAATCTCAAGATGATCACAACAACAATATAAAATAAATTTGGCTCTGTTGGAAGTTGTTCTTTGGATATTCGAAGAGAGAGTAGCACTTACGAATGCACGGGCGCGCGCGCTCTTGTGTGTGTGTGTGTGTGTGTGTGTGTCTGCGAATTAGAGATTTGAATCAATCGTGGTACGACTGGAAGCATTGTTGGTTTGTAACATGTGGAGCATTTCAGTCAAAGTTTTCACGGTGCTGCAGACAGGACTTAGGTCTAGAAATAGTGTCAGGTGAAGACACCTGTCAACATTTATGCGACGGCGGCAATGCATTGTCGTGTAGTTGTCCGCGGCTGCTTTACTCAGTAAGGCCTAGGTGTAGGACGACCTTACGTGGTAGGCGTTCCAAGCGGTGGAGCAACGTCAGCTGCTCGGGCAATGTTGTGTCAGTAGTAAAGTAAGCTGCTGGCCTGCCTCAACAGCGACGACGTGTAGGGAGCGAAAGCCGACATCTAGCTGTTGACACCTGCTGGCGGTGGACGTCCAGCGTGCCAGTGCGTAGTGGGGTCTCAGTTTGACCTTCGGCCCGTCTGACCTGCAGCTAGACCATAAGACGGGTGATCCTGCAAGATGGTGGTGACGGCTGCTCCAGACTCCAGAGGAGAATCGTATCACTGCAATGCCTGCCTGTTCACACTGCAGCTTCTTGCTCCACAGTGATCGGCAATTCGATACGACTGCTGGTTAGATGACAAGTATGGACATATTGGCAAGCAGACATACTAGGTGTTCGGTAGTCTCCTTGTCGCAAGATTTCAGAAGCTTCCTGTTTCTCGGTAATACCGTTGGACACTGAAAGGGTGGTCGTGCCATTGTATCGAGGTGGGCACAATGGCGAAATGCCGCAAACGACGTGATTACGGTAACGACCGCTTGCACCAACCAGCACCGCTCCGTAAGCAAGCGTCACATAGCACTAGCTATAGGCTAGATCGGGTGTAGAAAATAACATGAGTAATACGGTGAAGAAATGCGACTGTGCGATAAAGTACTAGTTAATAATAATTCAATATTACTAAAAATAATGAGAAGAATTGGCAGTTTTTGAAAGATGAAAATAACTGCACATACTAAACTGGGTGAGGGTTGATAGCGATTAGCCACTGAATATGTGTTAGGAAATGAGCAGGTTTAAAATATCCCTTCTTGTAATGCCCAACATGAGCAATGGTGCGTTTCAGAAGACCTCGCCCAGTTTCGTTACCAGTTAGAGCTTGAGTTCAACCTCCAACCGCCTAGACCTGATGAAGTTTAGTCTTTCTTCTATCTTTCAGCAAATGAAGGAAGAAATCATGATGTAGCTTGAAAAATAAGATAGAGCCTACCAAGCTCTGCGCCTAGCGTGGGAAACTTAAGCGTATTCAACTCTCATATAACTGACAGATGGAGAATTCAAATAAGTCAGGAATAAAAGCATAAACGAACTTCAGGAATTATATCTATGCGATGTATAACAAGTATACTCTGAGCTTTGATGGGCAGGACTAAAGAGAAGAGAAACGAATGAACGAATGAACAAATGAGGCTTTTCCTCTTGATAATATTGAGAATATAATTTCCTCGAGTTTCCAAATGCGTCAATTGGTTAAACACCCACGAGCTTTGGGCCGAGTTCTCTTCGATCAATGTCACTAGGCTGTCTGTGGATCGCTGTGGCGAAGGTTCTTTGGTTTTTAACCACTTGACGCAGCTGGAAACTCGAGAAGACTTTACCAGTACACCGAGTGTTCGTCTTAAGAGTCGTCAGCTCCATTTTCTCTGGTGTTTCGTCAGATACTTGCAATTTTATTTCTGCAGCGTCCAGCTGCATTCATCCTGTGCAAATACTATTAATCACGTGACATGCAGTGTCGACGAAAAGCACCGGTTCTCTTTTCCCGTCAAACAAAAAGATTTTTGAAGTGGAACACTAGTCTCGTATTAATCTAGTGCGATATTCATTTCAGTCTTACGTATTAAGAGCGATCTCAAAATAAGAACAAAAACCAATGTTCCAGCAGTAAGTGAGTAGCACCGCTGCATGGCGGGTAGCAGTCAGCAGGGGCTAGGGCATCACTGAGTGAAGACCTGTGGCCTTTTCAGATGAATTACGTTTTATGCTCCATTGGATAGATGGCCGTCGGCATGGATGGCCCTGCAACGATGGCTGTCCACGCCAGAGGTGGGGTTTTATGAATGACTTCGTGCCGCGCGGAGTGGTCGCGCGGTTTGAGGCGCTATGTCACGGATTGCGCGGCCCTTCCCGCCGGAGATTCGAGTCTTGCCTCGGGCATGTGTGTGTGTGTTGTCCTTAGCTTAAGTTAGTTTAAGTAGTGTGTAAGCCTAGGGAGCGGTGACCTCTGTAGCTTGGTCCCTTAGGAATTCAAACAATGATTTCGTGGCATTCACTGGATGTTGCGTCATTCTGCAAGGCAAAATGGATCAACACAAGTATGCATCTGTCCTTGCGGACCGTGTCCACACCTACATACACCGTGTCATTTCTCGGCATGATGGCGTCTACCAGCAGTATAATGCAACGTGCCGCACACCTCGTAGAGTATTTGTGTTGGTCGGAAGGCATCAGCATCTGTTTTACCGTACTGCTCTGTCCATCAAACTCGACATATTTAGGCCACAGTCGAGAACCTATGGGACCACTTCGTTCGGGCTTTTCGCACCATGGATCCCCAACCTAGAAACCTATGCAGACACCCGCGGCATTGGAGTCGACGTGGCTCCACGTTCTCATTCGTACCTTCTAGAACCTCACTGACTCTCTTCCAGCACATCCGTGCTGAGAAAGGTGGCTATTCGTGCCTTTTACAAAATGGTTCAAATGGCTCTGAGTACTATTTGACTTAACATCTCAGGTCATCATTTCCCTAGAACTCAGAACTACTTAAACCTAACTAACGTAAGGACATCACGCACATCCATGCCCGAGGCAGGATTCGAACCTGCGACCGTAGCAGTCACGCGGTTTCGGACTGAAGCGCCTAGAACCGCTCGGCCACCGCGGTCGGCTGCTTTTCACAAGTGGTTACTTTAACGTCACTGGACCGTACAGTTATGATTCAATTTTTATGTCCTTGTTAATAGAGATCGACAAAACGAATATCGCACCAGACTAATTTGGTACCACTCTATCAAATTGACACGTAAAATTACGCTTTAAACAAATAATTGTCTTTCTAACGTGAAATGAACCGACACTTTCCGTCGACACTGGCTAACACATGAAAGATGTGACGGACATCATTTGTTTCGGCTGACACCAGCTTGATATTAGAAGACAAAAATTGCGAGTACTTGCCCCAACACCAGAGAAAGTGCACCTGACGACTTTTAGGAGGGTCACCCGGTATACCGCCGTGGAACGACACATTCGTACACTGAAGAAGGGATTTCCAAACCCGTTATGCTGCAGGGTCCGCACGGAGCGTCACGGAGGCGCGTGGTGCCCCAAGCAGCAGGCGACGATGGAGCCCAAGGAGTGGCTGGAGGTGGACCTGCGGCAGGTGCACCTGGTCACCGCCACCGAGACGCAGGGCCGCTTCGGCAACGGCGAGGGCCAGGAGTTCGCCGAGGCGTACATGCTCGAGTATTGGAGGCCCCGACTCGGCAAGTGGATCCGCTACCGCGACCACAGCGGTAAAGAGGTCAGTATGCTGGTGTGTAGCAGGGCCCTAGCAGAAGCAAACTGAAAGATTAGGGCCATTTCGAGGTGGTTTTTTACTAATATCACAGAATTAAAATCCTCGTGTTAAAAATGGATTAAGACGACGATGTAGCTTTTCTCCCATACCGTTAAGCATGCTGTTTTCCTCTTCTACTATTCAATCTATACCTCGAAGAAGTAATGACGAAAATTAAAACTAGTTCAGTTGTGGGATTAAAATTCAGGGGGAGAGAATGTCGCCACTACGATTCGGTCAAAACCTTACTACCGTCAGTGGAAGCGAAAAAGAATTACCGGACATGCTGAATGAAATGAAAAAAACATACTGAGCACTTTACTAAGAGTGAATTGGTAAACTTGGCCAAGTTCGAGTAGGGCTTAGGCTAAGATGGCTCAGAATCGATTCCACAGACCGAACGTGAGCAGAGGGGCTAGTGTAATTGGTTAATACAAACCATAAAAAAATGCACGGAAGTATGTTTTTAACACAAACCTACGTTTTTTTAAATAGAACCCCGTTAGTTTTGTTAGCACATCTGAACATATAAACAAATACGTAATCAGTGCCGTTTGTTGCATTGTAAAATGTTAAATACATCCGGAGATATTGTAACCTAAAGTATTTTAGGGAAGTGGAATACTGACTGTGGGGGAAGATGAGGAGAAAAGAGAGAATCGAAGCGTTTGATATGTAGTGCTACACAAGGATGTTGAGAATTAACTGAACTGATAGGATAACAAATGAGGAGGTTCTAAACAGAATTGGTGACAAGAGGAAGACAAGAAGGAGAGGCAGAATGATAGTTCAAGTGATATTAGGGAATAACCTCTACGGTACTAGAGGGAGCTCTGAAAAGTAAGAACTGTATGGGAAGATCGACGTTGCTATACATCAAACACATAATTAAACGAAAGAATATTGTTCGAGAGACCTTTTCAAGTCTCGGACATCTATTATGTATGTATGCAGACTGAAACAATTAATGAAAATTTGTACTCAGTTCGGGATGCGAACCCAGGTCTTCAGTTCACTAAGCAGGTGCGCTGATCACTACGCCACGCTGGTACATTGGCTTCGTATAACAGCGTGGGCTCCTCTAGAATGCCTCCCTCCTCAGTCCAAATTCCTATACACGCCTCAGCCCACTTGGTACTCCCCCTAAACTCTGACTTGTGTTTCAGGCAGTCTCTCCCATTTCATTCCATGCTGAGGTGCTATTAGAATACAGTTTCAGAGCCTCTGCAATGCTTTTCCAGTGTAGGGGGAACACCAAGAGAGCTTAGGCGTGAATGCGAATTTTGATTGAGGAATGTGGCACGCTATTGTAGTTAGTGCAGCTGTACAGAGCCAATGTGACAGGATGGTGTAGTGGTTAGCGCATCTGCCTAGTGACCTGGAGACCCGGGTTCAAATACGACCATTTGTACAAATTTTAATTCGTCGCTCCAGTCTCCATTTTTAAGTAACAAAATGAAGACAGGTGTAGGTGTTATTCTGAGATAAAACGGTTGGCATGGGACAGGAAGCCATCATAGTATGTACCAAACTAGTCAGATGCCCGGTGATCCCAAAACAAGAATAATACTAGAAAACTCAACAGAACTGAGTTATAGTAATTGGCAATTACGTCACTATTGTCAAAAACCATCACATGCTCTGTTCAATTAATGATGGAGGACAAAGTCGCCCACGCCTTCACACCTTGGTCTGTAATGACAATATGAAAGCAACTGTGTTGGTATGTCCCCCATAACAGAATGGTGGCCGAATCCTCAACTGTTCTCAAACGGATACTTCAGGTAAGCAATGACGTTTAAATCCGTCCTCAGGCTGTGTCATGTAATTGACAAATGTCTGACATAAAGACTGCGTTGCAACTTGTGGGGGATTTTGCCATCAGAATATTGGTTATGGATGACTTAATATACCGTTGAATGCCACGGTATACGAAACGGTTAGAGGAAAATAAGGCAGACATAAATCACAGCGGCCAGTTTTTTTAAACCGTCAGTTAATGAATAATCGTTAACTGATAAACTGAAACTGTTTCGCCCGATGCTACGGCCACGTGCTTCCACCACACCACCAAATCTTAAATTAACCGTTGGCTGTTTTAAATTGGAAGTAATAACTTTGTTTAGGATTCTACGCGAGTAACTGTGCAGTATTTATAAAGCGCAGGGCATAGTAGATCATTGACAATATTGTACATATTTTCGAATTTTCAAAGAATCCATAACAGAAGGAAAACTTCAAAGACCCAAAATCGCTAGTAATGCATTTATTTCGACAACCGGGTTCGGTAAGACTACTTTCCCATCTTCGAATAAATTTTCTTTACTTCACGTCTACGGTCACAAATTTTCTTGTAATCAGTCTACCGGTTCGGTCTATAATGCCCATCTTCAGACGTATTTTTATGAAACAGTGAGACGGTCATTTGTGACAATAGACGTGAAGTAAAGGAAATTTATTCCGTATTTGGGTCACTGTTCGATTCGCAACCATGTCGCACGTTGTGTTACCATCTTCGGATCTTATGCTTCACAAATTCACATAATCTCCTCTATGTGTACCTATGCATCAAGCTACATCACGGATATGTGTGTGAAGATCATGAAAATCACTAGGTATAAGCAGGTCAAATTTAAAATAAACAATATGTACAAACATAGTGTACTGAATACAAGCGCTCTTGTCCACACAACAGCTGATTGCAGTATGTATTCCTCTTTTGTATGGAGCATGGACACTTCCACTTGGCGCACTATCCACATGTTTGTAGATTTTGTTTATTTACATCTTGATGATCTTCACGTACATATTCGTGATGTGACACAACACATATGGAGGTTATGTGAATTTGTAGAGAATAAGATCCTATGAAGGTAAATAGTCCCACAGGAACCTAATATCGAAATAATTGCTTCACTACCGATCTTGGCCTTTTGGAGTTTTTTTTTTTTTCAGAATATATCACAATGCAGATCGCCCCCATTCTGCCACAAAGTATGAAATATATAGGGTGTAACAGTCTTAAGTACAGAGATTTTTATATGCGATACCTTAATATGTACACACATCAGTGATTTGTTGTTTTTCTCTGTGTAGACCTGTCTTCCCACGAACACATCACAAACTTTAAGACTTGATGTTTTCTACACGGTTGTAACTGCACAAATAAGTGGACTAAACCTGTTAGTATAGGCTAACTGTTGTGTATCCACGCATCCACACTTCAACAGCCGACCTGCCGCTCAGGGGAAAATAAAAATTAATGGCTTGCTTTAGCCCCATCTACTTGGAGGTGCTGCCCTGCCTAAAAGCATACTACTTGTGACAGCTGCAAAACTTGACATAATCATGTTCACTACAGTGTCCTCAGTCTCCAGTAGAAATATCTGCATTTATACCCGTTACACCCTGTACAGTTTAAAGAATACACTGCTGGCCACCGTAAATGCAACACCCTGAAGGAAGCATCCGAATCAAGTGAAATTTACACCATGGGTTTACAGCGATGAGATATGCAACTGATTAGAATTTCAGCGCAGACGCACATCACGCGCGCCTGTGGCGCCACCTCATAGCGCCATTTAAGGCTTGGCGATTTCGACGAGTGTACGTTCGGCACGTGTGTTTACCTTGTGGTTGTTTCACAAGACGATCAGTTACGCCTCGTAGACAACAGCGAACATCTTTTGATCAAGTATCCGAGTTCGACAGAGGAAGGATAGTGGCTTACCGAGATTGTGGATTATCATACAGAGAAATCGCTAGTCGTGTTGGACGAAACCAAACAACTGTAATGCGGATATGTGACCGTTGGATGCAGGAGGGTACGACGGACCGACGTGGTCGATCGCATTCACCTCGGTGCACCACTGCACGTGCTGATAGGCAAATTGTGCGCATGGCAGTGACGGATCGCTCAGTGACATCCCGAACCATAGCACAGCACATTGCGTCTGTAACGCATCATCCAGTGTCTGGGCGTACCATTCGACGCCGTTTACAGCAGAGTGGTCTATCCGCAAGATGTCCATTGCTTCGTCTACCATTTACGCAGAACCACAGACGTCTCCGTCGCCAATGGTGTGATGACAGACGGATGTGGACGGCAGAATGGAATGACGTTGTCTTTACTGACGAGGCACGCTTTTGTCTGCAGCACCACGATGGTCGGATTCGAGTGTGGAGACACCGTGGAGAGAGGATGCTGGACAGCTGCATTATGCACCGCCACACTGGTCTTGCACCGGGTATTATGGTATGGGGCGGTATTGGATATTATTCTCGCACGCCTCTAGTACGCATTGCCGGTACTTTAAATAGCCGGCGCTACATATCCGAGGTGCTGGAGCCAGTTGTCCTTCCGTACCTTCAGGGCTCGGCCACAGCCATATTTCAACAGGATAATGCGTGACCACACGTGGCACGCATTGTCCAAAGGTTCTTCGTCAATAACCAGATTGAATTGCTTCCCTGGCCGGCTCGCTCTCCGGATCTTTCGCCGATAGAAAACATGTGGTCCATGGTTGCTCAACGAGTGACCCAGATTACATCCCCAGCTGCCACACCAGATGATCTTTGGCAACGTGTGGAAGCTGCTTGGGCTGCTGTACCCCAGGAACACATCCAACGTCTCTTTGACTCAATGCCGAGACGTGTGGCAGCGGTGATCTCCAACAATGGCGGCTACTCTGGCTACTGATTCTGGCAGGAACCACATGTCACAGACGTCTGTAAACGTAATCATTTGATACTTGGTCAACATGTTATCTACAAAATAAATTTTGTTGTGCTACCTCTTGTCTTTCTTGGTGTTGCATTTACGGTGGCCAGCAGTGTACATCTGGCGTAGTTTTGTTTTACTAAATCCCATTTACTGTCTTACAAATTGGTACTTTCATTGTAAAATATCTCTGTAGTTGGGTCAGATAGTCTGCGAACGGGCAGAGCTGTGAGCAGTGCATGTAATTGCAGGTGCTGAAGGGCAACACCAACACATACCTGGAGTCCAAGCAGGAGCTGGAACCAGCGATCTGGGCGAGCAGGTTGCGCTTCCTGCCCTACAGTTTCCACCGCAGGACCGTCTGCATGAGGGTCGAGCTCTACGGCTGTCGTTGGACAGGTGGGTGGACGCCACGCGATCTGTCTCGACTGTGGCCCTCTCTACCTGAAAACAGAACTAAAGTCGTCCATCGACAGTTGATCCCATGATTTTCTGTCCCGTACCGGCCTCATCATCTCACAGTAGCACTTGCATCCAACTTTCACAATTATTTGTGGAATGCATTCATGTCCCTACCTTCCCCTGCACGCTTTTACCATTTACGGCCCCCTCAATAGTTACGAAACTTAATCCGTGATTGTTCCATAAAATTTCGGGCATGCGGCCGGATAAATTGGGCTCCTTCTTCTTTCAGCTCACTTTGAAGATGGCTGGATGGTATTCAGCCGAAATATTAGAAGAAGTCGAAATTATGCGGCTGCACGCTATAAGTTTTATGGAACAGTCTTTGCGCCTCGAAAATATGAAGATGTTAATTCTTCATGTCTTGATACATATTCTGTCATCCTGTCCCTCCTTGTTGTTGTGTTTACCATATATTCCATACTTCAGCAATTCTCCAAAGGACCACCTCATATTTTAACAGTCCACTCCTAATTATCAACATTATCCTGTAGTACAACCTTTAAATACTTCAAGTCTTTTTGATGGTTCTCCTTACAATGCTGTGCTCCAGACATATATTATCGGAACACTTCTTCCTGTATATGATATTAGCAGACTCCAAAAATGTTATCTTTGCCTGTGACAGTCTGCTTTTTATGACCTCCGTGCTACCAACGGCGTTATGTCAAATGCTTGCAAGATACGAGAATTCAATTACTTCGTCTACTTCGTAGTTACCAGTCTTTATGTTATCACTACACTCATGTCTGCTATTCATCATTACAGTAGTTTATTTTAGGTTTACTGCATGTGCACGGTTTATTCTCACCGGACTGTTGTTACCATTCGACGGGTTCTGCAATGCTTCCTCACTTTCGCTGACGACATTAAAGTTATCAGCAAATCTCATGACTGATATCCTTTCACACTGAATTCTAGCCCTAGTCCTGAACCTATTCTTTGAACCGTCATTGCTTCTTCGATGTACAGACTTAACAGTAGGGTTGAAAGAGGGCATTCCTGCCTTGAAACTTATCTGATCGGAGCACTTCGTTCATTGTCATCTTATTTTTCCCTCTTGGTTCTTGTACTTGGTGACTATTGCCCGTCTTTCCCTGTACTTTACAACTACTATCCTGGTGATTTCTAACATTTTCCACCTATTTACGATTGCGAACGCTGTCTCCAGGTCAACAAAAGCTATGACTGTATCATGCTTCTACTGAAGTGTAGCTTCCATTATCAAGAGCAACGTTAGAACTGCTGGCCTTGTGCCGTTCTCCTCCTAAAGGCCAACTGATCGTCATCTAACAGGTTGACAAATGGCACGTTGGCAGGTTGGCAAATGACTTTTCCACTGTTCTGTATGTTACTCTTGTTATTAACTTGGATGCCTGAAATATTAATCTGATTTTGGGACAATTAACGCGTCTATCTACCGTTGCTTTGCTAAGCGTTGTGTGTGTTATCCACCGAAATTCAGATTCGTAAATTCTGATAAACAGCTTAAACAGTCGGTTGGTTTTCATTACCACCGATGATTTTAGAATATACGAAGCAATCTTATTTATGCCTTCTGCCTTATCTGACAGTAAGTCTAAATCCCCTCTGCCTTGCACGTAACAGGGTGCTATTGCTCCAAGGAGCTTGAGACAGCGGGCGACTTTATTCCTCGAACTAGCACAGAGGGAACTAGCTGGCGGTGGTGTCTCAGCAGGGAGTCCTTCTGTTAGCTATTTACTGTAACACCTCTTATTTGCGACCGGACGACAACTGGAGAATGCTGCACGCGCTGTTTACCGTTTCGTAATAACTGCACGAAGTGTTGCAAACACTGGTGACAGATAGGAATGGTTGCTTGTTCCAGACGGCGTCGTGAGCTACTCGATGCCCCAGGGCGACAAGCGCGGCGCCGGCTGGGAGTTCTTCGACGCGACGTACGACGGCCACTGGGACGGCGAGCTGCGCAGGGGGCTGGGCCAGCTGACGGACGGCCGCGTCGCCCCGGACACCTTCCGGGCCGGACACTACACGGCCGCCGACAGAGGTACCTGCCGCCCGCCACCTGCCACTGCCGCACTAGACATGCGCTCGTTCTCCAACCAGCAGAGCAAGGGCGCGATTTCTTGTTGTGTCCTGACTTCCCTGCCAGAGATCTAGTAGTCTTCAGAAAGGATACAGTTGGCGGTGGAGTATTTATTGATGTCAGAAGTAGTTTGCCATGTAGTGAAACTGAAGTAGATAGTTTCTGCGAAACACACTACTGGCCGTTAAAATTGCTACACCAAGAAGAAATGCAGATTATAAATGGGTATTCATTGGACAGACATATTATACTAGAACTGACATGTTATTACATTTTCACGCAATTTGGGTACATATATCCTGAGAAATCAGCACCCAGAACAACCACGTCTGGCCGTAGTAACGGCCTTGATACGCCTGGTCATTGAGTCAAACAGAGATTGGATGGTTTGTCCAGGTGCAGCTGCCCATGCAGCTTCAACACGATACCACAGTTCATCAAGAGTAGTGACTGGCGTATTGTGACGAGCCAGTTGCTCGGCCACCATTGACCAGAAGTTTTCAATTGGTGAGAGATCTGGAGAATGTGCTGGCCAGGGCAGCAGTCGAACATTTTCTGTATCCATAAAGGCCCGTACAGGACCAGCAACATGCGGTCGTGCATTATCCTGCTTAAAAGGAGGATAGAGCCACGGGTCGTAATACATCTGAAATGTAACGTCCACTGTTAGAAGTGCCGTTAATGCGAACAAGAGGTGACCCAGACGTGTAACCAATGGCACGCCATACCATCACACCGGGTGATACGCCAGTATGGCGATGACGAACTCAAGCTTTCAATGTGCGTTCACCGTGATGTCGCCAAAGACGGATGCGACCATTGTGATGCTGTAAACAGAACCTGGATTCATCCGAAAAAATGACGTTCGTCGTTGAGTACACCATCGCAGGCGCTTCTGTCTGTGATGCAGCGTCAAGGATAACCGCAGCCATGGTCTCCGAGCTGATAGCCCATGCTGCTGCAAACGTCGTCGAACTGTTCGTGCAGATGGTTGTTGTCCTGCAAACGTCCCCATCTGTTGACTCCGGGATCGAGACGTGGCTGCACGATCAGTTACAGCCATGCGGATTAGATGCCTGTCATCTCGACTGCTAGTGATACGAGGCCGTTGGGATGCAGCATGGCGTTCCGAATTACCCTCCTGAACCCACCGATTGCATATTCTGCTAACAGTCATTGGATCTCGACCAACGCGAGCAGCAACGTCGCGATACGATAAACCTCAATCGCGGTAGGCTACAATCCGACCTTTATCAAAGCCGGAAACGTGATGGTACGCATTTCTCCTCCTTACACGAGTGAACACAATAACGTTTCACCAGGCAAGGCCGGTCAACTGCTGTTTGTGTATGAGAAATCTGTTGGAAACTTTCCTCATGTCAGCACGTTGCAGGTGTCGCCACCGGCCCCAACCTTGTGTGAATGCTCTGAAAAGCTAATCATTTGCATATCACAGCATCTTCTTCCTGTCGGTAAAATTTAGCGTCTGTAGCACGTGATCTTCGTGGTGTAGCAATTTTAATGGCCGGTAGTGTAACATGACAATCGGACTAAACTATTAACTGGATCGTTTTACCGACCCCCCGACTTAGAAAATATAGTTGCTGAACAGTTCAAAGAAAACTTGAGTCTCATTTCAAATAGGTACCCCACTCATACAATTATAGTTGCTGGCGACTTCAGCCAACCCTCGATATGCTCGCAAAATTATACGTTTAAAGTCGGCGGCAGGCATAAAACCTCATCCGAAATTGTACTGAATGCTTTCTCAGAAAATTATTTTGAACAATTATTTTATGAGCCTATTCGAAGCGTAAATGGTTGCAAAAGCATACTAGACCACTTAGCAACAAATAATCCAGGACAAATAGGGAGTATCATGACGAACACAGGGATTAGCGACCACAAGGCTGTTGCTGCTAGGCCGAATACCGTAACACCCACAACCATCAAAAAGAAACGCAAAGTACAGCTATTTAAAAAAGCTGATAAAAATGCTCTTAACACCTTTTCAACAGACATTCTCGACTCCTTCCGATCTGATCATGTAAGCATAGAAAAGATGTGGAATGATTTCAGAGAGATAGTATCGACGGCAATTGAGAGATACATAACAGACAAATTAATAAGTGATGGTACTGATCCCCTACGGTACATAAAACGGGTCATACCTTTGTTACAGAAGCAACGAGAGAAGCATGCCAAATTTAAAAGAACGCAAAAACCCGAAGATGGGCAAAGTTTTGCAGAAGTTCGAAATATAGCGCGTGCTTCAATGCGAGATGCTTTTAATAATTTCCACAACGAAACTGTCTCGGAATCTGGCAGGAATCTCAAAGAGATTCTGTTCATATATAAAGCGCACCAGTGGCAGCACGCAATCAATACCTTCACTGCGCGATAACAACGGTGAAGTCACTGTTGACGGTGCCACCAAAGCTGAGTTAGTAAACACGGTTATCCGAAACTCCTTCACCAAAGAAATCGAAGTAAATATTCCTGAATTCCGATCAAGAGCAACTGCGAAGTTGAGAAACATAGAAGTAGATATCCTCGGTGTAGCAAAGCAGTTTAAACCACTTAATAAAGGGAAGGCCTCCAGATTTAGCAGTTACATACAACAGCTCGCTCACAGGAAGTTCCATACCTAAAGACTGGAAAGTTGCTCAAGTCACACTAATACCCAAAACGGGAAATAGGAGTAATCCGGTGAATTACAGGCCCATATCACTAACGTCAATTTGCAGTAGGGTTTTCGAACATATGCAGTATCCGAAACTTATGAAATACCTCGAAGAAAACGATTTACTGACACATAGTCAGCACGGGTTCAGAAAATGTCGTTCTTGGAGAACACAACTAGCTCTTTATACTCATGAAGTAATGAGTGCTATCGACAGGGAATGTCAAATTGACACCATATTTTTAGATTTTCAAAAGGCTTTCGACACCGTTCCTCATAAGCTCCTTCTAACCAAAGTGTATGCCTACGGAGTATCGCCTCAGTTGTGCGACTGGATTCATGATTTCCTGTCATAAAGGTCACAGTTCGTAGTAATAGACGGAAAGTCATCGAGTAAAACAGAAGTAATATCCGACGTTCCCCAAGGAAGTGTTATACGCCCTCTATTGTTCCCGATCTATATTAACGACATAGGATACAACCTGAATAGCCCTCTTAGACTAGTTGCAGATGATACTGTCATTTACCGTCTTGTAAAGTCATCAGATGACCGAAGTCAATTGCAAAATGATGTAGGTAGGATATCTGTGTGGTGCGAGGAGTGGCAATTGACCCTGAATAGAGAAAAGTGTGAAGTTATGCATATGAGTACTAAAAGAAATCCGCTAAATTACGATTACGCGATAAGTCACACAAATCTGATAACTGTATCTTTGGCTGACTACTTAGGGATTACAATAACAAATAACCTAAACTGGAATTATCACATAGATAATGCTGTGGGTAGAACAAACCACAGACTGCGACTCATTGGCAGAACACTTAGAAGGTGCAACAGACCTACTGAAGAGACTGCTTGCACTACACTTGGCTAAAATGGTTCAAATGGCTCTGAGCACTATGGGACTCAACTTCTGTGGTCATAAGTCCCCTAGAACTTAGAACTACTTAAACCTAACTAACCTAAGGACAGCACACAACACCCAGCCATCACGAGGCAGAGAAAATCCCTGACCCCGCCGGGAATCGAACCCGGGAACCCGGGCGTGGGAAGCGAGAACGCTACCGCGCACTACACTTGTCCGCCCTGTTCTGGAGTACTGCTGTGCGGTGTGGATCCCTATCAGGTGGGACTGACGGATGACATCGAAAAAGTACAAAGAGGGCGGTTCGTTTTGTATTATCGCGAAATAGGGGAGATAGTAGTGTCACAGACATGATACGTGAATTACAGTGGCAATAATTAAAACAAAGGCGCTTTTCGTTGCGACGGAATCTTCTCATGAAATTTCAATAAGCAGTTTTCTCCTCAAATTTCGGTAAAATAAGAGAAATCAGGGCTCACACAGGAAAATTTAAGTGCTCGCTTTTGCCAGCCGGGGTGGCCGAGCAATTCTAGGCGCTACAGTCCGGAACCGTGCGACCGTTACGGTCGCAGGTTCGAGTCCATGGATTTCCTTAGGTTACTTAGGTTTAGGCCGCCTGGAGTGGCCGAGCTCTTCTAGGCGCTAAAGTCTGGAACCGCGCGACTGCTACGGTCGCAGGTTTGAATCCTGCCTCGGGCATGGATGTGTGTGATGTCCCTAGGTTAGTTAGGTTTTCTAAGTTCTAGGGGATTAATAACCTCAGGAGTTAATTCCCATAGTGCTCAGAGCCATTTGAACTATTTTTTTGCTCGTTTTTCCCGCGCACCGTTCGAGAGTGGAACGGTAGAGAGAGAGAGAGCTTGAACGTTGTTCATTGAACACTCTGCCAGGCACTTAATTGTGAACAGCAGAGTAATCTCGTAGATGTAAATTTATATGATTAGGCCGCAGTTCACACTTAAGCAAGCACGGCTCGTAGTTAAAGGCCCTGAGAGGGAGCCGCCCCAAAATACACATACGTAAAAACGACGTACCAAGAAGGATTATTACCTGAATGGGGCGGAAATCGGTAGAACTGGCGTACATGTACCAACAAGCTAACAAATGATTACAGTTGAAGAAAACAATGGATGATTTATCCAAGAAAAAGATCTTCACAAATTGAGCAAGTCAATAACGCGTTGCATCACATCTGGCCCTTATGCTAGCAGTTATTCGGCTTGGCATTGATTCACAGTGTTGTTGCAAATCCTCTTGATGGATGTCGTCCCAAATTCTGTCCAACTGGGCCGGCTGGGGTGGCCGAGCGGTTCTAGGAGCTTCAGTCTGGAACCGCGCGACCTCTACGGTCGCAGGTTCGAACCTGCCATGGGAATGGATGTGTGTGATGTCCTTAGGCTAGTTAGGTTCTATGGGACTGATGACCTTGTTAAGTCCCATAGTGCTCAGAGCCATTTGAATCATTTTTTTGTCCAACTGGCACGTTAAATGGTCGAACTCGCGAACTCGTTGGAGGGCCCTACCAATAATGCTGTAAATGTTCTCGACTCTTCAGTCAGAGCCCATGACAGTCCTTGGAGAGTCTGTGGGTGAAGAGGACGACCACCAACACGTATGTCAAGCGTATGGACGATGTGGTTTAGATCAAGACTTGCTGGCCAAGGCTGAGCTTGGCAAGCACGAAGACAGCCAACAGACACTCTCACCATGTGCGGGCGGGCTTTATCTCACTCAAATGTATGCACAGGATGGCTTGCTATGAAAGGCAGCGGAAGGGGTTGTAAATATCTTGGACGTACCGCAGTTCTGTAAGGGTGATGCGGATGACAGCCAACGGGGTCCTGCTATGAAAAAAATGGCACCCCAAACCACCACTCCTTGCTGTCAGCAACATGGCGGGCTACAGTCAGGTTAGTATTCCACGCTGATCAGGGCGTCTCTATTGACGTCGTCGGCCTGCTATCTCATTGAATGGAGTTGAATTGTTTTCAGTGGTGAATCCCGCTTCTAACTGAACCCCGATGACCAGCAGTGACTTACCTGTAGATGCGTCCTGACTGTGGTGGAATACCAAAACGACTGACGCCCGCCATACTGCCCGACATCTACCAGTGATGTTCTGCGTTGCCATTTCTTTTCAAAGCAGAGCCCTTCTTCTTGTCATCCACGGCATCCTTACAGCTCAACCTTACAAACAATTTGGCACGACATCCCTCTGGAGGACGCCCTACAACTCAGTCAATCCGAATACGAATAACTGCCGGCGTAAGTGGCAGAGGTGGACCAACACGTTATTGAGTTGCTCAGTTTCTGAAGTGTGTTCTCTTGAATAAATAATCCAACGTTTTTGAACTTGTAATCATCAGTTTGTCTGCATATGTACATCACGTCTACCGGTTTCGTCCTATTCAGATAATTCCTTCGATGGTACGTCATTTTCTCTGTCGTAGAGTGCACCTGTTAAAACATATTTTTCACAATTTGATTACAGAATTTAAATTATCAGGACACTTCTCGAATATTTCCCATATGAGTTTACCTAGCGACTGTTAACGTTTTTCGAACATTTGATGTCGACTGACGTTTTTGAAACAGGTAGTAACCACTCTTTAGGCTGCGCCTTCAAATGACGGCTATCTCCACGCCGCTATGGGGGGGGGGGGGGATGTCTTCTGCGGAGTGGAGATTTTATGGGCCTCCCGAAGGTTCATTTCTTTCAGCCTGGTTTTTAGCAACCTCCACGTGACTTTCACATTCCGCTGCTTCGCGGCCGAAAACTTTTCTCTGAACGTCGTGCGTCATTGACTGAAGATTAACGTTTATGCTTTACAGGGGTAGAATACAGTTTTTTGTTTCTGGCGCTGTCAATTCTACGTTCTGAAGGAATGGTGTTCTAAGCTGTAGACGTCTCGCTAGAGCGCACTAGAATACAGTGACGTATGTGCACAATCGACGGAGAGTTTCATGAATGATTCGAAGAATATGCACGCGAAACCTGTCACATTACCTTCAATTATTTATAACCTTGTTTCTTGCTAACCGCGACTGCGCGATTAAGTGCATTATTACCGTTTTTCTTTTCGTGAATGTATTATGCTTGAATTTTTGTGGGTTTTATTTTATTGGCAAAAACTGTAGCATACTTTGAGTCTGAAAACAGCACAATATGAATTCAGTATGCATTTTATTAAGTAAATGTTTGGCTCATGTGTTTAGGATAACAGTGCAGGAACATTGTGCACGCAGACCCAACATAAAAATCAGTAAAAACATAAACAGTTCAAAACCAAGCAGGGGCATTTATATACTTTCAGGGGACCAATAACCCGTCACATTTTTAGCTACAAAAATCCTGTTTCCCAACATTTTAGTACAAAAACCCAAGCAGAAAGTGACACGTTTTGGAGAGCTCGTTAATGTAAGGTTTCATTTAAACTGCATGTTTTCTTAACACTGTCGTATAAATACTGAAAACAGCAGATGTGATATGTTGGCTTCACAAACATTTACATCAACATAGAGGCTGCTCGGCTTGCTTCTGTCACTAATTCACAGAAAATGCCCCGTAACGTCACGAAACATCACTATTTTGTTACGTAAACTCATAAACGCCGCGGAATGGATACACACGATAAAAATTACACCTCTCGTGTTCGGAACTGAAAACACGAAAGCCATTAAGCGTGCAATGAAGATAAAACTCTCCAACACGAGTCTTTTTAGTACGGTTTATTGCGATGAAGTGTCGGGATATGTGATCCCGCCGGCTAAACGCGTTGCCTATATATCTTTTCTTGACGTGAGCTTTTCCTGTTATCTATTAGTGTAGTATTTGAAATTAATTACATTCTGAAAATTTTTTAGAAGAACCTGGCACCAAAGTTCCCGTAGTAAGTTGGGTAGTCTTCCCAATATGGAAATCACGAGCCGCGCCTTCACATGAGTGTTTGGCAGGAAGTTCATGAAACCACTCTCAAAACATTTCTAAGACGGTTACACTTGCGAACAGCACATGGAAAAAATTAGCTCCTACTTTTTGCCGTGCGACCTACTATTTCTCTCATTCCTGTGTAGGTGGTAGACAGTAAAATATTCAGGCAGACGACGCGAATACTCTTCCCGCTCATTTTGCGTCTTCTATAGCAAAGACTATTGAATTATTTTTTAGGCATGCCAACTAATTATTTTATTTATCGCGAGAGCTAGCTTGGGGGAACCAGCACGAAACATATTAAAATCTTTTCCGAATAATAATCATACACAATTTAAATAAAGCATAATTAATAAACAATAGTATTTACAGCAGCCGTTCGCACTACATTCGTCTTTCTCTACGTGCGTTCACCCTCATACATCTAGCCATTCCTTCCTCTCATGCCGTTCTAGACTGTGTTCTTGGATCTCTGCTTATCAGAAGGCAGAAACGTTCTGTTAAAAAAAATATTTTTTTCCAAAAATTGGCAGCCCGCATCTCGTGGTCGTGCGGTAGCGTTCTCGCTTCCCACGCCCGGGTTCCCGGGTTCGATTCCCGGCGGGGTCAGGGATTTTCTCTGCCTCGTGATGGCTGGGTGTTGTGTGCTGTCCTTAGGTTAGTTAGGTTTAAGTAGTTCTAAGTTCTAGGGGACTTATGACCACAGCAGTTGAGTCCCATAGTGCTCAGAGCCATTTGAACCAAAAATTGGCATTGTTTTGAACAGCAGGGCGTAATGTGAAACTATTCTGTCTCAGTACTCAATATTCCTCTCATTCGTAAGTGACCACTCTTTTGCAACCAGTTTATGAGCACAAGATATATTGATACAAAATTTTAGATAGGCAGGTTGTGCAACTAGAATGAGATCTAACGGATAGGCCGCTGTTGGATGCCGCACGACTGATAGTAACCGTGTCGAAATGTTTTATTTGAAGGTACTTAAACATTTGGGTGCGTATATTTGACCTAAAACCCTGAAATTGTAGCTCTTAAAATTCTATTCAGGAACGCTTTTTTCCTAGTACGAACATTTTATATTCCGAAATAGATTAAAGACAACAATGGTTCTTTCTCTTATTGATTTTCATTCCGTTATCTTTCCTCAGTCTCCCACCTGCATACTTATTCCTGCATGGTTTTCTCACTTAAGCTTAGTTCACCTTCTATGATGTACCTACTAAAAGATTTCTTTTACGATTTTGATATCTTCAATGGATCCTCCTCCAGATATCATGTAAACTAAAATAATGAATGTTTGTTTCAAGAGCAAGGTATAGTTCAGCGTGAATAAACATTATATAACAGGTGTGGTCAAACAAAAAATCTTTTACAGCATCATATTTGTAAGCCCTATCTTCGTAATAATTTCACTTACAAACAACAAGACTGTCAGATCGTTTTAGGACATTTATAGAGGGTGATTCGAACGAAATTTAAGCCATACACATACACATACGCAAAAAAGTTCATGTCTTAAATGGCTCCATTGAGGTTATCTTCTTCTTTATGGTAACAGTTTAAAAGAGAACGAGTTAGGTTATCATTTGTTAGATTATTCTGCTTGTTCAAGACATCTTCGAGGTTTTTTAACTATATCATAATCTGCGTGATCTATTTAAATACCTACCCAGAAAAAAGAAATACATCCTCAAAGGAATGTGTTCAATGGCACCAGTGTACAATATGTGCGACTGAGTTGAGCTGGTGATAAGAGATTCATCTGACATGGTCATATGCGATCAAATGGTGCCCTGTAGGCCTGTCTGTGCCCCTCCTGTTTTGACTCTGTAGCTGAGTTTGGTGCTGAACAGTGCCTCCAATATTCACTCTAGAGTACAGCTAAGTCTCATCGACGAGTAAGTACTCCTGTCTGTTGAACAGCTTCGATCAATTCAACGAACCCGGTAGAAGCCGGATGGTCATATCGATGGTTATAATGTATCGGTGGTGTGTGCCTGCTTCCAGCAGTGGTCAGTGGAACATTCCCACACCTGCAGACCAGGTTCTGGACGTCCGCGTAGTACACACGCACGATGAAGTCCAAGAATGTTTCGAGCAGCAGTGGCCGACTGACAGAGAACATGCTGCACCTGCTGTACCATTAGGGTTCATTGGGAATGATCTGCTTGTGGCAGGACTGAGGTCACATGTGCCTCTGGCCAGATTATCATTGACGACACGACGCCACCAAACATGGCTTGTCTGGTGTCGTCGAAGAGTTGACTGGAGAATATCGCTGGTGGATTTGGTAATTGACTCGTACCATTAATAATTGGTGCACCAGATATAGCGTTCCCACGAATAAATAATATAAGTCTTCAATGATGAGGACAGGTTCTGTCTGCTTGCTAGTGTAGGACCTACAGGCATGACATAGACCTGGTGACCTGCCCATCCCAGCGTGCATTTGTCCACGACACACAGGTTCCATTCCAGGCTTCATGGTGCGTGGGGGCCATCTGTTACAACTCGCGGTCTCATTTTGGGTTTCTGCAGGTTAAAGTGATAAGGCTGTCATCCCTGTGCTAATGCCATTTCTTTCACAGGAAGGTGATGTGCTTTTTCAGCACAATGCAAGAAAAGAAACGGCTCTTCGTGGTGTACAACAACTTCCCCGTCCAGAAAGATCGTCAGATTTCTTTCCAATTGAACACGTATGGGTCATGAAGAAGCGGGAATTTGTTCTATGACACCTACATAAGCCATTGTGAAAACGCAACGAAAGGTGCAGCATACTTTGCGTAGTCTGCCGTAGGATACCATTCAGTAGCTTTATGACTGTCTGCATGCCAGAATACACGCCTACGTTGCCGCCAGAAGTACACTGTGTACTTATGCGACTGTCTGGACTCCCTTTACTGTGACATATGTGTTTCAATTGTTCGAAATTCATCACCTTATCGTTCACTGATGATCTACCTGTCAACTCACCTGTCGGTAAAATACATGTCTTTGAGGGTGTCGCATTTTTTTGGGTAGCGTCGTTTTGGCTTTAACACGTTGCTGTTAACCTATTTCTTTGTTAATCCGTTACTTCAAATGCTGGAATGTCAAACTTAGAATGTCAGATATTTTATTCACTGGCTGGTTTCCTCGAACAGTAGTTAGAACTGGAGTCGCTGGTTGACTCGATAGCGCTGTTTCCTGGCACCGCTCAATTACTGATAATGAATGTCAAATACCTGACCTTGTACTCGTCGTGTAAGCACACCTTTATGATTGTGATTTGTAGTTCTCTTGTCTCATCTGTCGTCACTATGTTGTGCAGGCCAAGGATGGGTCGGCTGGAGGAACGACACCCGCGGAGGGCAGCCCGTCGAGATTAAGTTCGAGTTCGACAAGGTTCGTGAGTTCAACGCCGTGCACATATTTTGCAACAACCAGTTCACGAGGGATGTGCAGGTGAGTGCGTGAACATACCTGAACTACCTACATTGCATTACCCGCTGTAAGTCGCTTCCTGTCTCTGAATTCTTGCGACACTTTGCGTTGCGCGAGCGCCAGGCGACGCGCTTTGTCGACTCAGAGATGACAGTCAAGTCGTCCTGGGTTCCAGTGCAGGTGTTCTCGGAGGCGAACGTGCTGTTCAGCGTGGGCGGCAAGATCTACGAAGGCGAGCCCATCACCTTCACGTACATGGAGGACCGTATCTTCGAGAACTCGCGCAACATCACCATCAAGCTGCATCATCGCGTGGGCCGCTTCGTGAAACTCCGGCTGCACTTCGCCAACAGGTGGATCATGATCAGCGAAGTTTCTTTTGACTCTGGTGAGTAACTCTTACACATGCGCCATAGTAAATGTCTACTCCAAACGCTCCCATGCACACATCAACAAAAGTTTTACCTCATCCCGATATGTCGTGCAGGTGTGTTGCTATTGTGACAGTCCCCATGCCTGGCATTGTTTGGAAATTACCATCAGCACAACCTATGCGTAGACCACCAGACTTCAGCGAAGCGCAGCATTTCACTTGAAATTAAGCACCAGCAGAGACGCATTAGAGGCGTCTGTGGCACAGCGAAGTGAACGTCTATCACGCCAGGGAGGACAGTGGCGACCAATGATCAGGTTCGCATCACCATGTTAAGCGCAATAGCCTTGTGAAACAGGGAAGTTGTTCAACGTATGACCCTGCATCAAAGTTACATTCCTTCAGAACGTAGAATTGACAGCGCCAGAAACAAAAAACTGTATTCTACCCCTGTGAAGCATAAACGTTAATCTTCAGTCAATGACGCACGACGTTCAGAGAAAAGTTTTCGGCCGCAAAGCAGCAGAATGTGAAAGTCACGTGGAGGTTGCTAAAAACCAGGCTGAAAGAAATGAACCTTTGCAAAGCCCATAAAATCTCCACCCGCAGAAGACAAGCCCCCCCCCCCCCATAGCTCTGCAGTGTGGAGATAGCCGTCATTTGAAGGCGCAGCCTAAAGAGTGGTTACTACCTGTTTCAAAAACGTCAGTCGACATCAAATGTTCGGAAAACGTTAACAGTCGCTAGGTAAATTCATATGGGAAATATTCGAGAAGTGTCCTGATAATTTAAATTCTGTAATCAAATTGTGAAAAATATGTTTTAACAGGTGCACTCTACGACAGAGAAAATGACGTACCATCGAAGGAATTATCTGAATAGGACGAAACCGGTAGACGTGATGTACATATGCAGACAAACTGATGATTACAAGTTCAAAAACGTTGGATTATTTATTCAAGAGAACACACTTCAGAAACTGAGCAACTCAATAACGTGTTGGTCCACCTCTGCCACTTACGCCGGCAGTTATTCGTATTCGGATTGACTGAGTTGTAGGGCGTCCTCCAGAGGGATGTCGTGCCAAATTGTTTGTAAGGTTGAGCTGTAAGGATGCCGTGGATGACAAGAAGAAGGGCTCTGCTTTGAAAAGAAATGGCAACGCAGAACATCACTGGTAGATGTCGGGCAGTATGGCGGGCGTCAGTCGTTTTGGTATTCCACCACAGTCAGGACGCATCTACAGGTAAGTCATTGCTGGTCATCGGGGTTCAGTTAGAAGCGGGATTCACCACTGAAAACCATTCAACTCCATTCAATGAGATAGCAGGCCGACGACGTCAATGGAGACGCCCTGATCAGCGTGGAATATTAATATGTGGTGCGGATATGATGTGGTGCGGACATGTAATCGCTTTCAGTTGACAGCTAGCGCTGAGGACTTACGCTGCACAGGCTGTGCACTTTGACAGGTGCACAGGATTACAGATACCTATGATTTTTAAGTCAAAGGAACCGTGATTCGAGTGTTTCAGAACTGAATTCCGTGTTCGAGGAGGTTTCACGACGTCGTGTAGCCAATCAGCTTGTTGGGAGACGATTGCATGCTGCGAATTTGTATTCCCAACGACTATGGCCACGATCGCGTCGTACACCAAACACCATGGACAGCGTTACAGATCGACAAGAAATAATGCAGAGTGGGCGTCCCAGGACTGAGGCCGGGGGTTGTTTAAGGACGAAACTCGGGTCTGTTTGTACCCTGATTATCGCAGACAACGTGTTTGGAGACAACTCGGTGATATCGAACGACTCCAACACCGCTCTCAAATGTGCAACAGGATAGTGGTGCTGTAATGTTCTGTGGTGACGTTACATTGAGCCACCGTACAGCTGTACACCTCTCGAGTATGTTGAGGACACTCTCACTGCTCTACGGTACAGGGACGAAATTCTGCAGTGAATACTTGGACCAAATCGCCCAGATGTTGGTGACAATTTCATCTTGATGGAAGATCACTCACCTGTTCTCGTAAACATGTTCCTTCAGAGGAATAAGGTTGCCTACCTCTTCGCCAGACATAAACCCAAACGAACTTCCGTAGCACTGACCGAAACGATCTGCGTTTGGACGTCGACAACGACAATGTATTCTGCGCGACTTACTCAGAATCATTATTGAAGAGTGGGACAGTTTGGAGCAGGGCTGGTTTGAAGATGTCATCAATGTGCACGATGGATTAGACCCGGAATTCTACCAAGGGGCCAATCCATCACGTATTGACGTCACTCGGGAGTGCTGTGTAAAACACCCCATCGGAAACAGAAGATTCTATCGTCGTACAAATGTTTCTTTCTTGGTTTAGTGATATGGACACATTGCAAAGGAATATAAACCCATGCTTCAGGGCCAATTTTTTGTTTTCTGTGCCATGAATTTCGAAATAAAGGGGTGATGTAAGACTTTGGCTGATGTACTTACCGCACATGAGGTTCTTTCAAATAAAAACTATCTTTACGCTCGCTTAAATGAGCTTGTAACAACCAGTTACTGTGTCTCCTTAAACATTTTCAAGCAAAGTAACAAGCTTCATTGTGTTAATTACATGTAAACTTGAGCTAACGATTGCATCAAAAGGGCATAGCTTGTTTGCTGCAGAATTTTACAAAACTCAAAGAAAAAATAGTTATTTAGAACAACAATCTATGTTTTCCACCGAAAGATTTCAATCACGATATAAGGAGAGGTCATATCTAACGCAACGCGACTTGAAATGTCGGTAAGGTTTCAGATATTCTACCCACCTTGCCCCATCCTTTTTATCCTGTATATCACAGTTTAATTATGCTGACAATCCAAAATACACTCACGAGAAAATGAAGCAGTGGTATGTATCTAGTAGCGTGAAACATCACCTATCGCCCTTATTAGGGTGACGATTCGTCATCACCTGATCTCCAAATGCCACAGAAAGCATCGGACAATCCAAAACGGAAAGAGATTCATCGGAACTGTGTCCAAAGTCCACACAACTTACTCCATGGTATGTCATATGCAATCAAAAGAACAAAAGTAAGGTAATTTGATACATTTCTGAAGCGTTTGGGGGATCTAGTTCGTTTTCTGTTGAAGGTACTTGTTGCTCTCAGAGTGCTGTAGACGGACATCGATAGAGTTGTTGACCAGTAGAAGGTAATAACACATCTGTCAAGGGGCCCATTTCAAACCGTGTCATCACCTCGAACACGCTTGCATCTCCTGCCCAGGCGGTGCCCTGTTGGTAAGCGCTATACACAGCGTCATGTTATGTTTGTCAGGGAACTAAGTACCCTGCCATCAGCATGTATGTAGAACGTGACGGCTAAGTCTACTTGACCGTTTCCATGCGTTGGACGTGTAATGATGTTACCGCGCTCGTGCAAATCCCTTTACCCTTCGAAGCACAGTTGACGAAGATACACGTAAGGATCGAAGACTTCTGCACTTCATAAGTGTGGTGTCACAGCCAGACACCACACGTGCTAGGTGGTAGCTTAAATCGGCCGCGGTCCTGTAGTACATGTCGGACCCGCGTGTCGCCACTGTGTGATCGCAAACCTAGCGCCACCACAAGGCAGGTCTCGAGAGACTGACTCGAACTCACCCCAGTTGTACGGACGACAGAGCTAGCGACTAGACGTACGAAGCCTTTCTCTCTCATTAGCCGAGAGACAGAATAGCCTTCAGCTAAGTTAATGGCTACGAACTAGCAAGGCGCCATTAGCCTTACAGTTATTGTAATTAAAGTCTCCTTTGTGCGATGTACAAGAAGAAATTAAAGATAAGTATATGAGAAACTCCGTTCTTTTCTTCATAGCATTAATTACGTATCCTGTTCCAGTACTTCACGCCCGTCTGCGTTAGTCTCGCGTGCCCTTTAAGCCACCTCTATTTACAAGGTGTTGGCCCAGCTGCCGCCACATCAATAAGGATGAAGTTTTTGTGGATGATCTAGATCTTCATTGGTTGCTCTAGTCCATTACTGAACTGCCAACGGATTGCTGCACAGTGTCTCAACCACTGGTTATTACTATCCATTATAATCCTCACCGACCCCTGACATCGCCATTTCCCTAAGAAACCTGTCTCCGGTTTTGGGATTGTCTACCAAAACTGAAGCTACTCGTGTGCTCCTATTAAGCATGTTATTTATGTCATTCATAATGAAATAAAGTATCGTTTTAAAATAATTTTCTGTAGTTATCTTATTTAAATCAAAGCCATAGTTCTTTCTTTCTAGGACACTGCGGTAGTTTTATATAACATTGTCGGAGAACAGCGATATTGTTGTGATAAAATGATTTAAAAGCAGTCTTGTTCCCACCCGTTATTAACTTCTGACCGGTTTCGGCCTTTCAATTACGGGCCATCATCAGAGTTTGCACCACCTGGATGACGGTGATGGCGGCGCCTGACCCGCTGTTGATGCCTCAGTCACTGTTACTGATCAGTCACTCTGATGATGTGATGATGGCCCGTAATTAAAAGGCCGAAACCAGTCAGAAGTTAATATCGGCTGCTTTTAAATAATTTTAACAGTGAGGTAGGTTTGTGTGTCGCAGCTAATGACGATGTGTCCTGCGTTGCAGTGATAGCGCACGGCAACTTCTCTGAGGAGGTGCTGCCCGCGCAGGACGCCCCGGCGCAAGACGTGTTCATCGAGAGGGACCAGCAGCACGCCGGGGGACGCCCTGGTGAGTACGACTCGTCCCTGTAGCACCGGTACCTAGCTGTTTCTGTACTCGTACGCCCGCAGCTCCCACTGTCCACTGCAGAAGGACTCAGCACTCAGAATACTGGTTCACTGGGCTCACACCCTCTCCGGCACGGAAAAGCTCACCAGTCAACTGGAACACTTTGTTTTCTGTAAGAAGTGCTATACGTTGCACAGAGATTTGGTGAGGAGAATGTCAGATACCAACTGCACCGCTGGGGACGATGAAACGTTGTGATTAGTGCGATTCTTCCATAATGTTGCACGTTATCCGTAAACCTTCAACGTTATTGTGACCTTTCATAGCTTTGATTGCTGATAATCACATGACACCAGTACCTATGAGTTTTAATTTGTACACAACAGCACTGAAGATGATCATTATGTGATTGAAAATCGATTTTGCTGTCAATAAACCATCTAAATTAGGGCCAACGCTGACTTTCCTTCTAATTTCACTACATCGTGTCCCTCATTTGGTGGCTGTTCTTTCCTATGCTAAAGGTAGATTTCGTGACAATGCTGTAAGAATATGTGCTTATTTTTTCCAGAGAAGAATCAGCAATTTCAGTTCGCAATAGCTGTTTATTTTAATCTTCTCATCTGTGCACACACATTTTTACAAATGAAACGTGATGCTCACCGGAATTAAGGAAAACGTGGGAGGACCCACCAATATACCTTCCTTTTCACACAACCTGTTCATTTAATAGTATATAAGCATAAATTTTGTTTTCTTTTCACAGAATGAACAAATCTGCAAATTCTTTCGACCTTACACCTTAAGATGAATAAACTTATGCAAAACAAATCGAAACAACAAACAGTATGACAGAAATTTCTAGACGGCTGGATTGGATCCCGCCCGTTATCTGTAAAACAACGGTGTTCATTACCGTACTGGACACAGTACGGTAATGCCCTTCTGCAACACATGAAAACTATAAAGCACCATTGGTGACAAAAGTAATTCAGTAACTCAGAACAGATGACGTAACTTTCAATTCGAAAGCTGTATGTCGAGAGGTTCAGGGTTAAGGTGCGCAACTGTGCTTAAAGGTTGAAGAACTTAGAAAACAATATGACAATGATAAGGAGTACTTCAAAGCAAACAACCTCTTACTTTCAATCGGCAACCAAGGTGCGACTGGATCCCAAATCGTCCCTTTTGACTATCTTATTTTCCTTAAAGCCCTGGTGACAGTTGGCTGTTAATATTTCCAAAGTTAAATGGTTCAAATGGCTCTGAGCACTATGGGACTGAACTACTGAGGTCATCAGTCCCCTAGAACTTAGAACTACTTAAACCTAACTAACCTAAGGACATCACACACATCCGTGCCCGAGGCAGGATTCGAACCTGCGACCATAGCGGTCGTTCGGTTCCAGTCGGTAGCGTCTAGAAACGCACGGCCACCAGCAGCCGGCTATTCGATAGTAGGAAAAGGAAGAGATGGAAAAGCAGTAGGTTAATAAGCAATGGGGGAAGGAATGAAAGAGGAAGCCGCTTGGTAGAACTATGAACAGAGCATAATTTAATCGTAGCTAACACTTGGTTTAAGAATCATGAAAGAAGGTTGTATACATGGATGAAGCCTGAAGATACTGGAAGGTGTCAGATAGATTATATAATGGTAATACAGAGATTTAGGAACCAGGTGTTAAACTGTAAGACATTTCCAGTGGCAAATGTAGATTTTGCTACAATCTCTTGGTTATGAACTGTAGACTAAAACTGAAGAAACTGCACAAAAGGTGTAAATTTAAGGAGATCGGATCTGGATAAACTGCAAGAACCAGAGGTTGTAAAGAGTTTCAGAGAGACTATTAGGGAACGATTGACAAGAACAGGGGAAAGAAATACAAGGAAGAAGACTGGGTAACTCTGAGAAATGAAATACTGAAGGCAGCAGACGATCACGTAGGTAAACAGACAGGGGCTAGTAGAAATCCTTGGGTAACAGAAGAAATATTGAATTTAACTGATGAAAGAAGAAAATATAAAAATACAGTAAATGTAGCAGCGGAAAGGAAAATAAACGTGAAAAACATGAGAGCGGCAGAAATTGCAAAATGGTTAAGCAGTAATGGCTAGAGGAAAAATGTAAGGATGTAGTCGATAATATCAGTTGGGGTAAGATAGCTACTGCCTACAGAGAAATAAAGAGACATTTTGAGAAAAGATAACCACTTGTATGAATATCAAAAGTTCAGATTTAAAATCAGTTGTAAGCAAAGATGTGAAACCAGAAAGATGGAAGGAGTACATAGAGGGTGTATACAAGGGCGTTGTACTTGAGGACGATATTATGGAACTGGAAGAGAACGTATCTGTAGATGAAATAGGAGATATGATACTGCGTGAAGAGTTTGACAGGACACTGAATGACCTAAGTCGCAACAAGGCCCCAGAAGTAGACAGCTTTCCGTTAGAGCTACTGATAGCCTTGAGAGAGCCACTCCTGATAAAACTCTACCATTTGGCGAGGAAGATGTATGCGACAGGCAAAATAGACTTCAAGAAGAATATAATAATTCCAATCCCAAAGAAAGCAGATGTTGACAGGTGTGAAAATTACCGAACTATCAGTTAAATAAGTCACGGCTGCAAAATACTAACACGAATTCCTTACAGACGAATGGAAATACTGGTAGAAGCCGACCTCGGGGAATATCAGTTAGGACTCCGTAGAAATGTTGGAACACGTGAGGCAATACTGACCCTACGACTTATCTTAGAAAGTAGGTTAAGGAAAGGCAAACCTACTTCTCTAGCATTTGTAGACTTAGAGAAGGCTTTTGACAATGTTGACTGGAATACTCTCTTTCAAAATCTGAAGACGGCAGTGGTCAAAACAGGGAGCGAAAGGCTGTTTACAATTTGTACAGAAACTAGATGGCAGTTATAAGACTCGAGGGGCATGAAAGGGAAGTAGTGGTTGGGAAGGGAGTGAGACAGGGTTGAATCCTATCCCCGGCGTTATTCAATCTGTATACTGAGCAAGCAGTAAAGGAAACAAAAGAAAACTTCGGAGTAAGAATTAAAATCCATGGAGAAGAAATAAAAACTTTGAGGTTCGCCGATGACATTGTAATTCTGTCAGAGACAGCAAAGGACTTGGAAGACCAGTTGAACGGAATGGACAGTGTCTTGAAAGGAGGATATAAGATGAACATCAAGAAGAGAAAAACGAGGATAATGGGCGATTCTGAGGGAATTAGATTAGGAAACGAGACACTTAAATTGATAGATGCGTTTTGCTATTTAGGGAGCAAAATAACTGTAGAGAGGATATAAAAAGTAGACTGGCAATTTCAAGGAAAGCGTATCTGAAGAAGAGATATTTTTAAGTTCGAATATAGATTTAAGTGTCAGGAAGTCGTTTCCTAAAGAGTTTGCATGGAGTGTAGCCAGGTATGGAAGGAAACATGGACGATAAATAGTTTAGATAGGAAGAAAATAGAATCTTTCGAAATGTGGTGCTACAGAAGAATGCTCAAGATTAGGTTGGTAGATCACGTAACTAATGAGGAGGTACTGAACAGAATTGGGGAGAAGAGGAATTTGTGTCACAACTTGACTAGAAGAAGGGATCGGTTGATAGGACACATTCTGAGGCATGAAGGGATCACCAATTTAATGCTGGAAGGAAGCGTGGAGACTAAAAATCGTAGAGGGAGACGAAGAGATGAATACACTAAGTAGATTCAGAAGGATGTAGGTTGCAGTAGGTACTTGGAAACGAAGCAGATTGGACAGGATAGCACAGCATGGAGAGCTGCATCAAATCAGCCTATGGACTGAAGCCCCCAAAATCCCGTTATTTCAGAAAATCTGTTCCATTATCGATGGTAAAATTAATAAAACTACAAATGGAGACAGATAGTCTGTTTTCAGATGACAATGAAGAATAGAATTATTGTATTTTCATTGCAAATCATATACTTTTTGAATTGTGACTGCTAAATTTCATGATGTAGGATCGGTACCTGATAACATATCGAAACTCCTACACAAGAATGTATTTACGGAACAATTGTACTTTTTATTTGACTGTCAGAAATCTCAGTGAGCATCCACAATAAGAACTAGTAATTTAGGTAGGGACATCCGCTCAAGTCTTGCTAAATTTAGAGTAGTATCGAGCAGTTCATTACATGAGAAGAAGTTCCGATGGGGCTAGGTGATATCTAATGAATCAGTTGTAAGCACCATGTCTCCTTGACAAGAATGGTGCGGGATCAGTTACCGACATTTCGCTACTGAATTTCGCTTAGGCAGCAGTTCACATCCGTCTTACTTCCGATTACGGGTCTTACGTGACTAAAGCCCATGCCAGGTGTAGTAAGATTTACAGTAAACTCACTTGCTTACTGATGTGACAGCCCCCAAGCGGGCTCCGCCGACGGCTGTGCTTCTTCCCTGAAGGGAGCTTGGCGTGTTTCTGTGTGGTAGTTCCGGTGCCACTTCGTCGTGGCTTTCTCTGAATGCTATCTGCGTTGGGCAGTCAGCAGTCTGTCGGCGTCTGACGTCACAGCCTGGAGTGCTGGTGCTCACGGCAAGCGAGGCCGCGCTAGGAAGGCATTCGGCTGGAACATAACCTCGAAGTCTCTCTTAGTTAAGGCACATGTCTCCAAGTCGACCGAAGAAAACCTCATTGTTTTAGTAGGTGCTAATACGGGAGAGTCGCTGTTACATGTTGAGAAAATTGTACTGGAAACGGACATTATTCCATGACACACTGACCCTACAGCTTAGACCATGCGACAGCTGCGACAGATTTGTGATGCGAGCTAGGTGTCCCCGCTCCCCGTTAACCAATAAAGCATAACTCAGTTGCCCGTGCGACCACACTGGCCCTACATCGCTGCTGGCTACACATTGACTGCTACAGTATTCGATAGTATCGATTAAAAACCGTCTTGGTTGCAATTTTAGTTTTTTATTTTTCAACGACGCGTTTCGCCTTATTTAGGCATCTTCAGGTTATCTTTTCTAGATGAAAAATAAAAAAAATAAAAATAAAAAAATAAAATAAAATAAAATTGCAACCAAGACTGTTTTTAACCGATACTGTGAAGCACTGGATTGTAACAATGTCTACAGTAAACGATAGTTGGAGCTTTAAGAGTGACAACTATTTATTTACAGCTCTTACAAAATATATACGTGTTTCAAAGTTTTACTGACCTTCAAAGTAGTCACCAGCATTGTGCATATCCCGTCACCAGCGATGTGGAAGTCGTAGGATACTCTTAGCAGTGCCAGTTGTGTTGACAGTTCGAGCGGCGCGGTCTGTTGCCCGACGAATTTGTAGCAGTTCTGAAGTGAATACCGTGAAGTGTTTCCTTTGGTTTAGAAATCGAGTTGAACTCACGAGGACTTGAGTGAGGGGAGTGCAGTAGGTGGTATGACACTTAGCAGCCCCATCAGCCAAACAAATCAGTAACAGCTTGCACTATACCTGCTTGAGCATTGTCAGGTCCAGCAGAAAGTGTCATCACGTCTGTCTCTAAGCTGGTCGTAGGTTGTGTTCCAAACTTAACAGCATAGAGACAGAAGTTATGACATTTTCTGCAGGAGTTGACCATCATTTAGCAGGACAAGGCTCAAGCACGTACATTGCAACTTGTTACTGATTTGTTTGACTGATGGACCTAATAAATGCTCTGGCACCTACTCCAGTCCCCTGACTAAAGCCCTCGTGAGTTCGATTTCTAAACTGAAGGAAACGCTTCACGACATTCGCTTCAGAACTGCTACAAATTCATCAGGAAATAGACCACGCCGCTCTGTCAACACAACTGGCTCATCGCTGGCAACGGGTTATACTCAATGCTGGTGACTGCTTTGAAGGTCAGTAAAACTTTGAAACACGTATCTATTTTGTGCGAGCTGTAAATAAATTGTTGCCACTATTAAAGTTCCAACCCTCGTATTTAGCCGTTTTTATTGAAGAAGCGAGCTCAGGTACTTCATGAATTGCAAAGGTATAGCACAAGCTGTAGACTAATTATCTAAAATTTTCACCAATAAAAATGGACGCATAATGAGTAAGAAACATATTTTCTGAATTGGTCAAACATTAGTCTTCGTTATGCTAACATTTATTAACAGCAACAGCGACAGACTTCGTAGTTCCTGTTACAACAAAATTAGTATTAATTAGTCTCCTCATACGTGTTGTCATCAAACCTACAAAATCTTCTTAACTGTCCATTACGGCTATCTTTGGAAGACAAAAATACGTAGAAAAACAAAATTTTGCATACATTATTAATAAATTAACATACAAATAGCACGTGTTTAAAATAATATGCTATGACACTTTCTCATTTGTCACATATTGCTTACAAAACTGCTCAAAAGTCTTCTAAATTTTAAAATTCTAGCGTCTCCTACTAACACTGATTCTTTGACATATAGTTTTCGTTAAATGCTATGTATAACAGGTTTTACACCCATATTGTATTGTTCATGTTCGTTTGATTTCGCTTATTGTATTACAGAAGAACCTACAAAGTACCGTGAAATTAACAAAAATCATCTGTGATACTCTCATTACATTTGCATGTCGGTTAAGTTACTGAAATTTTTTCGGGCTGCCATTCGGGTGGCTCTGTTCAGATTCCGAGACGTTTCGATGAGTGTCATTCTCTGTTATACATCATATCTTAATTCATGGTGTCCGAGGAGGTATAGTATTCACCGATATGACACGAACTATCACTCGAACTAAAATAAAAAAAAAAAAACAGTAAACATGGCCTCTGGAAAGCATACCTTAAAAGCTATGACCACTTTTTTATCTTCGATACCGTGAAACAAATCTTAACAGCTAAGAGCACTTGTTCATGTTAACTACTGTGAAAGGCATTTCTTCTACTGAACAACTGCTTATAGCTCTTGAATTATGCGTTTTAGAGCCATTGTTTACTAGACACTTCTACTTCAGATGGTCGTACCCGGAGGACTGGTGTACTGAGAATAAACGGCACACCTGCTTAAAACAGCTGAGCAAATGCGACACTGCAGAACGTTGTCTTGGCAGCGGTCATTCTACGGAATATACCGACACGAAGATTCTGGCATGTACTTCCAGCTATTGCAGTAGAGTTATTGAGGAAACTGTTGAAATTAAATTAGCAAGTAACCTTACAAAAAGGCACAGTGGTTTATGTTCAATTCCTGCTTGGAACAGTGCTCTCTCCCCTGTCAGAAAACAGAGGGACGAAGGTTATACTACCTCTCTCGTTCGTTATTAATTTCGCTATCGAGAAATTTTGACACCGGTCATCTTTGGTTTTGATGGCGCTAGTGCTTACAGCTGTTTACAGCTTTTACCTTTCCGCAGTTTCTCAGAAAACCGAGGTATTAAATTTCGTTGCATAGCCCTCCCTTACTTGCTGCAGTTTTGCCTCGAAAATGGTAAGGTGTGCTGCTGCCGAAATGTCGGCGGTTGTTGACGACGTCATTCGTAAGTTATTTGAAACTCAGGTCTCACAAGTCGCTCGAAATCTAGATTCAGTGGACTAGGTTTATATTGCTAGTGTTGAACACATCCCTGTCTGTGCTTTTATCAATTTGACCTCCTGATATATGATATTTTGCAACTTGATACCCCTCATCAATTTCGGATTTAGCTTTACCACTGTAATCTCCTTCGCACTGTGTAGCTGTTAACTTTCGACACGCCAGTGTACGTTTCACGTTCTTAACAGTGTTCTTGTTGTTGTGGTCTTCAGTACTCATACTGGTTTGATGCAGCTCTCCATGCTACTCTATCCTGTGCAAGCTTCTCCATCTCCCAGTTCCTACTGCAGCCTACATCCTTCTGAATCTACTTAGTGTATTCATCTCTTGGTCTCCCTCTACGATTTTTACCCCCCACGCTGCCCTCCAATACTAAATTGGTGATCCCTCGATGTCTCAGAACATGTCCTACCAACCAATCCCTCCTTCTAGTCAAGTTGTGCCAAAAACTCCTCTTCTCCCCAATTCTATTCAATACCCCCTCATTAGTTATGTGATCTACCCATCTAATCTTCTGCATTCTTCTGTAGCACCACATTTCGAAAGCTTCTATTCTCTTCTTGTCCAAACTATTTATCCTCCATGTTTCACTTCCATACATGGCTACACTCCATACAAATACTTTCAGAAACGAGTTCCTGACATTTAAATCTATACTCGATGTTAACAAATTTCCCTTCTTCAGAAACGCTTTTCTTGCCATTGCCAGTCTACATTTTATATCCTCTCTACGTCGACCACCATCAGTTGTTTTGCTCCCCAAATAGCAAAACTTATTTACTACTTTAAGTGTCTCATTTCCTAATCTAATTCCCTCAGCATCACCCGACTTAATTCGACTACATTCCATCATCCTCGTTTTGCTTTTGTCGATGTTCATCTTATACCCTCCTTTCAAGACACTGTCCATTCTCTTCAACTGCTCTTAAGAGTATAGCAAGTTAAACAACCGCCATGTCTGACGCACGTAAATAGACCAGAGTGAGGAGTGGTGCCTGCCTGCTTGCGCACAGTGTCGACGGCGACGGAGGAGGAGCACACGTACCTGGCGGTGATCGTGGGCGTGCTGATGGCCGTGGTGCTGCTGCTGGCGGCCGCCATCTACGTCATCGTGTCCCGCCACCGCCAGCGCAAGTGCTTCGCGTCGCCGCTGGCCGCCAAGTGGGCGCTGGCGTCTGCGCCGGGCAGCGCCTGCGGCACGCCGGGTGCGTCGCCCGACAAGGCCGCCTCCTGCGGGGGCGGCGGCGGTGGCGGCAGCTGCGGCGGCCGGGAGGCGGCCACGCTCGACCCTCTGCTCGTCGCCAGCGACTACCAGGAGCCCTACCACGCCGTCAAGTACGCGCCCTACTACAGCTACAGCAGCGTGCCCTTCGATGTGGACGGCGTCAGCGAGAAGGGCTTCGCGTCGCACAGTGGTAAGCGCCAGGTGTTCCTCCCACGACTAGTACCTGTAGAAATTGTCGCTCATAACAACTTGTGATGTGCAGCAGCAATTGTCAGTTAATACGTGCAGTGAGCATTCACTCACTGACAGAAAAATATCGGAATTACAAAAAAAAAAAAAAAAAAAAAAAAAAAAAAAAAATTCAAATCTGTGTGAAATTTTATGGGACTTAACTGCTAAGGTCATCAGTCCCTAAGCTTACACATTACTTAACCTAAATTATCCTAAGGACAAACACACATAGCCATGCCCGAAGGAGGATTCGAACCTCCGCCGGGATCAGTGGCACAGGCCATGACTGCAGCACCTTAGACCGCTCTAATCTCGCGCGACACAATTACAAAAGCTAATTAATGTAGAGTAATGAAATTTCGGGAATACATTAGTCTAGATAACGTATTTAAGTGATTAACGTTGCAAGATCACAGCACGAGATACGCCATTGCAAATGTGAAATACTGGTTCTTTAAAAACCGGTATAGCCTCCAGAACGTTGACTGTAAGTAAAGCAAAGGTGCATCCACTGTGTTGTATGGGTGCATGATGTCAATTTCTGTGGTGGGGTTCAATGTCTGTGGCACTTGGTCGTTCAGTACAAGGGACAGTTAACGCTGTTTGTGGATGACGCTGGAGTTAGTCGTACGATGATGTCCGATATGTGTTCGATTGGAGACACATCTGGTGATCGAGCAGACCAAGGCAACAAGAGCATGTTCGGTTACAAGCGTTACAAGCGCTACCCTGACGGAGGGCACTCTCTGGAATACTTTTCATGAATGACAGCGCGACAGGGCGAATCACCAAATTTACTTACTATTTTGCTGTCTGGACGTATGGAATAACCACGAAAGTGCTCCTGCTGTCGTACGAAATCGGAACCGAGACCATAACTCCACGTACAGGTCCTGTGTGTCTAGGACGAAGACAGGTCCCCGCCGGGCCTCCTGCAACCAACACCCCCCATCAATGGCACCGACGCAGAACTAGCTTTCATCAGAACACAACAGACTTCCACTCTGCCCTCTAAATAGCTCTCGTTTGACGCCACTTAAGTCGCACATGGCGGTGATTTTGGGTCAGTAGAATTCAGTCTACAGGGGCTGGCTGGAAGCAGATGCGTCGCACTGCAAATGCCGTACGACGCGCCAGAGCCATACGCCGAACACTATGGTCTTCCCTCTCGGTAGCGCCCCATGGTCTTTTTGCAACAGTTGATTCTCGTTACCATCGCTGCCAGCAGTCACGCACAGTGGCTACGTTCCTGCCAAGTTTCTCTGCAGTACAACAGAACGAATATCCAGCTTCTCCTAGCCCTGTTACTCGAACTCGTTCAAAGTCATGCTGATAATGGCCTTTAGTCGCCTTAAAGGCATTCTTGACTAACAACAACTCACCACACCCAATCTCAAAGGCAACTAACTCTCACGACCTTCACAGTGTGTATTTAAAGCAAAACTTATTTGCATCCTCCTAGTGACGCTACTAGTATTACTCTTAAGCGACTGACGTGAAATCTGAATACACGTCATCTTTCAGATGTAGAAACACTCCTACCATCTTTCATTTATGTCGCCCAACTCCTTCTTGCTGTTGTGATTTTTCCATCAGTATATTTCGCTGTTGTACAAAATGCATGTTTGACTCTCAGCTGCATTTTTATTTAAAACTGAAATATCGACCTTCTGTCACAGACCTCCTTCACGGACTCTATCCAAAGATACAAAAAAAAAAAGAATATGTATTATACAGGAAATGAAACAAAATCTTTTCCAAGAACGTGCAGAATATACACGAATACTTACAGGGTTAAAACAGTTCAGGTCACAACATCATATTTGTCATTACTTAAGTAATGGCCACGTCTCTTATCTAGAGCATGCCGTGAGTTCCAGTGTAACACACAGAACTGTTAAGGGCAAACATGCTGATAAAATGTGTACACAGATCGGTACTGAAGAGAGGATCAGAGGAGTAAGTGCTACAATTGTACAAAATCTTTACAAAGTATTTCCATCGTTTGGTAGAAAAATACCTCGACGATATGTTTCTTGCCGAATCCAGGGGACAGGGTCATGTTCGGCAAACATCTCTGGTATAGTTTAACATGTAAACAGAAAAACTAAGTCGCTATCCACATCGATCTTACAACGTTATGTAGAAATCATTATAAAACCCTAATGTTAAACAGTAGCATAATCCTTGCATACATTTTATGAAATTTTTATACACAAAAATCAACTACATCATAAATGAAATGAACATAGTATCCATAACATAAAAGCAAGTTAAAATACAGTGTTCAGATATAGACTGAAATGTCACTCAGCATTCATATGTACCTAATCGGCTACATTTACAGGAAAACATCATATGTAAATAAACTTTAGTTAATGTTCTTAATTAAAAGCCTAATATGTCAGTAATACTAATTCCTTAGAGAAGGGGGGGGGGGGTAAATAACCATAGCATGACTAGGCACGTCCCCAGATTTGGCTTTCAGGAATGTTGGGAACGCATGTGTATAATAGTGATTATTTACCACGAAAACACTTGGTAAAGATCTTTAACCAATTCCTCAATATTTTGTAGAATTGTAGCACTTACACTCTGATCTTTTCTTCAGTACTGCCCTGTTTACGCATGTTGTTATTATGTTTGCCTTCAAAAGTCCTGTATGTTATACTGGAATTCATGGCATGCTCTACATATGAGACGTGGACATTATTTAAGTAATGATGGATGTGATGAGGTGGCCTAAACAGTTTTAACCTTGTAAATATTTATGTATATTTTGCACTTCCTTGGATAAGTTTTTGTAACTTTGCCTGTATACTACTTTTTTGTATATCTGAGTACAATCCGTGAGGATGGTATATAACTGAAACCCGTCGATGTTTTGATTTTAAATTAAAAAGAAGCAGCTTATATAAGGGTAAAATATGCATTTTATACATTATTTTACGGCTGTTAATAGACACCTTCCAAAAATGCTCATTATTTCGGTGTTTCTACCAAGAAGTATCCGACACCTGACTTGGCGGATGCTCTTATTTATTCAACACGGTCACAGTGCAACCACTGACATACTTCTTAACCTGAACTGCCGAATCACGTACGTGTGAACCAGGGACCCCATCGTAATATATTCTAAAGCACTTACTTATATACACCTGGAGTTGTGTTTTGAGAGACGCAGAAATATCTTTTTGTAGACCGCTAGCACTCTGTGCTATAGAAAGAAGGCGCTTCGTATGCACTCTTTCTGTAACACGTAACTCCGGATATACACGACACGTAAATGGTCACCAAGCGAGGGTATGATATTTGAACGGTAGGTCAGGATTTTATGTCCCGTGGTGTACGAAAGCATTATGCGGTTCAAAACGCGGTATGGCCCATTAAACCATTATAATACACTGCAGTGCCAAAGAAACTGGTGCCGGGTGGTGTGGCCGTGCGGTTCGAGGCGCTTCAGTCTGGAACCACGTGACCGTTACGGTCGCAGGTTCGAATCCTGCCTCGGACATGGATGTGTGTGATGTCCTTAGGTTAGTTAGGTTTAAGTAGTTCTAAGTTCTGATGACCACAAATGTTAAGTCCCATAGTGCTCAGAGCCATTTGAGCCAAAGAAACTGGTATAGGCATGCATATTCAAATAAAGAGTACGTAAACAGACAGAATACGACGCTGTGGTCGGCAACGCCTATATAAGGCAAAGTCTCTGGCACAGTTGATACATCGGTTACTGCTGCTGCAATGGTAGGTTACCAAGATTTAAGTGAGTTTGAACGTGGTTTTATAGTCGGCCTCAAGCGATGGAGCACAGCATACCTGAGGTGGCAATGAAGTGGGGATTTTCCCGTTTGACCATTTCACGAGTGTACCGTGAATATGAGAAATCCGGTAAAACATCAAATCTCCGACATCGCTGCAGCCGGATAAAGATCCTGCAAGAACGGGACCAACAACGACTGAAGAGAGTCGTTCAAAGTGACAGAATTGCAAACCCTCAGCAAACTGCTGCAGATATCAGTGATAGGCCATCAACAACCGTCAGCGTGCGAAGAATTCAACGAAACATCATCGATATGAGCATTCGGAGCCGAAGGCCCACTCATTTACCCTTGATAGCGGCACGACAGAATGCTTTAGACCTCGCCTGGGCCCATCAACACCGACATTGGACTGTTGATGATTGGAAACACATTACCTGGTCGGATGAGTTTCGTTTCAGATTGTATCGAGCGGATGGACATGTACAGGAATGGAGACAACTTCATGAATCCATGGACCCTGCGTGTTAGCAGGGGACGGTGCAAGCTGGTGGAGTCTCTGTAATGGTGCGAGGCGTGTGCAGTTGGAGTGATGTGGGACCCCTGACACGTCCAGATAAGACAGGTGGAACGTATGTAAGCATCCTGTCTGATCACCGGCATCCATTCGCGTCCGTTGTGCATTCCGACGGACTTGGACAGTTTCAGCAGGACAATGCGACGCCCCACACGTCCAGAATTGCTGCAGAATGGTTCCAGGTACACTCTCCCCAGACATGAACGTTATCGAGTATATCTTGGATGCCCTGCAATGTGCTGTTCAGAAGAGATGCACCGCCTCGTACTCTTCGGGATTCATGGTGTCAATTCCCTCCAGCACTACGTCAAACATTAATCGAGTCCATGCCACGTCGTGTTACGACACCTCTGAGTGTTCGCAGGGGCCCTACACGATATTAGGCAGGTGTACTAGTTTCTTTGCCTCTTTAGTGTAAATACTTCTGTAATGTCGCCCACTTAGTACCCGTTAGGTTTTACTTGGTTTTGAGACCCACACTGTACATGAATCACTTGCACAGAGAGGTTCCCGCCCCTCACTGAGTCTTGTGCCTTCCACAGAGAGCGGCCCCGACTACGCCGTCCCGGACACGGGTCTTCGGCCGCCCCCAACGCCCCCGGCGATCTCGCTGTCGGATGACGTCGGCAGCATCTTCTCCAGAGGCAGCAGGACCCTCTCCAGGGCCAAGAAGGTGAGTGCCCCACAACGACGGATTCCCTAGCTGTATCGCACAGAGCAAAATTCAGAAACTGTATTTCCTATCCAGCTACATTCAGCTGACTTATTCATCCTTTGTTGACCACTGAATTCTGCCTGACAACACCAGTTTTACGTCGCCTACCTCGATTATCAGCGGTGTGACAGCCAAGTCGTGACGTTTGCTGGTAGCCACTGACTAGCGACGTCCTCCGGTACTCGCTGTTGAGTAGCTCACATTCCAAAACTTTTCTGGTTCTCACATTAGCATTGTAGCTGATGCTTTTGCGTGTTCTGTTGCCTGCACGCTTTCTTTCGTTTGGCTATTTAGCACACTTCAATTTCTGTTGATGATAACTGTCAATGTGTTTTTAAAATTAAGTTTTGTGTGCCACAGGTTCTTACATACAATGAAACAGTTTTGGTATCGAACAGGATATTTGTTTGGGGTTTCAGACTTAACGACTAGTAAGGAAGCCCGAGTTATCTCTTCTTACCAGAAATGAATATCAGGAATTCTACGTCATACCGACGTCCCCAGTGGTGAGCTGTTCAGCTAATGGATGTCATGCCAGGTGATCAGGAGAAATTAGTTCAGTAAATTGAGTTGGAACAAGTTCAGAGTTGCTGCCACTGCACAGCTTGTGATAGCATCAATGTGCTCGCCAACAAGAGCAAATAAAGCACTACGCACGAGCTGTTACAAAACATAGCCTGAGCTTCACAAGCTGTTATGGGTAAACTGAACTGCTACTGTGCGTACGCTTGCAAGGAGAATATCTAGGCGAGAATTCTGTAGAAAATAGAGACAGCTCCATCGTACGAAAGGTTCGTGACAGACATATGGTGTTAGACTCCGCATGGGTAACAACAAGAATTGTTTTGAAGATTACCCCAAAAGGTGAACAACCTCTGATATAGCAATGGTTTCACTGTGAAACATATCCAGTGAAAATACAATAACAACATTTTTTCCAAGCATATTCGTTCTTTCGCTAATTTGACACGTACTTGATTGCACATGTATTAACAAAGTAATATTTCTAATCCAGGCCGTAGTAATTGATGAAAGACCGCTCCAGTTACTGATACGCCACTTATTTTAGCCCACGACGGGTTTTAGCATTCACATCCAGGCGATTGCTAAGTGGAATAAAAAAAATTAACAATCCGATAGAGTTAAAAGTTACATATCACTGACGTGGAAAAAATGGGCGTGTCGAACTGTTCAGTTAGATACATTAAAATATTGGCATCCTTTACATTTAAAAGAAGTTATGTTCTGACATATTTGAAATTTAAAACTGCATGGTTACCGAAACAGCTAAAAGTAATTTTTATACTAATAAAAATTGAAAGTAGTTGCAGTGGACGGTGTGTCCAGGTCGAGCATTCAGGTACGTCCACTAGTGAGGGCCGGCAAAAGTTAGAGCACAGGGAACTGCAGAGCGGAGGGCGCTAGCGTATCAGGGACACAACGTGGAACGGCTACTGCTGGGACGCTATGTCATGGCAGTCGGAGGCGGACGTAAACAAACAGCCAACCTACATACGTGTTTCACCCTTCAGTGAAAGCAGATGTGAAGCATGGTGATAGTGAAAGCCGAAACAAGTGAAGAAACGATATAAATTATAGACAAACACATATCTGATAAAAAAAAACAATGTAATTCAATATATGCATCATCTACAGGGTGTTTCAAAAATGACCGGTATATTTGAAACGGCAATAAAAACTAAACGAGCAGCGATAGAAATACACCGTTTGTTGCAATATGCTTGGGACAACAGTACATTTTCAGGCAGACAAACTTTCGAAATTACAGTAGTTACAATTTTCAACAACAGATGGCGCTGCAAGTGATGTGAACGATATAGAAGACAACGCAGTCTGTGGGTGCGCCATTCTGTACGTCATCTTTCTGCTGTAAGCGTGTGCTGTTCACAACGTGCAAGTGTGCTGTAGACAACATGGTTTATTCCTTAGAACAGAGGATTTTTCTGGTGTTGGAATTCCAACGCCTAGAACACAGTGTTGTTGCAACAAGACGAAGTTTTCAACGGAGGTTTAATGTAACCAAAGGACCGAAAAGCGATACAATAAAGGATCTGTTTGACAAATTTCAACGGACTGGGAACGTGACAGATGAACGTGCTGGAAAGGTAGGGCGACCGCGTACGGCAACCACAGAGGGCAACGCGCAGCTAGTGCAGCAGGTGATCCAACAGCGGCCTCGGGTTTCCGTTCGCCGTGTTGCAGCTGCGGTCCAAATGACGCCAACGTCGACGTATCGTCTCATGCGCCAGAGTTTACACCTCTATCCATTCAAAATTCAAACGCGGCAACCCCTCAGCGCCGCTACCATTGCTGCACGAGAGACATTCGCTAACGATATAGTGCACAGGATTGACGACGGCGATATGCATGTGGGCAGCATTTGGTTTACTGACGAAGCTTATTTTTACCTGGACGGCTTCGTCAATAAACAGAACTGGCGCATATGGGGAACCGAAAAGCCCCATGTTGCAGTCCCATCGTCCCTGTATCCTCAAAAAGTACTGGTCTGGGCCGCCATTTCTTCCAAAGGAATCATTGGCCCATTTTTCAGATCCGAAACGATTACTGCATCACGCTATCTGGACATTCTTCGTGAATTTGTGGCGGTACAAACTGCCTTAGACGACACTGCGAACACCTCGTGGTTTATGCAAGATGGTGCCCGGCTACATCGCACGGCCGACGTCTTTAATTTCCTGAATGAATATTTCGATGATCGTGTGATTGCTTTGGGCTATCCGAAACATACAGGAGGCGGCGTGGATTGGCCTCCCTATTCGCCAGACATGAACCCCTGTGACTTCTTCCTGGGGGGACACTTGAAAGACCAGGTGTACCGCCAGAATCCAGAAACAATTGAACCGCTGAAGCAGTACATCTCATCTGCATGTGAAGCCATTCCGCCAGACACGTTGTCAAAGGTTTCGGGTAATTTCATTCAGAGACTACGCCATATTATTGCTACGCATGGTGGATATGTGGAAAATATCGTACTATAGAGTTTCCCAGACCGCAGCGCCATCTGTTGTTGGAAATTGTAACTACTGTAATTTCGAAAGTTTGTCTGCCTGAAAATGTACTGTTGTCCCAAATATATTGCAACAAACGGTGTATTTCTATCGCTGCTCGTTTAGTTTTTATTGCCGTTTCAAATATACCGGTCATATTTGAAACACCCCGTACATACTATATAAAACAGTCTGAAGATTTATTTTCGTCGCCTTCACTGTCACGCCCGGCCGTGTCGGTACGTGTAAGACTCATTATCTGCTGCAGGATGAGCTCTCATGTTCCGCTGTGTCCGCAATAGATGAATCACTGGGGTCATTAGTTCCTATTATACTGTCGTCAGTTGCTATTTCCATTACGCCATCGCACTTCCTGTAAATCATGCTCCGCTTCTTGCACTTTTCTGCAGTTCCCTTGCAAATCGTTCGGACCGACAGAATTGAAAGCGTTGTCTTTCAATTTTTTGAGACTGGCCCCAGACATGTCGCCAGAGACGTTGGGCTCTCTCACGTAGCGTTTAATTTTCGCCCATGCAGGTTCAGCTGCGTTTTTAACTTTCGTCCCCCTGAAATTTGAAGTTAAAATATTAAGACTGAATAATATGTAGTTACTTTAACGGAAACTTTTGGGCGAGAGAAGTCGCTTTCCAATATTTTCATACTGTTATCCCCCACTCTTCCAGGTATAAAATTAATTACTCCATCTGCAATAAAATCTGGCTATCATCGACTCCGAAAATACGTAAAATAATCATAGGCGCAATTGTACGCCGTGAGGAAGCCGTCCTGGGTGCTACGACGTACTCACTCTGCAGTATGGGAATCAGTGTCCAAGTTGTTATCAGTTTCGATAAAGTCCAGAATGTAATCTCTTAACATAGAGCAAAAACAACCGTTTTGCAGGCTCTACCGATTTCCCAGGAAACAAAGTTCCCTACGAGTTACGACTCCAAATAATGTTCCGAGTCAGAAACGAGGGAGAAGTTAAAATTACTAAAGAATTGAACGTACCTTTTCCAGTCATGAAATTATAAACTTCCGTAAATGAGTTTTCTAGCTACATTCCAATATACATTATCCCATTGCATGAGATGAAATGTTATCACAGTTAATTAAATTTCAAGATGGCAGCTTACAATGCCGCTAATTACATGTACACTGCGATCCTCCTCTCAGCAATTCTAAATCCGAAGTACTCCATCCAATGCACACGAGATGTTCCACGTTTTACCCACACATTTTCATATCATGGCTCAGAGATAATTAGTCTCTCGCAGTCGTAAGGAGTCTTTGAGCCGTATAAAACGTTTGCTCGACAAATCTGTTTTTCGAGCCAGCACTGACCGTTACCATCGTGCATCGTGCTGAAGGCACTTCCCACGGTAAAACATGCAATACAAAAATCTTGCATCAGCCAAAATTTGACGCATGTCAGATTGCTATCAATTCACGACACATCGAGACAACACACAATTTGTTGAGCTTCCCTAATGCTCTTCACATGTGCAGGCAAACGAGACCGCAAAAGAAAAATGTCACCACGGTCTAGCAAGAGATTTCGTTTGGTCATTACGAATCCCATTGACTTAAGTAGAGGTTTTAATGAAGTACTGCTCCACCTCCAGTTTATCTTCTCAAGCAGCCCTTGAACAAGGTCGGAGGCATTCCTTATAACCAATTCATCTGAAGTTGTCGACTTCTTGAATATAACTGCATCTCTTCGTAAGTAAGAAAAAATAAAGTAATTTCAACCTAGCAGCTGAGTAGCTCGAAGCATTGTCGAATATTAATAGCTTTGCACTTGTACAGTACAAATTAGGACTAAAATTGATCTTTTCTTTCCTGGAGTACCAGGTGATCCGCCTGGATGAGAGCTTGCAAACTTTCTAATCCTATCTAATGTTCGCAGACTTAGGCTGGTGCAAGTGGTAGCCCTCTGAAGAGTGTAGCAATTTTATGTTTCCCGTTTCCACCTCGCAGCAGTCCACCACATAATGCATCATTTTATGAGCACCACTTCGTACCACGAATCTCCCATTCCTTTTAGGAGTCGCGGGTGCCGTACTCGAACCCTCTGGGGCAGCGTCTTCACTCGTTTCAAGGAGCAAACAAGCAATGCACAACACAATGCGGAGAATACACGAGGCATTCGGTAATGGCTGGCAATGCTGCAAAAGCGGTGGCACATGACCGACCTCTGCCGGAAACTTGAGCAACCATAGATCAAAACAACTCCTACCTAAAAATGCCACGATTGCTCGTCCAAGCAATACAAGAACACGTCGACTAACATGTAGATGCAGCTACGAAGTGCGAAGTACCTTTTAAGGAAGCTGTCAGTTACGTGGCTGCATATGCCCTAGACTTAAATGTCCATAAATTATCCATTCTTCGTTGTATGGAGAATGACAAGGTTATTTTCGATACTGTGCATCGTGTGGATGTCTTGTATGAGGTCAACTGCGAAGGCGGAATTACTTTTAAAACGCTGTACATGGAACCAACATAATTAAAAAGAAACAAGAAAGAACGTGGGACCTAATATTCTGTCCGTGTGTAAGCTTTTGTTTTTTATCTTCCATCGTGTAAAATATTTATATATCTATGAGTTAAAAACGGCCGTGAACTTAAATGAAACGTGTGCCAGCAACTTGTGCAGCCTTTCATTAAGTGAAAACCAACTGTGGGTTAAGAGCACATTCCCAACATGATGAAAATAATAAATACTGTATTCCTGTGTCAACACTGTAGACGACAACAGCGTACGAGAAGGCATCCAAAACAAATTTCATCATTTGTGTCGGAAAACACAAGCCGTATAACGCACGACGGGGGTTAAAAATGGTAGATTGAGACCAAGAGATGAATACAGTAAACAGATTCATTAGGATGAACATTGTTGCACTTAAGCCGAGATGAAGAGGCTTGCACCTGATAGGGTAACTCTTGTTCGCCCACGCACCCCCCCCTCCCTCCCCCTCCCCCCCCCCCCCCCACACACACACACACCCTCACTCACTCACTCACACTCACACACGGAGAACGTTCAGAAAGTGGTTTATCTGCGACTTACCTTTGGTGAACCTATCAATGACAGCTTTCCTTTCTTCCAGTCTCCTGATCGACCAGGAGCGTTGGCAGCCCTGCGACGGCGGCTGCAGCAAACGGCGCTGCCGGAGTTCCCCCGGCACAGGCTACGCATGCTCTCCAGGCTGGCCGATGGTGCCTTCGGCACGGTGAGTGAGTGACTTGACATCTGTGTACCTTTTTTTTATTGTTTCATCACCCTCGTTCCATATGGGCATGGTGTTCGACTGTCAGTGGTAAAGTTAACCCACTCTTCAGCCAGTTGACAATAAAAGCTAAATGAGATGAAAAATACGAAACTTGAAGGTGAGCTACAGTGAATTTTAAAAAAAATTTGAACGTGAAAAGGAAATGGAAGTTTTTATGTATAAGATGTATGACTTCCTTTGCATTTTGTTAAAAACAGTTGTACTGTAGAGTAAAAACAGAAACACAATAAGAGTAGATTTAAAAATATTATAAAAACTGTGACATCGAACAGTGATGGTAGAAAGAAACAAGTGACAGGCTCTAAAGCTTGAAGGACCTGCCCTCAGATAGGTAACCTGTTGTTGACAGGGAATAAGCTGGTCATTGAGGAGGGAAGATAAAGGGAGCTGGCATATGGAAGCGGGATGTGTGCTGATTTATCGATGGTTGTGGGAGTAGCTGTTAGCATACAAGAGGGGTAAGAGTAGAGGGGGCATCAATGAGGCTAAAATATGGCGGTGAAAAGGGACTAGGGAAAGAATGGTGGAAGGAAGGAAGGGAGGGAGAGGGAGTGCTGACGAGATGGAACAGGTGGGGTGGGTTTAAAGTCGGTGGGGACTGTGTTCATGATTTGGGTTGGGAGACGGTTGACATTTCTTTGGAAGAGTATGTGGAGGTTGTGTAGGTGTAGGGTTGGCGGGGTGTGTTGGTAGAAGCGCAGCATCGTTCCAGGGTTGGAAAGTGAAAGGAACACTATAGGATTATTGGAGTCGAGGAAGTTGTTCGGAGATGTTCAGCATGACTGAAGAGAGGTGGGAATTTTAGTAAAGAATCCATGTGCGGGACTTAGAGAACTTAGGCAGGCGCATAACCATGAAACCTTTTCATTGCAAAGGATAGGTCAGATGAAGGTTTTGTAGGTGTGGAGGACAGTGGAGAGAGGCAATGCCCAAGTCAGTAATTTTAGTCTGTTGTGGGCTTTCCGTTGAATGGTTAGTAGATGAGGTTCCCATGTTAGTTGCCAGTGAACAGTTAGTCCAAGATATTTCATTGTATTACTTAACTGGATAGGGCAGTAGTAGATGGTGAGGTAGAAGTCATGGAGAGAAAAGGTGAACGTGATATGTCCTATAATTATTGCCTGAATTTAGGAGGGATTGATCTTCAGGAGCCATTTGCTACAACAGGAGTTTCAACTGATTGAGACGGGTTTGTAGGGACTTTTGAGATTTCTGGAGTGTAGGATAAAGGATGAGGAAAAGCGGCGTCATCAGCATAATGATTCACTTGGCCTTTTGGAGGTGGTGCTTAGAGGCATGCCTGCAGTGGGTTGGAAGATACAGGAATTGGTGACAAAGCATCTACTATCAGAAAGGAAAGGCACGTAAGACACACATAATGAAATGACTAAGCCTGGAGTTTGAAGAGGATACCAAATGTCACACACGTTAGTAGGATTTCTCTAGTTCGAGGAAGAAGAAAATACGGATTTATGGGTGTTGAGCTGATGGAGTAGGAGATGGGTGAGGTGCAGCAGGCCTACTTAAGCGGCCCACAATGTCAGCGCTAAACTCCTGCCATGCTCTAGCGAAGAAGTGTGGCAGTTGTTCCAAAACTGAAGAACCTAAATTCCGCCATTGGCTGGACGAATGTGGCAGTGGCCTAATGACTAAGATATTAAGGCAAACAACGAGAGCATACTGAAGAACAGAATAAAGTATCTCCGTTGTACCGTCATTGACAGTGGATATTAGATGGTTAGTAATTGTTACTATCAACGAAATTCTCCGACAGCCGGGTAAAACTGGTTGTCGTCAAAATAAAATACAACAACATCTATAGATTAGGAACAGCCGAGGGCCTATAATACTACAGTTAAACGGGTGTTGGAGAACTTCATTGATATTGGCAACGAATAAAAGTGTTTTGTTTCCTCACTCCTACTGATTAGTGAAGTCAGTCTTTAACTAAGTTTCAAATTTACGTACTTTTCTAGAGTATCACTTGCGGTTACACTGAGAACTTTGAGTTCATTCAGTTTGGTAGAAATTTATAAACTCAACCTTATGAGAGATTTGGTGAAATCGTACTGGATCAACCTGATTCTCTAACTGCCGCTTCCTTCCCTACTCTCAGGTAAGAAATCCATAACCACAAGATACATTTACCTGTCAACCTACGGGTCGTACGTTAGGTATCTCGTTGTACGGCACATGTTTCTAGCTCTACATGACTACTTTAAAATTCGCAGTTAAGTACTTGGCAGAGGGTTCATCGAAACACCTTCAAATTATTTCTCTGCTGTTATACTCTCTAACAGCGTACTGGTAACACGCACTCAGAAATCTGTCCATGTGAACACTGACTGTTCGTACTTTACTAGAATGATCATTTATCCCAAGTGGGTAACAGCAAAATATTTTCACATTCGAAGTAGAATGCTGATATCATTAAAACATATTGCCGCAACGAAAACCTCTATGTTTCAGTGATTGCCACGCGAATTCGCGTATCAGTGCCATGACGTTCTCTCTCCTATTTCGAAATATTACAAACCGAGCTACGCTTCTCTGAACGTTTTCGATGTTCTCTGCGAATCCTACCTGATGTGTAACCACAACGAGCAATAATACTCCAGAAGAGCGCGGTCGAGCGTAGTGTTAGAACTCCCTTTAGCAGAGCTGTTGCATCTTCTAAGTGTTCAGCGAATAAATCAGCGTCTTTGGTTAGCTTTCCGCACTACATTGTCTATATGATTGTTCCAATTTCAGTTATTCATAATGGTAATCCCTAAGTATTTAGGTGAATTCACAGCCTTGAAATGCGAATGATTTATCGTCTAACCCAAATTTATCGGATTCCTTTCAGCACTCATGTAAATGACTTGACACTTTCCATTAATTAGAGCCAACTGCCACCTTCCGCCGACCGAAGTGGCCGTGCGGTTAAAGGCGCTGCAGTCTGGAACCGCAAGACCGCTACGGTCGCAGGTTCGAATCCTGCCTCGGGCATGGATGTTTGTGATGTCCATAGGTTAGTTAGGTTTAACTAGGTCTAAGTTCTAGGGGACTAATGACCTCAGCAGTTGAGTCCCATAGTGCTCAGAGCCACCTTCCGCACTGTACAGGTATCTTGGCAACTGATTTTGATGTACTGATGACTTTGCGACATGGTAAATGACAGCATCATTTGCAAACATTCTAAGAGGTCTGCTCAGATAATCTAAATCCTTTATGTAGATTAGGAACAGCTGAGGACCTAAAATACTTCTTTGGGGAACCACAGATATCAGTTCTGTTTGACTCGATGACTTTCCATCAGTTACTACGAACTGTGACCTCTCTGACAGGAAACCACGAATCTAGTCATACAATTGAGACGTTACTTCTTTGACAAGCAATTTCATCAGAAGTCATTTGCGAGGAACGGTGTCAAAAGCCTTCTGGAAATCTAGAAATATTACGTCAATCTGAGATCCCCCGTCGATGGAAGTCATTACTTGAAGTGAACAGAGTGCTAGTTGTTTGCACAAGAAACGCTATTTTCTGAATTCGTGATTTTTGCCAGTAGGTCGTTTTCTTCGAGATAGTTTCTGCCGACGCCGTTATCTATCAGATTAGGACAAGAGACAGAATGCTTACGTAATTCAGGAATATTGTTCAGACGCAAATGAAGTTTCAGGGAGCCTTTCTACTGTGGACACCGCTAATTCACAATGCTGGACTGCCAGTGGAAATAGCCCCACTACACTTGGGGAAATATCTAAACTGAAAAAGTTTGAAGAAGAATTAAAAGTTCGCTCTCTGCAGCCTGTAGCCTGTTGAAACGGAACTAAATGATGCTAGGGCATAAGGTAGCATGCTTGCGTACGAAACAAAGGGACCCTGCAAGTCCTACTGCAAGGTAAGAGGGTCAGTACGTACTGGCGGCGGACGGCTGCACCAGTATTCACCGCTAACGGACGATAAACGAAAAACACACGACTAAGTAACAAATCAGAAAGAGTGCGGTTTTGAATACGCCCTGCACTTGAGTTACAGAATGTAGTGTATCATCCTATGAATTGTACTCTGCAATTTTCTGGCCGTTTTGTAACGTGGATGCTGTGCTTCTACGGCTAAAAATATAGCCTGCGTTGCCAATCTTGCAGAGAGTCACACTGACCTACCACTGTTTTGTCTTTACGAAGGCGGTGAGGACGTTTATGGCTTTAGAGATGTCCCTATACACGTCGTCCCAGTATGAGTCTCTCTCTGTAACCGAACAAAATTTTAATGGAAACAGGTTTCCTAATAGCCAATGGACTATGAGATCTTTAACGAAAATTTACTATCAAAAACAGTCTTGATCACAATTTATTTATTACGGTGACCGGTTTCGACCACTACTGTGGTCATCTTCAGACCAATGAGTAAGAACCTCCTGCTGGTGGTAAATCAGGGAGGTCTGCTGGTAGCGGAGGCACGTACACACGATCCTTGATGAAGCCCCAAAGGAAAAAATCGCATGGCGTTAGGTCGAGTGAACGTGAAGGCCATGCAAAGCAAGCCCTGTCATTGGGCCCCTTGCGGCCTATCCAGCGCTTGGGTACAGTGAAGTTCAACCAATCGCGTACTTCGCTATGCCAGTGCTCAGGTTCTTGGTAAAATTGTTTCAGTTGCTCTTTCATTCCACACGTCATTTATAACTGTAAGTTTAATGTAATAAATATTATAAAGCGTTAAAACCCGGCTATTCATTTAGAAACACCATGTATTTACACAGCGTAGTGCTACAGATAAAAGTGTTTGAGTTGCTCCTTCATTTGACATATCATTTATAACAGTAAGTATCATCTAATAAATATCATAAAGTGTTAAAACCCCAATACTCATTTATAAACACCCTGTATTTACACAGCGTAGTGCTACAGATAACAAAATGGCTCTGAGCACTATGGGACATAACTTCTGAGGTCATCAGTCCTCTAGAACTTAGAACTACTTACATCTAACTAACCTAATGACATCACACACACCCATGCAGGCAGGCAGGATTCGAACCTGCGACGGTAGCCGTCGCGAGGTTCCAGACTGTAGCACCTAGAACCGCTCGGCCACCGCCGCCGGCTACAGGTAGCAGCTACATTGTTTTTCAGTACTGGAAAGCTACACTACCGCCAGCTACTTTTATTCCTAATAAGTTTACGACGGTAAGCATGTAGTGTTGTTTAGTAATCTCTGTAACTTCTTCACTCCAACGGCTCACTTGGAGAGAGTTTAGTTCGGATTCCTGTGCCAACTTCACTTCTGTCTACTTCAGTAAGAGAGTGATGAACACAGACATGACACTGAATAGTATTCGATTTATTATGATGATTCTGTCTCGATACATGGAGAAGTCTCAATAGTGTTCTCCATTTTTCAGATGCGTAAAACGTATATGCTTATGCTGTGTTTCTTACAGTTTATTCCAGAGAGTAACGTGGCATGTGTGTGCACACAGGTGTACGTGGCCGAGGCGGACGGAATCCCAGAGTACGGCAGCTCGGCGACGCTTGGGAAGCGCCTGGTGGCCGTCAAATTCCTGCCCACCGCCTCCACCGAACAGCAGAGGTCAGTGCGTGAGGTCCCAAGTGTCGTAGCAGCGTGATTCGTACTCTTCATTATCTGTCTTATGTACTCGTTCTGAACATTTCGGTTTCAAATTGAAAGCTATGTAGCAGGTGTTACATATAGTCTTCGTTCAGTTAAGCATGAAATGAATGTAACTTATCACCTGAACTGCAGTAAAATTGTCTATACATTTTACTTTGTAACTCCACTCACTGTAAACTGCCCTGAAACACATAAGCGTGCCTGCTTAAAACCTCAGGTTTTTGCTCCGTGACGTCGAAAATCTTACGTCCCACCCGCAGGTCGTTCGAGGCGTCGCACTGATTTGTGCATTCATGAAAATGATCTCTCGGTTTAACATCTCAACTCAATGCGCATTCTGCCATGAGAGCATCCATCTAAACACAGCGCACTATGTACATTAGTCCCTAAAATATTACGCATTTCTAGTTCCATAACTACAATTAATATAAATTTGATTTAAACTGATTTGTAGAGATTCAGTTTGAAAGCATCAGCTATATCGTTCTAGAAAATTACATTCCTTTGAAAATATTACAAATCGTCGGAGCAACTTTCTGGAAAATAAATGACGTATGTTCTTAACTCCACACAAAGAGTGACGTTTCCTAAGTTTACCTATCTAAATAAACATTCGTTTGCAATTATTATTCTGTAGTTATGGAGAAAAACGCTAACTGAACTGTTTTATTCGTTGCACTTACCATTCTGTAAGTTGTGGAGAAAAGACTTTAACTGAACTATTATATTAATTGCCACCATGGGATGAAATGCAAATAAACTCTCCCCTCCCATCTTCCATCTCACATTCACACTCACACACTCACACACACACACACACACACACACACACACACACACCAATCCTGAAGGGATTTGACTGACTTACATGTAAACGGAAATGTGTTATTGTTTTAGCACTTACTATCCATAGTCTTATAGTGTTGCAATTCCACAGATATACAGGTATTCTTGGGATATGAACTGCAAATGTCAGGCATGAAGTCAATGTTCATCTACATCTACATCGTACTGCGAAAGTCACCTAATGGTGTGTGTGGCGGAGGGTACTTTCAGTACCACTTTCTGATCCTTTCAACCCTGTTCCACTCGCGAAAAGTGCGTGGTAAAAATAATTGTCGGTAAGCCTCTGCATTGGCTCTAATTTCCCGAATTTTCTCCTCGTGGCCAACACACGAGATGTATGTGGGCGAAGTAATGCGTTGTCCGACTCCTCTGAAAAGTGCTGTCCCGAAATTTCAACAGCAAATCTCTCCGTGATGCATAACGGAAAGAAAAGTTACGTTGTTACCAACTTTGCTTACTTAATGTAGTTTTCCAGGCATTTCACCAGAACCTGTAAAACTTCTGGGATGATGTTAGGTTCAGAAACCTTCATCTGTAACCGTAGAGTGACGAAAGTGTCTCCAGAAGGAAGGATTCCAAAGTATCGGTAATAGCACACCGTCCCCGTATTTTACATTTTCCTTTCGCTATCGTTCGCCCGAAAGGATGAGGTATGGTGTCAAAATCATGAGTCAAGTCATTAAACACAGTACTTCTCTCCACTTTATCTCCTGCACCAGGCTCAAAGATACATTATGCGCAATGTATTAACTATCCCAGTAGCTGGTCCTTTTTATACGATTTCATCTCTCTCGAAATACATCGCGTCTACATAGTTCCGTTACAGTTTGAGAAAACCATTACTGCGAAAATTATTAGAGATACAGAATCGTCGTTTCCTTTAAGACATTTAGCAACTCTCAAAGCTTTGTTTTCTTTCCCGTTCGTTGCAAATTTTCTTTGGCAGAGGAAACCATAACGGTAAATGTTTACTTAGACATGTCGGAACTGTTCCTGTTATCGGACATCAAAGAAGTGCAGACATTTATCATCTCCTAGCATGATGGAAGTCGAACGTGCAGTAAGTGCTGAATGACACATTTCCTGAAAAGCGTATAGGCCTTGTGATCCCCACTGCATGATTTCCCGCTCTCCCGATGTCACACCATTAGACTTCTTTTGTGGGATTACGTAAAGGACCGCGTGCATACAACAGTAGTCAGTGACGTTGCAACCCTTAGTGTACGAGTCACTGAAGCTATCACAAGAGCTGGCGCTGGAACGTTGACCTGTATGTGAGCTGAACTGGAATGTAGGCTTGATGTTCTGTGAGTGAAGTTGGGCACGCAGTGAAATTCTGGCCTAACCGAAAGAAGCTTTGAGAGCTGCTAAACGGTTTACGACAAACCACGAAGCTCTTAATCTAATAATTTCAAAGTTATGACTAAATTATCTCATGTTTAGAAGAAGCGATCTGTTCAACATTCTAAAGCCAAAATCGCGTTAGTATATCTCTATTTTAAACAACTGGTTTTGACAGACTTTTCTGTCATATTCAGGTCTTGAATACTTTTGTTACAAAACGTGTTGATTATGAGTTGGAACCTCAGGCCAAGTTATCACATTAGTGGACAAAAGTAGCATATTTTACAAAGGTTTGTCAAAAACAAAAGAATGAAAAACCTCGAGCACTTGGCCGTGACCGCAGGTCTGTGAACGCTACATATACAGACATGACCAAGTGTACAAGGTGGTTTTGTCAGTAAAAGTTTTATTTTAGTCAAATCATTATAAATTGTGCTACATGTTATCCACTAACATGACAACTTTGCATGAGGTTCCAACTCACAATGAACACGTTTTGTAACAAAAATTTTGAAGACCTGAAGATGTCAGCTAAGTCTGTTGAAAGAGGTTGGTTAACACAAAGAAATATTTAGGTGATTTGGGCCTTAGAAAGATTTTTTCCAAGTTGTGAATGTTTGAAAGGATCGCAGGACTTGACATCCTATATACTGACTGTGGCGACAACTGCTGTCAGCTCGTGGTCGTGCGGTAGCGTTCTCGCTTCCCGCGCCCGGGTTCCCGGGTTCGATTCCCGGCGGGGTCAGGGATTTTCTCTGCCTCGTGATGACTGGGTGTTGTGTGATGTCCTTAGGTTAGTTATGTTTAAGTAGTTCTAAGTTCTAGGGGACTGATGACCATAGATGTTAAGTCCCATAGTGCTCAGAGCCATTTGAACCACTGCTGTCAGCAAAGCAGATGTCTTGATCACTGGTACAGTATGCGTCGTTCTGTCGAGGTGTGATTGAAATCTAAAATGCACCCACGTCGGGAAAGGGACCTCTAACCGCACGCATGCCTCTTCTCGCATGTGAGAAACGGACGGGTGGCGACTAGACGTAGGACGCACACGTGTGAAGCACCTGGTGATTCACCGTTGTGATTGCTCCGGTGCTCTGCAGACTGCTACTGGAACGGAGCCGACTGTTGCAGACAAGACTTCCTGCGCGACGTGCGCATCCTGGGCGCTCTGGAAGACGCGAACCTGGCGCGGGTTCTGGGGCTGAGCACGCGCGAGGAGCCGCTGGGCGTCGTGCTGGAGTACCTGGAGCACGGAGACCTCACGCAGTTCCTGCGCGCGCACCAGCTGGCCGGCGACGCCGCCCACTCCACGCACAACACGCTCAGGTGCGTACGCTTAAGCCGGCCTCACGCAGGATGTGTCTCTCGTCTTGAAGAGCGACAGGTGTGGTTTCCATCGCGGTTGCTGCACGCTTAGGAACGAGCTGGCGCATCAAATGGACCGTACTCCGCGTTTACATTTGCGACCCGCATCGCTCTCCAGCAGCTGCCTATCGTTTGGTTGGTACATCGTGGCGTTTTTCCGTAAGTTTAAACACAACAGATACAGAATGAGATTTTCACTCTGCAGCGGAGTGTGCGCTGATATGAAACTTCCTGGCAGATTAAAACTGTGTGCCGGACCGACACTCGAACTCAGGAACTTTCCCTTTCGAGGGCAAGTGCTCTACCATCTGAGCTACCCAGATACTGACAGAAGTAAAGCGGGGAGGACAGGGCGTGAGTCGTGCTTGGGTAGCTCAGATGGTAGAGCACTTGCCCGCGTAAGGCAAAGTTTCCGAGTTCGAGTCTCGGTCCGGCACACAGTTGTAATCTGCCAGGAAGTTTCACAACAGATACAGATAACAAAGAATTTCCTCATCAATCACATACTCATCCGTCAGTGTTTACAAAAGTCGACCAGTGTTGGGTAACTTTTCGGTTCCACGACTGTAGAAATGACGTGGTTTTGAGGCGAATAACTCGTTGGGACCGCTTTTCCATCCGGAAAGGAAGGTCTTTGAAGGCTGGCCGATAGAGAGCGGAAAGGTAAACATCTGAAGGTTTAAGATGAAGTCAGTAAGGTGTGTGCAGAATGACTTCCCAGTCCAACTTTTCTATAGTGCTTTTTCTGTTCAGTCTAGCAGAATGCCGGCGGGCGGGCATTATCGGGCAGTAGCATCACTTCACGCAGTATTCCTCGTTGCTGATCTTGGACTGCGTCTGCAGGACGTCTCAGTTATTGACAAGAAATGTCAGCAGTGATGGTTGCACATCGGGGAATGAATTCGTAATGAGACACACCGTCGCTCTTCCAGCAGATGCGTGGTTCTTTGTACGTGGAGTTGCTGTTTCTTCTCTGTTTTTCTCTCACCATTCCTTTCTTTTTCTTATGTCTGCATGAAGACACCATGTCTTGTAACCAGTACCAATACATGATAGGAAAGGTCGGTGTAGTTCACGAACCAGCTGATGACGAGCAAGCAGAGATACATATATATATGACCACCCGCTAAGTTTTGGGATTTTGGCACGGAGCATGTGGTTCCCATACATCCGATTTGTGAACCATCCCCATTGGGTACAAACATCACACGGTACAGGAATGACTACACTTCATCACATTCGCAGCTCTCGAGTGCAATGACGTGGATCATTGTGGATTAACGCGTTTAAACGATCTTCATCAAACTCCGCAGGCCTTCCTGAACGTGAAGAGTCACTACTGTCCAACGGCATTATCCCCATACACGATTTCAAGTGTTTGTGCCTGCCTCCGCCCGTGTCACCCCTCTACTGAACTCAAACAGAAGAATATATCGAAATTGTTACGACTCCATTTTATAGCGTCCACAGCTTCACTCACTATCACCAAATGACAAAATAACGATATGTAAACTCAAATAGCAACAGTGACATATGAATAAAGAATGACAATCGATAAAAAAACCATAGAAAACGGAATAGCAAATGCAAAACAAAAACGCAAAGAACATATGCAACAACTTAATATAGCTGATTTCAAATCAAATACTTAGTTTGTGAAAATCGACACACGTATTGCTCTAATAAGAAGCATATTCCCTGCCCTGTCTGTTCCATGTGTGATACATATAAATAAACGTCATTATCCAGAAGCAAAGTACAAGGCAAAATAGTCCCACGTCCATTTTGAAAGCATATTGGTTTTCAAAAGTTCGATTACAAATAGCGTGCAATGATTTTACAATATGAAAAAGTTCTTCAGAGACCACTACCAGTTACAACAGTTGCTCACTTACTTAAATGATGTAATGAAGCAACATGTTGCGAGGTACAAACGTCATGTTCTGACTACGGTGGGAATAAAGAAACATTCAGTAAAAGCACAGTAGTTCTTTATAGTCTCTGTAATTGCTATGGTTATCCTCCTGAGGAGGCTTGGATGACCTAGTACGAGGGATGTTGACTTAGTTTTTTGATTTTCTGTTCACACAAAAAGTGTAAACAATCACTCATTTCGTTCAAATGAAACAGCTGACTTGAGTGTTCAGTTACCACCACTGCTGTGACTCATCGGAGCGTATAAATTAATTTTGATAAACATACAAAGGGTATTCAAAACACTACATCACCAACAACTTTATTGGCCAGTTGAAACAAGATGGCTGTCAAAACGAAGGTTGTTTCCTCTTGCAATGTCTTCTGCAAGTCGCGCTGTCACATTTCTGATATTAGTTGACGAAATGCTTTACAATAAAACACAGTGAAAGTTTTTTCGTAGAAAATCATTTTAATGAATTACAATGTTGTTGCTACTGGAGAATAGATTCATGTATATTCTTAATCATTACATTTGTTCTATTTTAACATTGCTGAAGTGATATATTTATAATTCTTTAAAATAATTTTTATAACATCATTACTAACACCAAATTGTCAAGTCTGTCTTATTTTTATATATTTCTTCAAGGAACATCTGACAAGGGAACCTCCCCATCGCACCCCCCTCAGATTTAGTTATAAGTTGGCACAGTGGGTAGGCCTTGAAAAACTGAACACAAATCAATCGAGAAAAGAGGAAGAAGTTGTGTGGAACTATGAAAAAAATAAGCAAAATATACAAACTGAGTAGTCCATGTGCAAGATAGCCAACATCAAGAATACTGTGAGCTCAGGAGCGCCGTGGTCCCGTGGATAGTGTGAGCACCTGCGAAACGAGAGGTCCTTGGTTAAAGTCTTCCCTCGAGTGAAAATTTTACTTCCTTTATTTCCGCAAAGTTATGATCTGTCCGTTCGTTCATTGTAATAAGTTTAGTGTCTGTGTTTTGCTGGATTCATATGGTCCACGGAATACATCTCGCTCTCGTCCAAAGTAGCGAACAGTGAACTGCCAGGCAGGGAGCCATGTTAGCAGGGTACTCTCTCCTCCGTGCGCTGTAGTCGACTGACGTCGTGTGTTTCGATGTTTGTTTAGGTGTAGCGTCCCCATACTACGGCGCAGTTACCTCGGACGGACGAACAGAGAGTAATTGCTTGAAAATAAAAAAATTAAACTTTTCTCTCGAGGGAAGGCTTGAACGCAGGACCTCTCGCTCCGCAGCTGCTCACGCTAACCACGGGACCACGGCTCTCCTGAGCTCACACTATCCTTGATGTTGCCTGTCTTGGGCATGGACTACTCAGTTTGTATGATTTGCTTATTTTTTCATAGTTCCACACAACTTCTTCCTGTTTTCTCGATTGATCTGTGTTCAGTTTTTCAAGGCCTATACACCGTGCCAACGTATAACTAAATCTGAGGGGGGTGCGATGGGGAGGTTCCCTTGTGAGATACGAGAGCGAGATGTACAGAATACATCGCAAGTCTCTGATAACACTGGGATCTACACACTCATAGTTCATTCGAAGCAAACTTTATTTGGACCGCCACGTAATTTCTGTTTCACAGCTGAGTTGATTGTGATTTCGTGCTTAAGTGTCCTTTGCAAGTTTATGAACAGGACATAACTGGACTCGTGACAAGAAGACACCGTTCACGTGATCAAACTGAGTGATGTTTGAAAGCTTCGTCGGTACTATTTCTATCGAGTTTCAAAGTGTCTGCTTACTTCATATTTTGATAATTTTTTCAACATTAATATTCACTGTACGTGGGCCATGCTATGACAAATTCTTTAAACTTTTTGTGATCCCTACGGCTGTAATTTGTTTCTTTATTTGTTGTGCTTTTATCTCTTTTCAGATGCGCTGTAGGTGGCATTAAATCATTTCAACAGCAATAACATGCCCTGCTTCAAATTTTAATTTTTAAGCTCATAGTAGCTGTGGCTCACGCAAAAGTACTTTACTACTAACTTTATGTAATTTAAAATGATTTATTAGTGTATTCGTCAATTGTTTTATCTGCTACATTCGAAGAGTTTCAAGCAACAGAGATGAACTTAGATATATGAATATCTTGTTGACCTTACTTAAAATGACAAAAACTGATGGAGTGTATAAATTTACGCCCTCCCGTGTGGCCGAGCGGTTCTAGACGCTTCAGTCCGGAACCACGCTCCTGCTACGGTCGCAGATTCGAATCCTGCATCGGGCATGGATGTGTGTGATGTCCTTAGCTCAGTTAGGTTTAAGTAGTTCTAAGTCTAGGGGACTGATGACCTGAGATGTTAAGCCTCATAGTGGTTAGAGCCATTTGAACCATTTTTTGATAAATTTACGTAGAACTAATCTTCCTTGAAGCAGGAATCGTGTTTTCCTTTTATCCTCTGCAGCCTGTAGACAAGATCCTGTATTTCAGTTGCATGCCTTATAATAAAATATATGTTGTCAAGGTGTCAAATATTCCTTTCGACATTTCCAGCTTCAGCTGCCTGCTGTACATGGCCTGCCAGATAGCGTCTGGGATGCGGTACCTGGAGACGCTCAACTTCGTTCACAGAGACCTCGCCACGCGGTAAGTTACGGTTTTAACACCTAGAAGAGGGAAACCTACTATTGAGATTATTTTGAAATAAATATTTTCTTCACATTTGAACGAAACATATCTACTACATAAAAATTGTGACGTAAACGACATTGACCGCAGCTTCATCTGATGTTAATTCCATTGCCACTACAACATTCTTAAAGCAGTTAAAACTAAACGGAATGTTTATCGGCACTTCCTGTCGTGGAGATTAGGTACGTAATAAAATGTATTTCCCTACCGCCGCAAGTTCTCCATTCCTCAGCCATTCCCACCCGCTCACCATTCCAAACTCGTAATGAAACCCACTGTAAAAGACAGAAAACTGAACTGCGTACTATTTCACACAAGTACTTTGGAAACATAGGGTTCCTCAAGTCATGATACGAATTTCATTACCTGTATTGGACATTTAAATATTCTGTAATAGTGTTTCACCCCAGAAATGTAAAGTATGGAGTTCATTTAATTACAAATTAGTTTCAAACCCGGGAACACTGCAAAGACTAATACATGGCCTTATAACTAAAGTGAAATCAATGATATAAACGAGGTTTTAATACAGCTCAGATACTTAGGAAACTACTGCCACTACTTTCTGTATCTGATCTTTCCAGAGTAATTAATTTGAGAAAAAAGGAATAATTAACCAAATCGAAGACCCTTTCCAGACGACAGTAATCTATCTGGAAGTGACACTCCACTTCCCTTCTACACAACATAAGTGCGTCAGTAGGTAATTCCATTTCATCCCGAAGTAATCGAACACTTTTCACATACGAATGTCTCGTCTCCAGCTGGAAATTGTACCTGACTTGCCGGGAAATTACAGGCAACAGGTTACCGGATGTATTGACAAAACTTGCTACCAAACTATTGTTCAACACTGAAATCTCTCTTACAACACACTTCAGTTTTCACTAGCATACCTATTGAATCACACCACCTAATCTTTGTTCATGTAATCAATCACCCGAATACCACAAATCCACATTGGTTTCATGAATATTCAAATAAACTCCACGCCCAACGCATTTTCAAAAGACCAAAGCTGATAAAACAGCTGAAATAACAGCCCTTTCTACGGTGTATTACACCATTTATCCGCAGATAATGTCCCATTTGTTCCATATATACGTTCTTTAGGGCGTGAATAAGCATTTAGCATGATCCAAAAAACAAATACAGAAACCAGAATAAAGAGCTATTCAAAATATTTAACATTCCCTGCCGAAAAAAACTATTCCATGCTTCAAAATACTGTAACAGAGAGGTGAAAATAGATGCTAATGAATCCGATCAAATAGCAGTTCATTGCAACTCAGACATTAAAATTTTATTAGAAACGACAGTTCCCAGACGTGGCATGAACTGAACTGTTCATGGAAATATCAAACGTTGCTGGCCCTTCCTTTCAAACCTGTTGTCAATTATTAGATTTCCTCACTAGTAGTTCCCCATTGACAAATAATGTCCCACAAAGCTTTCACCCAGCGTTCCAACAGGTCTTTTAGTAACCGCCCGCCTCCTTCACTGAGCTGTTGCTTTGGGGGAAGGGGAAGAAACAGCGAGGTCTTCAGTCCCATCGGATTAGGGAAGGATGGAGAAGGAAGTCGGCCGTGCCCTTTCAAAGGAACCATCCGGGTATTTGCCTAAACTGATTTAGGAAGATCACGGACAATCCAAATTAGGATGGCGGGAGGCGGGTTCGAACTGTATCCCTCCCGAAAGCGAGTCCAGTGGGCTAACCACTGCGCCACCTCGCTCCGATTTAGCTGATTGGTCAGTGCGTGCAACCGGTGTGCTGTGGGCCTGGCTTCGATTCACGGCCGGATCGGAGATTTTCTCCGCTCGGTGATTGGATGTTGAGTTGTCCTCATAGTCATTTCATCATCATCGAGAACCAAGTCGCTTAATGTGGCATCAACTAAAAGGCCTTGCAAATTGGTGGCCAAACTTCCCCGGGAGACGATTCCCGGACATCAATCAAAATCATTGTTTTTAATTTTTAGTAACATTTCTCATTATGCATGCTTTACTCAGACGAATGATCCACAATCTCATTCTCTTTGTCTTTTTCTTGACTCAGGAACTGCCTGGTCGGTGAGGGCTACCACGTGAAGGTGTGCGACTTTGGCACCGACAACGAGCTGTACGCAGCTGACTATTACAAGGTGGACGGCGCCAACGGGATACCTGTGAGATGGATGGCCTGGGAGTCAGTTTGCCAGGTGTGTATGGTGGCCACGTAGGAACTGCCACACGCAACTGGCAGTTATGGCAACTAAGAGTTAGTGTGAAGTAGAAGTTTGATACGCTTCTTCTAACCTCAGACATTAACAGCATACTCTGCTAGGATTAAAGCTTTCTGTGGCTTATACAGGGGACTTCAAAAAGTGACGTCTTCCCGTGGTAAGACAACTGCCCGACAAGAGTGGCTCATTGTCAGAAGAAAGTATATGTTTTGGGTTCCCTCTGTACACAGTTCTGCTGCGATATAGAAACATGACAGTGTGTGAGTGAAATTGTACGGCAAATGGGAACGTACTACAACGTTGATGTAAGCGGGACGGCACGAACACGTGGGCAAAACGTGTAAATTCACGGTGAAATACTGGCGGTATGTGGACCACACGCAATTTCGCGTACAGCTGTGGTGCAATGGTGGTAACAATTGGTCCAAGGCTGCACAGATGTGGATGATGCTGGTTTCGAAGGAAGGCCATTAATATCTACCACAAAAGATTATAACGAGGAAATCTTTCCGGCAAGCTGGAAGAACATCTGGGGGAAAAACATTTTCCAACGGGCGAGGACTCCCACACTGCAGTTCTCGAATGGCTCTGTGACCAAGGAGCAGATTTCTGTCGTCGAGGAACTGAAAGACTGGGGGAACGTGCCGAACGATGTCTACAGAGACTTGGTGACTGTGTTGAGTAATAGTATCATGTATATTTTTCACTTTAAAATGTTCAGCATTTAATACAAGTTAGTTGCACTGCCAATGTAGTAAGGGAGTAACCTTTTCAAGTCCCATCTTACCATATGTGCCATCTGCGCAACATCCATTTAATGACAATCGCTACCCGCTACAATATAAAAGAAGGCCCGTTGGGTTGAAATATGTTTGAGTAACTATATTGTTGAAGTTACAGCATCCATATAGTACTAGGGACAGAAAGTGTGCTAAAACCAAACGTAAACAGTAATGAAATCCTAAATTCAGATTGGAATGCATACCGCAGAGACAGGCTGGACAGTGAAGGGGGAGGCGTGTTTATAGCGATAAGAAGTGCAATAGTATCGAAGGAAATTGACGGAGATCCCAAATGTGAAATGATTTGGGTGAAGGTCACGGTTAAAGCAGGCTCAGACATGGTAATTGGATGTCTCTATAGGCCCCCTGGCTCAGCAGCTGTTGTGGCTGAGCACCTGAAGGATAATTTGGAAAATATTTCGAGTAGATTTCCCCACCATGATATAGTTCTGGGTGGAGATTTTAATTTGCCGGATATAGACTGGGAGACTCAAACGTTCATAACGGGTGGCAGGGACAAGAACCCCGTGAAATTTTTTTAAGTGCTTTATCTGAAAACTACCTTGAGCAGTTAAACAGAGAACCGACTCGTGGCGATAACATATTAGACCTTCTGGTGACAAACAGACCCGAACTGTTTGAAACAGTTAACGCAGAACAGAGAATCAGCGATCATAAAGCGGTTACGGCATCGATGATTTCAGCAGTAAATAGAAGTATTAAAAAAGGTAGGAAGATTTTTCTGTTTAGCAAAAGTGACAAAAAGCAGATTACAGAGTACCTGATGGCTCAACACAAAAGTTTTGTCTGAAGTATAGATAGTGTTGAGGATCAGTGGACAAAGTTCAAAACCATCGTACAATATGCGTTAGATGAGTATGTGCCAAGCAAGATCGTAAGAGATGGAAAAGAGCCACCGTGGTACAACAACCGAGTTAGAAAACTGCTGCGGAAGCAAAGGGAACTTCACAGCAAACATAAACATAGCCAAAGCCTTGCAGACAAACAAAAATTAAGCGAAGCGAAATGTAGTGTGAGGAGGGCTATGCGAGAGGCGTTCAATGAATTCGAAAGTAAAGTTCTATGTACTGACTTGGCAGAAAATCCTAAGAAATTTTGGTCTTATGTCAAAGCGGTAGGTCGATCAAACCAAAATGTCCAGACACTCTGTGACCAAAATGGTACTGAAACAGAGGATGACAGACTAAAGGCCGAAATACTAAATGTCTTTTTCCAAAGCTGTTTCACTGAGGAAGACTGCACTGTAGTTCCTTCTCTAGATTGTCGCACAGATGACAAAATGGTAGATATCGAAATAGACGACAGAGGGATAGAGAAACAATTAAAATCGCTCAAAAGAGTAAAGGCCGCTGGACCTGATGGTATACCAGTTCGATTTTACACAGAGTACGCGAAGGAACTTGCCCCCCTTCTTGCAGAGGTGTACCGTAGGTCTCTAGAAGAGCGTAGCGTTCCAAAGGATTGGAAAATGGCACAGGTCAAGAAGGGACGTCGAACAGATGTGCAGAACTATAGACCTATATCTCTAACGACGATCAGTTGTAGAATTTTGGAACACGTATTATGTTCGAGTATAATGACTTTTCTGGAGACTAGAAATCTACTCTGTAGGAATCAGCATGGGTTTCGAAAAAGACGGTCGTGTAAAACCCAGCTCGCGCTATTCGTCCACGAGACTCAGAGGGCCATAGACACGGGTTCACAGGTAGATGCCGTGTTTCTTGACTTCCGCAAGGCGTTCGATACAGTTCCCCACAGTCGTTTAATGAACAAAGTAAGAGCATATGATCAGACCAATTGTGTGATTGGACTGAGGAGTTTCTAGATAACAGAACGCAGCATGTCATTCTCAATGGAGAGAAGTCTTCCGAAGTAAGAGTGATTTCAAGTGTGCCGCAGGGGATTGTCATAGGACCGTTGCTATTCACAATATACATAAATGACCTGGTGGATGACATCGGAAGTTCATTGAGGCTTTTTGCAGATGATGCTGTGGTGTATCGAGAGGTTGTAACAATGGACAATTGTACTGAAATGCAGGAGGATCTGCAGCGAATTGACGCATGGTGCAGGGAATGGCAATTGAATCTCAATGTAGACAAGTGTAATGTGCTGCGAATACATAGAAAGAAAGATCCCTTATCATTTAGCTACAAAATAGCAGGTCAGAAACTGGAAGCAGTTAATTCCATAAATTATCTGGGAGTACGCATTAGGAGTGATTTAAAATGGAATGATCATATAAAGTTGATCGTCGGTAAAGCAGATGCCAGACTGAGATTCATTGGAAGAATCCTAAGGAAATGCAATCCGAAAACAAAGGAAGTAGGTTACAGTACGCTTGTTCGCCAACTGCTTGAATACTGCTCAGCAGTGTGGGATCTGTACCAGACAGGGCTGATAGAAGAGATAGAGAAGATCCAACGGAGAGCAGCGCGCTTCGTTACAGGATCATTTAGTAATCGCGAAAGCGTTACGGAGATGATAGATAAACTCCAGTGGAAGACTCTGCAGGAGAGACGCTCAGTAGCTCGATACGGGCGTTTGTTAAAGTTTCGAGAACACACCTTCACGGAAGAGTCAAGCAGTATATTGCTCCCTCCTACGTATATCTCGTGAAGAGACCATGAGGATAAAATCAGAGATTCCCGGCGGGGTCAGGATTTTTCCTGCCTCGAGATGACTGGTTGTTTTTGTGTCGTCTTCATCATCATCATTCATCACCATTACGGCCGGAGGAAGGCAATGGCAAACCACCTCCACTAGGACGTTACCTAGTACGACGGTGCGGATCTTCCGTATCGCTCCCCTACGCTCTGTCCAGGAGTATGGGACTTCATCATCATCATCATCATCATCATCATTATTGTGTTAAAGGAATAGGCACCTTTTGTTGTGTACCACACACCATGGTAAGCAGAGGTGGGCTGCACAGTGACGCAGCAACTGTCGTCATAGCAGGGTTGGACAGAAGCAGGAATGATTAGCGATCAAGTTAACACAGTAAACACAAGACTTTCTTGTATTTCTCCAGGGGTAACAAAGACTAATCGCAAATAATGCAGCAAGGAATAAAATTCAGCTCATACAGCAGCAACGAAAATGAGGCTCTCTCAACTAAAGCACGAATGGTGCAGTAGTGGCGTCACATAGCAAAGTGTGACGGGGCTGCGTGGCTGCCAGTGGCCATCCTCCACGGCGGCATCAGAGGTTGGTCGTGGTACAGAGCCGCTGCAGGTGCGGCTAAGTGAGGAGGCACTGTTGGGTCTGCCAGGTGCCGCACGACCGCCATTGGCGTCTGACGGAAACTTGCAGTTCTGTTGCCAACTTTGAGATGCCAGTAGGGTCGTATCGTTGCTTGATACCTCACCTTTGAGAGTTTTAAAGCTCAAATAGGCAAAAGTATGCGTGAACGTCCAAATAAGCTGATTTAGGTGCTATAAAATAAACGGTTTCGAGTGTAATTAGTCATGAATCGTGTAAGTACAAGTTTCTTTGCAACTAGGAACTCAAAAACAGAATAGGTTCTAACTCAAAGGTCCACGATCTAATAGTCATTATCTAACAATGCGTTTGAAGCGGTATAGAACTAGGATGTGGGAGTAGTAGATGATGAGGATGATGAGCGAAAATAAAATAATACTTGATGTAAATTCAGTAACTGATTCATCCCAAGTTTTTCATTTACAGAGCCAAGTAATATTTGCTCGTGACAGAAGCCAAGTTTTAAAACAAATCATTAGTTTCTTACAAGGGAACCTCCCCATCGCACCCCCCTCAGATTTAGTTATAAGTTGGCACAGTGGATAGGCCTTGAAAAACTGAACACAGATCAATTGAGAAAACAGGAAGAAGTTGTGTGGAACTGTGAAAAAATAAGCAAAATATACAAACTGAGTAGTTCATGGGAAGATAGGCAACATCAAGGACACTTCAAACGCAGGAGCGCCGTGGTCTCGTGGTAACGTGAGCAGATGCGGAGCGTAAGGTCCTTGGTTCAAATCTTCCATCGAGTGAAAAAATTAATTTTTTATTTTCAGTTTACGTGACAAACTCTTACGTTTTCATCACTTTTTTGGGAGTGATTATCACATTCACAAGAAAACCTAAATCGGGCAAGGTAGAAGAATCTTTTTACCCATTCGCCAAGTGTACAAGTTAGGTGGGTCGACAACATATTCCTGTCATGTGACGCACATGCCGTCACCAGTGTCGTATAGAATATATCATGTGTTTTCCTGTGGAGGAATCGGTTGACCTATGACCTTGCGATCAAATGTTTTCGGTTCCCATTGGAGAGGCACGTCCTTTCGTCTACTAATCGCACGGTTTTGCGATGCGGTTGCAAAACACAGACACTAAACTTATTACAGTGAACAGAGACGTCAATGAACGAACGGACAGATAATAACTATGCAAAAATAAAGAAAGTAAAATTTTCATTCGAGGGAAGACTTGAACCATGGACCTCTCCTTCTGGAACTGCTCACGCTACCACGGGACCACGGCGCTCGTGAGCTGACGGTCTCCATAATATTGCATATGTCGCCCGTGGACTACTCAGTTTGTATATTTTGCTTATTTTTTCACAGTTCCACACAACTTCTTCCTGTTTTCTCAATTGATCTGTGTTCAGTTTATCAAGGCCTATCCACTGTGCCAACTTATAACTAAATCTGAGGGGGGTGCGATGGGGAGGTTCCCTTGTTAGAAATACTCAAATATCTATCAAATTCCCTCAATTATTTTAGAAACTCTGTTCGAATGTCATCTATCTCTTCTGCTTCATTTGTTTGTAGGTCTTCCGGTGCTCTCTTGAATTCTGATTTTAATACTGCATCCCCGATCAGTTTGGCATTAGGAAAGGTAAAGGCACCAGAGACGCAATTTTCACGTTGCGGCTGATAATGGACACAAGACTTAAGAACAATCAAGACTCGTTCATGAGATCTGTCGACCTGTAAAAAGCGTTCGACAATGTAAAATGCTGCAAGATGTTCGAAATTCTGAGAGATATAACCACACGCACAGCTATTTAAAGCATGAAGGACAGAGATGGTAACACATTCTTGAGTATTTTTACTCTCAGAGATTTTGTGCAGGAAAGACGGAGGAGTATTAATCTTTGTGCCAGGCTAGGTATTTGGTTTAATTTGGCACGGGATGTTGTAAGAATATCTCCTAGACCCTTCACATAGTCAGTATCATTTGTACAGTGACGACCAACTTGTTATTGTTTCCTTCGTTGTGTCAAAAATTATCTCAAAAGGTTAAAACATTCAATTAATGTTTTTTTTTTAAGTGTAAAATCTACCCTTCCTTTCACTACAGTGAATTTTACTGGTAGCTGCATGTCAGTCAGAAGTAATTTATGTGAACCTAGTCCGTCACGAACAGCTCTGTCAACACTTATAAAGGTGATATTCTACAGCACGCTATTAAGTCAGATGAGCAGTCCCAAGTGCTCTTTTTTTCAGTTTGTCTGTGACAACGTCACGATGTCTCTCATTCGCAATTAGAAACAAGGTTTGATTCGTTTCTTGCATTGAAATATGTGTGATATCGTGTACTTACTTTCCTTTCAAAAAAAGTGCACTTACTTTGTTGCTATTAATTCAGAAAAATAAGCAAATTTTTCAGAGTATGCATTTATGCACTTATAAAAGAAAATATGGGCTTAAAATACAATATAACTTATACGCACATACACTAATCATTCTGTTGTCTTGTATGTAAGGAGGAACAGCTAATTTATCTACGCAGGTCGTCAGCAAAATACTTAATTATTTAATAACTTGCCATACAGCCAAGATTATTACCTTAAACGGTGGGACCCACAACTATCTTTGTCAGTACAGAGATTAAGTCGCACCAGTTGTCCAAATGTGTGATTTATTTAATTTAAAACCACAACAGGTTTCGGGAAAATATTACCCCGTTATGAAGATCTATAAGCAACGAAAAACCAATCCATTACTATACATTATTTCACATACTGACGCACATGTAAAGGAAATCTGTGTACATGATATATGTCTACATTTTACCTTAAAAGATTACGCCTTTAGGCACAGTCAAAAATAAGCAAGCAGCGAAAATCCACTGTCGGGGATACCCTTGCTGTGTCTCACAGATTGCGCACGTAAACAATGAATATCTGGTGACTGCTTATTTTTTACTGTGCCTAGTACCATAATCCTTTAAGGTACGTAACACTATATAGACAATATGGAATGACAGCTTAACAATGCACAATAATAATCTGTGTTTTCTTTGTTCACATAACTTGATAACGGCATCATGTTAAAGCACGCACATATTTAGTGAAGTTGAAGATAAGAGGAATTAGAATTAGCTGCCCAATCCGTTCCACTGATAAAAGATATCTTACGTGCATCGTCCGTCTCCGGATCGAGACACTATAGGAGGCTGACCCCACAACAGGTGTTCAGCAGAAGAATTTGTACAGTAAGGAACAGGGGTAGGCCACACATTTGCAACATAAATGCGGTAAATCGATGGTACAATTATGCACTGATTAATTAAAACCACGTTTCAGTGCAAGGTATCCTTATTACAGCATTTGACATCACTCAAGAATTCCGTATAACTCGTCTGATAGCCAGTGCTCCGAAGCAGTTAAAAATTAGAAAAGAAAAATAATCGAATAACAAAATTTTCGTACGGATCTTAACTAGTGAAATGTGGGAAACCATCTTACGAGACGTGCAGGATATATTGTTGTTGACCATGAGGGCGGTGAGCAGGTAACTCGTACCCCGCCAGTATCGGATAATGTTCTGCCAACAGCTGGCAAAGCAAGCTGTCAGTGTGTGTATGTGTGTGTGTGTGTGTAATAACAGCGATTGACATGCAGTCTTGTGCCCTGAGCGAATTTCTATCACTGGGGTTTTACACGCAAGTGATTCCAAAGTAATGGAAGCCAATTCATATTCACTAAAGATGGCGGCGACTACCGCATTAGCCCGCATCTCGTGGTCGTGCGGTAGCGTTCTCGCTTCCCACTCCCGGGTTCCCGGGTTCGATTCCCGGCGGGGTCAGGGATTTTCTCTGCCTCGTGATGGCTGGGTGTTGTGTGCTGTCCTTAGATTAGTTAGGTTTAAGTAGTTCTAAGTTCTAGGGGACTGATGACCATAGATGTTAAGTCCCATACTGCTCAGAGCCATTTGAACCATTTTGACTACCGCATTAATGACTTACCAACACTGTCGTGAACCTGTACTGAAATCAGCAAAGAAGTAGGCTTTTTGAGCGTGTTTTCGTGGTTTTACTGTCGGAGGAAAAACAATGAAAAAATGTTTCCTGCAGTCAACCTTTCCAGGAAGTCAGGGCTGACCAATCCAGCGGCTTTCTGCTGGAGAAGCAGGTGACCACTAACTGGAACTTAAGTTGGTCATTATGTTGCGGTGCCAGGCGGCTGTGTGCCGCGGAAAAGCAGTCTTCCTCTGCAGTGACATGTCTTCGTCGGCAATTTGAGGCAATTGCTCTGTTGTTTTCCGATTTATGCCATCTTGTGGCTTTCTAAAAATAACTGTTCGGATGATACTAAAATTAGTTTTCCACCATCATCCGATAGGCTCGCATCCAGGCAATACATATGTGAGTCTGGAAGGTCGGTAAAAATTCATATTATAACTGGTATTTGCCTTTTTAGTTTTCAGACTTGCCAAATATTCAGGTAATAGAGAAATGATAATTGTCAATGGTTTTGCAACATTTCCTCCTATATGAACCTGTGATTGGAAATATCATCTATAGTAATTATGCACTGTAAAACTGTAGTGTCTATTTGTCTGTTTGAACACGCTAATTTCTCCAAAACTAATACCTGAATTTTCGTCGGGTTTCCACAGGTAACTTGGGCGTATCTTGGGGCAACATATAGCTTTTATTTAATTGTAATCGGATTACAGAAAAAAAGAAGATACTGCAATGTAAGGTTTTCACGAGACACGGGAAAACAATTTGCTCTCTAAAAATTCTGTTTTCTCTTTGACATCTGAACTGTATCATATTTTGTGAAAATGCTTTCATTGATTAATACGAGGGCGGTTCAGAAAGTAACCTCCGATTGGTCACAGTGCGGGTTGTGGGGGGAGTAGCGACGCCATCTGTGCGTTCACGCACTCAACAGGTCAGTCGGCATCAAGCCGTGGTCGAGTGAACGTCGTACCTGCGCTAGTTTAGTTTTTGTGGCAGTTTGAAATGTGTGCTGCAATAGAAAACCCCGCCAAATGTGAAGTGCGTGCTGTCATAAGGTTTTTTACAGCCAAAGGATATTCTGCAGCAGCTATTCATCGTGAGCTTTGTGCCGTGTACGGACCAAGAGTTATGAGTGAAGGAGTTGTCCGTGAATGGGTACGTTTATTTAAAAGTGGACGAGAAAACGTTCATGATGAAGAGAGGAGTGGTAGACCATCATTGGTGACTGACGAACTCGTTCAGACAGTTGATGCAAAAGTTCGTGAAAATCGACGTTTCTCAATGTCGGAGTTGTCTACTGGTTTTCCACAGATTTCTAAGACTCTCTTGTACGAGATAGTGACAGCAAGATTGGGTTACCGTAAGTTCTGTGCACGGTGGGTGCCCAAAATTCTTACCGACCACCACAAAACTCAAAGAATGGCCTCTGCATTAGACTTTCTGTCACGTTATGAGGACGAAGGAGAACCATTGTTAAACAGAATCGTGACCGGTGACGAAACCTGGATTAAGTACGTGAACCCTGAGACAAAAGAACAATCAAAGATGTGGGCACATTCAAATTCGCCTACCAAACCAAGAAACGCCTCGCAAGATTTGTCTGCCAGAAAACTGATGGCAACGGTGTTTTGGGATGCCAAAGGGGTGTTGTTGGTTGAATTCATGGAACGTGGTACGACCATTAATCAAGACGTGTACTGTGAAACAATAAAAAAGTTACGACGGGCTATACAGAACAAACGCCGTGGTATGCTGACTTCCGGTATGGTTTTTTTGCACGATAACGCCCGTCCTCACTCTGCTCGCAGAACAACGGCCCTTCTTGAGTCCTTCAGGTGGGACGTTATCAACCATCCACCTTACAGCCCAGACCTGGCGCCAAGTGATTATCACCTCTTCATGCATTTGAAGAAATGGCTCGGGTCACAGCGGTTTGATGACGACGAAGAGCTCAAAGATGCGGTCACAGGCTGGCTCCAGGCACAAGCGGGTGATTTTTATGCAGAAGGAATTTCAAAGCTTGTGAAGAGATACGATAAGTGCCTCAATCGCTATGGAGACTATGTAGAAAAATAGTGCAAAGATGTAGTTGTAAGATGTATATATTAAAATATTTTTATTTAACTTGGTGTATTTTTTTAAATCAACCGGAGGTTACTTTCTGAACGGCTCTCGTATGTTCGTTGTCGTACGATTCAGGGTAATGAAAACAATAATTACACAATCATCAACAAGTTTAATGCATAGAATTGTAGTATTATTATTAAATGCGAAAGTAGTTCTGTTACGTTTTCACGATTAAACTGCGCAACCATTTTCAATGAAGTTTCGTATGCAGACAGTTTCCACCATGAAGAGGAGGACTGACTTCTCCAAAAGGAAAATATATAAACAAAAATCCACGTGAGAATGTAGGGTAGGAAATGCAAAATCTTTTATTACGTCAGTGAACATAAACAACCTTACTAAAATTACTGCATTTGTTGCACAGCAACTTCGCTGTATGGCGTATAGTTGCTTCAGTAGCACAGTGCGTAGATGCGCGCTCCTTCCCTCCATGACCCACTGCAAGCACCACTCGGCAGTGACGCTGCACATTCTGCAGCATCGTGCGTTAAGGCAGCGCAGTGGACGGGTGTGTGAAGTGGGTGAAACACCACGGGCTATGCTTACCAGAACAAGCAGACACATGACAGCAGCTGACACCCATCATTCATCAGAACAAAAGTACTGCTTTGAGAGCACAGCCAAATAACTGCTACTTTCTCAAATTACTAAGTATACCGCTTTTAAAATAAGTTGAGACTTCTGATAGTTCAGTATGCAGAGAGAGAATGGAAACGTAGTTGCCAGCGTGTGCTCCGCAGGTCGGCAGGTGAACAAAGCCACGTAGTGCCACTCTTGTTCGGTGCGGATTCTGGCAGGGCCGCTTCACTGCGTGAACAACAAGCCGGCCGATCTGCGACATTTCTGAAACGATTAATATGCGAAAGCCGGCCACTGTGGCCTAGCGGTTCTAGGCGCTTCAGTCCGGAATAGGGCTGCTGCTATGGTCGCAGGTTCGAATCCTGCCTCGGGCATGGATGTGTGTCATGTTCTTAGGTTAGTTAGGTTTAAGTAGTTTTTAGTCTAGGGGACTGATGAACTCAGATGTTAAGCCCCATTTGAATATGCGAAATTTCCATAACTACCGCGATATTCAAGAGATTACAGATTTATTTCTCTCAAATAATGTAATTATTGAGGGACACCGGTAGCTGAAGAACCGTAAACTGTTTTGGGTTTTGTAACAATGTAATTAATGAAGCTACACTGAAATTACAGTGAAATGAATACCCCTAGCTGCACACAGGCGTTGACATACGTCAACGGGGACAGTTGAAAATGTGTGTCCCGACTGGGACTCGAACCCGGGATCTCCTCGTTACATGGCAGACGATCTATCTATCTGAGCCACCAGGGCCCCAGATAATAGTGTGACTGGAGGGACTTATCTCTGGCACGATTCCCGTGAGATCCAAATTCCCAACTTATTGTCGCTCACTATATTCAGAGTACCCCTGCCCATTATACTCGTTACTCGAGGCCTTTTGCCGATTCCTGTAAGAGTTCGGGCACTGTTTGTGCATCCGCACAGAAGAAGGAGATGGTCAAACTCTACGGAGAATGAGCTGTTTCATTCAGTTCTTAGTTTAATAATAAACTGTTTCAAAATTCTGTCACCATTTCAACTGTATTACAAAGTTAATGAGATCAGTATTTCTAAACTCAGCTGTTTTCTGACGAAAGAAACAGATTTTAACATAGAAACAAGTTTCGTATTCCTCACAACGCGTCGCAGTCCTTCATTAATGGCTCTTCAGCTACCTTCCTGCTAGGACTGACAACTCAAGACCAGTCCTGTCGTGTAACGTTTGCAGTGGCTTCTTTCAACCTCAACCTCTACGAGCGTAGATTTCCTGCTGTTTTTTGTGACATTACTTTCCACCTAGGCCCGCATACTCTCAGTCGGATTTATATGAGCATGATACGTAGGAAGCCTGATTAAACTATGCCCTTTACCGTTAGCCAGTTCGTCGACCTGGTAGCGTGGACTTTTGACTTGTACGACACTACAGGTTCCATTACCTTCGCCTAATACACGCTAGGTTAAACTTTATCTCATGGAACATTTCTTTGTACGCAGAGCTAAATATCAGATTTCCTCCACTGGACTGCTGGAGCTTTATGCATCACAGCAGAGTGGTTCAAATGGCTCTGAGCTCTATGGGACTTAACTTCTGAGGTCATCAGTCCCCTAGACTTAGAACTACTTGAACCTAACTAACCTAAGGACATCACACACAACCATGCCCGAGGCAGGATTCGAACCTGCGACCATAGCGGTCGCGCGGTTCCAGACTGTAGCGCCTAGAACCGCTCGGCCATTCCGGCCGGCTGGAACAGAGTGGTATGGCGTTTTGTTCATTACTATTGTCGAATTCTGAGAAATATTTAACAGCAGAACGATCTCTTCTCAGCCGGTGAATATGTTCTTGGACGACACTTTTACTGCAAAACTCGTATTCAGATGTACTTGCACTGTTGTTATTAATGCGACGCCAACACAAAACACTTGTTCACAATACCTGATGACTACACAACATTTTATTGCGAGGAAATACGACTTTACAGCGAGAGCTGACACACATTGGTGCATCTAATGTGTGTCACCACGTGGTACTGTTTACTCACGGTGGGCAACAGGAGCGAACCGCTGGGGGTGTGGTAGGGAAAGCCGGTTCGCCATTGGTGTTACCTGGGCAAGGGCGTCTCGTCCCGCTCCATTCAGCCAAACGTCAAAGCTCGCAACTAATTGTAAACGCACTATAGGCTACACATCCTTCCTAAGGAATTGTACGACACAGCAGCTGAGGCTTGTATAATGTGGAAATGTTTCAGGTGTACAATGTCCCCCCAAAAGATGTTGTGTATTTACATTAATTAAATCACGGTTCTGGACAACAGGTGTCTTATATGAAATTAAAACTTTTTCCGGCGAACTAAATGTTCAAAAAGATTTCGGGCTTGCAGCCGGTCGTCATTAGCTTCCATCCACGATACTTAGACTGGACACCTGCCAGCCATCCTCAGGTGAGCCATCGAAAACTAAGGAAGACGCCCTTCGTTCCGTAATATATAGCGTGCAGCGAGTATTCCGCGCATGCGTCAAAATCTTATGGACAGACGAACCACACCGCCCGCCAGCAGCGCCCTCGCTGGTGGAACTGCAGAACTCAACTGTCTTCGGCGTTCTCAATTGCTGCGGCCATCCGAGTACTCTGACGTCTTCCTCTCGAGCAGATCTTAGAGATGACGGGGTTCCACGCATTATCTAGCTGGTAGCCATTGTCACGGTTGATAAGAGCGTCTGTCATGCGAATTTCCACTGATTCTTTTATGACGGAGTCCCAAAAGGCTGTTGCTGTGGCCAAAATTGTTGTCTTGTCATACTCCAATGAGTGTCCAGTGGAAATGGAATGCTCCATCTTATCAACCGTGACAATGGCTAGCAGCTCGATAATGCGTAGAACCCCGTCATCTCTAAAATCTGCTCGAGAGTAAGACGTCAGAGTACTCGGATGGCCGCAGCAATTGGCAACGCCGAAGACAGCTGAGTTCTGCAGTTCCATCAGCGAGGGCGCTGCTGGCGGGCGGTGTGGTTCGCCTGTCCATATGATTCTGAAGCATGCGCGGAATACTCGCTGCACGCTATACAGGGTGTTACAAAAAGGTACGGCCACAAGAAAATATGTTACGTGGACATGTGTCCGGAAACGCTTACTTTACATGTTAGAGATCATTTTATTACTTCTCTTCAGATCACATTAATCATGGAATGGAAACACACAGCAACAGAACGTACCAGCGTGACTTCAAACACTTTGTTACAGGAAATGTTCAAAATGTCCTCCGTTAGTGAGGATACATGCATCCACCCTCCGTCGCATGGAATCCCTGATGCGCTGATGCGGCCCTGGAGAATGGTGTATTGTATCACAGCCGTTAAAATACGAGCACGAAGAGTGTCTACATTTGGTACAGGGGTTGCGTAGGCAAGAGCTTTCAAATGCCCCCATAAATGAAAGTCAAGAGGGTTAAGGTCAGGAGAGCGTGGAGGCCATGGAATTGGTCCGCCTCTACCAATCCATTGGTCACCGAATCTGTTGTTGAGAATCATATCAACACTTCGACTGAAATGTGCAGGAGCTCCATCGTGCATGAACCACATGTTGTGTCGTACTTGTAAAGGCACATGTTCTAGCAGCACAGGTAGAGTACCCCGTATGAAATCATGATAACGTGCTCCAGTGAGTGTAGGTGGAAGAACATGGGGCCCAATCAAGACATCACCAACAATGCCTTCCCAAACGTTCACAGAAAATCTGTGTTGATGACGTGATTGCACAATTGCCTGCGGATGTTCGTCAGCCCACACATGTTGATTGTGAAAATTTACAATTTGATCACGTTGGAATGAAGCCTCATCCGTAAAGAGAACATTTGCACTGAAATGAGGATTGTCACATTGTTGGATGAACCATTCGCAGAAGTGTACCCGTGGAGGCCAATCAGCTGCTGATAGTGCCTGCACACGCTGTACATGGTACGGAAACAACTGGTTCTCCCGTAGCACTCTCCATACAGTGACGTGGTCAACGTTACCTTGTACAGCAGCAACTTGTCTGACGCTGACATTAGGGTTATCGTCAACTGCACGAAGAATTGCCTCGTCCATTGCAGGTGTCCTCGTCGTTCTAGGTGTTCCCCAGTAGCGAGTCGTTCTGGAAATCTGTCTCGATACAAACGTACCGCGCCACAGCTATTGCCCCGTGCTAATCCATACATCAAATGGGCATCTGCCAACTCCGCATTTGTAAACATTGCACTGACTGCAAAACCACGTTCGTGATGAACACTAACCTGTTGATGCTAGTACTGTAGAGCAATGAGTCGCATGTCAACACAAGCACAGAAGTCAACATTACCTTCCTTCAATTGGGCCAACTGGCGGTGAATCGAGGAAGTACAGTACATAGTGACGAAACTAAAATGAGCTCTAAAATGGAAATTAAGCGTTTCCGGACACACGTCCACGTAATATCTTTTCTTTATTTATGTGTGAGGAATGTTTCCTGAAAGTTTGGCCGTACTTTTTTGTAACACCCTGTATATTACGGAACGGAGGGCGTCTTCGTCAGTTTTCGATGGCTGGCAGTTGTACAGTAGCAGATGGAAGCTAACGACGACTGGCTGCAAGCCAGAAATCTTTCGAATAGGTGTCTTATTATTGCCGTATTGATACCGTTGTTCAGTTGTACTGTGGTCAAGTAGATTAGTCAGATCAATGTCAATTGATGTAGGTACAGTTATATTTTGCAGAATTTGTTCCTGCGTTTGAGGCAGCATTCGGTTCTGTGTAAAGCGTGCCTGTCGGCTGTCGTGTGCAGGGCCAGTACACGACGAAGAGCGACGTGTGGTCGTTCGGCGTGACGCTGTGGGAAGTGCTGACCCTGGCGCGCCGGCGGCCGCTGGAGCCGCTGTCGGACGCGCAGGTGCTGGAGGCGCTGGCGCGGCTGCAGCAGCGCGACGAGGCCGACGAGGCCGGCTGCGGCGGCGGCGGCGACGACGACGCGGACGTGGACGCGCCGCTGCCGCTGGGCGCGCCCGCCTGCTGCACCAAGGACGTGCTGCGCCTGCTGCACGAGTGCCGGCGGCGGCACGCCGCGCGCAGACCCGCCTTCCGGGAGATCCACCTCTTCCTGCAGCGCAAGACCCTGGGCTACGCGCCCGGCATCTTCTCCTGATGCCTCGACGACGTGCGCCTGTGAACCTCGTCCTGTTCCGGCGACGGCCTAGGTGTCTGAGTCCGTAACAACTACGGACAGCAAGTTCTGCGAGTTGCGTGGGATGGTCAGAACGTTTTGATTATCATCTCCAAAAAAAGGTCACGCAATTAATCTTTTGTTGACTTGAAGTCCTGGTACATACCGCAATCCGCACGCCACATTAGCGCAACATGCAGGAGTAGAAATGAAAAGTACATGGCGCAGTCGGAATGGGAAAAATAGACCGGTATTTTAGTTCTGGGTAACAGATAGTTTTCAGTATTTCTTTGGACCCAGTTATAACAGGTATTTTTCAGTTTTCTGACAACCGAGAAAATAAACGAAATATGAATTAGCCATATCATATTTGCAAAATTTTTCGTTTCCAAATAAACCTATTTTATAAAAGGAATAATTCTTATTCGTAAATTTGCATTGGTTTCAAATGTTGCGTTGTTATAGCATGTAGGTAGGGCGATCTGTGCTATTTTAATAACAGTGCCAACGGAAACGTGGAACAAACGTATCTCATAACATCTGGTATAGCACTGCTAAGACAATAATGTCCTCCTTGTTTGTGTCGTCGCTAAAGGTATGCCTGTACGTGCAGTGTGCAACACTTGTGCCCACCTCGTCTATAAGGCAGTTTTTCGCCGACGTCGCTGAACACCCGCTGTACTGCAGATCGGCACCGACCCTAGATGGAAGTATTCTTGCGAAGTGACGTAGCAATGAACTGCAGTGCTCTATTTGCTTTAAAAGATTAAAGATTCGTCTGCCATTTCTATGAAATAATAAAACGGGAAGACAATTATGGTAACAGTAATAAATTAAAGATTTGACAACAATTCATGCATAGTATAGAATAAACAGAGAAAGTAGTTGATCTTTTGCCTGTAACTACATAACATGCCTTTATCTCCTTGTAGCTGTTGAAAACGGACAAATTAACACGGAAATGGACTCCTTCAACCTCAATTTTCACTCTTTAGCACTAGCGATTCGTAATGCCCAGACTGTATAATGATCCCCGGTTACAACATGTTGAGTTTTGAGCAGAGTTTCAAAAAATTATGATCATAGGAGAATGGTGTTTTTTTTTTTTTTTTTTTTTTTTTTTTTTTGCTGAAGTATTCCACCACTTACCACTTTTCGAAAAGAGTAGCGAACTGTGGACGGAGTGTTCTTTAAATGACTATTTATTAATTTTTTCATTCTATGTACCTTGAGTCAGAGAGTCAAAATTTTCAGTCTTTGTTAGATTTCTACGTTTATTACAAGGAAATAATAGAAGAAAAGAATGATCGGTTATTTCAGAAACCGGTTGGTTTGAGCTGTTTTAAGAGTCACATTAAACAGGTGTGAAAAAAAAAATAATGTAACCGAGAACTCCGAGAACTGGTTATTTCAGCGCTAACTGGCATCCGAATCGCCCAGGCCGTCGGTAAACTGGAGTATCGTGCGATAATTCGTTACGCTAACCAGCGTAAATGTTGCAGCAGTGTCATTGCCCAATCCAGATCGCTGAAAATGTCATCTGGGTTGGCTTCGCACAGCTTCAGATTTCCGCTGCTGCTTATCATCCATCATACACGGTTTTGTCAGTGGTCTACGTCATTCTATTTTGGCCCCCTCGGAACGTGCTACGATATTGTGGCGTGAGGATTTCAGTGTGTACCTGCACTGCAGACATATGCAACCAAACATAAAATTAAAAAAGGAATTAACTTTTTAGAGGTGATAATTAAGACTTTATTACTACCTATGTGCTTATTTCAGACGGTAGTCATCACGTGAAATCAAGTGATCTTGTTGGAAGTATCTGCTGATAATTTTATCCGGAGGTGTTCACGTAGCTGCACCTTTAGCTCCGTAAGCAGAATGGTCTCTGGAAGTTGTGTGCTATGATCGTTGCCTGAATCGTCTCTCCAGACTACAGTGGTTTGTTTCCGACTGTACAATAAACATGGGCACTCCTACTAATGTACAATATTTCCAATAATGAAAAGAAAAATGTATAATAGTCATACCAAAATGTCAATAGGTTTTCATCCACGTGAGTCGTTCCAGCTTACCATTTACATTCCCCCAATACCCCAATATTAGCTCGCCACCTCCTGAAAATTGCGAGGATATGATTTGTAGCTCCTTGATAATTTGTAAAATACTATAATTCTAATCGTTTAGTTTAATAATCTATGTAATTAACACTCACACTATTTTATTGAAAGCAATGAAATAGCAATATCAAAATTTCCTTGAAATATAGCATAAAACCGGTGTAATGAGACAAGTTCTATTTTGTAGATCCTCTGTGACATTTTCTAGTAGACGGTAGTCTAAATTGGCACTTTTCTCATGGGCACGTAATTCTTCCTTTTTTCCCCATAAGCTCAGCTAAGTTACAACGTGTTTTTTGCAGTATCAGCATAATTAAGACCCTTTACCGAAGTTTCTTTTTGTGTACACATTGTCTGTGTTACAATTTTAGAATTCCAGTTAAACTTGTGTTCTTCCGGAAAGTGTGACCTAAAAAACCATTAGAATTTTTTGTGACTAAAAACGGTTACTTCGTGACTACCAGCAGAATTACAGGACATGGAATCATGCCCAGAATTGTCACTCGCCTACCTTCCTTCGTATGCGTGTGTTAGGTAGAACTGTAGGCAAGTGGGGCTCACACACGTTGACGGCAGACTATAGTAACAATAATCCAGGTTTAATTTCCCACCTGTGGCAGTGTGGATACTTTCTGTCTTTGTAGTGCATCAGCTGACAAAATGTTATGAACAACACGTAACGATCTTCAGGACTAACTGCTTTAGATTACGCATACTTGTGAAATTAAAATGATATTTTATCTGTGATAGAATAGTGGTAGATACCAGGTAAAGAGTTTCTGAGAAAACTTGAACCTAACACTGTCTTAAGTAAATCATACCTCAAGAATCAATGCCTACAAATGATGTTTGATGTGACTGAAACTTTCTGTAGGACCAATTAAAGATTTTACTAATGCGAGCTACCCCTATTGCACTTCTTCTAGTTCACGAATGTAGAAAATGTTTGTACTACGTTGACAGCAGAAAGCTGATATTTTTTCTGGTAACAACATTTTAATGCTTTTGTACGTATTTTACTAACTGTGAGGGTTTGGAAAAAAGTATGATTCCGACTTGGAGTTTGTATAAACTACATTTTGTCTCTAAAGAAGCGACATAAGGGGAAAATTTTTTCAAGCATGATTAGCTAGTCAGTATAGCAGCTGAAGTGCTCAGCAGAAACAAAAAATAGTAACTGAAAGTATAAAACTGGAATAAATTACTTAAATGAAACAACTGCCATATTTCTTGATAGTTGCTAGCAAGCAGTACTTAGTATGGTAAAGAGTTGTACCGATAAAACGTATACAGAATGGGGCAAAAAACAGCACAAAAAAATCGAAATGTTAATCACTATACATATTAGTGACTTGAGCATTCTGTACAAATACTGCAACGAAGTGCTATTTTCACAGTTAGAAAACAAAACTTGAAACATGTTGTTGTATGTAGTTTCTCTACGCCTACTCTGTTTGTAGCTATTCTTGTATTAAGAAGAAAGTAACAAGTCGTGAAAAAGTTATCTACTACTGCAGAAAACAACGAATCTAAATTTTATAGCAAATAATGTAAAGTTGTATAGAGATGTATAGTCTAACATAGTTTTCGAAATAATGTCTAACATACAGTACCCCGAAAGGGGTTCAAAAGAGAAATGTCTTGAAGCTCGCTAGCAAAATCCCACAAAAAGTTTTTAAACTTACGTAAATTACCAGTACCTAAAATCAAGCGGCTCTAGAAAATTGGAGAAATTTTGCGTTGTATGTTTTGTGTCATTCAGAAAGTAATAATTAACTGAGTCAGCGTGGTCTCCTTCTCAGCACATTTGCTGAATGTTGTCAATAACACATGTTAGCACACAGAGTGTCAAAAATTTTGAAGCATACAATCAAATTAAAACGTCAGAAAATTGTTATTCAGTTACTTCACCTTGCACAATTCAGCAAGAAAAACGGTATGGCGTGGCACAATCACCAATACATCACGTATATAATAATGTAAAGAAAATTATAGTGTAAAAATTTAAAAAAATCACAGTATGGACATTAGCATTTGCTTGCAGTAAAATTCAGAAGATACATCTCAAAAATGAGTCTTTTTTTGCACATTACTTCCTTCTGTAAACATTGTGAACTGCTGAAGAATATACAAATTAAACAGATGAAATGGATGTTTTGTATTTTAATAAAACTTACTCCACTTTTCCAACTTCCTATTTCCTTCTGCTTGGCGCAACAAGGAAATGGTGTCATTGGTCTCTGTAGCAATATGTAACACAATATATACATTTTCGTACTGCCAGATACTTTCCAGTCGAAATGTCATGATTCGCAACCAGAGGGGTTTAAATTAATTTCTGTATTCTGTGTTTCCCACAAAGATAATGTGAAAGATTTGTGAAAGTGATCATCTACCCTTGAGCAGCAATGATCATAAATAGGAATAATTCACACTTATGATTGTAGTTATGTAGACAAGTACTGACATTTCCAGAACTTTTTAAGAACCAACCGTTTCAATTTTGGTGTTCTAATCAATATACCTATCTACATTAAATCTACTGTTCTTTCTTAGTACTGTTTACCAGTTTTGTTTTATTCTCCAAGTTTTTCACTGTTTGTGTGGGGCTTGTCTAGAGGGCTACAGTTCCCAAAGTTTCAGAATTGCTTCTCAATTTCTGATTATTATTGTGATACCAGTACGTTTCTTTTGCTGAAGCAAGATTTTGTAGCGGTCTCGGTGTAACGTCTTTCGAAAAATGTAGGACACAATGCTGTCTTGTAATATTTATTACTGTCAGTTTCACTCCTTGAGCACCCTCCAGATAACTGTACAAAGACAAAAAAGAAGAAAAGACAATGTACCATTAAAATAGAATAAAATATCAAATAAAACTAACCTGTCAATCTCAAATACTTAAGGAAGAATATGATCACATCATTACATGTCATACATGTCTTCACATACAGACGACAACTAAAACACAGTAAAAATGTGTAAAACATAATCATTAATAAGGAAAGTGGCTGTCCAGTATACAGGTAACGATGTAGAGTGTTAAGAGACCAAAGGTCATACAAACAAAACAGTGCAGGTTTGGGCAGTAACAAATCCCAAAACTGCTATGTTGTAGATTAATATAAAAGTAAAATAGTCAAATGCCTATGTTTAACAGTGGGTGAAACCACTATACTTTTTTTCCTGGTATGTCCAACAGTATTAATATACATTTACAATGTGCATATAATACTTACATATATATGGTATAAAATCATCCCACAACACATATTTTACAAAATTAATGTATACAAACCCTGTTATAATCATAAGAGTTAAGCCACAAACGGGGACCAAGTAACCTAATACCTATACTCCATTCAATTCTACTAAGGCATTCATTTGAATAATCTAGTGCCACATCATACATGAAAATGCATTACTATCAAAATGAGCAAGACATGTCTAGGTTCTACATATCTAGGTTTATGCAAAATCCCATTAAAATGCTATCCAAAAAATCTGGATGACATAAGGAGCTTCATAATGTAATCTAACATCAGTCAGGTACCTAATCTTCTTTTTCAAGATGAAGGTGGAGGGGAGGTGTGAAAGGCCAAGCAGTACTCTGCGTAATACTGGGTGTGAACATGATTACTCTATATTCACAATGGCAAGCTAAGATCATAACCATTTGCAAATAGAAACATGTAGTGTACACCAAAATAAATAGGGGGGAAAAGGTATAAAGTCCATATGGACTTCAGCTATATAGAGAATAACCAAAGAAGCATATTTACGTACTGCTGTCTTGGACATGAAGTTTGTGAGGTACACACCAACAGACAATAAAAATGAAAAGAACTGAAGCCCACAATAGTAGTAATGATAAATTCTTATGTACCTACACATAAGTTTCAGACAACTTTTGAAAACATCTTTAAAATTAGTAGTACAAATCTATCCTCAAAATTCTGTGTTGTGTAGTTAACTGAAATTTATTAACAAATACAGACAGAGGAGGAAGTATAATGACAAATAAATGCAGGTAATAGTTTGTTCATGTGATGAAGTACAAAATGTCATAAATCAGGCTCCAAGAAAATATGAAAATAAAACTCATAGGTCATAAGGATCTCAATTAATTTATGTTACATAAGTCTCATATTATTGACCCATATAAAGGAACGCAGTAGAATAGCTGATGTTTACTATTTATTATGTATCCTTATAAAGCAATCTTAAATCATGAGTCATGATCTTTTACTGATACAATGTCTCAGTATCCAGGTACATACGCTAAAACACTTTAAATTAGAAGTCAACATATCAAGATAACATAAAGAACTTCACCGTTTTCTCATACATCTATCAGGTTTCCAACCCACATAATAAAACAGGAGATGGAGGGAGTAAAGGGGGGGGGGGATAAAAGAGAAACTATTATTGCACTCAGTGCTGGGAATGGAAACGATTATTTCATATTAACAATAGACTAAAAATCGGAATTTCAAAATACAAACACGTTATGAACACGAAGTACACCAAAACAGAACAAAATATATTGTGCAATGTGGAAATGCACTTTAGCTGAATAGAACGTGATGTAATAAGAACATTTTTAACCTGTAACATTATATCATGATTGTGTAAGTCATGAAAAACTAAAGTTGTAGAGTACACAATACTAGACAATGAGAAGGCTAAAAGACGCAAAAGCGGAAATATCATATTCCTGTAAAAACACACGAATTGATGATATTCATTGGAAAATTCCCTAACTGAGTAAGAAAAACTCTATAAGCACAAAGGGATAATTGAGGGTAGGGGTGGGGGATAAATGACGTAAAAGAAGTGTAACAAAAGAGACAATTCTACACTCGAACAGCAATTTTCTATACTTTTGAAAACATCAGTCAAATAATTAAGGTAGATATCTTACCATACTGTTTACTTAGAAAAGCTTAAGATACTGGATTGGGTTTTGTAACTGGCTAATTTGCCTTTAATAACATTGATTTCTCTAACACAAGCGTTTTATAAAATAACGATAATCGTTCTATTACACTCTAGCGGGGACCTAAGAGTAAACTAAAGGAAATAGAAAATTTTGCAAAGACAAGGCTGCAAACTTTTAGTGTCACAACTCCACTAGACTGATGCGTAACTTTAATATTTTTTGTGACATTTCTGGCTTAGTTGTTTACGTCAAGAAATTCTCCGACAGCCGTGTAACTCAAATGCTATTTTATTTTGACGACAACCAGTTTCGGCATTTCACTATGCCATCTTCGAGCCCCATATGCATCTCCCAAAATAAACGATAAAGACTCAGTAGCAAGTCTTCGAATAAAGTACTTGTGAAACGGTTTGAATTTACTAGATCCAGCGATATATGGGACTGTATGGCATTATCGTTTATTTTGAAAGATGCATATGGGGCCTGAAAGTGGCATTGTGGAAAGTTGAAACTGGTAGTTGTCAATATGAAGTAAAATAACATCTTAGTCGCGCAGCTGTAGGAGAATTTCATTGATATTGACAATTTATTAACCTGCTGAGGTTCCCTGTCCATGATGTATCAACAGAGATTTCTGATTTAGTTTTTGTGACACGCTATGCTCTAGTTTGTCTAACTACTACATGTTGAATCAACTTGTTTTGTTAAATACCAAGAAGTTTAACTTGTTTATAGTAACGTACATTTAATTATAACGTTCCTTATAACTGCCGAATATTAGGTGAAGTGGTCCAATATTTTTCTGATTTATTCTGCTATTGGAGTTTGCTGGTGTCGATTGGGCGCCTCCCGAGGTGGCAGATAGGGGATAGCTCATCGGATATGATGGGTGTCGAGGAAATTAAACACTCGGGGTTGGCCAAACTCAGCACTGCAGTCTTGTAGTAGGTAGAGGAAACCACAAAAGCTTAGGGAGGAACATCCCTACAGAAAAAGACCAGGTCCTGCAGGTTGGGGGATGTATGCAGGGCAAATAACCCAGCTACGAAAAGCTGTAATATTACGAATATCTCACATATTCCTCGGACAAAACATCATCACCATCATCATCATCATTTGATTATGCCTTTCAGCGTTCAGTCTGGAGCATAGTCCCCCTTATAAAATTCCTCCACGTCCCCCTATTCAGTGCTAACATCATTGCCTCTTCTGATGTTAAGCCTCTTACCTCGAAATCATTCTTAACCGAATCCAGGTACCTTCTCCTTGGTCTACCTCGACTCCGCCTGCCCTCTACTGCTGAACCCATGAGTCTCTTGGGTAACTTTGCTTCTCCCATGCGTGTAACATGACCCCACCATCTAAGCCTGTTCACCCCGACTACTACATCTATAGAGTTCATTTCCAGTTTTTCTTTGATTTCCTCATTGTGGACACCTTCCCATCTACTAGTACCTGCAATCATCTAGCTACTTTCATATCCGTAACCTCAACCTTATTGATAAGGTAACCTGAATCCACCTAGCTTTCGTTCCCATACAACAAAGTTGGTCGAAAGATTGAACGGTGCTTAGATAACTTAGTCTTGGTACTGACTTCCTTCTTGCAGAAGAGAGTAAATCGTAGCTGAGCGCTCACTGCATTAGCTTTGCTACATCTCGCTTCCAGTTCTTTCACTATGTTGCCATCCTGTGAGAATATGCATCCGAAGTACTTGAAACAGTCCACCTGTTCTTTGTTCCCCCTATTTGGCACTCAATCCGTTTATATCTCTTTCCCACTGACATTACTTTCGTTTTGGAGATGCTAATCTTCATACCACAGTCCATAAATTCCTGATCTATCTCTGAAATGTTACTTTGCAACTATCAATCTAATTTACCATCACAACTAAGTCATCCGCATATGCGATACTGCTTATTTTGTGTTCACATATCTTAATCTCACCCAGTCAGTCTATTGTTTTCAACATATGATCCAAAAGTAATATGAACAACAGTGGAGTCATGTTACAGCCTTGTCTGACCCCTGAAACTACTCTGAACCATGAACTCAATTTACCGTCATCTCTAAATGCTGCCTGACTATCTATGTAAAGACCTTTAATTGCTTGCAAAAGTTTGCCTCCTATTACATAATCTCGTAGAACAGACAATAACTTTCTCCTATGAAACCGGTCATATGGCTTTTCTATATCTATACAGCATAGATACAATTCCCTGTTCCACTCGTAACACTTCTCCATTATTTGCGTAAGCTAAAGATCTGGTCCTGACAACCTCTAAGAGAACTAAACCCACACTGATTTTCATCCAATTTGTCCTCAACTAATACTCGCACTTTCCTTTCAACAATACCAGAGAAGATCTTACCCACAACGCTGATTAAAGAGATACCTCTGTAATTGTTACAATCTTTGCTGTTTCCATGTTCAAAGATTGGTGTGATTACTGCTTTCGTCCAATCTGATGGAACCTGTCCCGACTCCCACGTCATTTCAGTTATCCTGTGTACCCATTTAAAACCTGACATTCCACTGCATTTGATGAGTTACGACTTAATTTCACCCACCCCAGCCGCTTTATTGCACTGCAATCTATTGAGCATTTTCTCCACTTCCTCAAATGTGATCCTATTTCCATCATCATTCCTATCCCATTGTACATCGCAATCTGATAATCGAATTTTCACCTACATTGAGCAACTCTTCAAAATATTCCCTCCATATGCTCAAGGCATCAGCAGTATTCACCAGCAGTTTTCCTGACCTGCCCAAAATACTTGTCATTTCCTTCTTACCTCCCTTTCGAAGACTGCTGATTACACTCCAGAATGGTTATCCAGCATTTGACCCAAAGTCTCCAACCTGTTTTCAAAGTCTTCCCAAGATTTCTTCTTGGATGCTGCAATTATCTGTTTGGCTTTGTTTCTGTTTCCAACAAAACTTTCTCTGTCTACCTTAGTATGTAGCCATTTTTGATATGCCTTCTTTTTCCTTTTACAGGCTGCCTTGACCGTGTCATTCCACCAAGCTGTCATCCTACCTTTACACACTACTGTTCCAAGACATTCTTTAGCCACTTCTAGTACTGTGTCCCTGTACCTTGTACATTCCCTTTCCAGTGACTGTAATTGACTACATTCAATTAACTGGTACCTTTCTGAGATCACTGTTATGTACTTCTGCCTGATTTACTTGTCCTGAAGATTCTCCACTCTTATCCTCATACATATGGACCTGACCTCCTGCACTTTCGGCCTCACAATACCAATTTCACTGCACATTAAATAGTGATCAATCTCATCAAAGAATCCCCTAAATACACGTGTGTCCCTCACAGCATTCCTGAATTCCTGATCTGTTATTATATAGTCAATGACAGATCTGGTTCCCCTGCCTTCCCAAGTATACCAATGAATGTTCTTATGTTTAAAAAAGGAGTTTGTGATTACTAAGCCCATACTGGCACAGAAATCCAAGAGTTGTTTCCCGTTCCTGTTGGCCTCCATATCCTCTCCAAATTTGCCCATAACCTTTTCATACCCTTCTGTTCGATTTCCAATCCTGGCATTAAAATCACCCATGAGCAGAACACTGTCCTTGTCCTTTACTCTAACAACTACGTCACTGAGTGCGTCATAAAAACTATCCATCTTATCTGTTCCTTCACATTCGATTATACTGACACAATCCTAATTTTCTTGCTAGACACTGTCAAATTTATCCACATCAGTCGTTCGTTTACATACCTTATTGCAACTACGCTGGGTTCCATTTCTTTCCTGATGTAAAGCCCTACACCCCATTGTGCTATTCCTCCTTTGACTCCTGACAGGTAGACATGGACCCCAAAATATGACGACCTTGCAATGGAAATCATACATGAGAGCTGGAACATGGATTGTACAGAGTATGTTTAAAATAGGATCCTTCCAAAGACTCGGAAAACAACCCGATATTAACAGTGTAGTAATAGCAGCAATACAGAAAACACGACCATTAGGTCGCAATGTACTAGATAGGGATAAGTACACAATATTTTAGTTGTAAAGATAATGGTTATCACGAATTTGGAACGGCCTTATGTGTACTAAATGATATTCTACCTAAAGTAATAAAGTTTAAAGGCATTGATGAAAGACAATGCTATCTTAGATTCAGGTCCAAATTGTTTAACTTGTCATCATGCACCAACTAATTCAAAGATGATGCAATAAAGGATAACGTCTATCAAAACTTATCAGACCTGTGGAACAAACTACCAAAACATGATATCAAGATGGTAATCGGCGATTTTAATGCCAAAATAGGAAAAGAGGACATTTTAAGACCAACTACTTGAAAAAAAAGTTTGCATGAGGAAAGTAATGACAATGCCATTCGGCTGATAAATTTCGCTGCATAAACAAATATGATCATTTGCAGTACTACCTTCCCTCATAAAGGAATACTTAAAGAAACATGGTACTCAAGAAAACAGCAAATCAGAATGAGCATGTTCTCATAGATAGCAAACACAGAAAAACAGTTAGTGATATACGATCCTTCTGAGGAGATGAAGTGGGGTCAGATCATAGTTTAGTAATAAGCACAATGAAAATCAAGCTGAAGGCAGCACCAAAAGTGAAACCTAGATCAGAAAACATGAACAGATTTTATTTGCAAAATATGATAGGGGCAGAAGGAATAATGAAGTACAAAGTTGCAGTTTCAAACCGGTTTGAGGCCTTAAGTAATATAGAAGAAAGCTTTGAAATGACCAGTGATGAATACTGGAACAATCCTCACAGCTGCAAATAATAACCTGCTGAGAGCTAAGAAAGGCAGGAAGAAATGGTTTGTTGAAGAGTGTGAAGAAGCAGAAGACAAGGTTATGAAACTACAGAAAAACAAATAAGAATCCTGAAATAGAACATGCTTATCGGCACGTTCAAAAGCAGGGACACAAAATTAAGTTGAAGAAAAAGACACAATTCCTAAGACAACAGACTGAATCTATTCATGAATGTTATCAAAATAACAACATCCAGAAAAATGTATGATACGAGTACAATCAACAAAAGTACAAAAGGTTTTAGTCACAAAACCAAGCTGATGAAGGTTTGGCGACAACCAAGGAGTATTTAGACAATCTACTGAATTGTTCTGATCCAGAAGCACCAATTACTAGTTCCAGCAACAGTCAAAACTCTGAGGAAATGACAGAACCCACATATGAGGAGGTGGTAGCAACTGGATGTGACAGCATCCCAGCTGAGATACTAAAATATGGAGGAGAAGCATTGCTCAGACGTTTATTTCATCTGATACAGAAAATAAGAAAAACAGAGAACATTATAGCAGAGTGTAGAGAATCACTAATAATCCCTATACAGAAACTATAGAGGAATATCGTTAATCAATACAAGTTACAAGATCTTATCTTGTTTATTGCTATGCCAATTAAAACCATATGCAGACTATATTATTGGGGATTATCAAAATGGCTTCCGCAAAAACAAATCCACCACTGACAACATATTTGCAATCAGATCAATAAATGATAAAGATTGGGAATGTAAACAAAAAATACAGAGGCATCAAGACTTTGCCTGAAATTAAATGACAAGGAAACGAAATACATGATAGTTCAAATATGTAGAGATCAATGTGATAACCAATCACATGTAATAATTGGTGAGCACAAATGCGAGCTTGTTGAACAGTTCAAATTTCTGGGATCAGTGATAGACGAACCAAATCAGAGACAGGTAGAAATAAAAGCGAGACTGCAAAATGTTAACCGAGCCTATTATGCAATACAAAATCTCTTAGGGTCCAAACTGCTGACTAGGAAATCTAAAATAAAGTTATATAGTACAATCATCACACCAGTTCTAATCTATGGGCAGAAACATGGAGCCTAACAAAAACAGAACACCACCATTTACAAGTGTTTGAGAATAAGGTTTATAGAAAAATCATTGGTCCATATTATGATAACGAATCACAATGCTGGAAGAGAAGACACAACATAGAAATACGCGAGCTATCACAACAACCAACTATAGTAAACATAATAAATGCTTGATGACTGCAATGGGCTGGACATCTCATGAGAATGGAAGAAATTGTGTTAAGAATACTCAGGGAGAAGCCATATGGCAAAAGACCAAGGTGGAGAGATTGGGGAATAAATAACTGGCAAGAAGGAGCTCAAGGCAGGAGCATCTGGAAGAATAATGTGACATCGGCACGGGAGCTTCGAGTCCCTTCGAAGTCTATTACCACTACTACTACTACTAATATTCTGCTATACAAAGACGTGAGCAGCCCCTGCAATGCTCCCCCTTCATTTTTAAATCATGAGAGCTGCATTATCACTTCTTTCTCGGCATGAATATGATCAGCAGATGGTTGTATGGAACTGGGAACGTAGAAACGACGGAGAGGCTTCGTCCCCTCCTTAGCAAACAGTGGTACACAACCCCACAACAGGCTACAGCAGTCCACTCGCCCCGCCGCCGCCCCACACCAAACCCAGAGTTATTGTACGGTTCGGCTCCCAGAGGACCACTCTGGGAACGTCTCACACCCGACGAGTCTAACTCCAATGTTTGCGTGGTAGAGTAAAATATGGTATACTTGTACGAGGAGAAAGTGTTTGTGCAGCAATCAACGACAAAGTGTAACTGAGGCGTAATTAGGAGAACCAACCCGCATTCGCCGAGGCAGAAGGACAACCGCCTTAAAAACCATCCACACACTGGACGGCACACCGGACCTCGACTCTAATCTGCCGGGAGGATTCGTGCCGGGGACCAGCACACCTTCCCTCCCGGAAAGCAGTGCGTTAGACCACAAGGCTAACTGGCGGGCAAAGCACATATACTTACCCTAACGACTTACAGTTGCATATACTCGTCAATTTATGGGTATCTATCAGCTCTAAAGACTCATCTCTTGGTTTTGAGGAAAGCAAAAAGCTCATAAGATACAGGTTTCTTGTAGTTTTTCCGAAACAATTAATTTGCTTTCTGTTGTAAGAGAACAGTGTCAACTGATGTGTGAAATTTTATCGTGTTAATAGTTCGTAAGAAAAGGTATTCAATCATTGTTATTATGTGTCATGCAAATTTAGGAATCAAAATGAACTAATTGGAATAGTACTGCACAAATGCTAAATAGATCACCTGGTAAAACGTCATCAACCGGTGAATGTATAATTTTACGCGTTTCGAGACAACCCATCATCAGACATCAGATTTGTCGAGTTGCACAGATAAAATGAGGTTAAATGTTGCTTCTCGCGGTTCTGTATGTGAAATATAATTTCAGTTCGTCTGTATAACTCGATATGCCTGATTATTGATTACCCCAAAATGTGTTATTTTGTTATATACGAGGGTTGCATCCTTCTTGTGGGACTTCTTGTCGGATCTCCAGCTAATTAACTAGCGTCGTGTTCCATGCCAGGTGCAAGCAACGCTTCTATATCTCACACGAATGACACGCTGTTTCCACTATGTTTCTAAATTAGCTTGTAGTAATGGCTCGCTTTGACGCCAATGCTGTAAACTACTTTTAAAGTATCAATATGGAAACTGCTGCATTTGAAGACGGACAAAAAGTAAAAAACTGCCCCCACTGAGTCAAAGGATAGTAGTATCGGACGGGACGCTCTGTGAAGGCTAAGATTTAGGGGCGCTTCCCTCAACGACAGCCGTAAATTCCGCTTGGTTGAACTCGCTTTAGCGCCGATGAATTCGTTTGCAAGGAGACAACAGTGTCGTCTCAAGTTGATGGTTACCACATACCACAATTGGGTGCATGGGGAAGGAGCAATTGTTTTGACTCACTCGTGGTTGAAATAAACAAAACGTTAAAATTAAGAAAAAAATAGAAACTACAAGGTAGTTACTAATTAAGTATTTTATACTGTGAGCTGAATTAAAAATTCTAGTTTATAAAATAGAAAGTAAATGTAATTAGTAAAACAATTCGTGGAAATTTAGTTGAAAGCTTCAGATTCCACCTAAAACCTAATTTTGAAATTAATTGAAATTTTGAGACAATTTTCTATGGTGTCACATAAAATTAAATATGTAAGAAAATTTAGGAGAATATTGTCATGGGAAACTATAATTATACAAAGGTAACAAGTACACTTATAAAAACCAGTAGGAAGGTTTCTCTTGATTTTAGAAAACGTGTATATGGCTAAGTCCTCCAAATTCATCTCCGTTATTCTCGCTCTGTGAGAATACAAGAGATACAGTCTTCAAAGACGGCACTAAGTAACTGTGTCATGCACCTGCGTCTGCAATCGTCGGAGTTAGCTAAAGGATTTGTCAGCAGTGCACGATACAGGGAGAACAATCGTAAAATTCACGGCAGCCTTCTCATCTTTCATGTTATTTTAGTTTACTCAGCTTGAGTAGTAAAGACGGTGTTTATTAATTACTTGAGGGATGGTGATTATAAAATTATTAACATTATAAAAATATTCCGAAGTAAAGTTACAAGATGTGGTTCTGCTGTATTGTTTGGATACTAGTCTATGCCCCGGATGACAAGCTCAGTAATCACCACTATGCAAACAATAAAATAATTACGATGATGGTGGATAGTACATTTAATTGGCGTAGTAACAACAGTCAGTCGATGAGACTATATAGGCGCACTTGTGCAAGTGAACGTAACAATTTCACATTCTATGAACTCGTTCAATAATCTGAGGATTCTAACCACGTTTACAATAATCAGTAATTGACAATATAAGTTCTTGGCTAAGAAGATCTCCTTCTCTCAAGTAATTTTACGTCATACCCGCTGTTTCTCCGTGAAGAATACCAGTTTCTGCTTTCCGTTTCCACGAAACTCAAACAGTTCCTCTACAGTTCAATAACTTGGTCTGAACGAATATACCTGCGACAGGCGTCCCGTTGTTTTTGTGTAAACCTTCATTCTTGATACATTTTTATTTCCAAGCTAGGGAAAAATATCCGCTTCTCTGGTGTTTATACTTGGCGTTTTCTCTGTAAAAATTGAATTATAAGTGGCAATGACCAACTTCAAAGCAAGATATGATAAGAATTGTGAATGACGTCATCAAACTAACAGCGTTCATTTCCGAATGGTAGTCACTGCTGCTTTTCTTACACGTAAATACAAGTTTACTCTGTGAAACAAAACCAGAAGAAGAGTCAGTATACGGAATAATTATCCGATAACCTATTCCTTTGAAAACTTTAAAACCTCCAGTACCATCACTCATTTTCCGGCACATCTTCCTGGAATGATTCGAACAGGCCCATGTTTTATCAGGGTAATACAATATTGAACTACCACCTTCTCTTGTATCATGAATCTCTGTATGGGATGTAGTACGTGCCGCATCTATGGTCTACTTCTTTGAAGTAAAAACTATCTTCTTAACATATCAGTAACCTACGTTTTTTAAAATTCTTTACATTGACTAAGTGCTTACCATTGAAGCTAATTTTTGCCTGCACAACTGTAACACGTTTTTGTGATGTCAGGCATTCATCATTACCATCCATTTGTGTTACCGGTTCCGTGCGATTTCGATGCTTTCCTAGCGACACAAAACCAACTTTTTCCGCGGTACATGCAGCTCTGACACTTTCGTTTACAATTTTCTTCACAGTTCTCTTCTCGATACCACATAGTTCTGAAGTCCGTTCATGTGTCTTCAAATGTCAACAGTAGCAGACCTGCTTTCAAATTCACGTTTGAAAAATTTATAAATGCGGTAAATAATCTCCCTTTCCTGCTTGTGAAGTACTTCATATTTATTGCCGTCACCCAGCTTCTTTTTTCTAAATCGCACTTAAAACATTTACAGATACACATTTACATCTGTACTGCTACAAGAAAAAAAAAAAGTCAAACTGACAGTTTCGCCTTCTAGAAGTTTCTAGAATGTTTCAGAACACTCTAGAGTATTCTAGAATATTCAGAACATACTAGAATATTCGAGAGCATTCCATAACATTCCGGAATGTTCCACAACGATCCAGGATGTTCTGGAATGTTCAGGAATAGTCTGGAATATTCGTAAACATTCCAGAATGTTCGGGAACATCTTCAAACATCCCAGATCGTTGTAGAGCGCTCGAGAACACTCTCGAATGTTGGGGAATGTTCTGGAACATTGCAGACCATTCAAAGCCTTTTTGGTACGTTCTGGAATTGGCCAGTGGTGGGGCTATCCATTGGCATGGCTTTATAAGCAAGCTGAGCTGCATACCAACTGAAATCTGGAAACAGACTCCGGATGCTGTCTAAAAATGATAGGAGCTAATAGTTTACTAAAAATGGCGTCAGCTGTTAGATACTGCTTAAGTTTTGAACGAGGTCTTCTTCCTCGTGGGAGGTGTAGAGATACCGTGGAAACTGCCGTTCCGGTAGTTGGGACTGCTCCTGTAACTATAGGAAACTATTGTCTGCGAAAGAACAACGCATCCATTTTTTGAAGTCTGAAGACTACCGGAGAGTGGCGTCAGCGAGGTCTTATCATCGCCACGTCCGCATCCATTCAGTTCGGGCTTAGAAACAAGATTCGGAAGCGCGTCGTGCTACAGCCATATACCGCCATGAAGGAGTACTGTTCACTGCTTTGGACAGACGACAGCTACACGGATGAAATACGACGCCGTTTCGTTCGCTCGGCGAGCTTAAATTTCATACACTCCGATTGAAACCAATGGCCCCAGCAATATCGAATGATTCGCTGAAATCTCCCCCATGGCCATGATGATCTGCTTTTCGTAGTTCGGCGTTCTCTCTCCGATTTGGTAACGTCAGTGATGGTTGGCCTTGGCTACGTATTACGTTTTGTTCAATCCAGATGTCAGAACACATCTCCAGTTTTATAACTCCTCAATACCTGTCTTATTAGTGTTGTGATGTCCTGTAACCAGCGAAATCCCACCCATGTGTGAGAGAAGCTAACTGTATCGAAACAAATCGTGCTGCAGAAACACCTTTAAATTACAATGCTGAAACAAGTGTACGCAACGGAATTATTAAGCCACGAAAGATCACGGCCCTGGCAGATAATGTTAAGGAGGGAAATACAAATTTTGACATTGAAAAATAAGAAATGTGAGACATTATCTACTCGAATCAAAGACATTATTTATGTGAAGCTGAGCCGTGCGCAGCTCGCGGTCATGCCGTTTGTTGCTCGACATCTTGTTTTTACGTTCTGTCGCCTCGATCTTATTCAATTTTTGGGCATCACTAAGTTGCTGGTTTGCTTGCCCGTGACAGGCAGCAACTGCGCTTAACGATAACTGCACTGTCGTACTATCCCTGGAGCGACCGTTAGTATTTCCGGGACGTCGTCTGTCAGAAGTCAGTCGGGGACGAAGCGCCAGTGAGGCGCGGACAGCCAGTACTTGCCGACCGCTGGCCACACACGTGAACTGTCCGACGGAAGGAGACTGGAGCGGGAACCACCGCTGGTTGGTCGTTCGGTTGGTCGTCTGATCTGGTGACGTGTATTTGGTTGCCGACATCTTATGGAAACTCTGTGCCATTTTTCCCTGTTGTTCCATGGTGATTGGTTTTGGGATTGTAGGAGTTCTTGGCGCAAGTGCTTACGTGAAACTGTGTGTAGCTTCTGCGATTCCCACTGCGCAGATCAATTCTGTCTGCGCACTGGACTAGGCAGTCGGTCGGCTGCGACAGAGCAGCGAGGAAGTCTCCGCAGCGTAAAGCCATCGGCACACGGACCGTGCTGTCGAACGTTAACGTTGAGCGTGCCAAGTTCAACGTGCTGCTGAACGCTCAGGAACGATGCGACTTGTGCATACGGTACGTGGGGTCCCAACGTGGTATACGCGATCGCAACGCGCTCCAGCGACAGTTGAGGGATGTTTCTAGGTCATAAATTACACTGTTTACTCAACGGGCGCGCGTAAAATTCCCACGTTAGCTCTGTTAAAACGCACACTTCCTCCATCGTCCACGAAAAGGAAAGTACCATGTCCAATCAATAAAGACACAGGCTTATAAAAGTTCCATTACAAACAGTGCTGTACAAATTTGGGATACTTCTCCGCATAAGATAAACATTGTTTTATCACTCCCACATTTTAGTAAAACCCCAAGGTCAGTCTTACTTGATCACTGTTCCTACCCAGTAGCAGAATCATTGTAACGTGTGAATTAGGAAGCGTAAAAGAAAAAGGAGCAAAATATCTTTATACCTGTAGCGCAAACTGTCCTGTAGATTAAGCCAATCGAACAAAGTCAAAAAAGGTGAACTTATATTTGCATACATCAAATATTATAGCATATACTTATATTAAACTAATAAGAAAGTATCAGAACCTAATAAATACGCAAATGTTAGGAAAAAAATCATTGGAAGTGTTAAGACGCGAACCAACGCTCAAATGAAAACTCTTTACCAGACGCGGACGCTACTCATTACGCTAAACCAACATTAGGCTCCGCGGACGTAAACATATTGTGTTACCCTTTGCTAAAAACGTTAATCGTAGATAATTAGGTTACTAATTTAAATTGAATTATAACAAATTGTACCAAGAACAATGCGTTTTGGGTGGATCTTCAGTGTGTCGCTGCCTTCAAATAGCCTACTCTCATAATACGCAATTTAGAATAATTCTTTTGCCACGAATATGATGTTTCTCATTATTTTATTGGAACGAATCAGACAAGTAACAACGAGTTTTCTAGTGATTCTCAATTTGCTGGTGCTCAGAAACGGCATATATATACGTATAGGCTTGAAATGAATGCCAATATGGCGCCTCACAACTCTGTGCTAAAGGGAGACGGCGTGCGTGTGACGTAGGTGGCGTTTGGCCATCTCATTGGTCAACGCTCAGACGCACGCTCAGAATATCTGACACGCCCGATATTGCTCTGCACGTTCGGAAAGACTCCCGACAATGCTATTCCACGCTATGACGTCAGAAGCTCGGAGCGCTCAACGCTGAACGTTCGGATGCACGGTCCGTGTGCCGACGGCGTAAGGTTAGGCCGGGGCCGCTGGCGGCAGAGTTGTCAGGCAGTAGCTGCAAGAAGTGCACGGTTCGTTGCCCACCAAACCTGGATACCGGAGTTGAGTAATCAGTTAATCTGTTATGAAACCTCAACTGCTGTGACACCTCTTGTTCATTTTTGTCCTTGAGTGGTTATTGTGCCTTGACTGTGTTCAGATGCCTATTGTCAAGACGCAGTGCCACTGGGATCTTCGTCCTCGCTGAAATTTTCGGTTGTCGTGCCGTTGGTCGGGTGGAATTGCTTATGTTGTTGGTTGGTTCATTAGCCGTTCCTAGGTCGTGATGCCACCCTACTAATTAGTGTGACACTTGGCTGCCTGTCCCACCTAAACTGTTGTTAGAGTTTCCTCCGCAGCCCGACCCTCGGAACACTTCTGAGTACCACTGTTCTGTTCTTTGTGATTGAGATTTTCTTCTGTCACAAGTTCTGTGCGAGGCCTTTAGCCACGCATTAATTTTGTCTGTTCTATTTTCAGTACATGGCCTTCAGCCGAACCTTATGTGAAGTATTTTAAGATAAGGCCTTCAGCTGTGTTTTATTTAAAACTCTTGTTTGCTCTGTATTTAGGCCTTCAGCCACGTTTGTTTTAAAATTTGTGGCTTTCAGCCATATTGTTTAAATTACTGTCTGTAACGTTTCTCTTTAATTATATCGATTTCTTAAAATGGACTTCAGCCATACTGTGTAAATGCTTTTGTTTGTCTTTCATTATTTCGAATAATTTCCTTTAATGATCTGAAAAATTATTTCGGCCTTTACCTGAGAAGATACACTCCTGGAAATTGAAATAAGAACACCGTGAATTCATTGTCCCAGGAAGGGGAAACTTTATTGACACATTCCTGGGGTCAGATACATCACATGATCACACTGACAGTGTGGTGTCACCGCTAGACACCACACTTGCTAGGTGGTAACTTAAATCGGCCGCGGTCCTGTAGTACATGTCGGACCCGTGTGTCGCCACTGTGTATTCGCAAACGTAGCGCCACCACAGGGCAGGTCACAAGACACGGACATGACCTCGCCCCAGTTGTACGGACGAGAGAGCTTGCGACAAGACGTATCACGTCTTCCTCTCATTTGCCGAGAGACAGATTAAATAGCCTTCAGCTAGTCCATCGCTACTACCTAGCAAGGCGCCATGTGTATCATTGCTAATTGCTTACTACTATGCAAGAGATGTATTTCAACAAGAAGAACATCATTAAAAGTTAAGTAGATGACAATCTCTCTTCTTTTCTTTATAGTTTTTCATCCAGTCTCCTGTTTCAGAATTTACGCCCGTCTGCGTTAGTTTCGCGTGCACCTAGCCACTCATTGTGTCGAGACCTTAGGGAATCGACACAACAGACAGAACCACAGGCACATAGACACAGGCAACAGAGCATGCACAATGTCGGCACTAGTACAGTGTATATCCACCTTTCGCAGCAATGCAGGCTGCTATTCTCCCATGGAGACGATTGTAGAGATGCTGGATGTAGTCCTGTGGAACGGCTTGCCATGCCATTTCCACCTGGCGCCTCAGTTGGACCAGCGTTCGTGCTGGACGTGCAGACCGCGTGAGACGACGCTTCATCCAGTCCCAAACATGCTCAATGGGGGACAGATCCGGACATCTTGCTGGCCAGGGTAGTTGACTTACACCTTCTAGAGCACGTTGGGTGGCACGGGATACATGCGGACGTGCATTGTCCTGTTGGAACAGGAAGTTCCCTTGCCGGTCTAGGAATGGTAGAACGATGGGTTCGATGACGGTTTGGATGTACCGTGCACTATTCAGTGTCCCCTCGACGATCACCAGTGGTGTACGGCCAGTGTAGAAGATCGCTCCCCACACCATGATGCCGGGTGTTGGCCCTGTGTGCCTCGGTCGTATGCAGTCCTGATTGTGGCGCTCACCTGCACGGCGCCAAACACGCATACGACCATCATTGGCACCAAGGCAGAAGCGACTCTCATCGCTGAAGACGACACGTCTCCATTCGTCCCTCCATTCACGCCTGTCGCGACACCACTGGAGGTGGGCTGCACGATGTTGGGGCGTGAGCGGAAGACGGCCTAACGGTGTGCGGGACCGTAGCCCAGCTTCATGGAGACGGTTGCGAATGGTCCTCGCCGATACCCCAGGAGCAACAGTGTCCCTAATTTGCTGGGAAGTGGCGGTGCGGTCCCCTACGGCACTGCGTAGGATCCTACGGTCTTGGCGTGCATCAGTGCGTCGCTGCGGTCCGGTCCCAGGTCGACGGGCACGTGCACCTTCCGCCGACCACTGGCGACAACATCGATGTACTGTGGAGATCTCACGCCCCACGTGTTGAGCAATTCGGCAGTACGTCCACCCGGCCTCCCGCATGCCCACTATACGCCCTCGCTCAAAGTCCGTCAACTGCACATACGGTTCACGTCCACGCTGTTGCGGCATGCTACCAGTGTTAAAGACTGCGATGGAGCTCCGTATGCCACGGCAAACTGGCTGACACTGACGGCGGCGGTGCACAAATGCTGCGCAGCTAGCGCCATTCGACGGCCAACACCGCGGTTCCTGGTGTGTCCGCTGTGCCGTGCGTGTGATCATTGCTTGTACAGCCCTCTCGCAGTGTCCGGAGCAAGTATGGTGGGTCTGACACACCGGTGTCAATGTGTTCTTTTTTCAATTTCCAGGAGTGTATTTTCAGTATATGGCCTTCAGCCGAACCTTATATGAAGTATTTTAAGATAAGGCCTTCAGCTGTGTTTCATTTAAAACTCTTGTTTGGTCTGTATTTAGGCCTTCAGCCACGTTTGTTTTAAAATTTGTGGCTTTCAGCCATATTTTTTAAATTACTGTCTGTAACGTTTCTCTTTAATTATCTCGATTTCTTAAAATGGCCTTCAGCCATACTGTGTAAATGCTTTTGTTCGTCTTTAATTATTTTGAATAATTTCCTTTAATGATCTGAAAAATTATTTCGGCCTTTACCTGAGAAGATATTTTAATTTTACTTAACAAAGGCCTTCAGCCGTTTGTCTAAATTCTGGTGCCTTAAAATGAATTATTTAAGAATATTTTAATTTCACTTAAGTAAAGCCTTCAGCCAGTCCTCTAAATCCTGTGTTTTAAAATGAGCTATTTAAACTTTATTATTGAGAAGTTACTTACTCCCTCAGCCGTGAACTGATCCTCGTTGTTTTAAAGAGAAAACTGTGCATTGGTTTTCGAGGAATATAGTTGTGTGTTGCTGTGTAAGTAACAGTAACTGCTCTGCGCCCCTTTCCACAACCTGATGCGCTCTGTCCTGGCAAACCAGATTTCTGAAGTCTTTAGTTTATTACAAAAAGGCATGACAGTGAACAAACATCTAATTAAGTAACGAAATCAGAAAAATTACAAACAGAATATTAACTGTGAGAAGTAAAGGAGTGAACTATCGGCTGGCAGATAGAATCGGCTGGAGCTAGAATTAGTTCATAATCATATACATGAGTTTTTTATATTTAACTCGACCTGCCCACACATAGATTACAGAGATTATCTGTCTGACCAGAGAAACCAAGAACGCCATGCAACTAAGAGTGCGCTGACGAATGCGGGGAAGTGAATCTGAACACGATTCTGACTTTGTAATTCGCTGTAGTCCTAACATGCCGAAGGTGCCAGCTGTGCTCACCGTTACCATCAGTGTGATGTGAGACTCCGTGTCTGGTAGCCACCAAGTACGTAGCTAGAATAACTCTCCCGAGGACTGGAACAGTGACCACACTCTGCTGATGGAGTCTGCCGATCTAGTTGAGAGCGAAGCCTGAGGAGCACCGATGCGTTCTGCGCCAAGTCCGAGCCGAAGTTCTTAATTTCTAGACACTAAAGAACTGTGTGCTCACTCCTTTCCGCTGAGAATCCCGGCAACCAATTCTCTTAAAGTTCTCCAATGACGTAATTGGTTGCTTGCAACAAAAGCTCCGGAGAGGATGTGCGAAACGCTCTTTTTTCTAAAAACTTCACACAACGTGTTATGCGCTCCTGACGGCACATCAGTTTCACCAACCGGTGCCCTCCCAACCAACAGCTAGCCTCGCATCAGAGCACACAGACGAGATAACAAACTGTGCTCGAGGCTTTACTTCATCTCGACGGTATTTTCTGAACAAATGTCAGACTTGTTTTGTCACGTTTTATGGAAAGTTGACATTTGTTCTGGACGCCGGCTTCGTGCCAGGCAGAATTCCTTCACACGGAACGAATGCTTTCAGATTGGCTGAGAAGTGAATACATACAGTATACTGCACGATAGGCTGGTAACCAGAATGATGCCAACCGCGACGACTTTCCCCAAGAGAGCGATACGATCGTTTCTACTCATCGATCCTTCACCAGCAGTTCTGCAAACATCACGCCCCCTTGGTTCTCAGGGAGCCACTCTTGCTACTCTCCTGTCCGATATCCTCAACGCATTTAAATACTAAAGCTCATCCAGTAAATCATTCGATATATCCAGAACCATGTTAAGTTAAACAATGTTAAAAAGAATAGAAGGAATCAGCACATATAACTACTGTAATCGCATTAATCAATATCAAAAGTAATATTATCAGAACCTTTCTAACACAACCTGTGCGGGGCCGATTATTTATCACATATGAATGGAAAGAGACGAGCCGAACGGCTTGCTGTTTTTTCACTCCTTTCCCAGTTTCCAAACAAGTCATGGATCCCTACAAGACAAGTCAAGGATTCCTACAAGAAGGAATGTTGCCGGCGCCTTACACGGATGGATACTGAATAGCGAATCAATTTAAAATCCAGGCAGCCAGTTAATATTTACGACACCCGCGAACTGTAGCTAGCACTTTTCATTGTTACCGCTTGGCGTGCAAGACCTGTGGAAGACAGCTGTATCAGGTACTGCAATCTCTTCATTATCCCACATCCCTGAAGTTTCAGTGCGAAACTGCAACGAGGCTTGCTAGAAGTATACCACTGCCTCATCACGATCAGCTGACTTTTAGGTCACGTGACGCCTCTCTCGCTGTGTGTTGCGACCACTGTTGTGCTGACCGTCGAAATTACGAACACATTGTTTACGATTCGAGCGCAACTAATATTTGTGATAAGCAAACATACAAACGTTGTTGCTCCCTGTTTCATTGGCAGCAATTTGAGCTATGATCTTAAGTTTCAGCATAATCACACCATCGTGAATCGTGACATATTTGGAAAATGTTGACATATACCTGTAACCATTGGCAGAATTTGAACTGCGCTTTTAGGTTCCTGCTTAAGCAACCCCTTGGAAATCATTAAATGTCCTAAAAAAGTCCAAACGTTTGTGACAAGAAAGTACAGAAATGTCGTTACTGGTAGTTGCACTCGCGGAAATATCGCCTTTCGGGTTGTAATCATGCTGATTCACAAAATTGAAGAAACTGATTCCTGAGAGAGGACGCTCTTATTTGTAAACAATATCGAACACTGCAGAACATACGTGAATAGGTAAGCGATCCCACTTTCTTCAACTCTAACTACAATATCACAGCAACTACAAGCATTGTAATTGTTCATATCGTAAAGACTTTTACCGCCTATGTGTTTTTAACTGACATTTAATTCTTTGGAATCGTACCTAGAGTGACGTGTTTGTGATAAATTTTCTATGCTCTAGTAAGGACATGTGTATAGGAACCCAAAACGTTGCTATATTCAATAACTTTTATTCAGATGTTATTTTCTGTTGCTATAAGTTTCTTTCGCCTCCATGGCTATTATCAAGCTATCTGCAAACAAATCGAGTAGTTCTTGAACGTATCTGTGTCTATTTGTAACTAATAAAAAGTTGTATATATTTGTCGTAATATTTGCTTCCAAGACATGCCATTAATTTGTCGCTGTCTAACGCCTCGTATCATTACGTATCGCAGGTGTAGCGCAGACGAAATTGTTATATTGTAGATATGTAATGTCTCAGTTGCGCAATTTGTTGCTAAGCAGTATTCGCTAATACCTATTAAACAGTACTACACATTGATCTTGCCAAAAGCCGAGAAGCGATTCTTCTTAGTGTTTGAGCTCTCAGGGGCACTCTTGGATGCTCTATAATACCTATTCGTTAGTTTGATAGCTTCAATTAGCAGCCAAGTCAACGAGGTTATACTCTTACGTAGTATAGAGGTGAAACAAGAAGGGCGTTGTCATTACGTCACAAGCTAGAAGCCGACGGAAGCCATCTTATATAGCCCAAAACATTAGTTTCACCGCATTTATACCTCCATGGTGCACCACGTTGATATTTCTCCGTTATTTCAGTGTGATGTGCCCGTTCCCAGTTTCGAGAGCTGAGGATGTCTACCGGCTCTTGTCGTCGTATCCAAAATAGCATCTGGTGATTTGATATTTTATTGTATGGGGACATAGCTGTTTCACAAAAAAAGCCAGTTTTCGCCGTTTAGCGGTATACTAATCGATCAGATCGTAATCTAAAGTTCAAAGACATCGCATTTCATACGTAAGAGGAGCCGTTCAAGCAATATTTTCTTTTGTACACACTAATTACGGTTGTGATTTTTACGTTTTTTCTTTCCTGTGTTTTTCATTGCCTTCAAAACTGAAAACGCCCCGGCATCCGAGCCACAGTGTATCAACGGAAATTATGAAATTTGAAACTAATCTGGCAACGTTTCTCTTTGTCAACTCCTCCTGTTCCTCAGAAGACTATCTATTATTGGAATGTATACATCGTGATGGGTAGGATTTGCTAACATCTACTTGTCTAGTTAAAAACGAAAAAAACTAATAAATGATCAGTATTGAGGAATATTTTAAAACATGATATTAAAATAAAATAACTCGTTCGACATCTTTAAGATTTATCGTGCAAATAATACGTGGCACATGAAACTAACTAGGTATTGGTGTAACACAAAGCATGGTAGACACTTCGAAAACCTCAAAGCGAAATGCAAAAGTAAAACGAAGCAAATGATCGAAGCAGGTGTACATTCAAATCGTGATATGTTTTGTTATTCCTGAAAAAATGACAGAAATATTGGCGAGAAATATTCCGGAAAAAGAAGCAAAGAAGTTATGTTGGAAAGGTAGTCCTATATTGTTACACACGTTAGCCTATCACTACTACAAATATTCCTAACATACTTTAGAACAAAGACTCCACTTTAAGGGGGTCTAAGCGTTTGAGTCCAGAACCTTAATCACGTTTATAGTATTGCACAGTGCTGAACATGTTTGAAAAATTATATAGTTTTTTACCTAGTAAACTCCTATTATTATTGGTCGGACATTGAATGATGCATCACAGATAACATTTCATTGTGGTAAGGTGTGTAACCTACAATCAACAAGAACTGTGTTGTGTGTAGTAGTAGGAGTAAATTCTTTGCTACTGTTTGCTGGTGTTGTGCTGCCTGTTAATTTATTTTATCCGTTAGCGTACTCCATAATGACAACGATGTTGTCAATATAATTTTTAGGTTTTAAGTCGGTTTGTTCGTCAGTAGTTTTGTCTGGATATTTGCGTATTGGTATGTAGATTTCTATTTCGTCAAAAAAGTTCATTATTGGGCCGTTTGGTGTTATGCACAGAATCCATGATAAACACAAGAAACAGATACCTATAACGATTCACATCACCATTAAATTAATAAAACTGAAAATAACGTAGTTACCATAAACAAACAAGATATATAACAGAGAGACTTAACACATTACTAAACAAAACTGCAGTAAGATTTGCATTACGCATTACACACGACCTAAAACCAAAAAAGCAATCCGGAAAAATGAAACAATCGGGTTACACGTACCCAGGCATATATAAAAATAATTGTAATGACAGTGAAAATTCTATACAGACCAAACGGGCAGAAATTTCAAAATCAGATACCGAGAACATAAAAGGAACAGTGACTCAAACCCACCCACAGTATTCAACCACATGCAAACATTATATCACAGATCGAAAATAAACTAAAAAAAACTAACTCCGTCTACAGGCCGCAAGCGACCCATCGGGACCATCCGACCGCCGTATCATCCTCAGGTGAGGATGCGGATAGGAGGGGCATGGGGTCAGCACACCGCTCTCCCGGTCGTTATGACGGTTTTCATTGACCGGAGCCGCTACTATTCGGTCGAGTAGCTCCTCAATTGGCATCACGAGGCTGAGTGCACCCCGAAAAATGGCAACAGCACGTGGCGGCGGGATGGTGACCCATCCAAGCGCCGGCCACGCCCGACAGCGCTTAACTTCGGTGATCGCACGGGAACCGGTGTATCCACTGTGGCAAGGCCGTTGCCCCACAGATCGAAAATGCCATACAAATTCTGCACATGAAAACAAAAGGCAGAATAATGAACTTTTTTGAGGAAATAGAAATCTACATACGCTCAAACAAATATCCAGGCAAAATTCGTAACGAACAAATCAACTTAAAACATAAAAATTCTGCCAATTTTATTGAAAGTATAGAATACGATGGCGGATAGAACAAATTCACAGGCAAAGACAACACCAGCAAACGTTAGCAAAGAATTTACTATCACCCAGTGGTCTGTCTACTATCTGAAAGTCGAACTCCAGCTGCCTGAGCGTGCCAGCCAAAGACGCTCGTACTTCGTTTATTGCCTGATTTCAACATGGCTGCCGCGAAATGTCACGAGGACGCAAAATTAAAATACTTATCGATTCTGCAAAGTTCAAAGCCAGGAATAAGTGAAGAATAGTTTATCTCGTAGAGACCAATGTCTTCTTTCTTTTTGCCTAATTTACAACGTGGCTTACTATGCAGATGACAAGAACCTGCAGGCACGCTAGTGTCCCATGCTCTGGGATCAGAGTTCTACATCAGGTAGTATAGAGATCAGAGATCACTGCTACTACCACACCCTCCTCTATAGATGAATAAGCCAACTACGTAACCATTAACATTGTTGACTTAGCTGGCAACTGAAGCTGTCAAACTCATGGAAAATATTAAATGGGTCTCAGTGAATATTGCTTAGCAACAGATTCCAGTGCTAATACGTTGAATATCTAGAGGACAAAAATTTCGTCTGCACTAGACCTATGATATACAGCAATACGAGGTATTGGACAGAGGCAGCTTTAACAGTGTGTTGTGGACGTAAGTACTACGGGAGATATGTAAAAAATCGTTTTCGTTACAAATTGACAGATATATGCACTAACAACTCTATGGGTTTGCAGATAGCTTGATAATGGCCGTGCAGTCGAAATAACTTTATGGCGCCGGAAAACAGGAATGTTAATACAAAGTCTTTGAATGTAGCAGCGTTTTGGCTTACTAAACGCATGTCCTTGTGAGACATGTAAGGGTGTTTCAAAAATGACCGGTATATTTGAAACGGCAATAAAAACTAAACGAGCAGCGATAGAAATACACCGTTTGTTGCAATATGCTTGGGACAACAGTACATTTTCAGGCAGACAAACTTTCGAAATTACAGTAGTTACGATTTTCAACAACAGATGGCGCTGCGGTCTGGGAAACTCTATAGTACGATATTTTCCACATATCCACCATGCGTAGCAATAATATGGCGTAGTCTCTGAATGAAATTACCCGAAACCTTTGACAACGTGTCTGGCGGAATGGCTTCACATGCAGATGAGATGTACTGCTTCAGCTGTTCAATTGTTTCTGGATTCTGGCGGTACACCTGGTCTTTCAAGTGTCCCCACAGAAAGAAGTCACAGGGGTTCATGTCTGGCGAATAGGGAGGCCAATCCACGCCGCCTCCTGTATGTTTCGGATAGCCCAAAGCAATCACACGATCATCGAAATATTCATTCAGGAAATTAAAGACGTCGGCCGTGCGATGTGGCCGGGCACCAGCTTGCATAAACCACAAGGTGTTCGCAGTGTCGTCTAAGGCAGTTTGTACCGCCACAAATTCACGAAGAATGTCCAGATAGCGTGATGCAGTAATCGTTTCGGATCTGAAAAATGGGCCAATGATTCCTTTGGAAGACATGGCGGCCCAGACCAGTACTTTTTGAGGATGCAGGGACGATGGGACTGCAACATGGGGCTTTTCGGTTCCCCATATGCGCCAGTTCTGTTTATTGACGAAGCTGTCCAGGTAAAAATAAGCTTCGTCAGTAAACCAAATGCTGCCCACATGCATATCGCCGTCATCAATCCTGTGCACTATATCGTTAGCGAATGTCTCTCGTGCAGCAATGGTATCGGCGCTGAGGGGTTGCCGCATTTGAATTTTGTATGGATAGAGGTGTAAACTCTGGCGCATGAGACGATACGTGGACGTTGGCGTCATTTGGACCGCAGCTGCAACACGGCGAACGGAAACCCGAGGCCGCTGTTGGATCACCTGCTGCACTAGCTGCGCGTTGCCCTCTGTGGTTGCCGTACGCGGTCGCCCTACCTTTCCAGCACGTTCATCCGTCACGTTCCCAGTCCGTTGAAAGTTTTCAAACAGATCTTTTATTGTATCGCTTTTCGGTCCTTTGGTTACATTAAACCTCCGTTGAAAACTTCGTCTTGTTGCAACAACACTGTGTTCTAGGCGGTGGAATTCCAACACCAGAAAAATCCTCTGTTCTAAGGAATAAACCATGTTGTCTACAGCACACTTGCACGTTGTGAACAGCACACGCTTACAGCAGAAAGACGACGTACAGAATGGCGCACCCACAGACTGCGTTGTCTTCTATATCTTTCACATCACTTGCAGCGCCATCTGTTGTTGAAAATTGTAACTACTGTAATTTCGAAAGTTTGTCCGCCTGAAAATGTACTGTTGTCCCAAGCATATTGCAACACACGGTGTATTTCTATCGCTGCACGTTTAGTTTTTATTGCCGTTTCAAATATACCGGTCATTTTTGAAACACCCTGTATAACGTTGCAGGCTCAGAACTTCGGTGTGCCGTTGCCTTGAAGTGGCATACTTTCATGACACGCAATTCGTGGTGAGGAAACAACAAATATGGCGTCTCAAAAGTAGCGAGTGAGGGACGCCATGCGACCGATTTCAGACGAATGCGGCCGATCGCCGTTGTACCTCCTCAGTTTAGTCACTCGACATCAATGGACTTACGTTCATACTACTACGGATAAGAAGACAGCGTGTGAGTAGTCTCCGGTTATTATGTTCTCGCTTACAAGAACCGCCGGCCCTGGGAGAGCTAGTGCTACCCGCTGACTCAGCTCAGCCGAGGCTAATACTGGCTGCAGTGCAGCTCGCTCCTCGGGACGCCCACATTTCTTTATTCCGGACGCGTTTAATATGGAAGCGGTTTTCCTTTCCCTGCAACTGCTTATATTCATTGCTCTGGGAAAGTCAGAGAACCGCGCAACGCAACATATTAAAATTTCCTCTTGTAAAGCAAGAAGAACGAGCGAGCGCGCGCCACGCGGAGTCGAGCCCGGGCCACCGCCGCCGCCTCCTAATAACAGCACCGGAAAAGTAAATTGTAAAAATTTTTCAGGGCTGTTTTATTAAGGACGCAGCGAGAGAAAAGCGGCGTGAGCGGGAGGGGCAAGGGTGCGAGGGAGAAGATGGGGCGGGGGAGAGTAAGCTTTCTCCAGTCGCAGGGTCCCGCGGTTGTGGTCCGCAGTCGGCTTTCCAGCGATATTTATTACTTTTGCAGAAGCAGCACTTATTATAAAACAGCTCCCTGGACAAAGAACGCGGCGCCCCTTACATGGAACGTTAATTAGCAATCAGAAAAAGGCCTGCGTCCCAAGTCTTTGCCCCGTTATTAATTTCTTTTTAGAGTTGAGCGCCGAGCCCTGAAATGTACCTCTCCGATGTGGCTGACAGTATAAACCACTGTTCGGAGGCGTCGCATTTTTCCCCCGACTCTTTCTGTCTCGCGTTTCCGACTTTTCGCGTCTACAGCTATTCACATTTATGTTTATTTTGGTTCAACACTTGGGGATGCCTGCCACATGCGCATTCACCGTCTCTGAGAATTTCAAATGCAGAATTTTTTCGACTACTTTATGTAGGCCAAATGTGGGATTTCGTCTCTTTCTTAATCTGTATTCAGTCTCGCGACTCATCGATCTATGTATTCATACAGTATAGTACAACATAGTAATTACTACTTATCGCTTTTGAATAGCAGTAGAAATTTACAAATTATGTGTAGAAAAGTGGGGCGTTAGTGCGCACTTAAGCAGAAAACTTTATTTTGACGCCTACAAAATAAGCAGGACTAACCTTAAACCAACAGTAGTCAAGATAGTTGTATGAAACTTCCTGGCAGATTAAAACTGTCTGCTGGACCGAGACTCGAACTCGGGACCTTTGCAGGAGAGCTTCTGTAAAGTTTGGAAGGTAGGAGACAAGATACTGGCAGAAGTAAAGCTTTGAGGACGGGAAGTGAGTCGTGCTTGGGTAGCTCAGTTGGTAGAGCACTTGCCCGCGGAAGGAAATGGTCCCGAGTTCGAGTCTCGGTCTAGCACACAGTTTTAATCTGCCAGGAAGTTTCATATCAGCGCACACTCCGCTGCAGAGTGAAAAATCTCATTCTGGAAAGATGCTGTAGTTTCTGTATTTTCCCTGAACTCAATAAAATTAAATGTAAAAAAGAACATTACAATGAAATTAATTGAAAATATCACAAATAAGCTAGTTTGTGCATAATTCCCTTCCACTTATTGATTTACTGTTTCCTTTAGACCTATTCGTCCGTAGCTCGTGGTCTCGCGGTAGCGTTGTCGTTTCTCGAACGCGGGGGCCCGGGTTCGATTACCCGCGGGGCCTCGGATTTTCACCTACCTCGAGATGACTGGCTGTTGTCGTGTCGTCTTCATCATCATCATTCATCCTCATTACGGCCGGAGGAAGGCAATGACAAACCACCTCCACTAGGACCTTGCCTAGTACGGCGGTTAGGGTCTCCCGACAGCCATAAGGACAGAATTTTTACATGTGGTACATTAACATGTATACACGTCAGTGTGTTAGTTGTTTATTCTCCGCTTCGAACAGTCTTCCCACGAACACACACAAACTTTACGACCTGCTATTTTCTGCATGCCTGTAACAGCACCAGTAAGTGGACTGCCAATGTCAGTACAGATTAACTCTTTTGCTTCGACGTGTTTACACTTCAACACGTGACCTGCTGCTCAGGCGAAAATAAACATTAATGGGCTGCTCTTGCCACATATAGATTGACATACTAATCAACCTAAAATCACGCTACTCCTAATAGTTGTAATTACTAGTCCGCATATGAAGAAAGTACTGACTGAATGTTGTTAACTACACCGTCCTCTGTCACCAATAGGGATATTTGCTCTTATTTCTATTACGCCCCCATAACAGGCCTTGTTTTGATATTTAATGAAGTTGTTACTTGCTATAATTGATTACACACGCCGGGATAATTATCCGTTGTGGTTGAGAGATTGTGCGCTTCAGAGAGGAAGCTTATATTAAATACGCATGAGTGAAAATAATCGCCAATTAAATTATCTGCCAGTTCCTGTTAGGAAATCAGAATACTGAAACGTATTTAAACATTAGCATGGAATGTGTAATCAGCTTCATTTTCACGTTTCAGCCGTTTTTAAAATGTTAATTTCTTGGATAAGCAGTCATTACATGCACAGTCTTGGGATGTCTCCTCCATCACATGCCCATATGCATCACTATTCCAAAACAATCTTACTATTATTCGTCTTTTCCTACTTCTTCATACATTCAACATAACTCATTACGTTCTGTACAAAGTGTAGGTAGAGATTTCTATGCCCCAGTGCTTATGTAATCATCGTTATCGTAATCAGAACAAACGGTAGAAACATCCGGTGTCTACGATGACTGGTGTTACTACTATTTTCCTTTTTCTTTGTTTCTGGCTCACAGTAAAGCATCCACGAATAGCTTTCCCTTTCTTCTCTTTCAGTTCAATCTGCCGTTTCTTTCTATCCATTACTTCATTCTACATTCTTTTTCACTGGGGTGCTACGACTGGTCTTTTTCCGTGAACCATTACCCAAATCTGCCGTTACATAGTAAAACGAACAGTTTCTGTACCTCAAACTATTATATTTAGAAACAAAATCCACGTATTCATACAAGGTACTATAGGTTTTCATAACAAATTCAGATAAAAGTAGAGCAGTAATGTCTGTAAGATTACCTTCTTATTTTTTGTTATTATTGTTGGAATTAACAATAAATTGTGGTTTATCCGTCTCACACTCCCACGTCCCACACCTGACATGGCGCCTGTCTTCTCGTGCCTCTTCGTTACTTACAGGAATGAAAAGATGTCATCATTAGTCGGAAGACGTCATATTCAACGCAAGCGTCAAACACCTATTGAGTGCTATTAACCACTGCGCACTATTTCACAATTCTCCCTTAGTAATTGTACCTGTGTTCAATATCGGCGTAACAAAGCACTGAAATATGTTATCATGGTGCACTGACATTTGCTGAAATGCGAGAATATCAAATAGCGAAACCTTCAATATCTACTGGGTGTGAGATATAACGGATAAAGAAGAGCCTTTAAAGCGAAGGAGGCATTATCTATGAAACACAAAACTTGCCAACGATCTCACTGACTAAACGCTTTTCCATCTTGCATTCTGGACATTCAACATAAATCAGTCCATTGTGACGTATAATATGAACAGTGATCATTCTCCCGTGTCGTTCGGGGAAAGGGAACGTTGGAAAAGAAGTTTAATCAAACGTTCTATGAGTGCAACGTCTCACTATTAAGCTATGCCAACACGCCATCAAGTAGTGAAGCGTAGTGTGACACATATGGGGCAGACGGCCACTGTGAATCACCGGAAAAGACTGATTTTGACTATGAGTACTGGAAATTCATGAATGAGTTTGCCTATCAGTACTGGAAATTCATGAATGAGAACATTTACTTGATCCATCAAACGTGATTTTGACATGTGCACAAGAGTCAGAATAACCTACAGCCACTACTGAGGAACTGGAGTTCGTAGTGACGAATTTTGTTTGATCTGTGACTACTTGTCTCTGTTATCCGCTTTAAAAATATTTTTATGAACTATCGATAAATGTATTTCCTGAATCGAATTAGATCTTCCACTGACACTACGTCATGAAAATATGAGAGGCATAAGAACTTGTAAGAGGACTTTCACGGACCCATTTATTCCGGAATGAAGCTCAATGAAGAATCAAACGTTTGGTTGCAGGGTTCTAGATTGTGTAACAAGGCATGTTAGTGTGGTAAAAATATGCTGTTGCACGAGCTGCGCTTATGGCAATGTCAGTGAACATCTGCCAATATCTTTATCTAATGTAAGGTGTGGGGTGTGTAATAGTGATACGGATGAAGACGTACGAAAGTATGATGTTGCATATCTCTAGCGAGAGATTCGTATTATCATCGAAAGCGTACTACGCCTTCAGCTAATAACAGACTCTAAAGAAATTAGCAATTTAATAGAGAACTGAGGTGTGAGGTTCGACAGCAAATAAAATTAAACGACTGCCTCAGTATCTGCCATGCGCACTCCGGCCCATTATGTCTCCCAGTCATTTATGAAACATCCGAGACTCCACTAAAATTTCTCCTCCCGCCCCCGTGCTGTAATTCTAATGTCAGAATCTAAGTGCTTTTCCAAAATTTTGCCATAGAATGGGCTGTTAAGGACGACATATTAGTTAGCGAAATACTATTTTTAGAGCTATAGTGGAATCCCAAATACTTCATTTCATCTGAATAGCTCACTTGTGGTGGGGGCTGGTGAGGTGAGTTCACCCAGAACGGTAGTGCTGAAATTAAGAACGACCACCAAGAGATGGCTCACCTAACTAAATGCCACGGTTCGTGGACGACACTGACGCAGCAGACCACGTGTCAGCCACGTTGCTGCATCTACTAGTTGTCTGTATGAGTTCCATCGCGCAGAACCGAGTCGGGTGGCGCTGTGGCTAGCACACTGGACTCGCATTCTGGAGGACGATGGTTTAGACCCCATCTGGCCATCTCGATTTAGGTTTTCCGTGATTTCCCTAAATCGCTTCAGGCAAATGTCGGGTGGTTCCTTCGAAAGGGCACGGCCCACATCCTTCCCCATCCTTCTCGAATCCGATGCGACCGATGATCTCAGTGTTTGGTCTCCTCCCCCAAATCAACCACTGTGCAGTGGAATAACGTCAGTGTCAGACGGTGATTATAACGAAGCTAGGGCAGTCATAAGCTGTCTGACACACGTCACGTTATAAAACGTCATCCACATAATCAAAGCTTATGCCTAAAGCCTGTTCGCCTCTCTTATAATTCCCTGGTTCTTTCCCGAATGCAAAGTTTTCGTTACCGCTCTACTATTTAACACAACGCTGCTCTTGTTCTGGATTCAGGAGAACGCTACCTCCCACGGCTTCTCTGCTTCGTTATTCGGTAACCATTCAAGGAGGTACTTACCATTACAAAAATCACGAAATTTATACAGTAAGATTTCAATGTCAAACTGGGAAAAGACGTATTTCTAGATCTGGTATGAAAGTCTGATTTAAGAACGCTGAACGAGAGAGGTGATCGTCTAGTACAATTCTACCAGGAAGTAAACATCAGAGGCACTAATGCTTGGTTCAGATTACTTGGTTCAAATGGATCAAATGGCTGTGAGCACTATGCGACTTAACTTCTGAGGTCATTAGTCGCCTAGAACTTAGAACTAATTAAACTTAACTAACCTAAGGACATCACACGCATCCATGCCCGAGGCAGGATTCGAACCTGCGACCGTAGCGGTCGCTCGGTTCCAGACTGTAGCACCCAGAACCGCACGGCCACTCCGGCCGGCTTCAGATTACTGCAACGTAGGAAATCTCCAATAAACAAGCCAGAAAATATGGTTCATTAACAGACAGAACATATTACAACGAACAATTGTTTGCAACTTCTGTCACAATAAAACAGGGACGTTCCATAATATTTAGCTGCCTAAATGGGAATGTCAGAAGAATGGAGTCTTTATCTTATTTCCTGATAGACAACACTTAATATGTCGTCGTTTCTAAGTTGGTAATTGCCATGAAATTCGTCCTGTGTCACGTTCGTGATATGCTTGTATTGCTAGATGAAGTTATACTATCGAATATGGCCATTAAGATTGATAAGATTTCGCACAACGGTTAACTTTGATATAAGCAAGCATGTAACGTGAAGCAACGGTGCGTAGTTTGCATTAGGATTTATTCCATTGCACATCCCTTAATCTGATTCTTTCTAGGTAGGCAGAACATTTCGTTTATACTGATCTTTTGGGGTAGGTATTTGTGAAGATATGGAGATTAGAATGCGCGGTATAAGAATCATCTGCGGAGGAAAAAGATTCTTTTCTCATAAATAGTGAAAATATTTTTCTTAGTAAGTATGGAATTGCCACAAGCATATATTTTGAAGCACATTTACAGTGCAGAGCATTCATGACATAAACTGTGGCACGTGATTTAATATTCGATTCCACATCGTAATTATTCATTAAATATAGTGGCCCTTAATATGTCCCTTAATACATATTAACACAGGCTACGGAGGAAACACTGATTCTGTCGTATGTGGAATCAGCATTGTGTGTTCAAGGTATTCAAGCTCAAAGAAAAAGGATGAGAAAAATATCACTTAAACCACACTCTACAATGCACTCCTAAGAAGGCATTCAGAGAATAAAGGAAGGGGACAGTGAGGGGTATTGTGCCAGACAGCCGGCCGGAGTGGCCGAGCGGTTCTAGGTGCTTCAGTCTGGAACCGTGCGACCGCTACGGTCGCAGGTTCGAATCCTGCCTCGGGCATGGATGTGTGTGATGTCCTTAGGTTAGTTAGGTTTAAGTAGTTCTAAGTTCTAGGGGACTGATGACCTCAGAAGTTAAGTCGCATAGTGCTCAGAGCCATTTGTGCCAGACACACGTGACTGCAAAAAGCATGTTAAAATCGAAAAATAATTAACAAACGAAAATTCTATAGATATGTAGGTCTTCATTGGACATGCATTTTCGCGCTGTACCACATGTATAGTCACTATGGGCAGTGCAATGAGACAAAGAACACGTGTTTATCTAACGAACGAGGGTTACGAAGTTGGACGCAATGGTTGATCTGTTAAAAGAACAATGATTTAAACACGATACTCGTCGCATCGTTCGTGAAATAATACATAATCACATAATGATAAAGGGATTTCATAATTTTGTTGCTTGGTTAAGTTCATGGGTGATAGAGTTCAAAAGGAACATAGTACCCAAAGTCAAGTTACATCCAGTACGCAAAATTACGCATAAAGAATCAAAACGGAAATCACGAAACACTTCCGTAACATAAGGAAGTTAAGGTAAATGGATTAAGCAGTTTTAAGAGTTAAACCATCTCATTTAAGTACCTTGATCCATGAACTAACAGAACCACTCAGGAGCGCACGTCCGTACACCTACCAAGCCGCTGCAAGAGTAAGAATGGGGAGAGGGCGCGTCGCCAAAGTGTTTGCTCTCTAGGTGAGGTGGAGGGAGGAGGTAACGGCTGAAAATGGTTTGACCAATTGCACCCTGTAATCTCCGGAACTAGCGCCTGCCTCTGACATTACTTAATGGTGTCTGATCTCTCTTGTTTCCCTTAGACCAGTTTAACCGTCTGAAATGCACTTACATATATTCATTCAAGGTAACGTAGAGGATGCATGAAAAAATGAATAGCACTGCACAAACGAAATAAATGAACGAGTTGGCTCGTCTTTTCTCCAGATGCTTGGTATAAATTTGAATGAATTATAGTGAACTCAGATCTGTCATACGCGTAGGTGTGTCAAGCCATGAGGTTCATGAAACGTATCTGGTTGATTCGTTTCAATAGGAGCATCCACTTATTCTAGAGCAGATGTACCATGTGATTTAATAATACTCGCATCTACTCTTAAAAAACTCTTAAAACACAAAAATACCGCGCCAGCAACAGAAGGAAGCTTACGGGAAACTCAGACAGCCGAAACTTAGATGTGGCCTTGGATAACCACAATAAAAAAGTGACGACAATGAATCTCTTACTGATCAAGAACACTGTACCAAAGTGTGGGAAGAGATGAAAAAATTGATAACACCTGCTCAAGAGAAACCGTGGTATAAAATAGCATAGTGCCCAGATACAAGAAATTCTTTTATTAGTGGATGAACACCGAAAGCAGAGTGCCCAGATAGATCTAATTGCAGTTATATTCAGCAAGTTATTAGTTTCAAACTTAGAGCAGCAAAAGCTAATTAGTTACAATACGAATGCGGAGAAATTGAGAAAGGCTCCAAGAGCCACTTGACGAATAAAACTTGTAGAAACCGCCTGGACATCAACAAAAGATATTACGTCTACTTGACACTGAACAAAGTTGATAACATTGTTATCGATGCTGCGGCCCTGAGCACTATGGGACTTAACATCCGAGGTCATCAGTCCCCTAGAACTTAGAACTACTTAAACCTAACTAACCTAAGGACATCACACACGTCCATGCCCGAGGCAGGATTTGAACCTGCGACCGTAGCAGTCGCGTGGTTCCGGACTGAAGCGCCTAGAACAGCTCGTCCACCGCGGCCGGCCTATGCTGCGGACGAGAGCATTTGTTAACATTGTGTAAAACAAGAAAAAGTGGATACGTAGAATATATTCTACCAAACACCAATTATATAGCTTCCAAAGTTGATAACAGAAGAGAAGATCCATGGCAAAATCAGGAAAGGGCGAACAACATATTGGTTAGGTAACATAAAACACTGGACGAGATCACGAAGTGCAGATCGCTTACTATATGCTGCAGTTCATACACACATCAAAAAAAGTTTTGCATCACTCCGGTTCCCAGAACTCCTGAAGATAGACGTTGACTGTGGGTACTGTAACACAGACCCAGTACCTTTGACAAATCAAGAAGTCCAAAGACGTAAACAAGCATGCATGAGCAGCGACTATTACACGGAGTGGGTCCGACAGCCGATCAGTTCCAGTCATTCCACCAGGAAGGAGGTACACAGCTCGTGATGTCTGTAGTTCAACCATGCCTAGACGGTGACTATAGCAGTTCGATCGCGTCCGCATTGTTACTTTGTGCCAGGAAGGGCTCTCAACAAGGGAAGTGTCCAGGCATCTCGGAGTGATCCAAAGCGATATTGTTCGGACATGGAGGAGATACAGAGAGACAGGAATTGTCGATGACATGCTTCGCTCAGGTCGCCCAAGGGCTACCTACGGATTATGGCTCTGGGGAACCGCGACAGCAACGCCACCATGTTGAACAATGCTTTTTCTGCAGCCACAGGACGTCGTGTTACGACTCAAACTGTGTGCAATAGGCTACATAATGCACAACTTCACTCCCGTCGTCCATGGCGATGTACATCTTTGCAACCACGACATCATGCACCGTGGTAGAAATGAGCCCAACAACATGCCGAATGGACCGCTCAGGATCGGCATCATATTCTCTTCACCGATGAGTGTCGCATGTACCTTCAAACAGACAATCGTATGAGACGTGTTTGGAGGCAACCCGGTCAGTCCGAACGCCTTAGACACCCTATTCAGCGAGTGCAGCGAGGTGGAGGTTTCCTGCTGTTTTGGGATGGCATTGTGTGGGGCTGTCGTACGCCGCTTGTGGTCATGGAAGGCGCCGTAACGGCTCTACGATATGTCAACGTCATCGTTCGACCGATAGTGCACCAATATCGGCAGCACAGTGGCGAAAAATTCGTCTCCATGGACGAAAATTCGCGCCCCCATCGCGCACATCTTGTGGATGACTTCCTTCAGGATAACGACATCGCTCGAATAGAGTGGCCAGCATGTTCTCCAGACATGAACCCTATCGAAAATGCCTGACATACATTGAAAAGGACTGTTTATGGAGGACGTGACCCATCAACCACTCTGAGGGATCTACGCCGAAACGCCGTTGAGGAATGGGACAATCTGGACCAACAGTGCCTTGATGAATACAGGTATGCGTCAATGCAAGAAGTCGTGCTACTGGGTGTTAGAGGTACGGGTGTGTACAGCAGTCTGAGACCTCTGAAGGTCTCGCGGTATGGTGGTACAACATGCAATGTGTGGTTTTAATGAGCAATAAAAAGGGTGGAAACGTTGTTTATGTTGATCTCTATTACAGTTTTGTGTAGAGGTTCCGAAACTGTCGGAACCGAGGTGATGCAAAACTTTTTTGATATGTGTAATATAAAGGTGCATCGTCTGAACGGGTAGACGAAGAAGAAGTGGAACCAGAACATGAAGAAGGAGGAGGAGAAAAAGCGGACGAAGAGGTTTTTGGCATCCGCTGTCGTCCTTCATCTTGTGTTCAAAGAACACATGAAGTGCTACGTACGACAGAAGATCCACATCATTTACCTATATACATCTAGATGCTTAAAATATTGAGAAACTTTTTTATAAAGTTATTAATCACCTTTAAAGGCATTTAGTATGCGCGTGTGGTCTGTATTAAAAAAGGGTGTCATTATGATCTCTCTAGTGGCAAAATATTGCGACGATAAGATTCTAAGTGTGGGACCGTGGAATCTCGGAAGGCAGAATGTTGTAGGGAAGCTATTAAATCCGAAAAGAGAAACACAAACGCTCTATCTAGACTTAGTGATGATCAGTTAAAATGAAAGGAGGAAGGAAGATAAGGTTTTCTGGTTAGACAAGTGTAAAATAGCAGCAGCATAAAATGGTGTTATGGAAGTAGGACTTGTCATGAATAGAAAAGAAGCGCAGAGTGCGATTTACTGGGAGCTGTTCAGTGATAGGATTATTGACATCAGAATCGACATCAAATTGTAGCCTACTGTAATGGGTCAGGTATGCTTGCAACGTTACAAGAGGAAGTCGAAGCGAATATTGCCAGTGTAATTCAGTGTATAAAGAGAGTTGAAAATGTAACAATCATGGCTAATTGCAAGGCTGTAGTATGGGTAGGAACAGAAGAGAGAGTTACTGGAATATGGCCCTGATGGAAAGGATATGAGAGGAGTAATATTAGCAGAGTTATGCAATAAATGTTATCTTAGTAATAGCAAATAAAAATACTGCATATAGTCACAAAAGTTGAAGACCTTTGAACGTGGTATTTTGATGTGAAACACTGTCTTGAATTCGTAGCTCAGCCATACAGCTGGATAGAGACTGAAGGTCACAACTGAGGTGCGTGTAGATGGAAAACCTTCTCCCTTGGACCTGGTGCTGTATTATTTCTACCGTCAGATGTTTTCCACGTCGCCGAATCGTAATCTTTATTGTTAAACGGATAACTTGTTCATGGTTCTTGGTGACTGTTACCTTTTTCAGGTTACCCACATAACTGCTTCCATGGGCAACAAGAATATAATTTTTAGTATTTCATATAATCATTGCTCTAATTTAAAACTTTGGAGATCTGTCATAATCTACTCTTTAAGATGTATAGACTTATGTTAATGGTTTAGCACAATAAGATAAGTATTGATTTTCGATATTACTATCCAGACTATATTCGTCCAATATTAGCGACTACCCCCCCAAAATAATGAAAGGAGAAAAATTTATCGCTTGCTACATTTTCGCTGTCCATACGGTAAAAATTCAGAATCAGGAATGCCGCGGTAATTTATTACCTCTTTACTGCTAAATCTATTGGCAGAAGGTATCCATATACAACAGTAAATATACGTGCAAAATTATATTTTTCTAGAACACATATATGAGAAGATACGCCGAGATGAACATTGAGATACTTGAAAAATAAACTTTTCTCTAAGGGGGGACGTAGATGAAAAACACACACTATTTCAAAAATGCACCATATCCACACTATTGGAGATATGGTAATGAAATATTGTACCACGCTTTACATGAAAATAACACATTTACATATAAAATCCTTTGATTACATATATTCAACTTGTTTTTAATGAAATTTGAAATTTGATTTTCAAAAAATTACGTATGTTCTTTTTTCTCAGAAAGTATTCAATAGATTTCTATAAAAATTTCTGAGTTTCATCTCTTTTTATGTTGTAAGCTTCTCTCATGAGGTTTTTGGAATAGGTCAAATAGGAGAATTTTCATAATTTTTTAATTATAATTCCACAAATACAATTTTAAATTGATGCAAAATTCCAAGCACTATGCCCCATATCACAGCTTGCAATCAGAATTTCCAAATTTGCTCTTGAGATAACTTTTATTAGGCTTACAGAAATATGTGTACAAAATTTCATAATTCTAGCATTCACAGAATCTGAAGAAAAGGTACATAAACTTTAAAAAACAAACTTTTCAGTAAGCGCAATTTAAAGTCCAACCTAACTTTTTTCCTTATGTCACTTCTTCAGAAGGGACCATATTTGTACTCTGGTTCGTCTTTCCTTTCAAGGCTTCTTTTTCGGTTTCTTGTTTGTGTTCTTTCCTTTACCAGGCCTTCAGCTGACGTTTCAGCTGCAGAGACACGCTGTAAATCTATTTTTCTCAGGATGTCTTGAGTAAAATTTGCTACCTTGAAGCTCATTCTTTCTAATACCTTCATCATCCCGACGTTCCCGTCATTAAACACAATAACTGTATCATAAATTGCAATACTGACAACTGTAGCAGATGCAAATCTGTTTTTAGGGCATCGTTTCCATATGAGTGAATTTAGAGACTCATTTGGATTTTGGGTTCTGCCATGAACACACTTTTTGAGAAGTGCAGGGTCGGCCAAAGATGGTCTATAAAATCAAAGAGTATGTATCACGGCCATCTAGATGTATCCCGCACACGTTGGGTTGAAAGTAATACGCAGAACCGTTGTTCACTGAGCTGTTATTGAAGTGCTGCTTGAATTCGTGGGCGTGGCAGGGAGGCCGCTTCACCCTTTTAATTAATTTTCAGGCACTTCAGATGCGATTTCATCATTGAAACTTTGGGAACTTATTGTCCATGAGTTGTACTAACAAATAAAAAATAAATCGAAAATTGACATTTTTGGTCAATTTCATCAACGTCCCCCCTTAAAACAGACTGTCAGTAATCCACACTAGAATCATCCAGTGGCTGAAGCCGCTTCATACATGGAAGTAGGATTCTTTCAAAGAATCGGGGGTGGTGGAGTTATTGGTGTCCATTAAGACGAGAGAAAAAAATGGTTGCTCTCCACATAACTGGATGAATAGGTGCATAACAACCTGACAAAGGCAAGCTTCGTACCAACTGTAATAGCAGCTGGACCAGTAAAACACTACTTTACTCATATGACTTTTGAGTTTCTCCTACCGTGTACTGGCACATTTACTGGTTGATACTTGCTACAGTGCTTGAGATTTCTGCGTGAAAGCAAGTTGTATTGACCCCTTTCGTTGTGAATTAACTGCGCTGCTCTTATTGAATCCAGCCCGTCGCTCGCAGTGAGGGCAACGTGTCTTCCAGCGGCCTCTCCCTCCTTAGCAGAGAATGAGGGCGCGATGGCGTACCGCGCCCAGAGCGCCGGTGATGGAGAACCGCCCCGCCGGTAGCCCCTTTCACTCTGCCGGCAGCGAGCTAATGGAATGTTATAATTGTTAAATCGATAGCGATGACCATCTGCCGGCGTGCGGGGGCGGCACCAGCGGCAGAAGGGGCGGTGGCCGGCACCAGGTGCGCTCCCGTCCGGTCCAGCACTGTTCCAGCGCCGCGGGCGGACCTGTGAAGAGGATTAGATCGCGCCCGATTTATGGCAGCATTAATCCCACTGCCCGGCCGCCTGCCGCTGGAATAGCGCGCGCTGGAGAACGCGAATGGGCTAAGGGGCGGCGGCAGGGGAGCATTAAGGGGCGGGAATGCGAGCGGAATGTGATCGTTCACCGTGAAGAATGGCGAGCGGTTGCTTCTCACAGTTAATATCGGTCCAGAGGACTTCTGAGTTTGGTCACACCACTAATCAGCACGAAAGAAAATAAGAATGCTGACTTATTTAGGGTATACTGAAAAACACACAGAGGTGAAACACATCCTAGTCTTAGGTTAAACATACATGTCCCCCCTTGGTCGTCTTCTTTCACTAAAATTCCAGGTGTTGCAAGTAAGTATTTTAGTGGCAGCAGAAACTACTTCGAAAAACAAAGCATTCCATGTTCAAAAATGGCTCTGAGCACTATGGGACTCAACTGCTGAGGTCATTAGTCCCCTAGAACTTAGAACTAGTTAAACCTAACTAATCTAAGGACATCACAAACATCCATGCCCGAGGCAGGATTCGAACCTGCGACCGCAGCGGTCTTGCGGTTCCAGACTGCAGCGCCTTTAACCGCACGGCCACTTCGGAAAGCATTCCATGTAACACGCCTCCTACTTACACTACTGGCCATTAAAATTGCTACACCAACAAGAAATCCAGATGGTAAACGGGTATTCATGGACAAATATATGATACTGTAACTGACATGTGATTACATATTTACGCAAATTGGGTGCATAGATCCTGAGAAATCAGTATCCAGAACAACCACCTCTGGCCGTAATAACGGCCTTGATACGCGTGGGCATTGAGTCAAGCAGAGCTTGGATGGCGTGTACATGTACAGCTGCCCTTGCAGCTTCAACACGATACCATAGTTCATCAAGAGTAGTGACTGGCGTATTGTGACGAGCCAGTTGCTCGGCCACCATTGACCAGACGTTCACAATTGGTGAAATATTTGGAGAATGTGCTACCCAGGGCAGCAGTCGAAAATTTTCTGTATCCATAAAGGCTCGTACAGGACCTGCAACATGCGGTCGTGAATTATACTGTGTTTGATGCAGCGTCAAGGGTAACATCACCCATGGTCTCCGAGCTGATAGTCCATGCTGCTGCAAACGTCGTCGAACGGTTCGTGCAGGTGGTTGTTGTCTTGCAAACGTCCCCATCTGTTGAGTCAGGGATCGAGACGTGGCTGCACTATCCGTTACAGCCATGCGGATAAGCTGCCTGTCATCTCGACTGCTAGTGATACGAGGCTGTTGGGTTCCAGCACCGCGATACGTATTACCCTTCTGAACCCACCGATTCCATATTCTGCTAACAGTCATTAGATCTCGACCAACGCGAGCAGCAATGTCGCGATACGATAAACCGCAATCGCAATAGACTAGAATCCGACTTTCACCAAAGAGAATAAAGCAAGGGGAGAGTGAGGGGTATTGTGCCAGACAGCCGGCCGGAGTGGCCGAGGGGTTCTAGGCGCTACAGTCTGGAACCGCGCGACCGCTACGGCCATAGGTTCGAATCCTGCCTCGGGCATGGATGTGTGTGATGTCCTTAGGTTAGTTAGGTTTAAGTAGTTCTAAGTTCTAGGGCACTGATGACCTCTGAAGTTAAGTCCCATAGTGCTCAGAGCCATTTGAACCATTTTGAACCAAAGTCGAAAACGTGATGGTACAAATTTATCATCGTTACACGAGGCATCACAACTGTTATATCCTAGCCAGTAATGTCAACCGAGCCCGCTGCCAAAAAGGCTCGCAGCATCAAAGTCCGGACGCCGTCCGCATAAGCAGCGCCAGCGATACAGGAAATCGCCGCAAGTCTGCGCGCGCCACCGCTGGCTTCTGGCTTCTTAAGCGCTGGAGTCGCGAGCGCTAGGACAGTTCTGTATTCGCCGCTCAGTTGTATACTCGCCACCGAATTGTGTACCTGCTAGTTAGCTGTGTGTTCATCGCAGCAGAGTTGTTGTTTGTCGTCAGCCGACGCTGACCAAGCCGCTCCGACTCGAACTAGACAGATTTCTGTAGACCATGTTCACCACTGTGTTCTGTATCGTCGACTGCTAGTGATACGAGGCTGTTGGGTTCCAGCACCGCGATACGTATTACCCTTCTGAACCCACCGATTCCATATTCTGCTAACAGTCATTAGATCTCGACCAACGCGAGCAGCAATGTCGCGATACGATAAACCGCAATCGCAATAGACTAGAATCCGACTTTCACCAAAGAGAATAAAGCAAGGGGAGAGTGAGGGGTATTGTGCCAGACAGCCTTAATCCTAGTGTTTGGGTTTTCATCTTTCTGTTCACTGTTCCAGCGGACCGGTCGGCCCGCTATTAAAAGTGTGGCGGTGACTTCGTAGGCCGTTTCTACAGCGAAGTGTAGTCGCTACGAAGGCCGTCACAAAACTGGCGACGAGGACTTCCGAACTCGTGTGCAGGGCTGGTTTAACTTGTTTCTTGAGATAGAATTTTGGGGGCTGGTTTAATTTGTGTTCACTATGTCTGCCGAATTACAACAGTTGATCTTGTTACAGAGTCAGCAAATACAAAGTCTGGTGGAAGCAATCGCCAAACAAGCGGCTAATCCACCACCACACAAGGAACAAGCACAGGCAGCACCGCCTTTTCGTGCTTTTGAGGCATCACGAGAAGAATGGCAAGAATATTTCGCGCAGTTGCAGGCGCACATGTCAGTCTACAAAATCACAGGTAATGAGCGGCAGCTTTATTTAATTTCCACTGCAGGCGTGGAAGTCTATAGACTACTTTGTAAGTTGTTCCCGGAATCCAAGCCAGAAGCTTTAGACTATGACGTTGTTGTTACCAAGCTTGCTGAGTATTTCGAGTCGCGAGTTCATGTGGCAGATTCAAGTTCTTCAGATTAAAGAAACTGCCACATCAGTCTAATAAACAGTGGTTAACAGATTTACGGGGCCTCACCCGTCAGTGCCGATTTAATTGTGTGTGTGGAGCTTCCTACAGTGATGTCATGTTACGCGACGCTATTACTCAAAACATTGCAGATTCTCGTATTCGTGCTGCTATCTTAAAGTTGCCTGACCCGTCATTAGAGACTGTGATGAACATTATTGAAGCCCAAGATACTTTTGACTATGCTGAGTGTGAGTTAGATCAGCCATGTATTTCTCAAATTGCCTGTGCTAAGCAAGTTATGTCACGCCCGCGGCCCCACCGGCAGAGTCAGACTGTAAACACTATCCGGCCGCGTCATGTTAAACACATTCGTCAGCCGCGTGTGCAAAATGATAGACTTAAGTCTTGCCCTAAGTGTGTTCTTGCTCATCCTCGTGAACGTTGCCCGTTACGAAACGCGGTTTGTCACTTTTGTCAAAGGAAAGGACACATCCAGACTGTTTGTTTGCGTAAACGCAAGAACAATTCTAGTGCTGCCCAGCCCATGGATATTCATGTTCTTCAAAGCCAGCCCGCCCAGAAGGTCGCGTTTAAAGACTCTTCCACGGTTCGTGTGGGTAATAAACTTGTTCGCAATCAGCCACCCACCCAGCCCTCTGCTATGCGACCCAAGCGTAATTCAAACGCTGTAACACGTAATGTACAGACTGCAAGTGAAGCGGGAGTTGTTGTTCCACCCGCCCAACCCACGAGTTGTCGTAAGCAGCGAACACGCGCTAAACGCGCTGATTTTGTGTCTTCCGCCTCCGCTGCACCGATCCAGAGACAGTGTAATAAACTATTTGTGAAGCTACGCATCCAGGATAAGACCTTCAATTTTCAATTAGACACTGGTGCGTCTGTGACTCTCATAAATAGTGCTACGTATGCGGCTATCGGCCGCCCTAAACTTTCAGCGGCAAAACATTCTTTGGCTACTTATAGTGGCGAACACATTCCTGTGTTAGGTGTATGTAGCGTGCCAGCCACATTCCGGGGCAACACAAAAACAGTTTCATTCACAGTGCTCCGCGCTACAGACAGTGTAAACATTTTCGGATTAGACTGTTTTGACTTGTTTGGCCTGTCTATCCAAGACAATGTGTTGCAACTTAATTCTGTTGTTGTTCCTCCAGACAGCATAACCGATTTGTGTAACCGATACAGTGACATATTTAAAGACGAACTCGGTTGTGCTGCGAACTTTGCCGCTCATATTACGTTAAAAGATAATGCTCAGCCTCGATTTTTTCGTGCTCGTCCAGTGCCTCACGCCCTCCGGGCACCTGTGGAAGATGAACTTCGTCGTTGGCAAAACGACGGTGTTATTCAACCCGTTTCAGCGAGCCAGTGGGCTTCTCCCTTAGTTATTATAAAGAAACCGTCTGGCAAGTTACGTTTGTGTGCTGATTTTAAGTCGACAGTTAATCCTCAGACTGTCATTGCTTCTTTTCCTTTACCTAGACCGGACGAGCTGATGGATAAGTTAGGGGAAGCTCGTTTCTTTTCCAAAATTGATCTCCGTGAAGCATATTTGCAATTGCCCCTCGACGAGCAATCACAACAGTATTTTGTCATAAACACGTCGTTGGGGTTGTTCCGTTTTCTGCGTTTGCCTTTTGATTGTGCGTCAGCTCCAGCTGTTTTTCAGCGTTTTTTGTCCCAACTTTTGGCTAATGTGCCATCGTGTTGCAACTATTTAGACGATATTGTTGTGTCCGGTCGGACGCCTGCTGAACATTTCCGTAATTGGGAGTGTTTGTTTACAGTGTTGTCTCAGGCAGGCCTACGTTGCAACATCGATAAATGTTCATTTTCCCTTACGGAGTTGGAGTATCTGGGACATGTTATTAATGCTCAAGGCATTCATCCCTCCCAGTCACATTTAGCAGCTATTCGTGATTTGCCCGCCCCTCGCAATCTGCATGAATTGCAAGCAGTTCTTGGCAAATTGACATATTATATTAGGTTTATACCTAATGCATCACAGATTGCTGCACCGTTGCATCGTCTCCGCCGTAAGAATGTTCCGTTTGTGTGGTCAGCTGATTGCCAATCAGCCTTTCAGCAGCTAAAAGAGGCTTTATTGAATGATCGTTGTCTGGTCCATTACGACCCTAACAAGCCTCTGGTGTTAGCTCGTGATGCCTCTTCTTTCGGCCTCGGTGCTGTGTTGTCTCACCGAGTCGGTAACACCGAACGTCCTATTGCGTTCGCATCTAAATTGTTAAACAAAGCTCAGTGTAATTATAGCCAATTGGACAAGGAAGCGTTGGCTATTGTGTTTGGTGTCACAAAATTCCATCACTACCTCTATGGTAGACCATTCTATTTAGTAACAGATCACAAGCCCCTGACGTCACTGTTTCATCCGTCTAAACCAGTTCCTCAGCGGACAGCTCAGAGACTACAACGTTGGGCTCTTTTGTTATCACAATACCAGTATGAGATACAGTATCGCCCTACAGCTCAGCATGCAAACGCTGACGCGCTTCCTAGATTGCCGATTGCTGCGGATGATGTCTTCGATTCCTCTGACGACTCTTGCCATCAGATTGACGCCGATGAGCATCAATCCCTCCGGGATTTTCCGATTGATTATCGTCAGGTGGCACGTGAGACAGCTACGGATCCTCATCTGAGTTTACTATTACGTTTTGTTCAACGTGGTTGGCCGTCCAAGGCAAAGGACATATCGGATCCTGTGGTTCGTCGCTATTATCTGCAACGTCATCTGTTGTCTGTTTCGCACGGAGTTTTGCTGTTACGCACCGAGAATGACCAGCTTCGTGTAGTGGTTCCCCAAGTGCTCCAATCCAAGGTCCTCGACTTGTTGCATCAAGGTCATTGGGGAGTGGTCCGCACCAAGCAGCTTGCCCGCCGTCATTGTACATGGATCGGCATTGATAAGCAGATTACGCAGATGTCTACAGATTGTTCGACGTGTGCCGAACACCAAGCTGCTCCGCCTCAGCGCTATTTTGAGTGGGCACGCCCTGCCGGTCCCTGGCAGCGAGTACATATTGATTTCGCTGGTCCATATTGGAATTCTCGTTGGCTCATCGTGATAGATGCATTTAGTAATTTTCCGTTTGTTGTGCCCATGCAGTCTACAACGTCTGCACAAACTATACAGGCGTTGACTTCAATTTTTTGTATTGAGGGTCTTCCAGAAGTTTTAGTGTCTGACAATGGTCCACAATTTACCTCTGCTGAATTTGAAAGTTTTTGTTCTGCCAATGGCATTCGCCATGTTCTTACTCCGCCGTTCCACCCTCAATCGAATGGTGCAGCGGAACGTTTTGTACGCACATTCAAGGATCATATGGACCGCCTTCGTGCTACGCACTCTCGTCAGCAGGCCCTCATCACGTTCCTGTCGTCGTACCGGACCACGCCACGCGACGGCCCTTCGCCTGCGGAGCTTCTCCACGGCCGTCGTCATCGCACCCTACTACGGTTGTTGCACCCCCCGGATCGACCCGCCGCTTCTGAGCATCGCACGCGTTTTCAGCGCAACGACGCCGTTTTTTTCACAGTTTATCACGGTCGCCGTCGTTGGGAACGTGGTACCGTGATAAGTGTCCAGGGTCGCGGTTTTTATACTGTTCAAGGTGCTACTGGGGTGCACAGGAGGCATCAGAACCAGTTGCGCCGCGTTGGCCGCCCGGATTCTGCCGCTCGTTCTTTGTCCACAGATTTGGTCCGCGGCGGGTTCCAGCCGCGCCTTCCGACTTCGCTGCCGCCCCCAGGGCAGCAGCAGCAGCCGTCGCCGCCACCACGCCGACAGCCCGTCCCGTTGATGCCTCCCGCGCAGCTTCATCCGGGAGCGCCCCAGGTGGTCGCTCCGGCGCCTGCGGTCCCTCTTCAGTCGCCACCACCTTCGGAGCTGATGGACGTCGACCCCTCAGCCGGGCCGCCTTCCCAAGCGGTGGCTGTGCAGCCTGTCCTGCAGCCGCTTTCCTTGGACACCCCCAAGGAGTCTGACACCGCAGCGCCTTGTCCGGCGCCCACTCCGCAGCCGTCGACGCAGCGTCAGGAGACGCTGCCTCTCTTCGTGGGTCCCGACGCCCTGTCGCGTCCAGTACCAGAAGTTGCGCCCGTGGTCACAGGCGTGCACCCTGACCTCGGTTTTCAGTCGGTGTTTCCCGAGGCCCCGCGCAGCCAATGCTGGGGTGCGGACCGGGGACTGCCACCGACAACAGTCTCCGCCCCGGTCTCTTCTGCTACGTCTGCGGCCAGACCCCTCCCCCGCCGTCGACGCTCGCCACGTCATTATTCAACGACGGTGCGGCGATTTGGGGGGGAGGAGTGTTATATCCTAGCCAGTAATGCCAACCGAGCCCGCTGCCAAAAAGGTTGGCAGCATCAAAGTCCGGACGCCGTCCGCATAAGCAGCGCCAGCGATACAGGAAATCGCCGCAAGTCTGCGCGCGCCACCGCTGGCTTCTGGCTTCTTAAGCGCTGGAGTCGCGAGCGCTAGGACAGTTCTGTATTCGCCGCTCAGTTGTATACTCGCCACCGAATTGTGTACCTGCTAGTCAGTTGTGTGTTAATCGCAGCAGAGTTGTTGTTTGTCGTCAGCCGACGCTGACCAAGCCGCTCCGACTCGAACTAGACAGATTTCTGTAGACCATGTTCACCACTGTGTTCTGTATCGTCGTTAATAAAGATAAGTACCGACTTTCATTTAATCCGAGTGTTTGGGTTTTCATCTTTCTGTTCACTGTTCCAGCGGACCGGTCGGCCCGCTATTAAAAGTGTGGCGGTGACTTTGTAGGCCGTTTCTACAGCGAAGTGTAGTCGCTACGAAGGCCGTCACAAAAACAACAACGTTTCTCCAGGCAAGGCCGGTCAACTGCTGTTTGTGTATCAGAAATCGGTTGGAAACTTTCCTCATGTCAGCACGCTGTAGGTGTCGCCCCCGGCGACAACCTCGTGTGAATGCTCTGAAAAGCTAATCATTTGCATATCACAGCATCTTCTTCCTGTCGGTTAAATTTCGCGTCTGTGGCACGTCATCTTCGTGGTGTAGCAATTTTAGTGGCCAGTAGTGTAATAGAAATGGAGATAATCTTCAATTCGCTTGTTGGTGTCGCTGATGCTACGGATTTATTTGTTGATTGTCATTGTGACTTTGAAAATCAGGGTGTGGTTGAGCTTAAATAATATAATTTTTCAGCTATGATTATGGTTGTGGTTTGTTGGCCAGTTTTACTGTATAGTTTACAGTGGCTAGCTCAGTGGGCTCGTACACGGCAGGACGCAAATCCCTATGAAGCCATCTTGATTTAGATTTTCCTGTAAATCCCTACATAACTTAAGGTAAACGAAGGAATGGTTCCACTGACAGGGCACGATCGATTTTCTTCCCTGTCTATCCTTAAGCCGAGCTTTTCGACAGGACGTTAAATACTAAACGTCCTACTTTCCTTCGAGTATCCTTGAAGCCTGCAGGATGTACAGGGTGTTTCAAAAATGACCGGTATATTTGAAACGGCAATAAAAACTAAACGAGCAGCGATAGAAATACACCGTTTGTTGCAATATGCTTGGGACAACAGTACATTTTCAGGCAGACAAACTTTCGAAATTACAGTAGTTACAATTTTCAACAACAGATGGCGCTGCGGTCTGGGAAACTCTATAGTACGATATTTTCCACATATCCACCATGCGTAGCAATAATATGGCGTAGTCTCTGAATGAAATTACCCGAAACCTTTGACAACGTGTCTGGCGGAATGGCTTCACATGCAGATGAGATGTACTGCTTCAGCTGTTCAATTGTTTCTGGATTCTGGCGGTACACCTGGTCTTTCAAGTGTCCCCACAGAAAGAAGTCACAGGGGTTCATGTCTGGCGAATAGGGAGGCCAATCCACGCCACCTCCTGTATGTTTCGGATAGCCCAAAGCAATCACACGATCATCGAAATATTCATTCAGGAAATTAAAGACGTCGGCCGTGCGATGTGGCCGAGCACCATCTTGCATAAACCACAAGGTGTTCGCAGTGTCGTCGAAGGCAGTTTGTACCGCCACAAATTCACGAAGAATGTCCAGATAGCGTGATGCAGTAATCGTTTCGGATTTGAAAAATGGGCCAATGATTCCTTTGGAAGAAATGGCGGCCCAGACCAGTACTTTTTGAGGATGCAGGGACGATGGGACTGCAACATGGGGCTTTTCGGTTCCCCATATGCGCCAGTTCTGTTTATTGACGAAGCCGTCCAGGTAAAAATAAGCTTCGTCAGTAAACCAAATGCTGCCCACATGCATATCGCTGTCATCAATCCTGTGCACTATATCGTTAGCGAATGTCTCTCGTGCAACAATGGTAGCGGCGCTGAGGGGTTGCCGCGTTTGAATTTTGTATGGATAGAGGTGTAAACTCTGGCGCATGAGACGATACGTGGACGTTGGCGTCATTTGGACCGCAGCTGCAACACGGCGAACGGAAACCCGAGGCCGCTGTTGGATCACCTGCTGCACTAGCTGCGCGTTGCCCTCCGTGGTTGCCGTACGCGGTCGCCCTACCTTTCCAGCACGTTCATCCGTCACGTTCCCAGTCCGTTGAAATTTTTCAAACAGGTCCTTTATTGTATCGTTTCTCGGTCTTTTGGTTACATTAAACCTCCGTTGAAAACTTCGTCTTGTTGCAACAACACTGTGTTCTAGGCGGTGGAATTCCAACACCAGAAAAGTCCTCTGTTCTAAGGAATAAACCATGTTGTCTACAGCACACTTGCACGTTGTGAACAGCACACGCATACAGCAGAAAGACGACGTACAGAATGGCGCACCCACAGACTGCGTTGTCTTCTATATCTTTCACATCACTTGCAGCGCCATCTGTTGTTGAAAATTGTAACTACTGTAATTTCGAAAGTTTGTCCGCCTGAAAATGTACTGTTGTCCCATGCATATTGCAACAAACGGTGTATGTCTATCGCTGCTCGTTTAGTTTTTATTGCCGTTTCAAATATACCGGTCATTTTTGAAACACCCTGTATTTACAACGGTTGAGTATGCAGATATGGGATTTGTTTACGCGGCTTCTTGGAGAGAATGGGGTAGACTATTTTCACAATGCAGAGACGAGATTCAAGCGTGTTTACTCGTGTTTACAGTCTTAGAGTCTGGAACGGTACTGTCAAGCACCCTAAAAGTGCACCCTCTAAAAGAGCAGATCAGCATAGTGCGTGAGCCGCGCGTGGCTCGTGTTCGTGCCATCTCTTACTTAACAACTTGTTTTTGCTGTACTGCCACCTCGTTTTGTTAGTTTCTGTTGTGTCTAATTCATACAGCATAGACACAATGAGGTAGCTAGGTGCACGCTAAACTAACGCAGACGGGCTTGAAGTACTGGAACAGGAGACTTATTAATGCACTAAAGAAAAGTACGTAGTTTTATAATACTTAACTTTATTCTCTTGTTGGAATACATCTCTCTTGAATATTAGTACGCTATAAGCACTGATACAAATGGCGCCTTGCTAGGTAGTAGCTATGGACTAAGCTGAAGGCTATTCAATCTGTCTCTCGGCAAATGAGAGGAAGGCTTCGTATGTCTAGTCGCAAGCAATGTCGTCCGTACAACTGGGGCGAGGTCTAGTCCGTGTCTTGTGACCTGCCATGTGGTGGCGCTAGGTTTGCGATTACACAGTGGCGACACGCGGGTCCGACATGTACTACAGGACCGCGGCCGATTTAAGTTACCACCTAGCAAGTGTGGTGTCTAGCGGTGACACCACAGTTTCATTACTAGTGTGAGTTGCTACCTTGCCTGCCCGTGAGCGGCAGCAGCAGCGCTTATCGATATAAGACCTGCTGTATTATCTCTGCTGGACTGCTATGAATTCCCGGTCGTCGTGTGTCGACCAGCAGTTGCAAGGTACCAGCAGGTAGTTCGGACCTGGCAGTGTTTGAGTTGGCACGCGGCACAAGTTGAGTCGTGGCGCGGCAGCAGTGAGGTCCGGACCGCCATGACTCGCCCGATGGTTGCCGACACACGTGGTTGGAGTGGCGACGTCTTTGGTTGGTGGTCGGTCGGTCGTCTTGCCGGACGACGTGTATTTGGCAGGCTGTCGCTTATGGGTTGGCTGTTTGTGCCGACTCGTGATTCGTCCCTGTTATTGTACAGCCGCTAACAGTGTGTAGTTCTTCGTCCAAGTGTTCGTGAAACTGAGTGTAGTTTTTGTGCTTCTGGCTGACAAGTCATTTTAAATGTTGTCGGCGTACTGGCTCTTAGCAGTCGGTCAGTTGGTGTGGAGTCAGTTGTCGGAGTGGGTGCGAGCTGTTCCGATTGATACGAGGTTCGTGGTTCACCGACCCAGGACATCAAAGTTGAATGGTGATTTAATTACCGAAGCCAGTCTGTTCACATTGTCCCGTTGGTTTTCATGGTTGGCTGTTGGGTGTATTCCCGTGAGCAACAGTGAGCGTTCGAGTTGGCGAAAGTTTGGCCACCATCCGCTGGAGTTCAACTGTATATTGGTTATTTGAAGCCCAAGTGCACCAGCGGAATTTTCTGCCTTGTGGCCGTTAGCGTTCGGGTTAACTGTCCTGGCCGCTGACGTAAAATTCAGGCACTGTCGCTTCCTCAACGTGTTGTCGCTGTCCAAGACGTGTGTGCAGTTTTGACAGCTTATGCATACTTGGTTGCGGGCGGCTACGCCTTTTACGTTTTGGCTTTCGAGTTCCTTGTGTACCGGTCGGGTGGAAAGCAAGTCGTCTTGCCGGTGGGACCGTTGACTGTCTCTTGGTTGGTTTGCCGGCGGATCGGATATAATTGGGTCGACTGCCTGTCGCCCCTAAGCGAACATTAATATTTCAAGTGCAGACCGACACCCGGAAACTTCTGAGCGCCGCTGGCTGTACTGCCTTTTCTTATTGGTGTTTGTGTATTTTAGTGGCTCACAGCCGATGGTTTGAATTTGTATACTATTAGTTTGGTTTTAAAGAATGGGCCTTCAGCCGTTTTAAAATTGAAAGTTTCTTACTTGTCAAGTCTTGTATTGTTTGGGCCTTCAGCCACATTTAAAATATTTTTTGGATGAAGCTTTGGGGCTTCTGCCTTTTGAAAATTTATTGTAGTTGTGTTTTTCAATCATGGGCCTTCAGCCGTCTTAAAATTTAAATTCCTTACTTGTTAAATCTTACATTGTTTGGGCTTTCACCCTCATTTTTTAAAAAAAATATTTAAGCATAAATCCTTGGGCCTTCTGCCTTGTAAAAATTTATTCTAGTTGTGTTCTGAATCATGAGCCTTCAGCGATTTTAAAAGTGTAAGTCCTTATTGTTAAGTGTTAGATTGTTTGGGCCTTCAGCCGCCTTTCTTAAATTTATTTAAGGATAAAGCTTTGGCTCTTCTGCCTTTGAAAATTTATTGTAGTTGTGTTTTTAAATCATGTGCCTTCAGCCGTTTTAAAATTGAAATTCTTTACTTGTCAAGTCTCAGATTGTATGGGTCTTCGAAATCCTTTTTTTAAATTTATTTAAGGATAAAGCTTTGGGCCTTCTGCCTTTGAAAATTTATTGTAGCTATGTTTTTAAATCTTGGGCCTTCAGCCGCTTTAAAAATTAAAGAGGTTGTGCCCTTAAGCCATAAGATTGTGTGACATACTCAGTCGGTAGTTAAGGTCGGAAATCTACGCTGTAATGTTTGATCAAATAATAAAGTTGTATGTTCGAGTGTAACTGATAGCCCCTTGTTTTGGCCCGCTTCCACAGTTTATTCTATCTGTCCTGTCCTACAGGTTTAGCAGGATAATTCAGTACGGTTTAAATAGGAGAAATTATTCAGTTGGTAGAATGTGGTCCTTCAATAAGCACAAGCAGAGTTTCTACACACCTCCACGTTTTACATACAAGAATGTGGCGAACATTACATCAGCGGGTTCAACCATTTCGAGACAGAGATTAAGGTAGACGATTGGAATTTTGTCATTGCCTAGCTGCAAATCGCCAAGTAGTCCCATTAATACTGTTTACTTGTTTCATTCGTGATGGTATCAGTAACACTCGTAACTAATATCGGTGGTACGACGATAATGCATACAGCTCTGTAGAAACATATTTTCAAGAACGCTTCTCTGTAAATGTGTGGTGTAGTACGATAGGTGAGCAGTCGACTGGGCCTGTTGTGTTACACCATTCGCTTACAGAGCCTTGTTTTCAAGACAATTTTGAAAATGATCTTTCTCCATTATTGGAAGAGCTTCCGCAAGGATGGATATAATCTTCAGCATGAAGGAGGGATCAGGAGAAACATCATCGAAACCAGACATTTCCGGGAACATATGTAGGTAGAAATCACCTCATTTCTTGGTCACCAGTGTCCCTGGTCTCAACCCCATTAGATTTCTACCCCTGGCGTGGTTGCAAGTGCGAAATGTACAAAGAATACCGTAAATACAGGAGATGAACTGATCGTTCGCGTTACGAATAGCGCTATCCTCATAAATGAACGCCAGGAATAAACTTCCTTGCAGATTAAAACATTGTGTTGGACCGAGACTCGAAATCAAGACCTTTTCCTTTCGTAGGCAAGTGATCTTTCGAGTTCGACTCTCAGTGCCGCACACAGTTTCAGTCTGCCAGGAAGTTTCATATCAGCGCACAACCCACTGCAGAGTGATAACTTCATCCTGGAACCCCAAGAAGACCACAGAAGGCCTACATGTTTGTGTCAGAACATTCGATAATGCTTTGGAGAGTTTATGAATATCAACTTTCAAATTAACACCTTCTTTTCGTTACCTTGTAAAAATTGTATATCTGTAACCAATACAAGTTGGACACGTGTTATATCGAATTTTTATTCAGTTTACACCACAGTTCCTGAGATATTCCTCCTCAAACACACTGTACATAGTTTATTATTTCAACCTAAAATTATAAACAATTGTTTTGCTAAAACGATTCCTTACGGTTGCTGTAGCCTACAGTATTACGTTATCGACTGTGAGCCAAAAAATTATCGTTTTTAAATGCAGAGAACTGAATAATTTTACTAGAAACTTACGACACATAAACATCCTTCGCCCGTACACGTAGCTAAATGAAAAAAAATGATTAATAGACGTTACTATACTTTGAAAATGACGAAGGAACATCGTAACTATTCGTATATCACGACGAAGGAATTACAGCGTACTGTCATTATTCATGTTTTCACATATTTTTTATTATTCTTTGCGCCTTTCGTGGGCTTCATTCTCGAGTGTCGAAGTTGTACGTTTACTTTATTACGTGAAACAAAGAACAGTCCTAATATTTGGTCTTAACACTCGCACTTTCACCCTCATTTTCTGCCTACCGAAGTATGATCACTTGGCTCATAACCCAATGTTTCATTTTTCTCATACGTGAGGGTATAGAACAATTAACGTATCTGACAAGAAACGGAGGTTGCAGTAGACTTTGATTCGCCTTATCGACTTACGAAATTTTTACTAGCAGACTGCATTCATTTTTCGGCAGTATTGTGTCAATGGTACTGAAAAACTTTACAAACATATATTACAAAAAAAAAAGGCTCAAATGGGTCTGAGCACTATGGGACTTAACATCTTAGGTCATCAGTCCCCTAGAACTTAGAACTACTTAAACCTAACTAACCTAAGGACATCACAAACATCCATGCCCGAGGCAGGATTCGAACCTGCTTCCGCAGCAGTCTCGCGGTTCCGGACTGCAGCGCCTAGAACCGCACGGCCACCGCGGCCGGCCATATATTACAGTTTACATGTTACATTATTCGTTAAAAAGGTGAGTTCGTACAAGTAATTATTCTTTCCCTCCGCATGCAATGGCACTTATAATATTTCAACGCGTATTATGAAGTCACTTACAGGTTTAGTAACTTTTTCCCTGTTTTATATATATGATTTATTTTTTCTTTGTAACTGTATGCGTTAATTTATTTCTCAACAAGTACAAATATTGGAAGAAAGCTGTAAAACAAGCTAGATATACCTAGTTGGAAGCTGGGAAGTGATATGACTCAGGTGCGAGTTATTCTTTTCTTTAAGAGTAAAACATGTTGAAAGTTCTGACTGAATATTTGTTTGCTAAGAAAGTTGTTTCAGTGGGGAAACAGTTGCCGGATGACTGGTTACAGGCTGATACAAAATTTTAGTTTCTCATTTTGCCAGAGACGTAAGCATTAATTGACAAATGTAATAATTTGGCAGAACACGAACTGGTATTGACTCATTGCCGAAGATGTCGATGTACGCTTTCCAGTGAAGTTAGCAAATAGCATTACTTGGCAGCATACAAGTAGAGCCTGAATTGTTGATTCGATGGCAGGTCTGCCAGCTCGAGTCAACATAATGTTTAGCTGTCACTCATCCTCTAAACGAAAAGGACTCCTTATTCTGACTACAGATAGTTCGCAACATATTTTCACGCTATGAGTGTATGACAGACGTTTCTAGGACTTCTGTCAGAAGAGTAAGGACAGTTTTGGTCACTTTGTTGAAAGTGTACTTCTTCACCCATCGATAGGAAACAAATATGCTTCTCTCAGCTTCTGCATAATTTATGTCCTGAATGGCTGCAGTCTCACATAATACTACATTATAAAGTTCTGCGCTGATGTCGTAGAACTCTCCTTGTGTTATTTCCTGATCTGTTACTTGATCTACCTGCCGTCTTTTTTGCTGTAATATGTTTTTCACGCATTCAAATTCCTGTGCTTATTCATGCTGTGGGTTCCCATGAAACAGCATAGCTCTTACCCACTGTATCTTATTTTGCAGCTGCAACTCGACTGTTCAACTAACCGTGAATACCAGAAGAATCTGAAGACAATCCCAGAAAATGGGTCGAAACGTCGACCGTCTAGAAGAAATTGAAGAGGAACATGACGTGACCCAACTCTCAGGAAGACGTTACTTTCAACTCGCTTACCACTGTCATAGCAAGATAGCTGCAGGATCCCGTGTTCTAATGCAAAGATCCGTCTTCATATATAGCGTGCATCCGATTTATTGGCCACTGCCGACAATCGATGACAGTTTCGAGGATCAGACAGAAATTGGTGATTATGACGTCCCTTTCGACATTTATTTATTTGAATGTATCACTCGAATCCTTCAATATTATTACCATACTTCACAATAACGTCATCAAGGCCTGACTGTCTCTTCCATCCAGTACAGCCGGCCATGGTGGCCGAGCGGTTCTAGGCGCTACAGTCTGGAACCGCGCGATCGCTACGGTCGCAGGTTCGAATCCTGCCTCGGGCATGGATGTTTGTGATGTCCTTAGGTTAGTTAGGTTTAAGTAGTCCTAAGTTCTAGGGGACTGATGACCTCCGAAGTTAAGTCCCATAGTGCTCAGAGCCATTTGAACCATTTTATCCAGTACATCGATACACTGCTGTTAGCTTGAATGGCTCTGGTTACGATGAAAGAAGCGTAGTTTGTTAAAACTTCTTAGAATAAGTCGAAGTTTGATCTGTCCAGACTGTTGGCAATGAGTGTCTCATCCCACGAAACTGATTTTAAGGACTACGCATTCATTAGTACAGCTTCACATGATGTTGATGATGATGGTTGGTTTGTGGGGCGCTCAAATGCGCGGTCATCAGCGCTCGTACAAAGTCCTAATCTTTACACCGTCCATTTCCTTTTCGCAATTCAATCTAGTCACTCTCCAAATGATGACGATGACAAAATGATGAGGACAAAGCAAACACCTAGTCCCCGGCTAGGGAAAATCCCCAACCCGGCCGGGAATCGAACCGGGGACCCCGTGGTCCAGAGGCAGCAACAGCTTTCACATGGTCATATCAATAAAATTCTTGTTACACATGTAACTATCTGTTATTGGGGGGCTATGATATTTTTCTCTTGTCCATGTTGAAGATGGTCGTTTAGGAACTGTAACTGTAGATATTGCTGGCAGACAAAGAACAACACCAGTTCCGCTAGTTTTATTTTATAACACTTCGACCGGTTTCAGGCGCTAAGGTCATTGTCAAATGCAATTATCGTAACGTCGTGGAACTACGCAGGCGGCATCTACTCTTGTAAGCTTAACGTCGTGGAGGTCTATAGGCAGACTCTGATATATCTCCAAACCGGTCGTGGTGTTCGAAAATAAAATTGCAAGATGCTGCCAATTGTTTCCAAGTCTATGATACCTTATCACAAGTGGAAGACTTTCTACAGTCTTGGCATATAGAACATTGGTCAGCGTTTACAATCACAGAGAAATACACTGACGTGACGAGTCATGGGTTAGCGATACGCACAATGCCGACGGTGGTAATACCGTGTATACCAATCATCAAAGGGTATTGCATTGGCGAAGCTGTCATTTCTACTCAGGTGATTCACGTGAAATAGGTTTCCGACGAAATCATCGCCGCACTACGGCCAATAACAGACATTCAGTTTCGGAAGTCGTTAAGGAATTCAATATTCCGAGATCCACAGTGTCAAGAATCTACAGCTATTACCAAATTTCAGGCATTACATCTCACCATGGGCAATTCAGTGGCCGACGGCGTTCACTTAAGGGGCTCCGGAAAGGCTCAAAATCATGAATAGTTCAATTTTTACTTTTTTGCGTTTTCTGAATCTGCAGACTATTACCTTTTAATAGATATATAATTTATTCAATTCCGAAGATTACAACTACTTTTAAATTTTTTTTGAAATGTGTTCTGCATGGGCGTGACCCACTGTGGCGCTGTTAAACTGCTGTCAAATGGTGTTATTATTAACGTCCGTGTTCATCAGGTACATTTTAGTGATGTGAGATAAAGTATGTGTTGTGGCTAACCTGTGATGGTTCAATATATATCGCTGGTGTGATTGTCGATTGTTTCATGTTTATTTACTCTGTCGTTATCTCGAAAATATTCGTAATTAATTCTGTTTCTTGAGTCTCTGTTTTGTTGAAGTATAATAATGAGTAAAAGTAATTAGAAATCCTCTGAAGGCTTTTAAGAAAAGGAGAAATGTTGGAAAGCCAAAGGTATGTGTTATTACTGTAAACAATAAAGACGATAACCAAGTGAGTGAACCTAACCTCTCAAGTACAACTGCCCATAGCAGTCAAAGTGGGAAAGAAAATACTTCACAGAAGAAGCTTGGTTCAATGAGTGAAAACTATGAATGTTTTATGGGCGAATCGGATGTGAATGAAATATTTGATATGTCGGTTCTCAAAGGAATTTTTTTCAAACTGTGTAAGATGTATTCATTGTAGTGAAGTTGGTCTGGAACTCTCCATAATAAAGCACGTAGGACTTGCTAGTGAAATACAACTGAAATGTGATAAGTGTTCATACATGACCACCTTTTGGAACAGTGTTGCAGTAACTGCAACTGAAGAAAATGGTAGCAAAATCTACGAACACAACATTAGATTTGTTTATTCCTTGCGTTCAGTTGGTAAGGGTGCTACTGCAGGTGCAATTTTCTGTGGCATCATGAATCTTCCAAATCAAAAAAATGGTTCAAATGGCTCTGAGCACTATGGGACTCAACTGCTGTGGTCATAAGTCCCCTAGAACTTAGAACTACTTAAACCTAACTAACCTAAGGACAGCACACAACACCCAGCCATCACGAGGCAGAGAAAATCCCTGACCCCGCCGGGAATCGAACCCGGGAACCCGCGCGTGGGAAGCGAGAACGCTACCGCACGACCACGAGATGCGGGCAATCTTCCAAATCCCCCAACCAGGTTTACGACCTATAATAAATTAATAGGATCTAAAGTAGAAGATTGTATAGAATCTATGAAGAACGCTGTGGAAGAGGCAGTAATGGAAAATAATGGTAACAGAGATTTGACTGCAGCGTTCGATGGTACCTGGCATAAACGGGGACACACATCTCTTCATGGTGTAGTATCTGCCACCAGTATGTATACATGGAAAGTTTTAGATGTAGCAGTAATATCAAAGTATTGTAGGTCCACAAAAATATAAATGTACACATGAAAATAATTGCAAAGCTAACTATAGTGGCAGTAGTGTAGGAATGGAAGTGGCTGGTGTTGCCAGTATATTCCAGCGTTCTGAGGCGTGTGATAAAGTGCGATATGTTAATTACCTTGGTGACGGTGATTCTAAAAGTTTCAAACATGTTCAAGGACATAAGCCCTATGGTGATGATGTTGTAGTGCAGAAATTTGAGTGTATTGGACACGTACAGAAGCGAATGGGAACAAGACTTCGGCGACTGAAAGCTTCGTACAAAAAACAAAAACTCTGTGATGGTAAAGGGTTGGATGGGAAGGGAAGGTTAACTGACAGTGTAATTGAAAAATACAGAACTATTATGGAATGGCTATTAGGCAAAATACACAAAGTGTCGACGAAATGAAGAAGGCTGTTTGGGCTCTTTTTTTTCATACTCCTTCAACCGATGAAAATCCCCAACATAGCTTGTGTCCCAAAGAAGAAGACAGTTGGTGTAAATATAACAAAGGATTGCTAACTGGTGAAGTGTACACTCATAAGCATAGTCTGCCTCATGCAATAATGGAGGTGATAAAACCTATTTTCAGAGACTTAGCAGCACCTCAACTGTTGAAAAAGTGTATTCACGGAAAAACTCAAAACCCCAATGAAAGTGTAAATAGTGTTAATGGTCGAGAATCCCCAAGACTGTATTTGTTGGAATAGAAACACTTCACTTTGGTGTGTACGATGCTGTTGCGACTTTCAATGATGGCAACATTGTAAGGTGCAAGGTATTTAGAAATATGGGAATGAAGATAGGTTCTAACATGGTACGAGCGATGCTTGCTTTAGACAAGGAACGCCTTCGGGCTGCAGACAGGGCTGTAAAGAGTCTAGAAATACAAGCAAGAGTAAACAGGAGGAGGAACAAGAGGAAGCTGGAGGAGGAGTTTGCAGAGGATGAAGATAATCCATCCTATGGACCTGGAATGCACTAAAAAGTTAATCCAATCTTTGTCGCTCGATTCCCAAAACTTTTATTTTCTCATACTAATTACATGTTTTCTAAGGATCTTCCAAACATATTTGTTTCAAACTTTCAGTAAATGTTACACAGTATCTTCTGCATAACTTAACACAGCCTTTTTCCAAAAAACTGTATATTTTTGAATATATAAATAAAAAATTGCAAAAAAATGTTGTGAATTTTCAATACAATTGAAAAAAAAATCATCTTTAATAACTGAACTAAAGTTATGTAAAATTCCTGTGTTAAGTTATAGCCCATATTCCAATAAATAATCTGTAAAAAGTTCAACTTCCTACCTCAAATACTTCGTGAGGAAAGATGTAATTTATAAGCGTTATTTTAACATTGCAAGTATAGGGCGTTCCGGAGCCCCTTACTGGCGGAGAGCAGAGGCGTTTGCGTAGAGTTGTCAGTGTTGATAGATAAGCGACGCTGCCTGAAGTAATCTCAGAACTCGATGTGCGATATACGACGAACGTATCCATTAGAAGAGTGAGCCGAAATTTGGCATTAATGGACTGCGACAGAAGACGACCGACGCGAATGCCTTTGTTAACAGCACGACATGAACTGCAGCGTCCCTCCTGAGTTCTTGACCACAGGGGTTGGACCCTCGACAACTGGAAATCTATGGCCTGGTCAGATGAGTCCAAATCTCAATTGGTAAGACCTGATTGTAGGGTTCGAGTGTGGAGTAGACCCCATGAAGTAATGGACGCAAGCTGTCAAGAAGGCAATGCAAGGTGGTGTGGGCTGCATAATGGTGTGGGTGTGTTAACATGGTATGCACAGGGTTCTCTGGTCGAATTGAACCCATCATTGACCGGAAATGGTTATGTTCGGCCACACTGAGGAAGGCGCGGATAGAAGGTCTTCATGAAAGAGGAGATGGGAAAATACGAACTGCAACCTTACGAACTTCAGAAGGATCCCGTTCAACTGGCCATTCTTCTAGAAGTTGACCAGGGTGGGGAGGGTGTTGCGGGTTAATATTTGTAGTTATAGACACTCTGGAAATATTGATTACCCTTGAATTAATATTTTATATTCCATGATGTACGTTCCTTGGAGAGCAATAAATTTATGTTGTATTGGAATCACGGTGTTGTGTGTCCGTAATAGACATTTAGTGCGATCAATGAGAACTTATTGTCAGCTATGACTTCATTGTCTTGAAGAACATGTCATCCGAAGACAGCGCTGATTTTGTTTTGTCATCTAGTTTGTACATAGAGAAGAGAATTATTATTATAAGGTACGGGGGGTGGACACAATTATGGGAACAGTAAAAACGCAACACACTACCATGCACGATACGGCGTAGGAAAACCAGTCCCTCCAGTCGTTATATTAGTTTTCAGCGGTTCTCACAAGTACATCATTTCATATGAAAGTCTATTTTGTTCCTTATAGAGTTTATTTATTATGTTCATAGTATACTGATATGCGTGATAACGCTACAATGATCGTGTGTACCCTCAAAGACAAAAATTGCACCACGAAAAAATTATCCCTGTGGAATGGAAATCGGTAGAACTGAAGTACATGTAGAGGCAAAAATTACAGTTTCGGACAAATTAGATGATTTATTAAAGAGGCAGAGCTTTACAAATTGATTCATTCGTCAAGGCCAGATCAATAAAGTTTTCGGTTGTTTTCCGAAGGGATATCGCACCAAAGTCAGTGCAATCGGCGCCTTAAATTGTGCCAAGATGGTTGGAGGACTCTGCCCATAATGCTCCAAACGTTCTCAATGGACTACAGATGCGGCTACCTTCGTGGCCAAGACAAGGTGTGCCAAACATGAAGACAAGCTGGAGAAGCTGTCGCCGTGTGCCAGCGGGCGTTATCTTGCTGAAATGTAAGCCGGGGACGGCATGCCATGAAGGGCAACAAAACGGGACGTAGAATACCGACTGCGTACAGTTTGCGCTGTAAGAGTGCCTCAGATGACAACGAATGGCGTCCTGCTATGAACAGAAATAGCGCTCTAGACCCTCACGTCTGGTTCTCAGTCCGTATGGGGGCCGACAGTCAGGCTGGTATCACACGGCAGTCTGCCAAGCCTCCAGAAACGTCTTCGCTGTTCGTCGGGGCTCAGTACGAAGTGGGACTCACCACTGAAGATCGAAAACCTGTCTGGTGACACCCCGCACAGTAGCGGGATACCAGCCCGAGTGTTGCCCGTCATACAGCCTGACATCCAGGAGTGACGGTCTGGCGTCTCATTTCGTTTGATAGCAGGGCGCCATTGGCTGTCGTCTGCGGCGCTCTTATACCACTACCATACGTCGACGATATTCTACGCCTCGTTTTGTTGCCCTTCACGGCTAGCAATCCTGGGCTTGCATTTCAGCAAGATAACGTGTTGTGTCTAGTTCATACAGCATAGACACAATGAGGTAGCTAGGTGCACGCTAAACTAACGCAGACGGGCTTGAAGTTCTGGAACATGAGACTTATTAATGCACTAAAGAAAAGTACGTAGTTTTATAATACTTAACTTTATTCTCTTGTTGGAATACATCTCTCTTGAATATTAGTAAGCTATAAGCACTGATACAAATGGCGCCTTGCTAGGTCGTAGCTATGGCCTAAGCTGAAGGCTATTCTATCTGTCTCTCGGCAATTGAGAGGAAAGCTTCATACGTCTGGTCGCAAGCTATGTCGTCCGTACAACTGGGGCGAGGTCATGTCCGTGTCTTGTGACCTGCCATGTGGTGGCGCTAGGTTTGCGATTACACAGTGGCGACACGCGGGTCCGACATGTACTACAGGACCGCGGCCGATTTAAGTTACCACCTAGCAAGTGTGGTGTCTAGCGGTGACACCACATAACGCCCGTCCGCATACCGCGACTGTTTCTACTGTTTGCTTTCGTGCTTGTCAAAACCTGTCTCGGCCACCATGGTCGCTGGGTCCACCGCACTTGAGAACATCTGGAGCATCATGGGCAGAGCTCTCCAACTGTCTCGGAATTCTTGCTGAGGTAACTCGCTAGTTAGACCGAATGTGCCACGATATTCCTCAGAAGAACAACCAAACAATGCGAAGCCCAGTAACTGCCTGCATAAGGGCCAGAAGAAGAGAAACGTGTTATTGACTGGCATAATTTGTGAAACCTTTTCTCTTGAATAAATTACCCAATTTTTCAGAAATTTTAATCATTAGTTCGTCGGTACATGTACATTAGACCTACCGATTTCTGTCCCATTCTGATAATTACTTCGTTGCCACGTCGCTTTTTCTTTTGTCATAGAGTGCATTACAGTTAAAATGAACTAATCTGATCTCGTTTTCGGTTAGCATTCCATAGATGTTTTCTTACAGTGATGTGCCACAGAAACTGTTATAGGCATGCGTATTCAATTACAGAGATATGAAGACAGACGGAACACGGCACTGCGGTGTGGAACGCCCATATAAGACAACATGTGTCTGGCGCTGTTGTTAGATCGGGTACTGCTGCTACAGTGATAGGTTATAAAGATTTAAGTGAGTTTGAACGTGGTGTTGTAGTTGGTGAACGAGCGATTGGACACAGCATCTCCGAGATAGCGGTGAAGCGGGAATTTTCCTGTACGACCATTTCACGAGTGTACCGTGAATATCGGGAATCCGGTAAAACATCAAACCTCTGAGATCGCTGCTGCCGGAAAAACATCACTCAAGAACGGGACTAGCGACGACAGCGTGACAGACGTCAACTCTTCCGCAAACTGCTGCAGATTTCAATCCTGGGGCATCAATAAGTGTTAGCGTGCGAACCATTCAACGAAACATCATCGATATGTGCTTTCGGAGCCGAAGACTGTACGACAGAATGCTTTACGCATAGCCTGAGCCGTCAGCACCGACATTTGAGTCTTGATGGCTGGAAACATCTACATCTACATCTACATACATACTCCGTAATCCACCATACGGTGCGTGGCGGAGGGTACCTCGTACCACAACTAGCATCTTCTCTCCCTGTTCCACTCCCAAACAGAACGAAGGAAAAATGACTGCTTATATGCCTCTGTACGAGCCCTAATCTCCCTTATCTTATCTTTGTGGTCTTTCCGCGAAATATAATTTGGCGGCAGTAAAACTGTACCGCAGTCAGCCTCAAATGCTGGTTCTCTAAATTTCCTCAGTAGCGATTCACGAAAAGAACGCCTCCTTTCCTCCGGAGACTCCCACCCGAGTTCCTGAAGCATTTCCGCAACACTCACGTGATAATCAAACCTACCAGTAACAAATCTAGCAGCCCGCCTCTGAAATGCTTCTATGTCCTCCCTCAATCCGACCATGTTGCCTGGTCGGACGAATCTCGCTTAGAATTATATTGAGTGGGTGGACCTGTATGGGTGTGGAGACAACTTCATGAATTCATCGATCCTGAATATTAGCAGGGGACTTTCAAGCTGATGGAGGCTCTGTTTTTAATGGTGGGGGGCGTGTGGAGTTGGAGTGGTATGGGACCCCTAATACGTCTAGATACGACTCTGACAGGTGACACCTACGTAAGCCTCCTGCCTCCATCACCTGCATCCATGCATTGTGCATTTCGACGGACTTGGGCAATTCCAGAAGGACAATGCGACTCTCCACAAGCCCGGAAATGCTGCAGAGTGGCTCCAGGAAGACTCTTGTGAGTTTAAACACCTCCGCTGGCCACCAGACTCCCCAGAAATGAACATTATTGAGCATATCTGGGATGCCTTGCAACGTACTGTTCACAAGAGATCTCCACTCCCTCGCACTCTTACGGATTAATGGACAGTCGTGCAGGATTCATGGTGTCAATTCCATCCAGAACGTCTTCAGGCATTAGTTGAGTCCATGCCACGGTGTGCTGTGACACGTCTCTGTGCTTGCGGGACCCTACATGATATTAGGGAGGTGTACAAGTTTCTTTGTGTCTTCAGTGTAAACTGCATTCAGTAGAAACCGACGATTAATATACCAGTGTTCGCCTTAAAATGTCAATCTATGAACCGAAAGCGAAACGTGATGATCGATAGCATAAGGACTCGTTTTACCTTTCTTCACTAGATGTCTTCGGCACAGGGCATTACCAACATGCCGGACTTGCGTGTCGTGAGTTTTCTGAAGGACGCTTGGCGCTAGCTGGACTGCCGCAGCCAGCGAGGCTGGGCTGCAGTGTTGCGCTGGGTGGCGCCCCGGCGCGCCTGCGACTGCACCTCCACGGCTTCACCGGCTGCCGGAAACCCCACCGTCCCTACTAAATTACCTGTAAGCGGGTTTCCTAAACAAATACCGCGTCCACTGCCTGCCTCCCGACCTAAGCGTAATTTGTGTCTCGAATCAAATCCTCTATAAGCTCCTTCTGAATAAGGTATTAAGAGATTCCGGGTCCATCTTCCGGAAAGGATTCCAGTGTTACAAATTGCCTTTATAATTTCGGAAACAAATGTTTATCCGTACCGGAACAGCACTGGAAGCAAACAGCAGCTTCCCTAGTCGTGTATTCGACGACACGACGTAGGACTACCAGAAGAATAATTAAATACAACAAAGATCTTGAGCTCCCTGCTTAGCAGTAAACGGGCGATTCCTTCTTGAAGCTACAGTCTTATTCCATAAAAACGGAAAATTGCTTCTCCTTTACATTTTTTCCCCCTGTAAACATGCCGTCATCGCAGTAATTTATCTCGCGTCAGTTCAAACAACCCTGGAGTTTTCTGGGCAAATGTCGCAAGAGCACTTATCAGTATGGGCCGAACAACAATCCCAGCAGATTTCCCCTGAGCATTACGTTTTATAAAATCTTGTAGGCGTTGTATCGTTTCACTGGAAGTGGATGTGTTTGGCAAGAACTACGATCTCTTACCCACATCACAATACGGGAAGATCATATAAGACTACGCACTTTTTTTTCTGTGTTGGCTGGACTCATCGGCTAACTGGGTTTGCCTAGCGATTGTAGGAGTGTGTAGTGACATGAAGACTAGACATTTATTGTTGCTCTTACATAATTCTTTTCAGATAAGGGTTGAAAGTAACTTATACGCCTCGTAATGAAAGCGGTCTTAACCAAACAGTCACTGCAGTTTAATATACGCATTACCTATTAAGTCTACATGATATTTTTTGCTTCGCTCATGCAATTGCGACTGTCTTTGTACTGTGTTGTGGGATATAATAATAAAGTCGACAACTACTGAACTTTCTGAAAAGAATACTAGCCCCTGAGGCGGTTTATTTAGACGTGCCTACAGGCTTTCGGTGCCTTCTGTACTGTTACCGAACAGTAACACAGAACTCACCTAAATAATGTGAATAAAAAGAGAATATTTCCACATAATACTAATTTTTATTCGGTGGAGAATTTTTCTCCTTTTCGTGTAACGACAGGAGGCAAAACTGCAGTTCAGATTATCGAATGTAAAACGCAACTGGAGATACAGGTCCAGCGAAGCAAATGCAGACAGGAAAGGCTACGGAACATAGCCTACAAGCGCCTAAATTCATTTCAGACTTTCATGTTACTAAAATTGTCGCCAATTCACAAAAAGAATCGGAAGGACTAAAAATCGGAAATCCTCTCATTACCTGTGAATAGTGCTCGCGAACGGGAACAGAAAAGAAAGAAAGCAGAAGGAAATTGAGGTAACAAAACAGGGTCGTCTAGAACCTTGGAAAAGAAATTCGTTGTAAAAAATGAAAACTGGCCATAATTCTTAAGAAAACTGTTTCCACAAAGTATGCATTTGCCTAGGGAGCTGAATTAATTTTGATTATTACTGAATACGGTGTGAAAAACGTAATTATCGGTGGATTTACTACTGTATGGATGATAATCGCTAGTGTACTCCAGACCGGGAAAAAGCACAAACACAAAAAGGACACACGTTCACCATCAGAGCGTCCCAAGCGTCCAGTAGAGTGCCCGAACGAACCTACGCGCAATTTTCACATCTGCTACAGTCAGATTTACTTATCTGTTGTTTGTGTTGTTATTTAAATATTTCGCCCTTTCGAAACATTCAGGCACTTGTTTTTGAGGTGATTGGTATATCAGTTTCGCGGATTACCTGGTCTAGTCTCTCAATATGACCTGGAGTCTCACTTGACATGCGAAACCTTCGAAGGTTTCTAAACATTGAAAACTGACGATTTAAAATTTTGCAGGTTAGCATACTGACAAATTTTGGAACTTTACACTTAAAGTTACATACAATATTTACTATCAACACCAATAATTCTGAATGATAGAAGAAAACATTACTCTCACCTTGTTTGGAAACCATATCCATTAATGGAGGACTACAGTTTTATCGTTGAATTATGCTGCAACACGATTCGCAACTCACTCCTTCTCTAATTCCCTTCACATCGAAACCACAGAGAAAAGGAAGCAATGCAAAGTTTAATTGATACAATCTTCAAACCTGTATCAAAATAAAGACATCAGATATACATTGTAATGACAAAATTGTTATTATTTGTAACACTGTCATCAAACTACTGTCGGTAAAGAAATTTTGTGAAGAGGCTATACGTGCCTTAGGACCCATTAAGTTTCTGCAGTATTATGGTCGCTGTTTCTGGGTTCTTAGGTATCACTTCCGATTACCTGTCGCAGCTAATAACATGTCACGAGCGTGGTGATATCGTTGATGTAGACAAATTCCTGTCTTCAAGATTCCGCTGATGGCCTGTACTACAGCTCTTGAATCCAGCATGTAACTTGTGCCCGAGTTTCTCCTCAAAGTGCTAAAGAAAATTTCTATAGAGTCGCTGTTATATATTCTTGTTAGCACAAAATGAAAGTCCGAAGACTGTAAGTATCGAACACACACACACTACTGTAGAACAAGTAGTCAAACGAACTGCCTCGCAAGTCTCGTTTCAAAGGGAAGCCATTCCTTGCTCAGGTCATATTTTTTTCGTATCCACAGACTCCTAAGGAACTCATTTTCCAGCCAATTAAGTAATCATCTGTGTTGAAAAAATGATTTCTGTCAGGGCAAAACTTAGTGTTGCTACAACTGCTAACATCATGCATGTTGAACCATTTCTAAATCATTTTCATGAAATACATGGTCGCTGGGCAGTCTTGGAACAAACGAGCTTTTGGATGTCCAGAATGTGTTTGGAGATATTCAAGAGCTGTTATTACTGGTGTAGAAACTATAGCCCTCGCTCACGTCACATTCATTTTCTCTATGTTGTTAGGGCATGCGTATATTTGAGTCAAAAGCAGAGAGGTTTTACTGCTTCGTTTCCTAACAGTTCAGAGTCGTTTATCTGTCTTCTGCATCAAACATGATCTTTTAAAAAATATGTGCCTCATGTTCTTTAAAATTTGTGATTGATCAGACGCAAGAAATAATGGTCGCCTCGGATCATTTGGGTGAGTAATTTGTCACTTCAAGTTCTTGCCTTTCGAAAGGCGTCACATCATATTTACATTGGTCCTATGAATATTTGTAAATAGACGTACTGAAAGAAATCCGCTGTCGTCGATATATCTGGTAACAGACAGTGTCAGATTGCGCACATCTACATCTACATCTACACTCCGCGAGCCACCTTACGGTGTGTGGCGGAGGGTACTTATTGTACCACTATCTGATCCCCCCTTCCCTGTTCCATTCACGAATTTTGCGTGGGAAGAACGACTGCTTGTAAGTCTCCGTATTTGCTCTAATTTCTCGGATCTTTTCGTTGTGATCATTACGCGAGATATATGTGGGCGGTAGTAATATGTTGCCCATCTCTTCCCGGAATGTGCTCTCTCGTAATTTCGATAATAAACCTCTCCGTATTGCGTAACGCCTTTCTTGAAGTGTCCGCCACTGGAGCTTGTTCAGCATCTCCGTAACGCTCTCGCGCTGACTAAATGTCCCCATGACGAATCGCGCTGCTTTTCGCTGGATCATGTCTATCTCTTCTATTAATCCAACCTGGTAAGGGTCCCATACTGATGAGCAATACTCAAGAATCGGACGAACAAGCGTTTTGTAAGCTACTTCTTTCGTCGATGAGTCACATTTTCTTAGAATTCTTCCTATGAATCTCAACCTGGCGCCTGCTTTTCCCACTATTTGTTTTATGTGATCATTCCACTTCAGATCGCTCCGGATAGTAACTCCTAAGTATTTTACGGTCGTTACCGCTTCCAATGATTTACCACCTATGGCATAATCGTACTGGAATGGATTTCTGCCCCTATGTGTGCGCATTATATTACATTTATCTACGTTTAGGGAAAGCTGCCAGCTGTCGCACCATTCATTAATCCTCTGCAGGTCTTCCTGGAGTACGTACGAGTCTTCTGATGTTGCTACTTTCTTGTAGACAACCGTGTCATCTGCAAATAGCCTCACGGAGCTACCGATGTTGTCAACTAAGTCATTTATGTATATTGTAAACAATAAAGGTCCTATCACGCTTCCTTGGGGTACTCCCGAAATTACCTCTACATCTGCAGATTTTGAACCGTTAAGAATGACATGTTGTGTTCTTTCTTCTAGGAAATCCTGAATCCAATCACAAACCTGGTCCGATATTCCGTAAGCTCGTATTTTTTTCACTAAACGTAAGTGCGGAACCGTATCAAATGCCTTCCTGAAGTCCAGGAATACGGCATCAATCTGCTCGCCAGTGTCTACGGCACTGTGAATTTTTTGGACAAATAGGGCGAGCTGAGTTTCACATGAACTCTGTTTGCGGAATCCATGTTGGTTATGATGAAGGAGATTTGTATTATCTAAGAACGTCATAATACGAGAACATAAAACATGTTCCATTATTCTACAACAGATTGACGTAAGCGAAATAGGCCTATAATTATTCGCATCTGATTTATGACCCTTCTTGAAAATGGGAACGACCTGCGCTTTCTTCCAGTCGCTAGGTACTTTACGTTCTTCCAGAGATCTACGATAAATTGCTGATAGAAAGGGGGCAAGTTCTTTAGCATAATCACTGTAGAATCTTACGGGTATCTCGTCTGGTCCGGATGCTTTTCCGCTACTAAGTGATAGCAGTTGTTTTTCAATTCCGATATCGTTTATTTCAATATTTTCCATTTTGGCGTCCGTGCGACGGCTGAAGTCAGGGACCGTGTTACGATTTTCCGCAGTGAAACAGTTTCGGAACACTGAATTCAGTATTTCTGCCTTTCTTCGGTCGTCCTCTGTTTCGGTGCCATCGTGGTCAACGAGTGACTGAATAGGGGATTTAGATCCGCTTACCGATTTTACATATGACCAAAACTTTTTAGGGTTCTTGTTTAGATTGTTTGCTAATGTTTTATGTTCGAATTCGTTGAATGCTTCTCTCATTGCTCTCTTTACGCTCTTTTTCGCTTCGTTCAGCTTTTCCTTATCAGCTATGATTCGACTACTCTTAAACCTATGATGAAGCTTTCTTTGTTTCCGTAGTACCTTTCGTACATGATTGTTATACCACGGTGGATCTTTCCCCTCGCTTTGGACCTTAGTCGGTACGAACTTATCTAAGGCGTACTGGACGATGTTTCTGAATTTTTTCCATTTTTGTTCCACATCCTCTTCCTCAGAAATGAACGTTTGATGGTGGTCACTCAGATATTCTGCGATTTGTGCCCTATCACTCTTGTTAAGCAAATATATTTTCCTTCCTTTCTTGGCATTTCTTATTACACTTGTAGTCATTGATGCAACCACTGACTTATGATCACTGATACCCTCTTCTACATTCACGGAGTCGAAAAGTTCCGGTCTATTTGTTGCTATGAGGTCTAAAACGTTAGCTTCACGAGTTGGTTCTCTAACTATCTGCTCGAAGTAATTCTCGGACAAGGCAGTCAGGATAATGTCACAAGAGTCTCTGTCCCTGGCTCCAGTTCTGATTGTGTGACTATCCCATTCTATACCTGGTAGATTGAAGTCTCCCCCTATTACAATAGTATGATCACGAAACTTCTTCACGACGTTCTGCAGGTTCTCTCTGAGGCGCTCAACTACTACGGTTGCTGATGCAGGTGGTCTATAGAAGCATCCGACTATCATATCTGACCCACCTTTGATACTTAACCCAGATTATTTCACTTTCGCATTCGCTAATAACTTCACTGGATATTATTGAATTCTTTACTGCTATAAATACTCCTCCACCATTGGCGTTTATCCTATCCTTGCGGTATATATTCCATTCTGTGTCTAGGATTTCGTTACTGTTCACTTCCGGTTTTAACCAACTTTCCGTTCCTAATACTATATGCGCACTATTTCCTTCAATAAGCGATACTAATTCAGGAACCTTGCCCTGGATACTCCTGCAGTTTACCAATATTACGTTAACTTTTCCTGTTTTTGGTCTCTGAGGACGGACGTTCTTTATCAACGATGCTGATGTTCTCTCTGGTAAGCCGTCAGGTATTTTATCGTTTCGCCCAAGGGGGGGTCCCTCTAACCTAAAAAACCCCCGTGTGCACGCCACACGTACTCTGCTACCCTAGTAGCTGCTTCCGGTGTGTAGTGCACGCCTGACCTGTCTAGGGGGGCCCTACAGTTCTCCACCCAATAACGGAGGTCGATGAATTTGCAACCATTATAGTCGCAGAGTCGTCTGAGCCTCTGGTTTAGACCCTCCACACGGCTCCAAACCAGAGGACCGCGATCGACTCTGGGCACTATGCTGCAGATATTAAGCTCAGCTTGCACTCCGCGTGCGATGCTGGTTGTCTTCACCAAATCAGCCAGCCGCCGGAAGGAACCAAGGATGGCCTCAGAACCCAAGCGGCAGGCGTCATTCGTTCCGACATGTGCTACTATCTGCAGCCGGTCACACCCAGTGCGTTCAATAGCTGCCGGAAGAGCCTCCTCCACATTACGGACGAGACCCCCCGGCAAGCACACCGAGTGCACACTGGCATTCTTCCCCGACCTACCCGCTATTTTCCTGAGGGGCTCCATAACCCGCCTAACGTTGGAGCTCCCTATAACTAATAGGCCCGCCCTCTGTGACTGTCGGGACCTTGCCGGAGAATCGGCTACTGGCCCAACAGGCGAGGCATCCTGTGGTGGCTCGGAAACGATGTCATCACCACTAGGAAGCACCCCGTACCTGTTGGAAAGGGGTAAGGCAGCTGCCACGCGGCCAGATCCCACCTTCGCCTTTCGGCCAGGCACGCGCGAGCCCACCACTGTCCGCCATTCACCCTGGAGTGATGGCTGACCGGTAAGATGCTCACTGCCGGAAGACGCAGCGACATCAGGGGTTCCATGTGATTCCAAGGCCACCGAAGTAGGCATAGGTCTCACCACAGTTGCCCCAACGCCACTACGAGCCGACGCCTGCGCCTCGAGCTCGATGAGCCTAACAGACAAAGCCTCCACCTGCCCCCGAAGAGTGGCCAATTCTCCTTGCGTCCGCTCACAACAACCACAGTCCCTACACATGACTATGTTTACCCTACTCTATACGGTGACAAATTCCCAAGATAATCTTCTGATGAGCTACTCTGATAATCAAGAAACACTCACTGAAATACGAGACGCGAAAACTACGCTAGGTTTTCCCAGAAAAACTATTTAAAAGCTAAGCGCAGCAAATAAGTACAAAATAAATTTCTCTCCTAACGATCAAGAACTGTTAGTTTCTATGCAGAGCAGATAAACACAAATAGAATCCCTTCCTTAGTGGAAGGTCGTAAACAAAATGCGAAATAAACGCTTTATACAAACAGTACTCGCTGCTGCTGGTGCTCTCGCTCTGGCTGTCACAAGACTTGCTTCCAGAAGATCCGTTTGGTGAAGAGATAGTTGGTATACAAACACGCTATCATGAAGCATAGTAAATAGTGGCGAGAATTTCACATTCGCTCACATTCTTGTCGTTCTTAATTACGGATTGTTATCGGTAGAATTCTGATCGCTTTTGTTAACAGGTGTGTTTTTATGACCAAAGAAAATATCCAGTTTTCCATCAAATTGCAACTGCTGTTCCAATGAAATTTCATCCACTATCAAGGAACAATGTCTCTAAGCTCCGTCTGTAGGCCACAAGTGGCCCTTCCGGGACCGTCCGGCCGCCGTGTCATCTTCCGAGGAGGATGCGGATAAGGAGGGGCGTGTGGTCAGCACACCGCACTCCCGACCGTTAGGACGGTATTCTTTGACCGAAGCCGCTACTAATCGGTCGAGTAGCTCCTCAATTGGCATCACGAGGCTGAGTGCACCCCGAAAAATGGCAACAGCACATGGCGGCAGGATGGTGACCCATCCAAGCGCCGGCCACGCCCGACAGCGCTTAACTTCGGTGATCTCACGGGAACCGGTGTAGCCACTGCGGCAAGGCCGTTGCCGAACAATGTCTCTAACCTAATTCAAATGCTTAGCTTCTAAAGTTAATCTCTTTTTTACAGGATTCGTAACTCCATTTCCGCATGAGTTGTCACCCAAATAGTGGGACAGTGAACTCACAGAAGGCAACTGCCAGACATTTTATCTGGCATTCCTCTATCCTTTGGGTGTACCGATCCCAACACTACATTACGTTTTGTAGCATCTTCTATCTAGCTGCAAGACGACTCTTTGAAATTTGCTATTTGAACAAGAAGATGGATCTTGTTCTGCTATTTCAACAGAAGTATATAAAAATATTTTGTGATAATCGTTGTTATAAGACTGCGATCCATGGGTGGTTTCATTGAGTTTCTCTTAAAGACGTAGAAGTTTAACCCGCGCCCTGTGCAGCTTCTGTTGCAATTTATTTTGCTCTATTTCGACCACCTTTTCGTCTAAAATGTCACACCGGATGTTAATGTAAGAACGGTAAGTATTACTGTCGTGATATTCGCATAGGGAGATGTCTGATGTAAAACTTTAATGATGATTTTGTTCAGTATTTCCAATATTTCGTTTCTGTATTTCGCATTCACTGAATTTTAATAAAAGGATTACATTCTTGTTTGACTTTTCATACTTTGTAAGCTGGACAAAAAGGGAAAACTGAGGGAACAACGACGTGCTGCAGTTGCTTAATTTTTAATCCAGGTCGATAGATCTCGGAAATGAAGGTTACATACCACATCAACTCTGGAGTTCACGCTGGGTGTGAAGTCTGCTCTTAATTTTGCTTTAAGCCGTTGTTCTCTGAGATCAATTTGGCTGGGAGATTGCATGGGGGCTTAATTAAAATAGAATGCAAATAATTTTAATTTTTTTTGATTTAGTAGCTGTCTGTTCGATTACGAAGTCTCGTAAACGGTTGGCCCTGACTAGTATTATTACGCAATCTGACTGCATAGAACAACAACAAAGAATGAAATGGAAATTTTCATTAACACAATTAATTAATTAAGTCCCCAGCAACTATAAAACCTACGAAACCAAAGCACAAGTATAACTGTTCTGTGTGTGGAAGTATGACTCAACGTACGCATCTGGCACGGTTCTTCTTCAATAACACAAGAAATTTTAAATATCATTTATACTGAATTAATGAAAGAAAATAAAAATACCATAATTACTCAAGAGAACCAGAATTACACTCTAATCCCAGAACACAAGCCAGATGCTTTGTTGACTGAACCTGTAGTGAAGCATTATTTACGACATTAAATAATGAAAAATAAATCAAGTTTCGTTACCTTCATATATTGACCAAAATCACTCTAATCATTACAATATATCTCCACACCGACTCGCTATTACCACATTTCAACAAGAACTTTTCAGTATCACATCTCAGCAAGCACTCTCTACTAGCACATCTCAACAAACACTCTCTGCCACGAGTTCTTATGAAGCACTGACTACCACGAGCTCTCCCCAAGCACTGCCCACTACGACATCTCAATAATCACTGCCAGTGGATGCGGCGGAACAATACTCTCTAGCGCGATCTCTGGCGCTGTGGCTCAGTGTAGCCACCTTTCATATGCCCTTCCTCCACGGGCTAGAATTTGATGGTATTTTTTGCCAGCATTGGTGGTGAAAATACCACCAAATTCGTCAAAAAAATACAGACAAAAATAAATGATAATATTAATGCGTAAATATCATATAACTAGATAAAGTTTTGGCTTTGCACTGACCTTTCAATAACCTAATATATAGAATACAGTAAGCAATACAAATTCTTTCATACATGTGACTTTACATAACAGTTTACACAAGTATTATGTGGTTAAACAATTCAATCAATAGCGTCAGCAATGACGAATATGTGCAGGTAAGAGTCTCATAACTTTTCACAAACAGTAATACACAAAAAATCAGTTTATACAAATATTCACATAAACGCTTTCCATAGCTCAAGAATTAGCAGTTGACAGTTCCAGCAGTAGCACCCAGCAATGGTCAACAGGTGCAAATACCAACAAGTAACATTATTTCAATAGAAGCAGTCCATCAGTGGCACCCAGCAATGTTGAATAGGTGCAGACACCAACAAGTAACACCATTTCAGTATAAGCAGTTCCATTAGAGGCACCAGCAATGTTGAGCAGGTGCACACAGCAACAGGTGACATCTTTTCAGTAGAAGCAGTCCATCAGTGGCACCCAGCAATGTTGAATAGGTGCAGACACCAACAAGTAACACCATTTCAGTATAAGCAGTTCCATTAGTGGCACCAGCAATGTTGAGCAGGTGCACACAGCAACAGGTGACATCTTTTCAGTAGAAGCAGTCCATCAGTGGCACCCAGCAATGTTGAGCAGGTGCCGACACCAACAAGTGACATCATTTCGGTAGAAGCAGTCCATCAGTGGCACCCAGCAATGTTGAGCAGGTGCAGACATCAACAAGTGACATCATTTCAGTCCATAATATTCACTTTCATTAATCACACAGTTCATCAGCAGAAATTAAACATGACTAAATGTCACACATCATGTTGAAAAGTGCAGCACCATCACTAATCAGACAGTTCAGGCATGAACAATAGTTTGAATACACATACAATGCTTTTACACTAAACATACAAATCATAACAAACACACAAATGATATCAGATAATTGTCCTATTAACTATTACAATACACAAATACCAGTAAACCTATAATATTTATGGGTGTCAGTGCAAGCCACAACAAACAAGTAAAATAATATTTAGGAGATAGGTTGGGATCACTTCTCTGGGATTATAAAAGGAAAACACACAAAACACACTCACTCATCTTTCATCCACATTAGTGCTACTGGGTAATTGAATAGTGTTAACTGTGTAAATGCAATTCTGTCAAAATTTTATGTTCATCATGTGTATCAAGTAGTAGTGGCAGCAATGTATAACAGTCAATAATAGTTAGTCAACGTCATAGTCATCATGTCAAGACCAATGTTTGCCAAGCCAGATCAAAATGTACGGTTGCTGAACAACTGTCGGTGAGCCAAGATATGCAAATGCTTCCCCTCTCCAAAAAAAAAAGTATATACTGCTTATTGGTTTAACAAATTGTGTTTGTAGACAATCTTCTTTGTACTTGAGTGTTCTAGTCTGCCATCTTCATCCTCCTTGTTCCATATAGACCAACAAAAAAAATATGCTCCTCACTTACTTCACCTCTTATCCACCAAACTCCAATAATCATCAGCATTACATAATCTCAATACTTCAATAATACCTCATTTACCTTACCTCTTGTCCACGAAAACTCCAATAATCATCAACTTCACATAATCTCAATACCTCAATCATACCTCTTCAATACGTCGATATGTATAAACCTCAGCACCAATATCATTTCACTTCCATAACAACTCTTTCCTCTAGTCAGTCTCCTCGAACAAGTACAGACAAAATCCTAATGCAAACCTCAGTTCATCATCTCATACAATCCGAAGACACAATGTCAACACACAACCTCTCGTGTAATCCATCTGATCCAAATCTGCTACTCATTATAAATTATAAGATACATTTTGGTTCCTTGTCCATCATTAAATAAAAGAAATGCATACATGACCTCTAACAGACTTAGTTCGAATAACTCTCAGTAATTAAGTACGATTACGAAGTGTTAATGATCGTAATTTTTCAGTGTGTACACCACTTCAAAAATTATGGCAAACAGAAGCAAACATGTGGAGTATTTCTTGTGTCAAGTGTCACTTCCTATTTCAATTGCTCACGAAGAATGCAGTGTAATAACTGTCAATGGTCTAACCCTAGTTTTGGTATGTCATGTCGTTAGCTTCCTTCCTATTAGCATAAGTTTATACAGCTTCCATAAAACCTCCAGCTCATGTGACTTCTATGCAGTTTCTTGTACCAATGTCGTTCGTAGAGTTATAGCAGTTCATTTTCTTATCTTAAAAATATAAGGCACTGAGCGTAAGCAAAACATGCAATAGCGAGTAAATACACCAGTCGAGAACAGAATGTCAACAAGTGGATGCAGCACAATCCCTATAACGAGGCTCTGCCAAGCGAACAATCTATAATTAACACCATACTGTGGCCTAAACTCCATGTACGTACACCTCATATCAGCATTTCTATATATAGCAAATTAAAGAATAGTTATGACAACAAACAGAAATGTGTAAATATGCAATCCATACGCAAAGCAGCAAATATGTATCTTACATAATAAACAGGTCATTATCATCATATCAGCATAAGCAAATAAATGTTCATACGTAATCTTAATAAGTAAACATGAAGGCGCAAGCAGATAAATCACAAAGTATAACTTACATACATAACCACAGTCAGCACAATTAATCAGTTGACAATTACAATTTAAATAAATAAGCACAGCAGGCACATAATAAAAAAATATGACATCAGTGAAAAAGGCAGTGCAGCCAAGCGATGCATAATATACGCAAGTAATAACACTGTTCATTAATAAAACATTGTCAAAATCAGTTAATGTACGCAAGCACGTCGCTTCACAGGTAAATTCGTAGAACATGAAATTTAGGACAAAGTATGAGTCACGTAATCGCGAGCAGCAAATTACATCTAAAATACGTACCTAAGTGGAATTATGTTACCTGAAAAATAAACTCAATTAATAGTTACCCTTTTTAATTTATTACTTTTTTTTCGAAATTACATTCTTCCTGAAATTTTCTCCATAGCAAGTCGTCTTAACGTCGGACACGCACAGAATTTACCTGAAGGTCTTAAATATTTTATACAACCGTATCCTGAAAAATACTGAACGTTAATAACATAATTCATCAAGTCACTATAGCTTTATACTGAATTTAGTCGGAGAAATTAGACTGTGTATTTGTTTCCGTCTGTCAGTGCATTCGCACTGGGCGCTCGATCAGCTGTAGGCGAGTGACGTAGGAAGTGATTGTTTGTGGTCAACGACTGCCTCGTGCGGCGCGCAGACTGACTGTTGCTTTGAGTATGTGCCGCCGCCCAAACACAGCGCGGTATCCTTGTACTCTCTCCATGTTTACGTAAACTGTTGGTTTCTCACAAGTATATCATTCCACAAAAATTTTTACGTTAGATATATGATGTATTCCCTTAGAGCGCCGAGATTTAAGAGTTTCTACTTCGACAGTGTTATCATGAATGATTTTGCGAACCCTATATGGACCGTTATAAAGCAGAAAAAATTTGCGACACAATCCCTTTCCTTTGTGAGATAAACGATGAGACTTAATTAACACCTTCTGACCAACTGACAAGATTTTTAAACGACCAGGACGTTTAGCTGATTTCTCTCTTCTTGCAGCCGCAGACGCAATATTTCGTAGAGCCAGGATCACAACTTCAGAATGCCGCAGTTTCCGTGAAGGCGGAAAAGGAACGATTTCAGAAATGCGATTTGTTGGTACTTTATTTTTTAATATCAATAGAGGCGGTAAAGAAGTTGAGTCATTAGGAAGTTCATTCAGAATGTTTTGAAAAATATGAAGATACTGATCCCATGTTCTGTGATTCCGATGACAATAAAGACGGCACAATTTATTGATTTCCTTCATCCATCTCTCTGAAGCATTAGATTGAGGGTGAAAAAGTGAAATAAAAATTGGTTTAATCTTACGACGCCGCAGAGTACGAAGCCAAATTTTAGAGCGAAACTGTGATCCATTATCTGATATAACCTTATCAACATGACCCACTTCTTTAAGAAAATGTTTGATGAAAGCGTTAGATACTGAACGAGCTGTTGTTTTGCGTAAAGGTGTAAAACACACATATTTTGATGTTAATTCCACTGCTACGAAAATGTACGCAAAACCATTAGTAGAACGAACCACTGGACCGAACAAATCGACTGCAGCCATGTCCTTTAATTTCGCTGGAATGATAGGAAACAACAGTGCTCTGTGAGAAACAGTTGGCGGCTTAGCCTTTTGACATAATTTGCATTTGGCAAGAACAGATCGAATACGTTTTTCCATATTACTGAAGTAGCAATTTTCTCGTAATTTATGAAAGCATTTTCTGGGACCAAAGTGTGCATAACTGAAATGTGTAAACGAGGTGTGGCCAAATCATCCAATCTAACAAAGCGTCTAAGAAAATTACAGACACCAAGGAAACTACGAACATCACGTTTTGTGGTAGGAACAGCATAATTACGAATAGCGTCTAGTTTCTCTGGATCAGGAAGAATACCTTCTGTAGAAATAATGTGACCGAGAAATTTCACCTGAGAACGACCAAATTCAGATTTTTCCAAGTTCTCTGTAATGCCAGCTCTTGCAAAAATACGTAATAATGAATCCAAAATTTTGTTGTGCTCACTCCAAGAACGTTTAGCAATAAGAATGTCGTCAACATATGAAGTAATATTGTCACGAAGATAAACAGGTAAAATTTCATTTAAACTACGAATGAATGCTGCAGAAAATATAGTAAGTCCAAACGGTAATTTCCAAAGTCACTTTCGGGTAAAACAGTCAAATCCGGTTAATCTTTACCTACTGTCTAGATAGATTGATAGTAGAAGAGTTGTTTTTATAGATGCAAAGAATAGTGAAAGAGTAGGCAGCGGTGCAGAAAACTAAAAGGGAAATAGCACCACTACAGCTCGGGGCCCTATGCTCACTACGGCACATATTCACTTAGTGTAGTGAATCCCCTGAGGACTTTAATAGCCGCACATAATTTCTAGTTTGTGACTTAGTGGCAACTTTAGCGGAAGTGCGTACATAAATTGATCTAACCATGCACATGGATGTATGTCATTCTTGGAATTGCGGAAGATCTTAAATTTCCGAACAGTCAAGAAGTGTTTATAGTCAAAGTTTTCGCCTCGTGGCGACAAAGACCTACCGCGTCTGTCCCTGTTTGAATGTCGATTATTGTCAAGTTCGCGCGCCTGGCGCTCTCTTGTTGCATCCCGTAAATGAAACAAATTATTTTCTTCAAACCCCTCTGCTATCTGTGATTCCAAATTTCTTTTGCTGTCTTTTCCTACAATTTCCCCTTCAATTTGTTTGACTTGCTTTCGTAATGCCTCAACTTCCCTTTTAACACGTTCGTTAAATTTTCCCTGATTTTCAACATGCTTATTTATGTTCTGGTACTCTTCGGTTTCTGCAAATGGTAATGGAGCTGTATCATCCGACTCTCTGTCCCCATGTAAACTAAGATTTGTCAATTTATCTGAAATCTCCTCAACTCTTTCCGATAAGTCACCTATTTTTTCTTTCTGTTTATTGACGTCTTCCGTAAGTGTCGCGACTCGGGTTTCAGTATTAACACATTTGGTAGTTAACTGTTCATATTGTTGTGTTAGGTTATTTATTCTGTCATTTGGTACGGATTCCTCGATTCTCTCAAATATTTGTTCCTTATCGTGTGCACGTTGTAAATTTAACTCTGAAAATTTTTGTACTACCACGCGATCTCTTTCTTCCTGTTCTCTATCTTGTTCCCTTTGTCTAATCTCTACTGCAATTAATGTATTATTGTGAGAATTCAAAATCGGTTGTACTTCTTCTCTAATTTCTTTCTTTAATTCATCTTTCATGTTTTTGAAACATGTCCCTATTCGTGAATCTAACCGTGTTTCCATTGTTTCCATCTCTGTTTTAATTGTTCCTATTTGTGATCCCAACTGCGATCCCAGTGAGTCTAACCGCGTTTCCATTGTTCCCCTATCTGTTTTTAATTCAGATCGTAACTGTGATCCCAGTGAGTCTAACCGTGTTTCCATTGTTCCCATATCAGTTCTTAATTCAGATCTCAAAGTTCCCATCTCAGTTTTAATTGTTCCTATTTGTGATCCCAAATTTCCCATCTGTGATCCCAAATGTAATATAGCACCCATCAACTGCTCCATATTACCCGGTTCGAAATTCCTTTCGCCCCTAACATTTCCCGCAAAACCAGTTTCCTTCGTCATAGCTGTAAAGCTATCTGTGTTCGATACTATTTCAGAATCTTCTATCGTTAATCTCGTATTCTGTGAATTTTCTGATTGAGAAAAATTTTGAAATGGTTCCGGACTATTTTCCCGACTTATTAAATTGTTTTCCACTTCATTATTCATGATACTGTTTTCCTCTGTTGGCGAGTTCGCCATGTTAACAATTTCGTCATTCTCACTATCCATCATTTTTGCCTTTTTCATCGATCGCGTAATCATTTACAAAACATACAAAACTCGTCACTATATGAAAATTACACACAATGACGCTTTATCTCCAACAATACCATTCACTCGAAATGTTTCCCTCAAACACGATTAACGAACAATTGAAATAATTGCACTAAATCGTCAAACGCGTATACAAGGCAATAAAAATTAAATTTTGAAAAATACCATTAGAAGAATGCCAATTGCCAAATCTACACATGCAAAATAGACTATAATTACTAAACTACAAATTACTACAACAATGCTACTGTCTACTATTTTTACAATCAGAAGAATTCCAAGGGACGATCCGAAGCAGCGGTCGCCACGTGCATGGGGGCTTAATTAAAATAGAATGCAAATAATTTTAATTTTTTTTGATTTAGTAGCTGTCTGTTCGACTACGAAGTCTCGTAAACGGTTGGCCCTGACTAGTATTATTACGCAATCTGACTGCATAGAACAACAACAAAGAATGAAATGGAAATTTTCATTAACACAATTAATTAATTAAGTCCCCAGCAACTATAAAACCTACGAAACCAAAGCACAAGTATAACTGTTCTGTGTGTGGAAGTATGACTCAACGTACGCATCTGGCACGGTTCTTCTTCAATAACACAAGAAATTTTAAATATCATTTATACTGAATTAATTAAAGAAAATAAAAATACCATAATTACTCAAGAGAACCAGAATTACACTCTAATCCCAGAACACAAGCCAGATGCTTTGTTGACTGAACCTGTAGTGAAGCATTATTTACGACATTAAATAATGAAAAATAAATCAAGTTTCGTTACCTTCATATACTGACCAAAATCATTCTAATCATTACAATATATCTCCACACCGACTCGCTATTACCACATCTCAACAAGAACTTTTCAGTATCACATCTCAGCAAGCACTCTCTACTAGCACATCTCAACAAACACTGTCTGCCACGAGTTCTTATGAAGCACTGACTACCACGAGCTCTCCCCAAGCACTGCCCACTACGACATCTCAATAATCACTGCCAGTGGAGGCGGCGGAACAATACTCTCTAGCGCGATCTCTGGCGCTGTGGCTCAGTGTAGCCACCTTTCAAGATTCGTAAAATGAAACTCCTTTTACATGACCACATTGGCTAGTGCAAAAGGGTACATAGCATACGTGAAGGTAAACTGAAACCAGTAACAAGGTATTGCTGTTTTAATGTAAAGCAAGGAAAAATCATAATAAATAATAAGCAGATGTGGCGATGGGGTGGGAAATTAGACGGCATGTGAAACACGAAACGTGCATCGAATTTCTGGACGAACTATTGTGGTTTCTTAAAATAGTGTTAAGAATACATACGTTCTTACAATGAAATGAATCCATCGTAATTCATTTATCCCGCTTCAATATACTCTCTCAAATTTAGATGGAGAAACGACACAGTACGATGTTTACTCCGTTTGTACTGTCAATTCCAATGTTCTTACAGCGTGGTTCTACAGCACTATATTAGTACCACAGCTGTGTTTCTGGGATTAAGGTGGACCTCACACGTAACTTCGATAATCATGCCAACCATAAACTGATTACCTGTCATAGCACGTGGCTACTGGGGGTATGCTTCACAGATTTTGCGGGAACAATGTGTAACTTCTTGATATCATAAAAAGGGCGCAGGTAGATGTCAAGCAGAGAAAATACACGTGTAAATTGCATATAAATCACCAATACATCCGAGAAGACACATGATCACACTTTCAGCCTACCATAAAATTCTACAACACAGATCAATCTGCAGTGACTGTGCAGCCAACGCTCTGTGGGTGAATGGAAGTCAATCCCACAATTGCCTACTGACCTTCTTGGATAGTTCTTGGATTAACAGCTAAACTGCACACACACCCCACGGAAATGCTATCCTTAACTTAGGAAGCAGATGATCCTTTCTCCGTGTAGTTATGCTCATATACGAGCATGTAGTTAACGACCAGCAGAGAAAAACGAATAAAATCAAATAATTCCACACGTAACAACATTTAAATATTTCACATTGTCATTCCGTTATGATACTAAGTAGAAACCAATACAAGAACATGGCTAGTCGTTGTTATAACGGTTGCGGCCAGTTAGCCTACTGAGGCACAAAGGAAAAAAGTTAACGAAAATGAATAAACGCAAGTTGAGGGTAAACTGAAAGCAACATACATAATACGTGGTGAAAGCCCCATACGATTAACTTCATACCACTGGATTGAAATGATCTCCATGCCCTCGTTAGAAACTCTAATATCCACAGAGTGAATTTATTAAAAAAAAATGATTACATGATGTGTCTGTAACACAACCCTGACTGTGATGGTGCTGAAAAGGAACAGATTAATGATTTCAATTACAATGTAACTCACACTTGATTTACCAAACGGCCTGTCGGAAACTGCAGGGTGTCCGTCATCAAAGATGGCGGCGTGGAGAGTAATAGAGGGGAACTCCGGTTTTCATTAGAATATTATGTAAGGGAAGGACTTCCGGTGAACAAGATACACTGCTAGCATCAGATTTTCATTTCCATGAACCAAGTTAGAAAGCTGCACCGTTATTAATTTGCTGTCTTACAGGAACTGACCAGCGGGTCACGTCAGCAGGAATGCATAGCATGTCGCGAGGAATATTTCATCACACAGCTCCTGCCCGCAGTGTTAGACAACAACCCGTTTGACAATGTGACCGCCAAACCCTTGCAACACTATCTACAAGAACATACGACTAATCACAGCCACTGTGACTGTCCGCTCGACTTCAGCAATGCTTACGAAATCAGATCGTAGATAGTGAGTTAGAAGTTGACCTCTAGTACTTGGAAGTAGTTAACCAGATTTTAAGTAAAGTGATTCAAGTCCCGCCATTGCCATGGCTAAGTGCGTGATTCGCAGCGACAAAAGGAGACCTCATGGACGTGATTCACGAGGTGTCTCTTCTGTTTGGAAATACGCAATTCTAATAAGGAAAAAGATTTGAATTAATCAACATGAATTCTTCTTTCTCGTCATCTTTTGTTCCTATTAGCGTAAATATGAAATTGATTACAAGTATTCTTTTGAACTATGGGGATTGACCACAATATGTTCTTCGCTTGGAGATTTTAGCCATCGATAGGTTGAAACTGAAGAGACATTTGCGGAGAAAACAGCCAGACCATGTCAGTAAACTCATATAACTTTTTCAGTGTCATGAACAATATACACTATGTGATCAAAAGTATCTGGAAACTCCCAAAAACATACGTTTTCCATCGTAGGGGCATTGTGCTGCCACCTACTGCCATAAACATCCCTCATAAACATCCCTAGGTCCACTGTTTCTGATGTGATAGTGAAGTGGTAACGTCAAGGGACACGTACCGGACAAAAGCGCACGGGCAGATCTCGTCTGTTGGCTGACGGAGACCGTCGACAGTCGAGGAGGGTCGTTCAAAATGGCTCTGAGCACTATGGGACTCAACTGCTGAGGTCATAAGTCCCATAGAACTTAGAACTACTTAAACCTAACTAACCTAAGGACATCACACACATCCATGCCCGAGGCAGGATTCGAACCTGCGACCGTAGCAGTCGCGCGGCTCCGGACTGAGCGCCTAGAACCGCTAGACCACCGCGGCCGGCGAGGAGGGTCGTAATGTGTAATAGGCAGGCATTTATGCAGACCATGTAAGAGGTATGCGCTGCAGGTATGCGCTACCTGCGATATGAGAATCGCTGACCAGAGAGCAGTGTTGACTGCAGTACGAACTGTGTAACTGTAGCAGTTAGTTGTTGCTGGTCGCTAGTCTGAGGTTGTCTGCGCTTGTCTGCAGTCTGCTCTGGTCGGGAGTCCGGAGCCTGAGTATAACTGTATAAGGTAAAAAGCAGCCTCGCGCATATCTAGTAATGTATCTGAACTGTCATCCAAATGTTAAAAAAAATGTCCTAATAATAAATTTTGTAATATAAAGTAATTTTTTTTAAAAAAAAGCATTCATTTCAAAAAAATCAGTTGCTTCCTTTCACAAATCACAAATGTATAGGCCAGCATTGCACGGAGCTGTGCCGGAAAAATGTTAAGTAATAGCAGATATATTCGCCGTTTTTTTATTGAGGTAAGAATTTTTGCTTTTTTATTCTGAATGATCTTACGGGGCCACAACGCAGCACTGCTGTCGTCCAAATTTTACCAGGTTACTGAATTTATTTTTTATTACGAGGTTTAGGAATTTTTCTGTTTCGTGCTTACATTAAATGAGAAAAGAATTTTGTGGGTACATTAAATGTAAATGCATTTCTGTACGGAGATTATAAATGGGAACCAATTTTGCTCTGAGGTTACACTAAATTAGAATCACATTCATTATTAATATATAAGATTATTTAATTATTTCGTGTGGTGAGGTTACAACCATCACACAGGAATTGCAAACTGCATCAGGATCCACTGCAAGTACTATGACAGTTAGGCGGGAGGTGAGGTGGGAGAACTTGGATCTCATGGTCGAGCAGTTACTCGTAAGTCACACATCACGCCGGTAAATGCCAAATGACGCCTCGCTTGGTGTAACGAGCGTAAACAATGGACGACTGAACAGTAGAAAAACAATGTGCGGAGTGATGAATCACGGTGCATAGTGTGGCGACCCGATGGCAGGGTGTGGGTATACCGAATGCCCGGTGAACGTCATCTGACAGCGTGTGTAGAAGCAAAAGTAAAATTCGGAGACGGTGGTGTTATGGTGTGGTAGTCTTTTTCATGGAGGGGGCTTGCACCCCTTGTTGTTTTGCGTAGCACTATCACAGCACAGGCCTAAGTTGATCTTTTAAGCACATTCTTGCTTGCTATTGTTGAAGAGCAATTCAGGGATGGCGAGTGAATCATTCAACACCATCGAGCACCTGTTCCTAATGCACGGCCTGTGGCGCAGTGGTTACACGACAATAACGTCCCTGTAATGGACTGACCTGCACAGAGCCGTACTTATTATTATACTTATTATAATTTTTAACTTTCACGCCCTTTGAAGAAAACAAATATATGACAATATTTTAATAAATGTTAAACATTAATGTGCTTGAATGAGACCCTCTTATTATTATTATTATTATTTCACTGGGCAGAAGTAGACGGGATGCCATGGGCCGTCTTTGTGTCAAGTATGAGAAGGCTCAGGAAGGAAAGAAAAACAGGGGACGGGACGAAATAGTTTGTTTCAGAAGGGCGTCGCGACGGGAACAGTTTGAGAGCCCATTCTCTAGGCCTCCCGGAAACCGAACGCTGAAAAACGGACGAGTGCGCTCTAACGCTCACTCTGCCCATCCCTCAAGGGGACGGGACGAGGCTCCCACCGCCCACGAAGATTCCACCACCGTAGGTACAGCTTTGACTGTTCACTCCAACTACTAGGTTGGCACCAAATCTTAAGTAACACACATATCTTTGCACTACAGCTGCTCCATTCTCGAAACCACAAACGAAACAGTCACTCAATCCGTAACTGAGAGCAACGGTAACAGGTATGGGAAAAGGATGTGCTCTGGGTACCTGAACAGAGATGTGAAGATGACCAATGTGTCATTAATAGCCGTGCTGTTCTAGGCGCTTCAGTCTGGAACCGCGTGACCGCTACAGTCGCAGGTTCGAATCCTGCCTCGGGCATGGATGTGTGTGATGTCCTCAGGTTAGTTAGGTTTAAGTAGTTCTAAATTCTAGGGGACTGATCACCACAGATGTTAAGTCCCATAGTGCTCAGAGCGATATTTTTTTTGGTAATTAGTAATGAAGAACGTAAGGGTGCCTGTGGCAACGTAATGGGGAGGAACAACCAGTTCGTCCTCAAGGCCCCTTGAAGTTTTCATTGAGTCAATCGTTAATTGGAATACTTGTAGGTAGCGCAGGTCGTAAAGACGGATGATCGGTAAGGGTACATGTCTCATGGTAGGGCTCCGGTGTTGGCACTGTTGTACTGTGGGCTGTTCTTACCAGTTCGCTGGCTGATGTGGCGTCTGCCCGTTGTTCCATGGAAGTAATTTGAGTAGGAACGATATGCGGATGATGTAACAGTGGTTTAGGTAATGATCGTGGAAACAGGAGGATGAGTGTAGGTCTGTGTGTAACAGGAAGCGTTGCGCGTTGTTATAGTGAGAGCAGGAGATGGGAAGTGTATATAGTTGTGGTGACTAGTGGTTCCCTGAGAAAGGGGATCGCCGGTGATTAGGAACAGGGGAAATTATGAGGACATGAGGCAATATCGATAAGCAAGAATTCAATAAATCTATGAACAGGTTTTTGGTGAACCTGAGATCGATGATAAGCTGATAGACATTATTGTTCATCCCATAGAGAAACGTTGACAGTTTCTAGTTGTATTAAATCGGTGTCTTACATGATTCTGAATTCTCGAATCAAGAGATCATTTGTAGATCTTTTACCACAGCCCTCTTGCGCGGAAGTGAAACGTGAGGAATAAACAGTTCAGACAACAAAAGGATAGAAGCTTCTGTAATGCGGTACTACAGAATGATGCTGAAGTTTAGATGGTAGTCAGAGTAACTAATAAAGAAATACTGAATCTAATTCGGGAGAAAAAAGAAATTTATGGGAGAATCTGATTAAAAGAACGGTTTAGTTGATAGATTACATCCTGGTTGAAAATGAAAATATAGGAAAGAGTGTGTGTGTCGACGTGGAGGAAGGGCGGGCAGGAGGGATTTATATATAGTAGGAAACCAGAAGGCGGTACACATGGGTGTAGGTTGCAGTAGTTAACGCAGAAGTGAAGAGGCTTGCATAGGACAGACGAGCGTGGAGAGTTGCGACGAGACAGTCTTCAGAGTGAAGACCACAACAACAGATTTTCTATACACAGAGAGATCTGCAGCCCGTATGTATCTTGAGAAATGCATGCTAACTGCATGTCGAGCTATACTGTATGACACTGACTTTAAAATTTTACCGTGCCGTATCGGTAGCTATTCCAGTGCTTCCCTTCAGCCTTGCACTGCACAAGAATTTTATTATTTTAGAGTGTACAGATGTACGTACTTCGTCAACAGCTTTTTGCTGTCTTGGGAGAATATTAACACGGACTAACATTACGTATATAGAGTACCTACTGTCATCATTAAGAGTGCCTACATAAAACGGCTTAAAAGTTTTCACGCATAAGCACTTCATGACCTTTTGAATCATCGTCTGTATGTATTTCGTTAGACACGCAAAATTAAATATTTTATGATCCGACAGTTGTTCGGGTACGATCTGTGCGTATTTAAACTTAACCTTAAAGAGTGTAAGAGTTCCTTATCCATCTGTTGTTCAGAAAGGTAAATTTATCAGTTTGAGGTAAGGGATACTGCAGCTGTTGAATAAGCTACGTGAGAATGCAAGTATGTGCTTTGATTAGCTATAACATTACGACGATTGCCCACCGCTAGACAACGCCGGCTGGTGGCGATCCAGACACTGAAAGTAGCAACGAAAGAATATACGGTGATTTCGTGATGACTTCACAAACTTTCAGAGATGATGGAGGAGAGTAAATATATTAATTTGAGGTAACGGATACTGGTCTGGCAAAGACAGAGTCTAAATTTATAAGCGAAAATCGTTTGTATACCTCTGATTGTGGAATACAGGTAGGCTGCAAGGTAGGCAACTTTCAGTGCTGATGGTATGGGCCACAGCAAGAGAGAAATCTCTGGTGCACATGGGTCCTAAAAAGTATACTACTCGTACATCTTCGATACTATGAAACACATAGCTTCTATTGAGCATGTGCTCAGAGCTCCTAAAGTATCCTTTTCAGAGTCAATATTTACTGAACAGTTTTTTCATTGTTTTTGTACACTCCTGGAAATTGAAATAAGAACACCGTGAATTCATTGTCCCAGGAAGGGGAAACTTTATTGACACATTCCTGGGGTCAGATACATCACATGGTCACACTGACAGAACCACAGGCACATAGACACAGGCAACAGAGCATGCACAATGTCGGCACTAGTACAGTGTATATCCACCTTTCGCAGCAATGCAGGCTGTTATTCTCCCATGGAGACGATCGTAGAGATGCTGGATGTAGTCCTGTGGAACGGCTTGCCATGCCATTTCCACCTGGCGCCTCAGTTGGACCAGCGTTCGTGCTGGACGTGCAGACCGCGTGAGACGACGCTTCATCCAGTCCCAAACATGCTCAATGGGGGACAGATCCGGAGATCTTGCTGGCCAGGGTAGTTGACTTACACCTTCTAGAGCACGTTGGGTGGCACGGGATACATGCGGACGTGCATTGTCCTGTTGGGACAGCAAGTTCCCTTGCCGGTCTAGGAATGGTAGAACGATGGGTTCGATGACGGTTTGGATGTACCGTGCACTATTCAGTGTCCCCTCGACGATCACCAGTGGTGTACGGCCAGTGTAGGAGATCGCTCCCCACACCATGATGCCGGGTGTTGGCCCTGTGTGCCTCGGTCGTATGCAGTCCTGATTGTGGCGCTCACCTGCACGGCGCCAAACACGCATATGACCATCATTGGCACCAAGGCAGAAGCGACTCTCATCGCTGAAGACGACACGTCTCCATTCGTCCCTCCATTCACGCCTGTCGCGACACCACTGGAGGCGGGCTGCACGATGTTGGGGCGTGAGCGGAAGACGGCCTAACGGTGTGCGGGACCGTAGCCCAGCTTCATGGAGACGGTTGCGAATGGTCCTCGCCGATACCCCAGGAGCAACAGTGTCCCTAATTTGCTGGGAAGTGGCGGTGCGGTCCCCTACGGCACTGCGTAGGATCCTACGGTCTTGGCGTGCATCCGTGCGTCGCTGCGGTCCGGTCCCAGGTCGACGGGCACGTGCACCTTCCGCCGACCACTGGCGACAACATCGATGTACTGTGGAGACCTCACGCCCCACGTGTTGAGCAATTCGGCGGTACGTCCACCCGGCCTCCCGCATGCCCACTATACGCCCTCGCTCAAAGTCCGTCAACTGCACATACGGTTCACGTCCACGCTGTCGCGGCATGCTACCAGTGTTAAAGACTGCGGTGGAGCTCCGTATGCCACGGCAAACTGGCTGACACTGACGGCGGCGGTGCACAAATGCTGCGCAGCTATCGCCATTCGACGGCCAACACCGCGGTTCCTGGTGTGTCCGCTGTGCCGTGCGTGTGATCATTGCTTGTACAGCCCTCTCGCAGTGTCCGGAGCAAGTATGGTGGGTCTGACACACCGGTGTCAATGTGTTCTTTTTTCCATTTCCAGGAGTGTATATACTACGCTTCCAAAAATGTGGAAACCAAAGAGTTTGTAGTAGAAGGGAGGTGTTTCATAGCATGGAAGATACACAAGTCCTTACAGCTCTTAAGTTATGCATTATACAGTTCATGTTTCTTATTTTTAGTAGACAGTTTTTGTTATTTGGACACCTATTATCATCTCTTAAACTTGCCGTCCTACAAGTTGAGCAACTACAATGGCAGTACTTACATTCCACGGTCAGACCTATCAGAACGGATATCGCTTATAAGTTTCGACTCTATCGGCTCCTGCTCAGTGTCGTTGATAAATTTACTTTTCTGCACAATTTGCGAGAATTTTAACCATACGGAAACGCCCTGAATAAGTGAGCAGGGACTGCTGGGGAATCACTCTACCGACGACATCGACCACAAAAGTGTAAATGTACTGTCATGGGAGACTTTGAAAAAGGAAGATTGCTATGGATCTAATCTCGGAAACGGCAAAACTGGTCAGCTGTTCGCGTGCTAATATCGTGAGCAGGCGATTGGAGGACGAAAAAATACGCTTAAGAGGCACGGTGGGATGCTCACATAGGGTGTGGGAAGTCCACGCCTCGTCACAGAACGTGGAATCCAGAGCTGTGCCCGCTCTGTAAGGTAGAATACACACCGATCTGTGCTTACACACCGATCTGTGCCAAATCTGACGACTGAGAGCAACGTAGAGGACGATCCATTAGTGCTGACCGATCGACATCGTCAGTTACGGTTCCAATGGTCACAAGATCATCGATTTTCGGTCGTGGGTCAATGGAGAAGTATCCCATGGTCGGATGAATCACGCTTCTTGTTACATGATGGGCGTGTCCGGATATGCCGTCATCCAGGCAAACGGCTGACCGAAACACGTAGTACAGCACCAAGTACACAGGACGATGAGGTCAGTATTACGTTACGGGGGACATCACCAGGGCTTCATAATATGTGCACTACGTGAAAGTTTTTGCGGACCTCCTAAATCCCTGATTGCTTGGTGTCTCCGCCGACATCCGTGGCATCTTCCAAGAGTATAATTGTCACGTGATAAGGCCAGAATTGTATTACAGTGACTTGGGGTGCGTGATAGTAAACTCACTTTCATTTCTTGCTCTCCACATTCGCGTGATTTCAATCCAGTGGAACACATTTGGAACGCTACCGGGTGCCTGTTTCGCGCTCGCAAACCACGCGTCCGTAATTCACAGAATGTGCGTGAACTATGCCTGGAAATCTGCAATCGAATATCTACGGAAATCTAACTAATAATTTTTCGACTCCGCAGTGTTTATTCTAACATTCTAACTTGGTGATTTTCTGTGTAAGGACATTAGACCAACGTTTTGGGTATGTTTCTGTACCTACCGCTTGATCTCTGTACGCAGCATACATCCTCAGAAAAGCAACTAGCGAGTTCTTTATAGACTCTGAGGACGTCTCCAGTGTTAGGAGACGAAACGTTAGGCAAAGAAACATGTTTTGAACGACGACCTAATGCCTTTAGATCTAAAATGATAGAGAACCTAAATACCGGCCGTCAAACCGTGCGTTGTGTCTTACTTGGTCCTTTATTGCGATGCGGAAGACTGGCAACTGACCTAATACCTCTCCGGCAGAATTCACCTAAACCACCTAATCCATCGTATAAAAGTAATTTCATCACATTTATCATTATTATTGCTGAGGTTTTTTCTAAAGTTAGTATATGCATGTGGTACACAAAAAGCTCTATCACACGAAAAAGAGAAACGTAATGCAATAAATTCAATTTTTAACTGCTTTTCTGTTTAGTTTAAAGAGAGAGGAGTCAACTGCCTCAGTATAACGTAATAGTACTGGCGTAGGTTCTGCGTGTTCTCGGCGACGCATCCAAGCAACTAAGGACGGGCACGTTCCGCAAGCGGTCTGTAGCATGAAGCGAGAGGAATGACTCCGCCATTCCCTTCGCTGCACTCGTATTTACGCCGCCTTTTACGAGCGTTCGCGGTTAAGACTGCAGCAACTAATGAACAGTCGTAAAACAGGGTATCGACGACTACCTCGCGTCGGTGCTGACCGCAGTCGACTTCGGGCGCAAGGCGATTCCTAGGCAGCTGCCAATGTCAGCTTTTAGAGCCACTACGGCTCCGAGACGACCGACGAAAATTGATAACAAGCAAGAAATGCTCAGAGACGCGACCACCCGCAAAAGTGCTTCCTGAGACCACACACAAAGATGCTCCGTTTCTGGATTACCTGGTAGTCTGAACTTTTGTTTGCACTTTTGTTCAGTTCATAACATTGGCTGCAATAACCATGTAAGTGAAATACTTTCTTCTCTACTTACGCATGTGTTCGCGATTATATTTTAACTGCACATGGCAGCTGCTGTTTTAATACCAGATAAATTCACTGCTGCGATTTTATCACGAAATACTAACAGATTTTATTGTAGAAAGCTGGGAAACAACAATGATATGCTGCAGTCTTTTTACTTATTTTATTCGGTACTAGGAAAACTATCCAGGTACTGCGTCTAGTTTGTAAAGATACCGACATCGATCCTGCTATACGCACACAACCAGCGATTGCGCCCCGCCATGCATGAGCCATTTACTCGAAACATTTCAAGTAATGTGTTGAACGACACTGTGTCGTCATGTTCTGTTTTCAAAAATGAACTGCCATAAGAATGTAGGCTTCCGCGGCCGGTGTCATAGTGATTAAAATTCTTCTGGGCATTATGCCGCGTTATTGCTAAAAACTAACAACAATAACAAAGTAAAACCGACGTTTCGGCCGAATTGCAACGGCCTTTCTCAGCGCACGACTTGTTTTACATGGGATAAGTGCTTCTATTTATTAGAGACTATCGATGTCTGACGTCGCTGTTGTAAGGCTTTTAATTGGCCCTCTAATATGATTGGCTAGTCATGACGTAAGGGAAGATGGAAGGAAAGAGGCTATTCGTGGATGTCCATGTCGTCAACCACTGGTAGCTGTGAGCCAATCAGCGTTCGGCTTCTTGTCGGCAAGTTTTCCGACTGGTGTGCGCGGAAGTGGACTGACAGTTGGTCTACAGCTGTTTGTGCAGATACGTCCGTGTCCCGTGTAGCTTCTGCCCCGCGACCGCTCGCGGCCCGTTGGACTGGGATGGCCGGCAGCCAGGACGCCGGGAGTTTGTAGCCATCTTCTCTGTTGATGTTGTCAGTCTGCTTAATAATTTCGATCGCCTCCCGTATTTTGCGTTCTCGCATCCACGATTCTTTCGCCAGTACTCGGGCTTCCTGGAACCTGACAGGTTGTCCACAGTCACGGTGGTGTTCCGCTATCGCCGATTTATTATATTGTTCTAATCGTACATAGCGTTCGTGTTCTGCTACTCGTAAGCTGACAGGTCTCCCTGTTTCTCCTATGTAGGCAGCTCCGCACTCACACCGTAGTTCGTGAACACATGAGGTGTTAAGATTGTTGACTACATCTTTGGTGGAACCTATCATTTCGTGGATTCTGTGACTGCTTCGATAAATCGGTTTGAAACCTCGTCGGCGGAGGACGTTGCCTAGCCGTTCACTGACGCCTTTTACATATGCTAAGTTTACCAGTGGAAGCTTCTCTTCTTTGCCTTTTTCTCGACGGAAGTTAAAAGATTTTCTACATAACTTTGAAGAATTAGCACACGTTATTGCTATGAAAATCTCTACAGTCGAACATGAAAACCAGTTTTTGATCAGTCTGCAGTTGTAAAGCGCCCCAAAGTACGCGCACGGAATCACTCATAAGTTATTTGAGCGACTTTCGAGAAGCCACAGGCACCCATTAACAGACGAGAATGAAACGTAAACGAACATCAAAAGATAAGTAACTTACGTATTAATGTGCTTAAAACATAAATTTTACTCACAAATGCATTTTAAAATAAAATAAAAGTCCATTATTAGTTCACTGTGCTAATTTTACGCAAGTTTCGTTTGTTGAATTTACTAATGAAAAGTGTAGGAAACAGTAGTCCATGAAACTCGCACTGTAAGACTTTTCTGTTAAATCATTAGTTTCTGTATCATTAGCCTCTGTCACAAATGCATAAAATATGGCCCCTTCTAGAGGTGGGTTTGTTCTGACTGAAAATATTCTAGAAAAAAAAGGTCTTGTATTTGTCTTGTATTTATATTCTTTTCTCGAAAGTTCCAACGCGAACCATCATACAATATAGATGGCGAAATCATTTATAAATTGAAAAATTTTATGTTCCTTGATGAAGCTGAATTGCGACCAGAAAAACAGATTGACATGTGCTGTGTTTGTGTTTCCCTTAGCGCCAAGTACTGTATTCAGAGCATGGTCCTGTGCCGCTTCAGAAGCCGAAACTTCGTATTCGCATTTCAGAATTAATGGAAAAGTTCATATGTATATATCAGGTGGTCAGCAGTGATAACGCAACGTTTGGTTTAAGAGAAACTTAAACATTATTTATGGCTCCTGCCCCTTGTTCTCTTCCTTTAATTTTCTGATTAAAAAATATTACAACTACACCAACAAATGAAGATACATAAGGATTCAAGCAGGAATCTATCAGATTACAAAAATGAGAGTATATTGAAACAATTTGATTTGAATGATAATTTCATTAACATAGATTCTTCACAGTGACATGTAAATAAACATTTCAATTCTCTGTAGTTAATTACTAAACTAAACGTTGTAAATTATGCCAGTGAGAGGAGTGTCAAGTACATGGAACACAGTAACAAATAAATTCCAAAACCAGGAGCACCAGTTGCTGTATAATTATACCTCAGTTTGTGTCTGACTATCCCCTCAAGACTTCAGGGGAAGAAGGACACATCGTTGAAGAGTGTGTACGTTGCAAAGAAAATGTATGTGATTTTCTCTTCATATTTTCCCCAAACGCTTAACAAATTCTAAGTTACAGGTTGTATTACTAAATTTACTGCAGCAGCACAGTATTTACAATTAAGGTGAAAGTAAGAAAGTTTTTCGCTAAAAAGGTACTAATGAACCTTATTTTTTGAGATAAGCAAATACCACTTTATACCATTCCATGAAAGAGACTTCTTCCTATTTTCCTATGAAGGCAAAACCACAAACAGCTCGTTTTCTGTGCAGAGAAACCGAACTGGGTGGTGGCACAAGGAAACAGAAAAACTTGCAAAATAAGAGGATCCGTAAGTCTCTTATTTTTGGAAGAAAAAAATTATTATTTTATGCAAACATTCTTACACTACAATAAGAAATGGACGTAAAGTTATCAAGTCACTCAATTAAGGATATGAAACCTAAAAATTCTACAAATAAGAAAAACAACAACAACGATTCGTCTTGTGATAAAAAATATGTCATACAGCTGATCAAAACGACACAGAGAGAAATAGATTTCTTTGTTTGCTGCGTGAATAAATGTAAATATCACACACAATCGTTATACAATTATATAATGTTGAAATAGAATGTGGTGTGAGCGTCCACCCAAAAAGGAAAGAGGTGGAGGTGGGAACGTGACAGGCCGCTACCATTCCCGGAACGAGGATCGGCCGCAGAAACTTTGGGAATGGGGGCAGACTGCTCCTAGAGCGAGAACTGGCCACTACCGTTGTAACCTCCTCATCATATTTTGCTTATGTCTTAAAATTAAGCCAACTTTCCAGAACTGATATGAACTGAACTGACCTGAATGCTACTTGGCTTTATGTTCAATGCGCAGTTGAAGTAAAACAATTACCTGGCCCTAATCGAAATTTCCACTAAACTTGCATCTTGATAATATTGGTGCAGATTTCTCGAAAGCACACCTGCTAACCGCAAGCAGGCAGGGATACGCTAATATTTCTATTTCTAAATACATGAACGAACAGTTGCATTGGTAATGTGTAATGACGAAGAGTGGGATGGGGAGAGTAACTATTCCCATGAAACGATATTCCAAGACAACGATTTTAGAATGAAATATTTATTCAAAAGGAAGAGTAAAACTTCGAACGTTCTTCACACCTAACATTGGTCTGAACAATATTATTCTTAACAAAGTGAACAATTAATTTAAAAATACTACAAAGTTATCAGATAATTTCTATAAAAATCATACAGCTTAATCAATTAATATGATTCTGAGAAGTGGGGTCATGTTTCTCTCAGCTCTGAGCAAGTTAACTAATTGACAATAATCATTCAGACAAATTAGGTGCACCGTGCTGCAGTCTTACCTCACACTTCTTCTCTTTAAAAAGAGTTACATTATTTAAAATTTATATTCCTTTTGTCTTTCATTATACACATGATACTCGTGCTTGCTGTCCTTTCTTCATCTAACATATACCATAACAAGTGAACACAGCACTACCAAACACGTCCATCACTTGCCACACTTCAACTAAGAATGTAACGGACTCTGCTCAGGTAAAGACTGGGCTACGACAAGATCTAAGATTGGTTAACAATGACGTAACTTGCTTTCTCTCTGACGTGCACACTGATGACACACAAAAATCGAGATGATATTACCACCTTACACATTCACCACCACCCCCAATAGAATTTTGTACGAGGGTCATTTCAGATAGGTATGGGACGAGGACAAAATTCTAGACATTATGGATAGGAACATACAAAAGATGCTACAAATACAAAGAGAAAAACAGTTTTACAAGAATGTAGGTTGAAGAACAATAAGTAAAGAATTTGTATAAAATTCAAGAACATGTGAATGGTTAATCAACAGCATTCACCACTGGTTCAATTCTTCCTGATGCCTATGAGAACGATCTGCACAGAGCTACTTTGAAATTTTAAAACGTCGAATATTCTACTAGTGATCTACACTGTTTTTTACCACATAGGAAGTAGGTCAGTGTGTCTGTATAACACAAGGCCTGCAGTTCTGAAGCACAGTCACATATGACAGTATTAATTTGCAGTAAGAATGTAGGTAGAAGAGTATCCTTGTCACAAACGACCAAACTTTCTTCAGCTCATTGCAATAATGTCACTGTTGCGGGAAGTTATGTGGAAGCAAACTCGGTGAGACTAAGCACAGTTCTCAGCTGACAACCTTACACACACATAAACAGTAAAATGCTGAAGTTGCTGCTTGAAGCTAACTGTGGACCCATTGATAACTGCAAAGCCCTTTTGTAATGGCGAAGAGTTCCTTATGAAAGTCAGCTGCAGCATGTATCAGTGAAGTATGCTAACATGTGACACACAATACTTCAGTAGAAATATTTTTTCTGCCCTGGCAAGTCTCCATCAGCTGTGATGAATTTACAATTTGTTACATTTACGATTTACAATTACCTATATTAAGACAGCAGCATTACGATTTTACATCGTTGTATTACGGAATACACATGTAGTGTAATGGTAACAACAGATTTCTATGTCTATATTAAAACGTAAGAAAAAATAGTATCACTGTTTTACAATAATGATTCACAGAGATATCAGACAAGTAAATCATTTGAATCAGTGTTCAGTAGTAGGCATGATACGACCTACACAAAATTCTGAATCTCCTTGAAGAAATAGGTACGCATAAAATGCGTAAGAATACACAAAACTATAGGGAGTAAGGTAGGAAGAGACAAATAAAGTTAGTGATCGCAGACAAGAAATAAACACATAAGGATAGTGGTCACACGTACAGATACGGCAAATACAGACATAATTAGGAAACACTCGGATTAGGCAGTAACCAAGGTCCACATCATAAATACTTTATGCAGTCAATCAAACGACATTCTATGATTATGCCTAATATGGTCAGTAATTAACATGCTACCTAGCTATATTTCATCCTTTGGTTCGTTTACCTTTCAATCCTTTTGCCTATGATTCCATCAAACATTCAACAAATACCATTGTTTAATGTACTATTTTTTTCTTTCTGTCATATGTTTCATACATTCTAATAAGTTCCTATTATTTAGCTCTATTACACTACCGATATATTTGCCCTCTTGGCCCTACATAACCATTCCTCTTATTTGCCCTACCTAATTATTTCGTCTCTTTGTTTCCTCTTCACACGACTTTCATGATTTCTTACACATCTTAAATGACTTATGAGAGGTCCCTACAGTGCTACGTTTAACATAATTATCGTACTAACGGCACCGCTCCTATAGTAACAATTTACATGGAGAATATGCATTATGAAGAAACTCAATAAATGACACAAACGTAAAAGGAAAATTCCTTGTTAGAGCAATGTATTTTATAACATAAATACAAGGAGACAATCTGCAATGTCACGCATGTTAGTAGAAAAACAGATACTAAAAATCTTATCCTATGGCATGACAAAGAAATTAAAGCTGAAAAAAAATCATGTAAATCTGAAAAATAAGGAAAACATCATCATTAGTATCCCACATACTTCCTGTATCTTCTTTCTCTTATTAAATGTACTGTCTACCCATGTCACACCTGGTGCACCACGAGTTGCATCTTCACTTCTCAAGAATTTAAAATTTACCAAGTACCTAGTGTGTTGTAATATCGTTTCATACATATGTATAGTTTATGTGTTACAGAAAGAAAAGGCAGATTAGTTCTACAGAATTCAGTAGAAGTTAAATTTTGAGTGCGTGTAGTTATATACAAACAATAAAAAAACATTGTCTTTCATCAGTGAAATAGAAAATAGACACTACCACAGAGACAAGTCACAAAAAATTCGGTGAGGAACCATATATTAAAGAGTATGTCAGGGTATAGAGTAGTAATCAATGCTGAGCCACATCTTTGCAAAAACATTTTTGTGCACAAATGGAGACAAAATGTACACTTCTCCTATTTCCAAACAACAGAATTACCATCCTAATAGTCTGTATATCTCATCAAAAGTGGTAGAAAGTGTTAAGTGCCTCTGTATAATCATCACTGTCTACAGCCAAAAATATTTCTGAGGTGAACACATTATTGATGCAGTGTGTATGCTTTCAGGATTGATTTAAAAAATAGTATCAACATTCATTTTATTACAAATTGCTTATCCTTATTGGATCCCTAGATAAATTTCGAATTTCACGGAAGTCTGTTTAGCGTGCGCGACGTGGAAGCAACTCGCTTGATTGGCACACGATAAATGAGGTTTGTTACGCGACAATAGTCGCTCGATTCTTGTCAAAAGTTGCTTGCAGCGCGATGGGAGACGCTCTGGCACGCGGTGAATTGGCATGGTTATTGCTAACTGTTGCTGTGCGCTGTAACGCAAGGAATATTTTAGAAACGGGTGACATGCAGTTCTGACATCTGGGTACAACCACGTGAAAAAATGATTGTGTTGCCTTTTACCATACTGGTTTTACTTACCATTTCAGATCTGTGTGCTTCTAAGCACATTACTGTTCGTCACCTCCCCTTTAGTACATGCGAGCTAATGGTACCTATCTATGCAAAGGAAAATCAGCATCAACAAAAACAAGGTCCCTAACATATGCCCTAACTGTTACCCTACTCACTTCATATAATACATTACAATACCCAACCACAGCATCTTTCTACTATAGTTTCATCATTACCCTCATAAGCATCATCATCCATATTCACTAAGACCTTCAACATATTTATCTCTACTGTATCATCGTCACAATAACCCACATGTCATAATATCTTCGTATCTCATAAGTAATCAACAGTGAATACTCCCTGCTCTGCTTCATTAATCAGTCCTTACACGTGAAACAGTCCACAGTCTCAATTCTTAAGTGACACTACTGAGCAAACAAGCCTTCATTACTGCACAACTGATCGTGAACAGGAAATCTGCACAAAAATACCAATTACCCTGGGCACTGATAATTTCCTTCAGACAACACAATTTTGACTTTAACAATCTGTAACTACTCCTTGAACTGGTGCAAAATCCTTTATATACTTTCAGTTCATCAGTGCCACTATTATTTGCAGAACAGACTTTTCATTTGGACACTACAACTACTATCTCATTAAACTGTATATCTCGTCAGAACTGGTATGTAATCTCTCACTTTGTAACTCATACCTACAACCACATCATGTAAAACTGATGGTATTAGAAACTGTGTACTTACTTGTCTCGCCAATCTGTGTTTCACTTTGAAAAATTTCATACTGAAAATTTGTACCGAGAGCACGATTCCTGGAACGATTAGTAAGCTTTCCCAGATATTTGTATGAGTGATCAGAGTTTAGTGATGTAGCAGCGGTGTGTTTTGTGTGATGTGACTATATAGTTACTGCCGGATTGCAAGTCGCTGTTCTGTAGTAAATTCCTGTCGTATGTTGTTACGCATGTGTTACAGTCGAATTTCAATGAACCGGCCGCTTGTTTTTCTCTACATCTCTTGCTAATGGGATCAAATATCTATTAAATGCGAGTGATTTTTCAGTTTAACGTTTCCTTAACTGGGTCAAATTTTGTTATAGCCTTGAAACGTTTGTAATCAAAGTTCTCAGTTGGTCAGTATCGGAATCTTGTCGCCAATATGACACATTTTTAATCATACACTCCTGGAAATTGAAATAAGAACACCGTGAATTCATTGTCCCAGGAAGGGGAAACTTTATTGACACATTCCTGGGGTCAGATACATCACATGATCACACTGACAGAACCACAGGCACATAGACACAGGCAACAGAGCATGCACAATGTCGGAACTAGTACAGTGTATATCCACCTTTCGCAGCAATGCAGGCTGCTATTCTCCCATGGAGACGATCGTAGAGATGCTGGATGTAGTCCTGTGGAACGGCTTGCCATGCCATTTCCACCTGGCGCCTCAGTTGGACCAGCGTTCGTGCTGGACGTGCAGACCGCGTGAGACGACGCTTCATCCAGTCCCAAACATGCTCAATGGGGGACTGATCCGGAGATCTTGCTGGCCAGGGTAGTTGACTTACACCTTCTAGAGCACGTTGGGTGGCACGGGATACATGCGGACGTGCATTGTCCTGTTGGAACAGCAAGTTCCCTTGCCGGTCTAGGAATGGTAGAACGATGGGTTCGATGACGGTTTGGATGTACCGTGCACTATTCAGTGTCCCCTCGACGATCACCAGTGGTGTACGGCCAGTGTAGGAGATCGCTCCCCACACCATGATACCGGGTGTTGGCCCTGTGTGCCTCGGTCGTATGCAGTCCTGATTGTGGCGCTCACCTGCACGGCGCCAAACACGCATACGACCATCATTGGCACCAAGGCAGAAGCGACTCTCATCGCTGAAGACGACACGTCTCCATTCGTCCCTCCATTCACGCCTGTCGCGACACCACTGGAGGCGGGCTGCACGATGTTGGGGCGTGAGCGGAAGACGGCCTAACGGTGTGCGGGACCGTAGCCCAGCTTCATGGAGACGGTTGCGAATGGTCCTCGCCGATACCCCAGGAGCAACAGTGTCCCTAATTTGCTGGGAAGTGGCTGTGCGGTCCCCTACGGCACTGCGTAGGATCCTACGGTCTTGGCGTGCATCCGTGCGTCGCTGCGGTCCGGTCCCAGGTCGACGGGCACGTGCACCTTCCGCCGACCATTGGCGACAACATCGATGTACTGTGGAGACCTCACGCCCCACGTGTTGAGCAATTCGGCGGTACGTCCACCCGGCCTCCCGCATGCCCACTATACGCCCTCGCTCAAAGTCCGTCAACTGCACATACGGTTCACGTCCACGCTGTCGCGGAATGCTACCAGTGTTAAAGGTTGCGATGGAGCTCCGTATGCCACGGCAAACTGGCTGACACTGACGGCGGCGGTGCACAAATGCTGCGCAGCTAGCGCCATTCGACGGCCAACACCGCGGTTCCTGGTGTGTCCGCTGTGCCGTGCGTGTGATCATTGCTTGTACAGCCCTCTCGCAGTGTCCGGAGCAAGTATGGTGGGTCTGACACACCGGTGTCAATGTGTTCTTTTTTCCATTTCCAGGAGTGTAGCTCTCAAGTCACTAAAATTACTCTCGACATATTTGTATTAAGATTGTGGAAGAAAGTACCTTGTATTCATCGACTAAAAGGATACTAAGAGAAGACTAGTGTACCAACAAACTGAAAAATAGTTAACACCCAGATCGGGGAGGCATCGTTCGCCAATCGATGTATCCAAAAAGTATAATGGATGCCCTGCCTACATTTCAACGTGACAAAAAAGGCACAGAACTCAGATTGTCACTTCTTTCCGTAATTATCTTGCTCCAATGCTCAGTAAAATTGCGCGCGGAGTATTCACTATCTTGTGTGTAAGTGCATATTTGTATAATGAATTAGTCGAGCAACTTGCCTGTATGAAAATGTTAGTAAACGGAATTGTAAGCTTTCTATATACACATAACTTCGCTGGTATGCCGCCAAGGCTGTTCACTGTTGTTTCGACTGCAAGAGAAACAGCGTCGTCGCGAAAAGTCACCTAAAACGTACAGATAACCGAAAATGCCAAAATATGAATAAGAGTGACCAAGGTCATCCCACTTGGATTTTCTAACTCCTTTGTGAAAGCTGTTGTTTCATAAGTTTTACAGGACCGTCTGTACGCCGTTTCGAAGCTTCACGTTTCTTTATAAGCGGTGAACGAACTGTTGGAACGATATCTGAGTTTCAACATATGTTACTCGAAATGATAGCTATTTGTTCGTGTTCTTCGTAGGTTGGGATGGCCAGATGATCCATTTCTTGTTCTCAGTGAGTTACAATGGTACAGGTTATTATATTGTTTTCTTTGGATAGTTTTTCCACTTTGTCATTGCACGGAGTTGTTTCAGTGTTAAGGCTCGTGTCAGCTAATCTTTTGTTGTTTGTTAACGCACAAAGTTGTTCTTTTCGTTCCTTAGAATTTAGAGTCAATGTTTCCGTTTGTTCACTAATTTTCTTTACCGTTGTGTTAAACGGTTTCATTCTGTTCTTTTATCTCAGCACTCGTAACTACAGTGTTGATTTTAGGTAACAATTCGTCCTTGTCATTACGTTCGTTTGTTTCCAGGATTTAGTGTTCTGTTTCAAGGTCACGGAATCTAGTTGCAAAAGTGCCGATTATTGGTTGAAGGTTATTTTTTATATCTTCCCTAATCGCAACTGATAATTTTTATATTTTCAGTTTCATTTCCTTCTGTGATTTTCTATTCCCTTCCTGTGATTTTTTTGTATTTCCCCCCTAACAGTTTCATTTCCTTCTGTGATTTTCTATTCCATTCCTGTGATTTTTTTTATATTTCTCCCCTAAGTGATTTCCTATTTTCTTCGTGTTGTTTTCTATTCTAATCTTGTGTTTCCTTAAGCATCTGACAAATTGATTCTAGAAAATGTTCGGATTCGCGCAGTGTGGTTCCACATATTTGTTCACAGAAGGAAGTGTCTGTTGCGTTCGTTCAAAAGAAATTAACATAAAATCCGATTCTGACGTGTCTATTACGAATGGTTGCAAAATTTCACACGACTGTGGTGACTTTTGTAAGCTTTCTCTAGACGGTGGTGACTTATCGCCAACCGACACAATTTCAGAATTCACATGTTCATTACCTATCGTTTGTTCTCTTTCAGTATTTTTCGCTAAATTGGGTTAATAATTGTCGATCCGCGCAATGTCCTGCAATATCACGTAAAGTATTGGCATTTTCTAATTGCTCCAGGTGGTTTATCTCATCTTGTATCAATTCTTTATTTTGCAACACCCTCCGTTGTCTTGTGCTACGAGGAACTTTTACATTGGTCTGTGTTGTATCAAATTATTATGAAACACTATTTCTTGGGAAAAGAAAATTGCTACAACGACCAAACAAACAAAAGCAAAACTTTACTATGGTGCACGCAGATAGTTAACAATGAAATATATCTAAACAGAACCTGTACAATGAAGCCAACTATTTACGTAATAAAGTAATCGATAATCGTCGCACGAGACAAAATTTCACAAATAGAATACAAAATTTTAAAACAATTGCCTGTTAAAAAAGTACAACATTAGTAAAATGAGGCCAGTATTATTTTTGCTTTCAAGAAATCCAACCCTGTCTGACTACTTTCAACCAAAGAAACAACGAACTACCTTTCCGGAAATCGACATGTGTAGCCTCCCACCCATACTACAAAGAACTGTGACTGTCACCCGAACAACAGTGAACTGACATGTATCGAGACTAGAAAATAGTGCGTTGATAATGGCTAGGCACTAGCCGAAATCTGGATTTGCCAAATAAAACCTACAAAAAAGGACGACTGATTGCTGCGCTCTATAATTCATAAATTTTATTATTATCGTTAGGGTTATTACTATTATTATTATTTTGGGTTTCACACTATCCCACTGTTCAGTTGGTTTAGCCAGCATTCCACCATAGTTGCAAGCACATCCATAGCGTTTACTTATTTTTTTTTTGTTACAAAATAACAATTGTTGGAACTAGTCACGATTTTCCTTTATTTTTCTGCGCGACACACTAATGGAAATAATTACCGTTCTCAAGTACATCCTTCATTAAATTTTTCTCTTTTTCTGAGTACTGATGGGCGACCTCTTTTAACTGTAAAAAACCATTCAAAAGCCAAGATCACATTAAAAATTTCTTTAAGAAGACAGGTTTCAAAAGTCACTGCTGTCCACTTAAGATATTTAACATCTTTTTGTCGTAAAAGACGTTTATTTCACGCTGTACCTCACGGACAGGATGGCAAGTGGATAAACCGCAGCACATTATAAAAGTTTGTCAGCGTAAAATTAAGATGTTTTACAAGTAAAAGATGTTAAAGACCTGAAGGTGACTGCAGTGACTGTTGAAACCTGTCGTCTTAAACAAAAAATTAATGCGACCTTGGTTTCTGAACGATTGTTGACAACGAATCGCTTCTTGTATTATGAAAATTTATAGAAATAATGTTTGTGAAGTATCAAATGCTGGGTTATTCTGGTGTCTTTGATGTGCTATATAAACATGCATGGTTATGTAAATAGTGATGTATCGTTCTCTACAGTTAATGATGAAACCGTAACTAAATTTTGCTTAGAACAGACTTTTGCTTACCGGTTAGTTGTTTCGTTTTACCTGGCAAATCTAACGTATTATACATCGCTTACACAGTGGAATTTCTACATAAGATGACAACAAAAGGGTCAAAAGCAAAAGTAATTTCATATTTCGTTACCTATATAGAAAATACATCAAGGCCGAACACCACGCATGGGGTCTCCCGGCCAACAATGCTGTACGATCATTTCATTTCATTAAAGATTATCGATTTCCGACTCTTTTTGTTACTTTAAAGGTACCATAATATTTCAGCAGCTGACAAATCGCAAACGTGACTCTAAAAACTGTCAGAATACACGGAAAACGCACTTGAGAAAGGCAATTATTTACAGGAACGTTTCGTACAGAAAGTAAATAAAGAAAAATCGTTTTATTACTGTATAAAGAGCGAAATATTTTTGCAGCCACAGGCTCTCAACAAAGATTTATAATGGATAAAATAAAACTAGAATTCACTGCTACAGAGAGCTGGCAGCATGCCGTTCGGAAGCACCAGGTTTCGTCAAACTCGTAACCAGCTAGGACTGGTCGAATCCATGAAGTGCACGCCGCTTATAACTACAAGACAGCACGTACCGCTTTACATAAGTACCAGCTTCCTATTGCTAATTTTGTTCTTGCTTTAGACAACGTGCTTCACCTGAAAACTAAAACAGAGTTGTAGTTTACCTATAACAAAAAAAATGCATAGTTACTCGTCTTTACATCCAACTGGTGTTACAATATATTCAGAAACGTGAAAGAACGATGAAAACGTAAAAAAAAATATAGTAATTCAGTACTACAAATGTTTCGCAGCTTCTTGTCTTGTCTGACAATTTCTTGGTGAGAAAAGTCATGCACGTTAGCTGAAGGATGTTAGAAATTATTAGATTTTCTACCTATAATTTTCACTTTCCTAGAAATTTTGTTAGATACGTTCTGCAGGCAGAGATAAATAGCAACTAGTGTCCCTTCAGAGAGGATACTGTTGATTGCTAACAAAAATATGTCTCTGAGTGGCTTAATACGCTTCCTCCATAATGCACTAAAATTCCTTGTCGATGTTCACGAAAAGGTAACTGATTTTTTTCATTAATCCTAGAATACTAGGATGGAGTACTGTATTCCTCACTCATTTCCCTTTTAAAGAGTCCTGTGGTAACTATCTACTATCCGGTTCAAGCTTTTGAAATGGTTACGTTTTTCACTAGTATCACTGTTGGGACACCGCGTACAGCAGTGTAGCGATATTGAAAGTATTTCTCAACGGACTTTCCTTTTTATGAATTTTTATGTAGCGATACAAAACTGCTCTACCCTAGCAATGATAATGGTAATTTTAATAATGGTAATAACGACAGTTGTGTTGGCACGCCAAATTTTTATACATTATACAGGTTCAAGATGTGAGTAATAGACTCTTTATATTTTATCAATCAGATTAGCTGAAAATTGCGAGGTAAAGGTTACCGGACGAGGATTTATCAGCTTTGCAGTGAAGATGAAAGTCATGCTGAAGGGGGATACGAATATAGACGCTACTTAAGAGATGAAGGTGGATGCAGTGATGATGAGTATGTGAAGAGGATGGGATAGTGACAGTTTGGAAAAAGAACCTCATGCTGAAAGTTGTGCAGCAAATTTTCCTTTTTCTTTGTTTTGTTTTGTATATCTGAAATCGAGCTCGTAAGGTTTGAATTGCTTAGACATGCGCTCGCAGCCTCGACAGAGATACTGCGCGGCAGACTGCTGAGTCAGAGGCGATCTTCGCTTTTAGAAGATGCGCACGAGCTTTATTTGTGGATCACTAGGAGAGGAGAGGAGAGAAGACGGTCAGTTGAACTTTGTGTTAGATGTTAACAGTACAGTTTTGGTTTAGTAACACAAAGGGACAAACAATGGAGACAAAAGACACAACAGCGAAAATTTCAAAAAGACCAGACACGGCGGTCTTTTTAAGACCTCTGCCTGGCCAGACCATAAAGAAGGTGCAGGAGATCTTCACAACCACCATTGACCCTGCTAAAGATAAAATTAAAATTAATAAAGTCGAAGCAACAAAAAATGTCCTAGTAGTAGATGTAGCAAGCGAAGAGAACAGGGACAAAATTCTAAAAAATCCCAAATTAAACAAAGCTATTAAATGCGAACCACCAACAAAGCGTAACCCGCTGGTGATTCTGTATGATGTGCCAGTTGCACTAAGAGAATGTGACATATACAAGACCATGTACCACCAAAATTTTGATGACATGGAATGGGAAACCTTTAAAAACGACTTCAAGCATCGTTTCAAAATTGGGCCCCGGGAGCACGATGTTGTCCATCACGTTGCCGAGGTCTCCGGAAAAATATGGCTCAGACTCACCACTATGGGGAGAATATGCATTGGATTTAATGCCATTAATGTTAGAAACTATCTAGTAGTCCCCCGATGCCACAACTGTGGCGATTAGGACCACGTGCACAAGCACTGCGAAAGAAAGCCGGCTTGCTCCAGGTGTGGGGCGGAGGATCAGGTCAGAAAGAATTGCAATAAATCTGGGGTAGGCATTCCCTGCACAAAAAGAGGAAAGAAATCGTGCAATACCACCGGAAGGAACTGCCCTACTTACAGGATGCTAGAGCAGAGACTAATCACTCGAACTGATTATGGCTGAGGCTACACCTGGACACAGGAAGCCCAAGAGGAAGTCCCGGAGCCAGAGGTTGAGGGATGCAATGAGGGACAATAAATTTAGAGAATTTATCCAAAAATTCACAAAGCCACAATCTCACACAATAGTTATGAAAGACGCATGCATTCAAACAGACTCTGTGTCAGGAAGATGCTCCCTCTCCTCCAAGCCGGGGACTAAGGTTGACTGAAGATCACCTATGGTCACAAAGGCATCCTGTGGTAGGGAGTTCGCCGATGAAAGAGAGCAATGAAATAAGTACTAAAGAATATGTGCAGAACAATGGCGTAAGCATCACAAGCAGACCCACAGGCTCACCACCTCAGAGAGGGATGGGGGGAACTGATCCTGCTAGGATACACCCCAACCAGGAGCATGCTCTGAAATTTTCTCGTCTAGAGGAGCCGGCTGTCCTCACCTCAGCCTTAAAGCACGTGGTGCGAGTCGGTCAGGAGTACGGTAATGGAGGCTATAGATAGAATTCAGCTCAAGATAATGAATCTCCCACTGATTTTGAAGCCCTGCGGGACTTGGTAAAAAAGGTGTTTGAAAGACGTAACGAAAAATTTGATCTTGATGAACTGTACAACCAATCTGTTATCACTAACGAAAAAGTAGCACACGACTGGAGTAAGAACTGGTCAGAGTCGCACATTCAAACATATATCCACGTGAGCCGTTTAAACGTGGGACAGATAAACACTGACAACAGTAAATTAGTCGTGCAGGAACTCTGAAGGGTGGCGGAGGTGAAGAGTCTGGACGTGCTCTGTCTGCAGGAACCGTGCTCCCAAGCTGGGTGGATCCCGTTCATGGCTGCCAATTGGCAAGTGATTTACCGTGGAGTGGAACCAAAGGCCACAGTCATAGTCACCAACAGAGCGATGTGTGGTTCAGTGGCACTCAAGACGACCGAGAGTAGAAGGCGGATGAAACGATCATGGCACTGGAATTTGTGGTCTCCAACAGGCAAGGGAACCCCCCCCCCCTACCTACTCCGGCGGAAGGGGGGAATGTACAAACACTGACATTACATTAGTAACGTAAAATCTGGCCACAAAAATTACAGATTGGAAAATATGGGACCGGATAACAACAAGCTACCACAATTTAATAACCTTTACTGGAGGGGACACGGAGTGCCACTGGGACATGGGGTGTGAGATACAGCTCATTCACAACAAGACAAACTGAGACCGCTTGGTGAGGGAGTGCGACATCCCGCTATTGCCGGATGGTGAAGAAAACGTAGAGGAATACGCCGAATAACTGGTACAAGCAATTACCAGGGCGGTACAGGCAGCTGTACCAACCAGGAGAAGAGCCGCCGCATCCACCCCCACACCATGGTCTGCTAAACTGGGCCGGATGCGCCAGGCTGTAAGGAGGGCGAGGAGGTATTACCAGCGGAGTGTCGTCTGTGGAGAAAAGCAACGATAGCTGCATGTTTATGGAGAGAGCAAAGAACAATTTCAACAGGAGCTCATGGCAGTCAGGCTGAGGAGTTGGGAAAACTATGTGCAAAGCCAATTGGCTACAGACTCTTGGGGTGTCCCGTACAAACTAGTACGGGAAAAAATAAGATCACCCATGGTGCTATCCACCGTCAGGGATGGGGAGCAGATGACAGACACTTGGCGGGAAACCGCTGAGGTCCTCCTCCGGGTCCTGTCGCCTGACGATGTAGAGGAAGACGATTGGGCAGAGCAGAAGAATCAGAAGAGAAGACCGAAGGTTCTATGAGAACAGCAACATGATATACCCCTTCTCCGAAGAGGAGGTAGCTGCCCAAATCAAGGCCCTTAAGGGGGGTGAGGCTCCTGGCCCAGATGGCATTACTGCGGAGGTGGTACAATTCCTCGCCCCCCACCTAGTGGCACCTCTCACTAATTTGTACAATGAGTGTCTACGACTGTGGAAATTCCCAGCAGTTTGGAAAAATGCAAATTTAGTAATAATCAAAAAGGGTTCAGCAAAAGATGAGTTGGGTCATACAGACCCATTTGCTTACTGGACCTACTGGGCAAACTTTTTGAGAGGTTGCCAGCAGACTGACAGCACACCGTGTACTGTGCGGGATGACTGCCAGTCACTTCGGTTTCCGGTCGGGACGATCGGCTTCTGACGCAATTGCCCTGGCTGCAGATGTCTGTGACTCTGCCCCACACAGGTATGTCGTCGGCATCATGGTGGATATCAGTGGCACCTTTGACAACCTGTGGTGGCCCTCACTATTCTCCTGCATGCGGGAGAAGGATTGTCCATGGACGCTATATGGCTGTCTCAGGAGCTATTGTGAAGGTCTGGCTATTGGCCCCTAGCGGCAAAATGAGCAAAAAGATAACCAAAGGATGTCCTCGGGGCTCTGTCCTGGGGCCTCTCTTTTGGGATATCAATATGGGACCACTTCTGAGAGACCTAGAGAGCAGTGACGATGTGCTACATGTCATAGCCTATCCTGACGACTTCCTCCTGCTGCTTGGCAGTCGAAGCTGCTAGGACTTAGAGCCCAAAGTAGAGAGAGCTATAACTATTCTGATTGCATGGTGCCGCAAAGCAAAAATGACAGTGGCGCCTAGTAAGTCTACATATCTGTTACTCAAGGGTCAACTTGCCAGAAATCCAACCGTAAGAATTAACAGGTTACCATCGGCGCCGTGAGGCCCAATATCTAGGTGTAGTCATCGACAAGAGGTGGAACTATACATCTCACATTGATACTGTCTCACAAAGATCCCTGGTATTGCTAAACAACCTTATCGGAATAGGTCACAAACATTTCCATCTCCCACCTGACCTAATCAAACTTTACCACAATAGCATACTAACATCGATAGTAGGATACGGATCAGGGGTCTGGCACACAGGCTCACGAGGGTTATGCCTGCCATGGCCGTAATAAGGGTGCAGCGAAATATGCTCCTGCGTTCAGTAGGAGCATGTAGAACAACTCCTGTGGCGGCGCTTCTAGTGCTAATGGGGATCTGTCGACTAGATATCAGAATTAGGGAGAAGGCTGCCTGGCATCGGCTGAAGAAGGAGGGGAGGGAGAAAATAATGGAAATAATGGGGGTTTATGTTGGGGACAAGCTTGGAATGAAAAGGAGAGGGTTAGAACTATGGCAGGATCAATGGAATAATGAGGAAACGGGGTGCAGAATGTATGAGCTGCTGCCGAACATAGAGGAAAGTTTAAAGCTCACATACCTCAAACCAAAGAGAGAACTGCTGCACTTCCTTACTGGACATGGGCCGTACCTCACACACCTGTGTCGGTTTGGGAAGCGGGCTGCACGAATGTGTGACTGTGGTGCTGTGCAGGGCACTCCAGACCATGTGGTGTATGAGTTGCAAATGACGTGTATGACGTTGCAAATCAGCACAGATAACAACTTCCTAGCAACGACGCGCACAACCTGCTTAGACAAGAGGACACATTCAATGTCCTTAATAAGCTTTCAGATGAGATCTCCGAAAAAGTTCTTAGGGAATTTCTGAGGAACAAGCAGTAAATAATCACACTGACTTAGACTCCGTGCACCTTCCCTGTTCCGCCGGGGCCTGGACAACAGCCACTTCAAGGCTGGGATCCACCTTGCATTGGATTAGGGGATGAGGGTGTGCATTACCTACCGAGCAAGACAGGTACCAACTTAGACGATAGATATAAGAAATAGGTTAGTTGTAGAAAGATATGATAAAACTTCTTAGCATAGCTCTGCAGCGAAACTAAGTCATCGGCCAGACCAGTGCCAGTGGCAGTGCTAACTGAGGTTAGCTCGGTGGGCAAGGCCAACAGTAGCTAGGTTTATAGGTTACTGTCACACCTGTAACGCTGCAGGTAATCTAGGTTAGTAGGATAAATTAGATGTTCCTTGAAACTTCCTGGCAGATTAAGACTGTGTGCCTGACCGAGACTCGAACTCGGGACCTTTGCCTTTCGCCGGCAAGTTCTCGACCATCTGAGCTACCCAAGCACGACTCACGTCCCGTCCTCACAGCTTCACTTCTGCCAGTACCTCGCCTCCTACCTTCCAAACTTTCCAGAAGCTCTTGCAAACCTTGCAGAACCAGCACTCCTGAAGGAAAGGATATTGCGTACACATGGTTTAGCTACAGCCTGGAGGATGTTTCCAGAAAGACATTTTCACTCTGCAGCGGAGTGTTCGCTGATATGAAACTTCCTGGCAGATTAAAACTGTGTGCCGGACCGAGACTCGATCTCGGCACCTTTGCCTTTCGCGGGCAAGTGCTGTGAGGACGGGCCGTGAGTCGTGCTTGGGTAGCTCAGTTGGCAGAGCACTTGCCCGCGAAAGGCAAAGGTCCCGAGTTCGAGTCTCGGTCCGGCACACAGTTTTAATCAGCCAGGAAGTTTCATATCAGCGCACACTCCGCTGCAGAGTGAAAATCTCTTTCTGGAAACATCTCCCAGGCTGTAGCTAAGCCATGTCTCCGCAATATCCTTTGTTTCAGGAGTGCTAGTTCTGCAAGGTTTGCAAGAGCTTCTGGAAAGTTTGGAAGGTAGGAGGGGAGGTACTGGCAGAAGTGAAGCTGTGAGGACGGGGCGTGATGGTTCAATTGGCTCTGAGCACTATGGGACTCAACTGCTGTGGTCATGAGTCCCCTAGAACTTAGAACTACTTAAACCTAACTAACCTAAGGACATCACACACATCCATGCCCGAGGCAGGATTCGAACCTGCGACCGTAGCAGTCGCACGGTTCCGGACTGCACGTCTAGAACCGCGAGACCACCGCGGCCGGCACGGGGCGTGAGTCGTGCTTGGGTTGCTCAGATGGTAGAGCACTTGCCGGCGAAAGGCAGAGATCCCGAGTTCGAGTCTCGGTCAGGCACACAGTTTTAATCTGCCAGGAAGTTTCATATCAGCGCACACTGCGCTGCAGAGTGAAAATCTCATTCTAGATGTTCCTTAATAATAGACTCCAGAGAAAGATATACAATAAACAACACTTAGACATAGGTAGAAACTGAATAGAAGATTAGAGTTCCCTTTAGTGGAAGAGGAATTAAAAATATTTACCTGTAGTGGAGAAAAAAAAGCTGCATAAATGTAAAATATAAAATTAGGACCCACTAATGTATTTAGGTAGTGGGTTTACATGTATAATTACAATAATTTTGAATAAAGAATTTTTCTTTTAAATAACAATGGAGACTTTTGAAATTATATTGTGAATCAGTAGATAACTTTTTTCAGAGAGAAACACAACTGATTTTTACAGTGGTACGATACTACTTGTAAAGAATGGGTTACAGCTAATGATTAAGTTTTTTTTTCATTTGTGGCAGCTGTTTGATAATGCATCATTCATGGTTTGTCAGCCCTTCAAGTCACGAATATTTTTTGCTTTTCATTGTTTGGTCAGGGTTTCTCTATCACTGAGTGAGAAATAGATTTAAGAATTAGTTTCTGGAATATTGTTTAAGGAGGAATTACATATGAGAAACTAAATTTTTGTAAGTTCAGTTTTTGTAATCGTTCGATTATTGTTTTGTTGTTCCAGAGAAAGCTTAAGTATTTTTGAAGTTTCATTAAATATTATTAAGTCTAAGGAAATAAAATTAAAATTCTGTTCATTTAAACGAGAGTCAATTAATTTTCAATTATTTAAAAACTATTACCAAAAAATTATCAACTAAGAATGATAATATTTTAGAGTATGCTCTGCTCGTCTGCGTATCTTTGTAGTTAGATTTTGCAGCTCTGCTATTGAGACTCGCTATAGCTACGAGAACTGTATAGAGAACCGATTATTTCTTTAGCTTTCAAAAAAACCGGTTTTCTTTTATCAGAGTTCGTAGTCAGATTTTATGTTTACAATGTTCCAGACAGAGTATGGTTTTCTTAAGATGTTCGTAGTTCAATTTATCTATGCATTCGCACAGATGAATTTCTACACAACCAGTTTGCGTTGAGCTACCTATTCACTGTCACTCACTAAACCAGATCGAAACAGATACCTTTCAAAGTTACTCCCTCAAACACCTTCTCAAAAGAGAATACTGCTAGAGCAGGACGCTGTTGTCTTTGTCCGAGGTACAATGACAAGTGTTTGAAGATGTAAAAGATTTATTTTGCAGCACAATTATAGCATATTTAAGTCGTAACTGTACATAAATTGTCATGTGAAAACTGATTTCTCTCTTCATCGATTTGCTAACAATTCCTTTAAAGGAATTAAACATGAATTTCCACCATCACAGCTATGATTTTAATTATTTTCATAGCAACATTATACTGTTGCGCAGTTTACGAGAAGGGCAGATAGATACAGTACTGCAAGTAATAACAGGAATCAGGACAAGTTTATTTTATCACAATGTCGTTTGCTCAAAACGCAGATTAAGCAAGTGTTTTTAACTGTACTATCAGGTGTTAACTAAATTTTTTGATGTTATAATTGTGGTCTTCAGCCTGAAGACAGATTTCATTCAGCTCTCCACGCTACTATATCTTGTGCAAGCATCCTCATCTCCGAGTAACTACTGCATTCGACATTTATTTGAAGCTGAATACTGCAGTCGTCTCTTGGTCTCGCCCTGTAATTTTTACTCCTTATACTTCCCTCCAAACTTAAGCTTACAACTCGTTTATGTCCCAGAATGTATCCTATCATACGATACCTTCTCTGGATCAAGTTATGCCACAAATTTCTTTTCTCCCCAATACTATTCAATACCTCCTCATTAGGTACGTTACCTAGCTACCTAATTTTCAGCATTCTCCTGCAGCACCACATTGCAAAAGCTTTTATTCGCTTATTTTATTGTCCACATTTCACTTCCGCATAAGGCCACACTAGAGACAAATGCTTTCGGAAAAGACATATTAACACTTAAATTTATATTGGATGTTAAAAAATTACTCTTCTTCAAAAACGCTTTTCTTGTCATTGACAGTCTACTTCCAACATCATCCGTTATTTCACCATCGAAATAGTAAAACCCACGTACTAATTAGAGTCTCATTTCCTAATGCAGTTCCATGCTTTAGTTAGAATTCATTCTACTGCCCTTGTTTTGCTTTGTTGACGTTCATCTTATATAATCCTTCCAAGACATTACCCATTCCTTTTACCTGCTTTTCCGTGTCCTTTGTTGTATGTGGTAGATTTACAATATCACCGGCAAGCCTCAAAGCTGTCATTTCTTCTTGCTGAACTTTTATTCCCTTTCCAAATTTCTTCTTCCTTTCTTCACAACTTCCTGAATGTAGAGATTTAATAAAATCAGGGATAGGATACACCACTATATCACTCATTACTCAACCACAGCTTCTCTCTAAGCCCTTTATCTCTTATAAGTACCATCGGGATTCTATACGAGCTGGAAATAACCTGTCGCTTTTTGTATTTTAACCCTTTGAAATACAGTCAACATTTCCAGATGCTTTCTCCAAACATGGAAATGCTACAACCGAAAGGCTGCCTTTCGTTAACCTATATTCTACAAGTCAGTGCTGCCTCGCGTGTTCTTACATTTCTTAGAAATCCAAACTTATCGTCCCCGATGTCAGCTTCTACCAGTTTTCCAATATTCCGAAAGTAATTCGTCTCAGTATTTTGCATCGGTGACCCGCTAAACTGATAATGTGATAATATTCGCACCTCTCAGCGCTTGGTTTTTTTTTTGGAATTGGAATTATTATCCTCTTCTTGAAATATTAGTGCATTTCCCCTACTGTAATTAATTCGCGCATCAACTGGAACAGTCACGGCTGGCTCTCGCAGGGGGGTCAGCAGTTTGGAGGGAATGTCGTCTATTGTGCATACAACACCTTTCTTCGAAAATATGTCGTCCCAAGATGGAGGCCCGGGTGGCCGAGAAAGCCAGTACTGACGGGGACGCGGCGTGCTGTAGCAACACGACGGCGGCGCGGAGGGAAAGCAACCACCTGCGCCCCTCTCCAGTCGATTTGTCACTGCAGCAATGAATGGACCCAGTGTGACGGAAAAATCAATGTCCGCGACATCGGCGCCGCGTTTCTTGAAATTACCGGTGCGGTGCGAGGCGTCCCCGCGCCGCCGCTGGTACGGCACTTCAATCTCCTCCGCCCGGACGTGATGGAACGCGCGGTGCCGTGGCAGAGGCGGAAGATATAAGGGGCTGTCAGCAGCAAGGACGCAAATGGCAGTCGTAATTAGAGGGGGGGGGGAACCCAAATTGCAGTTGTCTCAGAATTTACTAACACGAAAACAATCGTTTTTCATTCGTTGCCCCTACTTTCTCCTCTGTAAATAAATGCACTGATGAATCGTTCTACGCCGTTAATAATTCAAGTTATCCTCATTGCTGAAAGTGCGGCACTATAAATGCTGGTTGTGCATAAAACCTTTCCCTGATTACATAATATTATTACCAGCGAACTATTTTACATTGAAACGCCAAAGAAACTGGTGCAGTCATGCGTATTCACATGCAGAGATTGGTAAACAAGCAGAACACGGTGCTGGGGTTGGAAACGCCTATGTAACACAACAAGCGTCTGGCGCAGTTGTTAGATCGGTTACTTCTGCGACAATGGCAGGTTATCAAGATTTACGTGACTTTGAACGTGGCGTTACAGTTGGAGCACGAGCGATGGAACGCACCATCTCCGAGGTGCCGATGAAGTGTGGATTTTCCCGTATGACCTTTTCACGAGTGCGCCACGAGTGGCAGGAATCTGGTAAAACATCAAATCTCTGACATCACTGCGGCTGCAAAAAAGACACTGCAAGAACGGGACCAACGACGGCTGAAGAGAACCGTTCAACGCGACAGAAGTGGGACCTTTCTATAAGTTGCTGCAGATTTCAATGCTGGGCTATCAGCAACTGTCAGAGTGTGAACCATTGAACGGAATATCATCGATATGGGCTTTCAGAGCCAAAGGCCTACTTTTGTTCGCTAGATGACTGCACGACACAGAGCTTTGCGTCTGGCCTGGGCCCACAACACCGACATTGGACTATGGCTGATTGAATACATGTTGCCTGCTCGGGCAAGTCTCATTTCAAATTGTTTCTAGCGGATGGACGTGTATGGCCATTGAGACACATCTCACGAATACATAGATCCTGATTTGAGCAGGCGACTGTTCAAGCTGCTGGAGGCTCTGTAATGTTATGGGGCGTGTGCAGCTGGAGTGAAATCGGACTCCTGATTCGTCTAGATACGATCATGATGTCTCATCAGCTGCATCCATTCATGTCCATTGCTCATTCCGACGGACTTGGGCAATTCCAGCAGGACAATGCGGTACCGCACACGTCCAGAATTGCTACAGTGTGGCTCCAGGAACACTCTTCTAAGTTTAAGCACTTCCGCTGGCCACCGAACTCCCCAGACACGAACATTATCGAGCATATCTGCGATGCATTGCCACGTGCTGTTCACAATAGATCTTCACCTGCTCCGTACTCTTACGGATTTATGGACAGACCTGCAGGATTCACGGCGCCAGTTCCTTGCAGCACTACTTCACTGTTTCAGGCATTAGTCGAGTCCATGCCACGTCGTGTTGCGGCATTTCTGCGAGCTTCCGGGGCCCTACACGGTATTAGGAAGGTGTACCAGTTCCTTTGGCTCTGCAGTGTAGATACAGCTATGCAGTTTATTGCAAATATTAGTTTAATTCGTAAAGTTTTTTATGGATATACTTTCACACGTCTCTGTATTTTTTTCAGATGGTAGATTAAGTTATGACGCTTTTGTAGATTTATTTTTGCTCTCGGCAGAATCTGATTTATTTTCTCTGTCTCCCCCCCTCCCCCCTCTTCTCACTCTCTCTCTCTCTCTCTTGTTAGATGTGCCGAAGTGTTGAAGTGTCGCTGTCATAGGGACTTCTATATAGGAGAAAGGCCCACGTGTTTTGCGGTGCCTACGGTCGACATACACCAAATCTGAAGAGCATGAAAGGATGGTACGGAAAGTTTTAAGACATCGGCAGAGTTGGTGACGAGAAAAGAAGCCGCAGACCTGGAGTTTGTGATGACACTGTTGCTATGGCGCGTGCGGCATTTCACAGCAGTAGCAAAGGACGCGTTGTATTTCGAGAGAACCGGGTATAGCACTGACGTAGTAGGACAGCAATGAAATGCGTAAATGCTTTGTGACTTGTTGCAGCCATTTGTGATGCGCTCAAAAATTGATGTTAGTCTTGACCACTGCATTACGCGTTTCGGCCATACGCCGTTCTCAAAGGCTCTACCAGAAAATACATGAAATTCACGAAATACATGAAAATACACAGTAAAAATACATTGGTACAGTTACCTTGAACGTACTGCCTACATGTCATGGATATTTGTTAAATAATAAATCGAATGATGTAACAGATATGATAAAATGCGTTTTGACATTGATAACTGCTTTGTATCATTACGTTGTAGCACTACGTCTACACTCCTGGAAATGGAAAAAAGAACACATTGACACCGGTGTGTCAGACCCACCATACTTGCTCCGGACACTGCGAGAGGGCTGTACAAGCAATGATCACACGCACGGCACAGCGGACACACCAGGAACCGCGGTGTTGGCCGTCGAATGGCGCTAGCTGCGCAGCATTTGTGCACCGCCGCCGTCAGTGTCAGCCAGTTTGCCGTGGCATACGGAGCTCCATCGCAGTCTTTAACACTGGTAGCATGCCGCGACAGCGTGGACGTGAACCGTTTGTGCAGTTGACGGACTTTGAGCGAGGGCGTATAGTGGGCATGCGGGAGGCCGGGTGGACGTACCGCCGAATTGCTCAACACGTGGGGCGTGAGGTCTCCACAGTACATCGATATTGTCGCCAGTGGTCGGCGGAAGGTTCACGTGCCCGTCGACCTGGGACCGGACCGCAGCGACGCACGGATGCACGCCAAGACCGTAGGATCCTACGCAGTGCCGTAGGGGACCGCACCGCCACTTACCAGCAAATTAGGCACACTGTTGCTCCTGGGGTATCGGCGAGGACCATTCGCAACCGTCTCCATGAAGCTGGGCTACGGTCCCGCACACCGTTAGGCCGTCTTCCGCTCACGCCCCAACATCGTGCAGCCCGCCTCCAGTGGTGTCGCGACAGGCGTGAATGGAGGGACGAATGGAGACGTGTCGTCTTCAGCGATGAGAGTCGCTTCTGCCTTGGTGCCAATGATGGTCGTATGCGTGTTTGGCGCCGTGCAGGTGAGCGCCACAATCAGGACTGCATACGACCGAGGCACACAGGGCCAACACCCGGCATCATGGTGTGGGGAGCGATCTCCTACACTGGCCGTACACCACTGGTGATCGTCGAGGGGACACTGAATAGTGCACGGTACATCCAAACCGTCATCGAACCCATCGTTCTACCATTCCTAGACCGGCAAGGGAACTTGCTGTTCCAACAGGACAATGCACGTCCGCATGTATCCCGTACCACCCAACGTGCTCTAGAAGGTGTAAGTCAACTACCCTGGCCAGCAAGATCTCCGGATCTGTCTCCCATTGAGCATGTTTGGGACTGGATGAAGCGTCGTCTCACGCGGTCTGCACGTCCAGCACGAACGCTGGTCCAACTGAGGCGCCAGGTGGAAATGGCATGGCAAGCCGTTCCACAGGACTACATCCAGCATCTCTACGATCGTCTCCGTGGGAGAATAGCAGCCAGCATTGCTGCGAAAGGTGGATATACACTGTACTAGTGCCGACATTGTGCATGCTCTGTTGCCTGTGTCTATGTGCCTGTGGTTCTGTCAGTGTGATCATGTGATGTATCTGACCCCAGGAATGTGTCAATAAAGTTTCCCCTTCCTGGGACAATGAATTCACGGTGTTCTTATTTCAATTTCCAGGAGTGTATATTTCAAAACATAAAATGTTCATTAACGCCGTATAGCATCCCATCTGGCATCTTCTGTACCTAATAGTTCGATATGTACATTGAGTCTGATTGTAATCAGATATCATCAAGTAACGTAGGTCAGATACTTTGTATAAGTGTTTGACAAATTCAGTTTCGTTTTACCTAAGCATCTGTTACACATATTATTGCGAGTTCTACCTCTTTTGGTTTTTTTTTTTTCGTTTTTTACAAACCCCACTTCATGTATTTTATCAATGTTTTCACTGAGTGCTTGCCTCTTCCGTTTGTACCAGGTATGTTTTATGTGATTATACCAATGTAGTTTTACTGACACCGTTTCGTGTAATTCTCTTGTAGAGTGTTTGAGAATGGCGTAAGCCAACTCGTGTGGACAATATAAAATTAATGAATGCAGTGGTCAGGGCTAATACCGAAAAAAGTTTTTGAGTGCACAGCAGTGTAGCATGTCTTGGTTATTTTGTGGAGTTACGTTAAGGATTTACCAGTTCTTGGTGTGCAAACTCTTACGAAAGGATCTCCATGCACACAAAGGGCAATTCCTGCAAATTTTGCAGCCACATGATAGGCCGAGACGTGTTGAGTCTGCTAAAACAAATCGGTGCAGACAATGACTACGTTACGACTTTTTTTTTCAATCAAGAACCTGTTCACTACTCTGAGGTAATAAACAGGTATGTCGTCCACATCCGTGAGTCGGTAGAGCCATATACTGAACCTAGGTACAACAAGTCAAGGACATCCGGAAACCGCACGTATTGTGTTGCATAATGCAGAACATGCTATTGGCCTGTTTTTATTACATTGAGCCTGCATTAGGACAACAGTTTACCTAGGGGTGTTAAAACTTCTGTTGCACCTCAGTCACAGGTATTTTATAGTGGTTCAGCAAGACGGTGCACGACCACGCTGGAAGTTGTTTGTTCGCCGTTTCTTGGATGAAACCTTCCTGTACAGATGAAAAGATAGACAGGGGGTGACATCGTGGCCATCACGTTCACCGCACATAATCCCTACTTGCTTTCTCGTGGGTGTTACCTTAATGATGAGGTGTTCGTTCACCAGTTCGTGACGTGCGAACTCTTGTGGCACGAATTCGAGTTGCTACAGAGGCGGTTACTAAAGAGATGTTGGATGAAACATGCAGAGAAACTTAGTGTCACATAGAAATCCTAAGGGCAATAAACGAAGTACACGTGCAACTGTCTCCATAAAAAAAAAAAAAAAAAAAAAAAAAAAAAAAAAAAAAAAACTTTATTATTTAACCTGCCATTTGCAAAAACCCGCGGATCTGTATCGAACACAGCTACTTAGAAGTACACTTACGCTGTATTACTTCAGTGCAGATTAAAAACTCTCTTGTTAATGCACTCTGCACGCTGTGTTACCAGAATACTTGTCGCTCCATCTATGACTGATGTATAGCTGATGAAACGGACATAAGGTTGCATTAATTGTTTTTGTAACTGGTGTTGCAAGCCCCACGTTAGATGCCCATTGCAGTGCGAAACTTTATTGGACAGTTTTATTGTGCACAACGATGAGTGCGTCCGCTTTTTGTGCGACTTGCATCTTGGAGAGGAGAGAAAAGCTCAGCCAGGTGCCCGTTGGTAATCATTAGTCTGCCTGCTTGACTGAAGGCGTACGCCTTTGAAAAGTAACAAATGCCTCTTGACTGACAGCTTAAACCAGTGCATACTGGATGGTAACCATTAGGAAGAAGGCCTCAACCTCATTTTACACCAGTGACATATTTTCCTAAATAGATTATTTGCGGCAGGTGTAAGCCAACTGGTACCAGTTCTAAACCGTCTACAGCTCTCCAAAGTGGCCAGTGCGCTCTTTCATGGCTGTGATTTAGATTTTGTTTGGTTGAAATAGTGGCTAGGACATAATAGCAGTGTGTGGGTTTGCAGAAACGCAATGGGCAAATAATGCCCTAGCAGTGCATTCAAGAAAGAGAATATGTTTGTAGATTAAATGTCCAATGTACCGCAGTAACGTAATTTTCCATCTTTATTACCCTTTTGGTCTTTATGGGTACATCCTAATACGTATATACACGTGCAAATAAATTACTGACATGTGCTGTAATTTCTAGTCCACCATGAAAGACAGGGTGAAGCAGGTGGCGAGACAGATCGAGAAATGACTACAGACGAGTGCAAAGCAAATTTTCCGCATTTGCCGACCATAGAGATCGGAGCTGAGATGAAACTGTAGTGTAGAGTCAAAAGAGTGAATTCTCAGGAGGTGGTGTGTAGCACCAGGAAGTAAGGTAGCACTCACGCACTCCCACAAATTTTCGTATTTTTTTAGGGTCCTCTAATAGCACTTCCTTAATCGACGTACTATTCGTTACCTTCTCCTACTCTCGCCTTTGCAGCGGGAGATGGATCAGACACTCTCATTTTTGGCCTCTGCAGTTTCTCTTTCCCTGTAGTACGGAAATGGTTCAAATGGCTCTGAGCACTATGGGACTTAACATCTGTGGTCATCAATCCCATAGAACTTAGAACTACTTAAACTTAACTAACCCAAAGACATCACACACATCCATGCCCGAGGCAGGATTCGAACCTGCGACCGTAGCGGTCACGCGGTTCCAGACTGAAGCGCCTAGAACCGCACGGCCACACCGGCCGGCAGTACGGAAATAATCCTGGACGTGCTTCAACGGCTACTAGGAGAGTAATACCTCCTGTGTTTTCTCCTTCATTAAAATGACAGTATAGTAATAATGAACTTGATGCATTTCCCCGAATTTACTTCCACAGTCTGCTCCAGCAACGGCGACCTATAGCAACAGATGGTAACGCTATGTAAGTCTAGAAAAAAGTCGACGTTGACGCAGGTACAAGACAGCGTTCAGCGATTGAATTACTTACTGCAGAAGCTAAGACTCACGAACGGCTGAAGAAGGTATATGGAGGTACTACGATGGACTTCTGCACCGTTAGACGAAGGGTCCGTCGCTGTAGACACGCTGAAGGACCAACACATTTGTCTGTTTACAACATGGAGCGGCCGGCCAGAAACTGCTGCGACTTTGCACACTTCCTTCTGTTCGGCTCACTCAATGGAGTTCATCGGAGGCATCACACTGAAGATGCAGAGATCCCGTAAAATGTTTATACCATAGGCTGAGGAAGCAGGACCATGATTATTGCCGCACACGTACTATCATGCTCAAAAGTATCCGAACGACCTGTACTGCGTTTCACCTGATTTATATGCAACTCACATAACGTAACTGTCTTTCAGGTCCTCTGCTCTCTTTTCGGCACAATCGTTCGCCCATATAAAATGGTTAGTTCAGGAGACCACAAGGTTTAACTGCTTCGCCTGTCTATCAATGCAGACGGAGATTAATATCGCGACAATGCACAAAACACCTTATTTAAGAGAACACAACCATTACGCTTGTACACTCAAATAATTATAGTAAATTAAATTTCAGAAAGCAATTCTTAGCTTGAAATTACTTTAACTGTACAGGATTGGAATCCTTCAGACCAATGCAATAAGTATTGTTGCTGTTAACTAATCACGAAAGATCTTAACTATCGTTTCGTTTACTGTACTGTCTGTCATCGGGTTCCCCTAAATGGCAGGTAGCACCGCATAACAGCCGCGCTATGAGGGAAACAAACCAAAAGCCAAACAGGCGAAGACATCAGGTAAACACGTCGAAGATTCCAGTCGATTAATAGGAACCTTTCCTTGCAGAAGTCGCCGCGATATATCCGGACACGGATTCCTACGCCGGGTTTCTATTGGCTCCAGCTCACTATATAGGCCCGGCCGGTCGAAGGCAGACCAGTCTTCGCCCGCTGCTAATGGCAACCGCTATAGCAGAGTCTCTGAGAACGTATCACCGAAGCCGCTGTACTGCACCGCCGATCGAAGTACCAGCCGACCGAGAGGAACCACATCTCCGGCTAGATCGACGGACGTCTACATCTACTGTACAGCCAGCTATTGTATTGTAGAAGAAGTTACGTTCAATAAACTGTTGGAGAATACAACATTTACAAATAACAAAGTGTGCGCAGGTTTAAACTTGAAATGACAAAGCATAAAATTTTGTGTTGGACGGGTATAAAAACACAACACCTAATTGGAGGGTTAACTAAGCACAGTCAAATGTTAGAAATCATAAATTTTCACCAACTGACAAACAACTGACTAGACGACAGATTTTTCATCTAGCGTGATTCGAACCCAGTACCTATCGCCGTTACTTCTAGACACGAACAGACATTAAAAATAGCTTTATTTCGCCGGTATTGAGATGTGCGCACATCTGAACTGGAAATAACATGTCTTATAATCGTCGTTGACTACACACGAAGAGACGTTGACTGCCTAATTATTTTTCACCAATAATTAAGAGTCACATGTTTGAACCTGAAATGTAATGGAAAAAAGTTATCTGTCTGACCGGGAGTCGAAACCGGTACCAAGAGTTATTGCTGAAAACATACGTAGAGGTGCTAAAAATCATTAACATTTCACATCTATAGTTTGGTGTGTGCATGCTACAACTTGAAATGACATGTGGCAATTTTTTTTTTTTCAGATCAGGATTCTAACCGAGACAAATCCTCTTCACAGAGACCGTGAGGCGTTCTGAGTCTTCGGGAAACAAATTGCATTGTCTCAAAGGCGTCAAACCTAGCGACAACCCAACATCAATATTTTGAATGCATACCTACAAAAAGAAAGAAGTTCCTGATGACCTTACGTGACGATTCGCTCATTACTAATAATAAAAAAACTCACCTAAGTAAGCAGGTTTGTACCTCGTGGAACAGCCGCTTCTGTCAAGCTCGAACCTTCACTTACTGTGGCTTTAGACCTATGACCCAGCCCTGCATTGTTTTATTTGCGTTACCAGAGGTGAAAGGGATCATTTTGGGACTGACGTGCCAATCGGACCTCAACCTTAGGTATGCGTAGTTAGAATCATTCCAACAGACCACCATCCTACCGAGAGGATTAATTCATGAATCTTTTGAAAAGAAGAAAACTCTGTCCTGTCTGAAGGTCAACTGCAACCTGATCGATACATCCTTTTCCTTGCGCTTCCACATAGAAAATCACTAGCTGTCTACCCTATGCGTATTTTTAAATTCTTTTTTTTTTCATTAATGAAATGAAATCACATAACAGGCAGCTACACGATCGGGCAACGCAGTAGGATGCGGAAAGTTCTAGTGGAAGTTTTTCTTTCCACTTTTGATTCCGTTGCTGATATAGGTATTTATAGTCTCACGAACATGGCGCAGTATAAACGAAAACGCCAGATATTGAGGACACACACATACACTCCTGGAAATGGAAAAAAGAACACATTGACACCGGTGTGTCAGACCCTCCATACTTGCTCCGGACACTGCGAGAGGGCTGTACAAGCAATGATCATACGCACGGCACAGCGGACACACCAGGAACCGCGGTGTTGGCCGTCGAATGGCGCTAGCTGCGCAGCATTTGTGCACCGCCGCCGTCAGTGTCAGCCAGTTTGCCGTGGCATACGGAGCTCAATCGCAGTCTTTAACACTGGTAGCATGCCGCGACAGCGTGGATGTGAACCTTATGTGCAGTTGACGGACTTTGAGCGAGGGCGTATAGTGGGCACGCGGGAGGCCGGGTGGACGTACCGCCGAATTGCTCAACACGTGGGGCGTGAGGTCTCCACAGTACATCGATATTGTCGCCAGTGGTCGGCGGAAGGTTCACGTGCCCGTCGACCTGGGACCGGACCGCAGCGACGCACGGATGCACGCCAAGGCCGTAGGATCCTACGCAGTGCCGTAGGGGACTGCACCGCCACTTCCCAGCAAATTAGGGACACTGTTGCTCCTGGGGTATCGGCGAGGACCATTCGCAACCGTCTCCATGAAGCTGGGCTACGGTCCCGCACACCGTTAGGCCGTCTTCCCCTCACGCCCCAACATCGTGCAGCCCGCCCCCAGTGGTGTCGCGACAGGCGTGAATGGAGGGACGAATGGAGACGTGTCGTCTTCAGCGATGAGAGTCGCTTCTGCCTTGGTGCCAATGATGGTCGTATGCGTGTTTGGCGCCGTGCAGGTGAGCGCCACAATCAGGACTGCATACGACCGAGGCACACAGGGCCAACACCCGGCATCATGGTGTGGGGAGCGATCTCCTACACTGGCCGTACAGCACTGGTGATCGTCGAGGGGACACTGAATAGTGCACGGTACATCCAAACCGTCATCGAACCCATCGTTCTACCATTCCTAGACCGGCAAGGGAACTTGCTGTTCCAACAGGACAATGCACGTCCGCATGTATCCCGTGCCACCCAACGTGCTCTAGAAGGTGTAAGTCAACTACCCTGGCCATCAAGATCTCCGGATCTGTCCCCCATTGAGCATGTTTGGGACTGGATGAAGCGTCGTCTCACGCGGTCTGCACGTCCAGCACGAACGCTGGTCCAACTGAGGCGCCAGGTGGAAATGGCATGGCAAGCCGTTCCACAGGACTAGATCCAGCATCTCTACGATCGCCTCCATGGGAGAATAGCAGCCTGCATTGCTGCGAAAGGTGGATATACACTGTACTAGTGATCATGTGATGTATCTGACCCCAGGAATGTGTCAATAAAGTTTCCCCTTCCTTGGAAAATGAATTCACGGTGTTCTTATTTCAATTTCCAGGAGTGTATATAGCGCAGTATAAACGAAAAGACCAGATATCGAGCACACTTTAATCTTTACGTTTATAAACCGCATTTTGTCTGATATAAACAAGTAGTTAAGGGCGTAGTGACTTTTTCTCAAGCAACGTATCGCGTGAAGGGTTCCGAAGGTGATAACAAAATAATAAACAATAAGAGAACGGAAAAAACCCGAGAACATAGCTAACAACCCACCATCAAGCTCTCGTGATGTGGACTATACGCTCATGTATATAGATACTTCACGTGTAGGGTCTAACATTTTACAATTGAACTGGAACGATACTGATCCAAAACACAGAAAAACAAACCGAAGCAAATCAGATGGGAACATATATAATAAAGAACAGGACAATGCACGTCCGCATGTATCCCGTGCCACCCAACGTGCTCTAGAAGGTGTAAGTCAACTACCCTAGCCAGCAAGATCTCCGGATCCGTCCCCCATTGAGCATGTTTGGGACTGGATGAAGCGTCGTCTCACGCGGTCTGCACGTCCAGCACGAACGCTGGTCCAACTGAAGCGCCAGGTGGAAATGGCATGGCAAGCCGTTCCACAGGACTACATCCAGCATCTCTACGATCGCCTCCATGGGAGAATAGCAGCCTGCATTGCTGCGAAAGGTGGATATACACTGTATTAGTGCCGACATTGTGCATGCTCTGTTGCCTGTGTCTATGTGCCTGTGGTTCTGTCACTGTGATCATGTGATGTATCTGACCCCAGGAATGTGTCAATAAAGTTTCCCCTTCCTGGGACAATGAATTCACGGTGATCTTATTTCAATTTCCCGGAGTGTATATAACATACACACATCAAAATAAGTTTTGCATCTCCTTGGTTCCCAGAATTCCTAAGGACAGACGTTGACTGTAGATATTGTATCAGACACAGTCCCTTTGACTGTTCAGAGATGTCACTAAACCCGCCCAAAGACGTAAACAATCATGTATAAGCAGCGCGTATTAGACGGAGGGGGTCCAACAGCCGATCAGTTACAGTTATTCCACCAAGAAGGAGGTACACCGCTCGTCTTATCTGTAGTTCAACCGTGCCTAGACGGTCAATACCGCGGTTCGATCGCGTCCGCATTGTTACTTTGTGCCAGGAGGGGCTCTCAACAAGGAAAGTGTCCAGGCGTCTCTAACTGAAGCAAAGCGATGTTGGAGGAGATACAGAGGGATAGGAACTGTGGATGACATGCCTCGCTCAGGCCGCCAAATTCCTACTACTGGAGTGGATACCCCTCTACGTACGGATTATGGCTCGGAGTAACCCTGACAGCAACGTCACCACGTCCAATAACGCCTTACGTGCAGCCACAGGGCGTCGTGTTACGACTAAAATTATGTGCAAAAGTCTCCATGGTACACAACTTCACTCCCGACGTCCATGGAGAGGTCCATCTTGGCAACTACGACACCATGCAGCGCAGTACAGATGGGCCCAACAACATGCCGAATAGACCGCCCAGGATCGGCATCACATTCTCTTCACCGATGGGTGTCGCATATGCCTTCCACCAGACAGACGACGGAGACGTGTTGGAGGCAACCCGGTCACGCTGAACGCCTTAGACGCACTGTCCAGCGAGTGCAGCGAGGTGAAGGTTCCCTGCTGTTGTCTTGTAGTATTAAGTGGGGCCGACGTACACCGCTGGTGCTCATGTAATGCGGCTGTGCGATGCTTAAATGCCATCCTGCCACTGATAGTGCAACCATATCGGCAGCATATTGGCGAGGCATTCGTCTTCATGAAAGACAATTCCCGCCCCCATCGTGCACATCTTGTGAATGACTACCTTCAGGATAATGACATGTCTCGACTGGAGTGACCAGCTGTTCACCAGACACGAACCCTATCAAACATGCCTGGGATAGATTGAAAAGAGCTATTTATTGACGACGTGACGCACCAACCACTCTGAGGAAGATACGCCGAATCTCCGTTGATGAATGGGACAATCTGGACCAACAATGCCTTGATGAACTTGTGGATCGTATGCCATGACGAATACAGGCATGCGTCAATGCAAGAGGACGTGCTACTGGGTATTAGTGGTACCGGTATGTACAGCAATTTGGACCACCACCTCTGAAGGTCTCGCTGTATGGCTGTACAACATGCAATGTGTGGTTTTATTGAACAATAAAAAGGGCTGATATGATGTTTATGTTTGCCGGCCGCGGTGGCATTGCGGTTCTGGCGCTGCAGTCCGGAACCGCGGGGCTGCTACGGTCGCAGGTTCGAATCCTGCCTCGGGCATGGGTGTGTGTGATGTCCTTAGGTTAGTTAGGTTTAAGTAGTTCTAAGTTCTAGGGGACTTATGACCTAAGATGTTGAGTCCCATAGTGCTCAGAGCCATTTGATGTTTATGTTTATCTCTATTAAAATTTTCTGTACATGTTCTGAAACTCTCGGAACAGAGGTGATGAAAAACTTTTTATGCTGTGTGCATATCGCCATATCTTGGTATTGTATTGGCTTACACGCTTAAATTATTTGCACCTTCAAGGGAGCTTAGACTTAAATATGTGACATTAATTTCAAATTGACACTTCTACCCGTACTTGAGAAGAAGGGATGTTTGGCGACGGCCGTATGTTTTGATTACGTTGAACTAGAACCTTAAATGTTGTACACTGCCAAGGGAACTTAGACATTAGCATTTAAAATGAATTGATAAAGCGAGGTCTTAACAGACAAATGGATAGAAAGGCGAACAGCAAATGCCAAAAAGTCGATGTAAAGAAATAACAGAAAACACACGTAATTATCAGGATGGCCAGACGCTGCATATTAACTTCTCAAAATGAAAGTAACTTCTGGCCCTAAAACAACACGGAAACATACGCCACTGCGAGGCCTCAGAACATACCTTTGTGCCCTAGTGACACAAAATAGATGTTTTGTGTTAATAACTGCATCTCAGAGCCGGCTGCTGTGGCCGAGCGGTTCTAGGCGCTTCATTCCGGAACCGCGCTGCTGCTACGGTTGCACGTTCGAATCCTGCCTGGGGCAAGGATGTGTGTGATGTCCTTGGGTTAGTTAGGTTTAACTAGTTCTATGTCTAGGGGACTGACGACCTCAGATGTTAAGTCCCATAGTGCTTGGAGCCATCTGAACCTGCACCCCAGAGATGTGTCATGGCAGTTGCCATCTCTGTCAACAACTGAGGCGCCATGCAATAGCAACATGCGAAATGTGGCCTGGGAAACTGCAAGTAGTGTTGCTGCGGTACGAGAACGCCCGACTACACTCTGCTGATTTCACAACAACAAGAGGTTGGGTGGAAAGCAATCCCCATTGTACTTTTTCTTCAGCGATGGGTCTTAAAATAGCGAAATCAAGATTTTCCTAATGGTTTACTATCTGGAAGCTTATAGCTCGATAAGAGGAGACGTAAAAAGAAGACTAAATGTTGTTTCTTGCGAGATCAGAACAGAGGGCTAACGCACCCTTCGCCTTTACAAGATGGCCTTGTAACTTCTGTTACCTCCCTTCCTTTCTCATCTCAATTGCTCTCCTCAATTGCCTTCTTCGGCTAGCTTCGAGTGCTATACTACAGAGAGTGAAGATATTTCTGTTTCTGCATGGCTTTCATTTGAGACTAAAAGCTTCCCTTACGTAAAAGGACTTCTGATCCGTTGAAGGCAGTCTTCTTACTTCCAGACATAGTAGTTTCTGGACATGCTACATGTCTACTGGTAACAGAAGTTTTACATTCTTCTTAACTGAACAAATTTCCGGAACTGAAAATAATAATTTCTGTGTGATTAATTGGGATGACAAAGTAAAATAACTGCAAACTGTACATTCCTTCTTCTGTATTTGAAATTAAACCTATCCGTGGAGAGAATATTTCCGTTTCTGTACACACGGTGGACATGGTTTTCGGCGTATGAGTGACTATTAGGCAACATTCACTTCGTTGCTTGGTCGTCTTCAATGGAATGACCCCTGACGACGTAAGTATTTATAGAATTCTCAGCACAAAGCGAAATAAACAAAACGGGTCCACATATACATATCTCTTCACCTTCCCATGTCGTCATGACTGCTCAGCCTTGTCCAGTCGGCTGGCGCTGAAACTTTAAACTAAGACAGTAACTAAATAAAATCTGTAGTCCGGCTGTGGTATCTTGATGCGCTTGTTACCTAATCAATTCATTGCGTCAAGTGTTAATTCCAGGGTAGAGGCGTAACAAGAAGTCTAACGTCCACATATAGTTGCACCTCTGTAGCTCAGATAATGCAAGACTGATCGTACCATTGAGTAAGTATTGCTACTATACCGACGGAGTATGTATGTTACGTAGATACCCATTAACGTGCGTATCTATGTAACATGCAAACTCCTTCGGAATAGTAGCTATTAGAAAGTTTTGGAACCTTTTCCAGTAGTTTTTGAGTTTCTTCATACTTTGGTGCTGCGACGTGAGAGGCATTATGTAGTCCTGTAACGAGGGACATTTTGTGGAGATTGCATAGTGAATATATTGGTCGAGGAACTAAATGTAACTATTCGTTTTTGCTGCTGGGTAGAGCTGATTATTTGGGTTGGTTATGTGCGTTGTGTCTATCATTGTTTGGGACGTTCTATTTAGGGCTGCAAGCTTCTTCCTCGACCAATTCCAAATTTCGCTTTGGTTTCAACAGATGAACGCGTCTTCAGACGTGACTAACGAATGACATTGCATGCAATACGAAGTCAGTCTTTATTTTACGTAGCTTTTCCCCTAAAAGTATTGTTTCGTTGAATAACAATGGGCACAATTAAACGCACTGACAAACACTATTTCAAAAACAACACATGAAGAGTATATGCGGACACGACATCACAGACATGCCTATGTGCAGCGTAACAGAAATCTCCAGAGGATGGACAGCGATAGCCACAGTGACAGCGAAAATAGAGACAATGAGGAGGAACAGGAGGAGGAAGCTGAGATGTGACAGTAAATAAGCAAATTGCTGGCAATCTAGCCAAGAAAACACCAAATGCTGTACAAGGATGCGCACCTAATGTAGTTAATACATATGATTAGTAACAAATAGGATAAGAAACATTATTTCTCTACTAATAACCATTTGTGTGTTTGTGTGTGACTGGCGGTCAACGGCTCGATGAAACCATTCCGAGGTATTCACCGTCAATCACACTCGGTGATGGTACTAACATATCTCTCATCTATCCTATCTTCTTTTTATATTCTTCTTAAAAACAACAAAATTTTATTTATATTTCAACCTCAAATAATTGTTATTTTGAATCATTCTTTGTAAATGTTGTAGATAAAACAAAAGGAAAGAAAACTGTAAAAAGATGAAAAACGAAAATTGTAAGATGTACGACCTGTTTTAAACATCAGGTAACAGGTCTAAAATTTGGCAATAAATAAATAAAAAAAATAAAAAAATAAATAAAAATACGTTTGCATATGTTGAGCCGTTATTTAAGTTTTCTTGTTCCATGTCTGTGTGCACGTGTATGTTTCTACGCAGGTTGTTAACGTTTCGGGCATACTGACTTCAAACGATCAGAGAATCCGCAATTGGCACAGGTGCGCGGTTTTCCGTCATATATTACTGTCTTTAAATCCCTGAGTGAATACATATAACGAGATATGTTTCTGTAATTCAGCTGTCGCACTTTTTACCCCATTGACTACATTGAAATACTTATTTCCGGTCCAGTTTTCAGACGTTATTTGCTGAACTGCTCCGTAACAGGCAAGTGTCTTCCGAAATTGATGCAGTGTTACTTAAGATGGAACACTGAAAATTCTGAGGCCAAGATCAGCATAAGGGACAGACACCTCGCAGGTCTCTCCATTTGTACGAATAAGGTCGATGTTCCTTGGCCACTATTCACAGTTGTAGCAGAAGTTTCGTCATCATATGCTTTAACATATATGGCGTTTGCTACAAAATCGTACCGAAAACCTAGCATTTCATTGTCACGCAAACAAATCTTGTCTTGAAACCACTCATCCAATTCGGATGCTTTTGGACGTTCAAAACTATACAGAAATGCAAACTTCAAGGTGCAGTTGCGAATATCTGATTCCATGGTCATATGAGTCACTAAACTCACAACAACAGTTTCGCTAAGCTGTAAACACTCCCGGCGAGCGCGCTGCGGACCATGTAAATACGTCCATCCCCTGCCGCGTCTGCCGCGGAACTGAACCATTAAGCTAGCAAGCCAGTAACTTTAGAATCCGTTTCACTGTGGTATTGTTGACTACCAGAGATAATTAGTAACGTTAAATATGAGCTTAGTTATTGGTTTTGTGTGGAATGACTCCCTTGGAATCAAGTAATATATTTGACAGCTCAGTGGTACACCACTAGTCACAATCTTTCAGATAATTTATCGAAAATGACAACGAAATATCAAGTGAACTAAGCAGGACAGTTCTGAACAACACTAGGAAGCAATCGACGGTCAAGTGTTTGTCAAACGTATTCTACAATTAAAATTTTTGGTAACAGTTTTTGCAAACATCGATCTTGTAAGGCATATAAAATTAGTGAAAAAACAGTCTAGATCGCGATGGTTATTTTATTTAAAATCGATTTCGGCCTAGCCATAGGCCATCCTGAGAATAGCACCATCAGCTGAAGTTGTCGATGTCCACAACACTCAGTAGACTTGAGTCGCTGAAACCGCTCTGTTTCAGCGACTGAAATCAGGAAAAAGAAAATACGGGATTGAAAAAGAAAATACGGGATTGGAGTGCCGGGTCTCAGTCCGGTACAAAAATGTTAGTAACATAATTTCAAGTTGAAACTTGCTTTTTGGAAATCCATTTAATGTAATAAATTTGAGTTTACAAGCATAGTGGTTGTATCACACCTAATAAAATGTTTTACTATATTTCCATTGTTGTGATTTTATTTTGCATCCGGAATGAAAGGCATACATAGCCGTTTGCTTGTAAGAGGACATTTTGTATATTCAAACGACTATACTGAAAACAGGGCAGAAGACCTGCGAGACAGTTACGTTTTTTTGAGTTGGATAAAAATCAGGCGAAACGCAATTCAGGTCCTGCGGATACTTAAGAGCATGATGATAGTACGTGCTCTTTGTTTCAAGATGGAAAAAAATGGCCAAGTGCGTGTAGGACTCGCGCACTGAGTGTTCTCTAGAGACTTAATAATGTTTATAGATAGTCCATTCACTCCAGGAATCGATAAATTCGAGGAATTTTGCCTTTTATAGATATCGATAATGGCAAGTTATTGGTTCTGGTAATTCCTAGATCGTATAAAATTATCTGCTCTCGTTACTGAGACCTACATAGACATACAAAAAGGAAGCGAGCAGTTTATATACACAGACAGAACAGATTCAATAAAACATTTTTTCTTTAGACACTGCAGCTTACATTTTATGTTTACAGGCAGTAATATTTTTCTATTAAGCTTTTGATGGACGATGAATGCAACAAAAGTTCTAGAGGCAAAAAGATATTTTGCCTGATATAATTATAATTTAAGAAATTTCGAATTTTCCCCTTTATTTGTACTTGAAACCATGCTTCTTGCCAGATTTCTTTATTCTAGATCAACGGGAACTAGTCTATAGGTTCTGATGAGTGATTTCGCTAGTTTCAAAATTTGCGATATAAATGACCTATCTTCTGACAACACTGATGTAGTAGCTTAAATTTTTTGCAACGCCCAGGGACCGTAGACTATACTACGTCATGGTCAGACACACAGACAGGCAGAAAGACGGCCCACGTAGTGACCCCATAAGGGATCCGGTCTAATGGACTGAGGCACAGAACGATAAAAACTGTAGACTGAAATGGTGATTATACGAATCTTGAATGTTATAGTTGTTATCCTGTGTATATGGCATTTAATTTTCTTGTACAGCAAAAAATAGGAGAACAGGAGGCATTACGTTCTGATGTGTACACACAAAGTTTCAACATATTTACTGCGTTTACAACATGCTGAAAAAGTTGATGAGATTGTAGCACAGTTTGCAGGGAAAGGTGATCTCACAAAAGTTCGTCAGCGATGTAATACGATAACCGCACTGAACTAGAGCTTAATAGTGAATCTAACACGTACATGGAGACCAGACAGCAACGATACCTTTCGGTATACCACAACATCACGCTTACTACCTCACGTACAGCTACGACACAGGGTCACCGACTCCCTGAAACAGTTAACTCGAATTCTTGACTTAATGCAGTTGCATAAATCGTGTCGAATTGGCTACTGTTGAAGTGGAATATCACCAGGAGAAACATCCTCAATCTAAATCTATCATCACCCGTAAGCTAACAGTGGTATCTCACCGTAACTGATTTATATATCGAGAAATAGGAAGGCGAACAAAACTCCACGGCCCCCACATCGGCATGCAATATTTGTGGGCACGTAGCGACACACACAGCCTTACTTGACACGGACACGTTACGACAACTTCAGCAATTGTTACTGCTACATTGAATATGAGTATTATAAAATACATATCTACATTCACATCTACATCTACGTGATTACCCTTCTATTCACGACAGTGCCTGGCAGAGGGTTCAATGAACCACTTTCAAGCTCTCTCTCTCTACCGCTCCATCCTCGAACGGCAACGAAAAACGCCATTGTTGTCACGTATCATGTCTGCGGCACTAACTCCCCTATTTCGCGATAGTGAAAAACAAGCCGCCCTTCTTTGTACTTTTTCGGTGTCATCCGTCATTCCCACCTGAAGCCGATCCCACACCGCACAGTAATATTCCAGAATATTGTGGACAAGCGTGTTGCAAGCAGTCCCTTTGGTAGACCTGTTGCACCTTGTAAGTCTTCTACCAATAAATCGCAGTCTTTGGTTTGCTCTACCCACAACATTATCTATGTGATCGTTCCTATTTAGGTTATTTGTAATTGTAATCCCTAAGTATTTAGTTGAACTTATAACCATCAGATTTGTGTGACGTATCGCGTAATCGAAATTTAGTGGATTTCTTTTAGTACTCATGTGAATAACTTCACACTTTTCTTTATTCAGCGTCAATTGCCACTTTTCGCACCATGCAAATATCTTATTTAAATCATTTTGCAATTCGTTTTGGACATATGATGACTTTACAAGACGGTAAATGACAGAATCATCTGAAAACAATCTACTATGGCTACTCAGATTGTCTCCCATGTCGTTAATATAGATCAGGAACAATAGAGGGCCCACAAAACTTCCTTGTGGCACGCCGTATATTATTTCTGTTTTACTCGATGGCTTTCCGTCAATTACTAGGAACTGTGACCTTTCTGACAGGAAATCAGGAGTCCAGTCGCACAAGTATGGCAATATTCCGTAGCCACGAAGTTTGGTTACAACGCGCTTGTGAGGAACGGTGTCGAAAGCCTTCTGGAATCTAAAAATATGGAATCAATTTGACATCCCTTGTCGATAGAATTTATTACTTCATGAGTATAAAGAGCTAGTTGTATTTCGCAAAAAAAGTTTTGCTTCACCCTGGTTCCCAGAACTCCTCAATTTAGACGTTGACTGTGGATATTGTATCATAGACACAGTCCCTTTGAGTGTTCAGAGATGTCACTAACCCCCCCCCCCCAGAGATATAAACAATCATGCATGAGCAGCCCGTATTAGACGGAGTGGGTCCGACAGCCTATCAGTTCAAGTCATTCCATCATGAAGTAGGTACACGGCTCGTGTTGTCTGTCGTTCACACATGCCTAGACGGTCAATACCGCGGTTCAATCGAGTCCGCATTGTTACTTTGTCGAAGGAAAGGCTCTCAACAAGGGAAGTGTACAGGCGTCTCGGAATGAACCGAAGCGATGTTGTTCGGACATGGAGGAGATTCAGAGACAGAAACTGTCGATGACATGCCTCGCTCATGCCGCCCAAGGGCTACTACTGCAGTGGATGACCGCTGCCTACGGATTATAGCTCAGAGGAACCCTGACAGCAACAGCATCATGTTGAATAATGCTTTTCCTGCAGCCACATGATATCGTGTTACGAGTCAATTTGTGCGCAGTAGACTGCATGATGGGCAACTTCACTCCCCAAGTCCATGGCGAGGACCATCTTTGCAACCACGAACCATGCAGCGCGATACAGATGGGACCAACAACATGCCGCATGGACCGCTCAGGTTTGGCATCACATTCTCTTCACCGATTGGTGTCGCATATGCCTTCAATCAGACAATCATCGGAGACGTGTTTGAAGGCAACGCGGTCAGGCTGAACGCCTTAGACACGCTGTCCATCTCGTGCAGCAAGGTGGAGGTTCCCTTATGTTTTGGGGTGGCATTATGTGGGGCCGACGTAAGCCGCTGGTGGCCGTAGCGGCTGTACGATACGTGAATGCCATCCTCCGACCTATAGTGCAACCATATCGACAGCATGTTGGCGAGGCATTCGTCTGGATGGACGACAATTCGCGCCCCCATCGTGCACAACTTGTGAATGATTTCCTTCAGGATAACGACATCGCTCGACTAGAGTGGCCAGCATGTTCTAGACTGAATCCTATCGAACATACCTGGGATAGATTGAAAAGGGCTGTTTATGGACGACGTGACCCACCAACCACTCTGAGGGACCTAAGCCAATTCGCCGTTGAGGAGTCGGACAGTCTGGACCCAGAGTGCCTTGAAAAACTTGTGGATAGAATGCCACGACGAAAACAGGCATGCATCAATGCAAGAGGACGTTTTACTGTGTATCAGAGGTACCGGTGTTTACAGCAGTCTGGACTGGCTCTAATGACTATGGGACTTTACATCTGAGGTCATCAGAACTTAGAACTACTTAAACCTAACTAACCTAAAGACATCACACACATCCATGCCCGATGCAGGATTAGAACCTGCGACCGTAGCAGTCGCGCGGTTCGGGACTGAAGCGCCTAGAACCGCTCGGCCACTGCGGCCGGCACAGCGGTCTGGACCACCACCTCTGAAGGTCTTGCTGTATGTTGGTAAAACATGCAATGTGTGGTTTTCATGAGCAATAAAAATGTCGGAAATGATGTTTATGTTGATCTCAGTTCAAATTTTCTCTACAGTTTTGGGAACTCTCGGAACCGAGATGATTCAAAACTTTTCTTGAGGTGTGTAAGAACTTAGAAAAACTGTGAAGAAGTGTACGGCAACATTTTATAAATTTTTATTAATCTGTAACGACGCTAGCATTATAAAAAAGGAAACGCAACAACCGCATCGATGCGGAGAGCACGCTAATACCCATGAGGTTGTAATCGACGCGCTCCGTAAGCATCGGAAGGTAATGATTACATGTTTTGCAGCTACCCGAGATGTCGCCAGCTGAATATTGAACGAATTCGTCCGCCTGGCATTAGCGCATATCTGCACCTACCACAACTGTTGGCTGTTAATGAATCCAAAATTTTATCCTGTCTGTGGTTTTCATGCAGAAACTGTTGTTACTGGCCATCTAGACTCATTTAATTAGTGATAAATTATCGTGTATTTTAGAAACTGCATTAATTGCAATTTGTATAGTAATGTTCTTTTCGCGAAAGAATGACTTCATGAAATTAATTGGCTTCACATAAAGCTGTAATTTATTTAAAATATATTCTCGTATTCGTTGACAGTGCACCAGTCTGGCCCGCATTGGTTTTTACTTTAATTAGTCAGTTTAAATATCATACCAGAAACACAATACATGTGTTTCCCTTATTAAAACGAGGCAAGTAGTCAAACGCACAAGCAGAAGGTGACCCATCACTCCACATCACTCGTTTCCAGTCACCGAGCTGGATTTGACTGCATAAATGTCTGGCTTATGAAGACCATCTCGAATACAGTGCCCCACTTATTTTAAGTCCCTACGTACACTCAATGCACTAGCTGGACTGCAGGTAGAACCTTGGAAAGCGTGTGTGATTCCTTCCACTAATTTCAAACGACTGTTTAAAGCCAACCCCATGAGCGCTCGACGATGCCTGTCAGTCAGTACACGGAGTGTGCCCGATCTTGTTCCTTCTCGTCTCCGCTTCACATTAGCGGCATTCGACATGCGGAGTCTGAGAAGGGCTGAAATGCCCCTGATAGAGTTATTTCTCAAGTGACATGCAATGACAGATTCACGTTCAGAACTACTGAACTCTCCTAACGATCGATTCTGCTGTTACTGCCTCTCTTCTGACAATACGGTAATTCGCACCTCAGTTTGAACTGGCAGATCCACTTGCCGTGTCATCTAGAGGTCAGTTTCGTAACACATGCGTCTCCAAATACTTTTCTTCAGATGTGTACAGATACCAGAAGGAAAGGACCCAACAGGCAACTAATTTCCTTGCTGTTGTCTTAACAACAAACCATTTTATAAGGGGAATAACATTGTAAAGGTGACATATAGAGTAACCAACATCGAGTAGTCATTCGAAACTAAGATATCGCTCGTGTAAGGCAGGTTTGACACAGAGGATAAGTAATGTTAGACTTGACATGGCAAGAAGTCTGGCTAAGAATGCAGTGGAGTGGATTCACGACAGAGTTGGTCAGGCGGCACTGTAGGTCAGCGTGTTCGGTCAGAGGGTTTAGCTAATCTCTGTAATAAACAAACTGAGTGAACGGATGAACGAACAACCTGAACGAGTGTCATCAGACGTCCAACACGAACAAATTCAACGAAGGATATAGAACAAAGATTAAAAAAAAAAGTTGTCAGTGTGAAGAATGGCCGTCCTACGGCCCCGTGTTCGATTCCCGGCTGGGTCGAAGATTTTCTCCGCTCAGGAACTGGGTGCTGTGTTGTCTTCATCATCATTTCATCCCCATCCGGCGCGCAGGTCGCCCAATGACGCCAAACGCTCATTTCCATTTTCCACGACAGAGATTTCATGGAAAGGTCGGTACTGTATAGAGAATACTTTGGTGACAGTTACTTGTTAGCAATAAACTTCACAGTATTGCGTTCAATACGAACAGTTCTAACAGTTCGTAGATTCTCCGATAACGTCCAGCGATAAGTACGCGCATATCCCAATACTAGGATTACCCGTCCTCTTCACATCTCTTACAGCACCTATGACTGTTAAGTATCATCTGCAATTACTCTGGCGGCCGTTCTGGTCAAGCGGTTCTAGGCACTTCAGTCTGGAACCGCGCTGCTGCTACGGTCGCAGGTTCGAATCCTGCCTCGGGCATGGATGTGTGTGGTGCCCTTAGGTTAGTTAGGTTTAACTAGTTCTATGCCTAGGGGATTGACGACTTCAGATGTTAAGTCCCATAGTGCTTGGAGCCATTTGAACCATTTGCAATTTGATGACATAATTATATAAAACAATCATTGATCTACTGCACTGGTTCACATGCGGGAATGACCTAAGGGATTTAATTTCATCCATAGTAAACGATATATTTGGAAAGCCGGCAGCTGTAAAACATCAGTAGAAATTTAAATAATAAAGTTATGGCCACAGCTGCGTTTTTTATTTATAGCAGAAAGCATTTCGAACATCCAATTTACGACTGTTGGTGTTCTGCCTGTCTTTGGTTGCAGTTGTCTTTTTATGTTCTCGCCACAATCGTGCTACTTCGCGCTCACACGCGCAACCAGAGACAACCACATGGCGGCCGCGGCAGCGTTACTAGAGCGCGGAACCCCTAGTTATTCCTAAATCTAATTTTTTTTCTTTTATTTTGGAGTATGCCGATTGTTCAGTCAGTTACTGACACGTGTCTTTACACTGAGTGTCTACAAAAGAGTGGTAGTTTCCATTGGGAGTGGTTTCACTGAGCAGTGTCTACACGTTTTCATAAGAAATCTGAATGACAGATGGGCAGGGGGATGGGATTAAAAATAATCTTGTGGGAAACGTGATTATTTATTTGTATATATTCATATACAAATTTACAGTCATTCTGTTCTGCAATATTTTAAAATAGTAGTTTTCCATACGCCCTAAATTCGGCCTGAATCGTGTTCAATCCTATATGAGCAACATCATACATGGTTATCCCGTCTATAATTTTCGTCTCTACGGATGTCACGCTTATGAGGTGAACACTTGCGTTCTTTGACTCTGGCTGAATACAGGAATTTATACATCGTTCTAATTGACTTATATTTACACTATACTGCTTGAATAGCCTATGAAGTCGTAGTATGCTGCAGCAACATCTGGCTGTTCCTCTGTCACGGTCATTAAGGCACAACACACATCATGAGAATTCAGGACACTTGAATGTATAATGTAAAGGGACGTGTCTCCTGAAGTTAATTCCGGCACCGCTTCTCCATACTTACCAATGATTGATACCTTCCTCACAAAAATATAAACATTAATACGTGCATATGGTAGTCATAGTCATTCGTCGTCTTCCTCTCATAGTCCGTTATGCTGCGTTGGTACTCTTACCTCTGTACCACATACACCACACTCTAATATCAAGACATTGAAGATTCTAGATCTCAGTTATTACGTGAAAGTCGCTGTCAAGTTCTAGGACCACGTTCATACGTTTACATCCGCTAACATTCTCATACGTATTGGCGAAGAGAAGCACTATGTTGACACTTAACTGATACTCAGTGAGTTGAGATGCAGGTGACCGCGAACATCTACTATAAATCCAGCCACCAACCGTCCGTGCAAGGCGACACTGTGCGAACACCGATGCACGTACGGACCCAGCGCACGACCCCGCCGTCACCTAACGGGATGCCGGGGAAGAGGTTGCCAACAGACAAGGCGTCGGCTTCTTGAAATATCGGTAGCGGACCGGGTCACAAAGCGCTCCATCTCTATAATACAGAGGCACACAGTCAGTTATTCATACTGTCTGATGCGATCGTATTAAGCCGTAACTATTTGCCAAAATATCTGGTGTCTCCTTCAATCGGCCACCGTCATTTAAGCGTTATTGCACCAACCAGTCGAATGAACTTGGCTCGAGAACACATCTACTCCACCAAACTGCCCGAAATAAGTTGGAAGCAAATGCAGATACACTGTGCAATGGAGCAAATTCTCTCACATGGGAAAACTGCTCACTTGCAAGTAAGATGCGAATCAGACCAGGAACACTGTCACTGGTATTGTCAAATAAACTGCGTTCTCTTTTCAGTATTGCTGCTACTCGTCTCAGAAAGAAAACTGCCAGGGAGGAAATTCTTAAGATGACGAAACTCCAAAACTCAGTTTTCAGTAGCGTTTTCGAAAAATCCACCAGGTATATGACTGAAGTCATATAACAACCCTTGGGTGGATCTTTGAGTCACAGACTTTTATAGAGATGCCAGTCTAATTCAAGATCCCACGAACTTGGTTGCGTTTTTAACCTTTCTCGTCGAGGTTGGTCGGGAACCATCTGCATGCACACGAGGCTCAGGATACGTAGTTAACCCTAGCAGTACTAACGACTTTTGCATAACGTGTATTACTGAGGAGGCCTCACCATCACAAAAAAAAACTGAAAACATCAAATTCCGTTAATTGGTGTGAAATTTTATCAACTACACATTCGTCACAAATGTATTTATGTGTCAGAGGGGTTTAGAACCAAAAATATATTTCATAACACTCTTAGCAATACCAACGCATTTTCCACAAGCAAGGAGCAATACTTCCTGATCACCACAAGAAATTTAAAAAATACAGATTTCGTTTATTATCATTGACTTTTATTCATAATATACTTTTAACAAATATATTGATGTGTAATACTGGTTCTGACTTTGAAAATACAAATATGAGATTTGTAGTGAAAAGTCACATATACTGTGAAGGCTTGAATTTTTAGGACATGTTTTTCTAAAACAACTTAAAACAAGTACGGAATCTGATAGAATGTATCATTAAAAACAATAATTGATTCAAATTTTAAAATATAATGTGTATGACCAGGTAACAATATTTTCACCTCCCGCCTCTCCCCTCTTTGGTATTCCGAGGGTCAAATCTTGAAGAAGTGGGGTTTTGTCAGAGTGCAGCTGTGACTGGGTTGCGGAGGAACAGGAAATAAAAACATGTTGTGGACAACTGTCCACTGCTTGCTTTCAAAGTTGGTATGAAAGACTTGCATTGGGTGCTGCGATTTAGTTGACAGATTTAAATGTTAACTTGTAAGCGCATTGTATATGTACATTCATATGTTCTGTAACGACATACGAGAATAATGATGATGAAATTTCCGTGACCATTGCCTGAAACCTATTAGCACAAAAACACTTTGTCTGAATACCAGAGTAAGTTGTCATGCCTAATTTGGGTGGTGGTAAGTTCCTATGGGACCAAACTGCTGAGGTCATCGGCCACTACGCTTACGCACCACTTAATCTAACTTACGCCAAAGACAACACACACACCCATGCCCAAGGGAGGGCTCGTACCTCCGATGTGTGGAGACGAGCGAACTGTGGCAAGGCGTCTGAGACAACGCGGCTACCACGCGCAGCACCTAATTTAGGACTTATTCCAGATACTCTGACTAAACCTTTCAAGAATGTAAGTATCAAAATCACAATTACCAGCAAAAATCTCCTACAAAAAGATCTTTCTAAGTCCACCTTCTGAGACCTGTTATGTTTTGCACTGAGCGAATTTTTTAAGAGCCGCGGTATTTTTGGTGCATTCATCCCCACACTTAATTATGACTTAATTATGACCACGGTGGCTAACACTAGAAACTGTGACTGCTTGAAATAATTATTTGTGTTGTTTTCATACTAGTAGCATTCATACAGTTTGATTTTGCTAAATGAGAGCATACTGTAGCAAACGGTCCATGAGAACAATAAATGTCAGATGGACATTGGTTCCAAGGGAGGCGCACACACACTCGAAATCTTCAAACATTCCTCGCCCCACTCTGGTAGTGTAACATATACTATTTAGCAAGAGACAAACAGAAAATTACAGAAGTTTTGAGTACAGATTCAAATACGAAATTACAGCAATGGAAACTGAAAATAGGAAATAAATATGATTTGGCTGCTGGTGTACTAAGTCCTCAAATATTTGCTGGATGTATTCCAATCTCTGTCTTCCTTCAGATTTTACCCCCTGCAGCTACCTCTAGTATCAAGGAAATTATTCCTTGAGGTCTTCACAGATGTCCTATTATGCTGTCTCTTCTTCTTATAGTGTTTTCCACATAGTCCTTCCCTCTCCGATTCTGCGCAGAACCTCCTCATTCCTTACTTTATAAGTCCACCTAATTTTCAACATTCGTCTGCAGCACAACATCTCAAATGCTTCTGCTTTCTTCAGTTAAGGTTTTCCCACAGTCGATGTTTACCATACAATCCTGCGCTCCAAACGTACGGTCTCAGAAATTTCTTCCTCAAACGAAGGCCTACGTTTGGTACTAGTACGCTTCTCTTGGGTAGGAACGCCTTTTTTGCCAGTGCTAGTCTGCTTTTGATGTCTTCCTTGCTCCATCAGTCACTGGTTATTTTGCTGCCGATAAGAAGAATTCCTCACCTTCTTTTACTTGGTGATTTTCTCGCTGTTCATATTCCTGCTACTTCTCATTACTTCCGTCTTTCCTCGATTTATAGTCAATCCATATTCTCTATTCATCAGACTGTTCATTCCATTCAGCACATCAGATGACTCTTCTTCACTTTCACTGAGGATAGCAATGTCATCAGTGAATCATGTAACTGGTATCATTTCCCCCTGAATTTTAAATCCTCTCCTGAACCTTTCTTTTATGTCCATCATTGCTTTTTCGATGTATAGATTTAACAAGAGGGGCGAAAGTCTACATCCCTGTCCTATACCTTTTTTAATTCGAACACTTCGTTCTTGGTCGTCTACTCTTATCATTACCTCTTTGCTTTTGTACATGTTGTATATAACCCGTCTTTCCCTGTAGCTTACCCATGTTTTCCCCATAATTTAGAAAATATTGCACCACTCTGCATTGTCCAACGTTTTCTCCAAGTCGACAGATCCTATGAACGTGTCTTAATCTTTCTTTAATCTTGCTTCCATTTTTAATCGCAAAGTCAGAATTGCCTCTCTCCTGCCTTTACCTTTCCTAAAGCCTAACTCATCGTCGTCAAGCGCATCCTAAACTTTCCTTTCCATTCTTCCGTATATTATTCTTGTAAGCAGCTTCGATGCATGAGCTGTTAAGCTGATTGTGCAGTAATTCTTGCACTTGTCAGCTCTTGCCATTTTCGGAAAAGTCAGATGATATGTCGGCATACTACTTTCTACTCTCCAACGGGTGTAGTCGTTTTTTTGCCAATTTCCCCAATGATTTTAGAAATTCTGATGGAATGTTATCTATCTCTTCTGCCTTATTTGATCTTAAGTCCTCCAAAGCTCTGTTAAATTCTGATTCTAATAGTGGATCCCCTATCTGTTCTAAATCGACTCCTGTTTCTTCTTCTACCACATCAGATAAATGTTCCCCCTCATAGAGGCTTTCAATGTATTTTTTCCACGTATCCGCTCTCTCCTCTGCATTTAACAGTGGAATTCCCGTTGCACTCTCAATGTTATCACCTTTGCCTTTAATTTCACCGAAGGTTGTTTTGACTTTCCTGTATGCTGAGTCTGTCCTTCCGACAATCATATCTTTTTCGATGTCTTCACATCTTTCCTGCAGCCATTTCGTCTTAGCTTCCCTGCTCTTCTTATTTATTTCATTCCTCAGCGACTTGTATTTCTCTATTTCTGAGTTTCCTCAAACATTTTTGTACTCCCTCCTTTCATTGATCAATTGAAGTATTTCTTCTGTTATCCATGGTTTCTTCGCAGTTACCATCTTTGTACCTATGTTTTCCTTCCCAACTTCTCTGATGGCCCTTTTTAGAGGTGTCCATTCCTCTTCAACTGTACTTCTTACTGGGCTATTCCTTATTGCTGTATCAATAGCCTTAGACAACTTCAAGCGCATCTCGTCATTTCTTAGTACCTCCGTATCCCACTTCTTCGATTATTGGTTCTTCCTGACTAATGTCTTAAACTTCAGCCTAGTCTTCATCATTACTATATTGTGATGTGAGTCTATATCTGCTCCTGGGTACGCCTTACAATGCAGTATCTGATTTCGGAATCGCTGTCTGACTGAAATCTTCCCGTATCACCCGGTCTTTTCCAAGTATACTTCCTCCTCTTGTGACTCTTAAACAGAGCATTTTCTATTACTAGGTGAAACTTGTTGCAGAACTCAATTAGTTTTTCCCCTCTCTCATTCCTTGTCACAAGCCCATATTGTCCTGTAAACTTTTCTTCTGTCCGTTCCCCTACAACTGCACTCCAGTCTCCCATGACTATTAGATTTTAATCCCCCTTTACATACTGTATCACCCTTTCAATATCCTCATACACTTTCTCTATCTCTTCATCTTCAGGTGGTGACGTCGACATGTGTACCTGAACTATCGTCGTCGGTGTTGGTTTGCTGTCGATTCTGATAAGAACAACCCTATCACTCATCTATTCACAGTAATACAATTTCTGTCCTCCCTTCTATTAATAAAGAATCCCACTCCCGTTATACCGCTTTCTCCTGCTGTTGATATTACCCTATACTCCTCTGACTAGAAATCCTTGTCTTCTTTCCCCTTCAATTCACTGACCCCTACTACATCTAGATAGAGCCTTTGCACTTCCTTTTTCAGATTTTTCTAGCCTCCCTACCACGTTTAAGCTTCTGACATTCCACGCTACGACTCGTAGAACGTTACCCTTCCCTCTTTTTCTCATGGTAACCGCCCCCTTGGCAGTAACCTCCCGGAGATCTGAATGGGGGACTATTACGGAATCTTTTGCCAATGGAGAGATCATCATGGCACTTCTTCAACTAAAGGCCACATCTCCTATGGATATACGTTACGTTTACTTAATGCAATCGTTTCCATTGCCTTCTGCATCCGCATGCCGTTGATCATTGCTGATTCTTCCGCCTTTAAGGGGCAGTTTCCCACCCCTAGGACAAGAGAGTGCGCTGAACCTCTGTTAAATCCTCCGCCCTCTTTGACATGGCCGTTCGCAGAAAGGGGGATGACTCCTTATACCTGAAGTCTTCGGCCGCCAATGCTGATTATATATCAAAATTGAAGGAGCGTCGGTATTTGATCCCGGTACCGAAGACGTTTTGACTATGAATCAAAGACGCTACCCTCTTTTTTTATTTTTTTATATCTCATTTTTATTCTACATTGTTCGTTGATTTGTTCGTTGCCGACGTGGAATGACAGCCGTTTAGTTTGTTGATCCGTCCACATTTTTTTTTTTTTTGGCTTACCTTCTGACCGAACACGCTGAGCCACCGTGCCGGCACGCCTAGACTTTTTTTAATTTATTTATGACGAATGACTTGGTACTATCATGACACTTCAGTAGACTATGTAATATAAGCTGCAAATGGGAGCAAAAATTTATTATGATGACAAAATAATAATAATAAATGAAAAAAAGAAAATAAAAAGGAAAAAAAAAAACTGAACATACCCGCGGAACCTCCACCAAACTCACACGATATGTGTCAACAATACTTCTTATATGGTGTTTTTGTAATTTTTTAATTGTTTTGTTATTGTGTGTTTTTTATTTGTTTTTATAGTTTGTAATAGAATCTACAAGTAGAAGGGAAACAGATTAGATTCGAAATAGCAAACTAAGGAAACCCCAATTTGACTGCAAGGATTTTCGACGCTCATGTGGCTCTATAATTCTATAATTCATCTATACACATTTTACAGTAGAAATGCTGAGTCAATACAAAAAGCAAAACGAACAGGGAAACCGGGAGAGGACAAGCCGAAGCAAATCAGTTGGGCAGAAACATAAGAAAGAAAAAACACTTACCAGAAAAATAAAATTGACCAACACCTTGCAGACGGAAAACAAGATTCAAAATGTTGGCGAAGAGGTCTCGATATTGAGGCATTCTCAAGCGTGTGCAAGAGACAGTGATCATGTACTGCATGAAGTTCATGTTAGCTTCCGCCTCGCCTTCTACAACATAATGAACGAAGTGTCCCAGCAACCACATAAATGTATGCGTTTTAGACCGTGGAAAGAAAGAATAATCTGGGTGCAATAAGATGTCTGTAGTGTATGCAGTCTCAGAAGATCGAGTAAGGAAGGCCAGTTGTGTCCTGATCCAAGACCAGTTCGCCATACGGTCCCCACAAGTAAAGCGATGACGTATCGTATCTGGAGACCGACAACGACTACATAAATCTGTGTCACTAAGCCCAATACGGAAAAGTCGCTCGTTCGTTGGAATCAAGTTATTCACTACCTTATACCACGAGGACGCTACGCGCATCGGCAAAATCGGAAGACTGATATTGAACCAAGTTGTCGTCCAGGTTGTATGCGGCGGTTCTCTTTCAACGGGGTTCGGGCAAGGAACTGCTTCCCATCGAGTCTTTAGGAATTTCATGGTGAGGACAGGTCTCCATAAGATGTCAGCCCCTATATAGCTTACCGCAAGGTAGATGTCACGGATGTGTTTTAACTTATAATTTATGCGACCGACATCAATAGGGGGTTCACGACTAGCAGGACGGACACACAAAAATAAATGAGGCGTAAATATGTGAGTTTCTTGAGTCATCGTCAAAACAGTATGCCGCACATATAGTATCTGCGTCTTCCTCCGTATATCTGTGAGGCCCAACCCCCAAAGGAACGAGGCTTCATTATCATCTCATACCGTAAGCGAAATATGCGTCTCTTCCATAAGAAACGCCCAGACAATTGTTGTAATTTCTTCGCCATCATCGAGGGAAGCGGATAAACTTGGGCCACATAATAAGCTTGGCATAAAACGTATGTATCCAGCACTCGGGCTTTTTGGAGCATAGTAAGAGAACGCCTTTCATGCTCTAGTATCGCTCCCTGAATTTTCTCCGTAACGGACTTGAGCGTCGCCATTTTTAGTGGACAACGATCAATGATGATACCGAGAGACGTATTCCGATGCACCGCAGTAGTCCATGGAACGACCGCGTCACCAAAACCTTGAAGAAGCTTGCATTTACCTTCATTAAGTTTTGGACCTGAATTCTGTCAAAAATCATCGATTACAGTCTTCAGTCGAGGTATTTCAGCAGGATTGCGAAGTAGAACCATCATGTCATCCGCGTACGCCCGAGCAGCTCTAGTCCCGCCGGAAAGCGTCCAACCTGTCAGCTGGGATGCCAGCATCCGAAGCAGGGGCCCCAGAGACAACACAAACAAAGTTACTGACAGCGCGCTTCCATGAGGCACTCCCCTACGGGGGCGTCAGTTGGCCATTAACAACCACCGAAGCCGAAAAATCCGTAAACAGATTTGAGGGCACTCGCCGTGTGTCAGCAGAGAAACCGCCTCCAGAATCCGAAGTAGAAAATCGTGATTAACACGATCAAATGCCTTATCGAAATCCAGAAAAGCAAAGGGCACAAGGACCGAAAGTTACAGCAGCAACAGAAACCACGTCACGACACTCGACTATAGGGGTAAGAATGGTACGACCAGGTGCATAGCTTTGCAGTTTTGCAACAATGGTTTCCATCAGAGCCGACATCCTACTATTAACTGCCCTCGCCATAGTCTTAACAAATTACTTTTGAATACATCATGGGAGTGACAGTGATCAATATGTTACAAATATTTACTATTAAAAACAGTCTTGACCACAATTTATTTAGTACGATGTTCGGTTTCGACCACTACTGTGTTCATTTTCAGACCAATGAGTAAGAACCTCCTTCTGCTATAGACTCACTACTAATGATTCTCTAGCAGATGGAGGTTCTTACTCATTCGCCTGAAGATGACCACAGTAGTGGTCGCAACCGGACATCGTAATAAATAAATTGTGATCAAGACTGTTTTTAATACTAAATTCTTATAATCAAAGTTTAACAAAGTAAGTGGGCGAAAGCTATCAGTGGCAGCCGGTCCAGTGCGTTTCGGGATTAAAACCATTTTTTCCCACTTTGAACGAGGTTGGCACTACTCTACCCTGTAACACTTCATTCAAAAGGAGGTAAAGGTAGCACCCAACAACGGCCAAAGGCACACGTAAAATTCCTTGGGAAGTCCATCTAGACCCTGGGACTTTTGAGAATGCGATCCAACAATAAGTTTGTAACCTTCCTCGCGCTGAAAGGCAGCTAGGAGAGTTGCATTATGTGCAAGTGTAACGGTCGTATCCAAGATGCTGAAAAGTGGGTCGTAAAAGGTTTCATTGGACTCATCGACGTCATAGATTTCTACAAAGTACTGGTGTAAGATATGCACTATATCAGCTTCCGCTATTACGGTATGGCCATCATTTGTCGTGAGAGAATGAATGCAGGCGTGTCGGCGATAGGTCTGATGCCGAAGCAAATGATATAAAGAAGTCAGTTCTTCCCTCACCAATGAACGCGGCTTCGATCGGATTTTCAAACCTTCCATTTGTATTCTCTTCAAGGTCAACAATTTTGCTTTTACACGTCTAAGATCCACAATTCGCAGAGGGGCGTGGTCCTTAATTCTGATTCCACAAGAGAAACGTTTAAGGAAAGGAACGTGAAGGCTTGCGTCACTGATCACAGCCGGACTGGGATGTACGGAATCTCCGAGTAGAATTAGGTAGACAGCTGAGAGTCAAGGTCCATCGCGGAATCCACAGTGGAAACAAACATCGCAGAACCAGAAGCCCCGTCATCGAACCCTTTTTTCTTAGATTTCTTACGTGCCACCGATCGGCCAGGTTGTACACGCTGTTTCTCTCGGCTGCGTGGGATGGCGGCCTCTGCATACGGCGGTGTGGGAGGGGTCATAGTAGGAACAGATTCCTGCTCGTCAGAAACAGGGTCACGTAATGCAGTTCCAGTCACAAAGTCGGAAGCATTCTGTGGAACTGCCAATGCAACAGGTGATACTTGGTCGCTAGTTTTATTCTCCTCGGGAGTTGTTGTACACTCCTGGAAATGGAAAAAAGAACACATTGACACCGGTGTGTCAGACCCACCATACTTGCTCCGGACACTGCGAGAGGGCTGTACAAGCAATGATCACACGCACGGCACAGCGGACACACCAGGAACCGCGGTGTTGGCCGTCGAATGGCGCTAGCTGCGCAGCATTTGTGCACCGCCGCCGTCAGTGTCAGCCAGTTTGCCGTGGCATACGGAGCTCCATCGCAGTCTTTAACACTGGTAGCATGCCGCGACAGCGTGGACGTGAACCGTATGTGCAGTTGACGGACTTTGAGCGAGGGCGTATAGTGGGCATGCGGGAGGCCGGGTGGACGTACCGCCGAATTGCTCAACACGTGGGGCGTGAGGTCTCCACAGTACATCGATGTTGTCGCCAGTGGTCGGCGGAAGGTGCACGTGCCCGTCGACCTGGGACCGGACCGCAGCGACGCACGGATGCACGCCAAGACCGTAGGATCCTACGCAGTGCCGTAGGGGACCGCACCGCCACTTCCCAGCAAATTAGGGACACTGTTGCTCCTGGGGTATCGGCGAGGACCATTCGCAACCGTCTCCATGAAGCTGGGCTACGGTCCCGCACACCGTTAGGCCGTCTTCCGCTCACGCCCCAACATCGTGCAGCCCGCCTCCAGTGGTGTCGCGACAGGCGTGAATGGAGGGACGAATGGAGACGTGTCGTCTTCAGCGATTAGAGTCGTTTCTGCCTTGGTGCCAAAGATGGTCGTATGCGTGTTTGGCGCCGTGCAGGTGAGCGCCACAATCAGGACTGCATACGACCGAGGCACACAGGGCCAACACCCGGCATCATGGTGTGGGGAGCGATCTCCTACACTGGCCGTACACCACTGGTGATCGTCGAGGGGACACTGAATAGTGCACGGTACATCCAAACCGTCATCGAACCCATCGTTCTACCTTTCTAGACCGGCAAGGGAACTTGCTGTTCCAACAGGACAATGCACGTCCGCATGTATCCCGTGCCACCCAACGTGCTCTAGAAGGTGTAAGTCAACTACCCTGGCCAGCAAGATCTCCGGATCTGTCCCCCATTGAGCATGTTTGGGACTGGATGAAGCGTCGTCTCACGCGGTCTGCACGTCCAGCACGAACGCTGGTCCAACTGAGGCGCCAGGTGGAAATGGCATGGCAAGCCGTTCCACAGGACTACATCCAGCATCTCTACGATCGTCTCCTTGGGAGAATAGCAGCCTGCATTGCTGCGAAAAGTGGATATACACTGTACTAGTGCCGACATTGTGCATGCTCTGTTGCCTGTGTCTATGTGCCTGTGGTTCTGTCAGTGTGATCATGTGATGTATCTGACCCCAGGAATGTGTCAATAAAGTTTCCCCTTCCTGGGACAATGAATTCACGGTGTTCTTATTTCAATTTCCAGGAGTGTAGTTGGCAAATGCAGGAACCGTCGGCGGCTGAAGATGAAAGAGCAAGGGGACATCCCATCGTCTGAAACTGTAACGGAGGATACAAAGACAAAGGGGATGGCGGGGAGGGGGGGGGGGGGAGGGGAGGGACTGCGCTCCCTCTGCACACACAGACCTCTTACAAGGGGCCACTACACGAGCAGGAGGGATGCTCGAGATAGCTTCTGAGCCACTCACCGTACCACGGACGGGAGGTACCGTAGCATCGAGAGGAGTAGGGGATGCAGTCGATGCGGAAGAGGTTGGCGCAGGAGGCACAGCGAAATCCTCACCATGACCATCCTGAGTGCGACATCGCTTGTTGGTCGCCGTTATAGCTTCTATCCTGGGGTCAAGAGGATTCTGAACAGGTCACGAAGGTAAGGGCCGAAATTTATTGACACGATTATCAGAACTGACCGTCCATTATAATCCGAAGGAGAAGTAGGCTCAAACGCGGAAGGAACAAGATCAGCAACCGTCAATTTGCGACGCTGCACTGACGGCTTTAATACAAAAACCTCCCGCGGGCAATTAGACCGAACGTGTCCACATTCATTACATAGGAAGCAGGTTCCCTCTTTACCAGTATACATGACACGGACGCGGTAACCACACTTGTAAATGTGATGGAATATTGCGTTTGACATGCATTTCCAAGGAACGAATTCCAATATAACACTGTAATCTGTGTTGCGAAGAACAGCGTTCACGACAGACGTTTTTCACGTTACCATAGGGAGTCAATACGTCCTTCAGAAAGTTGTCATGAACTTCCGGTGGGAGGTTTAACTCCCGAACATTGGTATATTCGATTTCAGCATCTGCGAAGTACACCATACTAACGGAATTATCGCGATGCTTGAACGGGACTTGAGAGCCATGTCGCGACAGTAATCTTTGAACGTGAAGAGGATCCATAAATTTCACGTAAAACACTTACTCGTCTGCATCAAAGCAAGCGGTGTGGACCTGATCAGGGTTCACATGAATCGAATCGACAAGCCAGTAGTGGATTTCTAAAGACCCAGGCTGCACGTGTCGCATTGTTTTATCGAAAGTAAAGCTCACAGTACCTTTACGTGGAACACACATAGAAATCACTGTAGCGACAGCGGAACGGCCGACGTCCCTGCAAGTAGACGAACACAAACAGACAGTAAAGGCGGAGCGGAGGCGCTGCGACTCACTCTGCAGACAGAACAACACTAACGAGGGAAACATCACACAAGCGACGCTGCGGCAAGTGAAGTAACTAGAACCCTCCCGCTCGGCGCTCGAAGCGGAACTGGCCATGGCTGCAGGTAACTTTGGAATATTGTCATAAAATGTAGTCTCTGATTCTACGGGTCTCGTAGACCCAGGCGCATCGTGTATTATCCAGTTAGAGCCCTACTGCTGACGGTGTTTACTACTGGTATGCTTTGTGGCCGTTTCCCAGTCGTGTAAACTTACCATTGCCGCAGCGGCACAGCTCGAGCAGTCCAGCATCAGACCAGCTCCATTCACGTTGTGTTGAGCGCTGCAATAACGCGTTACATAGAGGCATACTTCGACGGAGGCAGGACAGCGGCTTTAATTTCAGCAGGTCATACAGAGCAAGATGTTGCCGATCGCTTACATATCAGTCAAAGTGGTGTGTCTACGGTGAGGAGAAAGTACAGAGGAACAGGAAACGTGAACGTTTGACCCTGCTGTGGTCGTCCTCGTATGACAAGACCAGTCGTTTTATCTAAGTAAGGGCTCGCAGGTGCCCAACATCGACCATCAGAAATATTGGCACTTATTTTTCATGGGCAACAGGCAATTACAGCTGAGATCAAACAGTGAGCAGAAGATTGAATCAGGGTGGTCTTCATTCTAGAAGGCCAATAAGAAGTTTTGCACTGGACCAACGGAACTGACGCAGTCGAAGATTTGGGCTCTTTCACATCAACATTCGATCATTTCAGAATGGAGTAATGTTATATTTGCTGAAGAGACCAGGATTGATTTGCGACCGGACATGGTATGGAGAAGCGCTAGAAGGCCATCAGTTTGCACAGCGTCCGAATCCACCTGACAGTCTTCATGACCCCACTGAAGCTGCCATTGATGAGTGGGACCTCATACCCCAAGATAAACTTGATCATCTCATCCTAATTAGAGGTTATGTAAATGCCTCGCATTGGGAAAGAGCTCATGCGTGTATGGGGAGGACGTACTCACTACTAAAGACTGATAATTATCATGAGATAAAGACTTTTACTGTTTTTGTTTTCTAGATGTACGCTTTGGGGAGACCCTGCTTTATTTTGTAATGATTCTTTGTAACTAAACAAAATCGTGCTTGTTTTCAGAAGGAGTTATGTTTATTTTGTTAATACGGTGCCGTACAAACATCCATGAGTTTACTATAAAGAGTCATTGTAATAAATTCTGTCATATTACAAACTTTTGTTGACTGGTGTATTAACAAATTTAATAATAAATAAACCAGTTCATTGCCACATCAAAAAGATCTAAATCTCTCAGCAGCTACCAAAAAAATTTAATTTTCTGGTGACATTTCCTTTTGAAAGAAAGGCAACTGGTTGCAGAATTTACATAACCTCTAAAATAAAATGTAACAAAAAGTTTTAAGACAAGAAACTTAAGAAAAAAAAGTAACTGAAATCTTGATATTCAATCCTAGCCTTAACACCGAAGCTTAATAAGGTCAGCAATGTGGCGTTCAACAACACATTTCAAATTTGAGCTTTAGATACCTACAGAAATTATTAACAGGCAATTAACATCCGACATACGCTCACAAACAAAAGAGATCGCATGTAATTGTGAAAAATGTGGTGTCACCGCCAGACACCACACTTGCTAGGTGGTAGCTTTAAATCAGCCGCGGTCCATTAGTACATGTCGGACTCGCGTATCGCCACTGGCAGTGATCGCAGACCGAGCGCCACCACACGGCAGGTCTCGAGAGACTTACTAGCACTCGCCCCAGTTGTACGGACGACATTGCTAGCGACTACACGTACGAAGCCTTTCTTTCAATTGCCGAGAGACAGTTAGAATAGCCTTCAGCTAAGTCCATGGCTACGACCTAGCAAGGCGCACTAACCATATCTGGAGAGAGTCTCACTTGTATTATCAAGAGAAATGTACCACAATGAATTAAAGTTAAGTATACGAGAAGCTCCGTTCCTTTCTTTATAGCTTTCATCACGTATCCTGTTTCAGACTTAACGCCAGTCGGCGTGTGTGTACGCGTGCCTTTCGGTTACCCGTCACTGTGGACTGGCTGCCTTGTCAGTCCACTACATTGGCGACGAGTATAAACGTGTTCTTTCTACTTTGCACTAATTTGCTTGTGTCATGGCTTCGCCACATTCTCCAGATGTACTGTCCGAATTTTATCGCTTGCAGAATCAGCAGACGCAGGCGTTATTGGATGATCTTGGACAGCTCGTCAAGGGTCAACGTGCGCTGCAAACCGATGCGGCCGCCGCCGCTTCATCGCTACCGCAGCCACAACACGCAGTTGCACCACCGTTTCGTCCGTATAAAGCGGACGAGGAGTCTTAGACGGAATGGTCACGACAATTTGGATTTCATCTCGCCGCCTACAGAATTCAAGGTAATGAGCGGCAGCCGTTTTTGCTTTCGTGTATAGGTGTGTCCACCTACCGTGTGATAGTGAAATTGTTTCCCTGGCGCGACGTAGCAACTCTGTCATACGAAGAAATTTTGTCTGCTTTAGATGCCTATTTCAAAGAAACAGTAAATGTCGTTGCAAAAAGTTATACGTTCTTTCGTAAAAACGTACGGCCGGTCAGACTAATCGGGAGTGGGTTGCAACATTGCAAGGCCTTACAAGGGATTGTGCGTTTGAGTGTGAATGTGGACTCCCTTATTCAGATGCAATGGTCCGTGATGCAATTGCACAGAACGTTTCTGATGTTCGTATAAGGGAACTGATTTTGAAACTAGTCAATCCCTCCCTTCAACAAGTGATAGACATATTGGATAGGCAAGACACACTTGACTTTGCTCAGGAAGCATTTGAAACTTCGCTGGCCATGTGTCACATTAACCGGCCCGCCGGGCCCGCTGCACGGAACGCTAAACAGCCCTCGCGCTCGCCCGCGCAGCCGCCGCCTAGCTCTCCACATGTGCCGCGTAGGCAAGCAAATGCAGTGAAATCATGCCCGCGGTGTGCAACTAGACATTCGCGTGACAATTGCCCGTCACGCCAAGCTATTTGCTTCTACTGTCATAAGAAAGGACATGTTCAAAGTGTTTGCCAGAAAAAGCTCAGATCAGACAATCGCAACCATTCCAGGCCCTTTGCTTCGCGCCGGAATCGCACCAAGGACACTCACGCTGGGGAACCTTCGCCCATGGACATTCATGTAGTTACTGCCACTCCGCCCAGTGTTCCTCTCGCTAACAGTGACTGTGTTCGTCCCACAAAAAGTGTGCGTCGACGTCGACGGAAGTCCCGTCACGTCGCGCGTGATTCTGTTCCAGTATCTGTTCAAGTTGCACAAAACAGTCGCTCTTGTCGTCAGCAGGACAATAAACTTTTTGTAGACTTGGACCTTGAAGGCAAAGTAATACCATTCCAGCTCGATACCGGAGCTGCGGTTTCATTGATCAATCACGCCACGTACAAACAACTGGGCAAACCGCCATTGCGTGCCGCAAATGTTCAGCGCACGAGTTATTCAGGACAGAATATCCCTGTGTTAGGACAGTGCAGCCTTCTTGCAACATACAAGGGACAAACAAAACTTGTGTCTTTTTACGTTCTTCGTTCTTCTTCGGCAGTGAACTTGTTTGGTTTAGATTTATTTCAATTGTTTAACTTGTCTATCGTCAATCAGGTCCTATCAGTGAATCAGACTGTGCCTTCCGCCAGTGTTTCTAGTCTATGTGAAGAATTTGCAGACATTTTTGCACCGGGCCTTGGTTGTGCTAAGAACTATGAAGCACTTTTGGAACTGAAAGTCAACGCGCAACCGAAATTTTTCCGAGCGCGCAATGTTCCCCACGCATTGCGTGATGAGGTCGCAAGAGCATTCGCTTCTTCCGAGCTTGCTTGCATGTTCATTGATTCGGAAACCGATGACGTGGTCGAATCGTATCCGATTGATTTTCGTCGTGTAGCTGCAGCCACAGCTGATGACCCTGTCGTTGCTCCCGTTTTGCGTTTTGTTGCTACGCAATGGCCCTTGTCGAAGTCACGGATCGAGGATCCGTTGGTTCGCCGATTTTTTGCTCACAAGGAGAGACTTTTTGTACGACGTGGTGTTTTGTTGTTGCGTTCTGATAATGATCAGTCCAGAGTCGTGGTCCCACGTTCGTTACAGTCCTCTGTCTTACGCCTTCTTCAGCAAGGACATTGGGGTATAGTGCGCACGAAACAACTTGCTCGTCAGCACTGTACTTGGTTCGGAATCGATGCTGCGATTTCGAATATGTGCTCTTCTTGCATGGCGTGTGCCGAACAATAATCCGCACCGCCGCGGAAATTCTTTCCATGGCCGAAAGACACTTCCCCTTGGCAACGCTTGCACATAGATTTTGCTGGTCCATTCTGAAATGCTCGATGGTTGGTTGTGGTCGATTCTTTCAGTAATTTTCCTTTTGTTGTCCGGATGTCTTCCACGACGTCTTCTGCCACCATCCAAGCGTTATCTGCTATTTTTTGCATTGAAGGTCTTCCGTAGACTATTGTTTCCGACAATGGCCCACAATTCATGTCCGCAGAATTTTAGTCATTCTGCAAGGCCAATGGTATTCAACATCTGACATCCGCGCCGTTTTCGCCTCAGTCAAACGGTACCGCTGAACGGTTGGTCCGGACCTTCAAGTCACAGATGCTGAAGTTGAAAGAGTTGCATTCTCGGGAGGACGCGTTATTGCTCTTTTTGTCCTCGTATCGCTCTCAGCCCCGCGATGGTCGCTCGCCAGCTGAGTTGCTCCACGGTCGTCCTCGTCGAACCTTGATGTCTTTGATGCATCCGCCGCATCAGGTTCCTGTGCCGCGGCAGACTCCTGTTTTTGCTCCTGGCGACGTTGTATTTTATCGCAACTATCGAGGTTCCCAGCGTTGGCTCGCAGGGCGCATTCTTCGCTGCCTCGGCAGCGCGATGTATTTGGTTTTGGGGGCCTCTGGTGAGGTGCGTCGGCATCTCACTCAGCTGCGCCTCTGTCGTCGCCTGGGTTCTGCCGCTCCCCGTCTGCTTTCAGCGACGGTGCCGTCCGGTCAGTGCCCTGGGAACCCATCTACTGGCTCGCCTTATCCCCAGGTGTTACCGACGATGCCTTCCATTTTGCCCCATGGCGACGCGCCGCTGCCGCCGCCGCCGCCGCCGCCGCCTGTTCTCCCGCCGGCGCCGCCCGCAGTGGACGCTTCGCTGCAGCCGCCCAGCGCCTCCCTGGGTCGCGCGCCGCCGATCGCTTCCCGTGACCAGCTGTACTCCGCCATGGAACTCTTGCCCGCTCCGGACCAGATGTCGTCTTCGCCCGTCGGGTGCCCCGACCACATGGAGGTCGACCCTTCGGCCCCTCCTGTCTCATTACGGGCGCATACACCGCATGTTGACGTGCACCCTGGACTAGGTTTTCAGGCGTTTCCTAGCTCCGCTCGGATCGAATGGCAGGGTGCGGGTGGCACAGCCTCGCCTGTTGTTAGGCTCCCCACCTCATCGCATACGTCAACATGGGGTCCTCCCCACGGCGGGCGGAAGCCTTATCACACGACCGTCCGCCGATTTGCGGGGGAGGAATGTGGTGTGACCGCCAGACACCACACTTGCTAGGTGGTAGCTTTAAATCGGCCGCGGTCCATTATTACATGTCGGACTCGCGTGTCGCCACTGGCAGTGATCGCAGACCGAGCGCCACCACACGGCAGGTCTCGAGAGACTTACTAGCACTCGCCCCAGTTGTACGGACGACATTGCTAGCGACTACACGTACGAAGCCTTTCTCTCAATTGCCGAGAGACAGTTAGAATAGCCTTCAGCTAAGTCCATGGCTACGACCTAGCAAGGCGGATTAACCATATCTGGAGAGAGTCTCACTTGTATTATCAAGAGAAATGTACCACAATGAATTAAAGTTAAGTATACGAGAAGCTCCGTTCTTTCCTTTATAGCTTTCATCACGTATCCTGTTTCAGACTTAACGCCAGTCGGCGTGGGTGTACGCGTGCCTTTCGGTTACCCGTCACTGTGGACTGGCTGCCTTGTCAGTCCACTACAAAAAACAAGCGAGCCAAGTAAATAGGTTGGTGACAAGTTTACATGAAATGGCATCAGTTGGTCATGCAGACAAGATGCCCGTGTAGGGCCAAAACAACAGCACTCTACCTGGTTGGCCAGCTGAGTTTTTAAGCTCTGGATTAGTACCGCTACAGAGAGTGCAACCAATTTAGGATTAAACACTTCTTTACTCAGGAGTCTTTTAATGGAACTGACAACACAATCCACTTATGCACTGAAGCTGTATCCTACAACAAGCACACCGCCGAGCAAACCATTATGACCACCTGCTTAACAACTTGTTTGTCCGCCGTTGCTACGAAATACGTCACTGATTCTGCGTATCAGGGATTCTTTGGTTGATTTGTGAAGGTATGTGGCATTGGATATATACGCACAGGTCATGTAACTTGCTTAAAAAAGGAGTCGTGATTTTCATATGCTGTGATGGCGCACGACAGCGACAGAGAAAGCTTCCATATGTTGTACATCAGGCGTATTGGGCTGCCGAGACATCAACGTAAGTTCACTATAATGCTACTCATACCACTTTAGATCTTTTGTGGCTTCGAGATACGGAGAGCTCTACTGCTGAAAGATGATATCGTCGTGGGGGAAGACATGAAGCATGAAGGGATGCAAATGGTTCGCAGCTGTCAGCGTGTGTTCGGTTACCACAGGTCCCAAGCAAGCTCAGGAGAATGTCTCCCCGAGCATGATGATGCTCCCACCAACCTGCGCCCGTGACGCGCTGCACGTTTCGAGCCTCCGTTCGCCTTCGTAACGGCGTTTGTGGAGATGGACAGTCCTAGTTTAGTAAACATAGGTTTCACCCCAAGAACCGACACGCTTCCATTGATCGACGGTCGAATCTCGATGGTCTCGTGTTCACTGCAATCATAACTAATGATGTCGTTTGTCACCATGTGAGCCGGCCGGAGTGGCCGAGCGGTTCTAGGCGCTGCAGTCTGGAACCGCGCAACCGCTACGGTCGCAGGTTCGAATCCTGCCCCGGGCATGGATGTGTGTGTTGTCCTAATGTTAGGTTTAAGTAGTTCTAAGTTCTAGGGGACTGATGACCTCAACAGTTAAGTCCCATAGTGCTCAGAGCCATTTGAACCATTTTGTCAACATGTGAACACATATGAGTGGTTTGTTGCGGATCTCCATCTTCAACAATGAACGGTGCGCCTCGAAACACTTATGCATGCACCAGCGTTTTGCTTTTTCGGCGGAGATGGCACAGATCTTTTCTACTTTAGAAAGCAAAAAAGCCTCCGAACACTACGATCTGTGAAGGGTCGTGGACGTCGAACCATTTAGTGCCTATTTATAGTTTCACTGTTCTTCTACCTCTTTCCGTAGATACTCACGACAGTATCACGTGAACAACTGACCAGCCTCGTCGTTTTCGATATACTCATTCACAGGCTCTGCCTAGTTGCCTGTTCCCAAAGTTGCTTATCTCACTGAATTGCCTCATTTGCACCCAATATCTTCGCTATGGTGATCCTCCGTCCGTTTCTGCTCCACTTATATACTTTTGTTGCCAAGCCATGTGCCCTCAGCACCAACAGGCGACATCCAACGTCTCGGTGGCCAGTGTGTTAGTAGGCTGTTTAGGTTTTGTGTGCAATCTGTGGCTGGTTTGCATTGTTGGAATATTTGCTATAGTAGTGTTGGGCAGTTGGATGTGAACAGCGCGTAGCGTTGCGCAGTTGGAGGTGAGCTGCCAGCAGTGGTGGATGTGGGGAGAGAGATGGCACAATTTTGAGAGCGGACGATCTGGACGTGTGTCAATCAGAAAGAGTAAATTTGTAATATTGGATATCATGAATTGATATATATATATATATATTTGCTAACTATGCCTATCAGTAGTTAGTGCGTTCAGTAGTTAGAATCTTTTATTTAGCTGGCAGTATTGGCGCTGGCGCTCGCTGTATTGCAGTAGTTCGAGTAACGAAGATTTTTGTAAGGTAAGTGATTCATGAAAAGTATAGGTTATTGTTAGTCAGGGCCATTATTTTCTAGGGATTATTTAAAGTCAGACTGCGTTGCGCTAAGCATATTTTGTGTCAGTTTTGTGATGATCAGAAGAGGTAAAGAGAGAAATGACTGAGTACGTTCAGTTCTGCTCAGCTGTTTGAAAATCAAATAACGTAAGAGGTTTTCCAGCACTGTCATTTATAAAATTTTCTAAGTGGATGTTTCTAGTGGTCATAATGCTTTGGCTGATCAGTGTAAATTAGTGGCTACCAAGTTGAAAAAAATTACCACATGAAAAGGTAATGGAGGAAATTGGGAAAAAGCGAGTTGTGCGCTGAAATCTCAAAAGTTCACAGCAACTTGTTTACAGATGACGGCAGCCTTTTCACACATCAACTATAATAGATGGGACTTAATTGAATGCTCACAGTAATTCCCAGGAATTCCCAAACACAGGTAGGTGTCCAAGCAACACACCGAAATAACGTCTGCATCTGGTAATCTCCACTGATCCTGCCGACGCAGGGCATCACACAACCAGTTCTGGGTAACATTCTAAATGCAGCGGTGGACTAAGGATCTTATCGAGCCAAGGATCTTATCGGCCACGACGTCAGGACGCTTACCACCCCCTCACTGAGAGAGCAATCGCCACCGCGGACGCACTTCGTCAGCGGTGTAGCTAACGATGGGGATCTATCGGTGCTGAATCGCACCACGATGTTCCTGCACGCTACAACTATGAATGCACCTTATCACTTGTACTTTTTGACTTGTATAGTGCAGAAGAACAAAAGAAACAAAATAAAATTTCGAAAGAAGACAGTTTCTCTGGCTACTGTTCGTTAAATAACGTGGTGCTTCAAGATGAAGTATGAAGTACGGGGATAACTTTTTATATGAAGTGGACAAGTCAGTTAATAGGCTCCTACTGTTAATAAGAAACAAAATGTGGAAAAATTTAATGAATGATAGATTCAACAGATAAAATATTTATATAGAATAATGTCAAAAAATTAAGCGTTTTCTGAAACTGTGCGTGTAATGCACGAAATTACAGTGAAGTGAAAGAGGACTGTGAGTAAATTGTAGAAGAAGGAACTGTCAGGATAAGAAAGAGTGAATATTGCTAAGAATGAGCAGTGTAGGTTATAGATGACGTCCTATGATGCATATATGATTAAACTAATCTATAGTAAAATCCTTACTACAGGAGGAGACGTGTAATGGGACAGGAACGTAAGCGCTCTAGGATGTTTGGTTTGGAACTGCAAGGAGCAATGGAGGAAATACCTTTTGAATGAAACCAAGATGCATACGTGGATTGTTATGTTTTATTCTTATTTCTTGGCTCTACAGCTCTTGAAGAGCCTTGGCCTCTTCTACAATTTCCTTCTATCTCTCTCTGCCAATACGCTCCAGGTTCTATAGCCCATCTTCCTTAGATCTTCGATTACTCCATCTTCCCATCTGGCTCTTGGTCGACCACGTCCTCTCTGCCCTCCTGGCTTTCCTTGTAATATTCTTTTTGGTACTTCTGTGTCATTCATGCGAGCCACATGTCCTGCCCACCTCAGTCTGGATGATTTCACTATCCTTCTGATGGGTTGGTCTTTGTATATGGTACACAACTCATGGTTGTATCTCCTCCCCCATCTTCCTCTTTCACAGATTCGGCCGATAATTCGTCTAAGTACCTTTCTTGCAAATGCATCAAGTGTTTCAACATCTTTATTGTTATGTAAAGTGTCATTATCGTGCAAGGCAAAGCAATAACTGTGTCACCATTGCTATTTGACAAGCCGTCGAAACATTTACCTGATATTAAAAAGGAACCCACTTAACACAGTCTTCTCGTACGGCATCAAACCAGCCAATAAGCTATTTAGTAAAAAAGTAAGAATTACAATTACTCGAAAAATCTTAGACGTCTTCTTTCACATTTCATTGCGTCGTCTGAATCAGACGTCCGCACGTCTCACTATTTCAGCAACACGTAAGTCAGACTTAGATGCCTCGACGTTTCTTCCCCACCGCATATCCTACAAATCCACCTCGCACCAGAGCCGCTGTACGTCTCCATCAGAAGTCGGAAATCCCTCGGCGCCACAGCGACGCCTGGGGCGGGCTGTCTGCCCGGGGTGGCGGCGCTGAGAGCGCAGAGAGGGGGTGAGACCAACGCTGTAACAGCGTTACGTCACCTCCCTGAGAATATTCCGCGGATATTATATCCGAGATTTGAGGCCAAATGAGACTGAATTAATTAGAGACCCGGGGGAACTTTGAGCGGAGTTGGCAGGGAGAGAACCTCGCTCCTAGACCAGACGACGGGGCGCCCCCCTGTTCTGGGCGGCTGCCGAGTTACGACCGCGTTAATTTCGTTTCCGGCACCTACCGTACTCTGCCAGATGTCGCGAGACTTTATTTCCTCTGTGAACCGGGGGCAGCCTTTTGTTATGGTCCGTATCCGAATTTACTGGACGGGAGACAGGGCGAGGTTTCGCGGCGTAGCGCTATGCCGGCGGAATCGGAACCGGCGGCTGTGAGGTTAAGATCTTCATTCTCCCATCATGCTGTAGGTTCTATGTTGTTTTCCAGAATAACAAAAAGAAATGAAGCTCTTCGTCATGCAATGTCCCTGAAGGTTCCAGAATCAACGACGGGTCAAAGACTCCTAATATGCACCAGATTACAAGCAGTCATTGATACAAAGCTACCTGTGTCCTTTCAAACCTCTCACTTTGTATCTGAGATGTAAAGTCAAATGTTTTTGGCGTAGCTCTTTTACTTTTGTACGGGCACAGGTACAGGTATTTTATTGGTGACAGGGGACAATGTACCGACCAACATTACATCAGTATTTATCTCAATTGAAGACAATAATTACAGCTATTAGGAGTAATATTTTTAGGTTGGTTAGAACCTCGAAGTACATGTGGCAAGAGCAAGCCATCAATGCTTATTTTCCCCTGGGCAGTAGGTCAGGCGTTAAAGTCTGGATACGTGGATGCAAACCAGTTATCGCATATTGACAGGAGTAGTCCATTTGGTGGTGTAGTTACGATCATGCAGAAAACATCAGATAAAAATTTTTGTGATATATTTGTGGGGAGAATGTTGGATGCAGAAAGACAACAACTAACACACTGAAGTACGTAATTATTAAGGCACCAATGATCAAAATATCTGCCTCTATATACAAAATATTTGTAGGTGACTTCACAGTGGAAATAATTAGAATCAAACATTCTAAACATTTTTATTTGGTACTGGCCTTACACTGACAACACAATAACAAGTTGTTATCACTCAGTTCTGCTTGATATGACACACCGATACGTCCTATATCAACTAGTAACACTTGATGACAAGCTGTCTAGCAAGTGGTTTGAGCTGTCGTACATATTGGAACAGCAAAATACACTCCTGGAAATGGAAAAAAGAACACATTGACACCGGTGTGTCAGACCCACCATACTTGCTCCGGACACTGCGAGAGGGCTGTACAAGCAATGATCACACGCACAGCACAGCGGACACACCAGGAACCGCGGTGTTGGCCGTCGAATGGCGCTAGCTGCGCAGCATTTGTGCACCGCCGCCGTCAGTGTCAGCCAGTTTGCCGTGGCATACGGAGCTCCATCGCAGTCTTTAACACTGGTAGCATGCCGCGACAGCGTGGACGTGAACCGTATGTGCAGTTGACGGACTTTAAGCGAGGGCGTATAGTGGGCATGCGGGAGGCCGGGTGGACGTACCGCCGAATTGCTCAACACGTGGGGCGTGAGGTCTCCACAGTACATCGATGTTGTCGCCAGTGGTCGGCGGAAGGTGCACGTGCCCGTCGACCTGGGACCGGACCGCAACGACGCACGGATGCACGCCAAGACCGTAGGATCCTACGCAGTGCCGTAGGGAACCGCACCGCCACTTCCCAGCAAATTAGGGACACTGTTGCTCCTGGGGTATCGGCGAGGACCATTCGCAACCGTCTCCATGAAGCTGGGCTACGGTCCCGCACACCGTTAGGCCGTCTTCCGCTCACGCCCCAACATCGTGCAGCCCACCTCCAGTGGTGTCGCGACAGGCGTGAATGGAGGGACGAATGGAGACGTGTCGTCTTCAGCGATGAGAGTCGCTTCTGCCCTGGTGCCAATGATGGTCGTATGCGTGTTTGGCGCCGTGCAGGTGAGCGCCACAATCAGGACTGCATACGACCGAGGCACACAGGGCCAACACCCGGCATCATGGTGTGGGGAGCGATCTCCTACACTGGCCGTACACCAATGGTGATCGTCGAGGGGACACTTAATAGTGCACGGTACATCCAAACCGTCATCGAACCCATCGTTCTACCATTCCTAGACCGGAAAGGGAACGTGCTGTTCCAACAGGACAATGCACGTCCGCATGTATCCCGTGCCACCCAACGTGCTCTAGAAGGTGTAAGTCAACTACCCTAGCCAGCAAGATCTCCGGATCTGTCCCCCATTGAGCATGTTTAGGACTGGATGAAGCGTCGTCTCACGCGGTCTGCACGTCCAGCACGAACGCTGGTCGAACTGAGGCGCCAGGTGGAAATGGCATGGCAAGCCGTTCCACAGGACTACATCCAGCATCTCTACGATCGTCTCCATGGGAGAATAGCAGCCTGCATTGCTGCGAAAGGTGGATATACACTGTACTAGTGCCGACATTGTGCATGCTCTGTTGCCTGTGTCTATGTGCCTGTGGTTCTGTCAGTGTGATCATGTGATGTATCTGACCCCAGGAATGTGTCAATAAAGTTTCCCCTTCCTGGGACAATGAATTCACGGTGTTCTTATTTCAATTTCCAGGAGTGTATGTTACAGGCATAAGTCCTCCAGTCTCTTCAAGAGACCACACCATTTCCATGTGCAACACGACCAATCAAATGAAAATTTCGGGTAAACGGCCACAAAACGTGCTAGAAGGGACAAAGCATGACTAGGAGGCCTCAAGTGCTTCTTGAAACGATACGGATACATGCGTTAAAGTGGAGGGCAAAGCAGTCCAAATGACTTAGGATATTACTGAACAAGAATTCCGTCATTTATAAATTCCTACGGCAGTCTGAATTTCCACCATTGTGTGGGATATAGTAGCAGAAATAGCAAGAATTGGGACTACGAAGAGAGCTATACAGCTTATTTCTAAGTTGCAGTAGGATCTCCAACTTCATTCGGCTGAGACGAAGTCTTTTCCATTTCACTTCAGTAATCTATACAGTCCTGCAGGATAGAGAGACCTTGGAGAAGGAGAACCATATGTATGAATATTATGAGTTCATACGGAAAACCAGTCCTAAGGAAAGAAAGGAAAGCAAAAAGGTGGAAGGAGTATATAGAGGGTCTATACAAGGGTGATGTACTTGAGGACAGTATTATGGAAATGGAAGAGGACGTAGGCAAAGATGAAATGGGAGATATGATACTGCTTGAAGAATTTGACAAAGCACTGAAAGACATAAGTCGAAACAAGGTCTCGGGAGTAGACAACATTTCATTAGAACTACTGATAGCCTTGGAAGAGCCAGCCCTGACAAACCTCTACCAGCTGGTGAGCAAGGTGTATGAGGTAGGCGAAATACCCACAGACTTCAAGAAGAATAAAATAATGCTTATCCCAAACAAAGCAGGTGTTGGCAAGTGTGAAAATCACATACCTGTCAGCTCAATAAGTCACTGCTGCAAAATACTAATTCGAATTCTTTACAGACAAGTGGAAAAACTCGTAGAAGCCGTCCTTGGGGAAGATCAGTTCGAATTCCATAGAAATGTTGGAACTCTCGAGGTACTACTGACCTACGAATCATTTAGACGATAGGTTAAGGAAAGGCAAACCTACGTTTCTAGATTTGGAGACTTAGAGAATGCTTTTGACAGTGTTTACTGGAATACTCTCTTTCAGATTCTGAAGGTGTCAGGTGTAAAATGCCGGCAGCGAAAGGCTATTTACAATTTGTACGGAAACCAGATGGTAGTTATAAGAGTCGAGGGGCATGAAAGGGAAGCATTGGTTGGGAAGGAAGTGATACAGGGTGGTAGCCTACACCCAATGTTATTCAATCTGTATATTGAACAAGCAGTAAAGGAAACAAAATAAAAATTTGGAGCATGAATTAAAATATATGGAGAAGAAATAAAAACTTGAGGTTTACTGATGACATTCTAATTCTGTCAGAGACAGCAAAGGACCTGGAAGAGCAGTTGAACGGAATAGACAGTGTGTTGAAAGGAGGATATAAGATGAACACCAACAAAAGCAAAACGAGGATAACGGAATGTAGTCAAATTAAATCATGTGATGCTGAGGGGACTGGGAAATGAGACAAAGTAGTGGATAAGTTTTGCTATTTGGGCAGAAAAATAACAGATTATGGTCGAAGTAAAGAGGATATAAAATGTAGATTGGCAATGGCAAGAAAAGCGTTTCTGAAAAAGAGAAATTTGTTAACATCGAGTATAGATTTAAGTGTCAGGAAGTCTTTTCTAAAAGTATTTGTATGGAGTGTAGCCATGTATGGAAGTGAAACATGGACGATAAATAGTTTATACAAGAAGAGAATACAAGCTTTCGAAAGGTGGTGCTACAGAAGAATGCTGAAGATTAGATAATTACATCACGTTACTAATGAGGAGGTACTGAATAGAACTTGGGAAAAGAGGAATATGTGGCTAAACTTGAAGAAGGGATCCGTTGGTAGGACATGTTCTGATGCATCAAGAGATCAGCAATTTAATATTGGAGGGCAGTGTGGAACGTAAAAATCGTAGAGGGTGGCCAAGAGATGAATACATCAAGCAGCTTCGGAAGGATGTAGGGAGCAGCAGTTATTTGGAGATGAAGAAGCTTGCAGAGATAAAGCAGCATGGAGAGCTGCATCAAACCAGTCTCTGAACTGAAGACCACAACAACAACAACAATCTATTCAGTACATACTTCTGGCATATTGATGTCATTCCTCAGTGTTTCCAGTTTTGCCATAACCGTCAAACTTTTGCCATTCCATGCCCATATTCGTAGCACATTAATTTCAGACATGTTCATGATGAGACTAATTCTAAAGTAGCTTCTTGAAGCTTTTCTTTGATTCCCAAGGAGAGAGATCGTAACTGATTTAAGAAGGCAGTATTTTAGTCGGACACGCTGTGTTTGCTTATCAGACTTTGTTTCCATCGATTGTTGCTGGTCCGTCCCTTTGAACACTAAATCGCAGCAGTCTTCAAGACGTTCAGTTGAGGATCATCCCTCTTTCCCAAGAAAAGGGATGATGCTGAGGAAGAGTAAGAGAAAGTCGGGGGAGTAAAGGAAGACAGTACAGCATTCAGATTCTTACCGGAGCTGGAGACACCAAATTTTTAGTACTGGCATCCAATGAACACTGATGAGGGTTCTTATTTTTAAAAATTGGTATTACACTAGGTAATTTTAAGTGTAGATACACAGGCTTACACGTATTTATGATCTGTAGACTGGTAAAACAAATTGGTCTCACAGCTTTGTATTAAATTGCAAACAGCGCTTTTGATTATTGCGCTGTGTACTGTACGGAGAGGTCACGTAATTACCGATCTGTCAGTATTGTATTCGGCGTGTGCCAACTATAGAGGGCTTGCATTGTTCTCTCCCGTATGTATGTGATGAGACAGAGCAGCATTATGCCAGAGAGGTGATTAATTAGCCGTTATATATGAATCACAGACACTGTCTGCGGTAGGCAAAGGTGGATACTAAACAATGTGTACGAGACTCAAGAGTTAACAATAAAGATAGCAAACTAAGGGAGAAGTGGTCTAGATTTAAAAGGGTGTAAGACTGGGATGCAGTCTTTGTCCACAGCGATTCACCTAGACATAGAAGCAATGACGGAAATAACAGATCGGTGTTAATGTGTAATCAAAACTCAAGAAGAAAGAATACTAATGATACGATTCGGCAGTGACGTAGCTATCCCCAATCAAAGTGAGGGAGAAATGCAAGACCTGCTGAATGACTGGACTGTTCGGCGTGCAGAGGTAATGGGCTGAAACCAAGCCAGAGATACACGAAGCAAATATGACTATCAGACCGAAATTAGTGATAATCGTTACATCAGAATCTGGGACGACCAAGCAGATGAGGGGAAAGAAGCAAAATAGCACATGGCAGACGAAGCAAAGCAGGCCAATAAAGGCAGGAAATTTCTGGCTACGTACGCCTGGAGCACAAAATTTTGTGGAAGTGTTCCACGGACTGTGGTTAAGCTAGAAAATAAGATTTTCTATGCATATGAGAAATGTTGCTGTAGAAGGATTCTGAAAATTAAGTGAACGAACAGGATAACAGATGTGGCAGTTCCACATACAACCTATGTGGAATGGATATGTGCAAAACACTGACTAGAATAAAGGACAAGATGATAAGACACGTGTTAAGAAATCAGAGAGTAACTGCCGTGGTACTAGAGGAAACCGTAGAGAGTACAAACTGCAGAGGTAGACAAATATTGTACCGTATCCAAGATATAATTGGGGATGTGAGTTATCCTGAGGATGTTGATTATACTCTGACGCCGAGATTTGTGTATGACGGAAATTCGTTGCTGGTCGCATCAGAACAGCCAGTAAACTAAGAAACATCTGGAATAGACAAAAACAGTTTGTTCGCACTGCTTTAAGCCTCTTCACTATGGCGTCTCTTTTCTTGTCGTCAGTTTTCTTCCCGACTTTACGCAGCCTGCCATGGTTATCACCACCATTAACCCTTGCCATGATGCTTATGTATTGTCAACCGTTCCCTTACTGTTGCCCGTGTGCCCTACGCTTGTAACTGCTAGCTCAGATCATTCGTAAAATATATGCTGCTTACTCAGTTACAAAATTTCCTCACATATTTCCTTCACTGAAATTATGAACTTCCTATACCTTCTGAATTGTATCCTGGTCGGAAGTTTTCTAGCGTCCTCGGTTCGTGTTTCCCAATAGACTCCAAAATTTGTTGTAGGACCTGGAGACTAATGCAATGCGAAATTTTTATGCTCATTACCATTACAAAGATGTAACAGAAAAGAAACAACTCGCTGAGTACTTTCGCAATACGCATTTCAGCTGCGTATACCTTTGTGGATTCTGCTTCCTCCAGTTGTCACATAATGTTTCCTTAGCATTCCCTGTATGTAACATTAATGATCCAACCCGGCTCCGCGTAGGTAGCATTGAGAATGTACGGCCAGGCTACTTGCGTGATACAACGTAATGTGTTTGCGGGCATTGAGTACTGTTATAAACAATTTCAGGGAACAGCATTGGGTAATTGAATATCATAGCTTCTACATAACTTTCGCAGTATAAATAGGATATGTCCCCAAAGTTGTGTGGAGGATTGAATGTTATGTGTTCGATATCGAATTGGCGTTTGGAGTGACATCATGGCAGTGATAGGAACCAATCATGAAGTAAGGAATATGTTTCCAAACAGTGTAAAGACCGCACGCGAACCATAGGCGTGTGTGTGACACTGATTATTCACCAGGTTTCCGAGATTGCACAAGAGATGGCACAAATAAGAGAAAAAATAAACAAAAGCACGCACGATGTACAAGCTTGGATCCTTTTACAGCACCCCCCCCTCCCCCCTCCCCACCCCCACCACGCGTCGCTGTCGGCCGCGGTGCTCTAGCGGTTCTAGGCGCGCAGTCCGGAACCGTGCGACTGCTACGGTCGCAGGTTCGAATCCTGCCTCGGGCATGAATGTGTGTGATGTCCTTAGGTTTAAGTAGTTCTAAGTTCTAGGGGACTGATGACCACAGATGTTAAGTTCCATAGTGCTCAGAGCCATTTGAACCATTTTTGAACCCAGCGTCGCTTAGCATGCACTGTGATGCATTGTTGAAACTCGTTGTCGCAATTCTTTGTCATGGACTCTGTAGGGCAGACTACTTTACCTTGCATAGAAACTCGTGTCCACATTTAGGTTTGATGTAAGGAAGGCAGAAAGCTGAAAGTTGAATCATCTGCTGCGCTTAAGAAAGAACTTACTGTGTGTATATGAAGCAAAGTTACTGAAGTATGGGTTTGCGTAAAACTTTTTATTTGGAGCATAAAAACTAAAACAGCACATATTTTCGATTTGTATGTTTTTTCGCTGTGTAGTTGTTGTCATATGATAGTAGGAAAACAATTAGTTAAAATATTTGATTATTTAAAATTGTAAGACCCACATCACAGCCTAATGACAAGGTGGTTAACTTTGCGTTATTGGTCATATGTGTTATGATACTTCAAAGCTGAGTAACTCCCTGCCTTATTTTCGAAGAATTCGCAGTGAACTGAGAGTGCCGTAATCTGAGAGAGAGGCAGAAATTGGAATTGTCGCCATATTTCGAAATGCGTATCTCCACATCATTGAATGGTGAGTTCTAGGTTAAAAGTCAGAGTGAGAAAAGGTCACCCGGACGGGATTGGTTCCCAAAACCTATCGTTTTACATCCACACACTGTACCAACACATCACCACACCGCTTTGTTGCCCCGGCCCTGTTACTCTGTGTGCTATGGCTGCTCTTTGCTAGGTGGCGATTAAATCATTTTTCTAATTAAATTTATTTCTTTGTAATTCAGAGAATTTGTAAGAAAAATTGGTTCAAATGGCTCTGAGCACTATGGGACTTAGAACTTAGAACTACTTAAACCTAACTAACCTAAGGACAACACACACATCCATGCCCGAGGCAGGATTCGAACCTGCGACCGTAGCAGCAACGCGGTTGCGGACTGAAGCGCCTAGACCCGCTCGGCTACAACGGCCGGCCTCAACCGCAGAAATATAGACTACCAATCACCTGTAGCTTAACTCAAACACTCCAGTGGACTGAAGCTTATCCACGATTTATGTTGCTGTTGTAGTGCGTAGGCTTGATGACCCCCTGTAGAGGATCTTTACCATCCTGTCACTGACGCCATGTATGCAAGCTGACATTTTGATATAGTTATTTTTTGATGTTGTTCTTGGCATATTTGTTTTACTTCACAGTAACAGTTGCATCGTTTGAACAATGGCCATGTTCTGCTTCATTTTCCACCTAAAATCAGACATCATTGATAGATAATAAAAACAACAAAGAACTAGTAGTTTAACCCTAGGAAACATACTTTGCTACGTCTCTATATGCAACAGGTTTGTAAATTATTTTAACTGTGTTGCTTACTCTTGTATATTGTCCATAAGTATGATGCATCCCATTGGGGTGTGCACAAATAACGTGGCTGCTGGATACGCAATCGGCGGGGTATGTGTGATGTAGAGGAGTGGTTGTAGGGGTTGCAGGCAGATGCTGTAGCGGAAATACTGAGCGCTGGAGAGAAAGTGCCGTTCAGAACTCAAGCCTACCCTCACATGTTTAATACATATTAAGAAGAGCACCTCCAACGCCACACTCAATTCATTCAAATAGATCCTCTGTCACATCTGCTGTGGTTGGTATCTAAAAAAATTCCGCTGAAAATGCAACAAAGTTTGCGATTTATTTTCACCTGGCTTGTTAGCCCCTTGTAACTGTCATAGAAGATTCTTCAGTGACAAATTTATAGTAAAACTGACATTTCTTCTTTACCATGTTAAAAATCGCTTCTTTTCTAAAAACACAGCGGAATTTACACAATGTCACTTCACTAACATGTTATATAGACGCATCTGCGGGAGAATCCTGAAACAGTCGCTTATTACGTTTCTTGAGGAACTGAGGAAAAGTTTGTTGAGTAGCTTATGAAACAACCTATCCTAAAATTGTAATGACTACACTTACGTTGTTCCAAAACTAACATCACTTCTCATTGCACTGGCTATCGATGGTCCTTACAAATTTCATTCATTCATTCATTCATTCAAAAAGCCTGTAGTTAGTGAATAACATGGTAGATAATGAAGTTTTGCGTAATAACCATGGAAAAATACTCTCCTCTATCATTTACCAAACCGTCATTTCGACGTCTAAAACTGTTTATGAAATATAAGGAATGTTGTGGGTATTTCATGCTGGCTTTATCGCTGGAGGGCGTGTTCGCAAATTAGTGTGCTACATCAGATCACTTTTCTGGACACTGTTGTCGGGTGGAGACCCGACTAAAGAAAACTTCAATTCGTTGACGGAACTTCACACACAATGACGTGTTATGTAATAAGCACCAAACGCAAAATCATAAAGACCCCTATTTTCCATTGCAAACTTTTTCGAATTTGGCGCTGTGTCTTACTTCAATTCAAATATCACACCAACAATGACCATTAATGAAATGATGTACACGTCATCATGGAGCTGACATATAATGCTACAAATAACACAAAAATGAATTTTTCTCCGAATAGATTCAGTAAAGAAGTATTGTAGGGCGTACCCCTCAATTCTGTTATTGCAGCCCATCGCTTACTGGCCGAAAGCGGGAAAATAACGTTGGCCGCCCATTTCCTACAAACGAATGAACTCGCCCAGCACACTGGATGAAAATTGGTGACTGGGCATCGGTGAGCGTAATCTGCGAGGACTCTATACTGCAGCATCAGTCGTTCGAAAAATGTAAAGTATGTAAAACATTGTTGAAGTAGTAAGAGAGTTTCACCGAGATGACCATCGAACTCCCGTGCTGGATGCCGCCACTCGTTGAGCCTCACGAGTACGCCGCCTGATAAATTCCAGGACCGTACCTCACAAGAAGTACCAACGAGAGTAATATCTCGTCGCACGTATCATGAAATTAGTAAATAAAATTGCAGAAATTCGCGTTTACTCAGAATTTCCCGAATGTCTTTCTCCATGCGTACAGCTTAGGAGTCGAACAGGATGTGGAAAAAATAACGTTGACAATCTATGTGTCTCTGTCACATACCATAAAGTGACATGCTGATTGTAACTGTTGATGTAAATCTAAATGACCTCGTCCCGTCGTCGCATTGTGGAGTATTCACTAGAACCATTTTCTATCCAGTGGTCCCGCAGAGTGGAAGATATCTCTTAGAGACACTTTATGTAATAAAATCTAGATTGCTGATATAGTAGTTTATTGATGTATTTATTGTGATGGATCCATTTGGGTCATATTTCCACCTTCAGACCATCTTCGAAAGGTACATTCCACATTTTATTTTGTTGTATTGTTGGTTAATCGCATTTTTGGATTACAGATTTAGTACTTGCGTCCATACACTGATGAGCACTTGCTTAATAGCTTGTTTGTCCATCTTTGGAACGAAATACATCACTGATTCTGCGTATGAGGGCTCCGACAGGTTTTCGGTGGGTTTGTGAAGATACGGGCGTTAGATGTCTACGCACTGGTCACGCAATTTGCCCAAATAACAGATTGCTGCCAACGGCCTTGCCGCAGTGGTAACGCCGGTTCCCGTCAGATCACCGAAGTTAAGCGCCGTCGGGCTGGGCTATCACTTGGATGGGTGACCATCCTGTCTGCCGAGCGCTATTGGCAAGCGGGGTGCACTCAGCCCGTGCGAGGCAAACTGAGGAGCTACTTGATTGAGAAGTAGCGGCTCCGGTCTCGGAAACGGAGGTACGGCCGGGAGAGCGGTGTGCTGACCACATGCCCCTCCATATCCGCATCCAGAGACGCCTGTGGGTTGAGGATGACACGGCGGTCAGTCGGTGCCTTTGGGCCTTCATGGCCTGTGCGGAGGAGTTTAGTTTTAGTTTAGTTTAACAGGTTGCTGATTTTCGTAGTCGGTGATGGCGTCTGGTAACGACCTAGATGGGTTCCATAGGATTTACATTAGGCGAATTTAGACGTCCAGACCACAACGAGAGTTCAATCTAATGCTCTTCAAACTACTGTAGTATGGTCCGGGCTGCGAGACTATTATATTGATAAAATATGACAGCGCCGTCGGGGAAGAAATCAAGCATGAAGGGATGCAGGTGGTTCGCAGCTGTCAGCCTGTCTTCCATTACTACCACAGGTCCCATGAAAGCGCAGGACAATGTCTCCCGTAGCCCAGTACTGCTCCCACCAGTCTGCGTCCGTGCGTGCTGTATGTTTCGAGCCGCCGTTCAAATCGATTACGGCGCTTGTGGAGACGACCTTCGACCTAATGTACCAAAACTAGAGCCGACACGTTTCCACTGATCGACGGTCGAATCCCGGTGATCCCGCGTCCACTGATACCGTAACTGGCGGTGTCGTTGGGTCAACATGGGAACACGTAGGGCTGGTCCGACCCGGAGCTACAGCACTGTACGACGAACGATGCGCTCCACAACACTTGTACGTGCACCATCATTGTGCTCTTTCGGCAGAGAAGCCACAGGTCACCATCTATCCTATTTCGCAGAGCAGACAAGCCTCCGGATCCCACGTTCTACGAAGAGTCGTGGACGGCAAAGTATTTAGCGCCTAGTGGTAGTTTCACTGTCCTACCTCTTTCCGTAGATGCTCACGACAGACGCACGTGAACATTTCGACCAGCTTTGCCGCTTTCGAGGTACTCGTCACAGGCTTTGCCCTTTGTCAAAGTCGCGTATTTCAATGGATTTCGCCATTTGCAACTCGTATCTTCGGTAGGATGATCCCCCGTCCGTGCCTGTCCCGTTTACATACTTCTGTTGCCGCATCACAGCCCAGAACGCCACCAGCTGTCACCCGACGTCTCGGCGGGCTGTCGTATTAATGTTTCGGCTCATCAGTGTACATCATCATTGGTCGATATCATTCTCTATTGTATTTCAACGTGACGTGTGTTCCTAATTTGTAATTTTTATAATTTGACGTTTTATCGCTAGATTCGACAGACTTATATCTACATCTACATCTGCATCCGCAAGGCACCCAACGGTGTGTGGCGGAGGGCACTTTACGTGCCACTGTCATTACCTCCCTTTTCTGTTCCAGTCGCGTATGGTTCGCGGGAAGAACGACTGTCTGAAAGCCTCCGTGCGCGCTCGAATCTCTCTAATTTTACATTCGTGATCTCCTCGGGAGGTATAAGTAGGGGGAAGCAATATATTCGATACCTCATCCAGAAACGCACCCTTTCGAAACCTGGCGAGCAAGCTACACCGCGATGCAGAGCGCCTCTCTTTTCAGAGTCTGCCACTTGAGTTCGCTAAACATCTCCGTAACGCTATCACGGTTACCAAATAACCCTGTGAAGAAACTCGCCGCTCTTCTTTGGATCTTCTCTATCTCCTCCGTCAACCCGATCTGGACTACGTTTTATAAGGACTCTCCCAATGAATCTCAACCTGGCACCCGCCTTACCAACAATTAAATGTATATGATCATTCCACATCAAATCGTTCCGCACGCATACTCCCAGATATTTTACAGAAGTAACTGCTACCAGTGTTTGTTCCGCTATCATATAATCGTACAATAAAGGATCCTTCTTTCTATTTATTCGCAATACATTACATTTGTCTATGTTAAGGGTCAGTTGCCACTCACTGCACCAAGTGCCTACCCGCTGCAGATCTTCCTGCATTTCGCTACAATTTTCTAATGTTGCAACTTCTCTGTATACTACAGCATCATCCGCGAAAAGCCGCATGGAACTTTCGACACTATCTACTAGGTCATTTATATATATATATATATATATATATATATATATATATATATATATATATATATATATATATATATATATATATATATATATATATATTGTGAAAAGCAATGGTCCCATAACACTCCCCTGTGGCACGCCAGAAGTTACTTTAACGTCTGTAGACGTCTCTCCATTGATAACAACATGCTGTGTACTGTTTGCTAAAAACTCTTCAATCCAGCCACACAGCTGGTCTGATATTCCGTAGGCTCTTACTTTGTTTATCAGGTGACAGTGCGGAACTCTATCGAACGCCTTCCGGAAGTCATGGAAAATAGCATCTACCTGGGAGCCTGTATCTAACATTTTCTGGGTCTCATGAACAAATAAAGCGAGTTGGGTCTCACACGATCGTTGTTTCCGGAATCCATGTTGATTCCTACAGAGTAGATTCTGGGTTTCGAAAAACGACATAATACGCGAGCAAGAAACATTTTCTAAAATTCTACAACAGGTCGACGTCAGAGATATAGGTCTATAGTTTTGCGCATCTGCTCGACGACCCTTCTTAAAGACTGGGACTACCTGTGCTCTTTTCCAATCATTTGGAACCTTCTGTTCTTCTAGAGACTTGCGGTACACGGCTGTTAGAAGGCGGGCAAGTTCTTTCGCGTACTCTGTGTAGAATCGAATTGGTATCCGGTCAGGTCCAGTGGACTTTCCTCTGTTGAGTGATTCCAGTTGCTTTTCTATTCCTTGGACACTTATTTCGATGTCAGCCATTTTTTCGTTTGTGCGAGGATTTAGAGAAGGAACTGCAGTGCGGTCTTCCTCTGTGAAACATCTTTGGAAAAAGGTGTTTAGTATTTCAGCTTTACGCGTGTCATCCTCTCTTTCAATGCTATCATCATCCCGGAGTGTCTGGATATGCTGTTTCGAGCCACTTACTGATTTAATGTAAGACCAGAACTTCCTAGGTTTTTCTGTCAAGTCGGTACATAGAATTTTACTTTCGAATTCACTGAACGCTTCACGCATGGCCCTCCTTACGCTAACTCTGACATTGTTTGGCTTCTGTTTGTCTGAGAGGTTTTGGTTGCGTTTACACTTCCAGTGAAGCTCTCTTTGCTTTCGGAGTAGTTTGCTAACTTTGTTGTTGAACCACGGTGGGTTTTTCCCGTCTCTCACAGTTTTACTCGGCACGTACCTGTCTAAAACGCATTTTACGATTGCCTTGAACTTTTTCCATAAACACTCAACATTGTCAGTGTCGGAACAGAAATTTTCGTTTTGATCTGTTAGGTAGTCTGAAATCTGCCTTCTATTACTCTTTCTAAACAGATAAACCTTGCTTCCTTTTTTAATATTTCTATTAACTTCCATATTCAGGGATGCTGCTACGGCCTTATGATCACTGATTCCCTGTTCTGCACTTACAGAGTCGAAAAGTTCGGGTCTGTTTCTTATCAGTAGGTCCAAGATGCTATCTCCACGAGTCGGTTCTCTGTTTAATTGCTCGAGGTAATTTTCGGATAGTGCACTCAGTATAATGTCACTCGATGCTCTGTCCCTACCACCCGTCCTAAACATCTGAGTGTCCCACTCGATATCTGGTAAATTGAAATATGCTGAGAAAATTTATGTGAAATGTATTCCAAATTTTCTCTCAGATGTTCTGCCACTAACGCTGCTGAGTCGGGAGGTCGGTAAAAGGAGCCAATTATTAACCTAGCTCGGTTGTTGAGTGTAACCTCCACCCATAATAATTCACAGGAACTATCCACTTCTACTTCACTACAGGATAGACTACTACTAACAGCGACGAACACTCCCCCACCGGTTTCATGCAATCTATCCTTTCAAAACAACATTTGTGCCTTTTTTAAAATTTCGGCAGAATTTATCTCTGGCTTCAGCCAGCTTTCTGTACCTATAACGATTTCAACTTCGGTGCTTTCTATCAGCGCTTGAAGTTCCGGTACGTTACCAATGCAGCTTCGACAGTTTACAATTACAATACCGATTGCTGTTTGGCCCCCGCACCCTTTAAGGCTGCTGCCCTTTCTGTGCTTGCCCGAGGCCATCCAACCTAAAAAAACCGCCCAGTCCACGCCACACAACCCCTTCTACCCGTGTAGCCGCTTGCTGCGTGTAGTTGACTCCTGACCTATCCAGTGGAACCCGAAACCCCACCGCCCTATGGCGCAAGTCGAGGTGACAGTTAGCCAAAGATCCTATATAATGCTTTATTTATTTATTTGGTATCCGGCATCTAACAGCCATATAGCCAGCTAAACGTTATATAAGATATATGTAATATAACCCACACATTGACGACATAACTCTGAAACAGATATAACAACATTAACGATTAACATAAGGCGTTAACACATAAAACGAAAAAAGAGGAGCACTTACATTACAACAGTTCAGAGCCTAAATTAAAATAACAATTCATATAAAATTTATACTAATATAACAGTTACGTAGTTCCCATAAATATATTATTACACTACTAGCCATTAAAATTGCTTCACCACGAAGATGACATGCTACAGACGCGAAATATAACCGACAGGAAGAAGATGCTGTGATATGCAAATGATTAGCTTTTCAGAGCATTCACACTAGGTTTGCGCCGGTGGCGACACGTACAACGCGCGCACATGAGGAAAGTTTCCAACTGATTTGTCATACACAAACAGCAGTTGACTGGCGTTGCCTGGTGAAACGTTGTTGTGATGCCTTGTGTAAGGAGGAGAAACGCGTACCATCACGTTTACAACATTGATAAAGGCCTATCGCGATTGCGTTTTATCGTATCGCGACATTGCTCCTCGCGTTGGTCGAGATCAAATGACTGAAAGCAGAATATGGAATCGGTGGGTTCAGGAGGGTAATACGGAACGCCTTGCTGGATCCCAACGGCCTCGTATCACTAGCAGTCGAGATGACAGGCATCTTGTCCGCATGGCTGTAACGGATCGTACAGCCACGTCTCGATCCCTGAGTCAACAGATGGGGACGTCTGCAAGTCAACAACCATCTGCACGAATAGTTCGATGACGTTTGCAGCAGCATGGACTATCAGCTCGGTGACCATGGCTGCGGTTACCCTTGACGCTGCATCATAGACAGGAGCACCCGCGATGGTGTACTCAACGACGAACCTGGGTGCACGAATGGCAAAACGTCATTTTTTCGGATGAATCCAGGTTCTGTTTACAGCATCATGATAGTCGCATCCGCGTTTGGCGACATCGCCGTGAAAGCACATTGTAAGCGTGTGTTCGTCTTCGCCATTCTGGTGTATCCCCCGTTTGATGGTATGGGGTGCCACTGGTTACACGTCTCGGTCACCTCTTGTTCGCATTGACGTCACTTTGAACAGTGGATGTTACATTTGAGATGTGTTGCGACTCATGGCTCTATCCTTCATTCGATCCCTGCGAAACCCTACATTTCAGCAGGATACTGCTCGACCGCATGTTGCAGGTCCTGTACGGGCCTTTGTGGATACAGAAACTGTTCGACTGCTGCCCTGGCCAGCACATTCTCCAGATCTCTCACCAACTGCAATCGTCTGGTCAGTGGTGACCGAACAACTGGCTCGTCACAATACGCCAGCCACTATTCTTGATGAACTGTGGTATCGTGTTGAAACTGCATGGGCAGCTGTACCTGTGCACGCCATCCGAGCTCTGTTTGACTCAATGCCCAGGCGTATAAAGGCCGTTATTACGGCCAGAGGTGTTTGCTCTGGGTACTGATTTCTCAGGATCTATGCACCTAAATTGCGTGAAAATGTAATTTCATGTCAGTTCCAGTATAATATATTTGTCCAATGATTACCCGTTTATCATCTGCATTTCTTCTTGGTGTAGCAATTTTAATGGCCGGTAGTGTATAACAAAGATATCGTGGCACGTCGTAAAAATTTGAAATGGCTCTTTGTTATATGCAGCATTATTCAAAGGAAGTAGAATGGTAGCGCTCATAGGAAACCCTACTTTCAGACGACGGAATTGTTATAAGAAAGATTATCTCTGCCTCTCCCACTGTGCACATGCAAAGAGGGTATGTTACCTTCTGTGGTGTTATTACAGTTACAGTGCAGGGCTGGAGTAATTCCAGCGCGGTTGAGGTGCATCGGCTGTCAGTTGATATCAGCTATATAGTGTTATCATTTCGGGCTGTATCTATGGTCTTCCTAATCGATATGTCTGTGGCTAGCTGTTTTGTCCAACTTTTATCTTTGGTTAGGAATTCAATAAAATTTTGTATGAAATGTTTATGTTTTAATTCCATTTGTTCACTTAAAATGTCATCAGTGCGTTGTATTGAGTGTATGTAGATTTCTCTTCAAGTACATTCATTGTCAAATGTTTAGGTAATATGTGTAAAATTTTCATTGCTATATCCATCCGTTCCGCGTTGTAGTTATTGTTCTGTGAATGAATATACATGCATTATTTTCGCTAATTCTCGTGTTCTCGTTATCTTATACTGAAATTGCGCTATAGCAGCTATAATCATATAGCAGCTTTGGCCAACTGTAACAGTTGCCAGTCTGCCAAATCTGACGATCGAACGTCCAAATACAAAAATTACACTACAGGACCAATAACAACCTACGCCAAGTTGTAACACAACACATTGTGACAGCGAGTACTGATGATATATGGACGGAAGTACGAGATTTGTATATTCGAAAATGTGATTAATTTACATAATAATAAAAAAAATGTTAATTGACTTTCGCAGATGGTCTGAAGACGACAATATACACAAAATGGATCCATCACAAAAAATACATCATTAAACTACTATATCAGCAACGTGTATTTTATTATATACTACAACAATTTTGGTGATATCACAATTTGCTTGGCATACATACAGTAGTATGACCTTTGGGCTATCAGTCTGCTCTGATCGTTAAGGTATCCATCTGTGAATGTCATTTACTCCATCTGTGACAGAGCATGGCTCTCACGTATCAGTAAGTGCTGGTTGTCTTTGTTCACATGAATATGTTTTGTGCAGATATCACCAAAAACATTCGCGTAAAGAAATGCACAAATGCTCTTGGAAACGAGAATAAATTCTCAAAACTGTTTGTGTTAAGCATCAAAACATAACTAACTGAAGCAGTTTTCACTGTTTAAATCATCCCATATATTATCCAACCGACTGTGAAAAGATCAATATTTCTCAAATCAAAATGTTTATTCTATATCCATGTCAAAATACTCGAGTTAAATGGCCATAAGGCATGGAGGTTTTCTCACTCCACTACTGCTTAACTAGGATATTAAAGAAGCAATGAGCAATGACGGAAAAATAAGTAAGGGTCAGGACGATGAAGAACATTCGAGGTAAAAAGTATATCATTGCCAGGATTCGCTGATTATGCTGCTATCACCACTGAAAGTGAGGAAGAATTACAGAACCTGTTCAATGGAATGAAAATCTACTGAGCACAGAATATAATTTACGACTAAGCCAAAGAAAAACGAAAGTAATGACAGGTAGAATAAGTGAGTTTAGCGGTGAACTTAACAACGAAATTGAGACCACGCAATAGACGATGTGGAGAGATTCTGGTACCTCTGAAGAAGAACAAAACTTGTCAGACGAAGAAAGAAGGACATAAAAGGCAGCACAGACGAAGACATATGCCCGAGATAAATCAAACCTATTTGTCTAATTGGCCTTCATTTGAGGGAGAAACACTGAGAACTCACGTCTAGAACACAGCATTAGACGGAGTGAATTTTGGACTGTGGGAAAGCTGGAAAACAACAGAATGAAAACGTTTGAAACTTGGTATGATAGAAGGGTGATAATAATTCATAGAAACGTTTGAAACTTGGTATCACAGAAGGGTGATGATAATTCAGTGCACTTATATGAAATGAAAAGATTCTCTGCACAATAACGTGGAAAAAATACACGGTTCATTCACATTTATTTTCGACGTCAACAAGCAATAACCACTCACAGAAGGCAAGTGGCATACTAGCAATAGACAGTATATAAAGCGTGTCAGGGGAATCAAAAACTATGCAGTCCTAGTTGCAAAGCGTAAACTGAACGATTTATCTTGTATCTATGAGGAAACGACTTGCAAAATTATTTAGATAAGATATCTGTATGGTGCAAAAAGTGGCAATTGACCCTGAATAAAGAAAAGTGCGAAGTTATCCACATCAGTATTAAAAGAAATCACCTAAATTCCGATTACGCGATAAGTCACACAAATATGAAGGCTGTAAATTCTACTAAATACTTAGGGATTACAATTACAAATAGCCTAAATTGGAACTATCACATAGATAATAAAAGCAAAGACTATGATGCATTAGCAGAACACTTAGAAGGTGCTACAGGTCTACTAAAGAGACTGCTTACAGTACACTTGTCCGCCCTATTCTGGAGCATTGCTGTGCGGTGTAGGATCCGCATCAGGTGGGACTGACGGATGACATCGAAAAAGTACAAAGAAGGGCAGCTAGTTTTGTATTATCGCGAAATAGGGGAGATAGTGTCACAGACATGATGCGTAAATTGGAGTGGCAATCATTAAAACAAAGGCGATTTTCGTTGCGACGGGATCTTCTCATGAAATTTCAATCACCAGTTTTCTCCTCCGATTGCGAAAACATTCTGTTGGCACCTACCTACATAGGGAGAAATGATCATCACGATAAAATAAGAGAAATCAGGGAACGCACGGAAAAATTTAAGTGCTCGTTTTTCCCGCGTGCCGTTCGAGAGTGGAACGGTAGAGAGACAGCATGAAGGTGGTTCAGTGAAACCTCTGCCAGGCACTTTATTGTGAATAGCAGAGTAATCACGTAGATGTAGATAGAAATGATCATTGGCTTTCGGGCCAAGGATGGAGGCATTTCCGAAACGGCTAAGTTTGTAAACGGGTCACGTAATGCTGTGGTCAAAGTACACTCCTGGAAATGGAAAAAAGAACACATTGACACCGGTGTGTCAGACCAACCATACTTGCTCCGGACACTGCGAGAGGGCTGTACAAGCAATGATCACACGCACGGCAGAGCGGACACACCAGGAACCGCGGTGTTAGCCGTCGAATGGCGCTAGCTGCGCAGCATTTGTGCACCGCCGCCGTCAGTGTCACCCAGTTTGCCGTGGCATACGGAGCTCCATCGCAGTCTTTAACACTGGTAACATGCCGCGACAGCGTGGACGTGAACCGTATGTGCAGTTGACGGACTTTGAGCGAGGGCGTATAGTGGGCATGCGGGAGGCCGGGTGGACGTACCGCCGAATTGCTCAACACGTGGGGCGTGAGGTCTCCACAGTACATCGATGTTGTCGCCAGTGGTCGGCGGAAGGTGCACGTGCCCGTCGACCTGGGACCGGACCGCAGCGACGCACGGATGCACGCCAAGACCGTAGGATCCTACGCAGTGCCGTATGGGACCGCACCGCCACTTCCCAGCAAATTAGGGACACTGTTGCTCCTAGGGTTTCGGCGAAGACCATTCGCAACCGTCTCCATGAAGCTGGGCTACGGTCCCGCACACCGTTAGGCCGTCTTCCGCTCACGCCCCAACATCGTGCAGCCCGCCTCCAGTGGTGTCGCGACAGGCGTGAATGGAGGGACGAATGGAGACGTGTCGTCTTCAGCGATGAGAGTCGCTTCTGCCTTGGTGCCAATGATGGTCGTATGCGTGTTTGGCGCCGTGCAGGTGAGCGCCACAATCAGGACTGCATACGACCGAGGCACACAGGGCCAACACCCGGCATCATGGTGTGGGGAGCGATCTCCTACACTGGCCGTACACCACTGGTGATCGTCGAGGGGACACTGAATAGTGCACGGTACATCCAAACCGTCATCGAACCCATCGTTCTACCATTCCTAGACCGGCAAGGGAACTTGCTGTTCCAACGGGACAATGCACGTCCGCATGTATCCCGTGCCACCCAACGTGCTCTAGAAGGTGTAAGTCAACTACCCTGGCCAGCAAGATCTCCGGATCTGTCCCCCATTGAGCATGTTTGGGACTGGATGAAGCGTCGTCTCACGCGGTCTGCACGTCCAGCACGAACGCTGGTCCAACTGAGGCGCCAGGTGGAAATGGCATGGCAAGCCGTTCCACAGGACTACATCCAGCATCTCTACGATCGTCTCCATGGGAGAATAGCAGCCTGCATTGCTGCGAAAGGTGGATATACACTGTACTAGTGCCGACATTGTGTATGCTCTGTTGCCTGTGTCTATGTGCCTGTGGTTCTGTCAGTGTGATCATGTGATGTATCTGACCCCAGGAATGTGTCAATAAAGTTTCCCCTTCCTGGGACAATGAATTCACGGTGTTCTTATTTCAATTTCCAGGAGTGTATATTGTTCGCGATAAAATAGAGAAATCAAAAATCGGCGCCGAGGCAACGGTGGTGCACCATGAGCCATAGATGAGAGTCGTGAACGACTGCTGCCGAGATGTGCACCGGCGAATAAACGTGCAACTTTTGAGTGAGTGGCCGCCCATACGGAACGTTGCTGCAGCAAGCGCCTGGTTCGTGCACCTGTGGTGCCTACTGTTCGTGGGTTACGAAGGCTACAATTCGCACGCCGGTACCGTCAGAGGACGTCTAATGAGTGGAAACAAGTTGCCTTTTAAGACGGATAAAGTTTTATGCTTCCCTTGGACAGATGATCATTGAAAGCAAACGTTCTGTATGGTTTGTGGTCCAGAGAATGTTTTCGTGGCATTCCTTGGGTGATTTCCTCTCTCTGGAAAGCACAATGAATCAACACAAGCATGTATGTACCACTGAGGGCCATATCCACCCAAATTAATATTTTACCCTCAGCACGATGGCATCTAATAGCAGGACAATGCACCGTGTCACACAGTTGGCAGTGTACAGTCTTAGACATAAAAACTGATCGCCAGCCAGCCGCCACAGAGACTAAGTCCGAGTCGTGGCCAATGAAACCGACCGCCCCTGACAACCTCCACAATCTGGCAACACTGTAAGATGTGGAAGTGTGAGGAGGAAGTTGCTTCCGAGATGTTGTCGTGTTGTGTGAGCCCGTGGTCTAGCGGCGAGTCGGCTTTAGGCGGTGGCGCGACACGGACCTGTTCCCCGGCCGCGGGCGCACGTGGACGAGGAAGTGTTTAGACCGCTGGTACTCGCGCCTGTTGTTGTCTGACTGGATCTCCACGGCACGCTATTTTAGAAAGACTACGCTCCAGTTTACGTTTGACAACGAATATACCAGACCCAATGCTTTCGAAAAAGTTTTTTGAGGGAAGCATTACGGTTACCTGCTACAGACCTAATTGGAATACACCTATCCATTGGAAGCAGTACCACGTACGTCAAGATGACCGATGAAGCTGCGTGTGAAAGAACTACCCAAAGAGAATTTAAATTTCGACACTCTGATGGCCATATCAGCGATGAAACAGTAGCTCCTTCTGGCTTGGGTGTGAGGATCATTCGGATCTTTAAATTGCCGTTTGAGGTACCAGAATTGATGGTTATTGAATCGCTGCGACCATACGCAGCTTTACTCAGTCATACGCCTTAGGCCTGTCCCGGGCTAAACGGCGCCCGAGAGGTGCTGATTGTCCTTAACAAACATATCCCTTCTTATTTATACAATGGAGGATGTCGAGCTATTGTGATTTACGATGGCCAGCCACGCACATATTCTGGCTGTGGTGGAGAAGGACATATCCGCTCGGAGTGCATACAACGCCGCGTCGTGCAACTACCACATGGGGAAGCGTCACAGAGAGAAGTTTCCACGCAACTGCCGATGACGTACGTGCTGGTGGCCCGGCGGGAGGTGTTGCCAATTTCGGAGCGTGACACGGACGTGTTGATGCAAGAGCAGACCGAGATAGCGGAGCATGGACGTGACACGGAGAATGCCCCTACGCCCACATCACGGCAGAGGGGGGAGGAACCTTCCGCACCCTCACATGTAGCACGCGGTGTGGAAGTACAGGTCGAGACAGTGGCGGCAGCAACGGACCAACGAACGATCCACGAGCATAGTGAGGCAGCAGAGCGCAGGGCACGCAAACGGCGACCGCCGAAGTGTCGCAAAAAGCGTCACCATAGTTCGGGTGACACGTCCCCTCCCTAGCCTAGGAGACAGAAGTTATTCTAGCCGAAGAACTGTCTAACACGGAACACGTGCCTTTGGGGGACGCTGACAGGATTCCTTCAGTGGTCACCGGATGTCCTGCCCTTCCTCTTCATTCACACCGACTGACCCAGCACTGCCGACGGAGGAATCGGGGACAACGATGTCACGGCAGCCACATCGAAATACATCAGAGGACGTTTGTGGCATTGAAGACCACTGCGACTGGGCGAAACCAGTCGAGGAGATACAGGAATTGGCACCCCAAACTCACTTACAGAATGCACACCACGGAACGAGAACAACGGAGGGCAACCCGTTGGTTGGACTAGAGCTCTTGGAGTTCACAATGACATGACACGAGCATGACAACAGCAACGGACCAAACATATAAGGTGGGAACAGTGAACATTAACACCGCACTTTCGCTTGCAAATGGTTCAAATGGCTCTGAGCACTATGGGACTCAACATCTTAGGTCATAAGTCCCCTAGAACTTAGAACTACTTAAACCTAACTAACCTAAGGACATCACACACACCCATGCCCGAGGTAGGACTCGAACCTGCGACCGTAGCAGTCCCGCGGTTCCGGACTGCAGCGCCAGAACGGCACGGCCACCGCGGCCGGCTTCGCTTGCAAAGATGCAACTTTTCCGGGACATGATTTACGCCACAGACATGGATATTCTGCTGTTGCAGGAAACCGGCAATGCTGCTTTTCCCGACGTGTATGGTTACAACACTTATCTAGCACCGACTCCAGATGGAGGACGTGGCACAGCGATACTAGTCCGGGAAGGGATTCTGACGTGTGACCTCGATTACCTCCCTTTGGCTCGGGATTTGGCTATGACCGTGAACGGCATTCGTATCGTCAACATCTATGAACCCTCCGGATCTAACAATCGACGGGCGAGAGCACCGTTGTACTCGGAGGAGACTGCCCCCTATTTTATGGGAGATATGACCACATCTTGATAGGGGGGGATTTTAACTGTTTTCTCACACCGAAGGATCAGACTCCTCATTTCGGCTCCTGTCACGCATTGAACACGATCTGCCGGGACATGGCACAAATGGACACGTGGGAAAAGATCCATGGGCAGCGAGAGGGCTACGCGTTTTTTACTAGCCACTCGGCGAGCAGGCTGGATCGGATTTATGTTTCTGACAGATTAAGGGATCACGTATTGGCTGCTGAACGTTGGCCCACAGCTTTTACGGATCACCTTGCATATTTACGCACGTTAACCCTGCCTCGGCAGCGGGTCTGGCGCAGTCGTAGTTCATGGAAACTTAATTCATCCTTATTGGTGGATCTCGAATGTCGCCAGTGGATCGAAGAAACATGGCAGACATGCACTCGCTGTCTGCCGCTGCTCCGTACGGTTCTTTCATGGTGGCTGCAATGTGCAAAACCGACGATATGAAGAGCTCTCATAACGTATGGCAAGGAAAAAGCGAAATGGCTCCGAGATAAACTTGATTATTACTACATGGTGCTCCAGGGCTCCATCACCCGAGCGTCAAGCGGAAGTCCATCGCATTCAGGCGCGCATTTTATCGATCACGAGACGTCGACTGGAGGGACTTTCTATCCCTGCTCTGTGCTTGGACAACGTCGATGGAGAACGTATTAGCATGCATTATGTGTCGGAAGGGACATACGCGTAATCGCCTATCCCTAATCACTGTGCTCCATGCTGACGATAGTCGACCCTTGACATCACAACAGGACATTGCTGCTGGGTTTCTGGAGCATTACCGCTTCCGATTTACTGGGACGCCGACGGACAATCGGATAGGAGAAGAAATTTTGCTACAGGTGCAAACGGAGGTGGATGGTCCGGATGCAGAGGCGCTATTGGAACCCCTAACGGAAAATGGCATACAGAGGGCACTCACCTAGGGTGGGTTGCATAAATCCCCTGGGCCAGTTATGAGTCTGTTTCAACATAGAAGATAATTCGCTTCGCAATCTACCCACCAGTAATAACTAATACTTCCAGAAACAATTCCGCAGGACAGCTCGTGGCTGCGTCGCGATCATAACAGCTTACGCTAGAGCGTTTCCTCGCGCTGCAGCGGTTACCGGCCACCGGCCAGACGCCACACTCCGCTTGAAATCCGGCGCCGCCCAGGTGAACGCGGAGCGACGCTGTCAGTGTGTGTATCAACTGTCATTTTCGAATTTGAAGTTCTAGTTATCATCTCATAGTTAAGCATTGGGTTTTGCATACCTGAAAATCATGAACTACAGTTAAGAGTTGTAAAACTGAATCGCAAAAGTGTAACATCTGCAACACAATATTCACATTTGCTACAATCGAGGGGTGAATGCAGAGGAGGCAGTTCGAAAAATTTTAACTATGTGTGGAGAGAGTGCTTTTGGGGAAAATGCGCAAGAAAAAGATAGTCTTGTTCCAACAGAGATCGTTCTGGCACAAATGATTTTCCACATTAACGAAGTCTCGACTACGAATATAAGTGATAGATTACCATTTAACCATCGTGCGACACTTGCATGCAACAGGCAAGGTTCAGAAGTCTGCTGTAAAAGTACTGCAGGCTCTAATTCAAAACAACGAAAATCAACAGAGTGACTATTGCTGCAGTTTTGCTTGAGCATCATCAGGTCGCTCCTTGAGCATTCCTATGCAATACTGTTACTGGAGACGAGTTATGATCCCTTTATCGTTAACTTCCTAAGGAGAATTGAAAGGCTGAGCCCTACCGAAAGACATAAACTCGAGCAAAGAGTTGTGTGAACAATATTTTCCTTCTGATAGCTCCAAAAGTTAGTTTTGCACTACGAATTCTTCCCCATTGGTGTGTTCATCACATATGAAATTTGTTGCCAACAATTGGGACACCTTTCAGTCGCAGTGTAAGAAAACCGACCGACAAAACTTCATCACATGTGCTTCTGCATGATAGCCCACTCTGTTGGTTTTAGAAACAAAACAATCCACGAAACTGACAGGGAAGTCATCTCTCAGGCACTTGTATTGATGGGGAAGTCATCTCTCAGGCATTTGTCCCTCTTATGACACTAATGCCTACCACTGTTATATCATAACCTCAGAGCTCGTGGTAGTTCGTATAAATGAAATCATTTTTATGAAGGCAATTGTAGTATAAAGAAGCAGAGCTGTGTTACCCTCTGAAAGGAATTTGGTTGTGTTGACCGTGATATAGCTAACGAAGGTGGCTTATCGGAAGCGAAAGCCAGAATTACGCAAATATTTAAACCGTAAAAAACAATAATTTACCTATTCACACTGTCCAAATGATAATAAAAACAGTCGCCAGCCTTATTAGGCATAAGAATGAGTAACATTCATGTTCAAGTAACTGAAAATAAGTAACTTCAATGGGCTAACACTGCCTATACTTTGTCACACGAGAGTGCAATGAACTCTGTCAGTACTAGATGTTGCCGTTAAAGAAAGTAAAAGGGTTAACAGTTATAGAAGAACAAGGCTATTAACATAAGTACAACAGATACTGTCATCCACTTTTGGCTTTCAAGGCTTGGTCAAATTGAGTGGTTTCAATAATATTACTATTACAGTGCACTTTAGAATCACATCTTGGACATAGGTTCAATATTACTTTTTCAAACAGATTCCTGTCTTTCATGAAATATGGATATGGTTCACAGCAAAATTAATTATTATGCGTAGATTAAGTCTTTCACTACTAAACACCTTTCTACTTAGAATGAAAATTAAATGGAGTTCACTAACAAATTACTTCTCACTGTCTTTTGAATAAAGAATTTACTGTTTTCATAGATAGTGGTCTTTTTATTAATCGTTATGTAGCATGAGCACAATAGACAACCTGTGGATCCTGTTACACCATTAACATGCTCTTTTAATACACAAGAGGAACCCAATGTTGTATAGAATTTCACTTGAATAGCAAGAGTAATTGAAACTTTCCATAATTAAGTAACTTTGTGCAATTTTAACTACCTTCAATCGAGGGCGGCCCTTAATCTTGACGACTGTAGCAGAGCAAACTAAACACACTTTCAATAAACTAAAGAAACAAGCCCTTAACAAGCATGAACATGTAACTTTCAACAGTAACAGTCCTCAACTTTTACTGCAGTAGAACACAACTTGATGTGGTCATAAGACAATAGTTCACCTTTGGGTGATTTTCAACAGACTGCACTGTGGTCATTTAATTTGCAAAACTCTTTAAGCCACAGTTTTGAGAACATTCACTTTAGAAGTTGGCAACAAAATATTAATAAGCAGTTTTAACAGAAAAATTATTTTCAGCAAGCATTATTTACTGTATTACTGTTCTGCTACATTAACTTTAACTTAGTTTCTTCTTACTATCTTCAAGTGGCATTAATTAGTAAAACACTAACGTTCTTTCGATAAGGACACTCAGTAATCACTTTAGCATGTGACAGAGGATAAATCAAGGTAAGTTTTTATAAATAGTCTTTTGATTACCTTATTATTGAAAACAAATAAATCATCCACATGAGCTGATCTTTCATTGTACATTTCTACAATTCCTTGGTTCCTTTTCAGTGATTACACAACGTGGTGGCGAGTGCATGTCGGTGAGTGGATTTTCAGGCAGAATTGCTGTACTTTGTCATTTCTTGGTGGCAATGATAGATATCAATTCCAGAATAGTTCCAGCTCTTTATCCATCCATCCGAGGCATTGTAAAGCGGCACCAAAAGCCTCTATCGGCACCGGCACAATACACAACTTTTACATGAGCAGTTGATAGTTTGGTAGCTCGTCCCCGACTGACTCTTAATTCCACCTTTCTATCCATGCCCACCACATTTTGCGCGCGCTACATAGTTCCGTTCCCGAGGGGAACCACAACACCTTTTAAATACAAAATAACTAAGAACCCTAAGTGAAGGTCAGCAGTTTACATAACAGTAACCAAACATATTAAACAAAACAGAACATTTGCACATATTAACATTTCTACAAAAAATTATTTAAACAAAATTACAATTATATATAGTAAGTTTTAATGCCTCCAAATGAAACAAAGAATTTAAATGACAGATACACCACATTGCATAGAATCAAACCATGACATCAAAGATTTTACAAAAAAAGGAGTATACAATGTTGTATTATCGATTCAATCAAACAACATTTACAGAAGCTCAACAATGGAATGTTGAACAAAACAGAAAGCAAAATAAATCAACAAAAGGTATGTAGTGTCTAAGCTATGGTGTTACACTCTGACCATATACTTGTAAAATTTTACCTTTCCCGCGCTTTCACGATCAACCGTCAAGGCAACTCATGTCTATACGACAAGGTCTTCCAACTACACTGGCTTAAACACTCTGGCCATATACTTGTAAAATTTTACCTTTCCCGCGCTTTCACGATCAACCGTCAAGGTAACTCTATACGAAAGGTCTTCCAACTACACTGGCTTAATGACATCGCCAGAACCAGTAGGTTTCTACAGGCGTAGAATTTGTGAACTACTTTAGCACTGTAGGATTGTTTTAGATATTGTGAAAGAATATGCTGTTGCCGTTTAATTTCTCTTTGATGATTACTGTTGTGTTCAACAAATTAGTGGTAAACGCAATTAAAAATTCACTTTACTAATACAAATTAAATTCAACTCATTACAGAAATATCACGACGGCAGCTGTCGTTCATGATTTTCAAGAACGCAAAATCCAATGCTTCACTGCTAGATGATAACTAGAACTTCAAATTCGAAAATGACAGTTGATACACACACTGACAGCGTCGCGCCGCGTTCACGTGGGCGGCGCCCGATTGAAGGCGGCAGGTTGTTTATGGCCGGTGGCCGGTAGCCGCTGCAGCGCGAGGAAACGCTCGAGCGCAAGCTGTTCTGATCGCGACTCAGCCACGAGCTGTCATGTGGTATTGTTTCTGGAAGTATTAGTTATTACTGGTGGGTAGAATGTGAAGCGAATTATCTTCCATGTTCGATCAGACTCATAACCTTAGATGAGGGCCGAAATGTGGTAAAAGAAAAAGAAAAGAGAGATAAAGTTGGACCCGACTGTAAGATCAGAAGCACGACGAGTACCACGAGATCACGGGCTCACACGTCACGACATCTCGGAATCTGAGAACACTTCCTCCTGACACTTCCGCATCTTACAGTGTTGCCATGTTTGCAGATGGCAGGACAGCGTTGTCAGGGGCGGTAGGTTTTATTGGCCACCTTAAGTGAACGGCTCGGTGGACAGCTGGCGGGCCGGCCGCGGTGGCCGAGCGGTTCTAAGCGCTCAGTCCGGAACCGCGCGACTGCTACGGTCGCAGGTTCGAATCCTGCCTCGGGCATGGATGTGTGTGATGTCCTTAGGTTAGTTAGGTTTAAGTAGTTCTAAGTTCTAGGGGACTTATGACCACAGATGTTAAGTCCCATAGTGCTCAGAGCCATTTGAACCATTTGACAGCTGGCGGGAAGATTTTATGTCTAAGACTGTACGTGCGTTGTTCGAAGAGCACCAGATTGAGTTTACTGTACTACTCCCCTGGCCAGAAATCTCCTCCGATTGAAACTCAATCCAGTATCTGTAAGATGACGATGATCGGGCAGTTGGAGCCATGTTGCTCAGCCGGGAAACCCACTTCCTCTGGCGAAGGCACAGTAGTCATCATGTCCCCACTGCAATGTCGGTACCTTCCAGAACCCCACTGACTCTCTTCCTGCACATCTCCGCAGTACGCGTTGCAGAAGTTGATCATTCAGCCTTTTGACAGATGGTCACCTTATTGCGACTGGCCAGTGTATATGTAGGAAAAATTGCGTTGCGTAAGAAACAGAATATCCAACAAATAATTTGCGAATGGCAAAAAAAAAGGTAAGAGACTACCACCCCCAAAAAATACTTCTCAATAAAGAATGCGATGAAATTTTTAATGCGGTTAATCTTTCTATGCTTGGAATCTTGCCAAAAATCCATCTTCGACTTACGTAGTCTAGCGAGACACTACTAGCCAGCTAGCTTCAGCATACGAAGCATTTCTAGATCATCAAAACACCCGGCTACTCCATATGTCTCTTAGCTTACGGCTCCACGTGGTTTGTAACATTTCGACAGTACTACTGCTCTCTAACCATAGCATTGTCTTATGATTACTATCCTCCACCTTTCACACCTTGTGTCGTTTTTATCATACCTGTTTAACCTAACACTCATAGTAATGTACCTTCCAAGGCGAAGGGAGGATACAGTACCTCATAGTAACAGATATAACACCATACAGTAATGTAGTAAGGAAATAAAGATGTAAATGAAAACGAAAATCCTATTCTTGTAAAAGTGTGTCATGAGATAATCAGGAAATAGGCTTGGCAATATTATCGGAATGTAAGAAATGATGAGAGGAATGAAAGAATACCATCTGGCCTTCAGTGATTGGTTTGATCAATTGTAACATATGGCTGATTTCGGCCAAATCTGGGGAGGGGGGGGGGAGGAGGATAACGAATTGTGTTTATATAATATCTCCTTAAATCTCTATTCTAGTTTGATGGGGGCTACTGTTGTATTTATAGAAGACGTCATGTCTTCACCAACTGTGGGTTGATGAAGTCATATATCATACGAGCAAAATGCTAGTGACGATCTGATCATCTTCAGGTATCATAAAGTCATTTTGAGAAGCCCACACGGCAATATTTTAACCGCGGCATCAAATAAAATGAAATCCATTCTGCATGACTGCTGTCAATAGCAATGGAATTATTCAAGTGGCTAGCAACAGTATGACCAAATGTCTCTCACGGCATAGTAATTTAGTAACTAGTGCGTACGCGGCAGATGTTTGCCAAAGCAGATCGTTCAGTTTGTTTCGGTGGAAAACCAGAGCAGCGAAGATAATCGTAGGCTCTTGCAAAATGTCTTTGGCCATCAGGCAGTGAACAAAAGCACTGAGAGTCGTGGGCGAGGTGTCTGTCATCCTCAAATCAAGGCCGCGCAAGTCTGTGCGATCTCCCGTGTGCCTGCGACCCGCACACAGCTCGCCTCGCAGTTCTCGAACACGCGAACACTCGCATTCCAAGTATCGACGGATCACAGTTCAACCCTCGATCTCAGCTGGATGCCTCTGAGGGTAGTGCTGTGTACCCGAGCACCAGTTGCGGTACACAGAAGTATGTGCCCTTTGTGTTTCTCGCCGTCTGACAGCAGTCCGTAAAGAGCAACAAAGGATCGTCTACGAGTCTGATTGTCACAATTTTTTGTCGAACCTGGTCACAGATGATAATACATGGGCTCATCACTCGGATTTGGAAAGAAAACGGCAGTCGATGGAGTGGTGCCACACCACCCCCGCCTCCGAAGAAGAAATTCAAAGCCGGTGCGCGAGACGGTAAAATTACAGCGACGGTGTGCAGAGACCCTGAAGCGATTATTCTGTTTGAGGACCCTCATCATGGTCCAGCTACCAACTCTGAAGCTTATTTTGCTACCGTCAGGAAACGGAAAAACAATTTCAGCACCCACAATGTAATTTTCGCTTTGCTACAGAGTGTGCGCTAATATGAAACTTCCATTCAGATAGAAACTGCGTGCCGGACCGGAACTCGAATTCCGTACCTTTGCTTTCGCGAGGATTCTGAGTCGTGTTCGTATAGCTGTAGGTAGAACGAAAGGCAAAGGTCCCGAGTTCGAGTGTCGGTCCGGCACATAGTTTTCAGGAGAGCTTCTGTGACGTTTGGAAGATGTGAGACAAGGTACTAGCGGAAGTAAAGTTGTGAGGATGCGTCGTGAGTCGTGCTTGGGTGGCTTAGTCGGTAGACCACTTGTAAAAGAAAGGCAAACTTCAACACGTTCGTCGCCACAAAATTGCAAAACAACTTTTCCTTTTGATGACAGCGCAAGGCCTGACATAAATCTGCGCAATCGCGAGGAGCTCGCAAAACTCCACAGCACTGCTCTCCCTCATGCCCCTACAGCCCGAATTTCGCATCTTGCGACCTCCCTCTATTTAGGTCAATGAAGGACACTCCACGGGAAGCAGCACGTGGATGCTGGGGAGGCTGTTGATGCAGGAAGACGTTGGCTTCGACGTCGACCGGTAGAATGGTAACATGGGGCCGTACAGGGCCTCGCAGTAACAGTCGTAATGCCGTCGCGTTGAACGGAGCTTATGTTTAAAAATAGGGTTTTGTAGCAAAAAGAGTGGCGAATAATATGGTGTACTGGAATCCTGAATAAAACCAACCTCCTCTCAGGAAAATGTGTTGCGGTACTTAGTAAACGTCCCTCGTACTAACGAACTGCTATTTATTGTTTAACCCTAGATTAGTAAACCAGTTCACAGTTGCCGTCAACCTGGTTTTGTCAGTGTTGGGGATAAAACACGACGTCTTTCCTTACTTCGTGTGTGACACACCGCTGAAAAGCTTATAACTGTAATTAACTAGACTATTAATAATGACTTCCTTTGAATAACGTATGTAGTGGTAAAAGTTACGATAGCTTGTCAACAGTATGATATTTTCCTCACTTTAGTGTTCTAGGATTAATAATGAGGAAATCAGAATGTTGCCTTATTCATTCGTTTATTTTAATTTAGTTTATTTTATAAGCGGTTAACATTTGCTATATTCAAAAATAAAATACCGCTAAAGCCATACGTCACCTAGAGCGGAAAGTATTACCTTCTTCTTAAACCAAATAACCACGAAAACGTAGGGGTCCGGCAATGCAATGGCCTCTTGTCCCAAAGGGACGAGCTTCAAAGTGCCGAAAGAAGAAAATAATTAGCTTCCGAATGATGAACAATAGACCACGTTGTTATGAACATGTTTTGGTTCTAAGTGAAACTGTATGAACTGAATATGTTTTGCAAAGCGAAGATTAAAAATGGTCTACATTCGAATAACCGAAATCCGCGTTAAATTATAATATACCAGAAAGCAGAGCCAAGTGTGGAACAGCAATTACCCACATACGGCAGGGTAGGGAACAGATGCCTCATCATCAAGAATAACAGTTGAAGGAAGCTGCGAGAGTATCCCAGTCGACCGGCCGTGCCACAAGTGAATTCTGCGCTCTGCTATTCTGTTTGTGCGGCCGCGCGCGTCTCGGCGGGGCTAACAAATCTTCGTTACAGTGATTATGCTTCGCCGCCCTGCAGGGGGCCTAATCACGAGTTATGTGAGCCACAATATGGAGCCCTGCGGGTACCAACACCTCCGCGCTCCGCGAATGCACGCGCAGTGCACTCTAGCTTCGTTAGCACTAAATCTGCCGCTGGAGTCCCAAGTTTGTTAGGTAGCTTTTCTGTTTTTGGAATCACTTTTTGTGATGAAACACTTGTCCAAAATCCCTCAGCTTCTGGGTACATGTCTAACGCCGGCCGGGGTGGCCAAGCGGTTAAAGGCGCTACAGTCTCGAGCCGCGCGACCGCTACGGTCGCAGGTTCGAATCCTGCCTCGGGCATGGATGTGTGTGATGTCCTTAGGTTAGTTAGGTTTAAGTAGTTCTACGTTCTAGGGGACTGATGACCTTAGAAGTTAAGTCCCATAGTGCTCAGAGCCATTTGAACCATTTTTGAACGTGTCTAACATATGAGAACCAATGAGAGCAATGTTGAACATAGTCTTTACATATCACGGAGATTATCCACATGCCTGAATATCACACACGAGGCTGTCGTAGCTACGAGTGAAGGTAGGGCTGAGGCAAGAGAAGAGAGAAGGCTAGAAAGGATTTGAATGACACTGCGTTAACTAATACATTGTGTTTGTCAAGATGATGTCATTCAATAAATATAAATTATAAGCTTCAAAGCGTAATTCCAAGAGTCAAGCACGTGAAAGTGAAACCTCAAACATGGAAAATGTGACTGTCACAAATGTAAATTGCAGATATTAACGAATATTTAGACCCAGTTACGGTGCTGATATTCATGACGACTTATTGCTACAAGTTATGTTTTTCAATCTTCTGAGAACGACCGCGTTGTGTGTTGTCTATTCTGGGAGCCAGGTTCTATGGCAAACAAAGCTCAAATTCCGAAAAAGACCGTCAGGAACAGCGGCAGAAGACTTCTGGCATAAGGAGTCACTCTCTATCTCCCAGCGACATTGTCAAAAGGACAGCGGAGTGGACAAAAATTCTGGCCATCCCGCTGCCCCTCGGGTGAGAAACTGCCCCTTAACGGTGCATGAATCAGCAATGGTCCACAGGATGGGGATGCAGAAGGCAATGGGGATCACTGAGTTAAAGACATATTTTGCGTATCCACACATCAGTAGTTTGTAATTGAAAAAATGTCAAGATGATCTCTCCATTGGCAAAAAACTGCGGATGTCCGGGAGAGGATAGCGGAAGCCCACCGTTAGTAGTGTGTTCTGACACACTAGCACTCTGCTCAGCATTAAAGTGTATTGTAAGTCCCACCACAGTTCCCCGCCTGACCTGTTCTAAAAGTCTCCATCTGTAATGTGGACGCCCAACCCGATGACGTCTGGACGTGGTTTCGCCTTGGTTTCGCCACGTGATGAAGACGCTCACCACACCACTCCCAGAACATCAGGCAAGTCGTGAAGTTTCGGAAACGCTCGTGCCGAGACTCCGGGCCATCACAATCTGTCCTCGCTCAAAAAGATAGATCTCGCGTCTTTCCCATTCTCCACACGGACAGCATGCTTACTGATACTACATACACTGACTAGCCGTAATTCCTTGCCAAGTGACGATGCTATCACCTGGACGGCTTTGTATCGATAGAAGATCAGGAGACATAATGTTCTGTCTGATCAGTGTGTATTGTCGCGTACTCAGAACTGTTAAGATTCTGTACCATGACTACATGCTGTGTCTGGTTGTTTTGTAGATACACCTACTGTTTGTCTTTCCACTCTTCATTCTATGTCAGTCTGCTTTAGTTATCCGACAACCTATATAATGAAAACTAAATTAAGCAAGCTTGTTTCTCTGATCTTGAACATAAAATAATTAGAAATTGCTTGCTTTGGGATGTTTAACTGTTATATTTTCTATAAAGACGATGCAAAAATTGTCACTTTTTATGCTAATGACTTTCACACTTTCACATTCGACAGTCAAGATTATACTATGTCACTATAATTGTTGTTGTTCTCCTCAGTCCAGAGACTGGTTTTATGCAGCTCTCCACGCTCCTCTATCCTGTGCAAGCTTCTTCATCTCCCCCCATAACTACTGCAACCTACATCCTTCTGAATCTGTTTAGTGTATTCATCTCTTGGTCTCCCTCTGCGATTTTTACCCTCCACGCTGCCCTCCAATACTAAATTGGTAATCCCTTGATGCCTCAGGATATGTCCTACCAACCGATCCCTTCTTCTAGTCAAGTTGTGCTCAAATTTATCTTCTCCCCAATTCTATTCAATACCTCCTCATTAGTTATCTGATGTACCCATCTAATCTTCAGCATTCTTCTGTAGCACCACATTTCGAAAGCTTCTATTCTCTTATTGTCTAAACTATTTGTCGTCCACGTTTCGCTTCCATACATGAATACACTCCATACAAATACTTTCAGAAAAGACTTCCTGACACTTAAATCTATACTCGATGTGAAGAAATTTCTCTTCTTCAGAAACGTTTTCCTTGCCATTGCCAGTCCACATTTTATATCCTCTCTACTTCGACCATCATCTGTTATTTTGCTCCCCAAATAACAAATATCACTTACTACTTTAAGCCTCTCATTTCCTAGTCTAATTCCCTCAGCATCACCCGATTTAATTCGACTACATTCCATTATACTCGTTTTGCATTTGTTGGTGTTAATCTTCTATCCTTTCAAGACACTGTCCATTCCGTCCAACTGCTCTTCCAGGTCCTTGGCTGTCTGTGGCAGAATTACAATGTCATCGGCGAACCATAATATTTTATTTCTTGTCCATGGATTATAATTCCTACTCCGAATTTTTCTTTTGCTTCCTTTACTGCTTACTCAACATACAGATTGAATAACATCGGGGATAGGCTACAACCCTGTCTCACTCCCTTCCCAACCACTGCTTCCCTTTCAGGCCCCTCGACTCTTATAACTGCCATCCAGTTGCTGTTCAACTTGTAAATAGCATTTCTCTCCCTGTAATTTACCCCTGCCACCTTCAGAATTTGAAAGAGAGGATTCCAGTCAACATTGTCAAAAGCTTTCTCTAAGTCTGCAAATGCTAGAAACGTATGTTTGCTTTTCCGTAATCTATTTTCTAAGATAAGTCGTAGGGTAAGTAATGCCTCACGTGTTCCAACATTTCTACGGAATCCAAACTGATCTTCCCCGAGGTCGGAATCTACCAGTTTTTCCATTTGTCTGTAAAGAATTCGTGTTAGTATTTTGCAGCCGTGCCTTGTTAAACAGATAGTTCGATAATTTTCACATCTGTCAACACCTGCTTTCTTTGGGATTGGAATTATTATATTCTTCTTGAAGTCTGAGGGTATTTTTCGTGTCTCATACATCCTGCTCACCAGATGGTAGAGTTTTGTCAGGCTATCAGTAGTTCTAACGGAATGTTGTCTACACCCGGGGCCTTCTTTCGACTTAGGTCTCAAAGTGCTCTGTCAAACTCTTCACGCACTATCATATCTCCTATTTCATCTTCATCTACATTCTATTTCTTTTCTATAATATTGTCCTCAAGTACATCGCCCTTGTATAGACCCTCTATATACTCCTTCCACATTTCTGCTTTCCCTTCTTTGCTTTGAACTGGGTTTCCACCTGAGCTCTTGATATTCATGCAAGTGGTTCTCTTTTCTCCAAAGGTCTCTTTAATTTTCCTGTAGGCAGTATCTATCTTACCCCTAGTGATATGCGGCTCTACATCCTTACATTTATCCTCTAGCCATCCCTGCTTAGTCATTTTCCACTTTCTGTCGATCTCTTTTTTGAGACGTTTGTATTCCTTTTTGCATGCTTCATGTACTGCATTTTTGTATTTTCTCCTTTCATCAATTAAATTCAGTATCTCTTCTGTTAACCAAGGATTTCTACTAGCCCTCGTCTTTTTACCTACTTGATCCTCTGCTACCTTCACTATTGTATCTCTGAAAGCTACCCCTTCTTCTTCTACTGTATTTCTTTCGCCCACTCTTGTAAATCGTCACCTAATGCTCTCCCTGAAACCCTGTACAACCTCTGGTTTAGTCAGTTTATCCAGGTCCCATCTCCTTAAATTCCCACCTTTTTGCAGTTTCTTCAGTTTTAATCTACAGTTCATAACCAATGGATTGTGGTCAGAGTCAACATCTGCCCCTGGAAATGTCCTACAATTTAAAACCTGGTTCATAAATCTCTGTCTTACCATTATATAATCTATCTGAAACCTGTCAGTATCTCCAGGTTTCTTCCATGTATACAACCATCTTTTATGATTCTTGAACCAAGTGTTAGCTATGATTAAGTTATTCTCTGTGCAAAATTCTACCAGACGGCTTCCTCTTTCATTTCTTACCCCCAATCCGTATTCACCTACTACGTTCCCTTCTCTCCCTTTTCCTACTATCGAATTCCAGTCACCCATGACTATTAAATTTCCGTCTCCCTTCACTATCTGAATAATTTTTTTATCTCATCATACATTTCATCAATCTCTTCGTCATCTGCGGAGCTAGTCGGCATATAAACCTGTACTACTGTGGTAGGCGTGGGCTTTGTACCTATTTTGGCCACAATAATGCGTTCACTATGCTGTTTGAGGTAACTTACCCGCATTCCTACTTTTTATTCATTATTAAACCTACTCCTGCATTACCCCTATTTGATTTTGTATTTATAACCCTGTATTCACCTGAGCAGAAGTGTTGTTCATCCGACCACCGAACTTCACTAACTCCCACTATATCTGACCTTAACCTATCGATTTGCCTTTTTAAATTTTCTAACCTACCTGTCCGATTAAGGGAACTGGCATTCTACGCTCCGACCCGTAGAACGCCAGTTTTCTTTCTCCTGATAACAATGACCTCCTGCGTGGTCCTGGACCGGAGATCTGAATGGGGGACTATTTTACCTCCGGAATATTTTACCCAGGAGGACGCCATCATCATTTAACCATAAAGTAAAGCTGCATGCCGTCGGGAAAAATTATGGCTGCAATTTCCCCTTGCTTTCAGCCGTTCGCAGTACTAGCACAGAAAGGCTGTTTTGGTTAGTGTTACAAGGCCAGATCAGTCAATCATCCAGACGCCCCTGAAACTACTGAAAAGGCTGCTGCCCCTCTTCAGAAACCACACGTTGTTCTGGCCTCTCTACAGATACCCCTCTGGTTTGGTTGCACCTACGGTACGGCTATCTGTGTCGCTTAGGCACGCAAGCCTCCCCACCAACGGTAAGCTCCATGGTTCATGGGCGGGGGAGGGGGGGGAGGGTCACTATAATTACCCTTGTAAATGGAAATGAGCATACGGCATCGTTAGCTGGGAGGCCCCATTCGGTGAGATTCGGCAGCCAAGTGTAAGTCACATTCCATTCGACGCCACATTGGACGACTTGCGCCTTGGTGATGAGGACAACGCAACACCCAGCCCACGAGCGGAGAAAATCTCCAGCCTGGCCAAGAATCGAACCCGGGCTTGCTTGCATGAGAGGCCAGCACGTTACCACGTAGCTAAGCAGGCGGACATTCCTCTGGTGATAATGTAGTGTTGGAAGCCATTATTGTAAATATTGTATAAATAATAAAGCTATGTATAATGTGGTGCGGCTAGCGGAATACTTCTTTATATACTGACCTGTTAAGTTTTTCTAGTCCTTGAACGGCTGCACTAATTTACTACTTTAAACTTATTTTGCCTTTTCTTGTCCTTACCTGTTATCAAGTTTCAGATGAAGATACAATGTTGTGAACTGTATACTGAGGTCTGATGAAATGCGGAGATTCTATAGCTAGTATATCCATAGTTTTCAGCAATTTTGTCATGCCGATTTTGGAAAAGTTTTATGTACACCTAATTTTATTTTTTTTTACATTCTTATTTTTAATTCACCTAATGTTATTTGCGCAACGTTCTTGTTAACATATTATTACACACCTAGCCAGGATCACATTTTTGATAACAGTAGACGAAGAATTCGTTCATTTTGGCAAGTTTAACATTCTTATATTCCATGTAATGACGATACAATTTTTACAATTGTTCTTTGTACTTAAAACTACCCTTGCTGTGTCGTTAATGTTATTCTAGTCCTCCAGGAGTGAATAACTATTCTCGTTCTTACGCTGTTCCTTAGGTCGCATGTAGACTTGCGATTTCTAGCTCTCCCTTAATGGAAGACTCACCTTGCCGTACACTAATGATGCAGCGTTCTTGCTTAAAATATGTTCGCAAGTTAACTAGAACCCGATTCCATTTTTGTTAACAACATGCGACTGAACCAACGCACTTTAGTTGTTTTAACTGTATTATGTATTTAATGGCAATAAGATTTTGATAATCACTACTAGCAATTACCGAACACACGTTGCCGTGGAACTGTAAGGTTACATAAAAAGAAACAAAAGTGTTTAGTATGGAAGTTGGATATACGTCCTAACCTCATTCTCCTCCTATCTCTATCTGTTTCCTCCTCCTCCACCTGTCTTTATGCGCCATCTCCTCTCTCTTTTCTTATTCTGTCTCCTCCTCACAAGCGTTTTCCATCCACCCCTGCCCCTCTGTCTCCTCCTTTCTCTGTCCATCACTTCTTCCCCCACATTCTCGACTGCTCTTCTCTCTCAATCTGAGCGTCTGTAGTGGCCGAGCGGTTCTAGGCGCTACAGTCTGGAACCGCACGACCGCTACGGTCGCAGGTTCGAGTCTTGCCTCGGGCATGGATGTGTGTGGTGTCATTAGGTTAGTTAGGTTTAGGTAGTTCTGAGTCTAGGGGACTGATGACAGATGTTAAGTCCCATAGAGCTCAGAGCCATTTGATCCATTTTTTGATCTCTCCATCTCCTCCTGCCCACTCTGTCTTTCTATCTCCTCCTTTCTACTTTCTACATGTATTTCCTCCCATCCGCTGTCCATCTATTTCCCCCTGACTCTGATACTGAGTCTTGTTTATTGCTGTTGCAAATTCTGGTTCTGTAGCTATATTCTGATCATAAACCGATAAGCCATAAATACAACATCCCGGTCTGCTAAGAACATTTCACTGTTATATATGAGTTCATATGTTTATAAGAGTAACATGTGGAGATTGGAGGTAAATTGGCCGAGTACATTTTGAGATATTTCAACATTGTCAAATCGGAAGAGAGGCGATCACTTACGTTATAACGTGTTGATAAAATCCTGTTCGAAGATCGCTATGGTTTTTACTGATTATTAGTTTCAGCTCACTGAGGACCAGTCTTCAGATCAACAACAATTATTGCTTAAATCAGAGTTTATGAGTCGCCAGGAATTACATATCGTCTTAATCTTTTGAGGTGAATCGCTCTTGTAGTCATGTAGACACTAAAGCAGGTCGTTCTGATTACATAACTTTATGTATATATAACCAGTGTCAGTCCAAATGTTCACAAGGTATTGCGCAAAAAATTTAAGTATATCGGTCAAGACCTTTCGCAAACCTTTGGTAATAACATATATCACATTTATTTATATATTATGTATATATTAAGAAAGATAAATAAAAACTCATGCGTATTCGAATGAAACGTTGTGTCAAAATTTCAGATCAAACGGTGATGACTTTCAGGATTTTGAACAAAGAAGAATTTACATTTTTATTCACCAGTTGCTATCATCCAGTATCATCAAAATTACTGCTCAACACCGACATTGGGCTGTTGATGACTGGAAACATGTTGCCTGTTTCGGACGAGTCTCGCTTCAAATTGTATCAAGCGGATGAAGCGTACGGGTACAGAGACAAACGCATGAATCCATGAACCCTGCTTGTCAGCAGGGGACTGTTCAAGCTGGTGGAGGATCTGTAATGGTGTGGGGCGTGTGTAGTTGGAGTGATACGGGACCTCTGATACGTCCAGATACGACTGTGATAGGCGACACGTACGTAAGCATCCTGTGTGATCACGTGCATCCATTAATGTCCATTGTGCATTCCGACGGACTTGGGCAGTTCCATCAGGACAGTGGCCGGCCGCTTTTGCCGAACGGTTCTAGGCGCTTCAGTCTGGCCCCAAACTCGCCAGACACGAACATTATTTAGCATATCTGGGATGCCTTGCAACGTGCTATTCAGAAGAGATCTCCGCCTCCTTCTCCTCTTGTGGAGTTATGGACAGCCTTGCTGGGTTCATGGTGTCGGTTCCCTCCAGAACTACTTCTGACGTTAGTCGAGTCCATGCCACGTTGTGTAGCGGCAGTTCTGAATGCTCGCTGCGGCCCTACACAATATTAGCCAGATATACCAGTTTCTTTGGCTCTTCGGTGTATATAACTGCTTGTGATGTACTTTTATTATTAACGATAATGGTGATACGACTTTAGGCAAGCACTGGATTTTGTTCCTCTTTTATTGTAAACAATTGTTTTGTTCTTTCCTTGAAACTTCCTAGTACAGTAAAACAGTGAACCGGACGGGAATCGCATTTTGTACCTTCGCCTTTCCTGTGTAAGTCCTCTACGGACCCAGTTACCCAAGTAGGCTTACATATCTTTTCTACTTCTATCTGTGAACATTTTTAGCAAACTGACTGGAAAAATACATTGTGTCTTTTATACCTGTATCTTTATTTTGAACAATTATGGTATCGTATAATGGATTTATCGACCTAGGTATTACAGGCAGGAAGTTTGCATGTTGAACTCCTCCGCTGCACTTCCCTGCCTGGATTGTATACTGTGCACTTCCTGTTGACTGTGCTTGTACCAGGCTGCCGGTGGAGTGTCAGTAATGTAGAACGTGCCCTAAAAGTCACGTAAGACGAATGGACTTTTTGAGTCACAGTATCGACACAGTTCTGCGAGAAACAGTTACCAGGCTTTTGGCAAATTTTTAATGTTACTTGCTTTTCCATTATTACTAATCTTGGTTTTGTTCAATTGCAGGTCACCTGATGCTAATCATTAGAACGAAACCGACTGTGGTGCAATAAATGAACCTTAAATACAGCTGTGGTGGTTTTTATTAAAATTATATTGCTGTATTCCTGATTTTTGATGAACATTTTTGTACTTTGGGTAACACAGGTTGAGAAATTCATCACAAAGAACCTCCACCCCTGACAGCGACAATGGCGCTAACCCAGCTGGACATCATAACGAATTGAGCTCAGACGACGGACACGAGTTCGTTATTCCACGTTACTTAAGATCTGTACTGGAGTCCACAGGTCGTATCAAAACGTATGCTGGTAGGTGGATGAGTACCAGGTCAGCATATTTTTTTCTAAAAAACTGGTCCGCCCCAATATCTGAACGGTCAGCACGTTGGAATACCAAGCACGAGGGCCCGGCCTCGATTCCCGGCTGGGGTGGGAGATTTTCCTCCCTCCGGGGCTGGATGTTGTGCTGTCCTCATCATCATTTTATCCCCATCGTAGACGCGCAAGTCGCCCAAAGTGGCGTCGCACTCAGTAAGGCTTGCACTTGGTGGTCGAACTTCCCGTCTGGGAACTGCCGGCCATTGACGCCATACGATCATTTCCATTTCTAAACCACTTACGTTCTAAAGTGCCTCGTTGGCGGCCTGCATCTCTGAAATGCGGAGGAGGCCGTAGGCAGTTTGGACCACACCAGCTAGACAGGGAGTAAGGAGGCAACGTGAATTACTGAAAGAACAAGTTTAATTAACTTGAAGGAGATGCTGAATAAGACCACAACTTGGGTGGCAATTTTGTAGGGAGTTAACGTGGAGGCCAACGCGTTGGTCCGTCTCTAGTCCTAATGCAAGCACTTATTTGTATTTACACTGACAGAGTTGTTGGATGTCCTCCTACGCTCCGTCTTCCTTCCCTTCATAGTAAGCAATCACAGTCTTCCGTTTTAGCAAACTAACGCTCGCCCCCACACAGCGAGTTCCTACTGATTGTTTTCGTGCTTGCCAGACCCCACCCTGCCCAACAGGGTCGCCTAAAAGAACGCCGTTTTGCCTTCAGGGAATCCCATTAGAATTCCCGAAGCACCTTACTTACATCACGGTCGAATTCGCCAACATCAATTAAAATTAAGCACACATTAAAATATTACTGTTGCCTTAAATATGTCTGCATGGTAATGAATGAAGAAAAACCACAAAACTGCTAACGTTATTTGGCGGTTTCTGGATCCTGATGTTACTTACTAGATGTGTAGTATCCTAAAAAACGGCTGAGAGACGCGGGCCGTACCACACTTGATCAGCGCGGCAGTTTGATGACCACTGCTCTAGACCATACCTGGGACCCTCTTGGTAGACGTCTTTCTCAGTGAACAACCCATTTTCCAACCGTGCAAGAACTGAAAATCGCCTTCAGAGAAAAGTCGGAAAATAGACTCCAAGGATTCTTCAGCTGTTTGTTAGGCAGCATGAATAACAGGTGCAAAATGTGCGTTAGTGCGCGACGTCATTTTACTTAGCGAGAGTCTGATATTTTTGCTGGGGGTCCGGTCTGTGTCAAACAAGGCATGTTATTTTTGCTTGTTATCCAGATTCGCTAATGCTGAAATGTGTACCAAAAATGGTTCTAATGGCTCTGAGCACTATAGGACTTAACATCTGAGGTCATCAGTGCCCTAGAACTTAGAACTCCTTAAACCTAACTAACCTAAGGACATCACACACATCCAGGCCCGAGGTAGAATTCGAACCTGCGACCGTAGCGGTCGCGCGGTTCCAGACTGTAGCGCCTAGAACCGCTCGGCCACTCCGGTCGCCAAATGTGTAATATTTTTAGTTTTAAATATATCACTCCACCCATATTATGTATGTATTGTGTTTCATATTGTCTATTATTACCTGTGATTATTCCTGTCCAATAGTGTCTCTGTTCCTTAGCAACTGCAAGCAATGTGTCCGTCGGAAACTGCGAAGAGTAGGCGCTCTTAAACAAAGATAAATTTTTATCTCCATAATTAAGGATGGTCTGTCACATTTGAATTCAGCAGCATCTTGGTAATATATGGGTTGCGCGTTCCTTGTACCTATTCAACTTATTATCGCTCTAAGGCAGTCCATTTCGAGCCACAACTGGCTTCCTCCACTGGAAATGCATGTAATCTTTCGTGTGATTAAGTGACTTTCGCTCAACCTTGTAAAACAGACTAGGGAATATAATGTATTCAATCACCAAACAAAATTCGCCCGCAATTGGTATTGTCGAAAGGCTAAACTTAAGTGCAGAATATAATCGAATTACCCGAATACGTACTGAACTTTTCTGATACTTTGGTTGTATCGTCCTGTACCCAATTGTATAAACGCTGTAAGTACTGAAGTAGATGTGAAACAAATGGTCAGAGCTGCAACGTATAGTTACGAATCTAGCAGATCAAATTACACTCAAGTACCAAAGAAACTGGTATAGGCATGCGTATTCAAATACAGAGTTACACAAACAGGGAGAATACGGCGCTGAGCTTCCCCCATGAACCATGGACCTTGCCGTTGGTGGGGAGGCTTGCGTGCCTCGGTGATACAGATAGTCGTACCGTAGGTGCAACCACAACGGAGGGGTATCTGTTGAGAGGCCAGACAAACGTGTGGTTCCTGAAGAGGGGCAGCAGCCTTTTCAGTAGTTGCAGGGGCAGCAGTCTGGATGATTGACTGATCTGGCCTTGTAACACTAAACAAAACGACCTTGCCGTGCTGGTACTGCAAACGGCTGAAAGCAAGGGGAAACTACGGACGTAATTTTTCCCGAGGGCATGCAGCTTTACTGTATGGATAAATGATGATGGCGTCCTCTTGGGTAAAATATTCCGGAGGTAAAATAGTCCCCCATTCGGATCTCCGGGCGGGGACTACTCAAGAGGATGTCATTATTAGGAGAAAGAAAACTGGCGTTCTACGGATCGGAGCGCGGAATTTCAGATCCCCTAATCGGGCAGGTAGGTTAGAAAATTTAAAAAGGGAAATGAATAGGTTAAAGTTAGATATAGTTGAAATTAGCGAAGTTCGGTGTCAGGAGGAACAAGACATTTGGTCAGGTGAATACAGGGTTATAAATACAAAATCAAATAGAGGTAACGCAGGAATACGTTTAATAATGAATAGGAAAATGGGAATGCGGGTAAGTTACCTCAAACAGCATAGTGAACGCATTATTGTGGCCAAGATAAGTACAAAGCCCACGCCTACCACAGTAGTAAAAGTTTATATGCCGACTAGCTCCGCAGATGACTAAGAGATTGATGAAATGTATGATGAGATAAAAGAAATTATTTAGATAGTGAAGAGAGACGGAAATTTAATAGTCATGGGTGACTGGAGTTCGATAGTAGCAAAAGGGAGAGAAGGAAACGTAGTAGGTGAATATGGATTGGGGGTAAGAAATGAAAGAGGAAGCCGCCTGGTAGAATTTTGCACAGAGCATAACTTAATCATAGCTAACACTTGGTTCAAGAATCATGAGAGAAGGTTGTATACATGGAAGAATCCTGGAGATACTAGAAGGTATCACACAGATTACATAATGGTAAGACAGAGATTTAGGAACCAGGTTTTAAATTGTAAGACATTTCCAGGGGCAGATATGGACTCTGACCACAATCTATTGGTTATGAACTGTAGATTAAAACTGAAGAAACTGCAAAAAGATGGGAATTTAAGGAGATGGGACCTGGATAAACTGACTAAACCAGAGGTTGTACAGGGTTTCAGGGAGAGCATAAGGGAACAATTGACAGGAATGGGGGAAGGAAATACAGTAGAAGAAGAATGGGTAGCTTTGAGAGATGAAATAGTGAACGCAGCAGCGGATCAAATAGGTAAAAAGACGAGGGCTATTAGAAACCCTTGGATAAGAAAAGAAATATTGAATTTAATTGATGAAAGGAGAAAATACAAAAATGCAGTAAATGAAGCAGACAAAAAGGAATACAAAAATGAGATCGACAGGAAGTGCAAAATGGCTAATCAGGGATGGCTAGAGGACAAATGTAAGGATGTAGAGGCTTATCTCACTAGGGGTAAGATAGATACAGGAAAATTAAAGAGACCTTTGGAGAAAAGAGAACTACTTGTATGAATATCAAGAGCTCAGATGGAAACCCAGTTCTAAGCAAAGAAGGGAAACAGAAAGGTGGAAGGAGTAATATAGAGGGTCTATACAAGGGCGATGTACTTGAGGGCAATGTTATAGAAAGAAAAGAGAATGAAGCTGAAAATGAAATTTGAGATACGATACTGCGTGAAGAGTTTCACAGAGCACTGAAAGACCTGAGTCGAAACAAGGACCCAGGAGTAGACAACATCCCATTAGAGCTAGTGACAGCCTTGGGAGAGCCTGTCCTGACAAAACTCTACCGTCTGGTGAGCAAGATGTATGAGACAGGTGAAATACCCTCAGACGTCAAGAAGAATATACACTCCTGGAAATGGAAAAAAGAACACATTGACACCGGTGTGTCAGACCCACCATACTTGCTCCGGACACTGCGAGAGGGCTGTACAAGCAATGATCACACGCACGGCACAGCGGACACACCAGGACCCGCGGTGCTGGCCGTCGAATGGCGCTAGCTGCGCAGCATTTGTGCACCGCCGCCGTCAGTGTCAGCCAGTTTGCCGTGGCATACGGAGCTCCATCGCAGTCTTTAACACTGGTAGCATGCCGCGACAGCGTGGACGTGAACCGTATGTGCAGTTGACGGACTTTGAGCGAGGGCGTATAGTGGGCAAGCGGGAGGCCGGGTGGACGTACCGCCGAATTGCTCAACGCGTGGGGCGTGAGGTCTCCACAGTACACCGATGTTGTCGCCAGTGGTCGGCGGAAGGTGCACGTGCCCGTCGACCTGGGACCGGACCGCAGCGACGCACGGATGCACGCCAAGACCTTAGGATCCTACGCAGTGCCGGTGGGGACCGCACCGCCACTTCCCAGCAAATTAGGGACACTGTTGCTCCTGGGGTATCGGCGAGGACCATTCGCAACCGTCTCCATGAAGCTGGGCTACGGTCCCGCACACCGTTAGGCCGTCTTCCGCTCACGCCCCAACATCGTGCAGCCCGCCTCCAGTGGTGTCGCGACAGGCGTGAATGGAGGGACGAATGGAGACGTGTCGTCTTCAGCGATGAGAGTCACTTCTGCCTTGGTGCCAATGATGGTCGTATGCGTGTTTGGCGCCGTGCAGGTGAGCGCCACAGTCAGGACTGCATACGACCGAGGCACACAGGGCCAACACCCGGCATCATGGTGTGGGGACCGATCTCCTACACTGGCCGTACACCACTGGTGATCGTCGAGGGGACACTGAATAGTGCACGGTACATCCAAACCGTCATCGAACCCATCGTTCTACCATTCCTAGACCGGCAAGGGAACTTGCTGTTCCAACAGGACAATGCACGTCCGCATGTATCCCGTGCCACCCAACGTGCTCTAGAAGGTGTAAGTCAACTACCCTGGCCAGCAAGATCTCCGGATCTGTCCCCCATTGAGCATGTTTGGATGAAGCGTCGTCTCACGCGGTCTGCACGTCCAGCACGAACGCTGGTCCAACTGAGGCGCCAGGTGGAAATGGCATGGCAAGCCGTTCCACAGGACTACATCCAGCATCTCTACGATCGTCTCCATGGGAGAATAGCAGCCTGCATTGCTGCGAAAGGTGGATATACACTGTACTAGTGCCGACATTGTGCATGCTCTGTTGCTTGTGTCTATGTGCCTGTGGTTCTGTCAGTGTGATCATGTGATGTATCTGACCCCAGGAATGTGTCAATAAAGTTTCCCCTTCCTGGGACAATGAATTCACGGTGTTCTTATTTCAATTTCCAGGAGTGTAATAATTCCAATCCCAAAGAAAGCAGGCGTTGACAGATGTGAAAATTACCGAACTATCAGTTTAATAAGCAACGGCTGCAAAATACTAACACGAATTCTTTACAGACAAATGGAAATACTGGTAGAAGCCGACCTCGGGGAAGATCAGTTTTTATTCTGTAGAAATATGGGAACACGTGAGGCAATACTGACCTTAGAAGATAGATTAAGGAAAGACAAATCTACGTTTCTGGCAATTGTAGACTTGGAGAAAGTTTTTGACAATGTTGTCTGGAATAATCTCTTTCAAATTCTGAAGGTGGCAGGGGTACAATACAGGGAGCGAAAGGCTATTTACAATTTGAACAGAAACCAGATGGCAGTTATAAGAGTCGATGGATATGAAAGGGAAGCAGTGGTTGGGAAGGGAGTGAGACAGGGTTGTAGCCCCTCCCAGATGTTATTCAATCTGTAAGTTGAGCAGGCAGTAAAAGAAACAAAAGAAAAATTTGGAGCTGGTTTTAAAATAGATGGAGAAGAAATAAAAACTTTAAAGTTCGCCGATGACATTTTAATTCTGTGAGAGACAGCAAAGGACTTGGAAGAGCAGTTGAACGGAATGGACAGTGTCTTGAAGTGAGGATATAAGATGATCATTAACAAAAGCAAAACGAGGATAATGGAATGTAGTCAGATTAAGTCGGGTGATGCTGAGGGAATCAGATTCGGAAATGAGACACTTACAGTAGTAAAGGTGTTTTGCTATTTGGGGAGCAAAATAACTGATGATGGTCGAAGTAGAGAGGATATAAAATGTAGACTGGCAATGGCAAGGAAAGCGTTTCTGAAGAAGAGAAATTTGTTATCATCGAGTATAGATTTAAGTGTCAAGAAGTCGTTTCTGAAAGTATTCGTTTGGAGTGTAGCCATGTATGGAAGTGAAACATGGACGATAAACAGTTTGGACAAGAAGAGAATAGAAGCTTTCGAAATGTGGTGCTACAGAAGAATTCTGAAGATATGGGTAGATCACCTAACTAAAGAGGAGGTATTGAATAGAATTGTGGAGAAGAGAAATTTGAGGCCCAACTTGACTGAGGCATCAAGGGATCACCAATTTAGTATTGGAGAGCAGTGGGGGGGGGGGGGGTAATAATCGTAGAGGGAGACCAAGAGATCAATACACTAAGCAGATTCAGAAGGATGTAGGTTGCAGTAGGTACTGGGAGATGAAGAAGCTTGCACAGGATAGAGTAGCATGGAGAGCTGCATCAAACCAGTCTCAGGACTGAAGACCACAACAAGAACAACAACACGGCGCTGAGGTCGGCAACGCCAATATAACAAGTGTCTGGCTCAGTTGTTGGATCGGTTGCCGTTGCTACAATGGTGGTTATCAGGATTTAAGGGAGATAGAACGTGGTGTTACAGTCGGCGCACGAGCCATAGGACACAGCATCTCGGAGGTAGCGACGAAGTGGCAATTTTTCCGCAAGAATATCAGAATATCAGAAATCCGATAAAACTTCAAATCTAGGACATCGCTGCGGCCGGAAAAAGTTCCTGCAAGAATGGGACCCAGGACGACGGCAGGAATCGTTCAAAGGGACAGAAATGCAACCCTTCCGCAAATTGCTGTAAATTTCAATGGTGGGCCATCAAGAAATGTCAGTGTGCGAACCATTCAACGAAACATCTTCGATATGGGCTTTCGGAGTCGAAGGTCCATTCGTGTACCCTTGATGACAGCACGTCACAAGGCTTCATATCTCGCCTAAGCCTGTCAACATCGCCATTGGACTGTTGATGGCTGGTAACTTGCCTGGTAGGACGAGTCTGGTTTCAAACTGTATCGAGCGGATGTACGTGTACGGGTGTGGAGACAACCTCATAGATCCATAGACCCTACATGTCAGCAGGGGACTGTTCAAGTTGGTGGAGGGTCTGAAATGGTGTGGGGCGTGTGCAGTTGGAGTGATATGGGTCCCCTGATACATTCAGATACGACAGGTGACACCTACGTAAGAATCCTGCCTGATCACCTGCATGCATTCACGTTCATTGTGCATTCCGACGGACTTGGACAATCCCAGCAGGGCAATGCGACACCCCACACGTTCAGTACTGCCACAGCGAGGCTCCAGGAATACTCTTCTGAGTTTATACACTTCCGCTGGCCACCAGACTCCGCAGACATGAACATTGTTGAGCATATCTGGGATGCCTTGCGATGTACTGTTCATTTGAGGTCTCCACCGCCTCGTACTCTTACGGATTTTTGGACGACCATGATTTCAATTCTCTTGAGCACTACTTGATACATTAGTCGAGTCCATGTCACGTAGTGTTGCGACACTTCTGCGTGTTCTCGGGCGCCCTAACAATATTTGTTGCATGCTACCTACTCGTCAAATATTGGGTGAATAGGAAACCTGTTTCCTCGGATCCATAGACAACAATTCAGGCAAATTGTATTAATAAATTTTATTACAGAAAATAAATGACAATACCTAACTTTGAGAAATACATAGATATATCGCAAACAAAGGGCGACATGCATTATAGTCAACGTCCTTCAGTATAACTACTCCAATACCGAACAGTTTTAGGCAGGTGTACCAGTTTCTTTGGCTCTTCAGTGTAGGAAATTTTTGGCTGTGAGCTTATTCAGTCATCCTACTAGATTTATGTGACAACATAACAGAAATTCATGGATACAGTAACTGCACGGTTCACTATAAGATTATCACATTTGCAGGCAGTTTTCCGATATCGGACAAGGATTAAGTAGAAGTTACAACGAACAGCTACATCGTAAACCTGTTGAGCAAGGAAATACTGACGCTCTGGTGACGCGAAAAAACATTATTTATTGAGAATGAGTAAGAAGTCATGTTTAAGCTTCTATAGTATCTCTATCAAAATTACCTGACAAGAACCTCAGACTGATGAGTAAGTATCGTTCGAAGGAAAATTTTTAAGCTATCTTCGTCCACAGAGAATTCTTCCAGTGAATCTGAGTCTTGCACCTGCCATCCTATGATCAGTTTTATGTGGTGGCCCCACTGTAAATCGTTCCGTACGCATAGTTCCCTGTGACTGGCAATCGAGTAATCAAATAATTCGTATGTTTGAGCGCAATACCTTCCTTTTGTTTGTTTTGAGGGGCAATCGTCAATCCGTGGATCATGCGTCGATTGTTTTTACGTCTTTCATTTCATTATAATATCCTAGCAATCCGGGATAAACATATAATAATATAGAGTGGAATATCTCTAGAAGTAATTGAGATATTTATTGGCGGTATGTTTCTACAAGTGTGGTAACTCAAAAGGATTTTTACGCACCTAATACAGACCGACGTGCGCAACGCCAGTGGCGCGACAGATGTTTAACGTGTAATCCACTTCTCTCCAAGTGTTTTGCAGCATTGCAGGTGTAATATTGGCATTGACGTTGATCTCGTAGCTCACCGATTGGTGTTCAGTACACTTGATACTTGAAAAACACTCACAGAAAAACATCAAGGGGCGTAAGGCCTGGGCTTCTAGAAGCATAGCATTCAATGGACTACCAGTCCTAACACAGCGATGTTCTTTTTCGTTTGAAATCTGCTTGTGGGATCTATTATCTGTAACCAAGTGCCAACCAGGACTGCTCTCCTGTTGGTAACGCGATGTCCCATGTAATCAGTGGGTTTCAGCTAACCAACGAAAGCCAGAAGTACAGTTTGTTTTTATCGCTATAACTGTAAACTGGCTACGGAGGATGGCTACACAAAAAAAATGTTATGAAATTTTTCTGTCCTGAGTTTGCTCTTAGAGGTTAGCCTTAAACTGCGTGAACAAAGCGATCACGACTTTAGTTCTCCCTTTACTTACACATCTCGAGGTTGTGGTTAGGTTACGACATGAGTTTCGGTTCAGGGCTACAAAACCCATCCTCTGCCGCAATTTAATCGTTGATCACTTAAAATCAGTAGGATTTCATTTTTTAATTACCGTTGTTTCTATAATGTACCTTATCTCGTATGCTAATCAAGCAATAAAATTGGAGTTTCACACTTTATATACGCATAAGAGATAAATGACTCGTTTGGAACACTTTTTTGTTTCAGGTCATAGTTGTTTTGAAATTAATTTTTCATTTTTGTGTTACCCGGGACTGCTCTATTTTTCTCAAATTTTGAATGAGAGATTTTCTCTGAGAAAAGATAACGGAAAAGTAATGCACAGGATTATTCAAAGCAATTATTAAGAACTGTTCCAAATTTCAAGAGAAAAGGTGCATTATAGCTCAAAAAAAAAAAAAAAAAAAAAAAAAAACAGTTTACGGCAATTCGCATTTGAAGTTTTATTTCAATTTTTGACAATATTGCTATACCTCTAGGGACCAATGCTGCTCATATCCATAACCTTTATTCTCTTCCTCGTCTTCCTGGAGTAATCTCTTCCCCTGACTCCTTTCCCCTGCCAACTTTTGCATTTCTTCTTCTGCTGTGTGCTCTTTGTCCAGTCGCGCTTCATCAATTCTTCTGGGTATTTTCAGTGTGAATGCACCTAGATGCAAGCATAATCTCTGCATTCACTTAATCCGAAGTACATTTCCACTACTGAACACTAGACAGACATCACATGCAGCTATCTTCACAACAACAGAGAACACAAATACTGTTTTTGGACAACACAACGTGGCTGTAGCTCTCATTTGTATTCCGTGTATTCCTATGTACACATTTTTTCAGCAGTTCAGGTACAGCTAGGTACCTGTAAGTTGATTTTATAACATCTAAAACAGCAAGTGGCAAATTGTGTTTGCGAGTGTATGGCTTTCCACTGACTTCTGCCTGAACATATTTGCACCACGTTATGTCACAAAGGGACTGTTATTTAAATTTCCTGTGTCTTTTTCACGTGAAATTTGACATTTCCTCAACTGTTTGAATATGCGTCCACTATCACGACCATTTAGAACAAAACAGGTTGATAAAACTAAAAAATGAAATAAGTTTGTAGCATGTTATATTAGGAAAACACGTTGTAAACAAAGCAACAATCAATGATAATGTTTCTCACAGCATTCTAGACTCATATGACGTTCGTTTCGATTGTGTGAACGAAAAGTAAAGACAAAAAAATTTTTTGTCCAGGAGAAGGTCGGGATCACAGCATAGAAGGAAGGGCGTGGCAGGTGCAGACGCCCAGACAAACTCTTTGAAACATATTTCTAGCCAGAATTCGATTATGAAACTTTGCGATGTCATTCTTAAAGAATCAATCTAATAAACTGTGAAATAAAAAAATTCCAATTTTTTTCGCAATTTGGCCTTATGCGAGTTGCAGCCGGCAGCGGATGTGGCAACACTGCAGTGGCAAGGGACAGACGTCAACTACCAAGTGACTTCATCCAGACTGTAGCGCACTGAAAGAGTGGCATAGCGTGAACCTACCTTAAATGTCAGAAGATAAACAAAACAGGATATTATCGAGGATATAAAATGTAAATACACATATTTTTCTATAGAGGATTGAAAAATAACTCATGAATTACTAAATCTTAAGAGCAGAAATCGGGAAGTGCCACACTAATAATGGTTGTCCGCCAGGAATAAGGAATATCCTATGGATGCATGCATAGGAAGTCATCTGGATTGAGTACATTTCTCAGTAGCATGATAAGTTGTAGATAAATGATTACAAGATTAAGATATAAAGTGTACAGGTAGAAAAATATTAATAGAAAATTAAACATGAGGACTACGAAAAATCTGAATACTAACTGGTGTCTGACTGTGGTGTAGACACGATGCTGTAAAATTTAAAGAAAGAAACCGACAATATGGCTCCCAGTTTTATTTCGTACTCTATAAAAGTTCCCTGTTGACATACATTTCTATCGAAGATTTATTGTTCCGGTCTTGTTAATAGGGGGAACAGTGCTAAAAATTGATGTAATTAATAACCACATATAAGTTACTGGCGAAGTCTGCTGGCTTTATTCGTGAGGGTACTCGCTGCTGTAATTTTGCGTTTATAATCAATAGTCCACAAAGGAGCACTGCGCCACATTTCGTGCTGCGGTAAATTAACGTTGCTTTTGTGGCGTACGTTCTTTTCTTGCATGCAATCAACTGAATTAATCGGGTGGAAATTGCTTATACGACATGCCAAGCATAACATACTGGACGCCGATAATGGCACCAGTAATTAAACTGACATAAATATGCTTCACATGCAGGGCCAACGGGAAAATAGGATCCTGATTCAAACGATTACTTTAAATAAAAGTCATACTTGCTAATATTCGTTCTTTTCCTTATATAATATACACCACATTTTCCATTCTGTCTGCTATTTATTTAAAGTTGAATTGAAATGATTAGAAGAATAACTCGTAGCCTGTCTTTGGTAGGTATTTACGGAGAGTGAACTATGTACAGATATGGAATACATAAAGTATGTGAAATCGAGTGTTTGTAAATGTAATAATAATTGAATAGGGTATGTTACATCCTTCATGCCTAATGACCACTATTTTATTCCCTCATAATCTTTCTTCAAATAGCAGTTTACTGAACTGTCTTCTGTGAATGAATGATTATTTGTTTCTCGTGTTTGGTAATAATCATTTGTTTCTCGTGTTTGGTAACACAAAGTAAAAGAGGTCCAATATATTGTCCTCGACAGCGAGTGTTCGTCGGAGACAGTGGTAACATGAGGAGTGCCCGAGGGATGTGTGGTACGACCGTTGCTATTTTCTATTTAGATAAATGACCCGGAATACTGATAGTGCTGTGGTGCACAGGAAAGAGCCGAAGATAAGTTACTGTAGACTGATACAAAATGACGTAGACAAAATTTCTGGGTGGTATGATGAACGAAAGCTGGATCTTAATGTAGAAAAATGTGAGTTAATCGGAAGAGTATGAAAATCAAACTCGTAATATTCGGATACAGCATTAGTAGCATCCTGCTTCACACAGTCACGTCGTTTAAATATCTGGATGCAACGTAGCAAAGCGATATGGCCGGCCGGAGTGGCCGAGCGGTTCTAGGCGCTTCAGTCTGGAGCCGCGCGACCGCCACGGTCGCAGGTTCGAATCCTGCCACGGGCATGGATGTGTGTGATGTCCTTAGTTAGGTTTAAGTACTTCAAAGTTCTAGGGGACTGATGACCTCAGCAGTTAAGTCCCATAGTGCTCAGAACCATTTTGAAAGCGATATGAAATGGACCGAGTGGTACGGATTGTCGCAGTGAAGAATTTTGGGGAAGTGCGATTCATGTTTAAAGGAGGCCGCATACAGGACACTAGGTCGACCTATTCCCGGGCACTGCTGGAGTGTTTGGTATCCGCACCAGATCGGATTCAGAGATGAAATCGAAGCAATTCCGAGTCGAGCTGCTATATATACGGTATGTTCAGTCAGCATGCAAGTGTTACGAATATCCTTCGGTAGCTCAAGTAGAAATCTCCTGAGAGGAGGAGGAATACGTTTCGAAGAGCACTACTGAGAAAGTTTAGAGAACCGGCATCTGAAGCTGACTGCAGAACTATCCAACTGCCACCAACAAACATTTCGCCTATGAACCACGAATATCAGATACGAGAAATTAGGACTCTTATTGAGGCATATAGATAGTCGCTTTTCCCTCGCTCTGTCTGCGAGTGAAACACAGAAGGAAACGAGTTGTTGTGGTGACAGAGTACTCTCCGCCAAGCAGCGTACGGTGCCTCGCGGAACAGGTATGGTACCTTTCAGCCAATTTTATGTCGTCATATCAGCTCTCCAAATAGCTGTCTCTAGAACGCACTCAGTGCTTTTACTGAACACATGAACCAGAGGTTCCCTCTTCGATGGCTGGCTGTCCTATTATTGTTTACTCTCTTACGTTCACATTCGATTTTACACTTTCTCGTGCTTGATGGTTTATATCAAGGAAACAGCGTCATCACGTGTATCACAGGATGCTAGATGCTAGATGTTTACAACCAAAACCTAACGTGTATGCTTTTTAGCACACGAAATAGTTTGCATTCCAGTTAATGAAATAGTTTCCAGCGTAACTTCAAACATTAAAAAAGTTTTGCATCACCCCGGTTCCCAGAACTCCTGAAGATAGACGATGACTGTGGATATTGTATCACAGACACAGTCCTTTGACTGTTCAGAGATGTCACTAAACCCGCCCAAATATGTAAACAGCCAAGCATGAGCAGCGCCTGTTAGACGGAGGGGGTCCGACAGCCGAACGGTTCGTCATTCCACCAGGAAGAAGGTACATCGCTCGTGTTGTCTATAATTCAACCATGCCTAGAAGGTCAATACCGCGTTTCGATTGCGTCTGCATTGTTACCTTGTGGTGCCACGAAGCGCTCTCAACAAGGGACGGGTCCAGGCCTCACGGAGTGAACCAAAGGGAATTGTTCGGACACGGTGGAGGTACAGAGAGACAGGAAATGTGGATGTCATGCCTTGCTCAGGCCCCCCAAGGGCTACTACTGCTGTGGATGATCGCTACCTATGGATTATGGATGGAGGAACCCTGACAGCAACGCCACCATGTTGAATAATACTTTTCGTGCAGTCACAGGAGGTCATGTTACGACTTAAGCTGTGCGCAGTAGGCTGTATCATGCGCAGTTCACTCCCGACGTCCACGGTGAAGACCATCTTTGCAATCACGGCACCATGCAGCGCGGTACGGGTGGGCCAAACAACATGCCGAATGGACCGCTAAGGTTTGGCATCACGTTTTCTTCACCGATTAGTGTCGCATATGCCTTCAACCGGACAATCGTCGGAGACGTGTTTGGAGGCAGTCCGGTCAGGCTGCGCGCCTGACACGCACTGTCCAGCGAGTGCAGCAAGGTGGAGGTTCCCCCCTATTTTGGGGTGGCATTATGTGGGGCCGACGTCCGCCGCTGGTGGTCACGAAAGGCGCCGTAACGGCTCTACGATATGTGAACGCCACCGTGAGACAGTTAGTCCACCTATATCGGCAGGCATTGGCGAGGCATTCGTCTCCATGGACGACAATTCACGCCGCCATCGAACAGATATTTTAAATGCCTTCCTTCAGCATAACGACATCGCTCGACTAGACTGGCATGTTCTCCAGACCAGCCCTGGGATAGATTGAAAAGGGCTGTTTATGGAAGAAGTGACCCACCAACCACTCTGGTTCAGGCGCCTGCTTACTAATGGAGCGATTCCATCAGAATATATATATATATATATATATATATATATATATATATATATATATATATATATATATATATATACAGGGTATTACAAAAAGGTACGGGCAAACTTTCAGGAAACATTCCTCACACACAAAGAAAGAAAATTCGTTATGTGGAAATGTGTCCAGAAACGCTTACTTTCCATGTTAGAGCTCATTTTATTACTTCTCTTCAAATCACATTAATTATTGAATGGAAACACACAGCAATAGAACGTACCAGCATGACTTCAAACACTTTGTTACAGGAAATGTTCAAAATGTCCTTCATTTGCGAGGATACATGCATCCACCCTCCGTCGCATGGAATCCCTGATGCGCTGATGCAGCCCTGGAGAATGGCGTAATGTATGACAGCCGTCCACAATACGAGCACGAAGAGTCACTACATTTGGTACCGGGGTTGCGTAGACAAGAGCTTTCAAATGCCCGCATAAATGAAAGTCAAGAGGGTTGAGGTCAGGAGAGCGTGGAGGCCATGGAATTGGTCCGCCTCTACCAATCCATCGGTCACCGAATCTGTTGTTGACAAGCGTACGAACACATCGACTGAAATGTGCAGGAGCTCCATCGTACATGAACCACAAGTTGTGTCGTACTTGTAAAGGCACATGTTCTAGCAGCACAGGTAGAGTATCCCGAATGAAATCATGATAACGTGCTCCATTGAGCGTAGGTGGGCGAAACTGAAATGAGCTCTAACAAGGAAATTAAGCGTTTCCGGACACATGTCCACATAACATCTTTTCTTTATTTGTGTGTGAGGAATGGTTCCTGAAAGTTTGGCCGTACCTTTTTGTAACACCCTATATATAAGCGCTGTTGCATCTTCAGGACACGAGTGGCCTACGTGGAGCATCCGACAGCCATGTCATCCTCAATGCGGATTGTAGGGGCTTGGGGTCAGCACACTGCTCTCCTAGTCGTTATTATGGTGTTCTTTACCGAAGCCGCTGCTATTCGGTCGAGTAGCTCCTCAATGGGCATCACGAGGCTGAGTGAACCCCGAAAAATGGCAACAGCGCATGGCGGAAGGGATGGTAACCCATCCAAGTGTATATATATTGCACCATCCTCCCATTAACCGTGGACCTTGCCGTGCGGTGGGGGATGCTTGCATGCCTCAGCGATACAGATAGCGGTACCGTATGTTCAACCACAATGCAGTGGAATCTGTTGAGAGGCCAGACAAACGTGTGGTTGCTGAAGAGGAGCAGCAGCCTTTTCAGTAGTTGCAGGAGCAACAGTCAGGAAGACGGACTGATTTGGCCCTGTAATACTAACCGAAACAGCCTTGCTGTGCTGGTACTGCGAACGACTGAAAGCATGGGGAAACTGAAGCCATAATTTTTCCCGACGGCTTTCAGCGTTACTGTATGGTTAAATGGTGATGACGTCCTCTTGGGTAAAATATTAAGGAGGTAAAATAGTCCCCCGTTCAGATCTCCGGGTCAGATGAACGAAGCATAGAATGTCAGATCCCATAACCGGGCAGGTAGGTTAGAAAACTTAGATTAAGATGAAATGGGAGATACGATACTGCGTGAAGAGTTTGACTCAACACTGAAAGACCTGAGTCGAAACAAGGCCCCAGTAGTAGACAAAATTCCATTAGAACTACTGACAGCCTTGGGAGAGCCAGTCCTGTCAAAACTCTACCATCTGGTAAGTAAGATGTATGAGACAGGCGAAATACCCTCAGACTTCAAGAAGAATAAAATAATGCTAATCCCAAAGAAAGCAGGTGTTGAAAGATGTGAAAATTACAGAACTATCAGTTTAATAAGTCACGGCTGCAAAATACTAATGCGAATTCTTTACAGACTAATGGAAAAACTTGTAGAAGCCGACCTCGGGGTAGATCAGTTTGGAATCCGTAGAAATGTGGGAACACGTGAAGCAATACTGACCCTACGACTTAATTTGGAAGATAGACCAAGGAAAGACAGACCTAGCGTTTATAGACGTAGAGAAAGCTTTTGACAATGTTGACTGGAATACTCTCTCTCAAGTTCTGAATGTGGCAAGGGGAAAATTCTAGGAACGGTTAAAATACAAGGAGCGAATGGCTATTTACAATTTGTACAGAAACCAGATGGCAGTTATAAGAGTCGAGGGAAATGGAATGGAAGAAGTGGTTGGAAAGGGAGTGGGACAGAGTTTTACCCTATCCTCAATGTTATTCAATCTGTATATTGAGCAAGCAGTAAAGGAAACAAAAGTAAATTTCAGAGTAGGAATTAAAACCCATGGAGAAGAAATAAAACCTTTGAGGTTCACCGATGACATAGTAATTCATGAGAGACAGCAAAAGATCTGGAAGAGCAGTTGAACGGAATGGACAGTGTCTTGAAAGGAGGATATAAGATGAACATCAACAAAAGCAAAACCAGATTAACGGAATGTAGTCGAATTAAATCGGGTGATGCTGAGGGAATTAGATTAGGTAACGAGACGCTTACAGTAGTAAATGAGTTTTACTACTTGGGGATCAAAATAACTGATGATTGTCGAAGTAGAGAGGATATAAAATGTAGACTGGCAACGGCAAGGAAAATCGCTTCTGAAAAGAGAAATTTGTTAACATCTAGTGTAGATTTAAGTGTCTGGAGGTCGTTTCTGAAAGTATTTTTTATGGTGTGTAGCCATGTATGGAAGTGAAACGTGGACGATAAATAGTTTGGACAAGAAGAGAATAGAATCTTTCGAAATGTGGTGCTACAGAAGAATACTGAAGTTTAGATGGGTAGATCACGTAACTAATGAGGAGATATTGAAGAGAACTGGCGAGAAGAGAAATTTGTGTCACGACTAGAAGATTGGATCGATTGGTAGGACATGTTCTGATGCACTAAGGAATCACCAATTTAGTATTGGGAGCAGCGTGGAGGATAAAAATCGTAGAGAGAGTCCAAGAGATGAATACACTAAGCAGATTCATAAGGATGTAGGTTGCAGTATGTACTGGGAGATGAAGAAGCTTGCACAGGGTAGAGTCGCATGCAGAGCTGCATCAAAGCAGTCTCTGCATTGAAGACCACAAAACATTTATTGCACAAATGCTGTAACTCTACCGTCAATCTATTCGTTTTTAATGTTGTAACATAATGAGAAGTGGCCTACTATATTGTTCATTTTCTCTGGATTCCGTAAGCCATAGATAGTTCGATGACGAGTGTGGTTTGTAGCAGACGTGCAGTGTTGTGACGGCCAAATTTCGAAAGACCGAAAGGCAATTACTAAAGCAGGAAGTTGTTAAATAACATCCGTGTGCACTGGAATTGCGAAAACGGAACATGCTAGTTGTGGTTTTGCAAATTTGAAAAACTTGCATAGTTTGAATTTTACGGTACAGATGTCCCAACTAATACAGAATGAGCAAAAATCAGGAAAAAACCATATTACTCTAAACACTTCTTCATTTAAACTGACAATTTAAAACTATCTCTGTTTTACATTATAATATTCATAACTTTTTGTTCAATATTAAAAGTTATTATAGTTGTCCATAACAACTTACACCATTTTCTAATCTGGTTTAAAAACAGAAACAAAAGTTTTTAAATTACTTGACATTGAGCGTTCGCAATACACCTGCTATTCAGTGGTTTCTAATCATCTAGCACTTGGCATACTTGCGATGCACATTTAAGAATGGCAAACCAGAGTGATATACATCAGTTTGCAGCAGTGGAATGCAAATGCTTAGCAACAATTAAATTATCCATTGTTACGCAGATAAGTCAGACGGTTATTGGGGCCAGACCTGAACACTTTTTACGTACTTAATGAACAGTAATTGGCAGTTCCGATTATAATCAGTGAAACAATAATTCGTTTCAAATGTTATCTGATATTATATAGTTCAGTGGTTCAGTATGTGTTTTGCATGAGAGACCTAAATATTGAGATTATTCGCATGTGGTAGGTGAGATGCGGTGTGATAGTAAGCACTGCATGTAATGAATTCGTCAATGCGCGTACTTACTTAAAATACACAAGTTCTGTGGATGGTATCTTGGTTGTCATTGAATAAGAAATGTTGAAGAAGAGATGTGATGATAAAGTATTGCCAATTTATGATACAATATGACAGCGTATTATGACATGATTGACGCTAACTGTAAATGGATGACAAAGGACTTTTTAAGCAGAGCTATAAAGAGGTATGAGTTTTAATGTGTGTTTAGTAGTACTTATCATAGGGAGGATGGAAGCACATGTTGGACATCATTGATGTAGGACGTTTGAGTGCAGGCATTGACATCAAAACTTTAGTTAAGTATGTATTACAACTTGGGAAAGAGTAATGAAAATATACGTTGATTTCTTATAAAATATGATCATTGTTATTTTGTGGGGAAGCATATTGATAAAAATGGAGATCACAGAACAAGTTACTGCCCGCCATCCATGTGGATCACGTGCTGGTCTTACCGTGGACTTCTAGGCTGATCCACACGCAACTGATTTCATCAAAGTGTACGGGCCTGAAGATGGCGTTGAGGCGACGTCGAAACTAGTAGCGAAGTAAATAAAAAATCTTAAGTACAGGAATTTCATTTTTAGTAAAAATTATACGAGCTGTGTCCCACCTTCATCTAGTTTAAATATGGATGTATGAAGAATATAAGTGTAGGGTGAATTGTTTGGGGGACGGGATCGTCGAAGGCTGTCAGTGAACCTTAGTCCCTCATCGCTTCTGTAGTCTCCGTCGGGTGCGAAAGTGACTCTCGGCCAACACTGCGATTGGCTGAGCGCTGGGTCCCAAGATTTTTGCATTTTACGACTGTACTCAGACAATGGAAGTAGTACAATGGGATTTCCTTTCTCCGCAGGCAGAATGACTATTTTAAGATATATACTAAAATTCGAATACAGCTGGTTGAAATAAATGCTGTTATCAAACAGCACGTGTCGGGCAACCTTTTGCTGGCGTGGGTGCTTGCTCAGATAATTGTCCTAAAAGGACAAATTATCTCGGCGGGACAGTGACGCCGCCATCGCGACCTTGGGACCCGGGGGGCCCCTTTTTTTTTATCAGTTGCTGACCCTCGAATCATGAAACGACGCGACGCAGTCATGTTTCGATTCATGAGGGTCAGCAACTGATAAAAAAAAAGGGGCCCCCCGGGTCCCAAGGTCGCGATGGCGGCGTCACTGTCCCGCCGAGATAATTTGTCCTTTTAGGACAATTATCTGAGCAAGCACCCACGCCAGCAAAAGGTTGCCCGACACGTGCTGTTTGATAACAGCATTTATTTCAACCAGCTGTATTCGAATTTTAGTATATAAGGGGGGTGATTTGGAGCACAGCACATCATGTCCTCTGAACCGATAACGTCGACATCTACGAGCAGCAGCAGCAAGTGTGTGTGTGTAACCTTCTTTCAAGATGTATACTGTAATCTTCGACTGTCAAGGCTTCAAGACATGTGCGAATGAATTTGTTCCTAAGGACTTAGCATTCCAAATGCTGTGCGATGATGGAACAGTGTTTGCCTCTGGAAGTTACATTCTTCAATGTACAACACCGTGTTACGAACTTGATATCGAATCAGCAAAATGGTTGGCAGAGAACCATCACCACTACAACATTAATTCAGTTGGAGTCTCGCTGGATAGTGCATCAAACTCCATCAAGTCAGTGGTACCAACAAACTGCACTGTACTTGTTAAAGGTACTGAAAAAGTGAAATGGGTAAGAGAGTTCTTACCTGACTGCCTAATAACTAATGTGGAGGAGAAAGGCTGCCCTTCACTACATGCTCTACGTAAGCTGAATGGTATTGGCAGGTACCAACCAGTAACTGCGAAATTGAATACAAATCTGCTGGTGAAGTGGTACAAAGAGTACTACTTAAAACATTAAGCTGAACAGTGTGGAGTAAAGAGTGTAATGGCCCCTCATAAAAGCAGGCAAGTGTGAACTGTTAGACAATTGTGAATAATGTGAAAACTGTGAAGGTTATTTTCATTTCCTAGTATTCAGGCCTTTTTTGTAAATGCTTTAAAATTCCTGATGTGTTGTGTGATGGTGTGCATCTGTGGTATAACTATTAGGAACTTGAAGAAGCAGTTGTTCGTTTGGTATATCTTTAAAACATAACTGTAATTTTTATATAATTCTTTAAACATAACTGTAATTTTATATAATAAAATTACATTTTATGTTACTGTAATCCAACTGTTATGTTTTCTATCAAAACCTAACCATTTCACAAATGCCTTATTTCCTTTCCTTTCCTGTACAATACTTTCTATACTAGATAAGTATTGGGGTATTTTGTTTTCTGTAATTCATGACCATAAAACGCACCAGCAATATTATTTAGTTCAAAATCTTGCAGAGTGTATGTCCTAGGATTTGTTTCTTGGACTCCAATTATCTTAAATATTTCTGTAGACCAATTTGGTTTATATCCTTTATCAAAAATGGCTTTGTTTTCACTGATTCTTACGAACTCTCCTACTTTAAATTTCTGCTTTGATTTGTCTATGGTACGTATTTTATTATATACTGTGGATAAAAGGTGATTATCATTAACATCGCAGGGTCGCATCTTGGACTTAACGTAGGCCACATTGGCCGATGCAATAATAAGACGAATCAATTTGCTCCTCAAGACGCCGTAAATAGGCGTATAATCATTGGAAATGAAATTTCATTAGAAGAAGGTGCTGTAGAGGATTTCAAAAAAGTTTGTGAAGGAATTGCATGCAACATTCGTGTAAAACATAAAGGAGATGCTATTTTAAGACGTACTCCATTACTGTTAATTTCTAATTCTCAGCCAATTGTATGTAGTCATCCAGATTTCAACAATGTCCGTATGAGAACTATTAGGTGGAAAAAGTTTGATGAATTGAAAAATGGAATAAAAAAGGCTTATCCCTTAGCTTTCTTTTCAGTGTTGCAAATTTATAATATTCCTTATTAAATAAAAGACAAGAATTTGTACAATGTATAATTTTTATTGTCAATTATTACAACAAATAAAAATAAATTACAATTATCCTTTGTTCTGTACACGTTCAACTACTGTTTTAACGCCGTAAGCAGCACCTGCGGCAGCAGCAGTTGTTGCTGCGCCAGCCGCTATCGCTATCTGCCTTGAACTTGTAACTCCAGCTGTGCTAATTGCGGCCCCGTCCGTGACACTCTCTGGCCTTGTTTCTGGCACCCGTTCAAATTCAACTGTTTCGCCACTCGTATCCAAATCGTCGAATGATGGATTATCTCCATACCGTATACGAGTAGCAGCATCCTCTCTTTGCACTGTTCGAATATCATTAATACTACGAGAACGATTAACATTTGTTAATGGAATTCTTTCCGCCATTTCAATGTCTTCCTCAGGTCCCGGATATAAAACACCTCTGTCGTATTGTATAGAGCCATGGTTGCCCGTGTTTAAATAATACTGATTTACCCAAGACATTTTGCTGACTAAACTAAATAAATCATTACCACCTTTTATATACATTACGTTATCGAACAGCACGTGTCGGGCAACCTTTTGCTGGCGTGGGTGCTTGCTCAGATAATTGTCCTAAAAGGACAAATTATCTCGGCGGGACAGTGACGCCGCCATCGCGACCTTGGGACCCGGGGGGACCCTTTTTTTTTTATCAGTTGCTGACCCTCATGAATCGAAACATGACTGCGTCGCGTCGTTTCATGATCTTAAAATAGTCATGGCAGCTCTTTCAACTTTCGCGATATTCGTCCCCTGTGTAAGGGCTACGGTGATCGCGTGGCCCTTTTCACGACACATCCCTTCCTCATCGTTTTTTCTGCTACTAATTATAACATGATATTAGATTCAACTTTAAAACACTACTAGATTTAGATAAACTATATGCTTGTAGTCTATTTTTCTCTGTGTTGATGATATTTGTACAAATAATGTGCACAATCAGTAAATACCAAGACCATCGTGATCCCTATTCCATTTTTCCTAAGCTCGAGCTATATATCTGTTGCAGTTTGATATATCTGTGTAGTTATATGTAGTAATTAGAAGGGTACCCTGAAAGCAGTTAAAATGTACTGAGCTTTTGTAATTATTACAATAATTGAATCATGTTAAGGTAAATATCAGCAGTACAGTAAGAAACATTTTATTACATGTACATGTTATTTGATATCATTGTGTACCTTCATTATGTAATATGCATATATACACAAATTAGAATTTCAATATATATGATACTTACAAGGGAACCTCCCCATCGCACCCCCCTTGGATTTAGTTATAAGTTGGCACAGTGGATAGGCCTTGAAAAACTGAATACTGATCAATCGAGAAAACAAGAAGAAGTTGTGTGGAACTATGAAAAAAATAAGCAAAATATACAAACGGAGTAGTCCATGCGCAAGATAGGCAACATCAAGAATAGTCTGAGATCAGGAGCGTAGTGGTCCCGTGGTTAGCGTGAGCAGCTGCGAAACCAGAGGTCCTTGGTTCAAGCCTTCCCTGAGTGAAGGGTTTAATTTTTTATTTTCAGACAATTATCAAAGTTCAGGCAGACACACATAATCAACTTCGCTCTCCAAACTTCCAGGACATGTTCAGATTTGCTTGGATATATGCAGGATTTGACGATGTACACTCGGAAAAATTTGAAAACGTTAAAAACATATCTTTTTACAGAGCACAGGGAAAACTGTGCGACTATGAAACTGTTGCATTCATTTCTTGCAGTTTATGTGACAAACTCTTATATTTTCATTACTTATTTGGGAGTGTTATCACATCCACAAGAAAACCTAAATTTGGCAAAGTAGAAGAATCTTTTTACCCATTCGCCAAGTGTACAAGTTAGGTGGGTCGACAACATATTCCTGTCACGTGACGCACATGCCGTCACCAGTGTCGTATAGAATATATCAGACGTGTTTTCCTGTGAAGGAATCGGTTGACCTATGACCTAGCGATCAAATGTTTTCGGTTCCCATTGGAGAAGCACTTCCTTTTGTCTACTAATCGCACGGTTTTGCGGTGCGGTCGAAAAACACAGACACTAAACTTATTGCAGTGAACAGAGACGTCAATGAACGAACGGACAGATCATAACTTTGCGAAAATAAAGAAAGTATACTTTTCACGCGAGGGAAGACTTGAACCAGGGACCTCTCGTTCCACAGCTGCTCACGATAATCACGGGACCACGGCGCTCCTGAGCTCACACTATCCTTGATGTTGCCTGTCTTGCGCATGGAGTACTCAGTTTGTATATTTTGTTTATTTTTTTCATAGTTCCACACAACTTCTTCCTGTTTTCTCGATTGATCTGTGGTCAGTTTTTCAAGGCCTATCCCCTGTGCCAACTTATAACTAAATCTGAGGGGAGTGCGATGGGCAGGTTCCCTTGTTAGAAGTATTGTAAACCTATTACTTTTCTTCCATGATACATCATATTTTCGGTGTACTAGTACCGTGTATGTGTTCACTGAGTATTATATTCCACCATGGTGTACTTATATTTATGTTTAACATGGAGACTAACTTCTTTCGATTTACTTTTCGTATATTCTGGACAAACAACGGAAGTAATCACTGCTGTAAAGATGCGCACTCACTCCTTACCTTGAGAGTAAATCTTGTATGGATGGTGTAAACATTGAAGCTTGATGTCGAGTTCTGCTTCATTTATTGGAGAATCAGAGACGATTGGATGGGCACCAAATATAGTGTCCCATTATGTAAACACTACATTCTGCTGGTTCGCCACTTTATCTCTAGCAGTCTTTTCGGCAGAAATGAACCAGATGAGCCACAGACGATAAAGGCTGCTGAAAGAGATGACACTACGGTTATTTCATCAATGCTGTACCTTAAGACTGGTAGTGGGGGATCTTTCGACTGTCAATGGAGAACCACTTTATTTGGTTCCCTGAATCTGTCCTCCGTGCACAAATATGCACCTATGAGACTATGTGAATCATCCAATAGTGTGCCCTCTATAAAACGAAGTTTTATTCTGAATGTCAGTTTGTGTGTAAAGATATACAAACTGACATGCAGTCATTGTCAACATGCAGTTAGTCTCAACATGTTAATAGCTATTAGTCATTGCGATTGTGGTGTCACCGCCAGACACCACACTTGCTAGGTGGTAGCTTAAATCGGCCGCGGTCCATTAGTACATGTCGGACCCGCGTGTCGCCACTGTCAGGATCGCAGACCGAGCGCCACCACAAGGCAGGTCTAGAGAGATGGACTAGCACTCGCCCCAGTTGTACGGACGACATTGCTAGCGACTACACGTACGAAGCCTTTCTCTCATTTGCCGAGAGACCGTTAGAATAGCCTTCAGCTAAGTCCATGGCTACGACCTAGCAAAGCGCCATTAACCATATCTGGAGAGAGTCTCACTTGTATTATCAAGAGCGATGTACCGCAGAAGTGAATAAAAGTTAAGTATACGAGAAGCTCCGTTCTTTTCTTTATAGCTTTCATAACGTATCCTGTTTCAGACTTAACGCAAGACGGCTTGAGTTGACGCGTGCCCTTTCGGCTACCTCCCTTGTGTCTAGACTGTCTTGTCTAGACACAGCAGCGATAATTTCTTTACTCAAAATACACAATTCCTTGTCGTAGTTCCATGTATTATGCTATAATTTCGTACTTATGATTATGTACTACAAGGCTGTCTACGCATTATTTACTTTTGGAGTCTGTCTTGTTAATTTGCATATGAACCTAATACTCCCAGATCTCTTTTCAGTTTACAATGCCATTATAGATATTTTACTGTCCGCATTACATTACCATACTAATGCTTATTTGCTTCACGTGTTTACTCTTTCTTACACAATTATTTTCATTCTGTTTTGTAATCTATGGATGATGGGCAACTATATTTACTTTTGTCTTTTTTCTTATACATTAGTTTCTCAGTACTCATACTTCGTATTTGTGAACGAATTTCTTGAATGTTCCTTGCTATATTTCATAGTAAGAAATATTCTGCCAAACTGTGGTTTGAGAGGGTGGTGCCGATAAAAGTTTGTTGCACTTTGATATGTCGCAGTTGGTTTGTGATATTGGCCACAGAAAACACTTTTTTCTGAGAGCATGTATGAAAGATTATCTCTAGATTCCAGAGATCATAGGTGGCTGAGTACACACGAGAGAGAGTTCAGTGTCGAGCGTGGTGGGCAGCAGATATGCTCTGCTTTGGAGGCTGAATCTCGAACTTCTGTCGCAGTGGCGGGGATTTGTTAAATAAGCGTGCGCTAAATTGCAGAAGTGGGATATCGCGTTTAGGGAATACTTTATATTTTTCGTTTTATAAATTTTTATAACTTGAATTATTTGAATTTTATGATACTGTTGTCTCAAGTTACACAGAACAGACATGGACTCAGGAGAAAACCATATCACTCTGAACCTCTCAATATTTAAAATAATCATTTTAAAACTATCGAAATTTTCCTAACTTCATTGTTTGATATTCATGATACGGTGTCTTAAGTAATACAGAATACGCATGGACTCAGGAAAAAAGCATATCACTCTCAGCTTCTCTTCATTTAAAATAAGTAGTGTAAAACTATCTATTTCAAATTATAATATTACGAAATTCATTTCCGTATTCGAAATTTCTTCATTTGTCCACATCAATGTGTATCTGTTCCTGATCTGGTTTAAAAACATAGAAACGTAACGACAAATGCTGTAAATTCTTCGAAATTCAGCATCCACATCCCACATTTTCTTGCAGCTCGCGAGAGTAGACTGTTAATTTGTACTCTGCTGGTTCTTGGAACTGTTGCACTGCCCATGGGAAGATTTCTTTAACTAATGTCAAAACAATGTGATTTGTTTCAGCTTGTAGCAGTGCAATGCAATTGCTTAGTAGCAGCCTGATTATGTGTTGTCACACAGGTAAGTCAGACGATTATCAGGGACAGAAGTGAGCGTTCTTTTATTCACTTAGGAAACAGTAACTGTCATTCAGACTAGACACAGTGAAACAACAACTTTCACTGTTTTTCGAAGTTGTGCACCATTCCAGCGACAAAGGGCAGCAAGAAGCACGAAACTAAAAGCGACAGATATCCAGTAAATCGTCCACCCAGTTATATAAAAGCTTCATTAACTGTCGCCACTAGACACAGATATAGCAATGGGAAACAAAGTGTCATCATAGGCACAAGGAAAGACCACGAGAAAGACAACTCGCGCCTCAAAGTTCATAGCAATAAATGTACAACTGGAAAGAAAAATAAAGGATACGGGCCACTTATATTTCTGCAGAGGCCCTAGTTGCATTCAAAAGTACACCTCACTCTCACATGTTCCGCCAAACACACTGGTTGATCTATAATAAATGAGCTTCAGACATGGCAGAGAATGCGGTAGATCAAGTCTGGAATTTCAATAACGAATGTGTGTAATGTCACTAATTACTAGTTTCCTAATACTTCTGTGGTCGAGGTACGGTACCTCCACAAAACGTTTGACATACCGATTGCTGATGATGGGCTACAAGTATTACCTAAAGTTTCCTGTAATGACTCTAAAGTGAGGTAAGTATATACAGTACTTGCGGCTTTCGGTGGTAGCGCTGCGATTATGAGTTTGTAAGAGGTCCATGACTAAGGAATTTATTGCTAGCGCACTCGAGCAGCTGTAATTTCGATGGACTGCTTACGCGTGTCCTGCGATATGTAAGCTAGAATAGAATCGCAGACCAGAGAGCGTTGTCGGCAGTAGTGGTGGTAGCTTGCAGTCGGCCGGTTGGAGCGGTCGTACCAGAGCGATGTAGTATAAGGTAAAAGCAGCCGCGCTCTTATCTAATTTGTCACAGCTAAATTTGTACTATTGTTATATCAAGTCCCATGTAAATGTTTTTAAAAATCTTTTAATAATAATCTTTCTTATAAAATTAACTTTTGACAATCATTCATCTGAATTTAAAGAAAAAATGGTTCAAATGGCTCTGAGCACTATGGGACTTAACATCTATGGTCATCAGTCCCCTAGAACTTAGACCTACTTAAACCTAACTAACCTAAGGACAGCACACAACACCCAGCCATCACGAGGCAGAGAAAATCCCTGACCCCGCCGGGAATCGAACCCGGGAACCCGGGCGTGGGAAGCGAGAACGCTACCGCAAGACCACGAGATGCGGGCTGAATTCAAAGAATTTACTAATTTCTCCAATCCATGGTCATCCCTATTATCGTAAAGAAAAGTCAGCTGTTTCCTTTTATACATAACAAATCTAGTGGCCAGCACTGCACTGGGATGCGCCAGATAATTACTTATAGGAGCAGATATATACGCGCTATCCGGCGATTTCATTGAGATAAGATTTTTCAATTTATTCAGAATGAATTTTCAGGGCCATGACGCAGCATTGTTGACGTCCAGATAGTGTAGGTTCACAGTCCGTTAATTATTGAAAGGCTATATATGAGTCACATTTTTTATTGGGAGGTTAGTCACATTATTATTGCGAGGTTACGGAATAATAAACTGTTGGGAGGTTAAACTTAATGTGAATGTTGTAAGTATAATTATATATATTTTTTCTGTTGGGAGGTTACAAGTTGAAAAAGAACACGAGGCTTTTGTTTTTATCGGAAACTCTAACACCCCTGAAATAAAGAGCTGTGTAAAGTTAGGTGTCTCCTAACTGGGTAACATCTAAAAACTGGTATTACTAGTGTTAAAGATGTTCAAATTAAGAACCATATCTTATTTTCAGTAAGAAAATAAATTGTTACGAGGCGGTCTAAGCAAACCTGGGAATATAACTTGTACACAACTGGCAGAACACCAGTATAAGAATGACTACAAGTAAAAATGGAAACTGAAAGAAAATTGCCGATAATCAACAACCAAAAGTATAAAGTCACATGGAATTCCAGTCATTAGAAATAAACTGAGCAGGTTATTCGACATCATCCTAAACGAAGGCTGCCATTTAAGCGCACATGTTGAAAACGTGCATTCCATCCTGTAACATACACAGAAGTCAGCGACGTTACACTACGTCAGGAGGGAATACGTGCGTGTCACGATGCGATACGAACGTCTGTTGTTTCTGGAACGAGCTGATAAATATATAAACTTCGGCAAAGTACACCTGTCGTAGAGCGATATACAGGTCGATTAAGCTGCCCTTGTCGACAAGTCTTATACAACCCACAACGCATACAAAAACCACATGCGAGAGTTCATATTATCTCGCTCGTTACACGCAAATTGTTACTCCTTCAGAGAAAAATGAACAGGACACTTTTTTGGGAAATTTAATGTAATTAAATACTGTACAGGGATACGTTTTAAATGGAGGCCACTGTTTTCGAGTTCTTCAAGATCATTTGAAGGTCAGTTTCGTAAGTTTTTCTTGAGTAATTCGGCTACATTGAATTTTCTACGAAAAGTCCTGCTAATTTTTCTATGGGCCTAATAGTGCAAATGTATTTAGCGAGAGAATATTAAGATCCTGCACGTGATATGTCAAGGTGATGTTGGTTGTATAAACCTCATAGGCAGGGACAGCTGACTCACCCTGTATAATACAGCGGGGAGCTACAAAACTATGGCTACAAAATACATGCCAGTAACCATTGGTCTTCACGCACTACAGTTAAAAATACATGGAGCCGAATGTTGTCGCTAATCATATGGATCCGCTGAGTTGCGTTTTGGCGTTGAGTATGCCGCCGTCCCTCCCTTCCAAACTAATTGATTCCATTTTTTCCATAATATTCGCTAAGCTCTGATCAGCGCAAGCAGTAACATTGAGGAAGTATTGAAAGGGTACAGTACCGCTCAACATTGAGAATAGGTACGAAATTCTTGTCAGAACAACACATTTTTTTTGTAAAAGTAACTCAATAATTTCAATTAATACAGCGAAGCCGGATACCAGTGTGGGAAAGAATGACAAGTTATTTATTTAATTGATCACATGTGCACTTCCGCAAAATAAATCCCTACATCCCGTTTGGTGAGATCTGTGTGGTGTAAATGAATGAATGTATGGTCGTCTGCTAACCACAGATAGTGAATCGATATGAGCATCTTTGAGTCGATCCTTTGGGTACCTTTGGTGAGACCAAAGAGATGGGAGTTACCAGAGCTTTTGAGCGTTTGAAATGTGGCCGACCAATAAGGTAGCAAGGTGCTTCTCCCACTTCGAGAGAGGTGCGAGAGAACGAAAAGACGGCCATGTTTCAGACTCGGCACTCTGGCGCTGAACCTTCTGCTGTGAAGACCTGTTTTTTGTTGTGCTCCGTAATGAAAGCGTGGAGGCATGGTATGGATGTGGAATACTTAAGAGTAGTTAGAACTAATCATTTCTCTTTCCTAGGATCTTTTGTGGGGAAAATTACAAAGTGAGGCAGGTAATTTTAAAGGGATTATAGTAAACCAACGGTCACAAAGGGACCACGTGTAGTTATAAGTTGAGATACTAGCGTGGGTACAATAAGCTGAAATATTTAAGAATTAATATCGTGTGTACCATAAGCTGAAATATTTGAGAATTAATAGCGTGTGTACAATAAGCTGATATATTTAAGAATTGCGTGTTTCCGTTGCGTATTATTCATGCAGGAGGATAATTTGTAACAAAATCGTAAGATACGAGAATTCATGTTGCTAATCCACTCGCTTGGCAAACCACCCATCTTGCAGGCCTGACTGCTTGATGCCACAGTATGAGAAAGGCAAGTGGGTGCCTCTCATAATTTCGACCCTGCCAGGATTCCTTTTTGTTAGGATATTTAATTTGATGCCAGGATTATTTATTGTTAGGATAATTGTTGCCAGGATTATTTATTGGTTAGGATATTTTGTTGCCAAGATTCCGTTTTTGTCACGATAATTTTGTTGCCAGGATCATTTTTGTTAGGATATTTTGTTGTTAGGGTTTGCTGTTAAATTTTTTTATTTTTTGATGGAATATATTGTGATAGCGCTAAGAAGTAAAGTTTTTTCCGTTTGCAATTTCTTCCTGGATTGGTGAGGATCTTTTATTTTATTTTATGTAATTAATTGCAGTATAGCACAAGGCTAGAAGATCGTTTTATAATTTTTTTGTGTAATGTCCGTAGTAACTAGGTCGCAGGCTAAAAGTATAGTCACCATGGAGAATAACGATTCTGGCGTGAATGTAGCAGTGCAGCGGGAAGTAGGTGTTGACCGTGAGTTAATGAGAGGGGACGGCAGGCACTCCGAAGAGGCTGTATTGTTCAGTGGACCGCTGCAAGGGGAGCCTTTGTGCAGGGGGCTTTGTTCACTATCGGGGGCCTTTCCAAACGACGCGGGCGAGCAGGGACTCGGTCAGGTAGAGAGTGAAAGTGCAGCTACCCTTAGCGAAGCAACGGTTTCTCAGGCGAACGAGGTGAGCGCGTCGACAGTAGCAAATAACGATGTGATACTGCAGTTTTTACAGAGGATGGATGAAAGTTTACAAGCGATGAATGGGAAGAATGAGGAGAGAGATAGGAAGAATGAGGAGAGAGATAGGAAGAATGAGGAGAGAGATAGGAAGAATGAGGAGAGAGATAGGGAGAATAAGGAACGATTTGAAGCGATGAGTAGGGAGACTAAAGCGATAAATGAAAAATTGGAAGCAAATAACGAAAGATTAGAAGCAATCAATAGAGATAATAAGGAGAGAGATAGGGAAAATAAGGAAAGATTGGAGGTAATGGATAAGGGAAATAAAGAGGCAATGAGGAAGCTCCACACAGTTATCGATGAGCGTCTGTCCGCAGTTAATAATCGGTTAGATGAGGGGGAGAAGAATCTGGGTGCGTTGAAGGAAGTATGTGACGCAGTGAAAGAAAAAGATAATAACTTAGAGGTACAAGTATTTGCAATAGAGAGTGATGCTACTGAACGTAGGGACGTTTTGCCGGATGAGCGAATCGAAGAGGTAGTGGTCAGAATGAATATGATTAGTGCAGATGCAGAAAAGATCAGTACAAGAGGCGAGACAGGTTCTGACAGTACGCAGCGAGAGGTTTGTGCCGGTCAGGAGGAGATACAGCCACCATTACAGTTTAAAGAGGCACAATTAGAAATAAGTAGGAAACATAGTGAGCTAGCACAGTTGCAATTAGCGTGCAGTAGCGAAGGTGACGCACCACCAGGTAGATTGCCGAGGGAGAGTGAGATAAACTCAGAAAGCGAAAATAGGCAGAAGGAGAAAGGCGAATTCACAGAGTCAGAAGAACGGTTTTGTCGGATAAAACAGGTGGCAGACTCAACTGGGTATAGTCCAAGGCTGTCTCAATTTCAGGACGCATTACTTTCATCGAGGGGATTGCTCCGCAAAACGAAGTTTGTGTATAACTATTTGAGAGACGAGGCTAGAGCGAAAATGCAGGAAGACCTTAAAGACGGTAGTAGCCATTTAAATGAATTCTGGTCGCAAAGTAAGCAGGACCAGGTTACGCAAAGCATATTGATAATGCCAAATCGTAACGAATGTGGTATAAGGGATTCAGTGTCGTGTTGTCAGAAAATGCTGAGACGAAACAGGTATTTGGATGTGACATACGAACCAGCGGAGTTCATTAGAATCCATATAACGAAGTTGCCAGTGAAATTGCGCAGAGGTATAGCGATAGCAGGCAGAGGCGTAGACGATTCCGCGTCATTTCAACACTTGGGTAATGAGAGCGATATCGTGAACGGAGACAGATCAGATAGTGTCGAGGGCGGAAAGTATCAGAATGACAGGAGAGCATGGAATCCAGGCATTTCATTCTTGTCGTAATGGATTGAAGAATAGGAGAAACTAATCCAACATATCAGCCCTTAATATCTTGCTCTTAAAACACATGCAGCTGGCACTGAAAATTGTCTATGTAGCAGACAAACTCAACTAATATGTAGGGAATGCAAATACCATACTTCTGATCAGAGAATAAAACGGCAGTAATGGAATCTGTTAGGCTGGTATCTCAGTAAAATTTGCAAATTTTTTATTTCAAACGGTAAAGTAAAAGAGCGGTTTCTTCAAAGAATCCAGTTGCTAAAATGTTATGTAATAATGCCAAGGAGTCCAGTTGAATTAGTGTGATTTGACTATTGTAGATACTAAACACGTAATATAAGAGGTAAACATTGTGATCGAAGTTTTTAAATTATATGCCATCTGATCTATAGTATGTCATTGTCGTGGTGACAGTTATAATGAAGTGCTGGGTATGGTTGTTCGGAATCTGATGTTAGTGAAAGAGGCCACTAGCACCTAAGTTTCTAACACTTGGGTTGCCCAATTCTCCCAGCTTGTATATTCTCTGCACACATTTAATTTTCGTGTAAGCACATACTTCTAACTAGCAAATTCTTTACTGTGTATAGTGGACCATTCAGAGTGAGGCGGATTGTACAGGAAAATGCTGTACTGATTGAGACGATCAAGGGAAAACAATCTCGTGGGCTTCATCACATTTCTAACATCAAATTATGGAAAAGTTAAGGATAGATCTAAGGTAGGAAATTTATGGTAGATAGTCAGTGTATTTATTTGTGGTGTGTAACGTTGTGCAGGGTCAAATCGAACGTAAGAATTTTCAGGCGGGATGTCAGGAAGTATGACGGAATAGACTGGTCAAATGAGTCATGAACAGGAGTCGACAGAGTGGTGTATGTACGTGTTTTTTTTGTCGTATGAATAAGGATCAAGCAGAAACGACGTGATGATTAATGAGTGAATAAAGATGGTAGATAGAGAAGCGACGTGATAAATAGTAGTGGATAAAGGTGAATTTTTGAGGAGAGAATCGACGTGAAGCAGTGTGAATGATGAAGGGAGATTCGACGTGATGAAGCAGCGGTAAAATAAAGGTGAGTAGAATTGAATAATGTGGAGATGTCTTAGATGTATGTTACAGAGAGGCCTGTGTATGCTGCAATAGAGATTGATGCCAATGGCGAAGGAAGACCAGGAAATGATGGAGTAATGGACGGACGGAGAGCCGAAATACGAATGAAGAGATGAGGACAACTGCACAATGTGAAAGGACGTAAAGGGAGTATGAGACCCAGATGGTGAACGTTGTGGAATACTGACGTAAGATGTAATGTAGGTGTAGATCTAATTCTTAGCATAACAATTGCGATTTGAGAAAAATAATATTTTTTGTTGTTGTTGAAGCCTCGTACCAGTATAACTAATCAAAACGGTACCAAGAATGTGTACAGCTATTTTTTTTGCAGGTTGATTAATTTGTGTATTTTTGTTCTTAGATGAAATATCGCGATTCTAAGTTGATATTTAGCATAAAGTAAATGCAGAGGTAAGCCGATGGAGAGAGGTGCCAGAGTGAAAGGACGAATTCGGAGTCTGGAATGCTATCTCCGAAACAGCTTCATGTGTTATGTGGTTGAGTATAAGGGAGCAAAGGTATGGTATGTTGTAGTGAGTGTGGTGGTAATAAGGTTAGCTGACTTCTAAACCTATTCTGTTAGTGTGTTAATGGATTGAATGAGAGGAAAAATGTGATGTCTGGTGAGTGAGAGTCGTAGAGTAGTGTGATCAATGCGCACACTCCTGTAAAGGGGATGCTACCGATCCATAACTAAAACATTATTGTGTTTTATTGTTTGTTGGGATGAACCTGGATGTCAGGTCAGGATCTGTCATACGTGTCCTAGAAACATTGCTATATATAATGAAATGTAAAATATGTGAAGAGATACTGATTTCAGTCTGTCACAAGCACAAGGGTGCATTATATGTTGTAGATTTAGAGTCATCAGTTCCTAAAATGTTTATTGTGTTAGGATGTTAAAGTAGTTAATATTTAATAACCAGTGGTAGGTAATTGTGAGCTATGTAGATTATTCTTATTTTTTTGTTAGAACACTAATTGTGAGCTATGTAGATTATTCTTATTTTTTTGTTAGAACACTTTCAAGGGGTAATAATTTCAGTGTGTCACAAGCGCAAAAGTTCATTGTATATTGTAGTTTTAGGATAAAGTTTCTAATATTTTCACTGTGTTAGGATGTTAGAGTAGCCTACTCTTTGATATTGTAATTATGAGCGGTATAGATTGCTTATTATTCCTTTTGTTTTATTTTACACTTTCATGTTTTGTATGAGGGACGACAGGTACAAAGAATAGCACGAGTGTGGGCTATCTATAGAAAAAGGATAGATAAAGGTATGTTGTCTGTGTAGAAAACTAGGGTGTATAATTTTATGTTCTTTTTAGAACAAAGATTCTTTTGTTACCAATGTAGCTAATAGATAATACATGTAATCAATGAGTATTTAAATGCTGTATATCCTTTTGTCTGTAATGTTGCGAGATGCACGGAAGATCTGGCTAATTGGGTGTCGTAACGCCCATACCGCTAACGGGCCGAGCTGACGTCACCATGGCGACAGGCGACACAGCCGCGGCACTCCCCACTCCATTGTCGGACGAGGTGCGCTCCACGCGCCCGCTACAGCAGGTCAACGGCCTGGGGCGACACGCACGCATCACTGGCCATTCATGAGTTCCGCCACCCTTACGACTGGGGAAGGTATCCCGCGGAGGCAACAGCGGGTGGTTTCTTCTGCTCAACGGCGCGCGCAGCGACGCTACTGCTGAATGGACGAGGCGCGACAGAGCCCGGCGAGCATTTTTTACCTGCAGCTATTAACTTGTACTGGACTGTGGAGCCGTGAAACAAGATGACTGCGACTTTCCATAAGGTGGAAAGTGAAGGACTGGTGTTTCCACATTGTGAGTGGTGGAAAAGATGTTGTCCTTAGCAGACGGGACGATTGTTTTGTTTTGTCTTGACCACTGAATGGTGGGATCCATAAACTTTTGGCAGTGACTTGTTAAGTGTGCTTTGTGAATGGCATGTGGGACACTTGGTATACTTAGAGGACAGTTGTCGTTTGGTGAACAATTAGAGTGGGACATTGACATTTGCGTCTGTAGTAGGAGACATTTCTTGGATTGGCGCGGGAATAAGTGCTGTTTGTTGAAACTTACGACTTTTAATTACACCATGAACTGAAAGGACAGAACCGTGGGTAATAGTAGTTGTAGGGCCATTTTTTTTGGACGAACAGTTTCGTGTGGATGGTACTCTGAGAGTGACTATGACATTTGTGTTTAATGAGAGATACAGTTTACTGTTCAGTGCGTGTTCAAAATGCCGAATTGAGTGACTCAAAGACTTTCGTCCGGGTAACCATGGGAGAGCTTTGACACCGAGACAGTGGTTCTAGGAAAACTATCAGCAACTTTTTGACCCCAAGAAAATCACAGAATGAAATGTTTCCGTGTGACTCGCAAGATAGGGAATAATGTATTTGTAATTGTGTAAATGTTTTTTTTATATGTTTCATTCCTGAAGGGACAGCAAGCGTAATTGTATTTTATTAATAATTGTGTTTAGAATAGTTAGTGTTTGTTTTTTGGTTTGTTCTGGGTTATCAAGTTCACGTAGCATGTGTATTAGAATATTTGGTACAATGATGCTTTAACTATTAGCCAGTGGCGTGATACTAACGTAGCGGCCCTTGTAGTATTGATCAGTAAGGTTGTCACAGGGGAGAAGAATTTGCATTGCACAACAAATATCGGAATTAACTGATGTATTTTGATGTCGTGCATAGTAAATCTTGTTGGTGTTTTGACTGAAGCCACTTATTTTTTTATTATCACAGTGGTGATATTTCACATTAAAGTGTAACGAAGGCTAGTCGAAATGCAAGTTCTTGTCGTCTATATGTGTGACAACAGAGAAATGAACAGTAGAGTAAGATAAGAGAGCTACTGGTGGATTCAAGTACTTATTGTTAAACTATTTACTGCGTGTATTGATCAAAGTTGATGGACTGACTGGCTCAGCAGCAGGTATTTGTACTGATGGACAAGGATAAACTCACTGTCGAGTAGTTGTGGCAATTGCTTAGGTGAGGATAGTTAATGAGGTATGACATGATGTCTTAGATGAACTATATTACGTAACCAGTATGTAACTTGTGGTATATTTCATTGTTTTCCTTCTCAGTTATTTCGCTGTAGGTTTGAGGTATATTTTACAGTAATGGTATGGAGCCTGACATTCTACGTGTAAATAGTGTACGAAATTTTTTTTCTTTTGTTGATTTTGTTTTGTATTTAGACTTTGCTGTGTAAGGGTTTTTACAGCGCAATTTATGAATGTCAGATTACTTGCTTTGTGTTTAGACGGTGAGCTATTTAAAATTTCATGAGTACAATTAGTATTTTTTTTATTTGTTTTAGAATTATTGAAATTTGGATTACTCATAAAAATAACGAAGATCCCAGTAACTAAAGCAAATTTTTATCTCAATATTATTTTTTCATTTCTATGATGTGATGTTTTATTTGTCATGTGGATTGTTATATATTTGTATGTGTACGTTACTCCGGATTGTGGAGAGTACAATATAATTTGGTCGTCTATTTGAGGTCACCAGGGGCTAAGGTCTCCTCCTGGTTATTTTGATGAATTGCTACGTTTGTTTTAATACAGTTTTCTTAAAAAAAATGTTCGGAACTACCCTCGCATTGCAAGGATAGTACCGTGCCATTTTTTTCTGCATGGGTAGCCGGTGATGAAAGGGTACAGTACCGCTCAACATTGAGAATAGGTACGAAATTCTTGTCAGAACAACACATTTTTTTTGTAAAAGTAACTCAATAATTTCAATTAATACAGCGAAGCCGGATACCAGTGTGGGAAAGAATGACAAGTTATTTATTTAATTGATCACATGTGCACTTCCGCAAAATAAATCCCTACATCCCGTTTGGTGAGATCTGTGTGGTGTAAATGAATGAATGTATGGTCGTCTGCTAACCACAGATAGTGAATCGATATGAGCATCTTTGAGTCGATCCTTTGGGTACCTTTGGTGAGACCAAAGAGATGGGAGTTACCAGAGCTTTTGAGCGTTTGAAATGTGGCCGACCAATAAGGTAGCAAGGTGCTTCTCCCACTTCGAGAGAGGTGCGAGAGAACGAAAAGACGGCCATGTTTCAGACTCGGCACTCTGGCGCTGAACCTTCTGCTGTGAAGACCTGTTTTTTGTTGTGCTCCGTAATGAAAGCGTGGAGGCATGGTATGGATGTGGAATACTTAAGAGTAGTTAGAACTAATCATTTCTCTTTCCTAGGATCTTTTGTGGGGAAAATTACAAAGTGAGGCAGGTAATTTTAAAGGGATTATAGTAAACCAACGGTCACAAAGGGACCACGTGTAGTTATAAGTTGAGATACTAGCGTGGGTACAATAAGCTGAAATATTTAAGAATTAATATCGTGTGTACCATAAGCTGAAATATTTGAGAATTAATAGCGTGTGTACAATAAGCTGATATATTTAAGAATTGCGTGTTTCCGTTGCGTATTATTCATGCAGGAGGATAATTTGTAACAAAATCGTAAGATACGAGAATTCATGTTGCTAATCCACTCGCTTGGCAAACCACCCATCTTGCAGGCCTGACTGCTTGATGCCACAGTATGAGAAAGGCAAGTGGGTGCCTCTCAGTATGTTGCATGGTCTCAAGAAACCACATGCTGAGAAACATAAGGTACCTTCGTACATAAGGTATAATGTGATCTGACAACCAACACAGAATTTCGTCACACTGACAAATACATACCGACTAGAATGTCAAGACTGTATATCAGTGTATCTAAGAATGACAGGCAGAAATTTCAAAACTAGATGCAAGAAAACAAGTAAAAAGCTGCGTGTATGAAAACATCCTTTCTACCTTTACTGAAGACTTAATAAAGAAAGAACAAGAACAATTTGGTATAGAAAATTGTTAGGATGGACCATCCCAACAGAAAGCAAAATTACAGGAAAGCTTTAGCATAAGAAGATCCCTTGCTAAAAACCAGAAAGTGTTAAATGACTAAATCAATATAACCAACTATTCATCAATAATACTGGGCACTAAAACAATAAGAAACTGATATGTAGAAGAAAAACAGATGAAATAAATACTCTGTGAACCAAAAAAGACAAAACCGCGGGGGCACACACACACACACATACCATACAAACTATATAAAAGTACATACAGAAATCACAAAACAAAGAAAAGACGAACGAACACCAGGCAGAATAACATTTGTTAAAACTACATACAATAAACACACCATACTGAAATACAGTGAATAGCGGAAGTGAGGCGTTAAGTCGAAATGTACTCGTAAAAGCCCGAGTAGCGGTCATCCAGCATGCGCTGTCCAACTAAGTACTAAGTCATTTAACCTCACAAAACTTGTGTTACCAAAAGTAGTTTCTCCCCTAGCAACGAGAGAAGAAAAACTGTAATGTTCTAACAAATCTGCAAATGGAATGAGATTTTCACTCTGTTGCGGAGTGTGCACTGATATGAAACTTCCTGGCAGATTAAAACTGTGTGCCGGATCGACGAGACTCGAACTCGGGGCCTTTGCTTTCGCGGGCAAGTACTCTTTCTTTCTTTTTTTTTCTACGTTGATTTATTTGTCACTACAGATTACAGTATAATAACACGTATTCGAAAACTTCCAGCAATGCAAAACATGCATATAAATCTGAGCTACCCAAGCACGACTCACGCCAGGTTCTCACAGCTTCACTTCTGCCAATACCTCGTCTCCTACCTTCCAACCTTCCTGCGAGAGCTTCCGTGAAGTTTGGAAGCTAAGAGACGAGGTACTGGCAGAAGTGAAGCTGTGAGAACCTGGCGTGATTGGTGTTTGGGTAGATCAGATGGTAGAGCTTTTGCCGCCGTGTGGGATTATCCAAGCGGTCTAAGGCGCTGCAGTCATGGACTGAGCGGCTGATCCAGGTGGAGGTTCGAGTCCTCCCTCGGGCATGTGTGTGTGTGTTTGTTCTTAGGATAGTTTAGGTTAAGTAGTGCGTAAGCGTAGGGACTGACGACCTTAGCAGTTAAGTCCCATGAGATTTTTTTTAAAGAAAGGAGCATTTGCCGCCTAAGGGAAAAGGTCCCGAGTTCGAGTCTCGGTCGGGCACACAGTTTTAATCTGCCAGGAAGTTTCAAATCTGCACTAATTATTCAACGCAATTACTATATACAATAACAAACATGTATTACATGCCAATTAAGATGCTTCACAAATAGAAGGAAACGAAACGAGTATGGTACAATACAGACTGCCTTTCATTTAGTTACATTAGGCGCACCACATCTACACTAAAGTAAAACAACTTTAATAGTGGACCTAACAAATGAATCGCTAAACAAGCCAGCTTTCCAATGTGAGTTTTAACAAATTACTCACTACAACATTAAGCAATCATAAAAATAGACTCTTATTTACCTCACACTTGGTTGCTAAAGATTACATATCATCATTTCTCAGAAGCTAAATTGATTATTAATATGAATAGCTAATATAAACTGCAAGTCGCCGACTGTGGCTTGATTCCAACATCACCTGTTAGAATTTACACTTCGTGATTTCAACAGGTGACTCAACCGAAATTTCACAGAATTGTGTATTATTAGTATCTCCATAGAATATAAGCACCGCTACAGCGTATAAAAGGCTGTTTGCTTTACTGCGAAATTCATTGCAGTTTTTTTTCTGTTTAGTTTTTGAAGCATTCTCAAGGTACAACAAGTTCTGCGGGGGACGGAGTGTACGCTGACTTGAAGCTTTGTGGCAGATTAAAACTGTTTACCGGACTGGCACTCGTATGTGGGACCTTCGACTTTTGCAAGCACTTGCTATGGCGGCTTTCTTTTCATTTCGTTCGGTATTGTTCGTTGAGTTTGGTCTGGGCGAGCGTCACATGACATCCGTTCAATTTGATCGTTGATCCCTTTTTATTACACCGAACACGCTGAGCCATCGTGCCGGCATGCGACTGAGCTAGCCAAGCACTGCTCGCGATCCGCCATCGCAGCTTTACTTCTGCCAGTACATCATCTACATTCCAAACTTCGCCGAAGTTCTCAGACATACCTCACCGTTACTGGCGCTACTCTCATTGTTAGGTGAAAACGAATTTTCTGATGCAACAGTATCTCCAGGCATCAATATACATAGTTTGTTACCATCTTGCTGACTGGCCAATAAACAACACTCAGTTTTCCCGTGCACCATCACAAAGAACCCTTCACGGAGTTAACGCAGCTGACTGAGTGCTACCACACAAATGAATGGGAATAATCTGTTGTTTTCTAAACTGAAGGCCGTGCATATATAAATACACTACCGAAGCTACTTCCGGGCTTTAATAATAGAACTGATAGATTCCAGAAACGTATACGTGCATAGGATGATTCGGAAGTGATGTTCAATAACTAACGCTCGGAAACTTCAGGCCAAAAGTTGTTACAAAACTCTCATAAACGTGGGTCCTCAAATCAACCGTTGCCGAGAGATCGCATTAATTCCAGTTGGGAACCAAACGTAAATGCCGTGGATACCGCGGTACTTACTTTGACATCTCAAGGTTTGGGATCGATTGTCTGTTTAAGCATACGCAGCTATTTCCCTCTCCCTCTCCGTGCATTGTGCCGTACCGGTCTCACAACCGCTTACGAAAGTGAAGCCACCGTGGACAGAGGTTACACCGATGAGGACTACGCTGACATGCACTTCATGTATAGCAAAGCGTAATGCAGTGGCCTTGAGGTTCCTAGATTTTATGAAGACGCTTTTCCTTTCCGCAGGAGCCCGCCAAGTGGTCATTTAGCCGCTTGCATCAGCGCCTTCGGGAAACTGGGAGTTTCGCACACCATGTACGAGAAGGATGACTCAGATCGACAATACCCGATGTCGAGGAAAGAGTGCTACGCATTGTGCACGAACGTCCGAGCGCTTCAACAAGTAGGATTGCTATCCAAGAGCGTGTCCTGAGTCATAGCAGTGTGTGGCGGATTTCAGATCGGCAATTAGTCTCTCCACATCGCCTCCAGCGAGTGAAAGCCCTCAATAAAGCAGACTTCCTTCCTAGAGAGAATTTCTGCCAATAGGTGCAACAACGGTGTACCATCCTGAATCCCCTGTTTGTAAGCAGTATTCTGTTCGTGGATGAGGCTGGATTTACACGTGGCGGTATTTTTAACTACTAGAACTGTCACATTCGGGCCGATGTCAATCCTAAAAGCACGCGTATCGTGATATCGGCAGCGTTATTCGCTGAACATGTGGGCAGGACTGCTCGGGGACTGCATAACTGAACCACACTTCCTACCACAGAGACTAACCAAACAGCAGTGCTGTAAGCTGCTCTCTGTATTAGGTTCTGTATGGAAGTTAGCCCAACTCTACCACCCACTCTATAAAATCTACATATTAGACAAAACTATGTCTCCGGATTTAAATTCCACGGATTTGTGTGTGTGGGTTCATGTCAGAAGCCTGGTATACTCTACAGAGGTCAACTCTCTTCAGGAATTACGCTTGTGGATTGATGCAGCCTTCCAGTATTTACAAAATTCCCCAAGAATACCTGAGAGATTCACAACTCATTTCAGAGCCGAGTTCAATGTTTAAATGTTGCATTTAGACGCATGGACAACATTTCGAACACCTTTCCTTAATGTTTAGAGATTTCCATATGTTCCTTGACACTGATAACCCGCAACAGAAAATGAGTTGTATCTCGACGACGGTTAATTTGTAGACCTATGTTTCTTCGAGCAGTTTACCTACTTTTGGCCTGTTCTTTCCATGTGTGAATTATTGACCATCAATTCTGAAACACACTGTACATATTAAATGAGAAATCATCATAACCATGTTAGAGATAAAAAAAGTAGTATCTTACATTAACTATGTACTGCAGTACCCATGCTCGAGTGAACTTATCATATAAAGACAAGATCTCTTACATTGAAACATAATGAAACGTAGACGTGTAGTTGAATATCGTACTCGTACTAAAGTTTAGCTACAATTAATATATACACTGCTGCATCTGACTGGTGGAATCTTTTCAAGTGCTGGTAGCCGTAAAGCTTCGTCACGCTATCAGACCCAGGATACACCAGCGGATGGCTTCTTTCGTTAGGGAGTCTGGCAATGGTATAACTCTACCTTCTTGTATGTTCTTACACAACCGCTGGTCACTTGGTGCCGGAGAACGCTATGGGGAGTACGTCATAGTGTATAGTGCAGACACACATCAAGCTGACATTTCTACTGGCATATAACACCAAGATGCTGTAGATAACACCCAGATGTTCTTCAAAATTAGCGCTGTAGGCATTTAGTAATTTTCTTAAGTCTGTTTTCTGTGAATTATGGAGACTCATGCACCTTTTCACGAGTGGCACTGGGTAGAATGGCACTCGAATTTTCTTCACATGGTGGATCTACATCGCTCGTCTCTCAGACGAATTGTAATTTCACTCCCTGGCAAAACTTTTTTAGACTATTTGCTGCAGTGATTAAATGAATAATGACGTCATGTCTACCTCCTCTGAAGTGTTGCTTGCGGCTGTGTGGTCGATCATAATACATCAGTCTGGGATATAATCAGTAATCAGACCATTTACAGGTAGAATTAAGTGCAAGACATTAATTCCGCCAAATATAATCTATACCAAGGCCCAGCTTTTATAGGTTTAGACTCTGGGCCAAATGACGTCACAATTTTACACCTCGTGACATGGAAAGTTGCATGTTCTGTTGTGCGGTAATGCATTTGCAGAAACCATCGGATAGGGCACATACTTGTAGCCTCGTATATAGAATTACTCTTACTGGTGATCTCTTAACCATGGTATATATATATATACCACCTGGGGAACCTCTGCTGACTGTCTGTGTTTAACTGGCATCAGTCTTGTGTACTCTGCCGCCGAGTACTGAGCAACTGTCTGGTTGGAAAGTGTACACGTGAAGAAGGTAGACACAAAACTTAACGGCACAATGCGCTGCATTACTGGCGCCATCAAATAAACCCCATGCCACTGGTCACCTGTACTGCGTCACATCCCTCCGCCTCACTTAAGGCGGAAACAAGCTCTACTGAGGGAGGCCAAGAAAATCTCTGCACCACCCTCTCTACCACTGCACCAGGAATTCTGTCATCCGCCACAGCAACGATCGCGATCAAGAAGACCTGCAAGTGTTACTGCAGGACAGCTCATCGCGGATGGTTTTCATCTAAATGAAAGCTGGAAGCATGAATGGTCAAGAAAAACATTGGGAACATGATCCCGTCACCTTGATTCCACAAAGAAGCCAGAAGGTTTTGGCCTACCGAGGAAACTTTGGTGCCGCCTCAACAGGTTGTTGTAGCTACTTCAGGTACAATTGGGGCTGGATCAGTTCACCAATGTGTGAATGTAATCAAGAAGAGCAGACAATTGAACATTTAGTCCAACGATGTCCACTTCATTCATACCCTGGAATTCCCGATGGCTTGTTCACTCTCATACCCAGCTTCATTAACTGGTTGAAAACACGGACTTTAAGGTTTAATCTTGTCTTATATCATATGTCTATTGTATAAAATCATTTGCCTTATATCAACTGTATATTTTATAAAATCACCATACGATTAAATAAATAAAGAACCAGACCAGTGGGGGTTCTTCTGGTCGCGTTTGGTTTGATGCCCTGTTATTGTGGGCATCGGAGCGTGCGTCTATGGTGCTCGCATCATTTTCACAGCCTTGAGGCCGATGATCATGTCAATCTTTGTGTTAACTATTCCATCGATGATTCGACCTGATGTGGTTCGGATTGTAACCACGTCAGTCAACGCGGTCGTGGTTGTCGAATGTACTATCACATCTTCCACGTTGAGGGGAGTGCGTGATTCTGATCAGTTGTTTGAAACACGCCACTCACCACTTTCTCGTGGTGCTCAACATTCCTATTTGTTTGGTCTTGCGGTTATGCATAGCTGTTTCGATTCAAAGAAATCCTCCCTTTGGACAGCTCTTGCATCTTCATGTATGAAGATATTAGCAGTCACTACATGTGTCCAGATCTTTATCTGCCACATTAATTAACTTTTCACTTATCTGTACAGGCAGCTTCACTTTAAGGATCCTGTTACTCCTTCATCCCGACACTTGGTTTCTTTTATGTATTTTTCGAAGTAACAGGCTATCTGGCTCTCATGGTGTGACTCAGAACTGACGACCTCTTTGCAGAGAGGCCCCTGTACACCACATGACCAGTATTTAGCCAAAAATACTATCTAAAATTCTTGTCAAGTAGCCCAAAAAGCTTCCTCCTGAAGAAAACTGCTGACAAACAGGATTTTCTGTGATCTTTTCCGCGAACAAGGACAAATTCCATGAAAGAAGCCAATAAATGCCACTGGATAGGCGCTTTTCTCATTCATCGTGTAAGAATTAAACTGCTGGTACTGGATTATATTTTCCTCCACTATCGCGTTAGCGATTAATGAAAGTGTGCCCAATACATAGGTTGCATCAGAGCTCATAATGGCGTATCTGAACTAGGTCCAATTTGCCGCATAAATCTGTCATTCTGACTAGACACTTGTGTACCCGAAATATCGAACGAGCTAACGTTTCAGCCACGCAGTTAACCTGACTCAGGTTTTGTTTCACAGAAGCGATATCTTTCATTATTAATTTGTGCCACTCTCTTATTTCCGAAATAATGAAATACTTTGCATTTTTGTTTCCGTGTAAATGATCTATCGACTTTCTGTAACAACTTTCTGTAACAAGTTAACTTGGTTAGCTACTATCTCGTCAGTGTATTTATCCAATTCTGTCTTGTAATCTTTCAGAGCTACCTCACCTTTACATTGCAATTCGTTCTGTCAATTGGTAAATTTGTTGTTAGTGACTTCATTGATCTCAGTATTTTTCTCAGTGTACCGTTCAGTCATTTCTCGTTACAGAAGTATTCGGAAATTGAAACTTCCTGGCAGATTAAAACTGTGTGCCCGACCGAGATTCGAACTCGGGACCTTTGCCTTTCGCGGGCAAGTGCTCTACCAACTGAGCTACCGAAGCACGACTCACGCCCGGTACTCACAGCTTTACTTCTGCCAGTACCTCGTCTCCTACCTTCCAAACTTTACAGAAGCTCTCCTGCGAACCTTGCAGAACTAGCACTCCTAAAAGAAAGGATATTGCGGAGACATGGCTTAGCCACAGCCTGGGGGATGTTTCCAGAATGAGATTTTCACTCTGCAGCGGAGTGTGCGCTGATATGAAACTTCCTGGCAGATTAAAACTGTGTGCCCGACCGAGATTCGAACTCTGGACCTTTGCCTTTCGCGGGCAAGTGCTCTACCAACTGAGCTACCGAAGCACGACTCACGCCCGGTACTCACAGCTTTACTTCTGCCAGTACCTCGTCTCCTACCTTCCAAACTTTACAGAAGCTCTCCTGCGAACCTTGCAGAACTAGCACTCCTGAAAGAAAGGATATTGCGGAGACATGGCTTAGCCACAGCCTGGGGGATTTTTCCAGAATGAGATTTTCACTCTGCAGCGGAGTGTGCGCTGATATGAAACTTCCTGGCAGATTAAAACTGTGTGCCCGACCGAGATTCGAACTCGGGACCTTTGCCTTTCGCGGGGAAGTGCTCTACCAACTGAGCTACCGAAGCACGACTCACGCCCGGTACTCACAGCTTTACTTCTGCCAGTACCTCGTCTCCCACCTTCCAAACTTTACAGAAGCTCTCCTGCGAACCTTGCAGAACTAGCACTCCTGAAAGAAAGGATATTGCGGAGACATGGCTTAGCCACAGCCTGGGGGATGTTTCCAGAATGAGATTTTCACTCTGCAGCGGAGTGTGCGCTGATATGAAACTTCCTGGCAGATTAAAACTGTGTGCCCGACCGAGATTCGAACTCGGGACCTTTGCCTTTCGCGGTCAAGGTTCGCAGGAGAGCTTCTGTAAAGTTTGGAAGGTAGGAGACGAGGTACTGGCAGAAGTAAAGCTGTGAGTACCGGGCGTGAGTCGTGCTTCGGTAGCTCAGTTGGTAGAGCACTTGCCCGCGAAAGGCAAAGGTCCCGAGTTCGAATCTCGGTCGGGCACACAGTTTTAATCTGCCAGGAAGTTTCATATCAGCGCACACTCCGCTGCAGAGTGAAAATGTCATTCTGGAAATATTCGGAAATTGTTTTCTTCTCATTCATTGTTAAATTTTCTGTTTTCCTAGAGAGATCTGATGGAGTTTGTTCTTGTGCATGTGCGGATTTCTCTTGAACTTTAGATGGCTCTTCGATTCCTGCTTCATTCCGGAACCGCGCTGCTGCTACGGTCGCAGGTTCGAATCCTGCCTAGGGCATGGATGTGTGTGCTGTCCTTAGGTTAGTTAGGTTTAAGTAGTTCTAAGTCTAGGAAACTGATGACCTCAGATGTTAAGTCCCATAGTGCTGAGAGCCATTTGAACCATTCGATTCCTGCTAGTAATACTGTCTTTGCCTGTTCCTGTGTTGTCAACACAGTCTACACGGCAAAGGTAAAAAAAAAGTAATTTGCTTAGCATCACATCTGTCTGGCTAGTAGTAACTGCTACAGGAGTTCTTATTTTCTGCATGACAAAAGATTCTCTTCCTTAGATTCTCATAACAGCAAGGTCTGAAATAATCACCTTATAGTACACTTGCTTTGCCGTAAAAAATAAATGGACACCAACACAATGAACTGATCTGCACTATCTTAATTACAATAGAACTGAGCATAGAATTAAATGACATGGGCTATATAGCATAACAATGTGAAATAATAAACTCAGTGCCTTAAAGTACACAGCTGAGCGCATATGTTTCTCTACATAAAAATACATTAGTCCCAACGTCCCTGAGGCACATGTAGAAGTCAAAATTGTGCTTTGTAGGCTACTGCCGAAAATGTGATCCACGCGGAATAATTATCAGAAAAATTGCATTTGCACCCTAACTTTGAGAAATCTCTTACGCAACTGACAAAAGAAGACGGCCGTAAGCATAGGCTTCCGCGACCGTTGTCACTATCAATAAATTTCTTCTGCGCTGTTGTTGCCTTACGTTACAAAATGAAATGCCTAACTGCACCCTGCGTTGCGTTTCTGACTTTACAGCAGCTACTTTGGCTGCAGAGATTAATTAACCCTAGCAGATGCGTACCAGCAGTAAAAATAAGTTTAGAACAACACAGCACTAAATGTTGTGGTTCGGAATGGAAGTAGCATGCTTTCGTAACCAGACATCATGCTAGACGCCGGAATTTCTGCAAAAACCACTAATATGGCCAAAATAGGCATAGGATGTTTACCTAGTTCACTTCGTTGAATAGGCTGACCAAAGCTACATCTAGGAAACCGTTTGTTGTGGTAAGTTCCTATGAGACCAAACTGCTGAGGTCATCGGTCGCTATGCTTACATATTACTTAATCTAACTTAATCTAACATAAGCTAAGGACAACGCACACCCCTATACCCGAGGGAGGACTCGAACCTGCGACGGGGGAAGCCGCGCGAACCGTGGCAAGGCGCCCTAGATCGCGCGGCTACCCGGCGCGGCTAGGAAACCTTCTAACAGATACAGAGATACAGTGTTTTTATGGCATTGGACAGTGCTGCCGTGTCTTACAGTAAATGGCATGGCTGTGAGTTCATAAATGCTGCTTATCGTTCCAACATAAAAGCTATTATAACTTCAAGTAATAAAAACTGAACATGACTTTCTGAACATCATCTACTTCATTCCCATGAACATGGTCGTCCATAGAAGTTCTTTGTGTCACTAAGGGACTCAAAGCACATGGAGCAGATAACGGACAGATACCGTTACATAAGATATGATGAAAAATGATCACCATATTTTGTGCAAAGGGGTGAAAAATGCAATATGAATCATTTAGAGCGACGAAAATGGCATCATAGTGTTTTCTTCGACACAATCTAATTCCCACCGTTTCTTTTGATAGCAAGACGGGTGAAGGAAGTGTTACACATCGAAGAAACTTCACAAGGTTTTCTATCATTTATTTTCGTTCCACCTCTCATGTACTGTATATATAACGTTTGATGTTACGATATTTCGTCCAGTATGAAAGAGAAGGACACCTGTTCCAACAAGATTAATTCGTTTTAGCTTCCGGGAAGTTCTCTGTGGTTGTTGAAGTTATCTGGCCGACATCTAGTGCTATTCATGTAGCGCTTGCGCGACCTTATTATTCGGATACTTCAAAGTTAGTCTCGCAGCAATGAAAGGCAGCGGCACTTTGACTGATTACTTTATCGACTTACTTGATAAGAAAACGTATAGCATTAGGCTGTCAACACGTGCGTAAAAATAGAACTGCTCCGCGATTTCAGCTTGAAAGATACTTTTAATGAAAATTCACTTTTAAATTCAGTTACCACAAAGCGCCTATGTTATTTGTTAGTCAAATCAAAAACCGTCCTCTAAATTAGATTTCATTACTTAATTCTCCATGGCTCCTAAAATTCCCCTTTGTTGATACTGTACGATTTTACGGAAATGTCATCTATTGCATTAAAGTTACAGTGAGTATACGATATTCACTTTGTGTATATCAAGTAGAATTTTTGCTCGATTTCGTGCAGTGAAAAGTTGTACAATCTCTCTCCAGTGGGTATGAATGTATTACCATCTGTGTGGAAACAGAAAGCGAGCAACTGCCTAGGTGTATAAAGTACCCAGTACTTGAGGACACGAACAAGTGTTTAGCAAATACTCGCCATGAGGTCAATAGAAGCATCAAGAAGCAGACGCAGAAAGTCCTAACTACGGTACGTAAATTACTGTCCAGCCAAAGAAAGAGGTGTATCAGTCAGTATGAGCACAGATGTATAGTTTCTGTGTCACACTCGGCATGCCTCGTCGTTAGTCTCGAGAAGTGTTCGCAGGTCCACCCCGTTTCTGAAAAGTGGAACAATAAAAAAGACTATGAAGCAGACTGAATATATCACTACATTGCTAGCATGCTAGGATACGTCAGAATCCATTGGATGTTTGAATATGTACACTTACTGCCCACCGACACGCTCTAGATGTACTCACCAGCCAGTGTACGAAATGAACACCGTTTCTGCCACCAGCTAACCTTAGTGTCAAATGGACTGGTGTTCACTCACTGTATTCTCTGGTGCCTTGATGGACGCGTGTTCAGTGGTTATAACTTTCCTTTTCCGAAGTCAGGTGAGAGGACTGAATGTTATATGACGGACGATAATCATGATACCTCTGCGAACGATCATCAAGGCTTGTCTTCGAGTTAGGAAGACTTGTGAATTAACATCAATACAGCGTCTGTTCTTATGAAACAGTGTGGAACCCTGTTTGTCATTATAGACGAAGGGTCTCTGAACTTTTGCGCCGCACTATCTGAAACACAAGCCGCACTATCTGAAACACAAACTATTCCTTCCCTTACCCTCTCCCCCCCCCCCACCCGTCCTCTCCCCTACTTATCTTTCCTTCCTGATAGCTATTTGATTTTGTCTAATATTATTGTAAATATCAGTTGAAACAATAATAATTATTATTATTATAGTGTGTCCTTAACACATCAGAGTTACTTTTTTTAAAAAATTGTCTTGCATTTGGTGTCGGAAGTTAACTATCATAACTAACTTATAAATACGCACGGTTGTGTGTGCAGTTATTGGAACTGAGCTACTATGTATAATTCATTACATATTTTCTTACAAATTAGTTCAAAAAGAAATTCGCAAAATAGTTAGTTAAAGCCTAACAGTTTCTAGCTGCAATTATTTTAATTCATTAAAATGTTTTAATATTTGAAAGATTACGACGTACTAGATGACAATAAGTCAATAGTCAAGATTTAAATACCAATTTAATAACTTTTATTAACTTTTATATTGAAACTGATAATCCAAAAAGGAAATAAAGAAGACGAAAAATGAACACCGTTTAAAAAGGAAATCTACTGACAACTGCACATTTAGTGTGGTACGTGTGCCTGAATATGTGAAGAAAGCGCATCCAGCTTTGGTTGGATCTTTGAAACAGCAACTCGCAGATCCTCCACCGTACACTATCCTCCAACCCCCCCCCCCCCCCCCCCCCACAAGCTATAGTCGAACTTGCCATTGCGAAAAATGCTCACTCACACAAGTAAATTGACACGAAGAGTAATATTATATCCAATGTCCTTCCTTTTAATGGGCATATTAATTACATGTCGAAATTTATACTCGATTTTTTGACGATTTATTGCACCAATGGTACTAATTTTATCTTCATCCAATTAATTTTCCTTCACTAAATCATTCAGACAAGAAGACATCTTTCAATTACCCCTCTGCCTTACCCAGAGTCAAAGTTTTCTCTTAAACGCAGGCACTTTCTCGTTCAGAAATATGATGATACTACACTCCTGGAAATTGAAATAAGAACACCGTGAAGTCATTGTCCCAGGAAGGGGAAACTTTATTGACACATTCCTGGGGTCAGATACATCACATGATCACACTGACAGAACCACAGGCACATAGACACAGGCAACAGAGCATGCACAATGTCGGCACTAGTACAGTGTATATCCACCTTTCGCAGCAATGCAGGCTGCCATTCTCCCATGGAGACGATCGTAGAGATGCTGGATGTAGTCCTGTGGAACGGCTTGCCATGCCATTTCCACCTGGCGCCTCAGTTGGACCAGCGTTCGTGCTGGACGTGCAGACCGCGTGAGACGACGCTTCATCCAGTCCCAAACATGCTCAATGGGGGACAGATCCGGAGATCTTGCTGGCCAGGGTAGTTGACCTACACCTTCTAGAGCACGTTGGGTGGCACGGGATACATGCGGACGTGCATTGTCCTGTTGGAACAGCAAGTTCCCTTGCCGGTCTAGGAATGGTAGAACGATGGGTTCGATGACGGTTTGGATGTACCGTGCACTATTCAGTGTCCCCTCGACGATCACCAGTGGTGTACGGCCAGTGTAGGAGATCGCTCCCCACACCATGATGCCGGGTGTTGGCCCTGTGTGCCTCGGTCGTATGCAGTCCTGATTGTGGCGCTCACCTGCACGGCGCCAAACACGCATACGACCATCATTGGCACCAAGGCAGAAGCGACTCTCATCGCTGAAGACGACACGTCTCCATTCGTCCCTCCATTCACGCCTGTCGCGACACCACTGGAGGCGGGCTGCACGATGTTGGGGCGTGAGCGGAAGACGGCCTAACGGTGTGCGGGACCGTAGCCCAGCTTCATGGAGACGGTTGCGAATGGTCCTCGCCGATACCCCAGGAGCAACAGTGTCCCTAATTTGCTGGGAAGTGGCGGTGCGGTCCCCTACGGCACTGCGTAGGATCCTACGGTCTTGGCGTGCATCCGTGCGTCGCTGCGGTCCGGTCCCAGGTCGACGGGCACGTGCACCTTCCGCCGACCACTGGCGACAACATCGATGTACTGTGGAGACCTCACGCCCCACGTGTTGAGCAATTCGGCGGTACGTCCACCCGGCCTCCCGCATGCCCACTATACGCCCTCGTTCAAAGTCCGTCAACTGCACATACGGTTCACGTCCACGCTGTCGCGGCATGCTACCAGTGTTAAAGACTGCGATGGAGCTCCGTATGCCACGGCAAACTGGCTGACACTGACGGCGGCGGTGCACAAATGCTGCGCAGCTAGCGCCATTCGACGGCCAACACCGCGGTTCCTGGTGTGTCCGCTGTGCCGTGCGTGTGATCATTGCTTGTACAGCCCTCTCGCAGTGTCCGGAGCAAGTATGGTGGGTCTGACACACCGGTGTCAATGTGTTCTTTTTTCCATTTCAAGGAGTGTATTTCGGACTATAAATGATCATTTAGTTTCTGAAAATCTTCGTCCAAGTAGCACAATTTTAGAAGTCATTTTTTCTCCAGAAACAGAGTCCCCACCTTAAGACTGCTACTCAGTAGGAGAAGACGAGGTTAATCCTTGAGATGTACAACGCGATGAAGGTCTTTACCACGAGACAAGAAACATATTTCCACGTGCAAGGGAAGTGAACCATGAGTAGAACCCATTCCCTTGAAAAGAATATAAAATAGCCTACTGCTTAAAGATCATACTTCCACAGGATTTACAAGACTGAATATCATTAAGCGCTTGTACTAATTTGGCAGCAGCACCTTCCTCTGTATCGCACAGTGTGTGAATTTTACGGAAGGAGAAACAGCACACACTATTGCCACGAACCCCTTTTCAGTTCCAGCAAACTCTGCAGCCGAATCGGTACATATAGGATGTTTCCGTAAGAGCGTGCAAAAATAAATAGAGCATAGAGGATGCTACACTGAACAATCTGAGGTGGGGAATATGGGGTCGGAGAAGCCAGCTTAAGGAGATAAGAGGTATAAAATCACATCACTGTGTGCTTTTTTATTTTAGTTATAGTCAACTGCAAATACCATCATTGACCCAATGGACGTATCATTTGTACTGTGTCTTATAAAATATGCCGGAACTTGTAGGGAAGCAGCCTACTCACGCCGTATAAAATTCACATCAGTCTTTCCATTGTGTGCCAGCCAGTCCGCTGTAATTAGCTCTGACGTCATAAATGTTGCGCAATACTTTAAAAATCAAGTAAATAACCTGAAACGTTTCTAGCATATCAGGAGTAATACTAAATCAATATGTGTTGAATATCAGTTCAATAACTTTAACCATTTTCGAAATTTGGACATTTTTCTGTAAAAATCATTGGCGCAACAGAAAAGAGCTAGAAACTTAAAAATTTATATTTGGATTCCTTTTTCATAATAATTTAGTAGAAACAGTATTCTGGATCTCATAAATTAAAATTTTAGCTGAATTTCATGATTTTCTGGTTTTTGTCTTAGAAATTAAGGAAGCAAGATAGATTAAGTAGGCGAATAAATAAGGCTAGGGTGTTTAAATTTAAGTAGAAGGGAGATCCGCTGTAATCATAAAGATGTGAGAAGTTTCAATTAAATAACTATAAAACTATAGCGATAGCGAACCTCCAAAGGGCAAGTTCAGAGCTCGTCTACTGCGTGTAGTGTAATTAAATTAATTCTCTCGCCCAAAATATTTGACTTAGCCACGTCAGACTTTTATTATGATTACTTACCTGTGTGCTGAATGCACATTTAAACTGAGAGCTTCATCGGCCATCAGCAAAGGAAGCAGTGATTTATTCGATAACTTAAAGTGGTGCATTACTAGCCCAGTGGCTAGTCGGGAGAGCCGATTTGATCAGGCGTTCCCTTAGCCGTCCGCACCGCGGCTTTATATATAAGAACGTTGCGCGAGAGAGGAAGGCCCCAGTTCTCTCCAGACGCTGAATAGCACACCATCTGTGTCGGGAGTCGCGTCCCGTCGGTATCACTGCTATAAACAGCCTCGGATGCCGTATTAAGTTACTCGGGATACGCGTAACCATGAAATCGTTTTCGAGTGAAGTGTTAATTCTGGGTTGACTTTAATGATCTATCTTCAGTTTGCGTATGTCGTATTTTCACGTGCCATCGCGGGACAGACATTCTACCATTATTAGCGTGGCGTTTGATGACCATTATCATCAAATTATGGCGAGCATTCATTTAAACAGTTAATTTGAACAGTTATAGTTGCATCAGCGCATTACACTCTGAACTGCTCTGATAGTTGGATTGTGTGGGTTCTTTTTGGTCTGTGACTTTCAGAATATAGTGAACATTTTAGAGAGAATGGTTTTTGATTATGAATCCCAGACAATCTCCTAATTCCTCCGAGCTATAAGCTGTAGCTATAAATGTATTTTTCAGATGAAGCGGGCACTAGGAATTCTAATTACAGGCTTCACGTTTTGCTAATCACTTTCTGGTTGCCAAAATTGTAGCTAGAGAGCCAGTGTTGAGAACGGCCAAGGACAGCATTAAATAAATAATAGGAACATTTATATAACAATTAATTCCACCCGCCATCCCACATATGGTTAATCGGCCGGGAAATGCATCTTTTCTACATTACATTCTACATTTTATATTCTCAATAATTCCACCCGCCGCCCCACATACGGTGCATCGGCTGGGAAGAACAACAAATTTAAATAACAACATATATTCCACCCACCTCCCCACAAACTGACACCCATCAACCTCAATGCAAGCAAGGCATCGGCGAAGAAGCCTCAGAAGCACCCTGACAAACATCACCGGTCTGTTTCAAATCACATCACAGGTAGCTACAATTCTGGCAACTAATTCCATCTCTGTATCCACTGGGGTGTCATACACACAAGTGACTTTAGATATCCCCTTAGAAAAGAATCAAGGAGATTCAGGTCAGGTGTGACCTCGCAGGCCATGGAACAGGACCTCAGCTACCGATCTAGCGACCAGCAAATACAGCACTGAGATAGTTGCAGATATCCACACTAAAATGAGGCGGTGCACCATCATGTTGTATCCACATCCTCTCACGTCCTGCCAAAGCTCAGGTAGAACTCTGTGCACGAACCTCAAGCACAAGTGGCCGCCGGCCGGAGTGGCCGAGCGGTTCTAGGCGCTACAGTCGGGAACCGCGAGACCGCTACGGTCGCAGGTTCGAATCCTGCCTCGGGCATGCATGTGTGTGATGTCTTTAGGTTAGTTAGGTTTAACTAGTTCTAACTTCTACGGGACTGATGACCTCAGAAGTTGACTCCCATAGTGCTCAGATCCATTTGACCCACAAGTGGCCAATCAGACGGCCGGTAAGAGGATATGGCCCAATGAGATTGTAGCCTACAATGGCGGCGCAGATATTCGCAGCGAAACGTGCTTGATGGTGTGACTCTACTACATCGTGAGGGTTTTCCTCATATCAGACATGGCTATTCCTACTGTTCAAAATACCATCACGATCAAATGAGGCCGCGTCAGTAAACAGTACGATTTGAAGGAAATCTGGTCGATCAATCCATTGTTCGGGAACCTTGGCGCAAAGTCAGTCACAAGCATTGCATGGACTCGTTGTGGGTGATGTCGGTGGTAACTGTTGTTCGTGGAGTGCTCGCCACACGCTAGTACATGCAGTGCCCATTTCGCATACAGTACGAGTGCTTGTATTGGGATCCGCTGAAACACGTTCCTTCTTCTCCTCTTCAAAATCGGTGTGCGAGTGGTCCTCATGTTGCTAGGTCCCTCATTCTTTCTTTCCAATAAACTAGTCTCCCGCATTTGTCGATCGAAAGCAATAAACACTCATCGTGACAGATGATGCCTATTAGGAGGTCGTTCCCTGTGCAGCCTTACAGCAGCCAGAGCATTGCAACTTACTTCCTCATACACAAGATGCACTTCAGTGCGTTCTGCGAAACTGTACTGATATTAATCCATCTCTGAATTGCACTGAGCAATGACTGGGTATGTACTTGATTCATAGCGCGTTGTGTCATGATACAGCGTAAATACGATACAGCAGAGACACATTATGCACATGTAAAGTAAACAAAACCTGCATTATGAGTTCCTGATAACCACGCTCGTCCTCCTTGCTTCCTTGCAGGAAATAAAGAATGTACATGTAAATAAACAGAGCAGGGCGTGTAATCGTTTAGGAATGTTAGTTATAAGTAAGCTGGAAAACAGTAAAGTTAGACAAAGCGTTAGACAAATTTACTTCTATATCTCCTTAAGTTGGCTTCTCTGACATCACGTTCTCTGTCTCAAACTGTTCAATGGAGCATCCTATATGACCTTTTCCATTTCTACATGCTCTTACGGAAACACCCTGTAAGCCAACAAAATTTGTCTGTGACAGATTGTTGTCAACGAAAAAGGAATACACTCGAAAGAAAATATCTCCTCCTGCAGTCCTCCCTTTCCAAGCTTTACAAAACAACAGTCTTTGTGGATTTCTTTCATAACAGTCCCTGCCGCCGTTGGATAAGCAGCTTCCAGCAGCTAGTCGTATACCCCTAGCTTACTTATTTGTTACATAGTTTAATTCTTAATTTCTTTGCGTGTTTTTGCGTACTTGCATTGTTTAATTCATAAATTTCGGGTGTATTATAGTATTTGAGAGTTGTAGCATCGCGCTTTAGTGTTTACTTCGTAGATTCTTACTTAAAATGCGTGTGAGTTTCCTATAGGAGGTGTAATCTCGAGTTTTAGTTACTGTAATCGTAAATTCAGGCAGATTGTAGCGCAGTCGTTACGCATTTGTACAAGTTAGTTCATACATTCTTTGCGTGTTTCCCTTGCGTTATCTAAGCACGGACTCGTGTTTCAGTAACTATTGTTTAACATCGTTTAGAATGGACAAGGACTGTGATTGCTGTGTTCGGATGAGCGCTCAGTTGGCATCCCTTCGCTCACAGCTCCAAACGGCGCTGACTTCGGTCGCACAGCTTGAGGCTGTTGCCAATGGGCACCACTGTGGGGAGCCGGACTTGGTATCACGGGGATGTCAACCTTGTCCCGTCTGTCCCCAGATCGGTCTGCCGCTGTGGCTGCCCCGGTTGCTGCCCGCAGTGGGGCTGAGCCCTCGCCTGTGGTTGATTGGGAGGTCTTTCCAAGGCAAGGCAGGCAGCGAAAGACGTCCCCGGAAACTGATCACAAAGCCACCCCCCCCCCCCCCCCCGGCGCGTCTGACAAACAGGTTTCAGGTACGGTCTCTGGCTGAGCCAGATGCAGCTGCCTGCCCTGTTTCAGAGGATCAATCTCAGCCTTCAAGGTCCGGGCAATCGCAGAGGGTCGGCTTATTGGTAGTTGGGAGCTCCAATGTTAGGCGCGAAATGGGGCCCCTTAGGGATATGGCGGCTAAGGAGGGGAAGAAATCCAGTGTGCACTCCGCGTGCATTCCGGGTGGAGTCATTCCTGATGTGGAGAGGGTCCTTCCGGATGCCATGAAGAGCACGGGGTGCGGCCAGCTGCAGGTGGTGGCACGTGTCGGTACTAATGACGTGTGTCTCTTTGGATCTGAGCAAATTCTCTCTGGATTCCAGCGGCTATCTGATTTGGTGAAGGCTGCCGGTCTTGCTTACGAGATGAAGGCAGAGCTCACCATCTGCGGCATCGTTGACAGAACCGACTGCGGACCTTTGGTGCAGAGCCGGGTGGAGGGTCTGAATCAGAGGCTCAGACGGTTTTGCGACCGTGTTGGCTGCAGATTCCTTGACTTGCGCCAAAGGGGGGTGGGGTTTCAGGTTCCGCTGAATAGGTCAGGAGTTCACTACACTCAGCTGGCGGCTACACGGGTAGCGGAGGCTGTGTGGCGTGGACTGAGCGGTTTTTTAGGTTAGAAGGCCTCGGGAAAGTACGGGATGGGCTGCAATTTCAAATGGTGCATGGTAAATACAGGACGTGCTTGGATCAAGGAACAGTCGGAATTGTAGTTGTAAATTGTTGTAGTTGTGCTGGGAAAGTCCCTGAGCTTCAAGCGCTAATAGAAAGCACAGAAGCTGAAATCGTTATTGGTACAGAAAGCTGGCTAAAGCCTGAAAAAGTTCTACAGAAATTTTTACGAAGTCTCAGACGGTGTTCAGGAAAGATAGATTAGGCAGAATTGGTGGTGGAGTGTTTGTGTCTGTCGCTAGTAGTTTGTCTTGTAGTGAAGTTGAAGTAGATACTCCGTGCAAATTGGTAAGGGTGGAGGTTATACTTAACAGCCGAACTAAGTTAATAATTGGCTCCTTCTACCGACACCCATACTCCGATGATATAGTTGCTGAACAGTTCTGAGAAAATTTGAGTCTCGTAACAAATAAATACCCCACTCATACGGTTATAGTTGGTGGGGACTTCAACCTTCCCTCGATATGTTGGCCAAAATACTTGTAAAAACCGGTGGTAGGCAGAAAACATCTTCCGAGATTGTCCTAAATACTTTCTCCGAAAATTATTTCGAGCAGTTAGTCCACGAACCCACGCGAATTGTAATTGGTTGCGAAAACACACTTGACCTCTTAGCCACAAACAATCCAGAGCTAATAGAGAGCATCATGACTGATACAGGGATTAGTGATCACAAGGTCGTTGTAGCTAGGCTCAATACCGTTTCTTCCAAATTCACCGGAAACAAAAGCAAAATAATTTTATTTAAAAAAGCGGATAAAGTGTCACTAGAAGCCTTCGTAAGAGACAATCTCCATTCCTTCCGAACTGACTATGCAAATGTAGACGAGATGTGGCTCAAATTCAAAAATATAGTAGCAACAGCAATTGAGAGATTCATACCTCATAAATTGGTAAGAGATGGAACTGATCCCCCATGGTACACAAAACAGGTCCGAACGCTGTTGCAGAGGCAACGGAAAAAGCATGCGAAGTTCAGAAGAACGCGAAATCCCGAAGATAGGCTAAAATTTACAGACGCGCGAAATTTGGCACAGACTTCAATGCCAGATGCCTTTAATAGGTTCCACAACGGACATTGTCTCTAAATTTGGTAGAAAATCCGAAGAAATTCTGGTCGTATGTAAAGTACACAAGCGGCAAGACGCAGTCAATACCTTCGCAGCGCAGTGCCGATGGTACTGTTACCGACGACTGTGCCGCTAAAGCGGAGTTATTGAACGCAGTTTTCCGAAATTCCTTCACCAGGGAAGACGAATGAAATATTCCAGAATTTGAAACACGAACAGCTGCTAGCATGAGTTTCTTAGAAGTAGATACCTTAGGGGTTGCGAAGCAACTCAAATCACTTGATACGGGCAAGTCTTCAGGTCCAGATTGTATACCGATTAGGTTCCTTTCAGATTACGCTGATACAATAGCTCCCTGCTTAGCAATCATATACAACCGCTCGCTCACGGATAGACCTGTACCTACAGATTGGAAAATTGCGCAGGTCGCACCAGTGTTTAAGAAGGGTAATCCATCTAACTACAGACCTATAACACTGACGTCGGTTTGCAGTAGGGTTTTGGAGCATATACTGTATTCAAACATTATGAATCACCTCGAAGGGAACGATCTATTGATACGTAATCAGCATGGTTTCAGAAAACATCGTTCTTGTGCAACGCAGCTAGCTCTTTATTCGCACGACGTAATGGCCGCTATCGACAGGGGATCTCAAGTTGATTCCGTATGTCTAGATTTCCGGAAGGCTTTTACCACCGTTCCTCACAAGCGACTTCTAATCAAGCTGCGGGCCTATGGGGTATCGTCTCAGTTGTGCTACTGGATTCGTGATTACCTGTCAGGAAGGTCGCAGTTCGTAGTAATAGACGGCAAATCATCGAGTAAAACTGAATTGATATCAGGTGTTCCCCAGGGAAGCGTCCAGGGACTTCTGCTGTTCCTGATCTATATAAATGACCTGAGTGACAATCTGAGCAGTTCTCTTAGGTTGTTCGCACATGATGCTGTAATTTACCGTCTAGTAAGGTCATCCGAAGACCAGTATCAGTTGCAAAGCGATTTAGAAAAGATTGCTGTATGGTGTGGCAAGTGGCAGTTGACGCTAAATAACGAAAACTGTGAGGTGATCCACATGAGTTCCAAATGAAATCCGTTGGAATTCGATTACTCGATAAATAGTACAATTCTCAAGGCTGTCAATTCCACTAAGTACCTGGGTGTTAAAATTACGAACACCTTCAGTTGGAAAGACCACATAGATAATATTGTGGGGAAGGCGAGCCAAAGATTGCGCTTCATTGGCAGGACACTTAGAAGATGCAACAAGTCCACTAAAGAGACAGCTTACACTACACTCGTTCGTCCTCTGTTAGAATATTGCAGCGCGGTGTCGGATCCTTACCAGGTGGGATTGAGGGAGGACATCGAAAGGGTGCAAAAAAGGGCAGCTCGTTTTGTGTTATCACGTAATACGGGAGAGAGTGTGGCAGATATGATACGCGAGTTGGGATGGAAGTCATTAAAGCAAAGACGTTTTTCGTCACGGCGATATCTATTTACGAAATTTCAATCACCAACTTTCTCTTCCGAATGCGAAAATATTTTGTTGAGCCTAACCAACATAGGTAGGAATGATCATCAAAGTAAAATAAGAGAAATCAGAGCTCGAACAGAAAGGTTTAGTTGTTCGTTTTTCCCGCGCGCTGTTCGGGAGTGGAATGGTAGAGAGATAGTACGATTGTGGTTCGATGAACCCTCTGCCAAGCACTTAAATGTGAATTGCAGAGTAATCATGTAGATGTAGATGCAGACAGTAACCAACAAAAATAGGAAGGTAGGAAAGGTTTCAGATATCAGTACTTTCATCACGTTGCAAGGCGAATTTCGGGCTATCTTGAAGCCGTGATAGCAAATAATTTTGTATGTCAGTGGCTAGTGCAGCAATACGACGAGCCACGGTATCGTCCGAGGGCGGTATCGCCTTCAGACACTCGCTAAATGTTTCTCCGTGCGATCTGGAGTGGTGGTACTGGAGTGAGAAACATGTGAAAATTGAAAACACCGTTTATTTACACTCTGAAATGTCAAAACAAATATTTGATTAGAAGGGCTCCCAGTTACCATTTACAAGAATACTCACCAATTAAAATATTTCATAAAAAGTACAGGTAAAATCTAAAAACAACTTCAGCAATTCAGTTTCCAATAACAATAGCTCAGGAACAACAAATTAATTCCTTAAATACATTTATTTTCAACCAAATAAAATGCTCACCCGCGCCTGCAACAACTATCTCAACATCAGTAAACCGGCATAATATGCACTATTTGGAAACGGAATACCCACGATTGCTGCAACAAGTGGAACATCAGCGACCTTGGCGAGTTAATGTATGGTGCGGCATTATGGGAGGAAGGATAATTGTCCGCATTTTATCAATGGCAATCTAAATGGTGCAATGTATGCTGATTTCCTACGTAATATTCTACCGATGTTACTACAAGATGTTTCACTGCATGACAGAATGGCGATGTACTTCCAACACAATGGATGTTCGGCACATAGCTCGCGTGCGGTTGAAGAGGTATTGAATAGCGTATTTCATGACAGGTGGATTGGTCGTCGAACACCGGCCCGCACGTTCACCGGATTTGACGTCCCAGGATTTCTTTCTGTGGGGAAAGTTGAACGATATTTGCCATCGTGATTTACCGACAACGCCTGACAACATGCGTCAGCGCATTGTCAATGCATGTGCGAACATTACGGAAGGCTAACTACTCGCTGTTGAGAGGAATGTCGTTACACGTATTGCCAAATGCATTGAGATTGTCGGACCTCATTTTGAGCATTTATTGCATTAGTGTGGTATTTACAGGTAATCACGCTGTAACAGCATGCTTTCTCAGAAATGATAAGATCACAAATCTACATGTATCACATTGGAACAAACGAAATAAAATGTTCAAACGTACCTATGCTCTGTATTCTAATTTAAAAAACCTACCTGTTATCAAATGTTCGTCAAAAATTGTGAGCCATATGTTTGTGACTATTACAGGGCCATCTATCACAAAGCGAAAAAAGTGGTCCAATTAAAACATTCATATTTCTTTACGTACTACACGAATATGTAATAAAAAATGGGGGTTCCCATTAAAAAAAAAACGCAGTTGATATCCGTTTGACGTAGGGCAGCGCCATCTAGCGGGACAACCATAGCGCCATCTGGTTTTCCCCTTCAAGACAGACAAGTTTCGTTCTTTGTAGTTTTTTCGTTTGACGCTTATTTCGTGAGATATTTGGCCCGGTCACGATCAATGGCCCACCCTGTATACTCAGACAGAACCAGTCCGACACTTCTGCTGAAATGGACTGTTGTTGATAATACAACCTGAAGCACAATTCAGTAGAAACTACTTCTCGTAGCACTATTCAGAGACAAAGTTCACAGTCATAGGCAAGGACTTGCACATTAACTTGAACAGTCTAACTGGTTGTCTGTAACTCGGTCGTCGCCGGACACAGTACTCTTCTCGCTGCTTGCTGTGGACCAGGCGTTGAGTGGAACGTGGCCGGCGTAGGAGTGACTTCGCGTCCATGTGTCGGTTGTAATATTATTGGGTTTCGGATGCTCTGTACATAAAATATTTGTCATAAAAGAGAAGAACAGCCATCGAGCTGTAATTGGTAAAACGTTACGCATCACAGCGCAAATGTTAGGAAAAGAAATTTTTTTGTAATGTGCGTCTACACAAAGACGTAAGTCCAGAATTAACTGCTTCAAATAAACACTATGACCCACCGAGCGCAGATCTGCAAATAATTGCCGCAGGACTTGATCCTAATAAAATACGAAACATATGAATCATAAAAATTTTGTCTTTTGTTACGAATAGTTCTAGAGACTTGATTACCTTTTACCGTTACGCTGATGACGTGTTAAGAAGTGCAATGTAGCATCGCTACAACATATATCATTTTAGTGAACCAGCAAATCTAAATTTTCGAACGAACGCTTCAACAAACAGAGCGACGCTATGTAATATTCACGCGCATGCCAAGAGAACTAGTTTTAAGAAATACTGGATCGACGAGGGAGGACATTGTCGTAGCACGGAATGTGCGAAATAAATACTAAATGTAAGTTTTGTATTCATTGGTTACTTGTTCATGCTTAGCAATATGGAATATTTCAGAATATATTGATATGTTATAATGAAATCTTCTTTCTATTCTTTTGTTTAAATAACCTGTGTTCTTCTTTCTATTCAAACTACACTACTGGCCATTAAAATTGCTTCACCAAGAAGAATTGCAGATGATAAACGGGTACTCATTCGACAAATGTATTATACTAGAACTGTCATGTGATTACATTTTCACGCAATTTGGGTGCATAGATCCTGACAAATCAGTACCCAGAACAACCACCTCTGGCCGTAATAACGGCATTGATACGCCTGGGCATTGTGTCAAACAGAACTTGGATGTCGTGTACTGGTACAGCTGCCCATGCAGCTTCAACACGATACCACAGATCATCAAGAGTCGTGACCGGCACTTTGTGACGAGCCAGTTGCTCGGCCACCATTGACCAGACGTTTTCAATTGGTGAGAGATCTGGAGAATGTGCTGGCCAAGGCAGCAGTCGAACATATTCTGTATCCAGAAAGGCCCGTACAGGACCTGTAACATGCGGTCGTGCGTTAACCTGCTGAAATGTAGGGTTTCGCAGGGATCGAATGAAGGGTAGAGCCACGGGTCGTAACACATCTGAAATGTAACATCCACTGTTCAAAGTGCCGTCAATGCGAACACGATGTGACCGAGACGTGTAACCAATGGCACCCCATACCATCACGCCGGGTGATACGCCAGTATGGCGATGACGAATACACGCTTCCAATGTGCGTTCACCGCGATGTCACCAAACACGAATGCGACCATCATGATGCTGTAAACAGAACCTGGATTCATCCGAAAAAATGACGTTTTGCCATTCGTGCACCCAGGTTCGTCGTTGAGTACACCATCGCAGATGCTCCTGTCTGTGATGCAGCGTCAAGGGTAACCGCAGCCATGGTCTCCGAGCTGATAGTCCATGCTGCTGCAAACGTCGTCGAACTGTTCGTGCAGATTGTTGTTGTCTTGCAAACGTCCCCAACTGTTGACTCAGGGATCGAGACGTGGCTGCACTATACGTTACAGCCATGCGGATAAGATGCCTGTCATCTCGACTGCTAGTGATACGAGGCCGTTGGGATGCAGCATGGCGTTTCGTATTATCCTCCTGAACCCACCGATTCCATATTCTGCTAACAGTCATTGGATCTCGACCAACGCGAGCAGCAATATCGCGGGACGATAAACCGCAATCGTGATAGGCTACAATCCGACCTTTATCAAAGTCGGAAACGTGATGGTACGCATTTCACCACCTTACACAAGGCATCACAACAACGTTTCACCAGGCAACGCCGGTCAACTGCTGTTTGTGTATGAGAAATCGGTTGGAAACTTTCTCATGTCAGCACGTTCTAAGTGTCGCCACCGGCGCCAACCTTGTGTGAATGCTCTGAAAAGCTAATCATTTGCATATCACAGCATCTTCTTCCAGTCGGTTAAATTTCGCGTCTGTAGCACGTCATATACGTGGTGTAGAAATTTTAATGGCCAGTAGTTGTAGGATTCATTGTATTTGGTATTTGGAAAAATATATGGTTGTACGACGATCACTTAGGAAAATGTGAAGGGCAGCCGCTGTGGCCGAGCGGTTCTAAGCGTTTCAGTCGGGAACCACTCTCCTCCTACGGTTGCAATTTCGAATCCTGCCTAGGGCATTGATGTCCTTAGGTCACTTAGGTTTAAGGAGTTCCAGGTCTAGGGTACTGATGACCTCAGATGTTAAGTCCGATAGTGCTTAGAGCCATTTGAATCTTTTGAAATGTGAAGTCATAAACATTCAGATACGTGAAAAATTAGTTTTCTAAAAATTTTGCACAAATTACACAGGCTGTACTCTTCCAGTGTTTAATAATGAGAGCACTTACTGACTTGCAAGAAACGTTTAATAGAATTTCGACCCTTTTCCACATTTTTACTTGCTGCATAGGATTTAAATGCTTAACGTGAAAAAAAAAAACGAAAAGGGAAAAAAGGATGCACCACCCCGAAGGAATTATTCGAATAGGACGTAAATCTGTAGATGTGGCTGACGTTAACAGACAAACAAATGACTGCCATTTCACAAAATGTGGATTACTTATTAAAGAGAAAGGACATGATAAATTGAGCAAGTCAATAAGCGCTAATGCACTTCTAACGCTTATGTATGCAGGTTTTCGGCTTGTCATTGACTGACAGAGTTGCAGGGTCTTTTCCTGAGAGATATCGAACCAAATTCTGCCCAATTGGCGCGTTAGATCGTCGAGATAGTTGGAGGGCCCTAGCAGTAATGCTCCAAACGTTCTCAACTGGGGAGGAAACGCCGACCTTGTCAGCCAAAGTAGGGTTTGGCAGGCACGAGGACAAGTGGCAGAAACTACGGCCGCTTGCGGATGGGCGTTAGATGTAAGGCTAGGATTGCTTGCTATGAAGAGCAAGAAATGGGGCGCAGAATATCGTTGACGTACCGCTATGCTGTTGCGTTGCCGCCGATGAAAACCAAACGAGTCCTGCTATAAAAAGAAATGTCATCCTGGTCCTCAGGCCGTACGGCAGACGACGGGCAGTTTGGTACCCCACCAACTGGGGCGCCTCCAGACACGGGAATGTCAGTGAAGAAGAATTGTCTTCAGTGATGAATCCCTCTTCGAACGGTGCCCCGATGATCAGTGGAACTGTGCGTTAAGACGTCCTAGAGAGCGATGGGATACCACCGACCGAGACCCTGGAGTGATGGTCTGGGGTGCCATTTCGTAGCAGGACTCATTTGGTTGTCATCGTTACACCTTTACAACACAGCGTACGTTGACAACATTCAACGCTCCGTTTTGTTGCCCTTCGTGGAAAGACATCCTGGCCCAGACAGTTTCTACTGTTTGTCGTCGTTCTTGCCAAACCTTACCATGGCCACCAAGGTCGCCAAATCTCTACCCAGTTGAGAACGTTTGGAAAACTATGGGTAGGACCCTCCAAACATCTCGCGATTTTGACGGTCTTACGCGTTGTTGGATGGAATTTTGCACGATATTCTTCAGTAGGACATCCAGTAACTTGGTCAATCAATGCCAAGCCGAATAACTGCTTGCATAAGGGTCGGAGGTGGACCAACACGCTATTGACTTGCCCCTTTTTTGAAGCTCTTTCTCTTGAATAAATCGTCCAATTTTTCTGACGTTTTAATCATTTGATGGTTCGTACATGTACATCACATCCACCGATTTCCGTCCCATTCATCGTGGTCTTGGAGTGTATTTCACAAATTCACGCAGTGGTAAAGTAATCACACGTTTAAACCCGTTTTACGCAAGGAAGTTCGGTTTTCTAAAAAATCAGTGGCGGTGGTTATTGGTACTTTGCGAATCACCCCGCTCCTGATACTATGTCACTAGTTACACGCTGAGCAACTTGACAGCTCACGCACAAACGCCGTTCGGTACGGAGAGTGAGTTACGGCCGTACAGGAAACTGCTTCGCTGCTTGCGTTGCTCATCCTCACACACAGTGTAGCACATCGCGGCAGGCAGCCAGCAGGTGTTGCGCCTTGCAAGAATGCGCCCCCAGCCCCCAGCTGGCGCGCGCGCAGCGGCTGCACCTCATACCACACCGTAGGTCGCCGTGCGTTCCTCTCCCGGGCGCTCGGGAGCCCCGGGCAAAGTATGCCGAAAACGAGAGCTGCGCTGCGTTCCTACCGACCTGCGCTGCCGGCTGCTATCGCAGCTTGCCCGTCCAACTGTTTCGCTCACTGGATTTTTAAAACGCATCTGACAGGAGCTGACTTCGGTCGACCCTTGCAACAATCAGAACAAGAAATCAACGTTCACCATAATTTTGTCTCCAAATCGTCATACGACATAAAGGGGGTGGAAAAAAAATGTGGGAACACAAAAAGAAAATGAACAGTACCTCTAAATGCCTAATACGGGGTACGAAAACTGTTGGCATTCAAAAAGGTTCCATTGTCTTCAAACGGATAAGCACAGCTTCTACTTATGGTCTTCAAAGGAATGTTACACATCTACATCTACACACAGTCTCCGGAAGCTGCCGTAAGGTCCATGGCTCTACTAGACATTTCCCTTCCTGTTCCAGTCGGCTCCGTATAAGTTTCTTGGACAACACGGTTGTGGAGATGAAGCAGCGATTAGTATGATTAATTAATTATTCAAAAAAAGTCTTAATCTCATTTACTATTATTATACCGCCAACCGGTTTCAGCCCGACGTAGGGGTCATCTGGGCATTTACACCATTGGACGACTGCAGGTGGTGTCACTCCTGTCTACATAACGGCAGGTATAAATGCGATTAAGACTGTTTTTGAATAATTAATTGGCTCCGTATAAGCACTAATATCTTTTATCATATCTTCATTGTTCTTACGCGAAATGTCCGTTGGCGACAGTAGAATCATTCTGCACTCAGCTTCAAATTTGTGTTCTCTAAATTTTCTCAAGACTGTTCGTCAAAAATAACGCAACCTTTTTTTCCAGGGACACCCATTTGACTTAGACGACGCATCAACTGGATCTAAGCGGTATGGGACTTAACATCTTAGGTCATTACTTCCTTAGACTTAGAACTACTGAAACGTAACTAATCGACGGACATCACAAACATCCATGCCCGAGGCAGGATTCGAACCTGCGACCGTAGCAACTGCGTGGTTCCGGACTGAAGCGCCTAGAACCGCTCGGCCACAGAGGCCGGCACCCAACGCATCTCAGTAATACTTGCGTGTTGTTTGAAGCCACCAGTGACAAATTTGGCAATCCGCCTCTGAACTGCCTCGATGTGTTCTCTTAAAGCGACCTGGTGCGTATCCCAAACATTTTAGCAGTACTCAAGTATAAGTCGCACGAGTGTCCTACATGCGATCTCCTTTACAGGTGATCCACACTTTCGCCAAATTCTCCCAACCATTCGCCTTTCCTACCACAATCCTCACATGCTCGTCCCATTTTAATTAGCTTTGCAGAGCTACGCCTAGATATTTAAACTACGCGACTGTGTCAAGCAGGACACTATTAATGATTATGGGTCTGTTTTTTTCTACTCATCGAAATTAACTTACGTTTTTCTTGATTTTGAGCTAGCTTCATTCAACTGGAAACTTTGTCTAAGTCGTCTTGTATCCTCTTAAAGTGAATCAACTTCGACGCCTGCCCGTGAACCATGAAATCTTCAGCAAACAACCCCAGGTTCCAGCCCACTCTGTCTGCCTATTCATTTGTTTACATAGAACCTAACAGTGGCCCTATCATACCTGTCAGTGGCACTACTCACTATACCCTTATCTTTCATAAACACTCGTCGTCGAGGACAACATAATGAGATCTATTACTTCAGAGGTCTTCGAGCCACTCACAGGTGTGGGAGCCTACTGCATATGCTCGTACCTTCCTTAACAGACTGCAGTGGCCCTCCGTGAAAAATATTTTTCGGTATTCTAGAAATATGAAATTTGCCTGGTGCCCTTCATCCATACTTCGCACTAAACGATTTTTCCTGCAAAATAGTGAGAAGTTGAGGTAAAGCTAAGATCACGTCTGAGGAACTAATTTTGGACCGTGGGATTGACCTGATCAGCCATAATGATCGCCCAATGATTATCAGTAACACGACGGCACAAAGTACCCTTGGGACCCATGGCATACCACAAAATGGCTGTCGAAATCATCACCGAATTCCAGCCATGTCTCACCCTTGGGACGTAAAGCCGTCCAGAAGCTGCAAACAGTGTGAAACAATACACATCGGGCCAAATCTGTTTCTTCCAGTGCTCGAATGTGTAGGTTTAATGTCTTCGACACTGAACCGTGTATTTTACTTTGAAAACCTTTTCTTAAAGAAGATACTTTATTTACTACCGATTCATCAAGAACATTAACACATTTTATCACACTAGGTGAACGTGGAAGTAGTTGCCATGATGTAACTGATGAAAATGAACAAATGGGAATTTTCTTCGGGGTCAGGGATTTTCTCTGCCTCGTGATGACTGGGTGTTGTGTGGTGTCCTTAGCTTAGTTAGGTTTAAGTAGTTCTAAGACTAGGGGACTGATGACCATAGATGTTAAGTCCCGTAGTGCTCAGAGCAATTTTTGAATTTTATTCATAAAAGCCTCTTCAAAACAGATTTAAAATTTACAAGCAGTAAAGCACCCTAGAAATATCAAGTTATAGTTTTCTTTAGAGGCAGAAAGAACAATATTGACAGTATGAGCCTTCGGTCTGAGAAGCTTGCCACTCCCTTTCAACACGGCCGTAGTCACGACCGCTCACAACCACCTCTGAAAGACTACACTGGTGCAAATCTGCAACACACCAGATCACTTTAAACTAAAAATTTTAACAACTCACACAAACACATTAACTATGCACCCTGTAAGAGGGATAGAAATGGTACAAACACTCACACTAAGAAATTATTTGCTACCGAAAGTGCAATTTGTTTTTAAAAGAACCCTTACGGTGGAAGGGTGGCCACTTTTTAAAAATGACTAAATAAAACCCATGAAATTCAGACTTATATAAAATGTACAACATGCTCTACATTACACATATACCGCCTCTCAAGATGATAGGCAAGGTAAAAACATATTTCAGGAATTCGGCCTTTACACCGCAGTAAATTCGTTAACACCGAATCCGACAAACATGACAGAGGCAGCTATTAACGTACGGCAGACCAACAGACAGACAGACACCAACTGCCTAACAAATGCGGACGAGAGACAGACGAGCAAGCTGGGGACGAGAGACTGACCAAGAACACAAATAGAACTTAACAAGTAAATGAAACAACATATAGCAAATCAGTTAACTTGTAATAAACTGCGATGTCTGGCGAAGACCTGGCGCAGCACCCCAAAAACGCTCTCCCGAACCGTCCGCTGCCAGCCGCTTCAACGGACGCAGGAATGCGCGCCGTTCTCCCGTCTCACGACGTGGCAGCTCGTCCCGGCGAGACCGATGTCGTGGATTGACTCCTGTTGCTCTCGTGTCGACCGCGAAGCCATTACCCCTCGCTATACGGCGCGGCCCACTGGCCTGAAGTGGCGACCTAACATACGCCAACGCTCCAGGCGGACAAGTCATCTTGTGTCCCAGTGCGCGACTGACCAACCGATCGATCCAACCGCCAATGCCCATTGCCTGAGCAAACTCGAGCAGACTGTCGGCCTAACACATACTAGGATTCCGGACGACAGACAGACACTAACCGCCTCACCAATGCGGACGAGAGGTAGACACAGACTAACTTGGCTGACAACTGACCAGACTCGCCCACACTGACAGGCTGACCGAGTGGCGAGCTCATAGCGCCCCTTAAATTCACGTGAACAGGCAACTTTTCCCCTTTCCCACCAGAGGGAGGCGCCAAAGCTGCGATTGCCACAGCGGCGCCACCGCCAGAAACGGAAGGCGACTGCTTTACACTACGCGCTGCGGAGCGCTCTTCAAAACAGCAAATTTTACCACGGCTCAAGCACCATCTTTTCTTGTTGTGGGCATTCGCATCACTGAAGAGTGATTTTTGAATTCCAGCTCGCCCTCTCAGTGTACTGAGCACCCTTCGTGTTGTTTCAGTGCTGATAGGGTTCGCGAATGCGACATTCTGTTCTACAGTGAATTTTTCGGCAGTTGTCCTCTTAGTTTTCGCCACAATTCTCTTCAAAGACTGTCTGTGACGATCACTCGACACACGCTTTCGTCCGCGTTGTGACTTAATGAATGATGACTTTCCGCTTTTGATGTGTGCGGTGTAAATCTTCGATGGTGCCTCGTGAAACACCAGAAAATTCGGCTCTCTCGATTACGGAAAGACCCACAATACGAGCACCAACAATTTGCCCACGTTCGAAGTCATTTATGGTAGTTCCTGCATAATGCACTCACAGCTGCGCAGAATATTGTCCTGATCACGACTGACACTTACAGTGTATTGAGGACATCTCACAGGTGCCGTTTGTGGTCAAATACAACAGCGCAACCTACAGGATTGGTTAATATTTGCATTATTTTATGTTGAAGCATTTATTTCTTGCATGTTTTCATATTTTTGTCCAAGTTCTGAATCACGCCGAGTCAGCGTGTCTAGAGGTTACGAGTCTTTCAGGCATCACACAGGTGTCGACCCATGTGATAGCATGAGGCACTCCTGTAGCCAGCAGCTGGGCATAAAGCCGTGACCGACGTCTCACATTAAGTAGTTCTCGTGATATATCATCCATGCGCACCACCTGGTCTTTCGTGTCCGCCACTATTATATGCCTTGGATTTTCTTATACCCATTTTATTCGGTGGACTAAACGTATTTCGCTTTTTGATAGAATTTTCTCGATACTCTGGTGATACTTTGATAGCAATTAGGCTGCACTGACAGATGTCAACGTCAACCTTCTCGAGGACTGATACGTGAGTGTTCGTGTGTCCCTAATGACCACATTGTTGGCTCTTCTGTAGGTCGTTGATAGAAATCTCTGACTAGAGCCAATAGGATTCGCGTTTCTCGTCCGTGCTAGCGTGCTATTGCCCTGAATCCGGGGTGGGGGGTGGGGGGGGTGGGGGGGGGGGAGGGGGGGCAAAAAAGAGGGTAGTCTGCTTCAGATACCTCGGATCAACTGTGGCAACGAATGAAAATCTTGATTGTTACTTAGATCATGGGGTGCAAGCTGGATAAGGAAATTGAAAAAGAATTTCGGGAATCCTCTTTTCCTCTCTTGTGGGGTTCCCACAGCTGTCACCACATCCCACATATCGGATGCCTTCGGTTACTCTCTTTCCAATGCTTTCTCGTCTTTTTTTATCTCTGTTTCTTCCTTTATCAGGCAACCTTCAGTCTTCTCTTTCTTCACTGAGTATGGTACATCAAGTTCTTCTTTGGCCATCTGTCGTCTGTCATTAGTACTTTATGTTCATAGCAGGCGAGTTGGCTTTGTACGATTCTATCAGTGATGATTTCTTGAGTCTGCGTAATTTTCCAAATCACTGTACATCCCACGTGTTCTCATCGAAATATTTTACACGATCTCCTGAGACAATCCATTTCCACAACTCTCAGTTTGGTTTTATTTTTTCCAGTATGCTCCCAAGACCAGCATCCATAGGTCTTTACGGGCTCTACAATATTTCTAAAGAGCGCCTTCCTCAGTTACCAAGCTACCTTACAAGATCGCAACTGGATTCCTACTAGATTGCTCCTTTCCAATAGACTACTCGTTGGTGTGATTCTAAAGTACTTCTGCTGTCTTCCGATAAGATGCCACAAAAATATTTAAACTTTCCACTTGCCTTGCTGTACTGTCTACAGCTATTTTGTTTCATAGATTTTTTCCACTGCACATTCAGTATTTTGAAAATTTACTTTGCATCCACACTGATCAAAGTCTTCTAATCATTCTTGTAGCTTAAAGGAGGTATCACTTCTTCTCTGGCCAGCACATCCTTATCATCCGCAAAGAGCAAGGTATACGAACATTGCCGGCCACTGAGGCCGAACGGTTCTAGGCGCTTCAGTCCGGAACCGAGCTGTTGCTGCGGTCGCAGGTTCGAATCCTGCCTCGGGCATGGATGTGTGTGATGTCCTTAGGTTGCTTAGGTTTAAGTAGCTCTAAGTCTATGGGACTGATGACCTCAGATGTTAAATATCATAGTGGTTAGAGACATTTGATTTTTATACGAACATTGATCTGTTGTTATTTGAATACCCATTCCTGGACATTTCCTACTCTACAAGGATAAGGCTTTCCGGATGTAATTTTAAACAATATAGGAGAAAATCAGAATCCCTGTTTTAATCCCTTAGTGATTTCGAAATGCTGTGACGGTATGTTATTTCCTTTCCCACACAGTTTCTTCAGAGCCACTTAGCCGTACGCCTTCTGGAGGTCTATGAATACGGTTCGAGATTGTTAGAAGTCTAGATTCCTCAGGAGCAGAGACATTGGCAAAAACTATGAACCAGTGCAACAGCCTACATGTAGATGAAAGGAAAATGTTGGGGTGATTGTGTGGAGTCACCAGAATTGATTAGATTCCTACCGAGAAAATCCTAGAAACCTTAAAAGCTGTTAAAATTTCCAACAAAGTGCAGAAGAGAAAAATCCATTTGAAAATAGATCGAAGCCATCTCTTACAGACATAGAGATAGGAATGGAAGACTCCAGAGAAAGAGGAAGCCTTAAAAAGAGTTGGGTGGACTGTATGAGAGAGTCTCTGTATGTCCATAATGTCATAGATGTGAAAGTCAATTTGACACACTCTATTGCAGAGAGCCACAGAGGGTAACACAATGGATGTAGGCTGACACAGAGAACTTTATAGTGTGGAAGAAATCCTCGTGGATCCAGCGTAATGCAGGAAAAGAGGCAGAAGGGAGAAGATGTTGTTTCGGAGAAACCGGTGATGTTACTTTAGTGTTCACACGTCGAGTCAGGATTTTTAGTGGGCGTCGAAATTGAGCAGTTTTGGTTGTGATGCTAATGTTGCAGAAGGTCGAGCCTGGAAGTCGATGTGGATGGCGTCAGTGGAACAGCGTTGTCTGGAATCATATATATCGCTAGTAAATTTTTGTACAGATTGTCTTCTCCGATTCATCGGAGGCCGCCTGATCCACGCAGTTGTACGCGACTAAGAGTGCAGATGTAGTGCTTCGCTACTGTGCAAGGCAGGAGCCAGTGGCGGTGAAGTGCAGACGGGTGGCACAGGCGTTTGCAAGCGCAAAGCCACAGTGGCCCACCGGCCGCTGGTGCGGCCTGCCACGGCGTTCTCGAAGATGGTCGTGTACTTGAGGGGGTGCAAACAGCGTATCACGGATGGTGAGTGCCATGAAGGTGGAAGCGCAGGACTTAAATCAGCAATACTCGTAGGCATAGACAGTGTGGCAGTACTCAGGTGTCTCGCTCAACGGTAGGCTGCAACTACTTTGTACAGTATTTCACCAGAGGAAGGGCTAGGCTCGTCCACATTTTCATCAAACACGGTGGTTGCCAAACAGCAGAGGCAACTTACAACGGCTAAGTGCCTGTACAGCTGTGGTCTCGAATGTGAAGTCTTCTTCCAGCCGGCAGCAAGCCACAACTCGCAGTCAAGCTATCCGGTAACTAGAAATGCAGTTGGGATGACCAGACACTGAGACTGAGGTTTCAGAAAAGGCATTTTACAGCCGGACATTATGTCCTCACAGACGCTGCTGTGGCCATTTGCCCTAATTATCCAGAGAAAATCGAGGATCTGTCAAATGATGTTTGGCTTTAGGAAATGTTAAGGTAGCAGAGAGGCATTTTGACGTTGCGGTTGGTAATGGAAGCAAGACTGGAGAACATTCAAGAAACGTTGAGAGGATGTGTCTACCTGGAAAAAGTGTTTGACACAGTCAAAAGGTACAAGAAGCTCTAAAACCTCAGAAAAATAGGGATAACCTATAGGGAAAGCCGGTTAATGTGCATCATGTACAACAGCGAAATATAAGACCACCGACTAAAAAGGGTGTAAGACACGGATATAATCTTTCGCCCTTACTGTTCAGTCATACGTCGAAAAAGCGATGATGGAAATAAAAGAAAATTTTAAGAGTCGAATTAAATTCATTGTCAAAGGATATCATTGACATGATTCTCCGATGACGTTTCTAGCCTTCGTGAAAGCGAAGAAGAATTACAGGATCTGTTGAATGGAATTAGTCTAATGAGTCAAAAATATGGATTAAGAGTAAGCCGAATAAAAAACTAAGTATTGAGAAATAGCAGAAACGAGAAAAGCGAGAAACTTAACATCAGCATTGGGGATCATGATGTAGACGAAGTTAAGGGGCTCCGGAAAGGCTCAAAATCATGAAAAGTTCAATTTTTACTTTTTTGCGTTTTCTGAATCTGCAGACTATTACCTTTTAATAGATATATAATTTATTCAATTCCGAAGACTACAACTATTTTTAAATTTTTTTTGAAATGTGTTCTACATGGGCGTGACCCACTGTGGCGCTGTTAAACTGCTGTCAAATGGTGTTATTATGCAGTATTATGCAATATTATGCAATAATGGAGGTGATAAAACCTATTTTCAGAGACTTAGCAGCACCTGAACTGTTGAAAAAGTGTATTGACGGAAAAACTCAAAACCCCAATGAAAGTGTAAATAGTGTTATATGGTCGAGAATCCCCAAGACTGTATTTGTTGGAATAGAAACACTTCACTTTGGTGTGTATGATGCTGTTGCGACTTTCAATGATGGCAACATTGTAAGGTGCAAGGTATTTAGAAATATGGGAATGAAGATAGGTTCTAACATGGTACGAGCGATGCTTGCTTTAGACAAGGAACGCCTTCGGGCTGCAGACAGGGCTGTAAAGAGTCTAGAAATACAAGCAAGAGTAAACAGGAGGAGGAACAAGAGGAAGCTGGAGGAGGAGTTTGCAGAGGATGAAGATAATCCATCCTATGGACCTGGAATGCACTAAAAAGTTAATCCAATCTTTGTCGCTCGATTCCCAAAACTTTTATTTTCTCATACTAATTACATGTTTTCTAAGGATCTTACAAACATATTTGTTTCAAACTTTCAGTAAATGTTGCACAGTACCTTCTGCATAATTTAACACAGCCTTTTTCCAAAAAAACTGTATATTTTTGAATATATAAATAAAAAATTGCAAAAAAATTTTGTGAATTTTCATTACAATTGGAAAAATCATCTTTAATAACTGAACAAAAATTTTGTAATATACCTGTGTTAATTTGTAGCCCATATTCCAATGAATAATCTGTAAAAAGTTCAACTTCCTACCTCAAATACTTTGTGAGGAAATATGTAATTTATAAGCGTTATTTTAACATTGCAAGTATAGGGCGTTCCGGAGCCCCTTAAGAAATTGTTCTGCCTAGAGAGCAAAATATGACGGACGGAGAAAGGAGGACATAAATTGTTGTTGTTGTTGTGGTCTTCAGTCCTAAGACTGGTTTGATGCAGCTCTCCATGCTACTCTATCCTGTGCAAGCTTCTTCATCTCCCAGTACCTACTGCAACCTACATCCTTCTCAATCTGGTTGGTGTATTCATCTCTTGGTCTCCCTCTACGATTTTTACCCCCCACGCTGCCCTCCAATGCTAAATTGATGCCTCAGAACATGTCCTACCAATAGATCCCTTCTTCTAGTCAAGTTGTGCCACAAGCTCCTCTTCTCCCCAATTCTGTTCAGTACCTCCTCATTAGTTATGTGATCTACCCATCTAATCTTCAGCATTCTTCTGTAGCACCACATTTCGAAAGCTTCTATTCTCTTCTTCCAAACTTTTTATCGTCCATGTTTCACTTCCATACATGTCTACACTCCATACAAATACTGTCAGAAATGACTTCCTGACACTTAAATCTATACTCGATGCTAACAAATTTCTCTTCTTCAGAAACGCTTTCCTTGCCATTGCCAGTCTACATTTTATATCCTCTCTACTTCGACCATCATCCGTTATTTTGCTCCCCAAATAGCAAAACTCCATTACTACCTTAAGTGTCTCATTTTCTACTCTAATACCCTCAGCTTCACCCTACTTTATTCGATTACATTCCATTATGCTCGTTTTGCTTTTCTTGATGTTCATCCTATACCCTCCTTTCAAGACGCTATCCATTCCGTTCAACTGCTCTTCCAAGTCCTTTGTTGTCTCTGACAGAATCACAGTGTCATCGGCGAACCTCAAGTTTTTTATTTCTTCTCCATGGATTTTAATACCTACTCCAAATTTTTCTTCTGTTTCCTTCACTACTTGCTCAGTATACAGATTGAATAACATCGGGGATAGGCTACAACCCTGTCTCACTCCCTTCCCATCCACTGCTTCCCTTTCATGCTCCTCAACTCTTATAACTGCCATTTGGTTTCTGTACAAATTGTAAATAGCCTTTCGCTCTCTGTATTTTACCCCTGCCACCTTCACAATCTGAAAGAGAGTATTCCAGTCAACATTGTCAAAAGTTATCTCTAAGTCTACAAATGATAGAAACGTAGGTTTGCCTTTCCTTAATCTAGCTTCCAAACTAAGTCGTAGGGTCAGTGTTGCCTTACGTATTCCAATATTTGTACGGAATCCAATCTGATCTTCCCCGAGGTCGTCTTATACTAGTTTTTCCATTCGTCAGTAAAGAATTCGCGTTAGTATTTTGCAACCGTGACTTATTAAACTGATAATTCGGTAATTTTCACATCTGTCAACACCTGCTTTCTTTGGGATTGGAATTATTATATTCTTCTAGAAGTCTGAGGGTATTTCGCCTGTCTCATACATCTTGCTCACCAGATGGTAGAGTTTTGTCAGGACTGGCTCCCCCAAGGCCGTTAGTAGTTCTAATGGAATGTTATCTACTCCCGGGGCCTTGTTTCGACTCAGGTCTTTCAGTGCTCTGTCAAACTCTTCACGCAGTATCATATCTCCCATTTCATCTTCATCTACATCCTCTTCCATTTCCATAATATGGTCCTCAAGTACATCGCCCTTGTATAGACCCTCTATATACTCCTTCCACCTTTCTCCTTTCCCTTCTTTGCTCAGAACTGGGTTTCCATCTGAGCTCTTGATATTCATACAAGTGGTTCTCTTTTCTTCAGAGGTCTCTTTAATTTTCCTGTAGGCAGTATGTATCTTACCCCTAGTGAGATAAGCCTCTACATCCTTAGATTTGTCCTCTAGCCAACCCCGCTTAGCCATTTTGCACTTCCTGTCGATCTCATTTTTGAGACGTTTGTATTCCCTTTTGCCTGCTTCATTTACTGCGTTTTTATATTTTCTCCTTTCATCAATCAAATTCAATATTTCTTCTGTTACCCAAGGATTTCTATTAGCCCTCGTCTTTTTACCTACTTGATCCTCTGCTGCCTTCACTACTTCATCCCTCAGAGCTACCCATTCTTCTTCTACTGAACTTCTTTCCCCCATTCCTGTCAATTGTTCCCTTGTGCTCTCCCTGAAACTCTGCACAACCTCTGGTTTAGTCAGTTTATCCAGGTCCCATCTCCTTAAATTCCCACCTTTTTGCAGTTTATTCAGTTTTAATCTACAGTTCATAACCAATAGATTGTGGTCAGAGTCTACATCTGACCCTGGAAATGTCTTACAATTTAAAGCCTGGTTCCTAAATCTCTGTCTTACCATTATATAATCTATCTGAAACCTTTTAGTATCTCCAGGCTTCTTCTATGTATACAACTTTTATGATTCTTGAACCAAGTGTTAGCTATGATTAAGTTATGCTCTGTACAAAATTCTACCAGACGGCTTCCTCTTTCATTTCTTCCCCCGAATCCGTATTCACCTACTACGTTTCCTTCTCTCCCTTTTCCTACTACCGAATTCCAGTCACCCATGACTATTAAATTTCCGTCTCCCTTCACTATCTGAATAATTTCTTTTATTTCATCATACATTTCATCGATTTCTTCGTCATCTGCAGAGCTAGTTGGCATGTAAATTTGTACTACTGTAGTAGGCGCGGGCTTCGTGTCTATCTTGGCCATAATAATGCGTTCAATATGCTGTTTGAGTAGCTTACCCGCATTCGTATATTTTTTAATCATTATTTATCCTACTCCTGCATTACCCCTATTTGACTTTCTATTTATAACTCTGTATTCGCCTGACCAAAAGTCTTGTTCCTCCTGCCACCGAAGTTCAGTAATTCCCACTATATCTAAATTTAACCTATCTATTTACCTTTTTAAATTTTCTAACCTACCTGCCCGATTAAGGGATCTGACATTCCCCGCTCCGATCCGTAGAATGCCAGTTTTCTTTGACCTGATAACGACGTCCTCTTGAGTAGTCCCCGCCCGGAGATCCGAATGCCCCCATTTTACCTCCGGAATATTTTACCCAAGAGGACTCCATCATCATTAACCATACAGTAAAGCTGCTAAGACATGAGGGAATGACTTCCATGGTACTAGAGGGAGCTGTAGAGGGCAAAAACTGTAGAGGACGACTGAGATCAAGCAAATAATTGAGGACGTAGGTTGCAAGTGCTACTCTGAGATGAAGAGGTTAGCACAGGAATAGAATTTGTGGCGGCCCGCATCAAACCAGTTAGTAGACTGATGACCAAAAAAAAAAAAAAAAGTTGCATGTCCTCGGGAAAAATTACGGCTGTAGTTTCCCCTTGCTTTCAGCCGTTCGCAGTACTAGCACAGCAAGGCCGTTTTGGTTATCGTTGCAAGACCAGATCAGTGAATCATCCAGACAGTTGCCCGTGCAACTACTGAAAAGGCTGTTGCCCCTCTTCAGGAATCACACGTTTGTCTGGCCTCTCAACAGATACCCTTCCGTTGTGGATGCACCTACGGTACGGCCATCTGTATCGCTGAGGCACGCAAGCCTCCCCACCAACGGCAAGGTCCATGGTTCATGGGGGGGGGGGGGGCAGGACATAAAAAGCAGACTAATACTGGCAGAAAGGGCACTCCAGGCCAATAGTACTATTATCAAATATAGGTCTTAATATGAGTAATATCTGAAAATGTGTATTTGGAGTCCAACATTGTTTGGTACTGAAACATGGACAGTGAGGAAGCAGGAATAGAAGAGAATGGAGTATCGGAGATATGGTACTACAGACGAATGTTGAGATTTAGATGGATTATTAAGGAGACGAGGGAAGGAATGTGCAAGAAACACTGACAAGACGGAGGGACAGGATAATTGAATATCTGTGAACATCTCAGTGAACAACTTCCGTGGTTCTAGAGAGAGCTGTCGAGGGCAAAAACTGCAAAGAAAGACAGACATTTGAATACATCCAGCAAATAAGTGAGGACGTAGGTTACAAGTATTATTCTAAGATGAAAAGTTTGGCGCAGCAGGAGAATTCGTGGCGGGCCGCATCAAACCATCCAGAAGCCTGAAATTTAAAAAAAATTATCGATTGGCGTCAATTTAAATTATTGTAATTCCCCTTGTCTTTGTATTTTCCGTCAGTGCTATGACGCTGTGGAGTGGCTGACGTTACATCTCCGTACTGGAGGCTCGCAAAATGAAGTATTAGGCATCGTCATACTGCGCCGTTTGCGCTCCTTGAATACGACTCGGTTCGGTGTGGTAATGCATCAAGAGTGGAGCCGCCTCCCGCAACACTTCACTGTTTTCATGTCCCCAGATACCGGCTGTGACACATGGCATGTGCCGGAACTGATTCTCTGCCGTCTATGCCAGGTAATAACACTAAAAATTTACAAGCACATTGGGTAATTGAATCTGCTGAGCAACAATACCAAAAAATTCATGACATCCAGTCAGGCAAAGTCATCGTCAGTTGTAGGGCAGGGGGAGGGGGTTACGAATAACGATGAGTCACAGTGGATGATGTAGCGTTTGTGCAATTTGCTAAGGAAGATCGTGGTCGGGCTAATTAGCAAGAAAATGTATTGGACAACAAACCAAAACACAACATATCGTATACGAAAAAGAAAGAAAAGTGCAAATACGTGTATAATACGTCCAGACACTCGCAGCGTCGGTAATTTCTTGGCATCTGCCAGGCATACTTGAAACAAAGTTCTCCGCATATTCAACTTGAAAAGACCTCCAGATGCATCGAATTTCCATTTACAAGTGTTTCAAGGTGTATTTTCCTTGTTCTTGATACAATGTTGAGAATGGGTTACCTGAAAAATGGTTAATATATATTTTTTCCCCTTTTGGAGTCACTTTACCGATTGAGCCAAGATCTTCAAAGTAATAAATGTTTTTAACTAATTTATAGTGCGTTTCCCACTTTTATACAAATTACTTTGGCAATACCATATATTTAGACGCCGCAGCATGACTCATATTCGGACCTTTTGGGTGGCCTCAGAGAAAACAAACTCAAATCATGACGCTTAAGCTGCACTCATGTCTCTCATTCCGTATCTTAGTCGAGAAATGAAAGTAAAGTAATGTTTTATGGACGTTGCATGGAGGTTATACGTTCCTTCTATTGGGCTGTGAAAGAACTGAGGTGTTGTCTTTTACCATCCGTGTCTAATGCCGACAATGCTCATACCTAACATACTGTATGTATATAGGTAGAGGAACAAGCAAAAATATTTTGTGTGTATTGTCTCACTTTGAATCACAAATACAAAATTATTCTTCCCATTTCCAATCCCAATTTACGTTCAAGTAGTCCAGATCTTCATCCCAAATGTTCTGAGACTGGTATTATTCTTGGCGTACAAGCGAAGTCAGCACATTGACTACGGTGGCAGCGTGACCAGATAACTGTAAACACCACATATGCATTCGACCAGTCAGCTGTGAGCAGGCTGTGTTTAGTTGTGGAAGTTAGGCCGCAGTCTGACAACGTCCTTCTGTCACAAACAGCGAAGGAGCAACACCTCTAAGTGAAGTGTTGAAGACATTCTCCAGAATGTTTTCAAGAAGGGAGAAGTGTACAACGTTTGTCCTGCATGCCTTAACTCCCAAACTAAAGCTACGAGATGAGGACTCATGGTGCGTTTCAATTCAAATTTAAAAGTGGACAATGTATCTCTCTAAAAAAACCATCACAGGTGACGAGTCTTGGTATTATAAATACGATCATACCGTAAAACGACAGAGTGTAGAAATTGACAAGAATGTTTGACGACATATCCGACAGTAAAGCTAATGGTCACGCGAGAATGGAACAACATTCCAAAGTAGGACATTTCTGACAGTTTCACATGGTTGTGTTAACATTCTGATGAGACTATGTAGCACCTGAAGCATCAAAACCACTGTCTTAACTTATCTCCATTTTTATTAATCCAATCTCGAATCTTTTTGGACTGACGCAGTCTCTCAGCCGCTATATACGTATACAGCTCATACTTCTCGTGATACGAGACTGTACACATTATCACTTTCGACAACTTGTGGTTCAAAAGCTTTTATACGATTGTTAGTGTCCCATGCTGAAATGAATATTCTCAAGGAGCTACGTGGAGCTCACTAACTTTCGTGCATCACTGGAGAATAACATGTACAGATCCCGACGGTGTTCCTTGCCACCGAGCGAGGTGGCGCAGTGGTTAGCACACTGGACTCGCATTCGGGATGACGACAGTTCAGACCCACGTCCGGCCATCCTCATTTGGGTTTTCCGTGATTTCCCTTCAGGTAAATGACGGGGTTGTTCCTTTTAATGATCACAGCCGATTTCCTTCCTTATCCTTTCCTCATCCAATGGGACAGGTGACCTCGCTATTCAGTCCGCTTCCCAAACTCTACCAAAAAAATCTTCTTTCTATTAAAATACGGATGACAGTTTCCTTGTAAATATCAAATTTCTTTGTTTTTTGTGTACCAGTCTTTGGAACAGTTCTTCTCATTTACGACTTACCCTGTATTTACAGTATCTACGGTAGTGTGCCCAGAGGGATATTTGGTCGTACGACAATTCGACAATATTGCACCTGTTATCAAAGAATCGGTATGTTTATTAAGACGACAATGACATCTGGTCAGTTGGTTGACAGAAGAGACTTGTGAATAATAGTAGGCCGCTTCGCACGTCTGACATACATAACCACGTATGCGTCTGTATGGCCACATCTCGCTGTCGCCGCAGTTCCGAAGACTACAACAGCGTAGCCTTCAGGGTTGTTCTTTCGCCATACAAACTATAGCCGCTATGCTCTTCTTGTGAAAGTATCATGTTTCAAAGACTACGCCTATGCTCCTGCAAACAAATGAGATTTCAAGGAACTGTAAATCCTGTCATCTGAAACATCCTCTCAACAAAATTGACATTACCACTTTATGCACACCGTGTTAAACTACAAAATTACTGCTACTACTTCAGTTCATTAGTACAACACTGCAAATCAGAAAACACAGTAAAGATTAAAAAGTTACTACACACACAAAGCTACAGAACAGATCGACATAAATCAGTGATCCTGCCGGCTCTTATTCTTGTACCTTTCTCCTTCTCATTTGCCCTCCATTTTGTGATCATAGATACAAAACATCAAGTGCAATTCTCTCTGTCCGCAACAGTAAACAAACATTTTGGAAGAGCTGTCTCTGTTTCAAAACAACTTTTGCCTTCCATTCCTACAAGCCTAGGTATAATACAAGATACATACGTACCGTGAGAAGTCTGTATTGTATTGAATGATAGCATGATCTTTAGTCGATGATCGAAAGATTGCAGCAGACTGTGAGCTATGGGGACTTTCTTTAATGATTTACTTCTGAAGAGGCTGCACCTGTGTAACATCCAGCTCATAGGATGGTGGTAACAAGTGGACTGGTTCTCCAGAACTTAATCCACGGAGGGAAAGAGAAAACTTCCCTCCACGCCCTCTGTCGGCTGCGAATTTGGGGACGCGAACCGCTTTAATACACGAATCACGCGCAGAATACGTTAGGGAGAACTCAGTGGGGCTGCTCCCCAAACGCGCCAGGCGCTTTTAATACCTGATCATTTTCCTGGGGGTGGAAATGAATATCTGATCGGCCATTTATATACATCCTCCAGGGTTTGCATATTGAAAAGCGGGAAAGCCTTTACTGATGCCATCACACAATGGGACCTCTCTGAATAAACGTCGTCCTATTTAAAGCAGGGTACACCCCCAGCTAGATAGACCCTGCTCCAGCACTGTGGTGACAACATGTTTATGCTTTAATCTTAATTTGACGACTCCCAAAGATACTAAAAACTGAAGTGAAATATTCCACATCAGTTTTCTCGCAACAATACGTATACAACAATATTTGAATACGTCGAAGACACTCTATCTCTTTTTAATCAAATATTACTAGGAGTATGATTATGTCCCTGGTTCTCTACAGACTGTACTTCAAAAACACAAAGGACAATAAATTAGTTGATTATCGTTTCCTTACAGCACATGTGCGAAGTATCCATCAATCGCAGATATCGAAAACCTTGCACTCCAGTGGGTAGGTACCGCTACTCATAGGCTTTCGCAGCCATGAGGATTGGTTTGAACAGTGTCTTAAATGTGTCTCTTATAGTGCATCATAGGAAAGCTCGTCATTTAAGAAATATTTGAGCATAGTTTTCTAGTTATTTGACCATATGTTGCGCAAGTAGGATACCAAAGCGCTCTTTCGACTAGATTTGAGACTGAGACGAGCGTTGCATCTCCTTCGTCGGCACCCGCTACAGTGAACGTTATAGTTTCTACTACTTTGCATACATTTTCGATAAAATTAATAGTAAGGTACATACATCTTTCCTACACACAGGAAATGTTTTCGTAGTTGTGAATATGAAATATCATCGGCTATGTATAGGAATGAAGAGAAAGAAAATTTGCGCCAGACCGGGACTCGAACTCACATTTCCCTGTTTATGGTGGATGGTCACATTAACAGCTTCGGCCATCCGAGCACGAATCAGGGGTAGAACCGAACTTCCATATTTCGCCGCCCATGTCCACAACCCTCCACTCGTGCCTTACGTATATTCCCATCCAAGAAGGACATATTTAATTTCGAGTTTCCCATTTATAATAGAAAAATATAATTTGGTATCGTAGTCCGAGTAATGTATCTTTCTGTTATACTTTCGCTAAGATCGAATTTAGGTGTATTTCAGATCAACTCGCGGATAGAAACTCCATTTTCACATGTGTTTTTTTTTTTACGTTTTCCAGGAATATTTCATTTCACAAACCACCACCTAAGAGGAGAATGTGATAATCTGTAACGTTCCGAACTAGAAAATCTGTAATTATGGTTGTTTTCTACCAAATATCGGTTGTTATTTACCCTTGGTTGGTTTAGATTTTTGCCTCTAAAAAGGTGAAATGCTATCCCACGTGCGCTTTTGAGATGATATTATTCGTTTAATTTATTACATTTAAATATTTTCGATACACCTATTGTCAACTTTATCAGCTTAAACATATGTGCATATGGTGTAACGTTTCACCTTTTTAAGTCCTAAAGTAAGCTAACAGAACATATGTTTGTCAGAAAACGACGACAATTACAGTTTTTCTAGTGTAGAACATTACGGGTTATCATCTCCCCGTCTTGATCGGTGGATGGTGAAATGAACAATTTCTGAAAAAAAAAATTATTTTGTAAAAGTAAGAAAAAATAAGAAAGATCATGAAAGTTCGATTTCTGTACCACCAGTGGAACACAACTCAACTACATCTAAACAGAATGAAAATAAATTTCTGGGCTAAGATAGGGTGACTAAGCATACCACCAGAGAAGCAATATCATGCTCGTGTACTCGTCAGACCATTTGTCATTCCGGAAGACGAAAGTAGTAGCAGGAGGGAGATCATTTAGTCTACCAGAATGTTGAAGTACGATAAACATTCTAATTCATGTACTGTGTAAATTGAATATCTGGGCCCAAGTCACGGTACGAAAAACACCCAAAACATCAGAAATCATAAAATCACATCCAGCCGGAAATATACTTTCCACCCACTCCGAAGTAAACGCCTTGCTGAGCTGTCGGTGCGCTCAGGGCCTTACATTATTTGAAAGGAGGCGAAATCATTACTCGTCGGGCCATATTACGACTTCTGTGAAAAAAGTATCCGACCTTTGGCCTGGGAAAAAAACTGGCTTACCTCGAGCGTTGGACACCTAAACACCCTCAAAGTATGTATATATACGTATGTAGATTGTGCACAGCTGGTAATGTGGGTCTCACAGGAAGCGTGGAAGTGATAAGTCCCTGTAGTCGCGCTATTCATCTGTGTCCTTGGTGGCTCACATAGATAGAGCGTCTGCCATGTAAGCAGGGGATCCAGGGATCGAGTCCCGGTAGGGGAATAGATTTTCAACTGTCCCCATCGAGGCATATCAACAAATCCTGTCGGCAGCTGCTACAATCAAAGTAGTTCCCTTGGGTCTCAGCTCCCAGTAGTGCCGCCATTATTGGAAGCATGCCGGGGAAGATCCTTTCGAAATGGAGTTTAGCTCGGGTGCTGTCGTTGCCGTTATGTCCTCTCGTGTTTTGTTTTCAATAGCCTCTTTTTGAGGAATAGTCAGAGGTCTCAGGGGGCCAAATAAGGAGAGTAAGAAGCCTGTTGAAGCACAGAAATCTGCGAGGAACGTGCTGGTGTATTGTCGTGATGGAGGCGTCAATTTCCTGTTGACTTGAAGTCCGGTCTCTTGCGCCACACAGCATTACTCAGGCGATGGAGGACACCCTTGTAGTACACTTCAGTGACTGTTTCATCCTGTGGTGAGTACTCGTGGTCTAGGGAGTCAAACAAAGCAGTCGGTATGGCTCTGAGCACTATGGGACTCAACCTCTGAGGTCATTAGTCCCCTAGAACTAACCTAAGGACATCATACACATCTATGCCCGAGGCAGGATTCGAACCTGCGACCGTAGCGGTCTCGCGGTTACAGACTGCAGCGCCTAGAACCGCTCGGCCACTTCGGCCGGCAGCAGTCGGTATCACTTGCCGGGCCTTCTTTGGTCTTTGGTCTTGGTGACGAGGAATGGCTCTGAGCACTACGGGACTTAACATCTGTGGTCATCAGTCCCCTAGAACTACTTAAACCTAACTAACCTAAGGACATCACACACATCCATGCCCGAGGCAGGATTCGAATCTGCGACCGTAGCAGTCGCGCGGTTCCAGACTGAGCGCCTAGAACCGCTAGACCACCGCGGCCGGCGTGACGAGGAATGTTTCTGCTGTGACGACTGGAATTTGACCCATACACCCAGGACTCATTATTAGTGATTATGGTGTAGATGAACTCGGGGTCTCTGTTTGTGGAGACCAGCCTGTCATGTGAGGCCTCAAAACGAAGTTGCTTTTTTTCCGCGGTCGGCAGCTTCGGAATGAATTTCGCCGACACTCACATCATGGCCAGGTCTTCTGTCACAATGAAATGCGGCAAAATTGTTGATGCTCACCTCTTATGCGGTTTCCCTGATAGCTACAGGAATGTCACGCACCACCATAGCGTTTACTTTGGTGAAGACCTGGTCACTTCGGCATATTGATGGCCTACCGGAGCGTACCTCGCTCTCCACCGATGTGCAGTCGTCTTTAAACCGGTTGTACCAGTCGTTAATCTGTGTGATGCCTATAGGATCGTCATTGAAAGCCGTCTGATTTTCCGAAGGGTTTCCACCTCGCTGTTGCCCATATTCTGGCAAAATTTGATGCAGCAGCACTGCTCCAGTCGTTTCATCTTTTCCTTGCAATGAAAAACCACCGCGATCATTACACACTATCTCACTCAAGTGCTGCTTGAGAGCAACTGACGCTATCGACATGCGGGAAAAAATTCACGCAAGCGCACGAAGGTTTACGGTCGACTCACGAAAGCGGGCTAGATTCAATTCCGTTAAGGTTCAAATGGTTCTGAGCACTATGGGACTTAACTGCTGAGGTCATCAGTCCCCTAGAACCTAGAACTACTTAAACCTAACTGACCTAAGGACATCACACACATCCATGCCCGAGGCAGGATTCGAACCTGCGACCGTAGCGGTCACGCGGTTCCAGACTGAAGCGCCTAGAACCGCTCGGCCACACTGACCGGCCAGCGAGTAGTACGCCGCTGTTTGAAGACACGTTCGACACGCTGGTTTGGTAAACCACAAATCGTGCATCCTTGTATATTCATGGTGCTGTCGTGGCAACGTCCTAACTCTGTGGTTCCTCTTTGCCATTCTGTAAGATATCCACTTCGCATCACCTGACTGCACTGATTCCATATAACCGAACACCGCATAAACATTACCCCATTTTCACGGTTTATTTCAGCGGTGAAGGATCACACTACCGTGCAATGGATATTATCAGCAGCGCCCAAAATGAACCGTATGGTCTCATAAGGGGTTGGCCAATATGTCGTCTGTTGGGCATATAACGATCACGTGTTACATTTGTTTGATTGTTAAGAAAGTAAAACAAAACTTGATCTGTAACTGATAGAGGTATAATTATGGAGCAGGTTTACTTGGATACAAAGATCCTTAAGTGGTAAGCCATTTAACCGTTATTTACAAACTTTCATTTGCATAGAAATACAAGTTTTGCATACATTGATACTTCAGAAGATACTTCGTTTTATAACACAATTAATCACTGCGCAATTACAAACCCATAACTACTCTTAGAATGTGAGCACATTTCGGCCGAACAGTTACACACTCGCACCGGACTTCTGACCGTCACACTAACTAGGCGTAATCACGTGCTTAAGGCCACTTAAAAATTTGACCAAATACAACCCCACAGAGATCATCAATTAATAAAAATGACACTCACAAACACATTAATTATTTTGCCACCAACCGGTTTCAACCCGCGATGGGGCAATTTACACCATATTGTCGTCACCGTGCCTGTGCACGGTTGGCTGAAAAATAAATAATGCGATTCTGACTGTGATTTTGAATAATTGATTATAAGGAAATTAATCGCTTTTTATCTCCATACAGCTATGTTGTCTAAAAATCTACAAAGAACAATTAACAGCCTTTGCCCTTAGAGCAAATGAGAATTTTATCTGTAATTAACGTTGCTGTTGCGTGGACTCTACGCCACTTTAGTCTGAGCAAAATGATGTAGAAAAAAACTACTGGGCTTCAGCCCGAAACAGTTGCACACATAGCGGGACTCCCCAATTAGCATGACTAAACATAAGCATGGGCTCTATCGGACTTGACATTTAAACATTATGATTCTATAGCCTCTCAACATTCAGTAAACGTAATTACTTAAAAAGCATCACGTCAGAGTTCATGGCAGTGAGCAGTTAGCAAGATTTTGTACATTTACAGTACAACAGAGTATGGCTACCAGAGCTAATGACATTCGTTCACAGAATTGCAAGGCGATGTACCTTTATATGGGGCTTACAAACTGAGTCGTTTAAGGAAACCAGATATAATAAAACAGAACTTACAAGAAAGTTAGCAATCTAGGCAAGTGAGATACGAATACAGTCGTTAACCTTTACCAAGACGTGCGGATACAATGCACGAAGTATATTCCCTAAACTTGCGCATTCTCAATTTCACTGGGATAGCGCCGAACATTTTTAGATTGCCTTTGGTCCCTAACGCCACTGCACCCACACTCTGCCCTAAATAATCTCTAGGGTAATCAATAACGAGTGGGATTCTAAAATAGAAAGAGAAGAACAGTTTATACATTATGACAGACAACCGAGTGTCAAATCGCGCCAACATAGATATAATACGGTAACCAGAAAGAAATGAGCTTTAATTAGAACAATCAAAGACAAGTCCCTGCCTTCTGACATAAAGCAAACGCCACTGGGAACAATTTTACAGATTAATGCTAAGCAGAGCGCAGGTTGGAGCTAACACGCCCCGACCATGTTGAAAGACCGTCTCTGTCATTCCGCGCATTCGCCCTGCTTTAACATCCCTCTTTCGGCTGTGGCACACGACCTCTTTCCAAGAGCGCCCATGAATATCTTTGTGCCAGAGCTCGACAGCGATAAACAATCGATAGATATTTATCAAATCTGAAGAAGGGCATCACAGCCTGTAATAATCTCCATTCGGAAAGCTTTTATTGTACCGACTCAAACAAATAAAGTTTGGTAGTTAAAGTCTTGTTTCTTTTTCGATACTTGTCCACAGTCTTCATACACATCGAGATTCCCACTGATAAAGCGCATACGAGGAGAGAGTCAGTTTTTCGCAAATCCTCTGTCGTGAGCGTCTGGACCCCTGTTGCGTAGACATCCATCCGAACGCACTGACACTTGAGCTTGCCTTCCAGTCACAAGTGAGCACCGCATGTGAAAAGCTTCGATACAAAACCAAGAAAAAGAACGTACCCCGCTGATGAGCACACCACTTACACTTGCTGTCTAGCACTCGTGCGACTGGTATTTTACGTAACTTAATATGCCACTGCATAGTATTTCACGGTGAATATACATTTGTATTCCGTCTGAAATTACTTCAGTAACTCTGGCCTGGCAAGAAGGCAAGAATGTTTTTAAATGAGTACGATATTTCAACAGTTTTCTTATCCATATGGAGCCTATACATTAACAATTAATGAACAAGAACACACAAACAAATAATGTAAATTGTTGTAAACGGGAAAAATCGGCTGCTACAGTTTCAGTTCGTTGTACCAAGGGTTGGCACCAATCTTCGATAATATCGCTGAAACAGAGAGGTCGAACGGTCACGTGACGGAAGTAGGCGTGTGTCTCTACTGAGGAGAGAGTGGCGGATTACTTTTGGGCATTCGTACGGTGTGGTTGTCTCTCTCTACTGCGGCGGCTGAGTAATGTTGTACGAATTGCTTCTGTTCAGAAGTGTTGGAGAGATAACAGAGAGAAAACCAGTTACGACTGAGCAGTTGGACGGTACGGAAGGCGCGCTCAACGGATGCGGCAGGGCATTTGTTTACAGTCAATGTCTGTGTTTCAGAAGTGACTGTGGTGCGGAGTGCAAGCTCTTCCGGGAGAAAGCGGTAGGACAGACTAACGTCACTTCGGGAGTTGTCAACAATGTTTGCCATTTAGCGGAGTCTTGAAGAGCCGCCGTTGAACGTAAAAGGTGTGTTCAGCATCGTGAAGGATGGCTTGCTCCAGAAAGAAGCACTTTGTAAGGGGGTTAAATGTGACTCCGGATTTTCATGCTGTGTTCCGTATCTTAAGTATTGGTGTCATTTAATATTTGTGTGCAGGAGAGTAGGAGTGTGGATTTTTTTCTCCTACGAGGATGCCACCTTCTTGCGTGAGTATTATGACCTTTAAACGTGACAATCTCATTAATTCTCTGGTTTTATTCTTGTAGTGTTGAGCAGTTAGTGGGTTGTGACATTTGCTGAAGGCGTTCACTGTGGAAGTTGTCTAGTGGCTGGGCATAAAAGGATTAGCTTGAATTTTTCCTAAAGTACTTGTGTTTCAGGAAATCTCTAAACTTATGTACGTAAATAATTTTTCTCTGCGTCAGGGGCATTCTAGTTAGTAGATAAGCTATAGTAAGAGATGCCAACGTGTTTCCTTGCCACAGCAAAGTGCGGAATAATTTTCATTAAGAGGCAGCTACAACAGACTGAATGCTTTATGTGCTTTACTGCTACACGTATTTTGTTTTAAATATTGTGATTTTTAAATTTCTTGTGGAGCGTTGCTTTTAATTAAGAGGTTTAATTTAAAGAACTTTGGACAGCAAAAGTATCTTTATTGCAAATCATGTGTGACTGACTTATACTCTTCTTTTTTTAAGGAAATCGTGACTGCTATTTATAAAGGTATCCTTGCTTAATGGATTAGATTAATTTGGATGATTTCTCATTCCTTTAAATCTTCAATTAAGTGAACTGATGGTGGTAAAATGTATTGTTATGGTTTTACGTTAAATTAAAATTCGTAATTTCTCCAAGTGTTGTTGTATTGCAATGACAAAGCAGAAAATTTTACGGTAGAAAAAAATAAATCTTGGATATTTGATTAAGTGTCCGTTCTTTTCCCTATCCACTGACTGCCAATAGGGTTTGCTCGCAGCATCGCCACATCATGAAACGGCGAGAGAATAAGATCAAGAATTCTGCTATATACAGTAGATACTAGCTTTCTGGACCTGTTACAAGGGAGGGAGCGGGATCAGAAGGACGATAGCAGAGAAAGTGTGCTACAACAAGGAAATCAAATACAATCATGAAACAAGGTTAAGTGCCTCAAAATATGCGTAGCATACTATGGAAGCGCTTTCTAGTACTTAAGAAAAGAAGGACTTCAAAAATCCAATATAATGACACAGAGGTAACTTACAATTACGTAGATGAATTACGTACGGTATTATGAGATACTAGGAGTATCCAAGAAAAAAATGAGTACGATTAGCGGCAGAAGTAAATGCTAACATACGGTACCCATGAATAGGAACCATTACATTGGAAATCCAAGTAGAAGGGGATACATTAGGCACTAAAGAATGATTTGCAAATGAAAAAATTACTAAGAAAGCTAGGACTTGTAAAAAGGCACAAACTGATTCATTACCGCAAAATATATGAGATTGTATTCGAGGGTGTAAGAAATTTAATTCCAATAATAGCCTCTATACCGTTGTATGTCTTCCATAATTTGCATGCAATGCCTTTTTAATTTTTCCACTCAGGTACCTGTCTATATAAGCTTCTTTTTTTTTTTTTTTTCAAATGGAAAATACTCTGCTTTCTTCCTCTGTGGTTTTGGGTTGACAGAATATTTTCAGTGATATTAGCAATAGAATGAAATAGGAAGATCTGCTATTGCAACATGGAGCAAAACGTGCTAAAGTAATTTTAAACAAAATCATCAGAATTGGTTCGTATCTTTAGTACGAGCTACAAAATGAAAATAATTTCGCTTATAAGCTCAGATTTCTACGTAAATTTGTGTGTGCGTTTGTGGGCGGTAAGCTATGTGCATTTTGAACATGAAATTATAGAACTTGGGCAATTCACTCGCTCGCAGATATCATTCTATATGCCAGCAATGAAATATGTGGTTCAAATATTTCTGTTTTTTTTTTTTTTTAGAGTGATAAATCTACTGTCTCAAATTCAACAGTCACTATTTACGCGTGATATACGAAACTTGAGGAGTACGTTATTCATGAAAAGGCTCTGTTGTACCGATGTGACAGAAGTCACGGAATACTTCTTAATATCGTGGCTGACCTGCTTTTTCAAACCATAGTGCAGCGACTCGATGCGGCCTGTACACAAGTCGTTGGTAGTCCCCTGCAGAAGTATTGAGCTATGCTGCCTCTACAGTCGTTCACAGCCGAGGCAGTGTTGTCAGCCCAGGATTTTGCGCAGGAACTGACCTCTCAATTATTCCCTTAAATGTGCGAGGTAATTCGTGTCTGGTGATCCGAGTAGCCAAATAACTCAATCCAATTGTGCAGAATGTTCTTCAAACGAATCGCGAGTAACTGTGGCCCTGTGAAATGGTGCATTGTCATCCATAAAATTTCCATCGTTGTTAGTGAACATAAAGTCCATCAGATCCTGCTCATGGTCTCCAAGTAGTCGATCAGAACCGTTTACAGTCAGTGATCGATTCAGTCGGAATAGAGGTCGCACTCCGTTCCATGTCAACACAGCGTACACCACTATGGAGCCACAACCAGCTTGCCCAGTGCCGTGTTGACAACTTGGGCCCATAGCTTTGTGTGGTCTGTGCCTCACTCGAATTCTGCCATTAATTCTTAATAACCGAAATTCAGACTCATCTGACCAGGCCACGGTTTTTCAGTCGTCCAGCCTCCAGCCGACATGGTCACGAGCCCATGAGAGGCTCTCCAAGCGATGTCGTGCTGTTACCAAAAGCGCTCGCTTCGGTCTGCTGCCGTAGCCCATTAACGCGAAATTTCGAAGCACTTTTCTATCGGACACGTTCGTCGTACGTCCCACATTGATTTCTGCGTTTATTTGACTCAGCGCTGTTTATCTGTTAGCACAGACAACTCCACGCAAACGCCGTCGCTCTCAGTCGTCATTCTCGGCACATTCCGCGTTCAGAGTACGGTAACTCCCGTCATGAGGCTATAATCATATCGGAAACCTTGTCACATGAATCGCCTAAGTGTAAATGACAGCTCCCACAATACAGTGCCCATTTATACCTCGTGCACGTGATACTACGAGGGCAGTTCAATAAGTAATGCAACACATTTTTTTTTCTGAAACAGGCGTTGTTTTATTCAGCATTGAAATACACCAGGTTATTCCCCAATCTTTTAGCTACACAACACTATTTTTCAATGTAATCTCCATTCAATGCTACGGCCTTACGCCACCTTGAAATGAGGGCCTGTATGCCTGCACGGTACCATTCCACTGGTCGATGTCGGAGCCAACGTCGTACTGCATCAATAACTTCTTCATCATCCGCGTAGTGCCTCCCACGGATTGCGTCCTTCATTGGGCCAAACATATGGAAATCCGACGGTGCGAGATCGGGGCTGTAGGGTCCATGAGGAAGAACAGTCCACTGAAGTTTTGTGAGCTCCTCTCGGGTGCGAAGACTTGTGTGAGGTCTTGCGTTGTCATGAAGAAGGAGAAGTTCGTTCTGATTTTTGTGCCTACGAACACGCTGAAGTCGTTTCTTCAATTTATGAAGAGTAGCACAATACACTTCAGAGTTGATCGTTTGACCATGGGGAAGGACATCGAACAGAATAACCCCTTCAGCGTCCCAGAAGACTGTAACCATGACTTTACCGGCTGAGGGTATGGGTTTAAACTTTTTCTTGGTAGGGGAGTGGGTGTGGCGCCACTCCATTGATTGCCGTTTTGTTTCAGGTTCGAAGTGATGAACCCATGTTTCATCGCCTGTAACAATCTTTGACAAGAAATTGTCACCCTCAGCCACATGACGAGCAAGCAATTCCGCACAGATGGTTCTCCTTTGCCCTTTATGGTGTTCAGTTAGACAACGAGGGACCCAGCGGAAACAAACCTTTGAATATCCCAACTGGTGAACAATTGTGACAGCACTACCAACAGAGATGTCAAGTTGAGCGATCCGTCGATCATCTCGAACGAGTGTGTTCGCACGCTCCGCCATTGCAGGAGTCACAGCTGTGCACGGCCGACCCGCACGCGGGAGATCAGACAGTCTTGCTTGACCTTGCGGCGATGATGACACACGCTTTGCCCAACGACTCACCGTGCTTTTGTCCACTGCCAGATCACCGTAGACATCCTGCAAGCGCCTATGAATATCTGAGATGCCCTGGTTTTCCGCCAAAAGAAACTCGATCACTGCCCGTTGTTTGCAACGCACATCCGTTACAGACGCCATTTTAACAGCTCTGTACAGCGCTGCCACCTGTCGGAAGTCAATGAAACTATAAGAGACGAAGCGGGAATGTTTGAAAATATTCCACAAGAACTTTCCGGTTTTAACCAAAATTGGCCGAGAAAAAAAATGTGTTGCATTACTTATTGAACTGCCCTCGTACCTTCATCTATACAGGGCGGTCCATTGATCGTGACTTCGCCAAATATTTCACGAAATATGCGTCAAACGAAAAAAAAAACTACCAAGAACGAAACTTGTCTAGCTTGAAGGGGGAAACCAAATGACGCTATGGTTGGCCCGCTAGATGGCGCTTCCATAGCTCAAACAGATATCAACTGCGTTTTTTTTTTAAATAGGAACCCTCATTTTTATTACATATTCGTGTAGTACGTAAAGAAATATCAATGTTTTAGTTGGACTACTTTTTTCGCTTTGCGATAGATGGCGCTGTAACAGTCACGAACTTATAAGTACGTGGTATCACGTAACATTCCGCCAGTGCGGGCAGTATTTGCTTCGTGATACATTACCGGTGTTAAAATGGACCGTTTACCAATTGCGGAAAAGGTCGATATCGTGTGGATGTATGGCTATTGTCATCAAAATGCCCAACGGACGTGTGCTATGTATGCTGCTCGGTATCCTGGACGGCATCATCAAAGTGTTCGGACCGTTCGCCGGATAGTTACGTTATTTAAGGAAACAGGAAGTATTCAGCCAAATGTGAAACTTCAACCACGACCTGCAACAAATGATGATGCCCAAGTAGGTCTTTTAGCTGCTGTCGCGGCTAATCCTCACATCAGTAGCAGACAAATTGCGCGAGAATCGGGAATCTCAAAAACGTTGGTGTTGAAAATGCTACATCAAATTCCATTGCACCCGAACCATATTTCTATGCACCAGGAATTGCATGGCGACGACTCTGTGCGTCGTGTACAGTTCTGCCATTGGGCACGACAGAAATGACGGGACGATGATAGATTTTTTGCACGCATTCTATTTAGCAACGTAGCGTCATTCACCAACAGCGGTAACGTAAACCGGTATAATATGCACTATTGGGCAACGGAAAATCAACGATTGCTGCGACAAGTGGAACATCAGCGACCTTGGCGGGTTAATGTATGGGGCGGCATTATGGGAGGAAGGATAATTGGCCCCCATTTTATCGATGCCAATGTAAATGGTGCAATGTATGCTGAATTCGTACGTAATGTTCTGCCGATGTTACTACAAGATGTTTCACTGCATGACAGAATGGCGATGTACTTCCAACATGATGGATGTCCGGCACATAGCTCGCGTGCGGTTGAAGCGGTATTGAATAGCATATTTCATGACACGTGGATTGGTCGTCGAAGTACCATACCATGGCCCGCACGTTCACCAGATCTGACGTCCCCGGATTTCTTTCTGTGGGGAAAGTTGAAAGATATTTTCTATCGTGATCCACCGACAGCGCCTGACAACATGCGTTATCGCATTGTCAATGCATGTGCGAACATTACGGATGGCGAACTACTCGCTGTTGAGGGGAATGCTGTTACACGTACTGCCAAATGCATTGAGGCTGACGGACATCATTTTGAGCATTTAGAGCATTTATTCCATTAGTGTGGTATTTACAGGTAACCACGCTGTAGCAGCATGCGTTCTTAGAAATGATAAGTTCACGAAGTACATGTATCACACTGGAACGACCGAAATAAAATGTTCAAACGTACCTAGGTTCTATATTTTAATTTAAGTAACCTACCTGTTACCAACTGTTCGTCTAAAATTGGGAGCCATATGTTTGTGACTATTACAGCGCCATCTGTCACAAAGCGGAAAAAGTGGTCCAACTAAAACATTCATATTCCTTTACGTACTACACGAATATGTAATAAAAATGCGGGTTCCTATATTTAAAAAAAAACGCAGTTGATATCCGTTTGACGTTTGGCAGCGCCATCTAGCGGGCCAACCATAGCGCCATCTGGTTTCCCCCTTCAAGCTAGACAAGTTTCGTTCTTTGTAGTTTTTTTTTTTTTTTTTTTTTTTTGTTTGACGCTTATTTCGTGAGATATTTGGCCTGGTCACGATGAATGGACCACTCTTTATATGTGCATATCGCTACCCCATGAGCTCAGCGTTCAGACTCCATGACTGATAGTATAGCGATGCTGTCATCACAATATGTAGACGGGTTAGGAGTTATTCATCTGTCACATATTCAGGACACTTCTTGAAAATAACTGTTCAAACAGTTGTAGTGATCGTCGGCAAAATTCTATCGCGAATGAATCATTTCCAATGTCAGTATGCAATAATTACAAGTTTTCTTCCAACCGTCTCCCATTTCACTTATTCTGCTCTTATCTTCCTCCTCCATATCGGTTTATACACTCTTGCATGATGTAGAATACTGCATACTCACACAGTTAGTCTCGACAAGTGTCCTTTCAACACAATAATAATCCCATCATTCTTTCTCAATTTATGGTACACAGTCAATCTCAAGTCATCTAGCTTGGGTACCCATATACGAAAACTTCCTACAAGGGATCTAGGGTCTGCCATCTGTTCCTCAAAGCCAGTGTGAAGAATCTCTCGTCAAGATGCATTCAATATTTTCAGAAGAAAGAAAACGGATTGCTGGCGAAGAAGAGCTGAAATTGTTTCGCGCACAGCTATGCTTTATACGGCGTCGAGCTGCGTCTTTACGTTTATTCCGCGGCCGGTGCTACCAATAGCGCTTACAGGATAACGGAGGGCGGCTATAGCGGCGCGCAAGACGCGGCAGGGCTAGAGGGGGAGGTAGGCGGCGGGATTATTAGAGGGCTAGCGTGGAGCTGCACCTCGGCAGCCGGGACTCCATTTATCTCCGCCGATATAATGAGTTTCTCTTCTTTCCTTCCTGCCGCTCAGGCGCGCGCGGCGCTCTGCGATACTCCGCCCTTCTCGGTGCCCGCTGAAAGCCGCACATTATCTCAGAATCCATTCTTTTTGTCAGATTGTTCTACTCTGAGAAAAGACAGCAGGTAGAGATACATTCTTCGCCCGAAATAAGACAACTCGTTTATGTAACATTATTAAGGTTAGACCGTTCATTACAATTTCTCTCCTTTACAATTTGAAAAGTTTGCGACTTAGAACGTCATTATTTAAAAGTAGTAATTTCATTCTTTGTGAAGATTGTGAATATTGTGGTTCCGCCTTCGCAACCAAGAGAAAGGCAGATTGCTTTCTTTTATTTATGAATCATCTTCAGTGGCCCCTTAATATGTGTCTCTAGGCGCGCCGGCCCCGGATCCAAGCCGGATGGTGTGGCCGAGCGGTTCTAGGCGCTTCAGTCCGGAACCTCGTGACTGCTACGGTCGCAGGTTCGAATCCATGGCGGACCCCTAGTCAGTCCAAAGCACAGTAACTTTAAATTTCAGAGCGAAACCCATGGGAATTGAAAGCTTCTTAGTGCAAGTTCCATGTTCCCAATGACCCCCCCCCCCCCCCTCCCTCGAAGTATCAATAGTCTTTGGGTTAGAGATGAATGAAAACAACTTGAAATTAACGATCGAATTTGATTCCCACTGTATCCAGACACTTACTAGTGGATTTAATCCCTTTGTTTAACACACTATAGCCTGATTAAAATTACTTGGTGGCTCTGTGGCTCTGAGCACTATGGGACTTAACTGCTAAGGTCATCAGTCCAATTACTTGGTAACTGAAATTTCTCACGATGGAGCTGTCTTCCTCCAAGAGCAATCAACGTCACGTCCAAACTGTTCACTGTTGACAAGCTGCCGCTTATGGTCTGTTCACTTCCACTATTTGGCTACTGTTGTGTAAGGAGCATGCATATTTCGTAACAGTCGTGTGTGTGTGTGTGTGATTTTTCGTGAAATCCGAAGAAAAATGTTCGAATGTATGTAAAGTGTTCCTCATTCATTTCGACTGGAAACTTCCCTTGTTGTGAAGGCGATGGAGAAACTGCACCCTTCTTCAACGATCCTGACTTCAGCCGCCGATCCATGTTAGAAGTAATAAACCGGACAAAAATCGACTTATGAAGTAGGTAGTGCACTGACAAAGCAAGTTTAACATTTAATGATGCCTGGGGCGGCATACGTGCCAGCGAGTGCTGTGATTGGTCGACAAAGCTCGCTCCGCGCATGTGTAAAAGGTTTCAGCGCATCCAGCGCCTTCAGCCGGCAGACAAACGACCCCTGCATTGTTGCGAAACAGTCGATCAGAGAAGCCGCATTCTCCGGCACTAAACTGTGTATACGTTCTCACTAAGGAACCGCAAAGGCTGCTTGGGGATACGACCTGAAGTAAAAGTACACATATTTTTCACACGAAAAAAAATAGTCATGAATTTGATGTCCACATTTTTATTCAATAATTTTACTCATTACTTTACACGATTTGGTGAAAGGTGGCCGCGGACACCCTAGAAAGAGCCGGCGGACCCCTAAGGGGTCAGCGGACCACAGGTTGGGAAGCCCTTGTTTAAGTAATTCAAAGTTCTAGGGGACTGATGACCTCAGATGTTAAGTCCCATAGTTCTCAGAGCCATTTGAACCATTTCACCGGATCGAATCCACCCAGTGGATTAACGACGAGGACGTCTGCTGCCAAGCCTGGAAGGGGGTTTTAGGCGGTTTTTCACATCCCGGTATGTGAATACCGGGCTGGTCCCCACGTTCCGCCTCGGTTACACGACTCACAGACATTTGCAAACGTTCGCACTAATCCATGGCTTACACTAGACGTAGACAGCTGGGGTAGACTAATTCCGTCCCGAGGGCTTCAACGTGGCGGCAGGAAGGGCAGCCAGCCACCCTCTGCAGCTAACACTTCCAGATCAATAGTAACACGACCGCCCCAAGACAGAAAGAAAATTTGTTATTATTACTATATATATATAATTACTACTTAATACATTTAATATATATATATATATGGTTCAAATGGCTCTGAGCACCATGGGACTTGGCCGGCCGCGGTGGTCTCGCGGTTCTAGGCGCGCAGTCCGGAACCGTGCGACTGCTACGGTCGCAGGTTCGAATCCTGCCTCGGGCATGGATGTGTGTGATGTCCTTAGGTTAGCTAGGTTTAAGTAGTTCTAAGTTCTAGGGGACTGATAACCACAGCAGTTGAGTCCCATAGTGCTCAGAGCCATTTGAACCATTTTAACCATGGGACTTAACATCTATGGTCATCAGTCCCCTAGAACTTAGAACTACTTAAACCTAACTAACCTAAGGACATCACACAACACCCAGTCATCACGAGGCAGAGAAAATCCCTGACCCCGCCCGGAATCGAAATCGGGAACCCGGGCGCGGGAAGCAAGAACGCTACCGCACGACCACGAGCTGCGGACTTAATATATATATATATATATATATATATATATATATATATATATATATAAGTAGTAATTACAAATATGTTACGTTTCCTCATGTCATTCTCTAGTTTTTCAGGCTACAAACAGCTTTTGCAGCAGAAGTTTCGAGAGCTTGCTTACATTATCGTTTGATATTGCTTACTCACAGGATCTGTCACTTTCACATTAACAATAAATACATAAATAATCCACTCTCGCAAAGTAATAACACAATTCCACGTGACAAAACAGAAACACAAAACGAAAGTTCGAATATCAAACCACACATACACAACATGAACAAAAGACGAAAGATAAACGCAAAGCGACAGTTGGCAACACTACGCACAGTAAAGATACACACGTTCAACTCACAGTAAAAAGCGCAGGCGAAGTGTCGTTGAACCGTGAAAATTTACTTTCAAAATATGTTCTTAAAGAATTTACTTTATTTACTAACGATTCATCAAGAACATTAACACACTATGTGAGCATGGAAGTAGTTGCCAAGTAGTAACTGATGGAAACAAATTAAATTTCAACCAATAGAAATTTTATTCATAAAAGCTTTTCAAAAACTGATTTAAAATTTATAAGCAGAAAAGCACCCTCGAAATATCAAGATACAATTTAATAAATGTGAATTTTATTCCTAAAGCTTTTTGAAAAGAGTTTTAAAATTATAAGCAGAAAAGCACCCTCGAAATATCAAGTTACAATTATTCAGAGGCAGAAAGGCAGAATTTTTTTTTTTTAAGACTAGAAGCCTTCGGGCTGAGAAGCTTCCGCCCCCTATCAACACGGCCGTAGTCACGACCGCTCACAACGACCTCTGAAAAACTACACTGGTGCAAGTCTGCAACACACCAGATTACTTTAAGCTAAAATTCTTAACAACTCACAAAAAGACATTAACTATGCACCCCGTTAGAGGGATGGAAATGGTACAAACACTCACACTAAGAACTTATTTTCCATCAAAAGTGCAATTTGTTTTTAAAAGGGCCCTTACGGTGGAAGGGTGGCAACTTTATAAAAATGGCTATTTAAATAAAATCCATGAAATTCAGACTTACATAAAGTGTACAACATGATCTACATTACACATATACAGCCTCGCAAGATGATAGGCAAGATAAAAACATATTTCAGGAATTCGGCCCTTATCTTAAATCTGTAAATTTGTTAACACTGAATCCGACAAACGTGACAGAGGCAGCTATTAACTTATGGCAGATTGACGGGGGGTGGGGGGGGTTACTAAACAACCCGAACCGCAGATTGCTCTAAACGTCCCCAGTTCCACAAGGAAAAAACGGACCACCCAATTGGCAAGCGGAGAAGAATGGTGGGACAACCCCAAAACAAAGCGGCTGGTGATCTCACCAAGAAAACAAGTAGAATTTAACAATCAAACATCATATCTCCAATCACTTAACTTCTAATAAACTGCGATTGCTGGCAAAGACCTGGCGCAGCACCCCCAACGCTCTCCCGAACCGTTCGCTGCCAGCCGCTTCAACGGACGCAGGAAGGCGCGCCGATCTCCCGTCTCGCGGCGTTGCAGCTCGCCCGGCCAGTCCGATGTCGTGGGTTGACTCCTGTTGCTCTCGCGTCGGCCGCGAAGCCACTACCCCTCGCTATACGGCGCGGCCCACTGGACTCACGTGGCGACCTCACATGCGCCGTCGCTCAAGGCGGACAAGTCATGTTGTGCCTCAGTGCGCCACCTACCAACCGGCCGATCCAACCTCCAATGACCGTTGCCCGAGCAACTCCAGCAGACTGGCGGCCTAACGCGCAGACTCAGATGCAGGAACTAAGCCCCGACCGGCCGACCATTAGCTGAGTTCTGTTACTGGTGGAGTGGCAAACTCTCATTTTCTGGCTTAAAGATTGATCGAAACGACAGCCATACTCGCACTCCGACGACAGACAGACTCTGACTGCCCCACACTGAGCCGGCTGACCCACTGACTAGACTCGCCTCTACAGAGCTCATAGCGCTCCTAAAATGCACGTGAACTGGCAACCTTTCCGCGTTCCCACCAGAAGGAGACACTAAAGCTGTGATTACCACAGCGGCGCCACCGCCAGAAACGGAGGGTGACTGCTTTAGACAACGCGAGGTGGCACGCTCTTCAAAACAGCAATCTTTCTATCACGGCTCACTAGTGATAAACGTGGGGGAAAAAAACGCCAAAAATCGAATATTTGCCGTATGAGTATCGAGTAAACACGTTTGCAGGACGACACACATGAACTAGCAACAGTGGAAATCATAAGTAACAGCAAACGATAGTTCAGCCTCAAGATACTTGTGCACCAACAGCTGTTCCTATCCTGGAAAAGAAAGGAATAACACCAGAAAACGTTACCTAGTGACGTAATACACCAATGAACCAAAACAATACGACCACCTGTTTAATGACGTGTTGTTGCACTTTTCGAACAGTACAACAGATAACTGTTTGGCATAGATTGTATGAGTCCTTGACAGGATTTCACAAGTGTGTGGGACCAGAAGCGTACCCACAGGTGAAGCAGTTACCACAACCTACGGGACGGTGTTTTACGGGCATGCAATTTTAAGCCAGATATGTGTTCCAGTGGGTACATATGAGGCACGTTTGCTGGCTAAGACGTCAATGTGAGTTGTGAGTTCACTATAATGCCCCTGATACCACTGTAGCATGATCTGAACATGCAACACGGACAGTTATCCTGCGGAAGCGATGTAGGTGGTCCGCAATAACGCTCACGTAGTTCAGTTCTGTCACGATGCCTTCGATTACCATGCCAGACGTCATGGAAGCCCCATAGCATAATTCTGCCCTCACCGGCCTGCATATGTGGCGCAGTGCATGTTTCGTGCAGCCATTCGACTGGATGGCGGTTTCTAAGGATCCAGGTGTAACGAGAAATGCAATTCATTCTACAGGCGACAAGTTTCCACTGAGTCACGATGAAAACTCGGGGATGCTGTGTCCATTGCAATCGTAAATGACGTTTTTGTTGAGTCAACACAGGAATACCTAATGATCGTGTAACGTGAACTCCATGTTCGACAGTGGGCTCTGGAAGGTGTATTCCGGAACACTGTTTCCTACACCAGCACTGTACTCCGTCGCCAGGTCTGCCACAGACCGCTGCCTATCATGGATCACCTTCGTTTTGTGATGACACATACGGCCTACGCGTTATTTCGCCATCCTCCAACAAATTTCCATTGGTGCTTAAAACAGTGTACACCAACAGACGACCAGCTTTGCCGTTTCAGGGATTCTCGATTCAAATCGCAGGACCACAAAATGTGCCCCTTGTCAAAACCGCCTCTATCAGTGCATTTTCGTATTCACGAACTATATCTTCGCTAAGATGGCTGTCCGTTCGTCTCTCTTCCATTTAAATTCTATCCTTGCTGCGTCACGTGCCCACAACACCACCAGAAGGCATAAGGCGTCGCGGTGGGAAGTGGTCACAATGTTTTTGTTCATCAGAGTACTAAATACTACATAATGCATTTATTATATGTATATGCTTTGAGGGCCACGGTAGATGCTTCAGAAGTAAAAGAAGCGTCTGTGGCAAAAACGAACTACATTTCATTTAGTTTCAAAGACGGAACATACCTTTATACAACTAAGGAACGATGGAAAATGGAAAAAAATGACAACACTATAATGTACATTAACCATACAAAGCGAAAGAACTCCTCCGTATCCTATTACAATACTAATGGTTATATATTTGTTTAAGTATCGCTACTACCACATCACAAAAGTAAAGTTTTTCTTTGACAATTCATATACACTACTTAACAAACAGGAAGAAATTCATAATTATAAGTTACTTAAATTTATAGTATTTAAAAAGCACAGAGGGCTACAACACATCCAACTGCAGAATATGTTCTGTGTTTGTCTTTGATTTCCATTTGGAACCCTTACGATCGCCACGAAAGCATTGTTTCGGGCATATACCTTCTAGGGGGGAGGGGGGGGGAGGGGGTGGAGATGCATCTCTACGAAGGAAGTATTCGAACAGGACAAACAAACGATTGCAATCTGAGTAAAACTGGATGGCTTATTCAATAGAAATAGCTTCACAAATTGAGCAAGTGAGATATGCGTTGGTCCACCTCTGGCCCACATGCACTCAGTTATTTGTCCTGACATTGATTGATAGTGTTGATGAATGCTCTGCTGTAGGGTATCGTGCTGGAATCTGTCCAAATGGTGCGGTATATTGCCAAACTCCAAAAGTTTTCAACTGGGAAGAGATTTGGCAACTTTGGTGGCCAGGGAGAAGTTTGGTAAGCACGAACACAAGCAGCAGAAACGTTTACGAGAGGCAATTATCCTGCTGAAACGTAAGCCCAGGATGGCTTGCCGTGAACGGCAAAAGAACGGGGTGCAGAATATGGTCGACGCACAGCTGTGCCGCAAGGATGGGGTACGGTCTCCGATTAATAATGAGAACGTCCTCGGTCCCGGGTTCGGTCTGTAAAAATTTTGAGTGAAAATTGCATTGGCAGCAGAAGACTTCCGGCGTAAAAAGTCACCCTCATTCTGCCAACGACTTTGTTAAAGATGGCGGAGGAGCAGACAGAGATTCAGGGCACTCTCTTTACCTTGCAATGGGAAAAAGCCCCTAAAGCCGGAAGAATCAGCAATGGTCAACAGCACGAGGACGCAGAAGGCACTGGAAAACACTGCATTAAAGAGGCATAATGTGTTTCCGCGGGACAAGTGGCCTATAATAGAAAAAAAATTACATGATGGTCTCTCAATTGCGCCGCCCGCGGTGGTCTAGCGGTTCAGGCGCTCAGTCCGGAACCGCGCGACTGCTACGGTCGCAGGTTCGAATCCTGCCTCGGGCATGGATGTGTGTGATGTCCTTAGGTTAGTTAGGTTTAAGTAGTTCTAAGTTCTAGGGGACTGATGACCACAGATGTTAAGTTCCATAGTGCTCAGAACCATTTGAACCATTTTTTCTCTCAATTGACAAAAGAATAGTCCGCTATTAGGATCTCCGGGAGGGGAGGGTCAAGGGGGTCTGACCATGAGAAAAAGATTGAATAACCAACGACATGATAGCATTCTATGAGTCTGGAGATGGAACGCCAGAAATCTGAACGTGAGAGGGAAGATAGAAAAATTGGAAAGGAAAATGCAAAAGCTGAATCCAGACATCGTGGGTGTCAGAGACTGGAGTGGAAAGGAGACAATGATTTCTGGTCACATGAGTGTAGGGTAATATCAACAGCAGCAGAAAATGGTAAAACGGGAGTACGATTCGTTAAGAATAGGAAAACGTAGGGCAGAGAATGTGTTACTGTGATAGGTTTGTTCTTATCAGAATCGACAGAAAATCAACACCGACAAAGATAGTTAAGGTATACATGCCGACGTCGCAAGCTAAACATCAAGAGATTGAGAAAGTACGTGAGGACATCGAAAGGGTAATGCAGTACGTAAAGGGAGATGAAAATTTGATACTCAAGGGTGATTGGAATGCAGTTATAGGGGAAGGATGGAAGAAAAGCTTAGAAGAAAATGTTACAGGAGAATATTGGAGTTGGGAGATGAAATCAGAGAGGAGAAAGACTAATTGAGTTCTGCGATAAGTTTCAGCTAATAATAGAGATTATTCTGGTCAAGAATTGAGAAGGCATACTTGGAAAAGGCAGCGGGACAGGGGACGATTTCAGTTAGGTTATATTACGGTCGAGCAGAGATTCCGAAATCAGATACTGAATTGTAAGCCATATCCAGGAGCAGAAATAAACTTAGATCACAATTTAGTAGTGCTGAAGAGTAGGCTGAAGTTTGAGATACTAGTCAGGAAGAATTAGTACTCACAGAATTGGCATACGGAAGTAATATGTTGGAGTTCTATATGGATGTACTTCCTGCAATAAGAAATAACTCAGTAGGCAGTTCAGTTGAAAAGGAATGGACGTCTCTAAAACAAGCATTCACAAAAGTATGAAAGAAAAATATAGGCACAGAGAAGGTAATTGCGAAGAATCATGGGTAAGTTCTTAGTGTTACCGCCAATGAACGCCATGTCATAGTACAAAGTTTCTGGAACATCTTGCTTCTTGTCTTCATTTTAGCGTCACGTCCTAGCAAGTGGTCTCTAAAGCTGAGTATCCTGTCAAGAGTGACCTCTAGGAAACACGGGCTTTTGTTGTGCCCAGCTGTTTCCCATCAGAATATACCTGTATTCCCTTGTAGGCGATGTTGTTGTTAGCTGCGCGGGGTAGCCGAGCGGACTAGGGCGCCTCGTAACGGTTCGCGCGGCTACCCCCGTCGGAGGTTCGAGAGCGTCCTCGGGCATGGGTGTTTGCGTTGTCCTTAGCGTATGTTAGTTTAAGTTAGATTATGTAGTGTGTAAGCTTAGGGACCGATGACCTCAGCAGTTTGGTCCCATAAGACCTTACCACGAATTTCCGAATTTTCTTGTTGTTAGGGTGGCAACTAGTGACTTCTGTTTTGCCAGCACTTGGCTGTAACACCCAGTTACGGAAGTGTTTATCAAAAATTTGTGGATCAAAACAGATTCGGGAACGCCAAGGTCGCATTAGCTCGCAGCAAGAACCCAATCGTAAAAATTCGATATGATTAAGTAGAACAATGGCACCTTTAAGGACAATCGGTAGAGAAAATTTCGTCCCATTGGTGAATGTTAGTGGTTAACGCCATGAGCACGTCACTTCAAATAATTATTTAGCAGTCATATTACACAGCATTAGAGTGCGTGGACTCGAACAATCAGAACCGGCACGAAAATGGGCCTACAATATAAATCACTCATCATGAAAACATTGCAGTGTGAAACTGTACGACTTACGACGACAGACATTTGGTCACCTACACAAGGTATAAGGGAGGAACTATGATAACGCGAGGAAACATACTGTTGATATAACAGGAACGAAGAAGAGAGACATATTTCCATGTTGTGACTAATTTCCATATTTCACTCTGGTCTTCAAATAATTATGATATCTGAACTACAAACTTTTTCTCCTGACCTGATAGTCTTGCATAGGTAATTGCAGCTAATTAATCTTGAAAGTGCTGGTATGGACAAAGCTACGTGGAGGAAAAAAAAATATGCACATCTTACCAAAGCCACTTTTTCACATTCAGCATCAGTTCTGCAATCAAGCAATCCAGTATTAAACGCAAGAAAAAATTACACTCTAAAACGATAATACTGGTATGTCAACGTCAAAACCGGCATCTTGCGACGCACATTATAACGTAGACTTGTACTTCGGTCAGAAAGTTCATTGAATAGTCTGATGATGAAATGACGATCGTGTAACTCATCTTCTGATTTTTCACATTTTAGACCCACAAAGTCAACGATCCATCTCTTGTGGAGCTTATATCGGCCAAAGGTGTATATATGAGGAGGTTGTCAATATTTTGAGTCTTCGATGTTTTTTTTTTTGTCTTACGATATCGCTATTTCGTTTCTTCCCATAACCAAAATTCCTCTCGTAGAACATGAGTAAGCTATCGTTAAAATGAGTTGCGTCCTAAGACACGCACATTTGCATGCGAATGGCCCATACGCCTGTTTTCGAGGTGAGCAATTAATATTCTGAGCATTGAAGTCACGCACTTCCCTTGTAATAAGCAATGTGAGATGGACGAACACGAGAAGTCACTAGTGAGGATAGAAAATGAACCACAAGTGTAGTACGTCTGTGACAGAAATCCAGTACCTGACCAGTTCGAGCAGGAGAGCACCTAGTAATATTACACGCCGTATGATCACGAAGTATCGAGACATTAGCTTTCATAAATCTTAGATATGGAATTGTCTGTACATAACGTATTTTACAAAAAAATAAATAAAATAAAATAAAAAAGATGTTCACTTTGCGTCATCAGTGAGTCATTCCTTGAAGAATTAGTATGGATTTGACAGGTAGAAGGAATGGTAGACTTACACAAGAAACACCTCGAAGTTGCCTGTACAGTTACTACAGAAAACCCACATCGGGATTCCCAGTGTTTTATAAACAGGGTCATGTCTTCTGTCGTACTTACATAAAATAATGTACCAGAAATTTCATTACAGCACACTTCTATTAAGTAGGTAGTAAAGAGTAAATAAGGTAAGTAATAATAGGCCGTCACCAGCAGCGTCCTTCAACATTACGCATGAGGCTCACACTGAGGTGACGAAAGTCATGGACACCGCCTATTATCGTGTCGTATCTCCTCTTTCCCGGCGTAATGCACAAACTCGACGTGGCATGGACTCAGCAAGTCGCTGGGAGTCCCCTGCAGAAACTTTGACCCATGCTGCCTCTAAAGCCGTCCATAGCTGCGGAGACGTTGCCGGCGCCGGATTTTGTACACGAACTGAGCTCTCGATTATGTCCCATAGGCGTTCGTGGGAGTCATGTCGGGCGGTCAGACTGGCCATCAGACGCTCGAAATTCCCACAATGTTCTTCAAACTAATCGCGAACGGTTATCGCGTAGTAAGATGATGCACTGTCGTCCATAAAAATTGCGTTGTTTGGGAACATGAAGTCCCTAAAGGGCTGCAAATGGTCACGAAGTAACCGAACGTAACTAGGACACAGTCCATTCAATGTAGACTCAGCGCACACTATTATGGCGCTACCACCAGCTTGTTGACAGCTTGGGTCCATGACTTCGGGGGAGTCTGCGCCACACTCGAATCCTACCCTCACCCCTTACCAACTGAAATCGGGCTCATCTGACCAGCCCTTTGTGGCCCAACCGACATTGCCACGAGGCCAAGAGAGGCTCACAGCAAAGGCTCTCAAGTCGGTCGTCCGCTGCCATAGTCCGTTAACGCCACATTTCTCCGCTCTATCAGAACGGCTACATTTGACGTACGTACCACGTTGATTTCTTCTGTTATTTCATGCAGTGGTGCTTGTCTGTTAGCACTGACAACTCTTCGTAGACACTGCTTCTCTCGGTCGTTAAGTGAAGTCCGTCGCCCGCGGAGTTGTCCATGGTGAAAGGTAATGCCTGAAATTGACACTGTGGCTAGAGGAATATTGAATTCCCTATTACCGAAATTGGAATGCCCTATGCGCCTAGCACCAACTATTATTCAGAGTTCAAAGTCTGTTGAGGATACAGATTACTTCTCCAGCTCAATATCATGTAAAAATCAACACCTATTTGTTTCAGCCACTGTTTATAATGTATACGTATTACAGGTTTTTCGTTGACATCAGGTAATTCAGCACACCTTCTAAACAAATTAGAAGTATTTTGAATATTTTTGAACGTGCGTAGGGTTACTAAAAATTAAAAGGAACTTTATGCAATTTTGTTTCCCAAAATGCTTCCTCAAATTGAGGTACCATTTAATCCAAAGTTATACATTTGAAGGAGACCAAATTTTCACCAGGTATACATGACATGATGGCCGAGGTACTAAGCCTGTTTAATTCCACGTATCATGTATATTACAAGGATACAACAATATCACATCTTACATTTTAATTTTTATAACTATTTTTCCTAATAAAAATTTTATTTTTCCATAATTCAGTTGATTCTGCAATGAAGCTTGGGTGTACTACATAACTATGGACTATTTAAAGTTACAGGAAAAAAATTAGAGCAATGCTTTATAAACTTTAGGAAATATTTGTACCTGAATTCTGAAAAATACAACTTGCGGGAAACTGCGAATGAAGATATGAGTCCAATTAAACTGTGCCTCAGAACAGTCCTCAAGCACAGTCTTCATCCTGCAACATTTCTTCATCTTCATGCTTCCTCTTGGCATTCCTTTTAGCACTTCTTGCTTCTTTGGTAACTTTAAGAGCGAATCTTTCAGCTTCATGCACCCGTAGTCTGCCACATGCAAGCAATTAATTTTCCGTATTAGAGCCACATTTTATGCCTAAATTTCTCAGGACTTTCAGCCTTCCTATCACTTCATCATTGAAACATATCACTGCATCTAGTACACCAACCTTTAATGTATTTAGTCCTATAAAAACACTCTTGGGTAATATTTCCCACATGCAATGGTTGAAACTGTCATTTGTATTCTGAGTGCACCCATGAAGACATTTACTAAGCAAAACAGGGTCACTCAGGTCTCTAAAAGGTGGTTTTACTTCATTCATAACAGTCTCAGGAAAATAATCTTATGATGGTATATTTGACCACTTTCTTTTGCTTTTTGCTAACCACACCAAGAAGCTGCTCCTTTAGGACAAAGTCCGTGAACTGGGTGGTGATTTGTGGACAACTTATGATACTAGGTGGCCAATACACCTTTTCGCATTGCTGTAACATCATTCAGAAGTGCATTTCGTCTAAAGGCCGGTCCATAATAACTCTGAAGAAGGTCCGTTTCAGTTTCTGTCAATCTGCCTCGGCCTCACAGAGGTTTTCCATTAGATAGCAACTTTCCTTTCATTTCTCTTCGTAGCTTCCTCAATATAGCACCCATCCTCTTTTGCACATGGCCACAACACTCCAGTTTTGTTACCAAGGTATCACCATAAACACTGAACTCATTAATTTTACTGAAAACTTTAGAGTTCCCATCACCTAGGTACTTCGTATATCTGACGTTATAAACGGGCACCGACCTCGGAAATATTTGTGGAGCTGCATCACGATCCATACCTCCACTGTAACCATCATAATTCTTAGAACGCTGATGATCAATATGTCCTTCAGTGATACCATGTCAGGTGTGGCAGTACTTAGACAAGCACTCAACATCAACAACTTTTCCATTCTCCAGAGAAGTAGCACTTACAACAGCAATCAAGGAACGACGCCTTCGACGTTTCCATGTCCCATCAAGTGCAGCAGTAATGTCCCTGGTTCCACTAATATTTACAGTTTCTTCTACTGCACATTTCATAGATGCTTTAGACACAACCGCCAATGCACCTAAAAGTATTTTTATGTACTTGCTGGACCTAGTGGGAGGAGGAGGAAGGTCCATCAATCCACAAAACGTTCGAGCAGCCTTTTCTCCTTTTCCTATTGCACGCATTGCATACACTAACTTCAAATTCACATCATATGAATTATGCACAATGTTCGAAGTCATTTTTAAGGTAGATTTATTGCAGGATCTACACAGAACAACTAATTCTGACGTTAAACCCTTCCTGCTACTCTGCTGTTCAGTTATTTCCAGACAGCCTACACCATAACATTGTTTACATTTCGCCACTTCCTTTATCAAAGAAGATAAGATGCCCACATCAACAACAACAAATCCACTACAAACAGCGTCATTGTTAACACAAAAATTTGAATGACCGGGAGCCATGCCACGTGGGAGTTTCTTCGCTGAAGAATTGATACATAGGTTTCTTTCAACAGTGTGGCTTGCTTTGTTTGTGAACTGGTTACCACGGAATTTCCTTTTATTGAATTTCTTGATGGGTGGCATAGTTCATATTTATTGCACACTAAAGGATATGTACTTCCTCAAATATATGTAGCACTTGGGCAACAAACATTCAGTAACACGTGAGCAAACTGCTTCAGAGAAACAAATGTAAGTACTAGCAAAGATAATCATTTTCAGACAATAGAAACCTGCACTGTTACCAACATATACAATGTATCATACGTATGATCGCTGGAAATCGAAAGTTCACAGTTCTTTTTGCAATGATAGTGGTTTCTGTAACAGAAATTAAGGTGGTTTGGCGGCATACATGACTGTAACTTTAAATTTGGTATGTATAGGTCATTTTTCATTTGAAACCCTGTAATGTTTATATCGATGCAATCAGGAATGACTATAGAATTTAACAAAGTCATAAAAATTTCGATTTTTCCACCCAGTATCCTTAATTTCAGTCGTGCGGTCATAATCACATCGGAAGCCGTTTCACATGTATTATCTGAATACAAATGACGGCTGTGTTAATTCACTGCTGTCTTGCGCCTTGTGTACGCGATACTATTGCAATCTGTATATGTGCATTTTGCTATCCCGTGACTTCCGTCACTTGAGTATATTTCATCTAGTACTTCAGAATGAGAGCACTTAGCGATGCTAGCAAATATTATAAATCAAACCTTTTCGAAACTTTTTCTCTGTGACATGCCCTTAAAAGCATCGAAATGAAAATTTTCACTGCTCATGCAGTAAAGCTTCAGCTTCGGGCATTACGTAGCAAAAGCACTCACGTCGGTCGTCTGCTGCCATAGCCCATTAACGGATACGTGTGTGGTATATATCACATTGATCTGCGTGTTGCTTGTCTTTTGGCACTGACAACTCCAAGCAAACACCGCTGCTCTCGGTCGTTAAGAGAAGGTCGTCGGCCACTGAGTTGTCTGAGGTAACAGGTAAAGTCTCAGCACACTCTTAACACTGAGGGTCTCGAAATATTGCATTCCTCAACAATTTACTAAATGGAATGTCCCATGCGTCTTGCTCCAACTACTACTCAGCGTGTATAGTCTGTTAATTCCCGTCATGTGACCACAAACCTTTTCACATGAAACTCCTGAGCACAAATGACAGCTCCGGCAATTCACTGCCCTTCTATATCTTGTTCATATGGTTCAAATGCCTCTGAGCACAATGGGACTGAGCACAATGGGACTAGACTTAGAACTACTTAAACCTATCTAGACAAAGGACATCACACACATCCATGCCCGAGGCAGGATTGGAACCTGCGACCGTAGCAGCAGCACGGTTCCGGACTAAAGCGCCTAGAACCGCTCCTACATCTTGTGTACGGGTTGGGACCGCCATCTGTATACCTGCATATCACTATCCCACGACTTGTCACCTCAGTGTAAACACAGTCTAATATAAATCGGCTAGGTTACACAATTTTTGAAATGTTTGAAGAGTTTAAAGCCTCAACATGGTACTACCTGTTTTGTCTGTTGCAGCCACACGGACAAGACGGCGGTAATGGTGAATTGTGGTCGAATTGTGTGGTGCAGTACTCACTTGTTGCTGTGTGCGACCCTCGTCTGTCCACTGGTACCACACATGCATCACTGTCTTAGCAGCGAGCCTTGTACGAGCAGCAATAGCTCGACATCACAAACTTATTTCTCTGATGCCAGTGGCTCTGCCCTGTTTGAACTCGATCATATGCTGATGCTGTACGCTTTGACACTGATGAGGCACACCGAAACTTGCTTGCACGTTTCACCTTTGTTTGGCAGCTTTGCAATAACTGACCTGTATGGACACGCAAAATGGGACACAGTTGGGCCGACGTTCGTGTCATCTTACTGAAATCTTAATCACTTATTATGATTTCACTGTTCTACACTTCCTCCAATTTTGGAGTGATTCTGACCATTAGTTCCGGGTGTTGCAGTTTTCACAAACAGTAACGTAGTTTCTTTGCAGTATGATGTGCCTTGCAGCAGTTTGTGCTTACGGGATCAGATTTTCTGTTTTTTAGAAACGTTTATTGACAGACAGAATATTTAGCACTGAAGGATGTGCACATGAGGTCTTGCAAGATCCAGGATGATGAGCTGAAATCGGTCTGCAAATTTAAATACCTGGGGTCGTACATACAGAGGGACAGAGGACTGGAAAGCGAGGTACAACGCCGAATAAATTGCGGTTGGAAGAACTGGAGGAAAATGAGTGGAGTGTTGTGTGACAAGAAGGTAAGCATTGGGTTGAAAAGGAAAGTGTACAAGTCGGTGGTAAGGCCTGCTATGATATACGGGGCAGAGACATGGCCAATCACAGTAGCCCAGGAAAGGAAGATGGAAATGGCGGCAATGAGGATGCTGAGGTGAATGTGTGGGGTAACAAGGAAAGACAGGATTAGAAATGAATTTGTTAGAGGACTACTAAGGTGGTACGGCCACTTACAGAGAAAAGGGGAAGAGTATATCGGAAACAGAGCTGAAGATATAAAGATTGAAGGAGCGAGAAGGAGAGGAAGACCGAAGATGAGGTGGAAGGGTAAGATATCCGGGAACCTAAGGGAGAAAGGATGGAAGAAGGAACAGGCAATGATTAGAGTACTATGGAGGAGACGGATCCTGAAGAGCAACGCCGACCCTACGTGACGTGGGTCAAGGCGACGATGAAGAAGAAGAAGAAGAAGAAGAAACGTTTCTTGATGTGCGAAAGGGAAAAACGTTATGTGACGGACCCGTAGAATGTTGACAATGCCTGTAAAGTCACTGCAATGAAGCGAGCAGCAATGGAGTAAGTAGCAAGTAAGCAGATACAGAGTAACAAACCGGAGTGCAGTTCGGGAAGCAGCAGCTAATACTCGTGTTCCCTTGCGTCAAAGCGGTTAAGCGTCGCCCTGCCGGCTGAGCGGAGTCGGAGGAAACTCGGGGGCGGGGGCGGAGTGGAGAGCGGGCAGGCAGCGCCCTCAGAGGGGGTTAATTAGCGCTGCTTAGCGGCCCTCGGCTCATTAAAGCTGTCTGCCGGAGCTAGCTGCTCAGGTGTCGGCGGGGGACGAGGCAGCCGCGGAGCGAGTCAGCCGGCTTTCTCACAACTTTTTCTGCCGGGTTTGTGGAACTCTGACGCTAGGGGAATCCCCGAACACGTCTGCCGTGAAAGCTCCCGTTCACAAAATAAGATATAGACTGTCTCACTTTCTGCGTAACACTAGTATTCTGGATGCGCTGCTGACGTAATGCAGGAGGCTTTACAGAATCTGCACAGCACTGTAGGTAGATCAGTATTTCACACCTGGAGTTTCGGACACTTTTTTTTTCACTTGCTGCTCTTATTACTGACCCACCCTCTGATTTCTTATGGTGGGTCGCTGAAAGCCACTTGACCGCTGTGACGGGACTCGGGGATCAGAGCGGCTAGTGATGCAAAACCGTGACTCCCGACCCCACTAACACCGTGGCCCGTGTCCCACCACGTGCAGGTGGATCATCTAATAACCTTACAAACAATATGATGGTAAGAGGATGACAATACAAAATAAAGTTTTGATATATATAAGAAGAGTTGAAAAAAAGAAGATAGGAAATGGTATAGGAGGAGAGGTTCCCGTCACCTGGTTGTGAGTGGCGGCCAGGGTCTTGGAATGGACTTCAAGCCGCTGGACGCCGCTCACAATTCCTTTACTATATCTACCATTTTAAACTAACATTAATATGAAATAAGAGAATATAAAATGGCACTTCATGTCTATCCTACTTTTTTTTACTCTGGTCAATTGATCTGCAAATGACACCTCCCGGCTGCACAAACAATCCGGCCTGATGGTGGTTGTCCATGATCTGCATCACTGTATCCGTCGGATTGGGCTCTGGAACGAGGAACCACAATTAAGATCCTCCCATCCAGGCCGTGCATCGCTCTACCTTTCAGCCCCTCCTAGGTCACTATACGCCTCTCGTTAGACATGATGGTGCTACTACATATGTACGTATTTACAGTTGTGGTGCTTAATGGTTTTATATGGTGTTGTTGAGTCATTAGCACCTAGCATAGGCTTTCCTGGCCTGTTTAATGTCTCACAGGTTGCCACTATGGATCATCGACGTCGTTGTTTTGGTCCGAATCTGTGTCTGCATCTTGACTAGAGATATCAGTGGTCTCATCCAACCCACGGGCACTCTGCTGTCTTTGTAAACCGACTTGCCTTCTGTATGGTCTGTTGCGTAGGTATTCTGTGTATGTGATTTTGGAGATTTCGTCAGTCAGTGTATTTAGTTCTGTCCACTGGTATGGGTCACGCAATATGGCATGTAATTCGTCCTGTGTGTTCTGGTGGTTGACATGTAGTGTGTGTCTTATGTTTGTGTGCTGCTCCCAGAAAAAGACAGTGTGTTCTGGGAAACCTTCTTCCCCGCATGTGCATCTACTAGTCTGTTGCAGACTCACGCGGCTCAGGTGCGTGGGATAAGGGCCGTGGCCTGTGAGAAAGTGTACCATACCGCGACTGGGATCGATATGTTTTAGTTTTAGTCTTTCCCTGATTTCAGGGAAGAAGTAGTAGACTCGGCGGCCCTTAACGCTTTGGTCCCACTCGCTATGCCAGGTATCCACTCGCCAATCTCTGAGTTGGCGTGTTGTCTCAAGTGGTCCGCCAGTGATCTGTCGAACAGTTTTGGACAGTGAGAAACTTTAACAGGTTCGAGAACAAGTAATTTCTCGCGATGCTGTTCCTCTTCGTGACTTTACAGCCCTTTGTGGGCCTTGGCCTGCTCCACGACATCATTCTATTCGTCCCTGTCCAGCGTTTTGCGTTCCCATCCTATGACACCAATAATTTTTAAATCTTCTTGTAAGTCATCTAACTATCGAATTCTTGGTCTTCCCCTGCTTCTTCGTCCTACTAGGCTTTGTCGCAGTTTTATCTTCGTTGGGTTCTCACGTTCCTAGCGAAAAACATGCGGTTTATTTTAATGAACTTTATGATTTCAAGATCTTTATGTAATATACAGAGTTCAAAATTTCATCTTCTACGGCATGCACCATCTTCGTTAGTCGCCCCATAAATTTTGCGTAACACCTTTCGTTCAAAACGACCTCTTACGTCTTCACACTGTTGTGTTAGTGTCCAGGTTTCTCAGCCGTATGTTAACACTGGACGTAATACAGTTTTATACAGGTGACACTTTGTTCTTCTAGGCACATTTTGGACATAATCTGTATGGTCAGTCCGTAATAGCAAGTATTAGCTAGGTGGATTGCCGCCTTATTTTTATACTAATATCATTCTGTGGTGTCCCCAGTATTCCCAGATAGACAATTCACTAACAGATTCTATTTGTGCCTGATCAATTTCTAACACTGTATTTAGTTCAAGTAGTATTGTTTGCATGTATCTGGTTTTGCTGACGTTCAATTCCAGTCCCGTTTCTATTGCTGCTACCACCATTGCCCTGTGTGTTTCTGTAGCAGCTAGTTCTGTTCTTGCAGTAATATTCACATCATCCGCATAGGCCTGAAGCTCACCATAAAATGTGCCTGTTGTGTTGATTCGGCCTGTCCTTATCACTTTCTCTAGTGCTATGTTAGAAAGCATCACGATATTAAATTTCGTTGTATCCTTACTCTACATACTACTTTTCCCATTGACAAAGTTATGAGGCGTATTGAATGTTGTGGTATTCCCAGCCCTTTTACGGCTTCAATAAGCTCATTTCTTTTTATGGTGTCATGTGCTGCTTTAAAATCTAGAAATATATTATGTGTATCTTTATTGCAATCTCCTGTTTCTTTCGCAATATCTACCTCAGAGTGGATATTTGGTCATTAATTGATTTGTGTCAGAAATTCACAACTGGAGTTTTGGAAGTTAAAAACAGTTATACGGTCGAGAAACTAGTAATTTCTCTCAATGTAGGAAGAAGTAATTCTTAGCAGTACAAGATCCAACATATGAAGATGGTGGGCAATGCATCTGCAGTATGTAAAGTCCGTCTGGTGAGAATCTACCTAGTACACTGCAAATCTTTTTATTTACTGTACGATGTAGTTGCAGATTTTTGTAAAAGATGTATTAGCCTCAAGGCATAGAAATATCTAGTAGCGTATGAAAAACTGGAAGTAATTTTAAAAATATGGAAGACAGGAAAGCCAAAGGACCATATAATATAAATATGGAACTTTTAAAATATGCTGTTCCACTTTGTGATTTTGGATTATTACATTTATTTAATGAATGCTGGGATTGCTGTATATAGTATATAAGGAATATAAAATGTAATAACCGATATATTCAATAAAAATATTCTTAGTTATGCAGTATAAAAGAAAGAAACTTTGTATCTTTGCTCTCTCTGTTGCTCTTTCGTCTTCTTGGTTCTGACGTCCTAGCTCAAGGTCGCACATAGATCACGGTCTGTAATTAATTAATGTATTCATATGTAGTGTATTTAGAATTTCTGCAAAATGTAAATGTCAGTATCTAATGCAGTATGTGTTTTTGTTAGTAGCAAGAAAGTACTTTCCCTGTCCCCTTTATTTAATTAATTACGTAACAATTAAATGTTGCCCTGGCCATTTGCAATTGCATTGTTGAAGCCACGCCATTTCTGTTGAAATTGACAAAAACTTCTTAACACTCGTTTAATTCTGAAAGTGTTGAAGGAATTAATCTTAATAAATGTGAAGCGGCGTCTCATAATAATTTCCATTTCATTTTAGGACAGAGGTACAGTTTTTTTTAAAAGAATTATTTTAATTGTGTACACTGCCATTACACGTAGCCAGCTATACTGGAGCATCAAGCCTCACAAAGAAAAATAGTAATTTGAGCATTATATTTAATATGATTATCACCTAACACTAAAGAGAGATATTCTTTTATCCATCGTGAGTAAGACGGATGTCTTCACGATGGGATACGTGTGATGATTCTGGCGATAGCGCCCTGAGAAATAAAATTTAGCCGTGGCTTTTAATGAACGTAAAAGAGATTCTCCTTAACAAAACAGTTTCATTTCAAATTAACAGAGCATTTTTCTCTTTTCTCTTGTGGAAGAAGAATGTAGCCGATCGAATGTTGTATGACTACGCCTAGGGACGTAGCTGTGGACGACGCTTTGAAGGGACGCTGGCGCTCGTGCCTGGGAAGGCATGGAAGGTGAGACTCGTGATCGAGAAAGTGATGCTCGCCGCACACGCAGCGCCAGCCCACGAGCGATGAGGCTGGCCAGTTCCAGGACGTCCACCCGCTCCATGCTACATGACGTAGCTAATCACCCACAGTGCACCGTCAGCTTCACCAACAACACTGCGATCGGTGATCGACAACATGTGCTAGAGCTCTTTCTCATCTACTGCCACCTGTCAGTACTGCTTGTCTCACAGCAAACACCCTAGTAAGACTGGCTCTGAGCACTATGGGACTTAACATCTGAGGTCATCAGTCCCCTAGAACTTAGAACTACTGAAATCTAAGTAACCTAAGGACATCACACACATCCATGCCCAAGGCAGGATTCGAACCTGCGACCGTAGCAGTCCGGCGGTTCCGGACTGCAGCGCCTAGAACCGCACGACTACCACGGCTGGTTCAAAAAATGGCTCTGAGCACTATGGGACTTAACATCTGAGGTCATCAGTCCCCTAGAACTTAGAACTACTGAAACCTAACTAACCTAAGTACATCACACACATCCGTGCCCAAGGCAGGATTCGAACCTGCGACCGTAGCAGTCCGGCGGTTCTGGACTGCAGCGCCTAGAACCGCACGACTACCACGGCCGGCTCCCTAGTAAGGACCATGAAAATTTGTAAATGATAATAGGGCACATAATTATTTCCATCCATTATGAAGAAATGTAATTTACAAATTTATTTGAATAACTGTGGTCCAAAATCATATTACATCTCAAAAATAAATGTTTGTGACAGAACTTCTTCCATTCTCGGAACTGGATAGTAAAATTTAGACCATAGCAACATTTACTATCTGAAGCAATAGCATATTAGAAATCACCATATTATGCACTGATGTCCTTTTAAAAATACACTTCTTCTGTCCCAAATCCGCAGGAAGCGTAGCCCTTTCGTACCTCAGGTTAACCGGGCTGTTGGTGCTGCCATTGTCTCTATGCCTCGCTCACTGATTTTGTTAGGCCGGGAAGGCAATATTTTCTATAATTAGCGTCTGTATGAACTGTCAGACTGACGTACTAGGAAAAAATTTCGTGACGCTGCCACAGTATGAACAGTACAAACAAGGACTCGGCAATATGATCATGAGAAGTAAAAAGTCTAAAATTTTTGATGGCTGTTATACTTATTCCTGTGGATAAAACCGAAATATACTTGGAATTATTTCTTCAAAATTTTAAGCACGTTGAATCCAGATATCGAATACAACTTAGTAAGTTACTAGTGAAATGAAAATCCAAGGTGCTTTTGAACGACATCAGTCTGTACTTGTGATATAATGAGAGTCAAAATGTGCAGAGTGTGTACCAGCAAACCTTATGCCACATCTTTGCCACGTACTTGTAGAGGCAATTCCATGCTGATGACAAAAATTCATTTGTGGCACGGCACGTCAGTCCGAAGCGAGAGAGAGGACTGTGAAGAAGACGTCAGCAAAATCCACGCTGACCGACCCCTCTCCGGCACGACAACACGATGGCAGCGCCCTCTACGCCAAGAAGACCTAACCACTGCGCTGACTGCTAGCGGCCAGTTCTACAGCAGCATCAACATAAGGCACTTCAAGAGCACCAACGTTGGAACTGTATATACTAAAGAACATTGTTTATTTTGTCTAACGCCCGTAGCCAGCCACACATCCACTACTGGCCATTAAAATTGCTACACCAAGAAGAAATGCAGATGATAAACGGGTATTCATTGGACAAATATATTGTACTAGAACTGACATGTGATTAGATTTTCACGCAGTTTGGGTGCATAGATCCTGAGAAATCAGTACCCAGAACAACCACCTCTGGCCGTGATAACGGCCTTGATACGGCTGGGCATTGTGCCAAACAGAGCTTGGATGGCGTGTACAGGTACAGCTCCCCATGCAGCTTAAACACAATACCACAGTACATCAAGAGCAGAAACTGGCGTATTGTGACGACCCAGTCGCTCGGCCACCATTGACCAGACGTTTTCAATTGGTGAGAGATCTAGAGAATGTGCTGGCCAGGGCAGCAGTCGAACATTTTCTGTATCCAGAAAGGCCCGTACAGGACCTGCAACATGCGGTCGTGCATTTTCTTGCTGAAATGTAGGGTTCCCCACGGATGGAATGAAGGGTAGAGCCACGGGTCGTAACACATGTGAAATGTAGCGTCCACCGTTGAAAGTGCCGTCAGTGTGAACAAGAGGTGACCGAGACGTATAGCCAGTGGCACCCCATACCATCACGTCGGGTGATACGCCAGTATGGAGATGACGAATACACGCTTCCAATGTGTGTTCACCGCGATGTCGCCAAACACGGATGCGACCATCATGATGCTGTAAACGGAACCTGGATTCATCCGAAAAAATGACGTTTTGCCATTCGTGCACCCAGGTTCGTCGTTGAATACACCATCGCAGGCGCTCCTGCCTGTGATGCAGCGTCAAGTGTAACCGGAGCCATGATCTCCGAGCTGTTAGTCCATGCTGCTGCGAACGTCGTCGGACTGTTCGTGCAAACGGTAGTTGTCTTGCAAATGTCCCCATCTGTTGACTAAAGGATCGAGACTTGGCTGCACGATGCGTTACAGCCATGCGGATAAGATACCTGTCATCTCGACTGCTAGTGATACGAGCCCCTTGGGATCCAGCACGGCGTTCCGTATTACCCTCCTGAACCCACTGATTCCATATTCTGCTAACAGTCATTGGATCTCGACCAACGCGAGCAGCAATGTCGCGATACAATAAACCGCAATCGTGATAGGCTACAATCCGACCTTTATCAAAGTCGGAAACGTGATGGTACGCATTTCTCCTCCTTATACGAGGCATCACAACAGCGTTTCACCAGGCAACGCCGGTCAACTGTTGTTTGTGTATGAGAAACCGGTTGGAAACTTTCCTCATGTTAGCACGTTGTAGGTGTTGCCACCGGCGCCAACCTTGTGTGAATGCTCTGAAAAGCTAATCATTTGCACATCACAGCGTCTTCTTCCTGTCGGTTAAATTTCGCGTCTGTAGCACGTCATCTTCGTGGTGTAGCAATTTTAATGCCCAGTAGTGTATGTTTAACACAAAATTATTGTATTTTTTTATGCCTTTTTAATAAAACTTATTAAACAATTTGTTTCAATTGTTGTCTAGCGATCATAAAAGCAGATTTCGTAGACACCCCATCTCTGACAACTAGGCAGGATTCAATAACATCTATGGGTGTTTACAACGAAAATTACAAACAGTACTTCGTACACACACTTACATACATCAGTCACTTGTACTTGACGCAATTCGGGAGGACGATGTTTCCCTAAATCACTCGAGGCAAATGCTGGGATGATTCCTTTGAAAGGGCGCGGCCGATTTTCTTCCCCATCCTTGAGACAATGTCAGCTTGTGGTCCGACTCCAATGACCTCGATGTAGAAGGGACGTTAAACCTTATCTTCCTTACTTACTTTACACAGGTGAATGTGACAATTTCGTATTACACGCGATTTGTGAAAACAATCTGTAATGCTCGTAAGAGTGTTGCAGGGCAGGTTATGATGAGAAATATTTGTTAAAAAAAATTCGATATATTGCGCCGTTCCGAGGTAATTAGTACTGAGGTTAGTCAATCAATCCGTTTCGCGCCCAAATTCAAGTCGCCAGCCACGTAAAATTAGTGTCAGCTTTTATGATAGCGCGAACGATCACGAGACTACACAGTCTTTGGCTCGGGTTCTGTTCTTACTTCGGTCCCATCTCCAGTTTCTGTGTCACTCTCTTGTTGGGTTTTACGACACCAAACGAAGGACACGTTTGGTGACACCGTCTCTGGCGGATCGGTAGCAATTGCGCGCGCATAGGTCTGAGTGGCTAACTGTGATGCTAATTAACTCGGAAGCGGCGCGACGTATAGAATTACTTTCTTAAAGCTTACTTCTCAGCACAATCCATCCAATAAGACCCTTAAAAACTTTTCAGACTGTTTGTGACCACCCTGTATATGTACTCTTTTACAAAAGAAATGGAGAAGTAACGAAAATTTATTTTAATCATAATGCTGTAATAGGAAATAGATCAACCCCAAATTTCTTGATATTAACTTTGACGCCAGACAGCGGACATTATGGGGGTCACTTGGCCGATGAAATTCACCGCAGCGATGCCGCGGTGCATGGCTGAGTTGCGATGGTGCTGTTTCGTCAAGTGGCCTACATACTCCTTGCAGGGAAGCATCCGGTTTCTCATTTCATTGATCCCATACGCGAGTTGAATACCGGTCAACATCAATAAACATGTTCAAATTGCTGTTAATGTACTAACACTATCGGAAAAACTAACCCGCGACAGAACCGAGCATTATTTGAGGTTAAATAATAGGGTGAGCATTACTGTTTGTCAGTAGCAAGCACCATGAATAAATTCTCCTAATTGGTTTACAAAAAAGGCAAGCAGTGCTTACCGTCGACATAAGCACCGTTGTGCTAATATTGCCATTGTAATACACATACAAAGATAAACTGCAGTAAACAATGAAATGAAATGCATTTAAAACTTCCACACCTGGAATCGAACTGGTCCCACACTGAGCTATCGAAGTACGAATCGCGGTGCGTCTCACAGCTTTACTTCCGTCGGTACCTCTTCTTCTACCCAACAAACTTCACAATAGCTCTCCTGCATGACTAGGCGGGACTACCACTTATGAAAGAAAATATATTGTGTAGCAATGGCTTAGCCACAGGCGATCCCTAGGAGATTGTTTCCAGAATAAATTTTCACTGTGCACCGGAGTGTGCGCTGATTTGAAATTTCCTGGCAGATTAAAACGTATGCCGGACCGAGACACGAACCCAGCAAAGGTTCCGGGTTTGGGGCCTGGTTCGGCACACAGTTTTCATCTTCCAGGAACTTTAAAATTAGTTCACTCTCCACTGCGCTGTGAAAATTTGATCTGGAAGCGCACTCACAATGGAAGGACCTACCGGAAAGCGCAGGCTGCTTATATGCAACGAAATACTCCAAAAACGTTTCGGAACGGCTTCCGTAATTATAACTGAAGAAAATACTTCAAGCAGTCACACTTCCTGAATAAAGTATCCACAGGATGTATCAGAAAGAATCATACGATTTAAATAAAAACCGTAACTATTACGTTATTTGAGATACGTGCGTGAACAATGTACTGTTGGAAAGAGCAAAGGCTCGAGTTTTACATGGTTCCCGCTAGGTAGCAGCAGTGTGCGTCCACTTCATTTCTAGTAAAAATTGTATTAGGACAATACAGAGTGTTTTGGGTTGCACGTTTTGTGCAGTGCGGGTCAATAAAAAGTGTTCCGCGTGACTTTCGTACTACGTATGATGTGGATCCTCCTAAAGCACAGAGCATTAGACGATGGCATGAACAACTCCTAGAAACGTGTTGTTTGTGTAGAGGCAAATCGCCGGGCCGTCCCCAAGTGTCTGACACAGGCGTCGAACGCGTCAGACACAGTTTCACAAGGAGTTCGCGAAATCCGTTCGCCGTGCTGCTCGAAAGCTCAACATGCCCCCGATGTCCGTCTGGCATGCGTTGCGTTGACGTTTACACATGAAACCATACAGAATTCAGCCCTTCGTGAATGTGACAAAAACGTGTGTTCTATAATTTAGTTGATGACAACATTGAGATTTACAGTTTTCATCCGCGCTTAGTGTTTAGTGACGAGGCAACATTCCATTTCAATGGAAAGGTAAATTGTCATAATATGAGAATATGGGGCATGGAACAACCACATGAAGTTGTACAAAATTTAATTTCTTTTGCGCAGTTTCACAGGAAAAGGTGTATGGTCCATTTTTCTTTGCCGATAACACTGTTACAGAAAGCATACATCTCGATATGGAAGCATATATCTCGATATGCTTGAGAACTTTCTTGTCCCACAGCTGCGGACTGATTTGAAACATTTCATTTACGAACAGGATGGGGCACCGCCACACTGGCATCGGGAAAGGCGCGAATTTTTATGCCAAAGGATTACTGAACGATGGATCAATCGCATTGGACCAAATAATTCAGCCTTACATTACTGTCCTCCAAGGTCATCGGACCTTACTGTATGTGATTTCTTGTGGAACCTTATAAAAGACTCCGTCTATATGCCTCCCTTATCAACAATAATGAATGAACTGAGATATCGCTTTACAGCGGCTGTGGAAGCTGCACTACTGGCCATTAAAATTGCTACAACACGAAGATGGCGTGGTACAGACGCGCAATTTAACCGACAGGAAGAAAATGCTGTAATATGCAAATGATTAGCTTTTCAGAGCATTCACACAAGGTTGACGTCGGTGGTGACACCTGCAACGTGCTGACTTGAGGAAAGTTTCCAACCGATTTCTCATATACAAACAGCAGTTGACCGGCGTTGCCTGGTGAAACGTTGATGTGATGCCTCGTATAAGGAGGAGAAATGCGTACCATCACGTTTCCGACTTTGATAAAGGTCGGATTGTAGCCTATCGCGATTACGGTTTATCGTATCGCGACATTGCCGCTCGCGTAGGTCGAGATCCAATGACTGTTAGCAGAATATGGAATCGGTGGGTTCAGGAGGGTAATACGGAAAGCCGTGTTGGATCCCAACGGCCTCATATCACTAGCAGTCGAGATGACAGGTATCTTATCCGCATGGCTGTAACGGATCGCGCAGCCACGTCTCGATCCCTGAGTCAACAGATAGGGACGTATGCAAGACAACAACCATCTGCACGAACAATTCGACGACGTTTGCAGCAGCATGGACTATCAGCTCGGAGATCATGGGTGCCGTTACCCTTGACGCTGGATCACAGACAGGAGCGCCTGCGATGGTGTAATCAACGACGAACCTGGGTGCAAGAATGGTAAAATTTCATTTTTTCGGATGAATCCGGGTTCTGTTTACAGCATCATGATGGTCGCATCCGTGTTTGGCGACATCGCGATGAACGCACATTGGAAGCATGTATTCGTAATCGCCATACTGGCGTATCACCCGGCGTTATGGTACTCTTGATGAATTGTGGTATCGTGTTGAAGCTGCATGGGCATCTGTACCTGCACACTCCATCCAAGCTCTGTTTGACTCAATGCCCAGGCGTATCAAGGCCGTTATTACGATCAGAGGTGGTTGTTCTGAGTGAAAATGTAATCACATGTCAGTTCTAGTATAATATATTTGTTCAATGAATACCCGTTTATCATCTGCATTTCTTCTTGGTGTCGCAATTTTAATGCCAAGTAGTGTATAACTCAAGTACAGGGTGGGAAAAAACTGAATACGGCATTAACATATGCCGTTCATCTCAGGGGGGGGGGGGGCATATTGAACACCTATGAAAAGGAATGAAAAAAACTTTTTGAGTGTCCCGTTCATCAAAGAAACAGAATTCATTTTGTATGCATATTAGTTTCAGAAATATAGATGTGCCAAATCGGATGATTCTTTTTGATACCCCTGCATTTCATCTACCGAGTTTCAGGCCTGGAACCGCAGTCAGATGACACACAGGACTTATCGCATTAATGTCACATTACTTTCATCCTATAAAGTAACAGAATGTTGATGAATTTCTCGTCATAAATGCTTTTACTTTATATACAAGGCTTTTTCATTTGATTTACTTAAAAAGTTTCGTTACAGGCGTTGTAGCATACGGATCTGTGTCATTGACACTTTATATGCTGAAGAACGTGAGCTAAAAACAAGATTGTGGATACATTTGTTTCTGTCTGACGTCATGTCAGCTAGCGATTTAATTGGCTGTCGAAAGAACAAGATGGTACAGTAGTGGAATACTTCTACAGCTATGATTTATATTGTTTCGAAGACATTTTTGTTACCCTACGACGTTATGGAAGCTACACAATTAACTTTAGAAACTCTGGCAACGTTCAATGAGATATTTTAATAACTAAGTTAGCTCTGGCAGTGTACATACTTCGTCTATAGTCACAGTACCACAGAAGTTTTGTAAGTACGTTTGGTGCTCAATTCTAGCCAATCATTCAAGTCGAATTCAGGTTTCTTTTTTCTGAAGGAAGCTGCAGTATTTTTGCTTCTAACGAGAAATGTATCTGCACTCTTTTTCGACCAAGATGAAGTATGTCTCAGTGAATCAACTGTATAAACAGTGCGGAAATTGAGAAAAAGACTTTCCTGGCCCACTGTACAGAATTATTCGTAAGTGCCTCCATGGCTTATGACGACTACAGGAAAAGTAGAAGATATACATACAAACTGGCCAATTACGAGAAGGACTGGGCTAAAAACTATGTATATGGACATACAAGAAATGTATTCGCAGTTGTGAATATGAACAACCATCAGCTGCGTGATGGAATGAAAATTTGTGCTTGACTGGAACTCGAACCAGGATTTATTATCGCAAGCGGTCGCCTTGCTGTTTTTTAATCATTTGGCTATCCGAGTACGACTCACGTTCAGTCCAAAACTTCCGTATGTCGTCAAGCATGTGTCTACGTCCTGTACTGTTACGTCCCTTATGTACATTCCTGTACAGGAGAGACATTTTAATTGAGTCATTTGCCCGGTGTTGGCGGGTGCCTAAAATATTGCAGTGATACTGTTATTCCGAAATACGAGGCAAATTTTCATTGCCGTAATGTTGTCATTCGATTATACAGCTGATGGTTGCTCCTATTCGCAACTGCATATACATTTCATGTATTCCACAGCGGTTGTAGTCGCCGCAGTGCCTGTTCCCTCGGACAAGCACGCAAGTCCGAAGGTACATTGCATCGTATTTGGGAATAACACAGGCATTGCAATGTCGTGTGTATGTAGAGAGTTCATGCATCCCGCAAATCGAGAATCCGAATATTTTTGCCTGTTATCGACATTGATGCTAGCAAGATATCGGTCCTAGGCCTTCCGAGACTTCCTAGAATGATTCAATTTTGAGTTTAAAGTCGGTCATAACTACGAATCGACAGTGTCTGGTTTCGTCCACTATTTATACTGTGAAACCTTGCTTCTAACCAAATTTCGCTACTCTATGTCGACGCGAAGGACCCTATACATTTTCTTCAGTAAGTTTGTTTCAAAATATGGGACATCAATGGCCACATCTTTTGCTTGCACTGACGTAGAAGATTCACTTTTTTGTTCCTACAAAGGACCATAGTCTCCAGTATGAACTTAGATTTTGACTTGATACGTCTACTCATTTCTGAGAGAAAGAGTTTTTGTAAGTTGGACGGACAGAGAGGCAGATGGACAACAAAGTTGTCGTGTCGCACCAGTATTGGTACCACACCAGGCAGAACACATAACGAGGTTGACAATAGACAACGTGACGGCCACACAAAATCCGCGGCCTTCTCGAATCCACACCTCCGGCTGGATGTGCACGTAGCGACATCACCGATACGGCTTAAGAGGAGGCCGCATCGAGACCAGACCAGTCTACTATCAGTTTATGAGCAGAGTCAGCCAAAGCCTCAGCACCTTATTATCGCCTATTTGTGAATCTGTTTGTTTACGACACTCTTGTCTGATAGAGAACATTCTGGGACTTCCTGCCTAAAATTAAGTAAACGCCGTGACACATTACGTGTGCGGATACAACAGAGGTGATCCTACAACTGTACCTTTTTTACCGATATAAAAAAAAACGAAATGATTCGCTCCGTATTGTCTCGTAAAATTAGTTCGTGCATGGAGGAATGCAACCCAATTAACAGATTTCCAATGTGGGCTGCTGTCGCTGCTTCTTGGGCAGTTCGTGTTGAGAAACTGTAATGAGTGTTAAAAACTTCGAGAGTACTTCTATACAGTGATCTTCATCTACACCTACTTCGGTACTCGGTGGACCACTGTGAAGTGCATGGCAGAGAGTACGTCCCGCTGTACCAATTATTAGGGCTTTTTCACGTTCATTTCATATATGGAGCGAGGAAGTTCGATTGTTTAAATGCCTCTGTGCTTGCTGTAATAAACCTAATCTTATCCCTGTAGGAGCGACGTATAGTAGGTTGTAGTATATTCCTACAGTCATCATCTGGATCCGGTTCTGAAACTTTATCAGCTCACTCTCTCAGAATAGTTTTCGTTTATCTTCAAGAGCCTGCCAGTTCAGTTCTTTCAACACTGCAGTGGCATTATCCCGCGGATCAAACAAGCCTGTGACCATTCGTGCTGACCTCCTCTGTATACGTTCAGTATCAAAAAATGGTTCAAATGGCTCTGAGCACTATGGGACTTAACATCTTAGGTCATCAGTCCCCTAGAACTTAGAACTACTTAAACCTGACCTAAGGACATCACACACATCCATGCCCGAGGCAGGATTCGAACCTGCGACCGTAGCAGCCCCGCGGTTCCGGACTGCAGCGCTAGAACCGCACGGCCACCGCGGCCGGCGTTCATTATCCCCTGGATACTGGATACTGGATGTACCCGTGGTCTAGGGGTAGCGTCTTTGATTCATAATCAAAACTTCGGTCCCGGCTTCGATCCCCGCCACTGCCCAAATTTTGATAAATAATCAGCATTGGCGGCCGAAGACTTCCGACATAAGAAGTCAGCCTCATTCTGCCAACGGCCTTGTCAAAGAGGGCGGAGTAGCGGATAGAGGTGCAGGGCACTCTCTTGTCCTAGGGGTGGGAAATTGCCCCTAAAGGCGGAAGAATCAGCAATGATCAACGGCATGAGGATGCAGAAGGCAATGGAAACCACTGCATTAAACACACGTAACGTGTATCCACAGGACATGTGGCCTGTAATTGAAGAAGTGTCATGATGATCTCTCCATTGGCAAAAGATTCCGGAATAGTCCCCCATTCGGATCTCTGGGAGGGGACTGCCAAGGGGGAGGTTACCATGAGAAAAAGATTGAATAATCTACGAAAGGATAACGTTCTACGAGTCGGGGCATGGAATGTCAGAAGCTTGAACGTAGTAGGGAAACTATAAAATCTGAAAAGGGAAATGCAAAGGCTCAATCTACATATAGTAGGGGTCAGTGAAGTGAAGTGGAGGCAAGACAAGGATTTCTGGTCAGATGAGTATCGGGTAATATCAACAGCAGCAGAAAATGGTATAACAGGTGTAGGATTCGTTATGAATAGAAAGGTAGGGCAGAGGGTGTGTTACTGTGAACAGTTCAGTGACCGGGTTGTTCAAATCAGAATCGACAGCAGACCAGCACCGACAACGATAGTTCAGGTATACATGCCGACGTCGCAAGCTGAAGATGAACAGATAGAGAAAGTGTATGAGGATATTGAAAGGGTAATGCAGTATGTAAAGGGGAACGAAAATCTAATAGTCATGGGCGACTGGAATGCAGTTGTAGGGGAAGGAGTAGAAGAAAAGGTTACAGGAGTATACGGGCTTGGGACAAGGAATGAAAGAGGAGAAAGACTAATTGAGTTCTGTAACAAGTTTCAGCTAGAAATAGCGAATACCCTGTTCAAGAATAACAAGAGGAGGAGGTATACTTGGAAAAGACCGGGAGATACGGGAAGATTTCAATTAGATTACATCATGGTCAGACAGAGATTCCGAAATCAGATACTGGATTGTAAGGCGTACCCAGGAGCAGATATAGACTCAGATCACAATATAGTAGTGATGAAGAGTGGGCTGAAGTTCAAGACATTAGTCAGGAAGAATCAATACGCAAAGAAGTGGGATACGGAAGTACTAAGGAATGACGAGTTACGTTTGAAGTTCTCTAACGCTATAGATACAGCAATAAGGAATAGCGCTGTAGGCAGTACAGATGCAGAAGAATGGACATCTCTAAAAAGGGCCATCACAGAAGTTGGGAAGGAAAACATAGGTACAAAGCAGGTAGCTGTGAAGAAACCATGGGTAACAGAAGAAATACTTCAGTTGATTGATGAAAGGAGGAAGTACAAACATGTTCCTGGAAAATCAGGAATACAGAAATACAAGTCGCTGAGGAATGAAAGAAATAAGAAGTGCAGGCAAGCTAAGACGAAATGGCTGCAGGAAAAATGTGAAGACATCGAAAAAGATATGATTGTCGGAAGGACAGACTCAGCATACAGGAAAGTCAAAACAACCTTTGGTGACATTAAAAGCAACGATGGTAACATTAAGAGTGCAACGGTAATTCCACTGTTAAATGCAGAGGAGAGAGCAGATAGGTGGAAAGTGTTGTGACTTGGCGAGACAGCCAAGTCACTAGGAGAGGAAGCCGAAAGGCACGCGTTTAGCTCAAGCAGGCTGGCGTGAGTTCTGGAACAGGTCAAGGTCTTATAGTAGCAAAAATAGAACGTGATTTCTGGAATACTTAACTTTAATCCATAATTGGTGAACATCGGTCTGACGGTACATGCATCACAAGATAAATAGCAAATGATAATGGCGCCTTGCTAGGTCGTAGCAAATGACGTAGCTGAAGGCTATGCTAACTATCGTCTCGGCAAAGGAGAGCGTAATTTGTCAGTGAACCATCGCTAGCAAGGTCTCCTGTACAACTGGGGCGAGTGCTAGGACGTCTCTCTAGACCTGCCGTGTGGCGGCGCTCGGTCTGCAATCACTGACAGTGGCGACACGCGAGTCCGACGTATACTAACGGACCGCGGCCGATTTAAAGGCGGTGACACCACAGAAAAAATACATTGAAAGCCTCTATGAGGGTGAAGATTTGTCTGATGTGATAGAAGAAGAAACAGGAGTCGATTTAGAAGAGATAGGGGATCCACTATTAGAATCGGAATTTAAAAGAGCTTTGGAGGACTTACGGTCAATTAAGGCAGAAGGGATAGATAACATTCCATCAGAATTTCTAAAATCATTGGGGGAAGTGGCAACAAAACGACGATTCACGTTGGTGTGTAGAATATATGAGTCTGGCGACATACCATCTGACTTTCGGAAAAGCATCATCCACACAATTCCGAAGACGGCAAGAGCTGACAAGTGCAAGAATTATCGGACAATCAGCCTAACAGCTCATGCATCGAAGCTACTTACAAGAATAATATACAGAAGAATGGAAAAGAAAATTGAGAATGCGCTAGGTGACGAACAGTTTGGCTTTAGGAAAAGTAAAAGGACGAGAGAGGCAATTCTGACGTTACGACTAATAACGGAAGCAAGGCTAAAGAAAAATCAAGACACTTTCATAGGATCTGTCGACCTGGAAAAAGCGTTCGACAATATAAAATGGTGCAAGCTGCTCGAGATTCTGAAAAAAGTAGGGGTTAGCTATAGGGAGAGACGGGTCATATACAATATGTACAACAACCAAGAGGGAATAATAAGAGTGGACGATCAAGAACGAAGTGCTCGTATTAAGAAGGGTGTAAGACAAGACTGTAGCCTTTCTCCCCTACTCTTCAATCTGTTGTGTGATGTCCTTAGGTTAGTTAGGTTTAAGTAGTTCTACGTTCTAGGGGACTGATGACCATAGATGTTAAGTCCCATAGTGCTCAGAGCCATTTGAACCATTTGAATCTTCAATCTGTACATCGAGGAAGCAATGATGGAAATAAAAGAAAGATTCAGGAGTGGAGTTAAAATACAAGGTGAAAGGATATCAATGATACGATTCGCTGATGACATTGCTATCTTGAGTGAAAGTGAAGAAGAATTAAATGATCTGCTTAACGGAATGAACAGTCTAATGAGTACACAGTATGGTTTGAGAGTAAATCGGAGAAAGACGAAGGTAATGAGAAGTAGTAGAAATGAGGACAGCGAGAAACTTAACATCATGATTGATGGTAACGAAGTCAATGAAGTTAAGGAATTCTGCTACCTAGGCAGTAAAATAACCAATGACGGACGGAGCAAGGAGGACATCAAAAGCAGACTCGCTATGGCAAAAAAGGCATTTCTGGCCAACAGAAGTCTACTAATATCAAATACCGGCCTTAATTTGAGGAAGAAATTTCTGAGGATGTACGTCTGGAGTACAGCATTGTATGGTAGTGAAACATGGACTATGGGAAAACCGGAACAGAAGAGAATCGAAGCATTTGAGATGTGGTGCTATAGACGAATGTTGAAAATTAGGTGGACTGATAAGGTAAGGAATGAGGAGGTTCTACACAGAATCGGAGAGGAAAGGAAAATGTGGAAAACACTGATAAGGAGAAGGGACAGGATGATAGGACATCTGCTAAGACATGGGGGAATGACATCCATGGTACTAGAGGGACTGGAGAGGGCAAAAGCTGTAGAGGAAGACAGAGATTGGAATACGTCAAGCAAATAATTGAGGACGTAGGTTGCAAGTGCTACTCTGAGATGAAGAGGTTAGCACAGGAAAGGAATTTGTGGCGGGCCGCATCAAACTAGTCAGTAGACTGATGACCAAAAAAAAAAAATCCCCTGTCAGTCCTGCTTGGTGTGGATCCCACACACTTTAGCCTTGAGCAATATCTTTGGATGAGTGATCGCACAAGTGATTTATAAGCTATCTGTTTTGCAGACTGATGGCATTTCCCTAGTATTCTGTCAATAAACCAGAATCATCTACCTGCTTTACCCAGGACTAAGTCTATATGATCGTTCTACTTCACGTTCCTACTAATTCTTACTCCCAAGCATTTGTGTGAGTTTGCAGATTCCACCTGTGACTCGCTAATGTCATATTCAAGGGATTCTACATTTCTTATTTTGTGAAATGCAAGATTTTACGTTTCTGAACATTTAAAGCAAATCACCAGTCACATCCAAGATAACACCCTGACACGCTGCGTCCTCCCTATCAAGAAATCCTCAGCCTAGTCACATATTTCGTGTGATACTACTGATGATCGTAATTTTGATAATAAGCGTACGTGTGATACTAAACCAAATACTTTTCGTAAATCGAGAAATAACGTATCTGCCTGGCTGCCTTGATCCATGGCTTTCAGAATGTCGTGTGAGAAAAGTGCGAGTTTGGTTTCACATGATCTACGTGTTGAAATTGTAAGTAGCCTGTTTATATGTTTGTATGTTGGCAGCGCGATAGACTGCATTAACAACTCTGACAGAGCTGTGCGCCCTCTGTAAGAGACTCTGTGGCTGGTCGGACACGCAGTTAGAGATGAATAGCCAGCAGTGATGGAGGTTAGAGGCTGATAATTAGCAGTGTTGCAGGTTTGCAGGACTAGCGGGGCGGACGGTCTGGACGTGTCCGTCATAGAGACGTAATATTGTTGACCATTATATAATTTGTGGACCTGAATGTCACGGACGATTGTATAATTTTTGAACTCGATGTCACATGATTAACGTAAAATCCGCTAATACATTGTTTGCTCTGCAACAAAATCTTTCCTTTGCTAACCACATGCATATTAGTACTTAGAGCCTTTTATTTAGATGGCTGTATTGGCGCTGCTGCAGCGGTGTAGTTCGTGTAACGAATATTTTCTGTGAGGTAAGTGACTTATGAAATTTAAGGGTTATTGTCAGGATTTCTTCTTGTGGTGTCACCGCCAGACACCACACTTGCTAGGTGGTAGCCTTTAAATCGGCCGCGGTCCGTTAGTATACGTCGGACCCGCGTGTCGCTTCTATCAGTGATTGCAGACCGAGCGCCGCCACACGGCAGGTCTAGTCTAGAGAGTCTCCCTAGAACTCGCCCCAGTTGTACAGCCGACTTTGGTAGCGATGGGTCACTGTCTACTTACGCTCTCATATGCAGATACGACAATTTAGCATAGCCTTCAGCTACGTCATTTGCTACGACCTAGCAAGGCTCCATATCCTTCAAGAATGTATTCTGAACAGATAATATTGTGAATCATGTACCGTCAAGAGCGACGTGCATCATTAATGAATTAAAGTAAGATATCAAGCTAATTTCGTCCGCTTTCTGAATTCTAATTCCTTGTCATGTTCCAGACCTCACGTCAGTATAGTCCTTCCCTCCTCACGCCAGCCTGCGTGAGCTAAAACGCGTGCATTTCGGCCTCCTCTAGTAACACGGTGTTGGCTCTTCTGCCAACACAACACTTCTAATTCAGGGCCAATATTTTGTGTTAAGTAATAGTCAGATTGCGTTATTCTTGTAAATTGTGGGTCATAAATGAATAGAATAATTTTGAGCTGTATTTGTCAGGGAAAATTCTGTAGGTCAGTGTTGAAATGACAAAGACAAGCGAAGTGTCAGTACGTTCAGTTTCATTCAACAGTTTAAGCAGGTTCACTTGCAAATAATTTCACTCAGCAGTTTCAGAATTAAATAAAGAAGTTTCAACTCCTAAGTTATTGCAATTTAAGTAAAAACTTAGTAAGAAGTTTCAAAACGCGTGCTGGTTTGAGTGGAGGAAGTCGTTCTCTTCGAGATACCTGCCTATGTTCCAGCTCAGAATATGTTCTAAGGTTTTAGATCAAATGGATGTCAAGGATATAGGATGGTAGTTTTGTGGATTACTTCTGCTATCCTTCTTGTAGACAGATGTAAATAAAGAAGTTTCAACTTGTTATTGCAATTTAAGTAAGACACAGGGCACAGTTTTTGTTCCATGGATCTACTATGGGTTATAATTAATAGAGCGACCAACTCAGCTGCGAATTGGGTATACAATCTGATACAGATTTCATCGGCCCCTGGGCCTTTGTTCAATGTTATCAATTTCAGCTGTTTCTCAACGCCACTGACACTCATATCCATTTCACTCGCCTTTTAGGTGGTGCAACAATGTTTGTATTCATGGGGTTTCCTTTGTAAAGGAACATTTGGAAACAGTACAGCGTTTCCGATTTTGCTTTTTTACTCTCAATTTCAGTCCGCACATCGTCCATGAGTGGCTGGACACTAACTTCGGTGTCACTGGCAGCCTTCACACATTACTAGAATCTCATTGGCTTTTGTCAAAGATATTCGAAAATATTCTACCACGATAGTCATTGAAGATTTCACACATTGCTCTCTTAACTGCGAAACGCATTTTATTCTGCAACACTTTTTCTAAAGATATATGCTTAGTTTTCCGTCCATTATGCATTATGCAATAGCCGCTCCTTATAGTGACTGTATAACATGGAGGATCTCTATCATTATAAACTGGTTACATACGAGGCGTGTTTTTTAAGTAAGTTCCGTTTCGAAATTTAAAAAAGACGTGCTAAGATATCTCAATAATTTGATTTTTACATGAAAGCCTGTAGCTTAATCTACTTTTCCACATAATTTCCGTCAATATTGAGGCACTTGTAATAACGTTGTACCAGTTTTTGAATACCCTCCTCACAGAAGTCTGCCGCCTGACTTGTTAACCACTGCATCACCAGTGTTTTGACTTCGTCATCGTCTTGAAGACGCTGATCGCCCAGGTGTTTCTTCACGTGCAGGAACAGATGGTATCCACTGAGCGCAAGATCGGGGCTGTACGGAGGATGATCTAGAGTTCCCCATCCAAAAGTTGTGATGAGATCTTTGGTCTGATTCGACACATGCGGACGGGCATTGTCTTGCAGCAGACCGATGCTCTTGCTCAACTTCCATGGACTGTTGCTTTGATTCTGGTGTGAAGCAGGCCACCCATGTTTCATCAGCGTCGTGGAGGTACCGCTCAAGGAAGGTCAATGCACTGTCTAAACGTTTGGTTTTGTGCACATCCGTTAACATTTTCGGTACCCACTGCTCGCACAATTTTCGGTAATTCAAGTGCTCGGTCACAATGTCATTCAAAACACTATGAGAAACATTAGGAAAGTCATACCGCAGGGAGGAAATCGTAAAGCGTCTGTTTTCTCTCTTCGTGCACCAAACTTTCATTAAAGACCGAAGGACGCCCACTCCATTGTTCATCACGCACATTTATGGGGCCATCTTCTTACCATTCCATCACTCATAATGTTTTCTGCGTAAACTGCACAGATTTCACGATGAATATCGATCGATTTTAGGCCTTTAGAGCTTATAATAGCCCGTACTTTACAGTCGGCGGGACTCACAATTATCGGAGGCATATTAAACACTCAGTACACAACGTAAACAGGGAAGAATCAGACCGTAATGGCGTCAGTGCGTAGATTAAGGTACAGGATTTCATGTAAAAATAATATCATTGAGCTATCTTAGCACGTATTTTTTAAATTTAATTTTAAGTTTCAAGTTCCTCACTGTGTTATTACACTACTGTTTCTGTGTCTAGTTTGCTGAGCATGTAAATCCTTTAATTTACGTCTATGGTCACAATCTTTTTTGTTTCACAAATTACCGGTTTCGGTCTTTAATGATCATCATCAGATCTGTTTCATAAAAACGAAGTCCTAATGTACTGCAGCCATAGTGGCTTTGTTTTCATGAAACAGATCTGATGATGGTCATTAAAGACCGAAACCGGTAATCTGTTAAACAAAAAAGATTGTGACCATAGACGTAAATGAAAGGAAACTTATTACGTGTACGGGTCACTGTGTTTTTTCGGGACGATGTCGCAGCTTGTGGAGAACATGTAAATCTTTTTGCTTGTCTTAGTTTCCCATTGTTCTTTGGCATTCATGAGTGTCTGTTTTCTGTAGGTCTCATAGTTGAAGCGCAGTCGTCATATGAACACAAATAACCTGCGTACATCTGCGCGGTGTCTCGCGGCTCGCTCGCAGGCCCTGCGAGAGCTGCGTCGCTGCCGGAGTCGCCGAGAGCTGGCGAGGCCCCATCAGACCGCCTCCGTTCAAGTAATGACGTCGTTAGCAGGTGAGGAGCGGCCGAGATATCGAGTCATATGAGGAGTGCGGCCGGGGATAATCCGGGCCGGCGTCCCTTGAGACGCAGCGGCCCCGCCGGTGCCGGCTGGCCGCGTATTGATCATGCCGAGCGCGGCGCGCCGGACCTGCTGGTACCTACCACTGTCTCGCGGACGCCCGCCCACTGCCACACCACCGCCGTCGACGCTCCCACAGCGGAAGTGCTGATACTTAATGGCACCAGCTCAATAACACTGTGGGCGATGGTCTTAGCTCTTCGAGATGGACTGAAATCCTAAGAGTAAATGTACTAGCGTGTGACTTCGTACGCCTTCACGGCGTAATAATTCTTGAAAGTCTCAAGCTTTCTGCCGGATCCTAAAACCAACTTCTTTCAATAATTCGGCGATCCAGCTATCCGCCATCTTCAGGAGAACACTGCTGCTGAGTCCCGCTGGAAACTGACGCCAAGGATGCACATCGTCGTCCTATGCTGACTTCTGTACCGCACACGGCCCATGCGCCGCCCATCACAGCTGCTGGCCTCCAAGAGGGAACAGCTGGCGTCGCCCTCAGTGGAACACCAGTAACAACGATATATCACTCTCAAAGACTATTATCAACAACCTATAGTGGCCGCACCTAAGAACTTTCTGTTTTGATGCGAGATAGTACAGGGTTCCACGTCTTGCTAAGAGGAAAGCCATTGTCTGTGTTAATCAAACTGTCTGTCAATCTACGAGGGTAATCACAGAAGTAAGGTCTTCTATTTTTTAAATGTACATACACCTGTTTATTTCTGCAATGGTTTACATCAGTTTACAGCTAGAACATTTAGCTATTTTTCGACATAATCACCATTTCTGTAGATGTAGCCGGCCGCTGTGGCCGTGCGGTTCTGGCGCTGCAGTCCGGAACCGCGGGGCTGCTACGGTCGCAGGTTCGAATCCTGCCTCGGGCATGGGTGTGTGTGATGTCCTTAGGTTAGTTAGGTTTAAGTAGTTCTAAGTTCTAGGGGACTTATGACCTAAGATGTTGAGTCCCATAGTGCTCAGAGCCATTTTTTTTGTAGATGTATTTTTGTAGACGCTGTGGCAGTTTTTGTATGCCCATGTCATACCAGCTCACAGCCATGTTGTTCAGAAAATTATGAACCTTTTCTTTCACCTCGTCGTCGGAGCTGAATCGCTTTCCGGCCAATTGTTCTTTTAACCTAGGGAACATGTGATAGTTACTGGACGCCAAGTCAGGACCATAGCGTCGGTGGGTGATTATGTTCCACTGGAACTGTTGCAGGAGAGCAACGGTTTGCCGAGCGATATGTGGGCGAGCGTTGTCATGGAGAATGAGTACGCCCTTGCTCAACAGTCTTCTTTCCTCTTTTCCAGTTCTGAATTGCCGGTTTGAATTTTTTCAGAGCGTTAATTGTGGGGATAAAGTCGACCAACGATAGCCATTTACGATCCCAAAAAAACGGTTGTCATGACGTTACCGGCAGACTGTGTTTGTTTGAATTTACGCGGCTTTGGCGAAGAACGATTTTTGACACCCATGCACGACTCACTATACACTTCCACCAATTGGCGATGGATTTCAATCGGTGCAGTGCCCTTTGCGTTCAAAAACCGAATAACTGCGCGCATTTCGCACTTGGCGGTAACATCCAACGGGAGCTCCATTCTCAACGGCTGCCGAGCCAATACTGAGCACATCAGCGCGGCGTGCGCATCTTCACACACAGCGTGTGATGCACTCTTCATAACAGTGTGACCAACTGCATCACAAACAGAGTTCTGTACATATAAAAAAAATAGGACACCTTACTTTTCGGATTACCCTCGTAAATTCTGCTTGCCCTTTATATAGACTGTTCCAAAAATCAAAAATATTGGCAACTGTCACAGTACCGCCAAATTTCATCCCGCGTCCCTCGTTTAAGCTACCGCCCAATTTTCCGGCTGTTGTAACCTCATATGATGGCTATGGTCCACGCAACTGTCTTGAACTGTGCGAATCAAACAGCCGATGTAAGCCTACCCACAAGGATACGGAATTTTATACATGCCACGCTTCCCAAGCCCCAAATCATTCTTCACAGATCCGTCTAATGCTCTAATCTTGGGAAGTGGACAGAACACACTCTTAATGTTAAAACTCCTTAAAATATTTCTAGCCTTAAACAATGTGCCCTCGTCGTAAGGAATAAACGCCACAGGTCTGCGCTCCTCTTAATTCACCTTCGGGGATAGTCCAAACCCCATAGCCTAACGAATCTGATCTCTGACTATCCATTTTCCTTAAAAACAGCCCAAACGGGCAAGTTCTTGGGTGAAATTATCCGTGTCGGAAATGCTACGCTCAGCGTAACAGAATCCTAGGGACGCTGCTGCATTCATAGGGTGAATGGCAACCCTTAACATGCAGACACCGGTGGGTATATGTCACCTTTCATTGAACACTGTCTCCCAGTGTACCTCCTTGTTTTTGGTAAATCATGACGTCCAAAAACGGAAGCATCCCATCAGTTTCAATCTCCATGACAAATTTAATGCTAGGATGAAGACAGTTGGTCCCATATGTGTTGAGAGCATCACGTCTATGTGGCCGGACGAAAAATGTATCGTCTACTTGTTTTTGGTAAATCATGACGTCCAAAAACGGAAGCATCCCATCAATTTCAATCTCCATGACAAATTTAATGCTAGGATGAAGACAGTTGGTCCCATATGTGTTGAGAGCATCACGTCTATGTGGCCAGACGAAAAATGTATCGTCTACTTATCGCCTGAAGCACGTCAGTTGTAAATCTGAAGCCTACATTTATGTATCCTCGAAATCATAAATAAATAGGCTACTAAGGCCGATAAACGATTACCCTACCCGCTCCATCACCCTGTTCATAAATGTTGCCATTAAATGAAAAAAATTCGTTGACGTCAGCACATGACGACAAAGCTTCACCAACTCTTCATCCAGTTTTTACTACTCGAACTCCGGAGAATCTTCCAGAGGGACTCGTGTGAACACAGATACCACTTCATATCTTATTAGTAAATCCGAAGGACCCAGTCTGAAACATTTGAATCTTCGAATAGAATCCACCGAATCTGAGATGTGGTGTTTACGCTTGCCAACATATGGACTAAGAATAGATATTCAATACTTCGCCAGGTTGTAAATTTGATAGACCAGCCCAGTCTTGCAGGCTAGGAAGTATAAAGGATAGTGCATGCGCCGTTACAGCACGGAGGACGACGATATGCAGCCGTGGTATCAGTTTTCAGCGGGACTCCTTTCTCCTGAAAATAGCGAACAGCTGGAACGCCGAAATGTTGAATCACATTGATTTTAGGATCCGGCAGCAAACCAGAGGATACATTCAATAAAGTAGCGTGAGTCTTAGACAGACACCTAGGGGCACATGTGGGGAAGAAGTTTCCCTAGGCCAGCCGGTGTGGTCGAGCGGTTCTAGGCGCTTCAGTCTGGAACCGCGCGACCGCTGCGGTCGCAGGTTCGAATCCTACCTCGTGAATGGATGTGTTTGATGTCCTTAGATTAGTTAGGTTTAAGTAGTTCTAAGTTCTAAGGTACTTATGACCTTAGATATTAAGTCCCATAGTGCTCAGAGCCACTTGAACATATGGACTGAGATCAGATATTCAATACTTCGCCAGGTTGTAAGAGGGTGCACCCAAACCACTAACAATAGATCGTGGAGGAATCATTTCCTTATATAACTTTGTTAGACCAGCCCAGTCCTGCAGGCTAGGAACTATGGTGGATAGTGCAGGACGACGATCTGCAGCCCTTTGTATCAGTTTTCAGCGGAACTGAAGAAGGAACTCCTTTCTCCTGATAATGGCGAACAGCTGGATCGCCGAAATATTGAGTCACATTGACTTTATGATCCGGCAGCAAACCAGAGGATACATTCAATAAAGTAGAGTGAGTCTGAGGCAGACACCTAGGTGCACATTTGGGGAAGAAGTTTCCCTAGGCCGGCCGGTGTGGTCGAGCGGTTCAAGGCACTTCAGTCTGGAACCGCCAGACCGTTGCAGTCACGGGTTCGAATCCTGCTTCGAGCATGGATGTGTGTGATCTCCTTAGGTTAGTTAGGTTTAAGTAGTTCTAAGTCCTAGGGGACTGAAGACCTCAGATGTTAAGTCCCATAGTGCTCAGAACCATTTGAACCATTTTTAAGTTTCCCTAGAACACACTGTCTTCTTCTGCGGGCAATCTGCGAACAATAGACATATTCGTAGAATACACAAAAACAGAAATACATATATACATAGCAATAAGAGACTGAGAACAGAAGGCGCAATTAAATGCATTATCAGACAGTATTTGAAAAGCAACACATGAAGAGTGCGCAGACATGACGTAACAAACATGCATATATGTAATGTAACAACAATCTCCAGTGGCAGACTCCAACAACCAAAGTGGCACCGACAACAGTGACACTGAAGAGAATAAGGAGAGGTGGGAGAAGAGACGTAACAGTAAATAAAACAGGTGGAATTGTGAATCGGAGATAATATGCCAAAATGCACTGACAAATTGTGCCCACCAGTCAAATAATAGTTAAGGATAGCGAGTAGTAAAATAAATATAGTGCAGGAATGAGTAAGAATTCGGCTCACGAACTGTGCCATGCCTCGCGTGCTATAGCACTCAGAGAGACTGGTCATTCGCCCCACTGCCACGCCATGCTATCTGAGCGGTAAGATGGGTAAACGGCGAACGTGCCGTATTTAAATAGCAATGTAGTCGTACTGCATACGACTTAGTTTCGTATTGCTCAACAAACGAAACGAATTTTCAGTTCTGAGTAGTTATTTTGGCACTCTAAAGACATAATTTTTATTTTGACCAAACTGTCGACATTCAGACAGATCGATACAATTTCACAGATTTACGCTCTCAGGTTCGCACATAATCGTGACTTATTTAGTTCCACAGTCGTAAAAAAGTCTTTCCCACATAAATTTTGATCGAACTATTTTATCCCGTTTGCAAACGCATTATGGAGAGACATGGAAATTCTCCCTGAGGATGCAAGCCGTCACTTGCTGTAATCATAAATATATGCCCAAACAATGCAAAATGTTATTATCTTTACATAAAGAAAAGTATTATCTTCTCCATAACCTCAAATCGTGAGCTACGTCCTTAATTTTTATATATGAAATTAGCGAATTTATTTGTGGCACTTTCGTTGCCTATGTCTGCGGTCACTTTCAGAACTCAAATTAATAATCGAATTAACTAATTTAATAATATTGAACCTTGAACTGCTGGTGTACCCATGTTATCATCGTAATCAAATAAAAACATTGAACGGTAGAGGGAGTGTAAATGAGAACAGTGGCATATTTAATATTACAAAAATAATGACAAGTTTTCATTAATCTTTTTATAGCAACCAAGAGCTTATAAATCTTACAAAAAATGAGAAACACAAATCACAAAAGGGATGGCGCTTGATTGGCGAAGCTTTCATTGTGGTAGAAACTATACAAATTCTCCTCTGAATTAATCCCTTCTACAACTCCATTTGACTTTTTTTACGTGAATCCACTATAGTGCCCAACTCTATCCAAACGGAATCAGTTATACCAAAAGGTATGGTTAATGTCATTTAACAACCCTAATGTTAATGTCATTTAACAACCCTATGCCAGTGCAGCAACACTTTAACCTTTCACCTTGATTCAGGCGGCAGCATAAATCGGTGCGCTGTGGGCGAGGAGTGGCGCGTTGCAGCAGTTGTAATGTTCTGAGGCGTCCACGAAAATTTGCAAACTACACAGACTGGCATCCTGATTATTAGAATGTTGGAAACTTCCCTATCAGAGCCCTGAAATCCCGGTAGATATCAGTGTGAGATTAATCCGTTCGCTGGTCTGGCCAAGCCAATTTGACTCCCAGGCGCAACGGTTTGTGCTGGAACTGTCACACGTTAGATGCCAGAGTCAGGACGAATAGGTTCACGCTCACCACACACAGTATGTCCGATATCATATGCAGTTCCACTGTTGGCACAGTTGGAAACGACCACTGGCTCCTTGCCCACCATAATTTACACTCACCCACAAGGTGAACTGAAGTTCTCCACCAGGGGAGGACCAGAAGCCGAGAAAGGCAAAGAATCACAACCACTTTCCAACATGCCTCAGTACGGGAGCCGAATTAGCAAAAACAACTCCTCCCCACATTGTACACACTAATCGAAGTATCCTTCTCTTGACTGTTTTTTGGCCTGGTAGCCAATCCAGACACAGCACCGGGGTTCCCACGCTGTGGGAGCAAGCCTCTGCTTTGCACACCCGCCCTGACAGAATCCAATTACCAATCTATCTTGTCTGAAAAAATGAGATTTTAGACTAGGGAAGTGTCATTCTCATGGTCAGCATGACCATGTTTCGACAAAAGCAGTGTCTATCTAGATGGGATCACAGTCCCAAATATAGAGAGAGATCTTTCCTGTCAGACGATTTCCTATTTCTGAAAGAAGGCTGTTAAGCTTCCCTGACAGTCACGCATGTGCAATATATGTTTTTGACGCTCGCTAAGAGAACCTGGTGACTTACTGGCATCGTTGGAGTTACAGTTTTGTCTCCACTGAACCCGTGCACCAGCCAGTCTGTCCGTGTTGTTCCAGCATCTAACATGAGAATGCTGCCCTCCGTTTGCACAAAAGCTCAGATTACATCAGTGTTTCTTAAATGGCTTCCTCCACCCGCTTTCCACCAACTGGCCACATTTGCGACAGAGTGTCGGCTGGCGCACGTAGAATTTCCTCATCCTCCGATCCTATGAGGGAATTGGGCAGAGCCACGCCCCGAAGTTCCTCTGCTGGTACAAGTTACACGCCAGGTCACTGGATTGAGGAGCTATGTATGGCCCACAACCCATCACTCTCCCTGTTCTCTGTCATCTCCACTACGGCCCCTTGGGTACAAGTCCTCTACAGGTTGACCGAGCGAGGTGGCGCAGTGGTTAGCACACTGGACTCGCATTCGGGAGGACGACGGTTCAATCCCGCGTCCGGCCATCCTGATTTAGGTTTTCCGTGATTTCCCTAAATCGCTCCAGGCAAATGCCGGGATGGTTCCTCTGAAAGGGCACGGCCGACTTCCTTCCCTAATCCGATGAGACCGATGACCTCGCTGTTTGGTCTCTTCCCCCAAAAACCAACCAACCAACCAACCTCTACAGGTTACACAAGCAGTTATATGAACATTCTGCCCACAATTCCCTGATGTAAAAAATGTCATAAACCACACATACCAAATGTAGTACTGGGGAACACAAAGATCATAACCTAAAATATGAATATTGATGTGACTGACAGCCGGCCGGTGTGACCGAGCGGTTCTAGGCGCTTCAGTCTGGAACCGCGCGACCGCTACGATCGCGTGTTCGAATCCTGCCTCGGGCATGGGTGTGTGTGATGTCCTTAGGTTAGTTAGGCTTAATAGTTCTAAGTTCTAGGGGACTGATGACCTCAGATGTTAACTCCCATAGTGCTCAGAGCCATTTGTGACTGAAAGTGTTGTTAGAGTGCGAGAGTGACATGCTACATCTCAAGAACAAGACTGTAAACGTCCTGGACAGATTTAACGTAAAATGATTCGTCTTTAAAACATTACTTACACTACAGCTCAATAAATTAAATGCGCACATGCACAGGGCGCTTTCAACTGAAATGGCAAACGGTCTCGAAAACAGATTTAAGGTTTCCAGAATTAAGGTTGGCAGTGTCCTCAAAATCTCTTAGAAAACTATCATTGTAATTCTTTCAAGACCACAATGAATTCTGCGAAAATTGCGCTTTGTTTAACATTTCTTACCGAATTGGCTTGCGTTTCTTTGTCCGAACTTGACCCTTTTACAGCGCGAATTTCATTTTAAATGCATTCACATCAACTTTAAATGAGTTTTTCATCACCTTGCAATGTCTTCGTGGTGTTAGATTCGTCACTGCACTCTTTTTCGTTCGTAAATGTGACAACAGCGGTCTTTAAATCGACGTTCCACGTACACGACGTGACGTAATCACGAACTTTGTGTTCATGTATAAAGTCACCATATTCTTCGTTCATTTCCACCAAAAACTGCATCAGGCAGTGGAACCATATGCTTGCCACCTAAAAATCTTATTTGGTATCTTCACGTCATCCATGCCTGCAAATTAAGCACAATATATCAGAACAGAACAATGAACCCCGTCTGTCGATAGAAGTAAATTTTGATCTTTCATGGTCAAGTAGGTTTTTTAATTATTTCTGTATAGTGTCGTAATGTCGTTTGACAGCAAATTTTGCAGTACACTTCGATTATGCAACTGGATAATAGATACGAAAATGTTTTAGCCTCTCTTCTGTCTTTCACGGCCATTTTTGAAGGTTTATGACGATAGATGTCTAGACTGCCACGGGGACCTATGAGCACCTGTCATACCAGGAACAAGTTGCGAAAGGTGAAGCCCGCACGTCCCTGGCACACGCCATACCACCACGGTTGCGCAGGAACCACACATTAGCGTATACTATACTTTCTATAAATAGTTTAGACGAAAAGAGTATAGAAGCTTTCGAAATGTGGTGCTACAGAAGAATGCTGTAGATGGGTAGATCACATAACTAATGAGGAGGTATTGACTGGAACTGGGGAGAAGAGAAATTTGAGGCACAACTTGACTCGAGGAAGGGATCGGTTGGTAGTACATACTGTGAGGCATCAAGGAATCACCAATTTAGTATTGGAGAGTTGCGTGGAGAGTAAAAATCGTAGAGGAAAACCGAGAGATGAATACACTAAACAGATTCAGAAGGATGTAGGATGCAGTATGTACTGGGAAATGAAGAACCTTACACAGGATCTCTGGACTGAAGACCACAACATACTTTCACTGCTAGCATGATTATTTGGCACGGTTACTGACAGGACAAAGTCAACATCATTCATGTGACGCAATGCAGAGGCAACAAATTTTATACCCACTGTCCAGTTATGTGTCTGCGAGTGTCTAAATCTCCGTGCTGTTCATAGTAATACCCCTGGATTTTACACATGATACGTGATATCAAATTATTTTATTATTATTTATTATAATTATATTATAATTATCAAATTATTTTCTGCTTCTTTGCTAGTAACGGAACGTAATTAGCGCCTATATAAAGTACTCTAGTGTGTTCGCTTTATTGTAGCGAAAATTGTAAATGTGTGTTCGCGTCTTACTACGGACATATTTAACACTGAATTTCCATAGAGTGTATCAGGTATCGACGATGCATTCTTTAGTAATATATTATAATATTTAGACAAGGTATCTCTCCATGTCTTACTTAAGTAACTGGTATCCCCGTGTACGATAAGTCGGCTCCTGAGAAGATCGCAAGCGTCGGCTATTAACTGGGTGGTCGTCAGAACCTGCAACCAAATTATAATCGGATGAAAAAGTAATGACATTTCTAAGAACTTTTATTTCCTTACAACACTGACATTGACAACTATCATCCGCTAGTCAACGGACTGTAAACAAGCTCCTTAAGATTTTACTGCCATCTTCCTGCATACTGAAAGTTGCTAGTCCGATTACGGTTAAGGATCATAATTACAGTCACATCTAAGAACTTTCAGGGCCACCACATACGATTACCAATAAACTTATAGCGCTGGATTGCTATTTAAACATCAACAGGCAGTGAGGATAAGGGCTTTTCTCAAACAAAATTATGGTTACATAAATCGCAGAAAGCATTTTGATAATTTTAGTTGCTAGAAGGAGATCAACTACACATGCACGCACACACATGACATTACAGTAGCTATCTGAATATCAGGAACCAAATTTTTTAAACGGGTAAAATACACACCATTTAACATTTGTGTATCACGTTACATTAAAAGCCCGGAGCCTCCTGATAGTGTCTCCACGGGGAAAGTTGGGTAACTTTTTTACAAAACCAATTTCTTTATATCAGCAAACGATGGCAGTCTAGCATTACACAGTTACCACTAGGTACACGCCCATACAATATTGACTTACAACATGGTGCAGGTGAATAAACATCTGAATTAGTATGGTAAGTGCAACATGAAATTAACATTGTAAAATAATATACTGGTATCGGTCAAAGATAGACCCCGTCCCCTGCCGCCCACCTTGGGGAAAGCCACTCACACTATTATTTGCACAATGAATGTTGAGTCTTCTATCCACCCCAACATTTGTGTCTCACATGAAAAAACGTATGTATTTTTTTTTTTTTAAATTGCCGTTTTTAGTGATTGCGGGAACATTCGGTTTCTTAACAGATATTTCCCTCTTGTATTCAGATACCCACCTGAAGAGGTGGATCCGAACAAAAAAATGTTTCAAGTAAGCACTATGGGACTTATTTTTTGAGGTAATCAGTCCCCTAGAACTTAGAACTGCTTAAACCTAACGAACCTAAGGACATCACACACACCCATGCCCGAGGCAGGATTCGAACCTGCGATTCTAGCGGTCACGCGGTTCCAGGCTGTAGCGCCTAGAACCTCTCGGCCACCATCGAGGCTAAGTGCAAGACAGAAAACTATACTACTTTACTGTATTAAAGTGCTAATTTTAATTACACATTAACGTGTACCATATATTTAGGAGATTCTGTGAGGATAATCATTATTCTTCTATGGAGAAGAAGGAGATGCCCATTGGAAAGTTTTCTAATGCAGTCGTAAACTTCACTACGCTATTCACATGGTATTCAACGTACTCTGGTAGGTTTTCCGACATATGTTTACCTATATACACGACTTCTTTCTTCACTGACATTTGCACCTTGAAATCTTTGTTGATACTGTTTTTGATACTTTCGTTATATTAACGCCTAATTGTGACGGTAAATACTGGTGACGAAGAAGAGTAGTAGCCAAAATGACTGTTTTTTTTTATTTTTTAACGGGCCTCTTCGTGATATTAAATTACGTTCCTGTATTCTCAAGGAAACTGTCCCTATGATTTGGATTTCCTCGTAGAATTATCCTACAACTAGTTTCTCCATTTTTGAAACGCCTATAGAAGTAATGATGCCTTCTGCAAACGTTGCTGAACCCAGTCACCTAATTGATTCTCGGAGGTGCATTTCTCCAATCGATATGGATATCTATCTCTCGTGTCCCAAAAGCACTTTATGCCTTTTGTATTTCATTCCTTGGGAAACTCATTTTATAGCTTGTGGGATTCTTCGAGAACTATTGAATCAAATGCACTGGGGCTTTAGAATTCAGTCATGATTGGTTTGCCTTGAACTATCTGTTCAAGTTTGCGAGTGTATGTTTAGAAACCTTTAAAGTTCGGGGTTAGTAATGTTTCTTGTTCCTATACGTGTATCATTTACAGAAAGATTTAGTTGTTGACCGGTGTTTGCATTGGCTTGACTCATGTGGCACATGAAAATCACCAGACCGGTGTTTGCTAAGTTTTGTACTTGGGCGGCTTTTCACAGCATTTACTACAGCCACTGAGCCGCACTGCTCTGTGGCTTGCTGTGCCATGACAGCATTACTGATTTGAACTGGTTTTATGGCATGTTGCTTTTGAATCTACTGTCCACGCAGCTTTTCTGTGCACACTGGCTGAACATGACCTTTTTTGCTGCAAAAATAACAAATCACATTGCAACTTTGGCACTGAGACACCTATGGCAAGTAAAGCACTTTGGGCAAGACTTTGCTGTGTTTTTGTATGCACCGGTGTTCTGACAGTACAGTGTGCCACTATTTGTCTCTGAACATGACGTCGCATGCAGTGTTACATGGGCCAGGCGGACACACCACTGTTTATGTTCTGCAGTGCTACCAACACTGTCACTATGAAGTTCATTAATATTTGACGTTTTCAACTCAAACTTAAATCAAGTTTCCTAAGCCTTAATTAACTGTGACACTGTAGCTAAATAAGGATCAAGTTGTTTCAAAATAACAGCACAAATTGCGTCGTCATAAATATTTTTAGTGGAAAACCTGAAACTCTCAGAATGTGATATAACATTATTGTTATATCATTTGCAGAAAGTACCAAATTTGCATGTTCAGAAAGTGCAAGTAAAAGATCTATACTGCCTGAAGAAGAGATTAGTACACCCGGAAAGACGTCAGTTTCGATGACTGAGGATAGTAGATGTACTGGTAATGGGATCAGCGTTGACCGACAACAGATAATGTAGCGGCATATCTGCCACAGCGCCGTCCGTGTTTCCCTTTGACAAGGAACGCTACCAGCCGGTGGTCATATTGTGGTTCATACGTGTGAAGCAGGCAGGCAACCATACCATGGAGACGCTCTCGAGCTTCCTACAGCCAACTGAGCGAATTTGAAAGTGCTCAAATTGTGGCCAACCGAGTGACGGGATGGTATTTTCGGACAACTGCCACACAAGATGGACATGCTGCGTCAGTTGTGAAACGACGCTCGTTTCAATTGTCACGTGAGCATTCTCACATCTGTAGGCAAGGTTCTGGAGGGTCGCGCAGAACAGACGCCTGTCAGGACAGTCTCTTACTGGATGGGCAGCAGTGGCAGATCGTACAGCTACTACAGCAAAGTAAATAGGGCTTGTGAGCTCACATGTGTCAACAGTTATTAGCAGTGAGACTACAGGCATGCGTACCTCCAGCCCCTGTTGTACCCATGCCACACGATCGACGTGCACGGTTCGACTGGTGCCATCAGAGAATAACAAGGGAGACAGAATGGTACGCCGTGGTCCTCAGCGATGATAGCAGATTCTGCCTGCACACTGGTGGTGGTCGTTTGCGAGACCTGTTGAGCGCTGTCTCGTAGGCTGTATTCGTCCGAGGTACACTGGCATCACACTAGATTTTATGGTCTGGAAAGCGGTTATGTTACAACTCTCGTTCACCTTTGGCGCTTCTGTAGGAGATACTAACCAGCCGTCGGTACGTGCAGAATATTCTTTTGCGGTTCTTACAACAGGAAGGTGGTGTGTTGTTACAACAGGATAGTGCTAACAAACACACAAACACACACACGCACACACACACACACAATCACGCCCACACACACACACACACACACACACACACACACACTCTCCCCGTGAAACTCGACGTGCTCTGCAAGACGTGGAGTAGCTTCCCTGGCCAGCCGGATCTCCGTACTTGTCTCCGTTCGAGCTAGTGTCGGTGTGATGGGACGAGTAATGATTCGTGTGAGTCGTCAACCAGCAAACTCTTACACAGCTTCATCAACACGTCGACCAGTCATCACATAGTGAATCTTAGAACAGTATTCACCGTACGTACGAGTGACCATATGCCAGTATTAGTGCGTGCAATACCGCCCGTGTATGGTCCTTCACATACTACGCAATTTTTAGCATGGGTCGATACCTGGTATCTCAGAACAGCTTGTCCTGTTGTTTGTAGATGTAATCATTTCAAGTACTCCACATACTCTGCTGCAACAATACAACTTGAGTGAACTAGAAACCTCTAAAAGGACTAACTTTTTTGTGGCAGTGTATGCGTGTCAGAGTCATGTTGAGCTCCCCACTGGCAAAACGCTCCGCACTAGTCCTCCATTCGGATCTCCGAGAGGAGGTGACAAGGTGATGCTGAGTATGAGAAACAGATTGAATAACCAACGAAAGAATAACTTTCTGCTAGTCTGTTCGTGGAATTTCGGGTGTTTGAACGTCGTAGGGAAGCTAGAAAGTATGAAAATGGAAATGCAGTGGCTCAGTCCTGATATAAGGAGAGTCAATGAAGTAAAATCGAAAGAAAACTACGATTTCCGGTCAGACGAGTATACGGCAGTATCAACATCCCCAGAAAAAGATCCCAATGTACTTACATTCGGGAAGACGACGGTTCAAACCCGGGTCCGGCTATGCTGATTTAGGTTTTCCGTGATTTCCGTAAATCGCTTCAGCACAAATGCTGGTATGGTTTCCTTGAAAGGGCACGGCCAATTCCCTTCCCCTTCCTTCCCTAATCCTATGGGACCAATGACCTCGCTGTCAGGTCCTCTCCCACAACTAAAGCAACCAACCAGAAAATCGTATAACGGGAGCAGGATTCGTTATGAAGTTTCATCTATAAGCCATGTCATTCCTCCACGAAAGAAGTGCTGCACTGATTTCGAGTACTGCTTGTCAGCCGGGACTCTTATTAAGTTCGATTGAAAGGGAAGACAGAGAAGATCCAAATAAAAGCGGCACGTTTCGTCTAAGAGTTCCTTCAATAACGGCGCGACCGTTGCGGATTTGTTCAACAAACTATCGTGGCAGATACCGAGGCGTGGTGTGTTGCATCGCCCCTATGTAGGACTGACAGGGGCGGGCAGATGGCTTCACACGTGAGTCATGTGTGTAGAACGACAGATGTGCTCCTACGATACTTGTAACTGTGGCCGAAAGATGTCAGCAGCCTACCGACTTAAGTCATACGTAGCAAAACCTCACTTTTTGGAAACGAAACTGCATCTTCTGTGAATATCACGTCTTCTGGTGATCACTGTTGATTAATTATTAGTGGGAATGTAGTGTGAGCGCGAAGTAATGCAACAAATGAATATTTCTTTGTCTAGTAACTGAGTATACGCTAAATTGAGAACTTTGGCCGTAGAGAGAGAATGAATCATACTCTCATGGCAAATCTGTACAGTGTAATTCGCCAGTAAGTAACGTTTTACGATAAGTCAGCTGTTTAAGACGGAGCTGTTTTTTTATGGGTGTAGTAAATTTGTTCTTTTAAGAAATTGCTCATAAAAAACTATTACATTGTGATTGGTCAATGTTAAAAGACACACGATTGAGTGGTTTACTACTGGTACTGGACTGGTTACATTATATATCAGCTAGGGTACATTACGTTCATGAGTATTGTATGGGCTTAAAAACTGCTTTGTGAAATGTAAAGTTCAGTTCAGCCCTTAGCTTTTACATGTTTGGACGCGAGTATAAATGGCTCTGTACAGATGTGCTACATCTGCGGAATTGTGACTTAAACTGTACCTTGCAGTACCGCGAAGTAATCGCTGGTGAGTGAGAAAGACCAACCTGTGCAATTCCGAGCTTTGTACGTAAATTGGGACTTCTGTTAAATAAAATCCGTATGGTGTATTGTGCAAGCCGGAACCAAGTACTGAAATTTCAAGGGGATGAAGTTGTGTAATACAGGAGCGAGCATTCTGTCACAGATAATCCGTTTTGTAATCTTCCCGCTGAAAGATTTGGTTAAATACCATAAGCTGGTCAGAATACATGACTGTGCATGACGTTTGTATGTCGAAACTGTAACTTATGATTAGCACGGGCTTGGTGGTGTTTTTTTATGAAACAAGTAATAACATTCTGAACTATTCACTCAAAAGCTATATGTCCTTCAGTAGCTCAGTTAATCTCATACTAGAGAAACTTGATGCACCTTTCAGGTACAATTAATGCGACTGGTTCTACTTTAGCTCACTAGTCTAAAAACGTTACCTGTTTTCTAACAGAGCAGGCGTGTGGACTGGGCTAAAGAAGGACGTATCACAGAAAGATGACTGGACATTTCTGTAGGAAGAACTTATAACAACGCCGTTGCATCGTGACAAGAGATGCTGTGTCACATAGGCGTTTACTGTTGAAATCCCGAGTGCGGACATTGAACGAAAAGAAATAGAAAAAGGCACTCAGGCACAGAGCACCACTCAAAACCAATACTACGCCATGTCATTTTGTTTAGGTTGGTGGCCTATGAAGTCTACATGCCGCTTTTATTCAGGGCATCAGCTTCCAAACCTTAGAGTAACTAGCCCTCGTCATTCAGTGTAGTTTCTCAATTGGTCTCCAGTTCTAAAACCAACGAAAAATTGCTGTCATCAGTGGAAATTGAACCAAGGTCCTTCCCGTGCCAGTCAGACACACTGATCGCTTAGACGTGGAGGGCTCCAAGGTAAACCGTACAATAAATTTCTTCCTCTCGCTTACGTCTCATGAAATTACCACTGTTTCCAGAATATAGCTGCTTAAATGTGGGTAAATTTCCAACTGTTCTCATTAATAAACAACAATAAACCCCACATTGTAAAAGGAAAAAGTGCACATGAACGCCGAAGCGAGCAGGAATGAACTTTTACACCGCCACTGAAACACACATTGCAAAGAATAGGCTGGAAGCCACTGGACGGTACGCATCCACAGCCGCAAATAGTGCCATGATACGCAGTTTGACTGGTACAGATCGCGAATGCGAAATAATCTGTGTGAAGATGAATTTTCAAGGTGGATGAAACGTATTAATCGGGTGGTTTCATAGACATAATTCCGCAAAAGCTATTGTGGCTGAGTAACAGAGGGAAACTTGGAGGTCACATGTAGTTTTCCAGATCCTGTTACAGTACTGGGTACAGATTCTAGCTTAGCAGCGAGACACTAGGGAAGTCGTGTGATTAGAATGGCTGTAAGAATAAGTACTGAGTAATAGTTCGCAATGCATTATCTATAAATTACCTTGAGCAGTTAGAATTCCGACTTGTGTCGGTAACGTCCTATATCTATGGGTTAGAAATGAATCCGAGGTTTTCGATACCGTTAATTCAGAGTAGAGGAAGTGTGGAAAGGGAAATATATATTTCTTCGCATTAAGTGTGACAATAAATAAGTTTCAGAACGCATTTCTATACTGAGTGCTAGTTGCTTTCGATGAATTAACTGTTCCATGTTAACCAGATAACGACAGGCACTCAGAATTTGAAAAAGTAAGACGTGGCGTCCCACAAGAGGTTCAGTTTTGTGTCCTCTACTATTTATGTGCTATTTCTGCTATACTCTCCTTTTTTGTGGGTTATCAGTCCTCTGACTGCTTTGAAGTGGAATACCATGAATCCTGTGCCAACTTCTTCATCAAAGAGTAGCACTTGCAACCTACATCGTCAATTAGTTGCTAGATATATTTAAAAGTCTTCTTCTCCACTATTCAATATATTCCTTTCCTCTCCGATTACGCACATAACTTCCTCATTCCTTACCTCATTAGACCACCTAATTTTTAACGTTCTTCAGTAGCACCACATTTCAAATGCTTTGATTCTCTTCTGTTCTGGTTTTCACACGGTCCACCTTTCACTGCTATACAATGCTATACTCCAAAACTACATTCTCAGAAATTTCTTCCTCAGATTGAGACCTATGCTTGATATTAGTAAACTTATCTTGTACTGGAGTGCCCTTTCTGTCAGTGGTAGTCTGCTTTTTATGTCCTCCTTGCTCCGTCCGTCTGGATTATTTTGCTGCCTAAGTAGCGGAATTCTCTAACTGCATCTTCTTCATCACTCATTTTACCGTTCCCTCCGCTTAGCACATCTTGTAATTCTTCTTTATTTTCACTGAGGATAGCGATGTCATCAGTGAGTCTTATCACTGATATGCTTTCACCTCCACTCTTGAACCTTTCGTTAATTTCCGTCATTGCTTCTTCGATGTACAGATTGAACAGTAGGGGCGAAAGAGTACGAGCACATCTCTGTCTTACACCCTTTCCAATCCGATCACTTCGTTCTTGGTCTTCCACTCATGTTGTTCGCCCTTGCTTCTTGTAAATGTTGTATATTGATCCTATTTTTCTCTGAATTTCGGATACCTTACGCCATATCACATTGTCGAATGCTTTTTGCAGGTTGACAGATAATATAAACGGGACTTGATTTTCTATAGTCTTGCTTATATTATCATCCTTAACGTCAGAATTGCCTCTCTGGTGCCATTGGTTTTACTAAAGCCAAATTGATCCTCCGTTTTCTTTTCTATTCTTCTGCACATTATTCTTGTCCGCAACTTGGATGCATGAGCTATTAAGCTGATTTTGCGATAATTCTCGCATTTGTCGGCCATTTCAACCTTCGGAATCGTGTTTATGATGTTTTGTTTCATTTCTAAGTGATTCGTATTTCTGTATTCCTGAATTTCCTTGAGTATTTTTGCACTTACTGCTTTCGTCTGTTACCCATGGTTTCTTTGCAGTTACCTCCTTAGTACATACGTTTTTCTTTCCAAATTCTATGGTTGCCTGTTTAAGAGATGTCCATTCCTCATTAACTGAACTGCCTACTGAGCTGTTCCTTATCGCGCTGTCTGCAGCCCCAGAGAACTTCAAGCGTATCTCCTCATTCCTTAATTCTTCCATATCCAGTTTCTTTGCCCCTTGATACTTCCTGACTAGTTTCTTAAACTTCAGCGTATTCCTCATCACTGCTAGATTGTTATGTCAGTATCTGCTCCGGAATCTCTACCTGAATTTGATATAATCTAACTGCAATATTCTCGTATCTCCCAGCATTTTCCATGTACATTCGCTGTTACTACCTGAAATTTATTACAGAACTCAATTGGTCCTTCTCCTCTCTCATTCCTAGTACCAAGCCCATATTCTCCCGTAATCCTTTCTTCTACCTTTCAGCCTTCAACCACCTTCCAATCCTCCACGACTGTCAGTCTTTCATGCCACTTTATTGACTGAATTATCTGTTCAATATCCTCATACACTATCTCTACCTCTTCATCTTCAGTATGCGACATCGGCACACATACCTGAACCATCGTTGCCCGTCACTCTCTGCCCCACCCTACCTATTCATAACGAATCCTGCTCCCGTTATACGAATTTCTGGTTGGTTGCTTTAGTTGTGGGAGAGGACCTGACAGCGAGGTCATTTGTCCCATAGGATTAGGGAAGGAAGGGGAAGGGAATTGGCTGTGCCCTTTCAAGGAAACCATACCAGCATTTGTGCTGAAGCGATTTACGGAAATCACGGAAAACCTAAATAAGGATGGCCGGACGCGGATTTGAACCGTCGTCTTCCCGAATGTAAGTACATTGGGATCTTTTTCTGGGGATGTTGATACTACCGTATACTCGTGTGACCGGAAATCGTAGTTTTCTTTCGATTTTACTTCATTGACTCTCCTTATATCAGGACTGAGCCACTGCATTTCCATTTTCATACTTTCTAGCTTCCCTACGACGTTCAAACACCTGAAATTCCACGAAAAGACTAGCAGAAAGTTATTCTTTCGTTGGTTATTCAATCTGTTTCTCATACTCAGCATCACCTTGTCACCTCCTCTCGGAGATCCAAATGGAGGACTAGTGCGGAGCGTTTTGCCAGTGGGGAGCTCAACATGACTCTGACACGCATACACTGCCACAAAAAAGTTAGTCCTTTTAGAGGTTTCTAGTTCACTCAAGTTCTATTGTTGCAGCAGTGTATGTGGAGTACTTGAAATGATTACATCTACAAACAACAGGACAAGCTGTTCTGAGATACCAGGTATCGACCCATGTTAAAACACGCGTAGTATGTGAAGGACCATACACGGGCGGCAATGCAGACTCTAATTCTGGGATATAGTCACTCGTACGTACGGTGAATACTGTTCTAAGATTCACTATGTGATGACTGGTCGACGTGTTGATGAAGCTGTGTAAGAGTTTGCTGGTTGACGACTCACACGAATCATTACTCGTCCCATCACACCGACACTAGCTCGAACGGAGACGAGTACGGAGATCCGGCTGGCCAGGGAAGCTACTGCACGTCTTGCAGAGCACGTCGAGTTTCACGGGGAGTGTGTGTGTGTGTGTGGGCGTGAGTGTGTGTGTGTGGGCGTTTGTGTGTGTTTTTGTGTGTGTGTGTGTTTGTGTTTGTGTGTGTGTGTGTGTTTGTTTGTGTTTGTGTGTGTGTGTGTGTGTGTTTGTGTGTGTGTGTATGTGTGTGTGTTTGTGTGTGTGTCAACACTATGCTGTTGGAACAACACACCACCTTCCTGGTTAGTATCTCCTACAGAAGCGCCAAAGGTGAACGAAACGAGAGTTGTAACATAACCGCATTACAGACCATAAAATCTAGTGTGATGCCAGTGTACCTCGGACGAATGCAGCCTACGAGACAGCGCTCGACAGGTCTACATCGTACGCGCAAACGACCACCACTAGTGTGCAGGCAGAATCTGCTTTCATCGCTGAGGACCACGGCGTACCATTCTGTCTCCCAAGTTATTCTCTGATGGCACCAGCCGAACCGTGCACGTCGATCGTGTGGCATGAGTACAACAGGGGCTGGAGGTACGCATGCCCGTAGTTCCACTGCTAATAACTGTTGACGCATGTGAGCTCACAAGCCTTCTTATCTTTGCTGTAGTAGCTGTACGATCTGCCACTGGTGCCGATCCGGTAAGAGACGGTCCTGACAGGCGTCTGTTCTGCGCGACCCTCCAGAACCTTGCCTACAGATGTGAGAATATGTAAGTATGCAGGCTTTCGTGGCCGTTGTCACTGAAGTTAAAATCTTCTAAAATGTTGCACGTGTTACTTCTGCAAGGTTTGCAGGAGAGCTTCTATAAAGTTTGGAAGGTAGGAGACGAGGTACTGGCAGAAGTAAAGCTGTGAAGACGGGGCGTCAGTCGTGCTTGGGTAGCTTAGTTGGTAGAGCACTTGCCGGGGAAAGGCAAAGGTCCCGAGTTCGAGTCTCTGTCCCATACACAGATTTAATCTGCCAGGAAGTTTCATATCAGCACACACTCCGCTGCAGAGTGAAAATCTCATTCTGTCTTTAAGATTTTTCCAAACATTTTCGGATTGGTATCTATTTCCCTTGTCAACAGTTTTATGTCGCGGTTCCAATGTAAATCGCTCCGGATATTCGCTGTTAGATATTTTACGAGTGTTGTTTTCTGGTGAGAGTAATTGATGTCGTCGCCTATTTCTGCGGAATACGTTACAATTATTTATGTCCAGTGTATATCCAATCACCGCACAACTTGTCATTCGTCCGCTAATTTTTGTGTATTTCACCAGTTTTCAGGCGCTGCAACGTTTTCATAGAAAATATTATCATCCACAGACACTTTTGTGGAGCTTCCACTAGTTTATTTATATACACAGTGTAACGGGTACGTGGTCTTGCGGTTCTAGGCGCTGCAGCCCGGAACCGCGGGACTGCTACGGTCGCAGGTTCGAATCCTGCCTCGGGCATGGATGTGTGTGATGTCCTTAGGTTAGTTAGGTTTAAGTAGTTCTAAGTTCTAGGAGACTGATGACGTAAGATGTTAAGTCCCATAGTGCTCAGAGCCATTTTTGTAACGGGTACAAGTGTACGGGTACCTTACTACGTACGCACATCAGTGTGTTGGTTGTTTTTTCTCTGTCTCCATGTCACAAACTTTATGGCCTGATGTTTTCAGCGTGGTCGTAACTGCACCACTATGAGGACTACGCTTGTCAGTATCGACCTACGATTTTGCATCCACATACATGAGCTGCTGCATAGCGGGAAAAAGAGCATTAATGGTATGCTGTTGCCACATGTACTTGCAGGTACTAAATAACCCAAAATCATTCTACTCCGAAGAAGTACAAATGCTGGTTTAGAAATGAAGTGAAAGCCGAAACTAATCATCGAGTAAATAGAAAAAGTAGAATTTGCAACTTTGGCTGGTTTTTCTGTGTACTCATTGGCAACTTAGTTTTCGTAGTAGTTTACAATGAGGTGGCTCAAGGCCCAAAATTATTTTATCCAAAAACACCGCACTATTTTCTGCGTTCCCTCGACACGCTTTACGTACCATTCACTATTGGTACTGCCATCGGCCATCCGTGAGACGTTATTGCACTTTGACTTCGCTGATATGCGGCGGTCACATTGACTGGAACAAGTATGCTGCGGCATCGTAACTCAAATGGTTCAAATGGCTCTGAGCACTATGGGACTCAACTGCTGAGGTCATAAGTCCCCTAGAACTTAGAACTACTTAAACCTAACTAACCTAAGGACAACACACACATCCATACCCGAGGCAGGATTCTAACCTGCGACCGTAGCGGTCGCGCGGTTCCAGACTGTAGCGCCAGAACCGCTCGGCCACCAGCGGCCGGCAGAGGCATCGTAACTCACGGCATGCATAGTATCCCGTCAAATGAGCCTGCTGTGGCGTCCGAAAAAGGCACAGCCAGGGCAAAAATACCGCAGGCACAAAGATGCGAGCTGGTGCAAGTGCCATAGAGACCCGCCACTTGCGCCATCTGCCGGTCGAGTACAATCCGCCAAAGTTCGGACAATAACGGACGGAGGACAGAAGATAAAAGGGCAGTTCTCACCCACTTGGTGACAGATCATCGTCCAGGATTGACTCAGACAGGGAACGTCGTTTAGTGAACTCTTAGAAGTGAACAGACATTTGTTATAAATTGCATGTGCCAGGTACTGTGAAGTTTACCTACGATTACTTGCACTTAGCCATTGAGGGGTTTTTAGTGTTGCAGTCTTCCTTATTCGACATTTGTGTGTCTTTGTTACTAATATACTGGAGTGTTGCAGAACATTCATCCACCCGTCCTGTTATCTAATCCTTGCGAGTAGCTGTGTGATGGTGGCAGGGAGAAATTACCTTAGCGGTGTACTGCACCAGAAGCCGTTTCTCGAACTCGCGAGCTCGACCTACGGTAACGATAGTGGCAACTCGGCTTCCACAGCAGTAGCGACGTAGCCCTTAACAAAATGGCGACGACGGTTTAAAAAGAGCCGTGTGGCGGCTCCTGTCCACAGAGGTTGGCCCTCCGTCGTACCTTTGTCCACATTGCCTATCAAAGAGTGCTGCGGCGTCCAGCTAGAAAGCGCTGTCCGCCAAGGCTCGCTGTCAGTTTCTGCCTCGGAGTCGTGGTGCTGCAGCTGAGCAATGGAGACGGCGCACTCACACCGTACACCGCCAGGAGACTCACTCGCTGACCTGCGTTTCAGGAGAGGCGCTGCAGTGCGAAATGTGGGGCTAGCTGGAGAACGAGACCGGCTGCACTTGGGGAACCAGATGTTCGTGACTTCACCCACTGCACCGCCAACGGCGAAGTAAAATTAACCTGGTTAGAGGGCACGTATAACACACGCAACACAAGCCTTCAGATTCATTTGTGTCACAACCAGTGACTTCTGTACAAGGTTGACTACGAGACATTTTGTGACTTTCCCTGCTTCATTTGGCTTCAGTTTCATGGCAGTGCACCCTCTGACTGTTTCCTCGGAATATTTGTTCCACTGCCACAGTGATAAAAGGGGTTGTACATCACTGACATATCGTTTTAGAAGTGCTTTGTGTAAGTACAGGTATTGTGCCTCCGTACCAACGCTATTTACTGACTGTTGAATGATTCTCCAATGTTTGTGGTTCATTCATTTAATATTATCAAATTTTTATTAATATTTATTGAGAGCTCTGAAAATTGCTTTTTTTTTTGTACATCTTATGTGTGTAATCTGCAGTAGTCTGTTTCCACATTTTTATTATTGAGTATTTTTTATATAATTCCACTCATAATGACAACTGCATTTTCTGTGTTGCAGTTACCATGTTACTGTGTGAAATTATCAAGTTTATGAATTCCTGAAACGCCGATTGAAACGTGATTAATTTCTTTCATTTACTATTAAGCCTCACAGCAATCAGCTACAGTAGTTTTAATTATTTTGGTAAGGGATGGTCCTCCACTTTCACTCCCAGCTACTCGCTCTCACCCTTTCAACTACAATGAGGCGACATAAGTCATAGGATGCTCAGTAACATCGTGTCGGACTTCCTTTCTCATGGCATAGTACTGCAACTCGACATGATATGGACTCAATAAGTCGTTGAAGGTGCTCTGCAAAAATATTGAGCCATTCTGTCTCTGTAGCCATCCATAATCACCAAAGTGTTGGCGGTGCAGGATTTTGTGAACGAACTGACCTCTCGATTTTGTCCCATAAATGTCCGATGTCTGGGTGGCCAAATTATTCGCTCGAAATGTCCAGAATTTTCTTCATACAGGGTGTTTAAAAAATGACCGGTATATTTGAAACGGCAATAAAAACTAAACGAGCAGCGATAGAAATACACCGTTTGTTGCAATATGCTTGGGATAACAGTACATTTTCAGGCAGACAAACTTTCGAAATTACAGTAGTTACAATTTTCAACAACAGATGGCGCTGCGGTCTGGGAAACTCTATAGTACGATATTTTCCACATATCCACCATGCGTAGCAATAATATGGCGTAGTCTCTAAATGAAATTACCCGAAACCTTTGACAACGTGTGTGGCGGAATGGCTTCACATGCAGATGAGATGTACTGTTTCTGGATTCTGGCGGTACACCTGGTCTTTCAAGTGTCCCCACAGAAAGAAGTCACAGGGGTTCATGTCTGGCGAATAGGGAGGCCAATCCACGCCGCCTCCTGTATGTTTCGGATAGCCCAAAGCAATCACACGATCATCGAAATATTCATTCAGGAAATTAAAGACGTCGGCCGTGCGATGTGGCCGGGCACCATCTTGCATAAACCACGAGGTGTTCGCAGTGTCGTCTCAGGCAGTTTGAACCGCCACAAATTCACGAAGAATGTCCAGATAGCATGATGCAGTAATCGTTTCGGATCTGAAAAATGGGCCAATGATTCCTTTGGAAGAAATGGCGGCCCAGACCAGTACTTTTTGAGGATGCAGGGACGATGGGACTGCAACATGGGGCTTTTCGGTTCCCCATATGCGCCAGTTCTGTTTATTGACGAAGCCGTCCAGGTACAGTAAAAATAAGCTTCGTCAGTAAACCAAATGCTGCCCACATGCATATCGCCGTCATCAATCCTGTGCACTATATCGTTAGCGAATGTCTCTCGTGCAGCAATGGTAGCGGCGCTGAGGGGTTGCCGCGTTTGAATTTTGGATGGATAGAGGTGTAAACTCTGGCGCATGAGACGATATGTGGACGTTGGCGTCATTTAGACCGCAGCTGCAACACGGCGAACGGAAACCCGAGGCCGCTGTTGGATCACCTGCTGCACTAGCTGCGCGTTGCCCTCTGTGGTTGCCGTACGCGGTCGCCCTACCTTTCCAGCACGTTCATCCGTCACGTTCCCAGTCCGTTGAAATTTTTCAAACAGATCCTTTATTGTATCGCTTTTCGGTCCTTTGGCTACATTAAACCTCCGTTGAAAACTTCGTCTCGTTGCAACAACACTGTGTTCTAGGCGGTGGAATTCCAACACCAGAAAAATCCTCTGTTCTAAGGAATAAACCATGTTGTCGACACCACACTTGCACGTTGTGAACAGCACACGCTTACAGCAGAAAGACGACGTACAGAATGGCGCACCCACAGACTGCGTTGTCTTCTATATCTTTCACATCACTTGCAGCGCCATCTGTTGTTGAAAATTGTAACTACTGTAATTTCGAAAGTTTGTCCGCCTGAAAATGTACTGTTGTCCCAAGCATATTGCAACAAACGGTGTATTTCTATCGCTGCTCGTTTAGTTTTTATTGCCGTTTCAAATATACCGGTCATTTTTGAAACACCCTGTACCAGTCGCAAACAGTTGTGGCCCGTGACATGGTGAATTGTCATCCTTTAAAATTCCTTTGTCATTCGGGAATATGTAGTCAATGAATGGCTGAAAGTGGACTCCAAATAGCCAGTCATAACTATTTGAAGCGAATGATCGGTTGAGTTGGACCAGAGGACCCAGCCCATTCTACGTAAACACAGCCCGCACCATTATGATGCCACCACCAGCTTGCAAAGTGCCTTGTTGACGACATGGATCTATTAACTTCATGAGGTCTGCGCCACACTCAAGCCCTACTATCAGCCCTTACAAACTGAAATCGGAACTCATCTGACCAGGCAACGGTTTTCCTATAGCCTAGGGTGCAGCCGATGTGGTCAAGAGCCCAGTAGAGACGCTGCAGCTGATGTCTTGTTATTAGCAAAGGCACTCGCGTCGGTCGTCTACTGCCATAGCCCTTTAACGCCACATTCCGCTGCCTGTCCTAACGGATACGTTTGTCCTACGTTCGGCATCGATTTCTTCTGTTATTTAATACAGTATTGCTTGTCTGTTAGTACAGACAACTGTACGCTGTCGCTCTCGGTCGTTAAGTAAAGGCTCTCGCTCACTGAGTTGTCTGTGGTGAGAGGTAATGCCTGAAATTGACACTGTAGATCGAGGAATATTGAATTCCCCAACGATTTTGGAAATTGAATGTCCCATGCGTTTGGCTCCAACTACTATTCCGCGTTCAAGGTCTATTAAATCCAGTCGTGTGGCCATAATCACGTTCGTAATTTCATATGTATCGTATGGCATGGGAAACTCCGTCGCACCTCCCCCCCCCCCCAAAAAAAAAAAGATTTAGTGGTAAGATGGCCCGGCCCAGTGGAGAGCCTATCAAAAACTGAACACAGCGTGAAAATAGGAAGAAGGTATACTAAAAAAGGAACGAAATAGAAACAGTGAAGGATCCAAGCTCAAGACGTGCAACAATGAGAGAGCTCGAAGACACACGACGTTGTGGTTATGTGGTCAAAGTGTTGGACTGCGTAGTGGAAAATCCGTGTTCAGATCTCCCTTGTCTCCGTCCCATCGTTGACGTGTATGTTCCCTGTATTCGAATCTGTGTCTGTGCAACGACCGTTTGCAGCAATGAGGTGTAACAAAGGGTTCTATAACGAATATTGATTCCACGCAACTACTCTATTAGCAGCCCGAAGGACGTGGGTTCCGAATGGGAACCGCAAGCATTTTATGACAAGGCAGCAAGTCACGCGAATCCTCTACCGGAAAACATATCTGGTGTGTCATACACGACATTGGTGACAGTATCTGGGTCATATGATAGGGGTTTCTTATCGAGGCACCTAACTTTTGCACCTGGTGAGATAGTGGGATATGTCTCCTTGACCGATTTAGGTGTTCCTATGATCGTGACTGCTATTGCACCCAAAGAAATCATGAAAAAGGTAATAGTTTGTCACATAATCTGCAACAAATAAACGAAAAAGTTTCATAATCACACAGTTTTCCTTGTGCTCTATCACAACACGTGTTTTTAATGTTTTTGACGTTTTGACTTTTGAATTTCTTTATTGTACCACAGCTCACATCTGTTTATTTGTTGTTTACTTAATTGCGACGCTAATATATTTTCACCACATGACTCGTATTCAGTAACCAATGTATAGTATTAAAGTTGCCAAGACTACAGAAAGAGAAGAAATCCGTCAATGATCGGACTGACAGTTCACGATATTGCGTGAAAAAAAAAAAAAGCATGAGAGATATTTGTACACAGATCTCTCACACTGTAGTCCAAGACGGTGACCACAGAACTACAACACCATCGCTGACTTAACTTCCTCGACATTGCACATCTTACGCCTGGGCCGTTCACGGTGTCTGTTTTGCTTTTTTTCACAGTTCAGTACATCTTCTTTCTTTTCGCATCCTTGATCTGTGTTCAGCTTTTGACGGGTTATCCACTGGGCCATCTTACCACTAAATCTGAGGGGGTGCGAGGGGAAGAGTCCCTTGTGAGTAAAAATTGTAGCTGCCTCAATGCGCTGTCGTTCTGTACTTTGTGTACGCGATTCTACTGTCATCTGTATATGTGTATATCGCTATCCCATGAGTTTAGTCTCCTCAGTATACAGTCATCTAGTATTTGAGAAAGAGATCACTTAGCAACAGCTAGCAAACGTTATAAATAACTTCTAAACATGCGAGGTGCCGGGGCTAGCAGTGTATTTATCACTAAATTCTACTAGAATCCACATATGTAAATCATGCTCTAAGCCCCCCCTATTCTAACTCCGACTTTTGCTGTTGCACAAGGATAAAAAATACGCGAACTGACTCTAATCAACCCTGCCAGTGGAGTAGAAGAGAGTTTGGCACCTGCAATAATTTAATTTGATAAATAAGTTAAATAAATAAAGGTTTCATTAGCATAGTGAGGAATGATAGGGTTGCTCTATCGATTAACAGAATGAAAGTTCTGTCCAAAATAACAATATGATTTATTAAGACTAAACACAGAATAGTAAAAGAAACACAGGAAATATTTATAATACATCAAATTGGCTCAAATTGGAGATTCATACAAACACTGTAAAGGTGAAGTTGTCCCTAAACTAGATCGTGAGGTTTAAGACGAAGTGGTATGTGGAGCCAATTCCTTGCCACTCAAATCTCAAGAGAGACACACAGCTAACCCAACAGTAATTGCTGCTACTCAAGACAGAACAAAGTTAGAAAAAGACGAACAGGCGCGCTCTGCTGAGCTCTGATTATCACCTAGGAAAATCACTGTCTGCCGGTGCTGCGGACATACATTACCAACTGTCTTCTTGACTGCCAGGACACGATCTGGCGTACCGGAGCCGTTGGCTGGTTGCTTCGACGTCCTCGACCGAAAGGCGACTGCCGACTACCTAGAGCACCCGTACAGGCCGAATACACAACATTCCCGCCCCCACGACAGTGGCCGTGGTTACGTTCCAATCAGCAACTCGAAAACCGGCGGAAATTCCACTCGATTGCCGGGGCACTACCATTCCACCAATGGAGATTCTTGGCGCCAATTTCTGTGCTGATTTTGCTCCGTCACGGAGCTATGCCCTGAGCAAGCCAATCACAGTTCCTATTTTGCAGAAAGCGCGGGAATTTTCCCGCCACAGCTGCCTGGGTACATAAGTCATTCCCACGCCTCGCTGGTAGCCCGCCAGAAAGTGTTTTCGCTAAGCTTCTGCGAAGCAACGGAACCTCCAGCCCAGCCGCCACTTCCTGCCCCCGTGGGCGCGTCTCCTGACAATGTCGGCGTCCGGAAAGTATTCACTCGACCCCCCACACCTGTCGGCCTACCCTTTCAAAGTCCGAAGAGCCCACCTGTCACTGGACCACCCGGGTGGCGAGAGACACTGCATGGGAAGTCCGCGTGTGAATGAATAGCAACCCTCCACCACATGCAACTAGAGAGGAGAATCGTAAGATAGAAATATGAGAGGGGGCTCATGCCACCTCTCATTGCCCTACGCCATTTTAGATTGTAATTGGTGAGCGGTTGGCTCACTTAGGAGCAAGGTAGTGAGTCAATCGCCCAAGAACAATCTTACAAAGTGACTCCACATGCCGCACTCTATAAAAAAAAATCATTGCAACTGAAAAAATGCAGCTCATAGAGGGAGGATTATTTATGATGTAGCCAACTTCACCTTCTTAATATGGAACACTAACACTCACATCACACATCCATACCCAGGGAGCCCCTTTCCAAACACCGATTCACGCAGACATTCACGCTCTAAATATGGCCCGGGCATCTGAGCCAAATATGGAGCAGTTTATTCTTTACAATCAGAGTTGGAGTGCTCCGCAATTAAATTCCCAAGATGTTACAACAATTTTAATCGTTAAACTAACCTGAACTCACTCACACATGATACTATATAAGTTAACAATCTCTTTGTGAGCTTTCAGAATCTAGTTACAACCTCCGATTCATTCTGTCTCCCTGCAGCAAGAATAACCTTTACAAAATGTTCCCTGAACTGATGGTCCATTCATAATGACAGTGGTGGTATCTTCTTCAGTTTATGGGGACTTCAGGCACACTGTTTGCATACACACAACAATAAACACAAAATACAAAAAAAACATGATGCGGAGAACGATAAAGTAATCTGTAATAAGAATTTCAGTGTAAAACACAAACGCATACAAGGTATAACATACATTACAAAAACAACATAAGAGAAAGAAATTTAAGAAAAAAAACAAGGTTCATGGGGCATCAAATTGTGCGTGCACATTGCACAAAGTTCACGACTGTGCTGAGAATGAGGCACTAAATCACATTGTTAGAAATATCCGTAGCACTTCACTAATTCCACAGTACTGACATCACATACGGCTAAACATCGGGTGTTGTTGCTACGTTGTGGCAACAGCAATAGGGAGTTCTGGAGTGTCTGCAGTACGCTGTTGAGATTGTAGTCAGACCCACGCATATGATCACGGCAGTACGGTAGGAAGACACAGTGATAGGCTCTCCTCACGTCGATTAATTGTCTCTGAGGTCTATTTGTTGGGATACATCACTAGTCTAGGTCTCTTCTCTCGCTGGACAGTACTTTACGTTTCCCAATATTGCAGTTCGACGAGGGATGATGGCACGTGGAGTGACTCCACAAGTGTGTGCGGTCATCCATACAGGGTCGAACTAGGAGCGACTATTGTTAAAACTGCTCTCTAATAGAGAGGAGAAGTAAAAAATGAGACCATACATTTGTTAGTGTGGCACGATACTGCTTTGTGTATGCAGATCGGCCAATGCTAGTGAGTTGTAAAAACCCAAACAGGTGAGTATATAGCGTCCCTTTCTGTCCTGAGGCACATGAGGCGCAGATTCTGACACGATATGTGATCTTCTTCGTGTACTCACGACAACGTGGTCTGCCGCAGGGAATCCCTCCAAACGGCTGCCGCATCCGGAGAGCTAGCAGGCTGTCGCGTGTGGGTCGCATGTCAGTGTCAACGGCCAGCCCCACTTTCGCTTGTGGCCCGGCGAGGGCTGTCTGTCGCCTAATCCCTCAGGTACACGGCCCAGTGCTGTCAGCTCGTAGGACCAGATGCTCTCGCCCTTCACGTCAGGTGGGGTGCTGACGCTCTTTTCTTGCAGGTAGCCGCAGACCTCTTGTTCCTGCTCCGGCCGGCCTCCGCATTGCCACGATCCCCGTCATCTGCACAATTCTTACAAAAATCTTATGCCTAACTTTTTCCCATGACCTTCTATGTTATAATAAATTTACATAATGAAACATTGATGGTCTGTCATTTCAGACACTCTTATTTTACTTTTATAGTTATTAATCTATGGCAATCATTATAACATCTAATTTAGACATGGAAATAATTTATTTTGATATATGTGTAGAGACCGATCTCAGTATAGTACATGGTGTGTGATAACTGATGTTATGTAATGGATGAACAACTAAATGTGCGGGCCCGCGCTAATATTACTATTAATTATATAGATCGACAGTAGACATGCTCAAGAATTAACTACCATATGCCAACGATCTACATTCTATGTCTTCTGAATAAATTATGTTATTGCAACTATCTACGTTCGCTCGCCGGTCGTCCCTCCATCTCAGGTCTGTGATTTGATGACCTGAAAAATAACATCCCAACAGGCGCGCCCAAACACAACACTTGTGGTAGAAAACCCCCACAATATTAATCTAGTTATTGTTAAATCCTACAGTTTAACTTATCCTAGTATATCGTACCCTTTTTTTTATTTATTTATTTATTATTATTTTTTTTGTTTACCTTATACAATACTCTTACACAATTCCTGTTACGTTGAGATGTCTCGCTGCTCGCCGCTATTGACGACAGTGATGTGCGCGCCGTACGACATGGCCTCCGAGTTCTCACTACACCTCACTGAAACTCCAGAGACTGGGTTAGCCATGGCTATACACGACAATAAATTTATAGTTGCAACTTCCTTCTCTATCTGATGCGGTTTTCGGGATCAAAGCACACCTTTCCAGAAGCAATGTAATATGACCAAGCCAGGGGTGGTTCCTGTTGAGCATTCAGTCGCCCAACACACGCCAGCTACACAGTATGTCACGAATATCCAAGTATAAGTCCCTGGTTATTCATCTGTGACAGAGCAGCACGCTAAATCCCCAACCAGCACATTGGCATGGTAGGCTTTATGCTCGCATTTCTCTCGTCTAGGGCACCATTGGAGTCAAACGCTCACAGGATCACCCCGACTTGCAAGACAACGATGCTGGCGCAGCTCTGCAAAAAACTATACTGCCCATATTCATCCTTGAAATCACGCAATATACCACAATCTTGCCGTGCACTGACGCGTGCCTGCAAGCATTGGTATGAACGTTTCACGAACTGGTTGTGGCCGCTATTGAGCGTATCACGACTTCTCAGAAGGCTTCTAAGAGCACGTTCTTGTATGCGCCCGTTTGTGCGACATCTCCTCACTCATCATTATTCCTCAACATGGACACCAGACAGGAAAGGACTAAAACATTGCTCATGGAAAGGTAGTGTCTCCTACTCCATCGACATTGGAAGTCGCGAACATAAACAAAAAAAGGGATAGCAGCAGTACATTCTTATGTGAGACAATGCAGCGTTTTAATACTTTTAACAATCTTAATCTATTAATGCAACAATTATTGTTCCCCGAAGAAAGGTTCATATATTTGCCTATTCTACTATGTACACCACTTAAACTACTATTATTCCACGAACTTCTTTGTGTGAGAGATGTGGTGGAATCCTATGGACTAGCGCCAATCCCTTGTTAGATTCCCCCTCCTCTGACATGCATTAGGATTTGCAGGTCTAATTTCAATCTCCTGGTTCTCCTGTTGTCCTTGATTTCGCTCTCTCCAATTACGGTCGCTTTGCCGTTCGTTATTCCTCCTATCCCAGATTCCTTGTCTAGATTGACCCTGCTCCCTGACATTCTAGTTTCCGTGTCTCTGGTTTCCATAACCTTGAGTAGCGTAACCTTGATTTCCGTAACCCTGGTTTCCTAACTGACGAGTGCGATTTTGCGATCTGTTGTCGTCTTCCCTTGCTGGCCCGTGGTATTTGTTATTTTGCGCCTTCTTCCTGTCCTTTGCGTCTTGTTTATCGAAGACTACTTCGAGTTCGCGCAATAGACTCTTGAATGCTTCTATGTCAGATCCACACTTCCCGACAAGTGTCTGTTGATACCTAATAGGCAATTTGGAAAAGCAAAATTTAATGATTTCTCCGTTGCTATATGGACTATCTAAAAACTGATTCTTCTTGAGTAAATCATCAAAAAATTTGGTTGCGTTCCTATGCCCGGACACTTCCAGTTCAGGACAAAATATTATTTCCTCTTTAATCCTGTCTTGCGTTTCCTTTGACCAGTAGGTCCGCAGGAATGCATCAACAAATTCCTGATAGGTCCGACACGTCGCTGCCACACCCCGCATCTTTTCCGCGGCTTGGCCTTCGATGTGTCCACACATGAATTCTAATTTTGCGTGGGTTGGCCATGATGACGGTAATGAATTAGTAAACTGCGTCACCCAGCTCTTCGGATGCATCGACCCTCCATTATCTCTGAACTTTTGGAATTTTAGTATCGACAGGAAGTGATTGTGATCAAAATCCTGTCCGATCCTCGCACTGGTGTTGTCACTCGTTTCCGATACTTGCACGTCTGCTGAGTGTCCTGATCTATCTTGCTGATAACTGTGATGTGCTACCTCTGTGTCACAGTGGCGGTGGCACTCAGAATTCACTCTCCTAAGTGGGCTACAATTATTGGGGCTATTACTAGGTGTTTCTGCGTGTGCATTGTTAGTTCCGCCCTCTGTCACTGGGCTAGAGCACGGCGGGCTTTTCCTCGGAGACACAATTCTGTGTACTTCATCATTGGTATCCGAACGCACAGTACTCGTGTGCCCTTTTCGCTCTAGTTTTGCTATCCGACTCTCTACTTCTTTCATTTGTTTCGTGATGTTCGTAACCGCAATATTACCTTGGGTTTTTAAGAACGCTAGGGATTTTGAGTGGGCTTGTGTCGCACGTCGCAAGCGACCTGCGAGTTGAGAAGTTACTTTTGCGACTTTCATTGCCCCCGTTGCTGTCGTTTTGGCCAGGCCTGCTACTTTTTGTGCTACCAGTGACATTTGTTTTGCTTCTCCACATTCTTTCTTTATTGTTAATAATTCCCCACGAATTTTCCCTATATGCCAAATTATTGCCTGAGTGTCCTTCTTACGCTGTTCGTCAGCTTCTTCCTTCTCCTTCTTACGTTGTTCGTCAGCTTCATCTTTCATTGATCGTAGGAAGCTCAGTATTGGGTTAATGTCATCATCTTGATCCTCGTCACACATGGGTGATGTAACTCTGGACACCTGGGCGCTAGAGCTCTGACGTGGCCGAGCTGGCCCCTGTCTGCTCTCGTTCGTTTGATTAAACCTCTACTACCGTCTCGACCTGTGTGCCTGTCTCTGTTTCATCCTCTACCTCACTCTCATAATCACGGCGGCGACGTTGCTCTAAGATCGCGTCCAAATCACCTTCCTCATCAATGACCCTGTCGGCCTGTCCTGCTAAAAATGTGCCCATCTCATCTCCGAACCTATCCCCGTCAGTAAATTGCCCCTTATCCATTACGCAATTCTCTTTTGGTTTAACTTCGCTCGATAATAGTCATGCCTTACTTCTCGTGATCATTCATGAAAAACAATTTTATCTAAGATGCACAATAAAAATAATCTACTCCATATATTCTTCGACATGACACAAAATTTCAACAACGCCGTTCCAACGCTGTAACTACATGCACAGAAACTGCACACAAAACCGACAAAGTGCGATGTGGTACGGACACCACATCAACGAAACACAAAAAACAATGAACAAAAAAATATATACACTGAAAACAAAAACTGTAATCATGCGCCGCTACTTAAAACTAAACGCGGAACTACCAGAAAAAAACTTCGGTATTAATCAATAAAAAATTAGAGAAAAAAAATTTGAATGTTCGTACTAAGAATACTGTTTGTTCATCAGTGATTCTCAGGAAAGATCCGAGGCTAAGGGTCGCCATATTATGCGAGGTGCCGGGGCTAGCAGTGTATTTATCACTAAATTCTACTAGAATCCACATATGTAAATCATGCTCTAAGCCCCCCCTATTCTAACTCCGACTTTTGCTGTTGCACAAGGATAAAAAATACGCGAACTGACTCTAATCAACCCTGCCAGTGGAGTAGAAGAGAGTTTGGCACCTGCAATAATTTAATTTGATAAATAAGTTAAATAAATAAAGGTTTCATTAGCATAGTGAGGAATGATAGGGTTGCTCTATCGATTAACAGAATGAAAGTTCTGTCCAAAATAACAATATGATTTATTAAGACTAAACACAGAATAGTAAAAGAAACACAGGAAATATTTATAATACATCAAATTGGCTCAAATTGGAGATTCATACAAACACTGTAAAGGTGAAGTTGTCCCTAAACTAGATCGTGAGGTTTAAGACGAAGTGGTATGTGGAGCCAATTCCTTGCCACTCAAATCTCAAGAGAGACACACAGCTAACCCAACAGTAATTGCTGCTACTCAAGACAGAACAAAGTTAGAAAAAGACGAACAGGCGCGCTCTGCTGAGCTCTGATTATCACCTAGGAAAATCACTGTCTGCCGGTGCTGCGGACATACATTACCAACTGTCTTCTTGACTGCCAGGACACGATCTGGCGTACCGGAGCCGTTGGCTGGTTGCTTCGACGTCCTCAACCGAAAGGCGACTGCCGACTACCTAGAGCACCCGTACAGGCCGAACACACAACATTCCCGCCCCCACGACAGTGGCCGTGGTTACGTTCCAATCAGCAACTCGAAAACCGGCGGAAATTCCACTCGATTGCCGGGGCACCACCATTCCACCAATGGAGATTCTTGGCGCCAATTTCTGTGCTGATTTTGCTCCGTCACGGAGCTATGCCCTGAGCAAGCCAATCACAGTTCCTATTTTGCAGAAAGCGCGGGAATTTTCCCGCCACAGCTGCCTGGGTACATAAGTTATTCCCACGCCTCGCTGGTAGCCCGCCAGAAAGTGTTTTCGCTAAGCTTCTGCGAAGCAACGGAACCTCCAGCCCAGCCGCCACTTCCTGCCCCCGCGGGTGCGTCTCCTGACAATGTCGGCGTCTGGAAAGTATTCACTCGACCCCCCACACCTGTCGGCCTACCCTTTCAAAGTCCGAAGAGCCCGCCTGTCACTGGACCACCCGGGTGGCGAGAGACGCTGCATGGGAAGTCCGCGTGTGAAGGAATAGCAACCCTCCACCGCATGCAACTAGAGAGGAGAATCGTAAGATAGAAATATGAGAGGGGGCTCATGCCACCTCTCAAACATTTCTATACTTTTTCCCTTTGACATCCAACCCCTCGCCTCCTCAAAACAACGAAAGTAAAACCGTTTATTGCTTATTACATTTTTAATGTGTATGCAGTAAAGCCGGCCCGAGTGGCCGAGCGATTCTAGGCGCTTCAGTTCGGAACCGCGCGACCGCTAAGTTCGCAGGTTCGAATCCTGCCTCGGGCATGGATGTGTGTGATGTCCTTAGGTTAGTTAGGTTTAGGTAGTTCTAAGTTCTAGGGGACTGATGACCTCAGATGTTAAGTTCCATAGTGCTCAGAGCCATTTGTATGCAGTAAAGCTTCAGCATCAGGCATGACGTTTTAATTTATTACCTCTTTACTACAAACGGTGTTCGCAACATATTTTGCGGCAGTATCCACAAGTACCACTGAATTTACGACCGAGTTTATATCGTTGTACGGTACATAGTTCAGGGGACGTTGCGTCATAAAGATTGAGATGCATGAAACGGATGTTTTTTACATGGGAGCTAGACTATTTAAAGAATCGGGCGGGGTTTTGGGGGGGGGGGGGGGAGGTGGAAGGTTCTGGTTACTGGTAACCATAAGTCTCTAATGAAGCTGTCATCGGCTGTACTTAAAACCTTAATATGCTTGTCTTCGTTAGTACTGACACAGTGAGATGGCTAGGTAATTGTGTACGATTTTGTTGTTCGGCTTCACCGCCGACTCACAGTACTTAATGCAGCGAAACAAGCCAAACTGCAGCATATTTCTAGAGAAACTGTAAGTTCATGCAAATGGGTTAGTCTAAGATGATACACAGTGAAGCTTCATGGCGACACAACCAATTTAAAGAATACTGAAGACAAACTTTTGTATATTGACAAACGTTTATCGCTGGTTTCCGTGACGGGAAAACAGTTTCATTTCATGCGAAACACATTTTCGTAAGTGAAGTTTCAATTTATAGACACAGATGGAAACAATATCTTACGTCGCATGCTTTTAAATGCATTGTTTAACCGCTGGAAAACTTTGAGAATCTCAATCGCATTTCCGAGATCATTTCACGTTATGAAACTTCTCCTTTGAATATAAGTATGACAGTGCTGGAAAAACTCTTACGTTATTAGATTTTCAAACAGTTGAGCAAAGCTGAACGTCATGACATCCAGTCTTACTAATTTCCTTTTTCTGACGGACACACGTCCAGATCGTCCGCTCTCAAAACTCTGCCATCTCTCTCCCCACATCCACCACTGCTGGCGGCTCACCTCCAACTGCACAACGCTACGGAGTCTTTACATCCAACTGCCCAACACCACAATAGCGAATATTCCAACAATGCCAACCAGCCACAAACTGCACACAGCACAGCCAGTGATTTTCATACAGAGCGCTACGTGGCATTACCAACATAAAAACCTAAACACCTACTTACAACATGTTACGAATATCATTTGGTTCTACGGTAGTGGATGATCACTCGGCAAGTAGATCAACGAAGACAATGTCGGTTCGACAAGAAATCGGGAACATCTTCATTTCTGAAAGAAATTAACCAAACGAAAAATGTGTGAATCCTAAAAAGCTCCATGAAACAATGTATGGTGTGAATCAACGGATACACCGTTTTGTCGGGCTTCCACAGGAATATTTCTCAGCGTCCCGTAACGTTTTCAGTCGATTGACCTAATCGTTAAACACGGGCCCCTAACACGTACGCCATGCCTGTCGTCTCTTGTCTACGTTGCTTAATAGTTTACCGAAAGCGCATAGTCGCTCAAAGACTGGTCTCAAGTGTATTACTCGTAACTGGAAAGACAGACCATTTTTTCATCTTGTTGTCATTTTATTGTCACTCGTGCAATAAAATGAACATTCGAAATGAAAATTAGCATTCACTACTCTTTCGAGCAATCAAGTAAATATTACTTTCAGCTTTACGCCACTGTCTTGTTTTACGTAGCAAATATATATAATTTACGTAATAACAACAACGTCTCCCATCAATGAATATCTTATAAAGTTAGCTGAATACAAACGCTGTCCGAATAGTAAATATAACTGAGTACTGAAATTTTTTTGGAGTGCGTAGTAACCGCAAACGGTTTACACTATTCGAGAATAAGGCGAAAAATGGATGCAGTTAAATAATCTCAAGCAATAAAGATCCTACGAGGAATGCCTCTCCATCAGAATAAAACTCAATTCCACTCTATATCACGCTGGAAGCTACAGGAAGGTCTCAAAACCCTTTCGATTAGTAGAGACGCAGTATCTTCTTTCGGTGCGCGTGTTTCATCAGCACACCTAAACCTTCGTAACTCACCGCCAGTCCCCACCTTGTCTTGTTGTATCGTATACAACATCGATTAACGTCCACTAATTGCTTTTCGTAATTTAACAGTTTTAAGAATTCATGAAGAGTAATTAGCACATAGAACGTTTTAATTAATGTTGCTGGATCGATTAAATCTCTACAGAGTTGCCATTAATCGGCCTTATGAAGAGCCATCCAAAAATTACTGGCTAATTGGTTGCTGAGAACCGGTTCTCTGATGCTCAGATGCCCTCGGGGATTTCGCCGTGGACTCCGTTGGGCAAATGTTCAGGGAGAACCGATAACAGTTTTCTGTTTGCAACATTCAGCATGCTGACTGAGACGAATTTTACCGTTACTTCAAGAAATTTCGCATACAATCGCATAACATTTTTCTGTCGTACGGCAGAGTATGCAAAACGAAAATGCCACCTGATATTGTTAATCATTGAAATTCGTCACGATTTGTAACGTATTGTTTATTATATGATTTGTTACTGGCAGTAGTAGCTCGTAAAGTACCAGTAAATTTGGGCAAATCTTCTCAGGTCGAGGCTTTCACTACGTGCTATATAAAGCATGTAAGATGGCAACTATGCATTTGAAGGTGCGAAAAAGCAATAAGAGTACAGTTTGATAATGCGACAGAGTGACTGAATTTACTCACACATGTTTGTTTAATATTTTGGAAAAATCACGGCTCATGTTTTTGTACTGACAAACGCTCTAAACTGATTTACGTGGAATGGCATCAGGATACGATAAAATTCTAAATCCTTGGAGCACACATATTGGTGAAAACTTAAAATGGGTAACTACAAAGTAAACGTGCTAAACGTAACCGTACATCTATTCTAACGACAAGTATAACTGACACTTTCAAGAACATAAATATCAGTAAACTAACATACTGCATTTTCCATTCAGCGGTGTTGCATTAAATACCATTTTGTGTTATAATTCACTTAGATAAAGTATATCCATTGGGAGAAGGAAATTAATAGGATGATAACGCCATACTAAAGTAGAGGGTACGACTGAAATAGGTACGCACACTCACATGTTCATAAAAAAGAATCAGCAGTTTAATGTTCTATAATGATTTCAAAGAGAATAGAATAAAATATTCCGGCAATTCCATGTGATTGGGTGAACATCAAATTAAAAATGGACGAGGAAGCCACTGTGCACCCCACAAAATTTCAACCGAATGACTTAGACTGAAGTTTTGATCACTCAAAACATCTTAAAATGTGTATCACTCTCATCTCGTCACCGAAACTGTAGACGAGGTATCAACTACAAATTACTTCTGGCCTCTCGGCCTTCTGTAACAAGCGTTCCGTAAAACGATGATTACGGATACGCCTGCTCCAGTAGCACCACACGAAGGCGGGACCCTCGCCTCGGAAGGAATCCATGTTCTTGTTGTTGTGGTCTTCAGTCCGAAGTCAGGTTTGATGCAGCTCTCCACGCTACTGTAGCCTGTACAAGCCTCTTCATCAAAGAGTAAGTATTGCAGCATACATGAACCCTTAGTTATAACACTGACGATTGTTTTACGCCTCAGAAGGAGACCTACCTATCAAACCCTTGTCTTAGTCAAGTTGTGCCACAAATTTATATTTTCCTCAATTCTGTTCAGTATCGTCTGATGAGTACACCGGTCTACCCATCAAATCTTCAGTAATCTTCCATAGCACCACATTTCATAAGCCTCCATTCTCTTCTTCTCTGAACTACTTATCGTCTACGTTTCACTTCCTTTGAAGTTTACACTCCAGACAAATACTTGCAGAAAGTATTTCTTGACACTTAAATCAATGTTAAATTTTAACCAATTCTCCTTTTTCAGCAATTATTTTCGTGCTATAGCAAGTCTTCATTTAATGGTATAATTTCTACCTTGGTCGTCTTCAGTTATTTTGTTGCGCAGGTTTTCTTCTATTAGCGTCTCACTTGCTTATGTATTCGTCAGTATTACCTGTTTGAATTCCACTACATTCATTCACTTGATTTGAGTTTCTGGAAGTCCAAGGAAGCGGTGCGATTAACTTCGTCTCATCACTGTGACTGGAAGCAACTACCCGCAGGTTATCGCCTGATTCTACCGACCTATGCTTATTGCCCATCACTTCTAGCTAGTCTCCTTCCAAACGTTCATGGACTTTGACTCATCAGCGACATAATATCTGTTACCGGGACATCACATTGCATCCTCAACAAACTTCCTTAGGTGCTTCCACTATTGGCTCGTTTCCCTGGATATCAAAGTGCCCTGCTACCCATCAGAATGCGAGAATATTTCACTATGTTTGTAGCATGATGTGAGGCTCGTGTATTATTTTCATTTTTTTCTGTGTGGTACACCAGTCAAATAGCTTGCAATTCACTTAGACACATGAAGTAGGCTCGGAAAATGAATCCTTCATGTGCTCCAGTGACCTCAGTACTTTATATAACTTTGAGCTACCTTCTGAGAAGATTTATAACAGGCGGTCGCTGAAAATCCGGGCAGGGAAATCAAAAGACGAGCTTCCAGATTATGTTTATTCGCGTATGAAGTCATAAACTTCCGAAGATTTCAATACAGCACGTACAGGTCATTGTTTCAAACATGGTTGCTCCAAAATTATTTGTCGTCGGATGCGACAGCTTAGCCGACCCAAAACATTATGCAATCGAAATCAGGCCGTCGACTCTATGAAGGCTCTATAGTACTGCAGCCAACAAGTTTGGGCTTTTACTCACTATTTGTGACTGGTCTGAAGTGCCAAGCGCTTTAAGGGATTGTAAATTCCGATCCTTCCCCCCATGAACCATGGACCTTGCCGTTGGTGGGGAGGCTTGCGTGCCTCAGCGATACAGATAGCCGTACCGTAGGTACAACCACATCGGAGGGGTATCTGTTGAGAGGCCAGACAAACGTGTGGTTCCTGAAGAGGGGCAGCAGCCTTTTCAGTAGTTGCAAGGGCAACAGTCTGGATGATTGACTGATCTGGCCTTGTAACAATAACCAAAACGGCCTTGCTGTGCTGGTACTGCGAACGGCTGAAAGCAAGGGGAAACTACGGCCGTAATTTTTCCCGAGGGCATGCAGCTTTACAGTATGATTAAATGTTGATGGCGTCCTCTTGGGTAAAATATTCCGGAGGTAAAATAGTCCCCCATTCGGATCTCCGGGCGGGGACTACTCAAGAGGATGTCGTTATCAGGAGAAAGAAAACTGGCGTTCTACGGATCGGAGCGTGGAATGTCAGATCCCTTAATCGGGCAGGTAGGTTAGAAAATTTGAAAAGGGAAATGGATAGGTTAAAGTTAGATATAGTGGGAATTAGTAAAGTTCGGTGGCAGGAGGAACAAGACTTCTGGTCAGGTGATCACAGGGTTATAAACACAAAGTCAAATAGGGGTAATGCAGGAGTAGGTTTAATAATGAATAGGAAAATAGGAACGCGGGTAAGCTACTACAAACAGCTTAATGAACGCATTATTGTGGCCAAGATAGATACGAAGCCCACACCTACTACAGTAGTACAAGTTTATATGCCAACTAGCTCTGCAGATGACGAAGAAATTGAAGGAATGTATGATGAAATAAAAGAAATTATTCAGATAGTGAAGGGAGACGAAAATTTAATAGTCATGGGTGACTGGAATTAGAGTGTAGGAAAAGGGAGAGAAGGAAACGTAGTCGGTGAATATGGATTGGGGCTAAGAAATGAAAGAGGAAGCCGCCTGGTAGAATTTTGCACAGAGCACAACTTAATCATAGCTAACACTTGGTTTAAGAATCATGATAGAAGGTTGTATACATGGAAGAACCCTGGAGATACTAAAAGGTATCAGATAGATTATATAATGATAAGACAGAGATTTAGGAACCAGGTTTTAAATTGTAAGACATTTCCAGGGGCAGATGTGGACTCTGACCACAATCTATTGGTTATGACCTGTAGATTATAACTCAAGAAACTGCAAAAAGGTGGGAATTTAAGGAGATGGGACCTGGATAAACTGAAAGAACCAAAGGTTGTACAGAGTTTCAGGGAGAGCATAAGGGAACACTTTACAGGAATGGGGGAAAGAAATACAATAGAAGAAGAATGGGTAGCTTTGAGGGATGAAGTAGTGAAGGCAGCAGAGGATCAAGTAGGTAAAAAGACGAGGGCTAATAGAAATCCTTGGGTAACAGAAGAAATATTGAATTTAATTGATGAAAGGAGAAAATATAAAAATGCAGTAAACGAAGCAGGCAAAAAGGAATACAAACGTCTCAAAAATGAGATCGACAGGAAGTGCAAAATGGCTAAGCAGGGATGGCTAGAGGACAAATGTAAGGATGTAGAGGCTTTGACTCACTAGGGGTAAGATAGATACTGCCTACAGGAAAATTAAAGAGACCTTTGGAGAGAAGAGAACCACTTGTATGAATATCAAGAGGTCAGATGGCAACCCAGTTCTAAGCAAAGAAGGGAAGGCAGAAAGGTGGAAGGAGTATATAGAGGGTCTATACAAGGGCGATGTACTTGAGGACAATATTATGGAAATGGAAGAGGATGTAGATGAAGATCAAATGGGAGATACGATACTGCGTGAAGAGTTTGACAGAGCACTGAAAGACCTGAGTCGAAACAAGGCCCCGGGAGTAGACAACATTCCATTGGAACTACCGATGGCCTTGGGAGAGCCAGTCCTGACAAAACTCTACCATCTGGTGAGCAAGATGTATGAAACAGGCGAAATACCCTCAGACTTCAAGAAGAATACAATAATTCCAATTCCAAAGAAAGCAGGTGTTGACAGATGTGAGAATTACCGAACAATCAGTTTAATAAGCCACAGCTGCAAAATACTAACACGAATTCTTTACAGACGAATGGAAAAACTAATAGAAGCCGAACTCGGGGAAGATCAGTTTGGATTCCGTAGAAATACTGGAACACGTGAGGCAATACTGACCTTACGACTTATCTTAGAAGAAAGATTAAGGAAAGGCAAACCTACGTATCTAGCATTTGTAGACTTAGAGAAAGCTTTTGATAATGTTGACTGGAATAATCTCTTTCAAATTGTAAAGGTGGTAGGGGTAAAATACAGGGAGCGAAAGGCTATTTACAATTTGTACAGAAACCAGATGGCAGTTATAAGAGTCGAGGGACATGAAAAGGAAGCAGTGGTTGGGAAGGGAGTAAGACAGGGTTGTAGCCTCTCCCCGATGTTATTCAATCTGTATATTGAGCAAGCAGTAAAGGAAACAAAAGAAAAATTCGGAGTAGGTATTAAAATCCACGGAGAAGAAATAAAAACTTTGAGGTTCGCTGATGACATTGTAATTCTGTCAGAGACAGCAAAGGACTTGGAAGAGCAGTTGAACGGAATGGACAGTGTCTTAAAGGGAGGATATAAGATGAACATCAACAAAAGCAAAACGAGGATAATGGAATGTAGTCGAATTAAGTCGGGTGATGCTGAGGGTATTAGATTAGGAAATGAGACACTTGAAGTAGTAAAGGAGTTTTGCTATTTGGGGAGCAAAATAACTGATGATGGTCGAAGTAGAGAGGATATAAAATGTAGACTGGCAATGGCAAGGAAAGCGTTTCTGAAGAAGAGAAATTTGTTAACATCGAGTATAGATTTAAGTGTCAGGAAGTCATTTCTGAAAGTATTTGTATGGAGTGTAGCCATGTATGGAAGTGAAACATGGACGGTAAATAGTTTGGACAAGAAGAGAATAGAAGCTTTCGAAATGTGGTGCTACAGAAGAATGCTGAAGATAAGGTGGGTAGATCACGTAACTAATGAGGAGGTATTGAATAGGATTGGGGAGAAGAGAAGTTTGTGGCACGACTAGAAGAAGGGATCGGTTGGTAGGACATGTTTTGAGGCATCAAGGGATCACAAATTTAGCATTGGAGGGCAGCGTGGATGGTAAAAATCGTAGAGGGAGACCAAGAGATGAATACACTAAGCAGATTCAGAAGGATGTAGGTTGCAGTAGGTACTGGGAGATGAAGAAGCTTGCACAGGATAGAGTAGCATGGAGAGCTGCATCAAACCGGTCTCAGGACTGAGGACCACAACAACAACAACAAATTCCGATCCGTCGTGTGTGGAAATACGACAAGCACATAATATAAAATGGTATTCCTTATCGTAACTTGGAAAAAAAGTTACAAAATTCTCAGTAGAGAGAAATCTCTATTTTAGACATGTTCCTCCATTCTCTTGTGAACTGCAACTGTCGTGTGGTTTCTACAAGGCTGAAGTAATTGCGGAAAATACATAAAATATGCGTAAATGAGGAGTAAAGGAACGGTCATCTTATCGGTGACTTCAACACTATTAATATGTATTAGAAAGAGGACCACTCTGGAAACGTTGCCTTAGAGTGATCGTCCTCCTGTATAAAACCATCTTATAGGACGTTTCGAATTCTATATTTAAAATGATATTTGGTTTTTCGCACACTAGCCCGTCCAGATGTCGCCTGAGGCCCGATGCATTGCTGGGGAAAAAATCCATTTAGATGACGCTGGTTAACGAAACACTGTAGTATAGCCACCTCCGGCAGACTAAGGCTAGCAGCGCTGGAATAATGTCTCCTGAAACTACACTGAAAGCCACCTAGAGTTTCGTAGCGTGTTAGTGACGACGACAGTGCAACAGCTGCTTGGGCATACAGGATCCGTCCCGTATTTGAGGAAAGAAAATGCAGCGGTTTCTCCCCTTGAGTTGGGAAAGTGTGTTGCTTCATATCGGAACTTTAAAAAACCCAGGAACATTCATTTAGGTTTCACATGTCAAACATAGGTGCCATAGCTTTCTGCATCAGATAGTGTCGTAGACTTATGACGTTATATGTGCCACTATTCCAGTCGGAAAGTAGTGAAAGGACAGCTGTAAACTTAATCACTGATGTCTCTAAAGACGCAACCGCCCCCCTCATCTAATGCTCGCCCATGGTGGAGGGTTGCGTCATGGTTGGAGGTCTTGATGATTTGCGCAAAGTGCCCCGTCATGTTTCGTTGATCAGCTTTCCAATGTGATCTACCCATTCTCAGACGATGATCCACTACTGCTGTGTTGCTATACAGCATCCAACTCACCTCGTTGATTATCCATTTCGGTCGCTTTACTTCAGCATTGAGCGACGCCACAGATAAGTGGTCACTTTGAGCGATTTCGGGTAGGAGAGCAGATACAAAAGACACAAATATAAAAGGCTGAGTGAGATCTCGTAGCAGTGTTGAAATGAGTCCTCCGCCCAGGGTTCAAAACCCAGATATTTTATCAGCAAAAATCTCTCTACAGTTCGATCCCAGGGGCAGGTAACCACAAAGCCACTCGTGTAATCTGTATTAGCGTACTCACAGCTGAAGTATAGGCGAAGTGCCCAACGTTGTAGACAACCTCATTATCTACAGCACCATAAGCGGTAGATAAGTGGAGTGTCGTCACCCAAAACCAAATGTACACGAATAACGGTACTTAGAGTTTGAAAATTTTGAACACTGCTGCTGTTCAGCAACGGTGGTTGTAAATGCCTGAATTAAGAAAATCAACCAACCAAGTACATATGAAGGTTTATTAACAACGCTTGGCCATGGTTTCAACAATTCAACTTGCTCATGTTCTTCTGAAGAAGGCAGTTTTACAATAGTTAAAACAATGGTCACGCGTTGTTAATAAACCTTTATACTTAAAACTGGTTGGCTGGTTTGTTAAACTGTCCTTAACCTTTTCTTCCCTCCTTAATGAGCTCATCCTACCTGTGAGGATGTACGCACTTAGCAAAGAGGAATTAAAATGTGTAAAATGAGTTTCTAGCTTACACAAGAATAGGGGTCTCCCTTGTGCAATACACAGTATTTTCATATCCTTCACGTACATAGGTACACAGCAATATATGAGCCATTTTATCGGTTGGATACGCTTTCTTACTCCCGTTACTCTTCGGCTGTTAGGAAAATTTATGTCAACATGGGGGTTTGGATGGGGCGGGGGATGGGGACTTTTCTGTTCTCTCAGACATCAAATTTCATGGCTTCAGAAGAGTATCAGATTCATCGTCCATAAACAGCATCCAACGATAGTTATGGAGCTATTCTGATCGTCTTACGATTCCTTAGCTTGAGCGTAGAAATCGATTTATCGCCTTCAGATCTTGGATCCTTCTTTGTTAAACGTATACAATGCATTCGTGACTTCCGTGATGTGGTCGCATCGAGCACTATTAGCGAAACCGCAGTCCGTGGTTCCTCAGTAATCTGCCCGCGTCTTCCTAACACTGACAGCCTTTTACGCAGCAGCGTAGTGTGGCCCTAATGTTGGCTTTTATATCAGCGAAGAGTGTTTGGTGTATGCAGCATATACAGGGTGTTCGTAAATTACCGTTGAAAATGTCTAGAACTTGTAGTGAGCACACAATATTTTGTGTACGAAACGTCATCAAACGACGGCACAGAGCGGCTAAGTTATAGGCGTCAGTGCCTGTAAATATGTGTATATACAGCATGATTCCGTGATGATGTTACGAACTTCTAAGGATAAATTTATCAATTCGAGATAAGGGTTCTGGTTCGGAAATGAACGAGTCGAAAGTTATATGCGAAAACAGTTCTGATACCTCTCACAGTGGATTAAATGTACCGTTTCCGTTGTCGCTAAGATCGTAGGGTACACATGTGTCAGAGGTGGTAATATGGACAAACATAAAAAAGTCCATTAAACATGGGCTTAAGAACACATACCTTAAGATCTGTGAGTATAGGGAATGTGTTTCACATCAGCGAAGATGAACTAGTGCTCACAGCTCCTCAGGTATACTTTTCAGAGCCATATTTACTGCACTTTTTTATTGTTTTACTCCATACTACCACCTCTGAAAGCTGTATACCATTCAGTCTTAGCAACAAAGGTACCAGTACATATATTCTACTGTCAAAGGTATAAGAATGGATTTCGCTTGTAACTTTCGACTCGTTCGTTTCTGGTACAGGGATCCTTACCTTAAAATGATACATTTACCCATCTCCATCATCCTTCAAAGTTTGCAACATCATCACGGCATCATCCTTTACATACATATTCGTACATACATTTACAGGCGCCGGCGCCTGTAACTACGACACTCTAACGTTGTTGGAGGACGATTCCGGGAATGGCTTCCTATTCACATTATTAAGTACTCGCTCCCCTATATGAGCCGTAGAAGTTTGTGACACCGCGTATACCAGTAATAGGGGCGAAAACAATAGTATTACGGTTGTTTCCATGTCATTTCTAACTCCTGCAACATCTTCGTCATCCAATTGGTTTTGTAATTAACGTACTTCGGTTTGTCGAAACGTCACAGCAAAATGCGATATCTTTGCTATAAAGCAGCATTCTGTGCGAGTACGGGTTGAGCTTTCCTTCGGCGAATACACACGTGACGCAGCTCCTTGCACTTAAGGAGCTCTACTCGCTAGGATATCGAGTTCTCAATGGGAATGATACCTTTTACGATGTGTAGCGGAGATAAGACGGGTTAGGTAACATTCCATTACAATTTCTAAAATCATTGGAGGAAGTGGCAACGAAACGACTATTCACGTTGGTGTGTAGAATGTATGCGACAGTCGATATACCATCAGACTTTTGGGAAAACGTCATCCACACAATTCCCAAGATCGCAATAGCCGACAAGTGCGAGAACTATCGCAATCCGCTTAACACCTCACGCACACAAGTTACTGACAACAACAATATGCCGAAAAATGGAAAAGAAAATTGAAGATGTGTTAGATGACCATCAGTTTTAACAAAACTCAAGACACGTTCATAGGATTTGTCGACCTGGAAAAACCATTCGACAACAATATCAAACGGCAAAAGATGTTCAAAATTCTCAGAAAAAGGGGTAAGCTATAGGAAACGATGGGTAATACAAAATATTTACAAGAAGAAGAAGGAAACTTTATGAGTGGGAGACCAAGAAAAAAGTGCTCGGATTAAAAAGGCTCTTAGACAGCAATGTGTTCTTTTGTACTTAGTGTTCAATCTATACAACGAAGAAGCAATGGCAGGAATAAAAGAAAGATTCAATAGTGGAATTAAAAGTCAAGGCGAAAGGATATCAGTGACATGATTCGTTGATGACATTGCTATCCTGAGTGAAAGTGGAAAATAATTACAGGATCTGCTGAAAGAAATGGATAGTAATGAGTACAGACTATGGATTGGGAGTACACCGAAAAAATTCGAAATTAATGAGAAGCAGCAGAAATGAGAACAGCGACAAATTTAACGTCAGGACTCGTGGCCATGAAAGAGATGAAATTCAGGAATTCTGCTACCTAGGTAGGAAAAAACACACGATGGACGGAACAAGGGGGACATAAAAACCAGACTAGCACTAGTCTGGTTTTCCTGGCCAAGAGAAATCTACTAGTATCAAATACACTCCTTAATTTGAGGAAGAAATTTCTGTGAATGTACGTTTGGAGTACAGCGTTATGTGGTAGTGAAACTTGTACTGTGTGAAAACCGGAGCAGAAGATAATCGAAGCATTTGAGATATGGTGCTATAGATGAAAGTTGAAAACTAGGTGGACTGATAATGTAAGGAATGAGGTGGTTCTCCACGGAATTGGCGCTTAAAGGAGGACATGGAAAACACTGACAAGAAGAAGGGACTGGATGATAGGACATATGTTGAGACCTCATGGAGTATTTTCCATGGCACTAGAGGAAGCTGTAGAGGGTAAAAGCTAGAGAGGAAGCCAGAGGCTGGAATTACATCCGGTAAACAATTAAAGAGGGCGGGGTTGCAAGTACTGCTCTGAGACGAAATGTTTGGCACAGGTGAGGAATTCGTGAGGGACGTATCTAACTACTGAGAAGACTGACGACTCAGAAAAAAAAAGCGGAGGGCACCATAACATATCTTTTGAGAATACAACAACGGTGTACTATCGTGTTTAATTCAGAAATCCTTAAAGGTCATGGTACTAAAATAACGCGAAGTGCTACTGCTTCTTATGGAAGGCTATGTAATACTTCTGATGTAATTTCATTTAAATTGATTGCGGAGATGTTGCATCTATACTGAATGAACATAAAGAATTATTTTTTAACTGTACTTATAAGAAGGGAAGTCTTCGGGCCCGCATCTCGTGGTCGTGCGGTAGAGTTCTCGCTTCCCACGCCCGGGTTCCCGGGTTCGATTCCCGGCGGGGTCAGGGATTTTCTCTGCCTCGTGATGGCTGGGTGTTGTGTTCTGTCCTTAGGTTAGTTAGGTTTAAGTAGTTCTAAGTTCTAGGGGACTTACGACCATAGCAGTTGAGTCCCATAGTGCTCAGAGCCATTTTAACCATTTTTTTTTTGAAGTCTTCGGGAAAGTAACATCTAAAGCCCCCTGCGTGATGCTAATATTTGTTTCTCGAAACTGTAATTATTCTGTCTATGAAAAAAACAACTTTAGATGGTTTCCTTCTTCCCTTTCTGGCAGCTGTACGATACGGATATAAGTACTTTGTATCACTTTTTCTGTTTTAATTGGGTGATAATGTTTTAAACACTGTATGTAGGCTGTTTAGGTTTTTATGTTGGTAACGTCATGTAGCGCTCTGTCTATGTAAGTAGGCTGTTTAGGTTTTTATGTTGGTAACGTCACGTAGCGCTGTGTATGAAAATCACTGACTGTGCTGTGTGCAGTCTCTGGCTGGTTTGCATTGTTGGAATTTTTGCTATTGTAGTGTTGGGCAGTTGGATGTTAACAGCGCGTAGCGTTGCGCAGTTGGAGGTGAGCCGCCAGCGGCGGTGGATGTGGGAAGAGGGATGGCAGAGTTTTGAGAGCGGACGATCTGGACGTGTGTCGATCAGAAAAACGATATTTGTAAGACTGGATGTCATGAACTGATATATATAATGACTTTTGAACACTATTAAGGTAAATACACTCCTGGAAATGAAAAAAAGAACACATTGACACCGGTGTGTCAGACCCACCATACTTGCTCCGGACACTGCGAGAGGGCTGTACAAGCAATGATCACACGCACGGCACAGCGGACACACCAGGAACCGCGGTGTTGGCCGTCGAATGGCGCTAGCTGCGCAGCATTTGTGCACCGCCGCCGTCAGTGTCAGCCAGTTTGCCGTGGCATACGGAGCTCCATCGCAGTCTTTAACACTGGTAGCATGCCGCGACAGCGTGGACGTGAACCGTATGTGCAGTTGACGGACTTTGAGCGAGGGCGTATAGTGGGCATGCGGGAGGCCGGGTGGACGTACCGCCGAATTGCTCAACACGTGGGGCGTGAGGTCTCCACAGTACATCGATGTTGTCGCCAGTGGTCGGCGGAAGGTGCACGTGCCCGTCGACCTGGGACCGGACCGCAGCGACGCACGGATGCACGCCAAGACCGTAGGATCCTACGCAGTGCCGTAGGGGACCGCACCGCCACTTCCCAGCAAATTAGGGACACTGTTGCTCCTGGGGTATCGGCGAGGACCATTCGCAACCGTCTCCATGAAGCTGGGCTACGGTCCCGCACACCGTTAGGCCGTCTTCCGCTCACGCCCCAACATCGTGCAGCCCGCCTCCAGTGGTGTCGCGACAGGCGTGAATGGAGGGACGAATGGAGACGTGTCGTCTTCAGCGATGAGAGTCGCTTCTGCCTTGGTGCCAATGATGGTCGTATGCGTGTTTGGCGCCGTGCAGGTGAGCGCCACAATCAGGACTGCATACGACCGAGGCACACAGGGCCAACACCCGGCATCATGGTGTGGGAAGCGATCTCCTACAATGGCCGTACACCACTGGTGATCGTCGAGGGGACACTGAATAGTGCACGGTACATCCAAACCGTCATCGAACCCATCGTTCTACCATTCCTAGACCGGCAAGGGAACTTGCTGTTCCAACAGGACAATGCACGTCCGCATGTATCCCCTGCCACCCAACTTGCTCTAGAAGCTGTAAGTCAACTACCCTGGCCAGCAAGATCTCCGGATCTGTCCCCCATTGAGCATGTTTGGGACTGGATGAAGCGTCGTCTCACGCGGTCTGCACGTCCAGCACGAACGCTGGTCCAACTGAGGTGCCAGGTGGAAATGGCATGGCAAGCCGTTCCACAGGACTACATCCAGCATCTCTACGATCGTCTCCATGGGAGAATAGCAGCCTGCATTGCTGCGAAAGGTGGATATACACTGTACTAGTGCCGACATTGTGCATGCTCTGTTGCCTGTGTCTATGTGCCTGTGGTTCTGTCAGTGTTATCATGTGATGTATCTGACCCCAGGAATGTGTCAATAAAGTTTCCCCTTCCTGGGACAATGAATTCACGGTGTTCTTATTTCAATTTCCAGGAGTGTCCATTGTTTGTTCTCTATCAAAATCTTTCATTTGCCAACTATGGCTGTCAGTAGTTAGTGCCTTCAGTAGTTAGAATCTTTTATTTAGCTGGCAGTATTGGCACGCGCTGTATTGCAGTAGTTCGAGTAACGAAGATTTTTTTTGTGAGGTAAGTGATTCATGAAAGGTATAGGTTATTGTCAGTCACGGCCATTCTTTGGTATGGATTATTGAAAGTCAGATTGCGTTGCGCTAAAACTATTGTGTGTCAGTTTAGTGATGATCAGAATGAGTAAAGAGAGAAATGTCTGAGTACGTTCAGTTTTGCTCATCTGTTAGAAAATCAAATGATGTAAGAGGTCTACCAGCACTGTCATTCCTAAATTTTCTAAGGGGATGTTTCAACACTTTTATTTTGTAAAATGACCCACCTCCTATTTCTCCTGTTTTAATTACGTAACGCAAGTACTTTCCAGTTATTTAAGTTGCAAGCGACTTGCTTCGTGACCTGAATGTTAATTCGAAGTTCGATTTTCTTTCTACATAATAATCCCTTTCGTATGAACATTAACTAGATACACGGTCATTCGTCACCAAGTGCGCAATTGACCACCAATGACCATTATGGCCTGAATTTGATTTTCGTTCAGTCTAATAAAGCCTGTGCACTTGATTTTATTTTTAATTGGATCCTTTTGTTCGAGACTATGATATGCATGAACAGTAAACTTTATCAAACAATACGAAAGAAACCGTTTCAGAATTTTGTGTACCGTTGTCACTTCCCTATTTCCTGTTATAGTCCAGAAGGGTCTCCAGGAAAACCGCTTGTTGATAAGCTACCGACTGAGCTCGAATCTATCTTAATTTATATTCCTGATGTTTTCACCCGCTGTATGTGCGAGGAAACAATGTATTGCTTTAATCTTCTAGGGACATACCCCTTCGCAGTTTTAACAGTATCCGCATCGTGGTGCAGACCGCCTCTATTGTAGAGTCTACCAGTGATGTTGGATAGACACCGCGGTGTCATTTCCGCGCTTACTAAATGAACTTGTGACGAAACGCGCCGCTTTCCGTTAATTCTCTGGTGCCCCTACTTGTTCTGTCTCGTATGGATTCCGGAAAGATGATCACTATTCAAGTGTTGATCGAACGAATATTTTGTACGATATCTTAGCTGGTGGACTGCACTTCCTGACGAGCTTTACGTTGTCGTTCCACTTAAGATCGCTCTGTACTCCGAAATACTTAATGGATATGATTGCTTCCTGTGATTCTTCTACAACCGCGTAATCGTGTTATACATAGTCTTTCTCCCTGTTTCGAGGTATACAACAGCATCATCTGCTAAAAGCCTCACGGCACGCTAAGGATTATAAAGCTGACTCGAGAAAAATGGCATTCACCGGAGCTACCGCAATACTAGTGAGGTGAGGCAGTTGGTCTAAGAGTTATTCCGAACCACTTTCTTCATCTCTAGAGCCATTCAGCACGTCATAATATAGCACATCCTGAGTTTGTACTACCTTTTTCATTATTAGAAGTTTTCCACCACCGTCGCTATATGGATGATTGATCGGAAATGCCCATTCCTTATGGGAAACCACAATCCACAGCCTAGCTGGAATATCATGGGTGTGTAACGAAGATCACGTGCTTTAAGGAATATCAGGGGCTTTCATAAAGGATGAAATGGCTTTGTAAACAATAAGTAGCCGTATATTCGGTATGTTCCTCTTTTATGCGTGAACTGTTTCATTACTGCTGACCGCAAACAGCTAATTTTGATCAGTGAATAATCAAAAAATGGTTCAAATGGCTCTGAGCACTATGGGACTTAACTTCTAAGGTCATCAGTCCCCTAGAACTTAGAACTACTTAAACCTAACTTAACTAAGGGCAGCACACACATCCATGCCCGAGGCAGGATTCGAACCTGCGACCGTAGCGGTCGCGCGGTTCCAGGCTGTAGCGCCTAGAACAATCACAAACATCATCAGAACCATCATCACCCCTTCGGCCTGTTCCGTCCTCAATAAATCTTTGCCTCGTCTTCCTGTGTCTCTTCGTACAATAGACCAGTATGGTAGTCCCACTTCCGGAACCCTTGTCTACTAGTCCAAATGGTTTGGCCTTATCCGTGCTGAAGTTGTATGCGTTAAATCTGTACTGGTTTCTTATTACCAGAAGCTTAACAGTGAAGTTCTTTTTATGTGGACGGGACACCGTCTCAGACACACAACCCTCAACCTGGAGGGCCATGGAGGTTCCTATTGGGGCCTACTACTCTAAGTGAATGCCTTCCTTAGGCTTACGGGAGTCCCCTTCCCGGGATGTTTTCCGAGTTTCTTTCTCCTCCCATAGGAAGAGCTGCAGCTTCTGCTTCTTGAGCGGTAAGCGTTAAGCTGCGTATCCAAACATTAATTATAAAACCACGCTGAAAACGTCAAACAATGTTATGATTTGCTTATTATGTTAAAGTGTGTTTTACGTACCAGCACTAAACTCTTTTCTAGCCACAAGGGAGATGAATGGAGAAAACTCTATTTCCTATTGGTGAATGCTACAGCACTAAAAAATTAATCGATAGAAAATTTTAAAAATTATTAGGTTACTGTGTGAAACGTTTTATTCACTTAACAGGTATGATTCCGTAACTGTTACTTTAAGGGTTACGTTAAATATTGCCCAACCAAAAACACACGTATTGCCCGCATCTCGTGGTCGTGCGGTAGCGTTCTCGCTTCCCACGCCCGGGTTCCCGGGTTCGATTCCCGGCGGGGTCAGGGATTTTCTCTGCCTCGTGATGGCTGGGTGTTGTGCGCTGTCCTTAGGTTGGTTAGGTTTAAGTAGTTCTAAGTTCTAGGGGACTTATGACCACAGCAGTTGAGTCCCATAGTGCTCAGAGCCATTTGAACCATTTTGAAACACACGTATTGTCCAATGACGATGTGGCCAGTACACACAGCAACAGCTGTCGTGCAGCATTGATTGAGTCTAACTGGTATGCGACGATACATCGGTCACTTCAGTAATGACAAGAACCGAAACAAAATATGAAATATCCTCCATCGAAAAGCACCCAAACGTTGTTTCAATCTGAAACAACATAGTAATGGCGCTATTCACTATAATGTGTGCCATCTATAATAAATAAATGCCGTTATTGTACGCTTGGGAATTACGAAGCAATCACTGATAGTAAATATTCTGTTATGAGCACACACTTTTACTACAGCGTTAAACAGTGCGAACAGATTTATCGGTGATACTTTTGCTACGAATATGAACAATGGGTTTGTGATACTGCTCTTTGAACGGCTAGAGTTAAAAAAGTAACATATAAAAGTGAGTGTAGTTGTCAAAGTATATCGAAATTTGTAATTTAGTTTCCAACTCTTTACTAATCTTCTTATTTTTTTCTTTTTTAAATAGCTGATAATCACTTTCTAAGAAGTCGAACACAGTTGATCCAATTTGTGTGACTGATGTAGAGAAACGCAATGCCTAGTCGTAAAAAGTTACTATTTTTGCAGTGAACGTCTTACGAGTATTACACGTAACAATCTTCACTGTGCCCTGTTTTAGCTGTGTAGCTCCTGCGCTGGTTGAGTATGTTCGGCATGGTACAAATCCACCCATACCCGAAACGTAAGTGTGAAATCTTATGGGACTTAACTGCTAAGGTCATCAGTCGTACCCGAAACATAGATGTGGCGCTTAACGAGACATGTCACATTATCACTGGTTATTAAAAACATACGTACACCCATAGATAGACTTCAGTGTCTTGCTGGAATAGTGCCTCCTAAACCTAGACGCGATATAGGTGCTAGATGCGAGAAAAGCAAGGCTATGACTACGGATGCCCATTGCTTATATGACCGTCAGCCACCACATCCTCGGCTGAAATCAAGAAAGAGCATTTTGGCAACTACTAAAGCTCTTACACGAACACCACAGCAAGCAGTGATATCAAAGTGGCGGGGGTATGACCACATTTTGCAGAAATGGACGGTTCCGAAGAACAGCTCCCTCCTGGTCATTCAGAGAAATGTACAACACGGAAGGCTCTCAAGAGACTACGCTCTAGTAGCACGAGATGGAAGATCAACTTGCAGAAGTGGGGTCTTCGATTCAGCTTTATGCAAGTGTGGTGTTGTGCAGACTAACAACCGACTACTGCAGTGTCCATCTCCAGCCACGAGCACCACGAGACACCCGGTGAGGACGACACGACTTGGTCAGTTTCTGGACAACCGATGTATAATCTGATGTCAGCGATCCATCTCCTTTTGTTGATAACATACTTCGTACTTCTATCACGATAATAAATCTACATTTACATCCATATTCTGCACATCACTGTGAAGTACATGGCAAAGGGTACTTCTCAATGTACCCATGGGTCAAACAAACCTGTGACCGTAGGAGCTACCCTTCTCTGTACAAGTTCAATGTACCCTGTAAGTTCTGTCTGGTATGGATCCCACAAACATGAGCACTATTCAAGAACATGTCGCACGAATATTTGGTAAGCAATATCCTTTGTAGACTGATGGCATTTCCTTAGTGATCTAACATTCACCGAAGGTTGCTCCTACTCCCCCCCCCCCCCTTTTACCTACGACTGAACCTACGCGACCCTTACAGCACACTTCATATACTTACGAGGGGCGTTCAGAAAGTAAGCTCCGATCGGTCGCGAAATGGAAACTACTATGAAAATCCGATAAAGCTTTGCACAGATGTGTTGGGTAGTGTCTCTAGTATAACCCCAGTTAGCATCACGTCGCTCTTTTCATTTCTGAGCTCGCAGTGAGTGCGTAAAGATGTCTAGAAAATAGTGTCTGCCGCCAAGTACGAGGGCCTGGTGAGAAATTTCGCCTGAAGCTATGCAGCTAACATTACATAACTGTCGTGCTGTTTCTTCTTCAAGACAATTCTCAGCCGCATTCTGCAGGGGCAATGAAGATGTTCCTGCATCGTTTTCAAATGGAAATGTGAGATTACCCACAATACAGTCCGCAATTGTCTCCCCCTGAGTTTCATCTCTGGTCACATGAACCGCTATCTTTGAAGACAACATTTTGACACAGACAACGAGGTGTAGGCCAGCGTGGAGAATTGGCGGAAAGCACTGGCGGCTGCCTTCTATGATGAGGCTATTGAAAAGTTGGTACAACGCTATGACAAAAGTCTAAGTCAGAACGACGACTACGTACAGAAGTAGCTGAAAGGTGTAGCTAATTGTTACAAGTAAAACATTTCTGATGTTCACTGTGGTTTCAATTTGGCAATCAATCGGAGCTTACTTTCTGAACAGGCCTCGTACAAACTGTTATACCCAGGTGTTTCTGAGTTGAAAGCGTTGCTGCAGTCACCACAGACGCCCACTCATGCGGCAACTCCGCAGACAGATCAGCGACGCGGGTTGCCGACTCCACTGCGATGTCTGGCCAACACAAGAGTGTTCGCAAGCAAGTACCACGGTTGACAAAAAACACGCAGGTATGGCCAACGTGCATTAGAGAGCATTAGCCAGCAGCAGAGGAAGTGGGCGCGATGATCACCGAACTACTTCATGGCGATCACGTGTGTGCAAATAGTCCCTGAAATGTCCTTCCGCCCAGCGCTCGATAAGCCTTATTCTCGAGGGTTGGATCACCTCAAATCGAAGTCGACGTGTTATACTGCCTGGGCTACGATTTCGAAGCGCCTCCTGCTGTTGCTGTGGCTGTTGACGTTGCTTTTGCTGTTGCCGTCTGCCTGTCTGCCTGCCTACCTGCCTGTCTGTTTCCTGCTTGCCTGTCGGCAACTGTCGTCCGTCAGCCATCGCCTTCGCCCAGTGCTCGCCGCCGTCCCCCGTCCGTCTGCCGGCCGCCGCCGTCCGCTGCTCGCTGCAGCCTGCCGCTGCTGTCTTACGCCCGTCCGTCCGTCTGTCTCCTGCCTGCATGTCTGTTAGCCGCCGGCCGGATCTCGCCTCCACGGTCCGGGCTTCGCCGCCGCCGCCGCCGCCGTCACCGCCGCCGCCCGGTGCTCCCCGCCGCCTGCTGTCCGTCCGTCGCCGTTCATCGTCGCCCCCCATCCGTCGTCGCCGTCCGTCCGTCTGTCTGTCACCGTACATCCCTCATGACACTTTCCACCCCCACTGTCATCTACACCTTCCCCTCCCCCACTTCCACTGTCACTTCCTGGAGTGCCGCCCCTGGCTTCCCTCCTTATACCTCGCCTCACCTCCATCCCTTTCCCCACTCACCCATTCCCCCACCTCAAAAAATGGTACAAATGGCTCTGAGCATTATGACTTAACTTCTAAGGTCATCAGTCCCCTAGAACTTAGAACTTCTTAAATCTAAGTAACTTAAAGACATCACACACATCCATGTCCGAGGCAGGATTCGAACCTGCGACCGTAGCGGTTATCGCGGTTCCAGACTGTAGCGCCTGGAACGGCTCGGCCACTCCGGCCGGCACTCCCACCTCCTACCCTGCTGTTTAACGCCACATCTACACCCTTCCTCCAGCCTCCACAACCACAACTGCTGACTTTCCTGCCCCCACCCTCACATATACCGCCACTGCCGAGTCTCCTGCCACCACTCAGGTGGTCGGCTTCCCCTTTCTCATCCCCCACTTCATCATGTGCCTCCCCAGCCTGCATAACGTCATGCTGGGCCACCATCACCACCACTGAACCAGATGCATGTCCCAGCACCTCCACCACAGATATGTCATCTGCCACCCACCACCTCCCTCTCCTCCACATCCTCCTCCCCTCCTCCCAGCCTACACTCTCCAAAAAGCCCCAGAAGCGCGTCATTGCCGACTCTGCTCCCACCACTTCCCACAAAAAGTCACAGCCTCCTCCCCCTAGCACCGTCGCCTCCATGGACATCAACCCTCCTCCTGACACCAATTCCCCAGCCCTTACCCTCCACACCTTTGTCCTGTCAATCCCAGACCCCAGGTTCCTTGATACCCTTACCCTCACCATGGAGATATGTATTTACCTGGTGCTCCTATCTCCTAACTGATGCCAAACAGGGGCTCAGTCCTCATTAAGTCCCCTCCACTTCCTTTCATACGGACCTCAACTGCAAACTCCCATCTATTTGGCCCCCCACACGTCCCTGACACCCTTCCTCTCCTCTTCCTCTTCCCATCAGTCCCCACCTCCCTGTTGCTCCCCCCTCCCCACCTACACCGCCGTGATCATGAAGTGCAGCCTGGTGATCACGGAGGTTGAGGAGTTGGCAGAAGTCAACTCACACCAGACATGGAAATCCACTCTGCCTGCTGTATCCACAATGGCTCCGATCCAACCTATCTCATGCGGTCTTTTCACAGTCCACCCCATCAACCACCCCATTACCCAGTGTGCCCCGATTTTTCACCACCACCACCCAGTTGAATCCTCCAAATATCCTCCCCAATCCTGCAGCTGCCAGCCCTGTCTCATGTACAATGATCACCTAACCCCCAACTGCAAAAGCCCCCCCCCACCTCTCCCCATTGCAAGACCTCCCACCTTCTCAAAAACTGCCCCAAACTCATCACCCCTCCTTTCTGTAACACCTGCAATGGTTCCCATCCCACCTACTCCAAGTGTGAAGCTCAACCCCCTCCTGCCAGCCCTGATCTTCCTGTCCATCCCATTAATCGCCCTCTCCTCCCTATACCCTCCCCCTCCCTTAACCCCCCTCTCTTCCCGTCATGAGCATCACATCCTATTCCAGAATATCCACTCCTTCCGCGCCAATAAATACCTACTCATGAACATTCTCTCCCACCACTGGGTTGACACCTTCTTCTGACTGAAGCGTTTCTCCAGGCCCATCATACTATCCACACCTCTCCCTGTGTCCTCCACCAAACTGATGCTCCTGGTCCTTGAGTGCAGGGAGGAGTTGACATCAGCCATCTTCAGCACTTCCTCGTCTCGCCATAAAACCTCCTCAAAGACCCAACCAAACGCATTATCCTCATAGCCTTCTTCCCCTCCATTACCTGCATCACCATCTATGACCACTCCACTGCTCCTCTTCCCTATGACTTCATCTCCCACACTGACCGCACCATCTCCATCTATGTGATTGCCATCAACATTAACATCCATAGCCGCTCTCCTGCCGCCCTTCGGCGGCGGCATAAGTTTCTCCCAACAATCCAAGGTGACCTTGTTCCCCTTCCCCAGCATACCTGTCCCAAAAGCGACACCACCCCTGATGTTGTCATTGACTCCACCAACCTCCCTGGGTGTATCAACATACTCGATCCAACAGGTGGCGACCACCTCCTTCTCATCAAAATGTCTGCTCACCGACACCTCCTCTGTCTCCCCCCTGCAGCCCCTCCCAAGGTAGTCCATGACTACTGTTGTTCCAACTGGGATGCCTACTGGGGATCTATCGCCACCCAGGTTGAAAGAGATCCTCTTACTTGTCACCATCCTGACAACATCATCCATACCTCATCCTTCCTACAGAAGGCCATTACTGATACCATGGAGGCCCATGTTCTTACTAAATCCATCCACCCCCACCGTCCCATTCTCCCACCATGGGCTGTCCTCCTCCTCTGCAAATCTCACCGCCACTGTCGCTCCTTCCTGTGCATTCATAACAGGGATACACTGCCACCAGAAAATACAGCGACGTGTACAGAAGTTTATTACAGCAAAGAAACGCTGGGACGGGCGCCAGACTTGTACATGATTCAACGCCACCCTCCCTGTCAACTCCTCCAAGTACTGGTCCACCTTCCATCGCCTACTGGTTCCCATTCTGCACCCCATAACCCCCTTCTCCATAACGACCACCCCCTTCCGAACAACCTAACTTCGCTTCCCACCTTCCCACAGTCTTCTCTGTCCCTCCTGATCCCCACTTTGATTGTTCTCTTTTCCCAACCATCACAGAACGCACTGACAGTCGCTCCACTTGCTCCTAGGCTCCAGTGCTTGCAGCAGTTGTCCCCCTCTGACATTAACACTCCAATCACAGCACAGACATTAATTTATCCTTCAGTCAAAATGCAACATGACCCCTGGTCACGACTGTGCCCCTACTGCCAGCTTAGATGGTTCAAATGGCTCTGAGCACTATGGGACTCAACATCTTAGGTCATAAGTCCCCTAGAACTTAGAACTACTTAAACCTAACTAACCTAAGGACATCACACCCACCCATGCCCGAGGCAGGATTCGAACCTGCGACCGTAGCAGTCCCGTGGTTCCGGACTGCAGCGCCAGAACCGCTAGACCACCGCGGCCGGAGCCAGCTTAGAGAGAGCCCCTTCTCCTTCCTTACTGTCCTTGCCAACCTATACATGTCATCCTCTCTACCAGCTTCTACCCCGCCCTGTGGAAGACTTCCTGTGTATTCTTAGCCCTCAAACCCAACAAACCCCCTTCTGTCACCTCCTCCCATAGTCCCATCTGCCTACCTCCATCTTCATTAAGACCTTCCAATCCATCCTCTCCTGTCGTATCCATCAGCACCTTAATCAGCACCACGTCCTCCCGTTTTACCCAGCATGGCCTCCAACCCTCCTTCTCCACCAAAGACCAACTCCTGAACCTCGTCCACCTTCTCTCACTGCAGCTTAACTCCCATTGTTCTGCCATTTTTGTTTCCCTCGACCTCCAAAATACCTATTACTGCATATGGCATCCCAGTTTCCACTTTAAATTCCAAACCTATGCCCTGCCTATCAATTTTGTCCATCTGGTCCCTTCCTTCCTCCCATGCCACCCTTTCTGTGTCACCCTCCACAACACCAACTCCCTTATCTTTTATCCTGCTGCTGGCATCCCCCAAGTCTCCATCCTCTCCCCTCCCCTCTCCACTATATCCAGTACACCGCCGATATGCCCAAGCCACACCCTCCTGTCCACCTCCTCCAATATGCCGATGACACCGCCTTCCTGGCACCTACTCCACCCTTCAAAGGTGGACTTGACCACCACTTGGTGTAATCAGTGGTTCCTTCGTATCGACCCATCCAAAACCAAGGCAATCATCATAGGCCTCACCACCCACTCCATTCATCTCCACAATTTCTGCCCATCATTTATGGTCATGCCATCCAGCAGAAAGCCCATTCCCACCTCCATCTGATATTCCTGTCTGGCTGGACATGGGGACTGCATCCTTCCATCCTCCACACCTACAAACCCCTCATCCATCCTATCCTCTGTTATGCCAGCGTTGCCTGGATCTCCTACCCCCTCCCCCCCCCCCAACTTTTATAAGGCTCTCCGAATCACAGACCGCCATGTGCTCTGTCTTGCCTTCCATATCCATCATACTTCCCCTACACGACTCCTTATGACATCATCCCTACCCTCACCTTCTCATTTTCCTCCTACATCTCTACATCCTTTATACTGTCTGCAGGCTTGATGCCCCCACCCCCTGGTTTTCTCCTTCCTCGCCACCCCCCGTCCAACGCTGCGCCTCTATCGCTGTATCCTTCCCTCACTCCATCTCCACACTCTCCATCTCCTTCGTCAGGGCAATTTCCAGCATCTCTCCCACCCAGATGTTGAAGTTCACCCTGACATCTACCCTTCCTTCCAGCTGTGAACTGGCGTTGTACCCCCCTCCACAGGGCCACCCTTTCCCTCTCCCCTCCTTCTCCCAGAATGGATTCTCCTCCTTTCCCCACCCTGAGTCGCTCCTCAACTGTTTTCCTCCCTCGTCACTACCCTCCTCAGACCCCTGTTCGGTTCACCCACCACCTTGTGCCCCTTTCTCTCCCCTCCTTCTCGCCTCCTTTTTTCCCTTCTCCCTTGTACCCCACCCCTGGCAGATCCACCACTCCCAGGTTTTTTATCCATTAACATGTGTGCTGTGTTAGTGTTGTGTTCAGTTGTGCTTGGTAGTCCATGATTCTTCTTGTGATTTTCTCCTATGGCCGACTTTTAACTAGTGTTCGACTCCAGTGATTATGAGTGCGCAACGAATTGCCAGCTGTGATCTTTTAACTTTATGTCGACTTTTTAACTGTTCCCCTGCGCATGTCCCCATATTGGTGTATATTGTATCTCCCATCATCTCCATTTACTGTGTTTTTTATGTCCCTCTTTTATCCTGTCCTATTTTTACTGTTAGCGTTCCCATTTCACGTATTTTGTTAAACCGTTTGGCTGAAGAGTGGTGGACTGTGCCTCTGCCAGCCCTCCCCTGTCCATAAGGGCAGTGGAATGAAATGACAATAAAGGAAAAACAAAAAAGATAGGCTGGCGCCCAGCCATTCAGCAGACAGTTCTCAACTCGCCGAGTGTGGAGAACATCTGCGGACCCAGTCCCATCACGACTATTCTCTCTTCCGCAACGATTATGATACATCGCTTCCGTCGTGTTAGCCTATCTACTGGCTGCTAACAGCTGACTTCTACATGGAACAGTGCACAGGTATAGAGTCAAAGGGAACTCAGATTATAGGAACTAGTTGTTAATTGCATGATCATTATTATTTTCTTGGTTCTGAAGAGTGTGTTACAGTTGGTGGTTTATTGTAGTTTCCTTGATAAAAAAGTTGGCAAAACGAATTGATTCTTGCTCTCTAGATTTAGCACACATAGTTATAGGATACAACATTTTTCGTTTTAAGAAGATCGTTTTTTTACATTTCTGAACATTAAAGCAAACAACAGTTGAACTCTTATCAATAACCGACAGAATGTTTGTGCTGTTGTTTTCAGATGTTACTTCAAGTAGGACGACTGCATCGTTTCCAAAGTGTGAGATTACTATCATGCTCATTAATATACTACATGAACAGTATAGTTCCCAGCACATTGCCTTGAGGTGCAGCTGAAGTGACTTCTCCTTACCAACAGATCCTCAATCCAGCCAGAAACATCTCTAGATACTCCATACGATAGTACTTTCGATAATAAGCGTATTTAAGGTGATGAGTAAAATACTTACGAAAGCCAGCCAACTCATTCCATGTTCGAGAAGAACATTCACATTGGGAGCCCATTTTGGCTGGTGCCATGTATTACTGAACACTAAACAAATAACTTTAAAATAAGCATGCTGTTTCTCTTCATTTCCAGATCTCTTAAGCTAAAGCTATTACTAAATTATTTCAAGAACTGAAGTAATTAGTGCGTAGAGCGAGATTTCATTTAAAGGAAAAGAAGAACGTCGGGTAACAGTTTATAATTTCCTATAACTGTTTTGGGATAAAGTCGCTATCAGAATCGAAAAAAAGTACATTCACAGTAAACACAGGCAGTGTACACTCCTGTTGAAAAGCAAACCTAAATGTAACACCATATGTTAGTTACAATCGGCGCTAACGTAACTGTAAACAACAGACGCTGATTTACCACTATGTATGTTACGCACAACGTTCGCAACTTCCGAAATTTCATAGAAATATACGATTATTCACGTTAATGTAACTTAAATTAGGTATGATCGATCCTTTGAACGAGAATACTACTTCTAAAATTTCCGCCCGTAAATTTAGTAACTGTTACACTATATATCACGTTTTAATTTTAGAAAATTAACTAAAAAATTCTGTAACATGAGATGACAAGACAAAGAGACTCTAGACACACCTAGCAACTTCGCTGTTGTCATAGACTCCCCAGTTAAACAGCCTTTGGCAATGAGCTGCCTTCGGTAGCTCTGACACCCGACATTACTCCAGATCAACACGAGACCTCAGTGGTCACGTGTCTACCGGCGGCTGAGACCACATCGCTATTACTGTGCGCTACAGTGAGGGAATGTGCTCCATAAATGATGGTTTTATATCAGGTACTCGTATGAGTCACTACAGCCAGTGGTTGCTCCACAAGTATTGGTGAAGACAACGTTGCACAAACGAAGCTTGTAATTATGTAGAAGTACACACATCAAAAGAGTTTTGCATCACCTCGGTTCCCAGAATTCCGGAACCTGTGCAGAAAATTTGGAATAGAGAACAACATAAACATCATTTCCTCCATTTTTATTGCTCATCAAAACCACACATTGCTTGTTGTACCACCATATACAGCAAGACCTTCAGACTGCTGTACATACCCGTACCACTAATACCCAGTAGCAGGTCCTCTTGTATTGATGCATTCCTGTATTCGTCGTGGCATACTACCCCCAAGTTCATCAAGGCACTGTTTGTCCAGTTGTCCCACTCCGCAGGCCGTTGTGGCCGAGCGGCTCTAGGCGTTTCAGTCTGGAACCACAGGTTCAAATCCTGTCTCGGGCATAGATGTGTGTGATGTCCTTAGGGTACTTAGGTTTAAGTAGTGCTAAGTTCTAGGGGACTGATGACCTCAGATGTTAAGTCCCATGGTGCTTCAGAGCCATTTGATTTTGTCCCACTCCTCAACGGCGATTCGGCATAGATCGCTCAGAGTTGTCGGTGGGTCACGTCGTCCATAAACAACACTTTTCGATCTACCCAAGGTATGTTGTAAAGGGTTCTTGTCTGGAGACGATGCTGGCCACTTTAGTCGAGCAATGTCGTTATCCTGATGAAAGTGATTCACAAGATGTGCGCGATGGGGGCGCGAATTGTCGTCCATGAAGACGAATGCCTCGCCAATATAATGCCGATATTGTTGCATTATCGATCGGTGGATGGCATTCACGTATCGTACATCCGTTACGGCGCCTTCCATCATCACCAGCGGCGTAGGTCGGCCACACATAATGCCACCCCAAAACAGCAGTGAACCTCCACCTTGCTGCACTCGCTGGACAGTGTGTCTCAGACGTTCAGCCGGACTGGGGTGCCTCTTGCACACAGTCTGAGTCGTAACACAACGTCCTGTGACTGCACGAAAAGCATTACGGTGTTGCTATCAGGGTTCCTCGGAGCCATAATCCATAGTTAGCGGTCATCCACTGCAGTAGTAGCCCTTGGGCGGCGTGAGCGACTCATGTTATCGACAGTTCCTGTGTCTCTGTATCTCCACCATGTCCGATCAACATCGCTGGTTCACTCAGAGACGCCTGGACACTTCGCTTGTTGAGAGCCCTTCCTGGCACAAGGTAATAATGCGGACGCGATCGCACCGCGGTATTGAGCGTCTAGGCATGGCTGAACTACAGACAACAAGAGCCGTGTCCCTCCTTCCTGGTGGAATGACTGAAAGTGATCGGCTGTAGGGCGGCCTCCGTCTAATAGGCGCTGCTCATGTATGGTTGTTTACATCTTTGGGCGGGTTTAGTGACATCTCTTAACAGTCGAAGGTACTGTGTCTGTGATACAATATCCACAGTCAACGTTTATCTTCAGGAGTTATGGGAACCGGGGTAACGCAAAACTTTTGTTGATGCGTGTATTGTATGAAACATTTCTCTGAATGTTCTCTACATTATTTGCGTAGCTGTGTATGCTATAAAAAATGTAGAGAAACTAAACGCTCGTAAGACAAAATATTAGTCGCTCTCCCACCCTGTCCCCTTTTAATAGGACACACTGATCGCTTTGGAACGCTTAGATGATGTACATACGTACTATTCACTCACTTCTGACATAAGTCGTGGCAGTGAACTGGTGTGTACGTGTCAATCCGTTGACGTAAACCACACAGTGAGATGGATCGCCGAGAACAGACGAGATTTGGTGTTTAATTCCCAGTCGAGAACGAGATCACTAGAGATGGAGCACAGGCTTGGATTACGGAAGGATGGAGAATGAAATGGGCCGTCGTCTTGTCAAAAAAACCATTCCGGCATTTGCCTGGAGCGATTTTGGGAAATAACGGGAAACTTATAACTGGGTGTCCGGACGGCGATTTGAACCGTCGTCGTCCAGAATGCGAGTACAGTGCGCTAAAAACTGCACCATCTCGCCTGGTCTCGAAGTGGAGGAGTGACAGAGTGGTAGAAAGCAGCTGTTGTGTCTGGACGTGCCCATGACGAAACAGTGAATGGTGTTGCTCGATTTATTGTTGAAAGAACGCAGATTTGCTCAAGGTCTCTACAAAGAATAGTGACCCACTCGCAGCCACGTAACTCGCAGTTGTCGCAAAAATATTCTAAGCGGCAACTGGAAACGATGTTCCTTATCAGTGACAATAGATTTCAAATCAGGCAGGGGTTAGCGGTGTCATTCACTGCGTGTCCATAACAGTCAGTTACCAAGCAAATACTACTATTGGACGGGCAACGGACATTTGATGTTTGGTACCTCGCCAAACGGCACTCTCGAAACGCTACATAAAGCTGCAGGTCTTCGATAACGAAAACAATATAAAAACTGTACAGTAGCTGATTGCATATTATGGAAGTCGTTAAGTGTATCGATGTCCCAATCAGGCATTCAATCCGTAGCGTGTGGAAGGTGAAGTTAATGCTGCAGGTGATGCTGTGTTGTTTTGGGTGTGCTTTCGTGCCAAATCTACACTGCACCTATTAAGGTTATCGTGAACGTGAATCAAGGGGTTTATGTCAACTCCCTTGGTTACCAAATGTTGCTGTTTCTCCTACGTCTTCGTGATGAGTACGCTGTGGATGCTCCCGTCTTCCAGGCTAACAATAGTTGGGTTCACAGGGCTGTACGTGTGTGTGAACTCTGAGGCATCCTACTGCACATCTATTGACCTGCTTGGTCACCAGATCTTCATCCTGTGGGAAATGTCTACCATCATACGGACTATGTAACCTCCACCCCCCCCCCCTTTAATAAACGGTTAGTGCAATAATATGATAGTACTCACGTATGCATAACGAATTTGATTTTGGACAAGGCTATCATCTCCGAAGAGATTTTTACCGGACAGTAGAGAGAAGTGTACAACGCGTTGTTCTAATTAACAGCCTATTCTTCTCCTGAAGTTTGTACTTATTTGTACTTGGTTCAATACTTAAAACACTGCCATCACTCAAAGGGTAGCACATGTCTCAAAGAGTGCACAATATATTTAATTGAAATAATAATGAAATTAATCAATACGATCACCAGCTCAGTTGGAATGCTTGTCCCCTATATGATCAATAAATTGGACAGCAATGAATCCGTAACCGTTTGGTTGTAGGTAGGGCAACAGGAGGTTGACGCACGCGTCTAACAACACAATACGTTAAGATATAACAACGCATATGTCGCTGGGACAATAATTTACGTAAGTTCAGTGCAGTTGTTTCCTTGATATGCAAAGCTACGTACTTTGAATAGAGTGTACTACTATGAAAATTTAATAGGTTAAACAACTAAATGTTGGCTTTCAACAGATTGGCAACGCTGAAATACGAACCAAGCCAGTACACACCAGCATTATTTCAACAGTCACAAAGAAGAAACTCGTAAACTTAACTTTTTCTTTTCTTAGAAATGAGACTGCGAGATTCCTTTAACTTCAAGGTACTTGACTTTGTCTCCACTCAATTAGCAAGAAAGATATTGCTCTGAATATTAATGAACAACACTATTAACTTACTGAGGCTTCATTATTCATTACTTTCACATATACTTTTAGCAAACAAACGAAACTGGCAATAATGATAGTCATTAATTAAGGTTTTTTAAGTATATAAACAACGACACTCGGGTATTCAGTAACTGGAAAGAAGTGGGACCCTAAGTAGGTAACAATGGCTGAGGATAATGACAGATACAGGTACTACAGTTTTTAAGAACAACACTTAGTACTGAAATTAAATTCATTGAGATTATCACTGGGTAACGACTCGTAAAGTTTCTAACAGGAACGAAAATAAAAGAACCCTACAGGTCGTTATACATGTTAAGCCGTGGTATTCGTTGCGTCTAGAGTGCTCCCGGTTATACACATAACATTGCGAGCACACCTTGATTTGCAATGACGAATTACGACATTCTTACATCCGTTCACTCCTACGTCCCACAACCGAGTAGGTCCCCTAAGCACCCTACGCACTGACAACACACCCACGTCCAGAGACAGCGCCCCTACACAAGTTTTTACTGTCTGCCAACGATATTACTTTTCCTATCTTTCCCTAACGGTACTACTCCAGGATAAGTACACCATAATACAATTTATACAGATTGCAGCACATATCGCATTTCTAACTAACACAAAGCTACCTAAAGGCTTACAGAGTAAAAAAAGTATATCATGTTTACAACAGACATAATGGGCAAAAATTGTAGGCAGCGCATCTGCATGGCAGTGTCATAAACAGTAGGTGAATCGCAGCAATTAACATCTCCATAATTTGGCAGCTCTGCGTCAGCTAACCGTTAATGAGTGACTGCAGCTGGATGTGGCTTACCTGAAGGATCTTGTGATCTTGTCGACTTATTTCGTCGCCGAATTATGGCCACTATCAAAGGCAGATGGGATGTTACACCGTAGTAGCGTGACATCACCCATGAGTAATAATGTTTTTTATCCGGTGTACCTATAACAGACAACAATTAGTATGCGTTAACTGAAATTACTGAACCTTTAGTAGGCATTTGTATTCGTGAGTGTCTAACATGGAAAGAACTTCAAGGTGCATTATATTTAGAAGAACGCTAAATAAACATTACCACATTCCAGTAGGTATCTGACAAAAATTACTACCACCTCCGATACAGTGATTGTTATTACTCTGCACGCGGCTTACTATTCACATAACATTCACTTAACTGCTCAGAATGGAGTTTTTGGAATAAACTTGTTCTCATTTCAGTATTTTAAGTACTAATATGTGACGTGATATTCCTCCGACAGTACATCAAACATAACGATTTTTTTTTACAATCCGGGTGGCTGTAATTAAATCTCACCTACTCGCAGTAATCCAGTATGGACTGTAATTATCGTATGCCAGCGAAACTTCGTAGATATTCCAATACGTTAACGCGGAACTGATTTACGCTGGAAAAAGGAAATTAGATTCAAGTTTGGCCACCAGGTGCAAAACTGGCTGTGTGAATACAAGGAAGACATGTAGAAATGTTTCCAGACGTCAAGCATTAGGAGCTGGGACGTGGGCAGAAAAGGACAAACAAGTGAGACGAGCATTTTTTGTTATTTTTAGTATGAGCACCGAAGATGTCGGCGAGATACTGCATCCGTAAAACGCAATGATTGACAGTTGCTAGCAACAGCCTCGGTGTAATATGAGCTACGTGCTCCTGTATATTGGTCTTCAGATCAGGTAGAGACCTAACGTGTCCCTCGTAACACGTTCTTTTAGATATCCCAGAGCCAAAACTCACATGGGTTCTGATCACGTGATCTTGCAGGCCATCCATCTGGAAAACTTCTGGACACAGTACGTTCGTGGAAGGTTACGTTATGCAAATCTTTCAGTGCGCGAGAGACATGAGATGTTGCCCCATTTTGAATGAAAATAGTGGTTTCGACAGTTACTCTCTCCCAAAGTAGGAATAACATGCTGTACAAGGAGGTCTCGATAACGTGCAGACGACACGGCACACCTAACAGGCCATCTGGATGTACTCTTAAAAAAAAAAAAAATGGAAATGAGCGTTTGGCATCACTGGCTGCGAGGCCCCTTCGGGGCAGCTCCGGCCGCCTTGGAGCACATCTTATTACAGTCGACGCCACATTGAGCGACCTGTGCGCAGGATGGGGATGAAATGATGATGAAGACAACACAACACCCAGTCCCTGAGCGGAGAAAATCCCCGACACAGCCGGGAATCGAACCTGGGGCCTTAGGACGGCAATCCGTCACACTGACCTCTCAGATATCGGGGCCGACACTCTCTTTTCAAAGAAGAAGGTACTGAGAATGAAGGTGCTTGTGAATCCACACCATACTGCGAGAAATGGCTTTACGTGCGCATCAAGCGGTTTAACAGTACTCAAAATTCTGCAGTTCTGGGTATTCACTGCACCCTGTTTTCCACCTCATCATTCCATAAATATTGCCCAGCCACACGTCATCATTTTCGGTCAGTGGTAGAAACCGAAGAGCAAATTGAGTACATTGCTGGGCATCATCCGGTTTCAGCTGCCGCATCATCTGGATCTTGTACAGGTACCGGTGTGAAATAGACTGCAAAACTCCCCATACTGTTGACCATGGTATGGACAATTCTCGTAACATTGCACGAGCGCTAGCATTGCTTGGGTCACGTGCTGCATGGTCGGGTACAGCAACAACAACCTCGTCAACAACTACCACCGGGACAGGACGCCGTCATCTTCCAGTTGCTATTCCAATCTCACCCGTGTTTTCGAATTTCATTATCATCATCTTTAAACCATTTAATGACATCGGGCCGCCCCTCAGATCTTTCAGTTGGCGATACCCTCTCAACGCAGCACTGTAATTGTTGCGGTCCACATAAAACATTTTGACGAGAGCGCACGATATCTTTACTCGATAGCCAGACTGTTCACTCACGTTATGGGTTGTCAGATAAGTACCTGGTGGTCATAATTGGAACTATTTTGTTCTTCAGCGTATCTAGAGTTTCGTTGTCATACGATAATTACAGCCCACACTGGACGTGCTTGAGTAGGTGCAGTTTAATTGTAATCACTCGGTATTTGAAAAAGTAGTTAATGAACGCCAACGCAAGCGTGTAAGTATTAAGTCACTGTGATTAATTGTGCTCACCGGGTATCACACTTTTAGCTGCGTTACTACAGACTGGGGTCGCTTCAACTGTCGCTTAGTGTATAGTAAGAAATGATAAACACTTTCCGACAGGGCAACTAATAAGACTTAATGGTTCTGTTGAATGTAATAATACACTGGTAATCATTCCGACATAGCAGCAGATATACATGGCGACAATTATTGAGTTACATGAAAAAAACGTAAATTACTTACAAATTACGGTGTGCACACACTTCATTCAACATATAAATGTCACGACACACATTCGGATTTAGGTTATGACGTGTTCGATATGCCTGCCATTATTGGCGATAATATGCCGCAGACGAATGGCGAAATTCTGCGTGACCCGTTGATGTGTCGGAACATCGCTGCTGCCGATGACCTCCAACGGCTGTTTCCAGCTGAGCAACGGTTTTGGGTTTATTGCTGTACACCTTTTCTTTAATATAGCTCCACAAAAAGGAGTCGCATTTGTTCAGATCCGGAAAATATGGCTGCCAACCGAGACCCCCGCAATTTGCCTCGCCCCAGAGCCAGAATGCAGTCCCTAAAATGCTCCTGAAAAACAATAAAACAACAAACACTCTCCTGCGTCGATAGCGTTGAGCTCCGTCTTACATGAACTACATTTTTTCGAAATCAGGGTCACTTTCCTTACTGGGGATACAATCATCTTCCAAAACCTGCACGCACCGCTCGGCAGTCAGCGTACCATCAAGGAATATTGCACCGATTATTCAGTGACTGGACATTGCACACCACACAGTCACCCGTTGAGGGCGAAGAGACTTCTCGATCGCGAAATGCGGATTCTCACTCCTCCATATGCGCCAGGTTTGCTTATTGACGGATCCATACTAATGAAAGTGGGCTTCGTTGCTAAACCAAAGTATACAGCGCGTACTAATTGCCATCATGCACCGCAGCCAACCGTGCAGTTTGAGTTTCCTGACGCCAACAGTCCAGAAGTTCTGACGATTTTATTTCATATAGGTCAAAAATTGTCACCCAGTACATGTTCTCTCAGAGAAAATCCAGTCGTCACGGAGACTCGCAAGCAATAGTTCTTCCTGGGAACCAAACGCTACTTGAACGTGGATTTGCTGAAGTGAAACTGACACACCAAATATCCTCCATCACACACTGTAAGATGGCTTGCGGATTATAGATCGAGCCGTAGATATAGATCAGATTACAGTCTTGATTGCCAGACGACCCTCTATTGATTAAGACAATAGTCTCAGAGTTAACGAACTTCATTACTTTCAGAGTTAGTAACGCTGACCGTCTGAATGTCATTAACCACAGTGGTTTAATACTTAGAAGGTAGAGTGGCTGTTCATACAGCTAACTAACTATACTCCACTCGCTCCATTCCAAAAAGAATAACGACGCACTGTTTAGTAGCGGTCTTTTATTCCCCACTGGTCTCTAACCCGTCTATAGAATGGAAGCCTATCTAGCGCTTTAAGGTCATGTGTATTTAGGAGAACATACATTTGAATTTTAGAGTTACATTAATCACACTATTGGACTGAGACTGCTGTTAATATTTCAGTCGAAGAGAAGAACATGGTAACCGTGTTCATTTGTAAGCACGTCAAGTAGACGTCCAGCAGAGCTCTTCCATGAATCAAATGAATGTGTTGGTCACCATCAACTATTCCATTACTAAAGCCGTGCACAGAGTATAGGAGCCTCCTGTTACTGTGTTTCACATATTGATGAACCAATTAACCACGCAAATCGCAGCGGTCTGCTGACTGCATTCTGCATCCGAACACGATGACCCAGCGTGAGCGGCGTGGCCCCTTCTGCAACGATCGTCACTTTCTGAGACGATGCCGACATGATGTCGGATTGGTTCTTTGTGCTTGACAAGTGTTTTCAGATCGAAGCGTTCAGATAATGTATTTGTTTCCTAGTTTTCAAACCAGAATCTATAAACGACAAGCTGCGACATCGTCGCGAAAAACAGTGACCCGTATATGTAATAAGTTCCCTTTAATTTACGTCTATGGTCACAAACTGTTTGATAACAGATTACCGGTTTCTGTCTTTAATGACCATCATCAGATCTGTTTCATAAAAATACATTAGGACTTTATTTATATGAAACAGATCTGATGATGGTCATTAAAGACCGAAACCGGTAATCTGTTATCAAACAGTTTGTGACCATAGACGTAAATTATAGGAAACTTATCTATAAACGATTTGGAATAAATTATTTACATGAAATTATTGAACACACGTTCTCTGAGGTCCATGAGCTAGAGAAGTAAGTTACTGTCTCAGAATAAACGTGTTAACCTTATGAAATATTAGTATCACATTTTTCGAAGTAGTGAGTGTGGTGTCACCGCTAGACACCACACTTGCTAGGTGGTAGCTTAAATCGGCCGCGGTCCATTAGTACATGTCGGACCCGCGTGTCGCCACTGTCGGGATCGCAGACCGAGCGCCACCACACGGCAGGTCTCGAGAGACTGACTAGCACTCGCCCCAGTTGTACGGACGACATTGCTAGCGACTACACGTACGAAGCCTTTCTCTCAATTGCCGAGAGACAGTTAGAATAGCCTTCAGCTAAGTCCATGGCTACGACCTAGCAAGGCGCCATTAACCATATCTGGAGAGAGTCTCACTTGCATTATCAAGAGAAATGTACCACAAAGAATTAAAGTTAAGTATACGAGGAGCTCCGTTCTTTTCTTTATAGCTTTCATCACGTATCCTGTTTCAGACTTAACGCAAGACGGCGAGAGTTGACGCGTGCCCTTCCGGCTACTTCTCAGTGTGGCGTAGCTAGCTTGTTACGCCACAACAGTGAGGAAGGACGAAAAGATTTTTCATGCAAGTGCATGTAACGAAGGATACAAGCCATACAAGAGGAAGTCGAACAGCTAGAAAACTGCAGTGAAATGTGCTTGGAAAGAGGTGATGGACAGATTTTTTTTTATTAAAGTGACAAAACACAAGTAAAACATAGTGAAAGGAACTGCAGGGAATTTTTCTATATAACTTCTCTTATTTATGAATGATGTAAGACCTGCAGCTCTAATAGCAGCCCGAAAACTAATTACATTCTCCAGAAACACAAAGATGACAAAGGCTGGTTTCACAAAGCGTAAGAAGTCCCGCCCGAAACAGCCGCAACTAATTTTATCTCCAAGAAGAATTATGGCTAGTGTTGCGATAAAATAAGGACTTCACTTACAAATTATTTTGCAGTGCGCAACAGAATAACTGACGAATGCCATGCAAGTCTTCTACAACTGCAAGAGGCTGAAGAAGGAAACGTGGGTTGCAAATAAAAGAGGAAATTATTTCTTTACGAAAAAAAGAATCTATTCACAAAGATGTATTGACAGTAGCGCGATGGATTTGAAATTAGCCACCTTCTAACGCAGGTGTGATTACAAAATTTTAAATTGAAAATCTCATTAAGGTAACTTATGTAGCGTATGTTCTTTCACTAACAACTTTTAACATCACATCCAGGGACAAATCAGAATCGGAAAAAGTGGATGTTTTTCAAAAACAGTGTAATAACTGAAATATATGGTGCTATGCAGAGCCTTTTGTAGACATCTGTTTAAACATACTAACAACGGCTTCACAGTAAGTACACTGATCAATCAGAACATTTTGACCACCTGCGTAACAGCCGGTATGTTCACTTCTGGCACGGATAACAGTGGCGACGCGTGAGGCTTTGGCAGGTCGATGGATGCAGTTGGCACCGTACCAGAACACACACACGTCACCTCAACCCGCAAATTCCGGGGAGGCGGGCTATGACCTTTGGCGCCACGTTCAGTCACATCCCAGATGAGTTCGATAGGGTTCAAATCTGGCAAGCTAGGGGGGTAGAACATCAATTCGACCTCGCCTCTGTGTTCCTCGAACGACTCCTTCACATTCTACAACTCCTTCTCACTCTTGGCCCTGTGATATGGTGCGTTATCTTGTTGAAAAATGCCACTGTTCTCAGGAATCATGATCGTCATGAAGGGGTGTACGTGGTCTGCAACCAGCGTACGATACACCTTGGCCGTCATGGTCCCTTGCATGAGCTCTACTGGAACCATGGATGCCCATATGAGTGTTCCCCACAGCATAATGGAGCCGCCGCCAGCTCGTCTCGTCCCGTAGTATAGGTGTCAAGAAGCTGTTCCCTGAAAGACGACAGATTCGCGCCCTCCCATCGGCACGATGAAGATTGTATTGGAATTCATGTGACAATGTAACGTTCTGCCACTGCGTCAACGTTCAATTCCGATGGCCATGAGCCCATTTCAGTCGCATCTGCCGATCTCGCGGTGTTAACAGTGGATGGCACGTGCATGAATCGTCAGCTCCAGAGGCCCATCGTTAGGACTGTTCAGTGCACTGTGCGTTCAGACACACTTCTACTCTGACCAGCATTAAAGACTGCTGTTAGATCCGCCACAGTTCGTCTCCAGTCTTGTGTTCCCCGTCTGCTTAGCCTACGACGTCCGCCATCTGTAATGCGGGGTCGCCGCCTAACCCGAGGACGTATGGACATGCTTTCACCTTGGTTTCGCCACGTGTTGAAGACTCACAACAGCATTCCTCGAACATCGGACAAGTCGTGTAGTTTCCGAAATGCTCGTGCCATTGGTCGAACTCAGATAGACCTCGTGCCTTCCCCCGTTCTACGGTCGGACAGCATGCTCACTCATACTACACTACTCGATATTAAAATTGCTGCACCACGAAGATGACGTGCTACAGACCAGAAATTTAACCGACAGGATGAAGATGCTGTGATATTCAAATGATTAGCTTTCAGAGCATTCACACAAGGTTGAGGCCGGTGGCGACACCTACAACGTGCTGACATGAGGAAAGTTTCCAACCGATTTCTCATACACAAACAGTAGTTGACCGGCGTTGTCTGCTGAAACGTTGTTGTGATGCCTCGTGTAAGGAGAAGAAACGGGTACCATGACGTTTCCGATTTTGCTAAGGGTCGGATTGTAGCCTATCGCGATTGCGGTTTATCGTATCGCGATATTGCTGCTCGCGTTGATCGAGATCCAGTGACTGTTAGCAGAATTTGGAATCGGTGGTTCAGGAGGGTAATACGGGACGCCGTGCTGGATCCCAACGGCCTCGTATCACTGGCAGTGGAGATGACAGGCATCTTATATGCATAGCTGTAACGTATCGTGCAGCCACGTCTCGATCCCTGAGTCAACCTTTGCAAAACAACAACCATCTGCACGAACAGTTCGACGACGTTTGCAGCTGCATGGACTATCAGCTCGGTGACCATGGCTGCGGTTACCCTTGGCGCTGCATCACAGACAGGAGCGCCCGCGATGGTGTACTCAACGACGAACCTGGGTGCACGAATGGCAACACGTCTTTTTTCGGATGAATGTAGGTTCTGTTTAGAGCATCATGATGGTCTTATCCGTGTTTGGCGACATGGCGGTGAACGCACATTGGAAGCGTGTATTCGTCATCACCATAATGGCGTATAACCCGGCGTGGTGGTATGTGGTGCCATTGGTTACACGTCTCGGACACCTCTTGTTCGCATTGACGGCACTTTGAACAGCGGACGTTACATTTCAGATGTGTTACGACCCGTGGCTCTACCCTTAATTCAATCCCTGCGAAACCCTACATTTCAGCAAGATAATGCACTACCGCATGTTGCAGGTCCTGTATGGGTCTTTCTGGATCCAGAAAATGTTCGACTGCTGCCCTAGCCAGCACATTCTCCAGATCTCTCACCAACTTAAAACGTCTGGTCAATGGTGGCCGAGCAACTGGCTCGTCACAATACGCCAGTCACTACTCTTGATGAACTGTGGTGTCGTGTTGAATCTGCATGGGCAGCTGTACCTCTACACGCCATCCGAGCAATATTTGACTCAATGCCCAGGCGTATCAATGGCGTTATTACGGCCAGAGGTGGCTGTTCTCGGTACTGATTTGTCAGGATCTATGCACCCAAATTGCGTGAAAATGTAATCACATGTCAGTTCTAGTATAATATATGTATCCAATGAACACCCGTTTATCATCTGCATTTCTTCTTAGTGTAGCAATTTTAATGGCCAGTGGTGTACATGCGCCGTGCGTGTGACTGACATTCTTCGGCAGTTGATGCTGCTATCACCTGGATGCGTTTATATCGGTAGCAGGTTGGTCATAATGTTCTGGCTGATCAGTCTATAGTCTTTCATGAAGTTTGTTGTCATAAATCGTTCAAAATTTGATAACGACCGTAACATTTTGAAATACGCTGATGAGCCAATACATTATGACAGCTTGTGAAGATAACACTACAGTGCGATATAGATTTTGTCCTGTAGTTTCTATTAATGGCTTTCTGCTTTATTTTTACGATACATTGAAAGGGTTATTTCAGGTTAAATTTTGTAAATTTATTTCTTTGTACAAATATGTTCGTGTTACGTAATACAGTCGTTATGAATGTGATTGTTATTTTGATTTATTCAGATGCTGTATATTTTCTGATTTATTAGCATGTCGTTTAAAATCATTTTGTACGAGCGGAATAATATGAAGTTATAGTTTTGTATAAAAATATAAATCGATGTTATCAGAATCTTCGAAAGTGAAGTGTGAAGCGAGATGAATGAGGTTTATAGTACCATAAGCTGGCATTACAATACAAAATTTTCTTTGGAAGTGTGATAAGGAACGTTGTCAAAGTTAGGCGTTGGCCAAATTTTCTTTGATAAAATCTATCGCTTGTTCCTAGATCTGATCAAAGAAAGCGTTCGGCTTCTCTTGACTGCATGGAGAAGTGTAATCGCTTGCTGCGCTGGCATCGCTGCAGCCGTCTGCCATTTTACGTTTATCAACATGGCTCCGAAGTTTACATGAAGCGTCGTATCTAACTGATAGAAACGTACGAGGCATATGAAACACTGCACACTGAGGCTAAGGTCATGGGGTGGCGATATTTACCGTGTGCATTCGCCATAAAAGGGCGGGCGTTGTCAGAGTCGTAATCTGTACTCAGGTGGCTCATGTAAGAAGGTTTCGGACTCGATTGTGGCCGCACGACGCGAATTAACAGACTTTGGAAGGGGAATGGTTTTCGACCTTAGTCGCATTGGGAATTACGTTTCGGAAATCACGAGGGAATTCAGTATTCTGAGGTCCGCAGTGTCAAGTGTGTGCACAGAATGCCAGACTTCAGGTATTTACCTCGGACAACGCAGTGGCCGACTGCCTTCATTTAACGATCCAGAGCAGCGACGTTTGCGTAGAGTTGTCTGTGGTAATAGAGATGCAGCACTAAGTGAAATAACCGCAGAAATCAATGTGGGGCGTGGGACGAAATGTGGTATTAATGGGCTATGGCACCTTTCATATGAGCCCATCGCCTGCAGCGCCTCTCCTGGGCTCATGACCATTGCGGTTGGATGCTACACGGTTTGACCACTGTGGCCCGGTCAGATGAATCCCTATTTCATTTGGTAAGAGATGGTGACAGGCTTAGGGAGTGGCGCAGACCCAAAGAAGCCACAGATCCAAAATGACAACGATGCACTGTGCACGCTGATGACGGCTCCATAAAGGTGTGAGCTCTATTTACATGAAATGGGCGGGATCCGAGATATGTTGTGCTACTTGGCGACCATTATCTGCCGCTCAAGGACGGCATCTTCCCAAACAACGTTGGAATTTTTGTGGATGACAATGCGCCATGTCACCGGGCCATCGAACATTTATGAGACATAATCGAGTGGTCAATTCGTACACAAAATTCTGCATCGGGAACAGCTTCGCAGTTATGGACGGCTATAGCGGCACCATGGCTCAGTATTTCTGCTGTGGGCTTCCAACGACTGCTTGAGTCCACGCCACGTCGAGTTACTGCTCTACGTCGGGAAAAAGGAGATTCGACACGATATTAGGAAGTATCCCTAGATTTTTGTTACTTCAGTGAATAACTTGTAGAATCCCGAATTCTAAAACAGAATAAGAAGAAGTGAGAGATATAAAAAATTGCAGACGGATTTGCCGTGAAGTACGGCCCAGGATGTACCCCTGAGGATATGAAAGGGGAAAATTTACAGCTTTTGCTAAAATAAAAATATTGCTTAATGGCTATAGTATGTACTGAACAGTTATTGCCTTCAGATTTTCCTCCTTCGTTGCTTTATAAATAGTTTCACAAATTTCCGGAATTATTTTCGTCTGTGTGCACCGCGGTATTCGAGTCCTATACCGTAAACTAGAGTAACTTTCTCTTGCTTCAAGGTATCGCAGTATTACGGTAACTATGTCTTTTGCGGCTACAGCATTTCTGAGGTGAGTGTTCTGCTTCGTAATATGAGCCACTTTCCTGATGGCGTACTGAAATATACTTCCGTCCTTTTACAATTAATTTTCATGCGAATTCAATCCCCCTACTTGCAGTTCCAGTAACGATTTTGTTGGATGCTTTTAGTAGCTCGCTTCAACAGGTATCCATTTTCTTTTCTTCTACTACTCTTTCAAGTGTCAGTACGATGTTGTGGTACACGCAACTGCAGAGTACACTAATGAGTCATCTTAGCCCATTTTAAAGTTTGATGACATGTAGTAACCGCATATGCACAGAGTCAAATATTTTGTCAAAGAATATATGATGAATATTCGATCACTTTTTTTGTCAAAGAATATCTGACAGTGTAATACCGGACATATCGGTAGGTCGACAGAGAAAAGCACCAACAAAAATCCTGAGCAAGAAGAACAGAATGGATTTGATCGTCGTGTCATGCTTGTGCTATGACATATTGTTTATTGTATTCGTGGCTGCTGTGTTTGAACAGTGATTTCGGTGTGTACCGTGAATAAGGAATTAGTAACTTTATGTGCCACGATGCCGGAACTACAGTTTGACTCATTAAGCTCAAAACTTTCATGTTCTGACCGGTAAGCTGCGCTAACTCTGTAAATACACAGATTTCGACTATAGACAGCAGTGACTGTTTAGTGCGTACCGCGGACTGTGAAATTAAATCGAAAATATGGTAACATATTTTCTTGTCGCATATTGATACAAAGAACTTTGAATGCACGGTGCGTACTTGAAATGATTATCGAGGCAATTGCGCACATCACGGATCGTTTGGTAGACCCCACGGACTGTTGGTTCTCGATACAATCAACTTAAAATACTTTCGCAGTGCTGGTGGACATACTTTGAAATGTGCCGAGCCGCGATCGAATAGTGAAGCATAAACCTGAAAACCGTAGCTATAAACGACAGACAAACATGACATCGGATTACGTCACTCACACGTTGATGGAAAGAAGCGCGTCTTATGTTCGTCGTTGCATGGAGACACGCAAAATAGAATTAACTCTACACACATCGAGTGTTTCTGTTAACTATCGCAACAGGCTCAAAAATGGCTCTGAGCACTATGGGACTCAACTGCTGAGGTCATTAGTCCCCTAGAACTTAGAACTAGTTAAACCTAACTAACCTAAGGACATCACAAACATCCATGCCCGAGGCAGGATTCGAACCTGCGACCGTAGCGGTCTTGCGGTTCCAGACTGCAGCGCCTTTAACCGCACGGCCACTTCGGCCGGCCTCGCAACAGGCGCCCACGAAGAAGGAGACCAGCAAGATGACAGCCGACAGTGGATTGCACGCTCGAGGGTCATCGACTAACGACACGGACGTTGAAGAATTGCAGACAGTACCAGATAACTGTTTTGAAGCAACATTGGCTGAGAAATACCGCGAACTATTTTTTTTCAGTAAGAACTCATTTTGCAGAAAGAACAGCATCTTTCACTTTCATTGATTTTAAGTAATAGTGAATTGTCATATTCGATAGCTATTGTAATTTCTTTCCAGTAACATTCAGCATTATAGTTAAAACTTGATTTAGTTGATTAAATTATCACTTTCATTAATCATAATAACTTAGCGAACCCATTAACTTCCAACACTGTCATTATTGTAGAAAATAATTACTATTAATATTAATGAGCTAAATGTCAAACAGTTTTGTTTCCTTTCTTTCGGTTTTTAATTATCACTGGCTCTTCGTTTCTGTATATTGCGTTTATCTGCATTTGCATGTTTTTTGTTTTGTTCAAATGGTTTAAATGGCTCTAAGCACTATGGGTCATCAGTCCCCTAGAATTTAGAACTACTTAAACCTAACTAACCTAACGACATCACACACATCCATGCCCGAGGTAGGATTCCATCCTGCGAGCGCAGCGGTCGCGCGGTTCCAGACTGAAGCGCCTAGAACCGCTCGGCCACAACGGCCGGCAGGTTTTAACATGTGCTGTGCATTATCCATCATTAAATTAGCACGCAGCAGTACATCACGGGTTGTTCACATTTTTAAGGAGAATATCTTATAGTTTTTTGGGAAATTACTTTCGTGATTGAGTGTAGAAATCAGCTAAAAATGGGAAGTGCTGAGTATTCCTGGTTTCAGCTACCTCAAAACTTCCGTGCACAGAAATCAGGGGAGACGGATCACGGTTTCGTCAGTCTTAGTAGCTGAACATGGTCGGTTCTAGCTCGATCAGTATTCGAGGAAGTACTGTTTCGGATGATGGAGCTTAATTTTGTGACACCACTGATCCGTTATCTTCACACGCTTCTGACCACGAGACCAAATGCTGTTTGATGACGTTTTGGGTACAGACACGGTAAGGTAAGCATGTAAGTAAGGAGATATGAATGGCGAATCATTCTATCAACGAGAAGAGCCGCAGGTAGATAAATCCACTGACACAAGAGAGACTGTTAAGGAACAGAGGAGCCTGTCGTTGCATGTGTAAACGAAATCTCGGAAGCAGTTTAGCTGGTGGGTTGTTCGCATACTGCTGTTTGAGAATCTGTGGGAAGTTGTTGAAGGATGGTGAAATTACTAGTAGCCGGCAAGAATGATAGCTAGCTGTAACATTTGAGAACTTTCAAAATTTAAGTTACTGCTTTCACTGTTCTATTATTTCGCAATTTATTCAAAGGTGGAATTCTATACCTATTACGAATGCGCACCACTTACTCATCTTCGATTCTACCGTTGAGGTTTTCTAGTCTGAATATGGACATTGTTTCCTGACACACTAGCAGGAAGACTTGGTTTGAAGTCTTGATGCTCAGGTTGCTGCATGTCGTACGGTGTGTTGGTAAGATTTTGTTTGCCTGTGTGCAGAAAGAACACACTTGAAGTATGATTTTGTTAATCACTCACAGCGAGTACATGGTTTATGCGTTGTATTTTCTTGATTCACACCACGATGTTATTGCACGTTCGTCGTTTGGACTCTTGTCACATGTGTATATTCGGCCTCTCTGTATTTGTGAGGAGAGTATGTTACAAGCCTCGATACAGAATATATTTTTTATTAATTCAGCTAAATAGTGAAAAAGTTGTTTTCATCACACTTCCTACCAGTGAAAATTTGTCAACGATTTCTGAATTATGTAAACTAACCTTGTTAGATTTTCTTATGTGTTAGGTCTCTGAGTGCCACTTGTTTTTAGGTTCAAATGGTTCAAATGGCTCTGAGCACTATGGGACTCAACTTCTGAAGTCATTAATCCCCTAGAACTTAGAACTACGTAAACCTAACTAACCTAAGGACATCGCACACATCTATGCCCGAGGCAGGATTCGAACCTGCGACCGTAGCGGTCTCGCGGTTCCAGACTGCAGCGCCTAGAACCGCACGGCCACTTCGGCCGGCCTTGTTTTTAGGCATTAATATTACACACCCTGTTGTCATTGTATTACTTGGGGGAGTAAATAATATGGATTTACATTCAAACTTTTCTTTTCAAATCAGTTTTGTCTTGCCAGTCACATCCCTGTGTAAACGAGATTATGAGGAATTGCTCTCAGCAGGTAGCACAAGATCATATGATGTGAGATGTGCTACTCGCCATCAGCAATTAGTAGAATCTTTGCGAGTTTATTATTGCAAAAATATTATCACTTACTGTTATTATAATAGCCTGCGGCTTTTACGTCATCTTTCAGCAGAAAAAGTAAATGTCGGGGAAGGCAAATCAGGCACAGCAGCGCTCCTTGCTTATACGAGGTCTGTTCAAAACATTCCGGAACATTCTAAATTTCGCGGCAATGGTGTGTTGGAGCGAAATGCGGTTGGCATTCTTGCATTCCTGTGTTTAATGTGCAACTGCCAGAACTTTTATTTTTGTATGTCAGTTATTCATTGTTCAGTGCTGTATTGAGTAGAACGTTATTTTGCACAGGTTTCGAATCATCCGCATAAAATTTTGCGTCATTCTCAAGAAAATCTTTACAGGGACACATCAAATGAAGCAGGAAGCCTACGGTGATGAATGATTAAGCCGTACTAGATGTTTCGAATGGTTCACAAGATTTAAAAATTGCGGGACGGAAGTTGAATATGACTCACGTTCAGAACGCCCTCCGACGTCTGCCAATGGCGCTAATGCAGGAACGTCAACAAAATTGTGCGTGCCAATCGAAGACTCACTGTCCGGGCGATTGCACAAAAATGTAAATTTTCAGTTGGATCATGTCATGAAATCCTGAGACAGCATCTTGGAATGCATCGTGTTGCTGCAAAGTTCGTCTCACAACTCATGAGTCAAGACCAGAAAGACGTTCGTCTCGCAACCCATGTTTTACATGGGGCTGTGCAACAGAAAACCCATACATGTTCCAGTGTTGGCATAACGATAGCTTCAATTATGACTGTGGTGTATCAGTGCCAACGTGCTGCCCGAACGCATGGATTACGTGTCGTGTTATTTCGAGACCCTCAAACTAGATATTAAGTTTCTCACTGTTCTCTATTTCTGCTGCTTCTCATTACTTCCATCTTTCTTCGATCTACTCTCAGTCCATATTCTGTACTTATTAGACTGTTCATTCCACTCAGTAGATCATCTCATTGTTCTTCACTTTCACTCCGGACAGCAATGTCATCGGCGAATCGTACCATTTTTATCGTTTCACCTTCAATTTTAATTTCACTCCTGAATCTTTCTCATAGTTCCCTCATGGCTTCTTCAATGTACAGATTGAACAGTAGGGGCGAAGGACGACATCTCTGTCTTACACCCTTTTTAATCCCAGCACTTCGTTCTTGGTCTTCCACTCTCATTATTCGCTATTGCCTGTTGTACATGTTGTATATTACCCGTCTCACCCTAGCTTACCCCTATTTTAGTCAGAATTTCGAACATATTGCACCATATTACATCGTCGAATGCTTTTTCCAGGTCGACAAATCCTATGTACTTGTCTTGATTTTTCTTTAGCCTTGCTTCCGTTATTAACCGCAACGTCAGAACTGCCTCTCTGGTGCCTTTACCTTTCCCAGAGCCAAACTGATCGTCATCTAACACATCTTCAATTGTCTTTTCTGTTCTTGTATATATTAATCTTGTTAGCAGCTTGGAAGCATGAGCTTTTAAGCTGAATGTGCCGTAATTTTTGCACTTATCAGGTGTTGCAGTCTTCGGAACTCTTTGGAAGATATTTTTCCGAAAGTCTGATGGTATGTCGCCGTACTCAAACATTCTACTCACCGACGTCAATAATCATTTTGTTGCCACTTCCCCAATGATTTTAGAAATTCTGATGGAATGTTCGGCCTTATTTGATCGTAAGTCTTCCAAAGCTCACTTCAATTCTGATTCTACTACCTGTTATAAATCGACTCCCGTTTCTTCTTTAATTACATCAGACAAATCTTTGCCCTCATCGAGGCCTTCACCGGCCTTCAGTGTACCTTTCCCATCTTCCCGCTCTCTTCTGCAATTAACAGTGAAATTCCCGTTTACTTGTAACATTACAACTCTTTTAATTTCACCGAAGGTTATTTTGACTTTCCTGTATGCTTATCAGTCCGCCTGACAATCTTTTCTTTTTCGATTTTTTCATATTATTCATACAGCCATTTCGTCCTAGTTTCCCTGCATTTCCTGTTTGTTTAATTTCTCAGCGACTTGTATTTCTTTATTCCTGAACTTCCATGAACATTTCGGTACTTCCATCTCTCATCGAGGAACTGAAATATTTCGCCTGTTACCCCATGATTTCCTTGGAGTTACCTTCTTTTTTTACCCATGTTTCTCTTCCAAATTTCTGTGACGATGCCCGTTTTAGAGACTTCGATTCCTCTTAAACTGTACTGCTTGCTGAGCTATTCCTTATTGCTGTATGTGTAGCCTAAGAGAATTTCAAGCGAATCTCGTCATTTGTCAGTACTTTCGTATCCCACTCCCTTGTTTATTCATTCTTCCTGAGAAATGTGTTAAAGTTCACCCTACTATCACTAATACATAATGATCTGGGTCTATATCTGCTCATGGGTACGCCTTACCATCCAGTACCCGATTTCGTGTCTCTGTATGACCATGATATAATGTAAATGAAATCTTCCCGTATCACGTGCCTTTTTCTAAGTATACCTCCTTTTCTTGTGATTCTTGAACAGAGTATTCGCTTTTACTAGTAGAAATTTATTGCAGAACTCAATTAGTCTTTCTTCTCTCTTATTCCTTGTCCCAGGCCCATATTCTCATGTAACCTTTTCATATATTCCTTCCCCTACTTTACACGTCGGCATGTATGCCTGAACTATCGTTGATGGTCTGCTGTCGATTCTAATAACAACACTCTTATCACGCAAATGTTCACAGTAAGACACTCTAACTTCCTATTCATAACGAATTCTACTCCCATTATAACATTTACTGCTGCTTTTGATGTTACCCTATACTCATCTGACCATCAATCCTAATCTTCTTTCAATTTCACTTATGACACCTCCTATATCTAGATTGAGCATTTGCTTTTCCCTTTTCAGATTTTCTAGCTTCCCCACCATGTTCAAGCTTTTGACATTCCACGCCGCTACTCATAGAAGGTTTCCTTTCGTTGGTTGTTCAGTCTTTTTCCCATGATCACTTCCCCTCTGACAGTCCACTACCGGAGATCAGAACGTGGGACTATGCGGAATCTTTTGCCAAAACTGCCTATTAAGTCACCTCTGCAACTTCTAGAAGCTTGTCACTGTGAATTGCGGAACACCCTATATATACTGGGTGTTCCTGCTAAATGATTTTTAAACCGGGAATTTTTGTGGCTATTCGATAGAGAGGTCCGAAGAGAGTGTTGTACAGTTTTCTCTCTCTCTCTCTCTCTCTCTCTCTCTCTCTCTCTCTCTCTATATATATATATATATATATATATATATATATATATATATATATATATATATAGGGTGTTTCAAAAAGACCGGTATATGTGAAACGGCAATAAAAACTAAACGAGCAGCGATAGAAATACACCGTTTGTTGCAATATGCTTGGGACAACAGTACATTTTCAGGCGGACAAACTTTCGAAATTACAGTAGTTACAATTTTCACCAACAGATGGCGCTGCAAGTGATGTGAAAGATATAGAAGACAACGCAGTCTGTGGGTGCGCCATTCTGTACGTCGTCCTTCTGCTGTAAGCGTGTGCTGTTCACAACGTGCAAGTGTGCTGTAGACAACATGGTTTATTCCTTAGAACAGAGGATTTTTCTGGTGTTGGAATTCCACCGCCTAGAACACAGTGTTGTTGCAACAAGACGAAGTTTTCAACGGAGGTTTAATGTAACCAAAGGACCGAAAAGCGATACAATAAAGGATCTGTTTGAAAAATTTCAACGGACTGGGAACGTGACGGATGAACGTGCTGGAAACGTAGGGCGACCGCGTACGGCAACCACAGAGGGCAACGCGCAGCTAGTGCAGCAGGTGATCCAACAGCGGCCTCGGGTTTCCGTTCGCCGTGTTGCAGCTGCGGTCCAAATGACGCCAACGTCCACGTATCGTCTCATGCGCCAGAGTTTACACCTCTATCCATACAAAATTCAAACGCGGCAACCCCTCAGCGCCGCTACCATTGCTGCACGAGAGACATTCGCTAACGATATAGTGCACAGGATTGATGACGGCGATATGCATGTGGGCAGCATTTGGTTTACTGACGAAGCGTATTTTTACCTGGACGGCTTCGTCAATAAACAGAACTGGCGCATATGGGGAACCGAAAAGCCCCATGTTGTAGTCCCATCGTCCCTGCATCCGCCAGACACGTTGTCAAAGGTTTCGGGTAATTTCATTCAGAGACTACGCCATATTATTGCTACGCATGGTGGATATGTGGAAAATATCGTACTATAGAGTTTCCCAGACCGCAGCGCCATCTGTTGTTGAAAATTGTAACTACTGTAATTTCGAAAGTTTGTCTGCCTGAAAATGTACTGTTGTCCCAAGCATATTGCAACAAACGGTGTATTTCTATCGCTGCTCGTTTAGTTTTTATTGCCGTTTCAAATATACCCGTCATTTTTGAAACACCCTGTATAAAGCACGGAGAAACAACCAGTACTCCGACAGTGAGAGAATCACTCTGGGCTGCACCGTCTGCTACGCAATGCAGCAACGCTGATCAGTCGCTGTTGGAATGGCTCAAATGGGTCTGAGCACTATGGAACTTAGGACGCTGCTGGAATACTGGCTCTTTCTTCGTGTTTCACTGTCACTGTTAATACATGTTTTTCGACACAGAGCGTTGTATGAAAGACGCGACGAGCAGTATTTGTTACGGCTCAGTCTCTATAATCATGGGAAAAACTAAATTGCTAATATCTGCCGAAAGAGAACGGAAAATGCAGTCGATGACTCTTAGCAGGGACGCCCCGTACATAGAGGGTGTTTTTCTCACCTTATGGCTCTTAGGAAGGACACGTAATTTTATTGCGCATGAGTACAAATCAATGTAAATAAAAAAATCTGAGGCAATCGTGTGAACAGTCAGTAGGCTGCCATGTTTTCCACTCTGTAAATGTGAAACTCTGTCGCTCCATATCATAGCGAGAAATCACAATTACAAAACTGAAATATCAAAGTGATCTTGGCGGGATGTGTCACCGCCAAGTTACATACTTGGACCGTACGTAAAAAGTGCCGCTGCAGTATACTACAGAAGGTAATCGATAGACATACGCAATGAGAGGGACAGAAATGAGACTTTTATTCAGACACTGAAGTCATCGCGGGTCATGGTAACCCTGGACATTACAAACAATGGGACACAGCTCTTAATGGGGTGTGTGATCGATGCGGATGGCAGCGCATGCTCTGCAGCATGTTCCTACGATGGCCACAAAGCTGGTAGGGAGTTTTTGTGTCAGAGCCATTCGCCCATCAGCGTGGTTGGCAACCGCTGGATGGTTGTTGATGCACTTTAGGGTGCTGAAATGCGTCTTCCCACGCATCCCACACGCGTTCTATGCGGCTTAAGTCTGAGGGAACGGGCAGGCCAGTCAGTTCGACGAACATCCTCTCGTTCCAAGAGTTCCTCCACCTACGCTCTTCCATGCTGTGGTCCATTGTCGTCTACAACACTGAAGTCAAGGACGAATGCACCTCGGAAAACACGTACAAGGACAAGCAGTCTAGTGTAGCTTGTTCAATAAGTTGGAGGTCAGAACGCACACGCAACATTCTGCTTCAGAAGACGATTAACGAAATAAGACGTGGATTTTCCACTAAATCGGCAAGGACAGGAATATACGAGAAACACTGATAAGAAGCGTGGACAGATTTACTGGATATATGTTAAGATACCCCCCATGAACTGTGGACCTTGCCATTCGCTGGGAGGCTTGCGTGCCTCAGCGACCCAGAACAGCTGTACCGTAGGTGCAACCACAACGGACAATTATCTGTTGAGACATCAGACAAACCTGTGGTTCCTGAAAAGGCAGGGGCAACAGTCAGGATGATTGACTGATCTGGCCTTTGTAACATTAACCAAACGGCCTTGCTGTGCTGGTACTGCGAACGGTTGAAAGCAAAGGAAAACTAGAGCCGTAATTTTTCCCGAGGGCATGCAGCTTCACTGTATGGTTAAATGGTGATGAAGTCCTCTTGAGTAAAATATTCCGGAGGTGAAATAGTCCAACATTCAGATCTCCGGGAGGGGCTACTCAGGAGGACGGAGAAAGAAAACTGGCTTTCTATGGATCGGAGCGTGGAAAGTCAGATCACTTAATCGAGCAGGTAAGTTAGAAAATTTAAAAAGGGAAATGGTTTGGTTAAAGTTAGATATAGTGGGAATTTGTGAAGTTCGGTGTCAGGAGGGAAAAGACTTCTGGAAAGGTGAATGCAAGGTTATAAACACAAAGTAGGGGTAATGCAGGAGTAGGCTTAATAACGAATAAAAAAACAAGAGCATGGGTAAGCTTCGACGATAATCGTAGTAAACGCGTTATTGCAGTGAAGGGAGACACGAAGCCCACGCTTAACACAGTTGTACAAATTCGTATCCCAGCTAGCTCCGCAGACGATGAAGAGATTGAAGAAATGTATTATGCTATAAAGGAAAGTATTCAGATTATTAAGGGAGGCGAAAATTTAATAGTCATGTGGGACTGGATTTCGATTGTAGGAAAAGGAAGTGAAGGAAAAGTAGTAGGTGGATATGGACTGGGGGTAAGGAATGAAACAGGAAACCACCTGGTAGAATTTTTCAAGCAGCATAGCTTAATCATAGCTAACACTTTGTTTAACAATCATGAAAGAAAGTTGTATACTTGGAACAGGCCTGGAGACCCTGGAAGGGTTCAGATGGATTACGAAATGGTAAGACAGATATTTAGAAAGCGGGTTTTAAATTGTAAGATATTTCCAGGGGCGGATGTGAACTCTGACCACAATTTATTGTTTATGATCTGTGGATTAAAAGTGAAGAGACTGCAATACGGTAGGAATTTAAGAAGATTGGACCTGGATAAACTAATAGAACTACAGGTTGCGGAGAGTTTCTGACGAACGATTGACAAGAATGGGGACAAGAAACAAGAAATACAGTGGAAGAAGGATGGGTAGCTTCGAAAGATGAAATAGTGAAGACAGCACAGGAAGAAGTAGGTAAAAAGATGAGGGGTAGTAGAAATTCCTGGGAAACAGAAGAGATACAGAATTTAATTAATGAAAGAAGGAAATATAAAAATGCTCTAAATTAAGCAGGCGAAAAGGAATACAAACGTCTCAAAAATGACAGGAAGTGCAAAATAGCTATGCAGGGATGGTTAGAGGACAAATGTAAGGATGCAGAGGCATATATCATTAGGGGTAAGATAGATACTGCCTATAGGAAAATTAAAGAGAGCCTTGGAGAATAGAGAACTACCCGTCCTAAGCAAGAAGGGAAAGCAGAAAGATGGAAAGAGTATATAGATATTTCATACAAGGGTGATGTACTTGAGGGCAATATTATGGAAATAGAAGAGGACGTAGATGAAGATAAAGTAACAGATATGATATTGCGTGAAGAATTTGATACAGCACTGAAAGACGTAAGTCGAAATAACGCCCCAGAACTAAACAACATTCCATTAGACCTATTGAAAACCTTGAGAGAGCCACTCATGACCAACCGCTAACATCTGGTGAGTAAGACGTATGAGACAGGCGAAATACATACAGACTTGAAGAAGAATATAATAATCAGGTGTTGACAGGTGTGAAAATTACCGAACTGTCAGTTTAATAAATCACTGCTGCAAAATACTTACACGAATTCTTTACAGATGAATGGTAAAACTGGTAGAAGACGACCTCGAGAAGATCAGTTTGGATTCAGTAGAAATGTTGGAACACGCGAGGCAATACTGACCCCACGACTTATCTTAAAAGACAGATCAAGGAAAAGCACACCTACGTTTGTAGCATTTGTAGACTTAGAGGAAAGTTTTGCCTGGAATGCTCACTTACAAATTCTGAAGGTGGCAGCGGGGAAAATACAGGGAGCAAAAGGCTATTTACATTTTATACAGACATTTGCCTAGCTAATAATATAATTCCAGACTATATTAAAAAGTCTGTGAATAGCATGTTATCTGCACGAAAGAAAGTGCAAAAGAAAGTGGAGATTTTGTGGCTAAAGCAAGAAATGAGGGAACCATATGCTAAAAAGCAGTCGATCAACGCTGAACTTTACCAAACACATTTATAATTGGCCAAAAAATTCACAATACCAACTAACTTTGAGGAAATAGCAGGGACAGAAAAGGCATAAATTCATAAAGTAAAGCAAGAGAAACAGGAGAAACAAAACAGAAAACTTAACAGAATAATTAATAGCACATACACACCCACTAAAAACAATCACTACCAAGAATAAAAAATTCCATGACAGAATCATTAACTCAACTGTGATAAATCTTACCAAACCAGAAAAGAGCTTACTAGAAAAGGACAAAACACAACATTAACACAGTCATATCACACTAAACAATAGAAAACCTCACAACAGAATCAGAACACATTATAAAGGAACAAGAAAGACTGAGCACACAATATTTTAATGGGAACTTGAGAAGAGAAATAGTAACTGCAGAAATAACACAAATAACTAAAACACACAAATCCACAATTATTTCTAATCATAGAACATCAGAGGAAATCACAGCCAACTAGCTACAACAAAAATTATAACAGAACAATGCCATAGTAACAAGAGCAAACAAAGGGAATATTACTGTAATTATGGATGGAAAAGAATACATAGAGAAAACACTAGATTTCCTCAAGGGCAACATCACAGACCTGACCAGTGACTCACAGCAAGGTACCAGAAAAACATTCAACAGACACTGTAAAACATGAAAAATACATTCCCAAAAGGCCAGGTAGAGAGGATGACACAGAAAAATCCTAAAGCACCCACCCTAAATTCTCTATCAAAAGTTCACAAGGATAATATCCCATTAAGGCAAGTCATTAACTTCCGAAATACTCCATCCTACCACCTAGCCCAACAGACACAACACGTTACTAAAAAAAAAAATGTACACTTCTGATAACACCAGGCAACTGAGAGCTCAAAGGAATTAATCAACAGAATCAAGAACATACACATAGCAGATATAGTAACCCTCATATCATTTGATGTCTCATCAGTGTACACTTGTATTCCAATAAATGAAGCAATTAACATCATCACACAAAGATTAAAACAACAAGGATACACACCAGACACACATCAATGAAATAACAACTATACTGAAGATCAGAAAATCACAAAATTAGTTTGTGTTCAACAAAGAATTTTACTCTCAGCATGAAGGACTGCCAATGGGTCCACCAATTAGTGGCCTTCTAGATAACATATATATGAACAACTTGAAGAACACGATCTTCAGACAAATAATAAAACTAAAAAACTGCAAAGTTATATACTGTTACAATTATGTCAATGATATAATATAACTGATGAATCACATACCCACATAGAAAAGATACACGATGAAATAAACAACTTACACCTACGAATTAACTTCACATTACAAACAGAAACTAACAACACACTACATTTTCTAGATCCCACCATACATAAAACAAACAACACACACAACTTCACAATATTCAGGAAACCGACAACCACAAGCACCACCATTCACAACCTATCGAACCACCCATTTACACATAAGCTGGCAAAATTCAGATTCATGCTCAATAGATTAAACAGAACACCCATGAGCAAACAGAACTAGACATCAGAACTAAATACATTAAAACAATTGACAGTAGAAAATGGTTATGATATCCATATGGTAGACAAGTTAAATCAAAAAATACGTAAACAGTACAAAAATGAACATACCATACACACACAAATCCTCACCCAACACAGAACAACACAAAACACAAACAATGACCACACACAAGTCACACCAGAGGAACAACACACACTCGAAACGAAATGGCACATACTCACCTACAATAACAAAATTGTTCACAGAATAGGCAACATATTAAAGAACAGGGACTCCAAATAGGATACAGGACAGAGAACACAACACAGAAAAAGTTCAGAACACAACGAACACCCACAGATCAATTTAACAGATGAAATATATACAAGGAACTCACATGCAACACTTGCCAGTCAATGAACGTAGGACAAACTGCAGAAACTTCAAAACCAGACATTCAGAACATCTCAGAGCTTTAAAAAGCAACAGCTCCAACAGCACATTTGCAGACCACCTTATATCCCATAATCACCACCCAACTACAATAGACTTACGACTACTAAAAACCCAGCCTCAGCCTATACAGCAAACTATTCAGAAAAATTTCCACATACAGAAGGCGATAGCAGAAGGAAAACAGGTCATAAATGAATACACTACACTCTGCAATGGCACTCTATTTAATACATTAAGGGAACATTGCAAAAAAGACAGCACTAACAGATAAAGTATACCCACACACATAGACACAGACACACACACATGCAAACACACACATACACACACACTCAAACACATACACACACACACACACACACTCGAAAAATGGATATATTACACTCTGCAAAAACTCACCATTTACACACAAAAGGAAGACCATGTAAAAGACAACAGAAACAGCTAAGAAGCGTACAGAAAACTCAAATACACACACACACACACACACACACACACACACACAAAGATAGAATGTAAACAAAATTCAAATCTGGTGCCGAACTCTCTGGTGAACTAATGAACTCAGACTGGGCTGGGACACACAACAACCACAATTACACTGTGTTTTGGTGAAAATACGTGTTATATTTACGTGTGCATCGTGACACCTCACCATGACGCTGAGAATAAAAGAGCTTGCCAATGTAGTCGCGAAATATCGCGATCAACTAATTTACTTTTAGATGACAGGTTAACTCTGAACAAACTTTCTCAACATCGTTTTGTTGCAGATGACATGGAACCTGTAATAAATAATACACAAGCGGTCCTGAAGAATCATGCACACCGAGTATAAAGGTATTAACAAAAAGAAACTAACTATTGTTTGAGCTAAATATCCACATAATTTTGTAATCATTTAGTAAAAAATGGTCACATTACAGATTAAATAAAACGGAAACCCACTGATGATGGCACAGAGGTGCTGAAACATGTTGGGGTACTAGGAAAAAACGTGTTTTGCATAACTGGTGGATCTCACCTCCTAGAATTTTAACTGCCAACACGGTAAATACAAGGAGCTCCAAATCCAAATGAGGAATGGACAATGTCTTGAAGGGAGGACGTAAGATAAGCATCAACAGGAGGAAAACGAGGATAATGGAATATGGTCGAATTAAATCAGGTGACGCTGACGGAATTATTGGGAAATGAGACACTTAAAGTAGTAGATGAGTTTTTCTATTTGGGAAGCAAGATAACTGATGATGGTCAAAGCAGAGATGATATAAAATGTAGACTGGCTGTGGAAAGGATTGCGTTTCTGAAGACGGGAGATTTGTTAGCATCGGGTATTGATTTTAGTGTCAGGAAGTCTTTCCTTAAAGTATTTGTATGGAGTGTAGCCATGAATGGAAGTGAAACGTTGACGATAAATGGTTCAGACAGAAAGAGAATAGAAGCTTTCGAAATGTGGTGCTACAGTTGAATGCTGAAAATGAGATGGTTAGGTCATGTAACTAATGAGGAGGTTCTGAATAGATTTGGGGAGAAGAGGAATTTGATGTCGAACTTAACTAGAATAAGGGATCAGTTGGTAGCACACTTTCTGAGGCATCAAGGGATCACCAATTTAGTGTTGGAGGGTAAAAATCGGAGACCAAGAGATGAAGACACTAAGAAGATTTGAAAATATGTAGTTTACAGTAGTTACTCATAGATGAAGAAGCTTGCACAGGATAGAGTAACATGGAGAGCTGCATCAAACCAGTCTCCGGACTGAAGACTACAGCAGCAACATATTAAGACATTAAGGAATGACTTCTATGGTGCGTGAGGGACCTTCAGGGAGAAACAACTACAGTGTAAGACAGTGGCCGGAGTATATCGTGCAAACCATTGAGGAAGATGGCTGCAGGAGCTGCTCTGAGAGGAAGATATTGGCACAGGAGAGGGATTCGTCACGTGCCGCACCGAACCCGTCAGGAAGACTAACTGCCCAAAAGAAAGTACGTACGCTTGCGTCAGTTTTGAGCATATAGGCCGATGTTCAAACCGCTAACAACGTAAGACTATAAAGAAGTGCGAAATAAACTGTCGCTGCAACTTGGAAGCTTAGTATTCGCTTACTTTAATTGATAGCTGTTCTCATCTGTCATTATTTTAACTGTATTATACACAGTGGAACACGGGCGTTGTGTAGTCGAACTCTATGCATCGATTCCTGTGAACACCTGAACAGCAGTGTTCTCGCATCATATAATACACCAGAGAATTAATATACAGTATATTCCATTCGTAATCACCACCCCTCCCGCATTTCGAGCCTGCCTAATGCTAATCCGGTTCCAGGAACATCGTTTAAAATGATGGTATTGGCACACCTAGTATCATGGCGTGGGGAGGCATGAGGCATAAGTTTGCAAGAACATACTGACCGCTAAAACCTTGAGCGGGGTATTCTCACAGGTCACTCCTACTCATGTGCGGTTTTCCAGGGGAGTATTTGGTAAAGACCTCATTTTTGTCGATGAGAATGCGCTACCGCATCGAACAGCACATATGGAGGTGCACTCGGAATGAAATGATTTTCGGCGACCTAACACTTCGACTGCCGGCAACGTGAACCTTACCGGCCATTTTTATGGTCTTTCAGTGTTTTCTGTTAAGAGCACTAGCAAACTTTTAACTGTTATACTTAAGGTTTATAAATTCGTGAAATCACTTCTTCTAGATTACGTATACAAATTTACACATTTCCTTCATATAGTATAATTTTTTCAATAACACGCTTCCAAACAAGGCTTTTGGCACACGACTAGTTCGGACTGTCTTTCCTTGGAGCCTATCCTGTTTTCCTACAACAAATAAAAAAAAAAATATCATGATTCAGATTATGAGAAGAAAAAGTTTCATCGAATGTCTTACGAAATCAAAATGAGAAATACTCTTTTAAAATATGACGCAATTCCTCTTGCACAAAGTCAGGATCATCGTCTGAATCGTCGATAGAGTCATCCACATTGTCACTCAACAAAATCGTGCTTCAATTGACGTAAAATTTCGCTGTCTGTAAAACAAAGTGAAGGCACGCCTTTCGTTTCATTACATTCTGCCGCCCTCCAGCAGCTTGACTTCGTTCAACAAACGGCTGTTTCAGAATCTACATGACCAACACACTGCAGACCGATCGAGCCCATCGATATTTCGTATTAAAAAACCAGAGAAACTGTATCCCGTGACATGTCGGGATATGCAGTCTATTGAAAATTTCGCTTACCTTGTGGCTCTTCCTCCTTTTTGTACACTTCGTCAGTACTAAATTTATTAAGTTGTCTAGTGACGATATCTTCGACCTCCAGGGGTCTAGTGAAGCAGGGGATACAACCCGTTGGCTTTGACCAATGACGTCATACATTAGTCATAGATAGTAATGTCTTCACTTCGAGGTATAGATAATAAAACTGTTCTGTGTTCCCAATAAGCGCTATCATTATACATTAAAATTATTCGCAATGATATTGAGGTAACTTGGAGTATTAGTTTGTTATTGTAGAACAATTTTTAGTGTCTGATTTTCGTTTATAGGAATGGATTTTTCTGTTTGTGGGTATGTAATTTTCGTTACTGTCTGTCTAGGCGAGCTTCGGTTATTCCTCGATATTTCCGTGTGGTAAGTTCACTTTTCCATTTGCTTCTTTCACTGTATTTCACTATTTTGACATATTTCACTGTTTTACTCCACCAATATGTGTATTTTCCTGTTGTGAAGTACGTAATAGAAATTTCTCAGCTATCGATCTTCTTTCGTTTCCCAGCACTAATATCAGTATGACATTTTCGAATGTGTACTTGCTATATCACCGGCTAAACCCCTGACACAACTAAAATTTGTATCCCGTCCTTCACTTCGCCTTTACACTGACGACTCAACTAAAATTTGTATCCCGTCCTTCACTTCCCCTTTACACTGACAATATATATGTCAATTGGCGAGCAAGGTACAAATGTTGCGTATAGCTATATAGCTCCAATAACGAATGGGATACTATTAGCGTCCAAGGCAACAAGAAAGCCGGCTGAAGTGGCCGAGCGGTTCTAGGCGCTACAGTCTGGAACCGCGCGATCGCTACGGTCGCAGGTTCGAATCCTGCCTCGGGCATGGATGTGTGTGATGTCGTTAGGTTAGTTAGGTTTAAGTAGATATAAGTTCTAGGGGGCTGATGACCTCAGAATTTGAGTCCCATAGTGCTCAGAGCCATCTGAACCATTTCAGCAACAAGAAAACTGTACCCCATAGTGAAATACGGGATACAAATTCTACATGCGTCGTCGTCTTGTCTCCGTGTAGTTCAATTGAGGTAGAGGTTGCAAATGTAACTTAACGTCTATTTCCACCTTTTCGTTACCAGTGTACATATATAGAGGTCAACGGAAGTCTGGTATACATATAATACAATGCTAGTTGAAACTAATAAATCGACGTACGCTGAACTTGTATGCCGCACTGCACTTAAGCAATACAGTTCGAAAGAATTTCGCGATACAACTGACATACACGTAACGTGATGTATTCATTCCTAGTAATATATTTCATTCATTTCTTTCCATTGTATTTTGGGGAGAAATACTAAGATACAAACACGCAATATCGTTAACGTGAAAATACTACTGGCCCTTATATATGTGAAGCACAGTTTTTCTCTCTTGGATTCCTTTGTTTCTGAACATTCTTCTCAGCTCTTTCATCTTTGTAAGACATGCTCTCTGGCCAATTCTGACGTCATTGGTCAAAGCTGACGGGTTGTATCCCCTGCTAAACTAGACCCCAGAGTTGTGTTCAATTTAGTTTTATTTAAAGGTGGGAGGACGAGTCACAAACTTCATTAAAATCTTTTGAAACGGTAACAGCGTACGTAATGTAGCTTGACATCGTCGTAAATTGTTTATTCACAAGCCCTTATATTCGTCGTAAATAAGTTTTGACGTCAGATTACAAGTTTAAAGCCAGAGAGGTTGGTGCAGTGACGTCGGTGGAATTCTTCAAATAAATGACAGTCAGTCGATCGCTCTGTGCTGCGTTCGGAGGTTAACTTTTCATGAAAACTGTTTAATTGCTGTTGAATTGAGACTGACTTCAAAATTATAGTAAGTGCAGTTAAGTATTTTTAAGCCAATCAGTCTCAGATGTAATATCCGAACACTTCAACAATTGCACATATTAAAATCCATTAAAAACGAAGCTGAACCAGAGATTACCTTTGATTCCGTTTTACTCGTAGCTAGTACAAAACACAACATTCACAGATAACAATTTTCCACAACATAATCGAAATTCTAACTGAGAGAGAGCTAACAGAACAGAAGGTATCGCTACGGTGGAAAACATTTAGTTATACTAATAAAATCCAAATATTGGACAATGTAACATCTACTTGTTATTGTGCAGCCCTTATCCAGCTTGAAAAATATAAATTATTTTATTATATTAATAAACATATATATTTCGAACAAAAATTAACATAATAACTCATCTAAATAACTCAAATAAAAATTAATATTTCAATTACTATACTACACAAGAGTAGCTTCACGCTTAAATCGACGGAACTGGCAGTCAAAGTGTTAAATTTCGTGGAGCACGTGTGGGATGCATTGAGGAGGAGTCGTGCAGCACTTGCACATGCACCGACGACTATCTAGGGGAAGAATGAAACGCCTTACCGTAGGAATTCCTTACAAACAAGATGGCCGACATGGGAGCACACCGCAGAGCACTCTCTGCCGTGCGTGGTGTCTACACACCCTGTTACGAACAGTCTCCTGCCGTTTGAAATGTCCGGGATTATCATTGAATTGCAGTGACTTCAGTGCTATTTCTGTTGGACTCATTGCCGCTGTTAACGAAGGCACGAGCATACGGAATAGGTTCCCAGACATGTGACTGGCATGAATGCTTCTTAAACAATAGTGGAAAGTATATACACAGGGTAATTTAATTCAAGTTTTGTGAGAAAATATCATATTGAACCAGAGCCGGTCAAATATAGTATCGACTGTGTAATAGCGTCGCTGCTCAACAGCGATCGCTGATTCAACGTGTAATCGGTAATGTGTTACAATAACTTTAGATAGAAAGATGTATGGAGGACTGTCAAGTGTAAAGACGTGTTGTATCTTATGTGTTATGAATATATACATACTCGCTACGGGCAGTAATGATTTGATTTATTTGCAAGATACTATGATGTTTGCTACCTGTAAAAGTAATCTCAACAGAACTTGGAAACGATTAAGGTAAAGAAAGTTGTTTCGTTACTAATTCAATGCGCGTATTCAAATTGATGATTGAGGCAATATATAGCACTGACACTCAATGAGTTTGTAAACTTCATTGTTCATGTATGATCAGTTTATTGAGTGTGTTTATTGTGACCATTATTAATTTTCAAAGAATCGAAGTGCAAATTTTAAAGTTACTGCCATATTGTTACTTATCCCAAGTTAATATCAGTCCCCATACCCACCATTTCGATTAACTATTTTTCTCAAGAAGTTATTGTCTCAGTCACATTCGAGTCAATTAAAATGTCTTGCACAATAGCTGTTTGCTGACTATACAATTTAAAATACTAACAAAGAGCAATGCGAAGAGCGCTACCATGGCGCAGATAAAGGTAAGAAATTTTATTATTTCAGGAACAGCATTCATTAAACACAGGGCCATTATTTTCAAATTGATCAAGTTTTGTTTTATAACCACGGCCGGTTTCAAATCAATAGTGCTGCATTAGATTCAGTTTTTGTGTTACGTAGAATAATGCAGTTTTGGTTTGGTTCAAAGTTATTGACAGTTTACATTTTCGTAGCTAAATTAAATTTACATTTTCGCAGTCGTAAAAGTTCAGTACAGGGCAAATTGCATAAGCGACGAGATAAAGTACACGTTCACATGCCATTTCTATTGAAAGAGTTGTGTTTCGTACTACTGCCAGTTACGTAATTTCAATCACATGTCAAACGTAAATGTTTCACTAGAACCCTGTTTGTTGTCCTCGATGACGAGAGTTCGTCAAAGACCATGGTTCGTTAGGAGTGCTCCATGAAAGTGGGTTTGTACTGCTATTATTTTCTGCATATATAAATGATCTGGCAGACAGGGCGGACAGCAATCTGCAGTGGTTTGCTGTGATGCTGTGGTGTACGGGAAAGTGTAGATGATGAATGACTGTAGGACCGTACAACATGACTCAGAGAAATTTTCTACTTGGTTTGATGAATGACAACTGGTTGTAAATGTAGAGTAATGTAAGTTAATGCGGATGAGTAGGGGAAAAAAACGCATAATGTTACGATACAACTTCCCTGTCGTCCTCCTTGACACAGTCACATCGTTTAATATCTCGGCGTATCGTTGAAAAGCAATATCAAAGTGGAATAAGCATGTGAGGAATGTGATAGGCAATGCGAATGGTCGACTTCGGTTAATTGGTGCGCCCTGTGCTTGAGTACTTCCTGAGCGTTTAGTTGCGCTCCAGGTCGGATTAAAAGAAGACATCCAAGCAAATCAGAGGCGGGCCGCTAGATTTGTTACCAGTAGGGTCGAACAACACGCAGGTGTTATTGAGACGCATCGGGAACTCAAATGGGAATACGTGGAGAGAACCCAACGTTCTTTTCGAGGAACATTATCGGGAAAATTTAGAGAACCGTCATTTGAAGGTGACTGCGGGACGATCCTACTGCCGCCAACATACATTTCGCGAAAGGACCACGAAGATAAGATACGAGAAATTAGGGCACAAACGGAGGCATATAGCCAGTGGTCTTTCCCTCGCATTGTCTGCGAGTGGAAGAGAGGACAACGACTGGTAGTGATACACAGTACCCTACTCCATCCACTGTGCGGGGTATGTATGTGGATGTGGATATTTCCTTCAGAACCTTCTGTGCTGTATTGTAGCGGTTTTTGTCATGTACGGTCAAAGTTTCATCAAGCTATGTTACTTGGCAGTGACACATCATGCGAAAGTAACTACACTTCTGGCCATTAAAATTGCTACACCAAGAAGAAATGCAGATGATTAACGGGTATTCATTGGACAAATATATTATATTAGAACTGACAGGTGATTACATCTTCACGCAATTTGGGTGCATAGATCCTGAGAAATCAGTACGCAGAACAACCACCTCTGGCCGTAATAACGGCCTTGATACGACTGGGCATTGAGTCAAACAGGGCTTGGATGGCGTGTACAGGTACAGCTGCCCATGCAGCTTCAACACGATACCACACTTCTTCAAAAGTAGTAACTGGCGTATTGTGACGAGCCAGTTGCTCGGCCACAAATTGACCAAACGTTTTCAATTGGTGAGAGATCTGGAGAATGTGCTGGCCAGGGCAGCAGACGAACATTTTCTGTATCCAGAAAGACCCGTACCCGACCTGCAACATGCGGTCGTGCATTATCCGGCTGAAATGTAGGGTTTCGCAGGGATCGAATAAAGGGTAGAGCCACGGGTCGTAACACATCTGAAATGTAACGTCCACTGTTCAAAGTGCCGTCAATGCCAACAAGAGGTGACCGAGACTTGTAACCAATGGCACCCCATACCATCACGCCGGGTGATACGCCAGTATGGCGATGACGAATACACACTTCCAATGTGCGTTCACCGCGATGTCTCCAACACGGATGCGACCACCATGTTGATGTAAACAGAACCTGGATTCATCCGAAAAAATGACGTTTTGCCATTCGTGCACCCTGGTTCGTCGTTGTGTACACCATCGCAAGCGCTCCTGTCTGTGATGAAGCGTCAACGGTAACCGCATCCATGGTGTCCGAGCTAATAGGCCATGCTGCTGCAAACGTCGTCGAACTGTTCGTGCAGATGGCTGTTGTCTTGCAAACGTCCCCACCTGTTGACTCAGGGATCGAGACGTGGCTGCACGATACGTTACAGCCATGCGGATGCCTATCATCTCGACTGCTAGTGATACGAGGCCGTTGGGATCCAGCACGGCGTTCCGTATTACCCTCCTGAACCCACCGATTCCATATTCTGGTAACAGTCATTGGATCTCGACCAACGCGAGCAGCAATGTCGCGATACGATAAACCGCAATCGCGATACGCTACAATCCGACCTTTATCAAAGTCGGAAACGTGATGGTACGCATTTCTCCCCCTTACGTGAGGCGTCACAACAACGTTTCACCGGGCAACACCGGTCAACTGCTGTTTGTGTATGAGAAAATGGTTCAAATTGGCTCTGATGTCATCAGTCGCCTAGAACTTTGTACTAGTTAAACCTAACTAACCTAAGGACATGACACACATCCATGCCCGAGGCAGGATTCGAACCTGCGACCGTAACGGTCTCGCGGTTCCAGCCTGCAGCGCCTAGAACCGCACGGTCACTTCGGCCGGCGGTGTATGAGAAATCGGTTGGAAACTTTCCGCCTGTCAGCACCTTGTAGGTGCCGCCACCGGTGCCAATCTTGTGCGAATGCTCTGAAAAGCCAATCATTTGCATATCACAGCATCTTCTCCCTGTCGGTTAAATTTCGCGTCTGTAGCACGTCATCTTTGTGGTGTAGCAATTTTAATGGCCAGTAGTGTACATGCGAAAGTACTATAGTGCTTAACTTCTACACACTGGTGTACCATCCACGGAAATTTGAACACAAATAAGGAGTTTTTATCAGAAGAACATTCTGACACCAATTAACTGTTTATGACCGCCATAAATGGCTGTTTTCCAGCTGTTCGTTTTCAGTCGCAGTTCAGGGACTGAAATTACAGATAAAGTATTGACCTAAAAGGCCACTAAGTCGAGGAACAAGTGTATTTTTCAGCAGAAAAAGCATCAGTCATTTCTCACTTCTAGACGTTTCACTTTACCCTCGCACGGAGAACAGAAGGACCTGCCAGTGGCTCCTCGAGCCGGCGGCTGGGTCATTAGCAAACCGCGGGCTGGCCAGACCGCAGACCGCGCACCCAGGAGGGCCGACCTCGGTTGAGACGTCCGGCGGGCGGCGAGCGCGGGGCCGGATGATCCCTTCGTCGCTCAAAGGGCGGCGATGGGCCGCGAGGAAGAGGAAGAGCACCGCCGCCGACCCGCGGAATTTAATAACGAGCCGCCTCAGCACACTCCCTCCCACCCTCCCCCCTCCCCCCCCCCCCACCAACGCCACACTCACACCGTCCTATCCTAACATCGGCCTCCGCTTCCTCAGAGTCGTCTGGGAGTCTGCTGCACAGCTTCCACCTGCGAGCTCGCTGTCCAAAGGAGGCCGCAACGGCGTCTCGAGAAGTGATCTCTACCGGGGAAATGGCCACAAAAACTCTAATACTAGCTGGGATACATTTCGAACGAACTGTCCTGAAGAGGATCGCAGCAGGACGGTCGAAACGTCAGCAGTTTAGTTGTTTTATTAGTTTACAATGACGCGACACAATACCCAAAACAGTTTTACCCAAAAAATGGCAATATTTCATGCATATTGTGAAAAGTGTTGGCAGAAGTGCCAACACCGTGTTACTAGAGGAGGCCGAAATGCACGCGTTTTAGCTCACGCAGGCTGGCGTGAGGAGGGAAGAACTATACTGACGTGAGGTCTGGAACATGACAAGGAATTAGAATTCAGACAGCGGACGTAATTACTTTGATACTTAACTTTAATCCATTAATGATGAACGTCATTCTTGACGGTACATGAGTCACAATATTATCTGTTCAGAATACATTCACAGTAACTGAATACGGCGCCTTGCTAGGTTGTGCCAAATGACGTAGCTGAAGGCTATGCTAAATTGTCGTCTCTGCAAATGAGAGCCTATGTAGACAGTGAACCATCGCTAGCAAACTCGGCTGTCCAACTGGGGCGATTGCTAGGGAGTCTTTCTAGACTAGACCTGCCGTGTGGCGGCGCTCGGTCTGCAATCACATAGTAGCGGCACGCGGGTCCGACGTATACTAACGGGCCGCGGCCGATTTAAAGGCTACCACCCAGCAAGTGTGGTGTCTGGTGGTGACATCACAAAGACATGTTCTCCTTGATGCAATAATTTACCAGCAGCCGTATGTATTGTGGAAATTTATTTTATTTTATGAACTTCTATGTGCTACCAGTTTCGGCATTACATTGATGCCATCTTAAGGCCGAAACTGGTGGCACATAGAAGTTCATAAAATAAAATAAATTACTACAATACATACAACTGTTGGTAAATTATTGCATCAAGAAGTTGATGCTAGCCGGCGTCAAACGATCCATAATGGATCAACGAAGATCTTTCGATGTAGTCGCTTGATGGCAGTCGGCTGGAGAGCAGATGTTGAAGCGTTTGAGTTCGATTACCACTGGCCTTGAATTATCCGTCATCATCAACGGTTTCCTGCTATGTTAGTACATCCTTTGTGTGTCCATTTCCCTCGATTCATACCTTCCTTTCTGACCCTAGTAATACCATTTTCCATAACATGCATTGCCAAGGGCGGCCGTACTCTATGCCCAGTCGAAAAAAAAAAAAAAAAAAAAGAAATCAACGTACTTTCCAAAGCAGTACTGATATTCAAGTAGGGTCAGGAACTGGAAAACACCTTTTAGCGCACTTTCAATAACGCGTACTTCATGAACACCCAAAAAAATTGAAAGATGCAAATTTCGTTCATTATTGTTCACTTTACTCTCGACATACTTTCTAAAAAGATGCTGGTGTTAATGTAATCTCAATATACTGAACAGGACATTCAGTGTGGGAAGTGGCATCTGTTACTGAGACTTAGGGATTTCCGTTAAGTATAACTGAAAAATTTAAATTGTGTACGGAATCTAGTGGAAGAATTCATTAAAAAATAAATATTTTTTGAATGTTTTAAAATAAAAAGCTGATTCGATTACAGTTTTTTCAAAAGTTGGGCTTAGACCATCCTCAGCCCTTGATGTTGCTGAATACGATTCTATACAGCACATCACAATGGATCTGAAATCTCTTTCACCGTCTCTTCCTCCAGCTCTCACATGACCCTCTAACACTGTTTTTACAACCCCATATTTCTTTCTTAATTCATATACGAAACAGTTCCTCTTCCTTGTGCTTAGTGAAACAGTAACTGCTCTCCCACTCTCAGTGCTCCATTTGGCACTTTGTTCATCCAACTTCCACTTGTCATCCTCCGCCAACTCCACGTATCGAAAGCTTCCTGTTTCGCTCTGTCTTTATTCCTCATTGTCCACGTTTCAGCGCCATACAGGAGGACACTCTGTCCAAAACATTCTGCTTGTCTTTTTCTCAAATACTTTCGATATTGCTGCAGGAAACTCATATTTGTTTGAAAAATGCCTCCGTCATCATTGCATTCCAGGTTTTAAAATCAGTGCTGCTCTTCCACTAGCTTCATATCCTGCTTTCCTGCTTCCTACGTATCCATAACAACGCAAATGACCCGATATTTCCCCAGTCAGCAGGTTTTTATCGTTTTATATACACCTATTGCAACTAATTTTGTTGTCTTTCTACTGATTTTCATTCTACAACTCTTGCTTTACTCTTAACTTCAGTGGTTTCCACTATAGCCTATAACTATTCTTTATCTGTTGCTAGAAGGACTATGTCGTCTGCAGATCTGAAACTTCACATTCTCCTTACTCTAATTTTTACTCCCTATTCATCTAGCGGGACGTGTTCTTTCATACTTTCTACTGTACAGATTGAAATGGATAGGAGAAAGGCAGTAGCTGTCTATCACGTTAAAAGCTTAATGTGACATTTATGTTTCGCCTACCTTTCCAAAATAGTTTTATTTACACTTTAAATGGTACCTCCGTAGCAAGTACGTAACTAAGCTCGTAAACAGGTTGGTGGGCCTTAAGGTATATATGCCCTATAGAAACATTTCTCGGAAGGAATGTTTTGTTCGAACCTGTTTTTGGGTATATGAAGTAATATGAGATCGAAAATAAAAAAGCGCCTTCAGTGTCAGAAAGCATTTCCTTATTTATCTCTCCTCATCTCTTTCTCGTTGTAAGACAGTACCTCGATCAGTTTGCTTTCAGTTGATTTATCTGCTGGTATGAACGGATGCTGCTGCAGCCATTTACGTTTGGTAAAAGTCAATGGTCTCTGCCAGATAATACAGAGGCAGGAATAAAGATGATGTACAAAAAATTCGTCGTCCAAGGAATTAAGGTAATCAAGCAGTAAACGACATGAGATGCACAGCCGTTAAAATACCGGTTTCTAATTCGGTGGTCTCGCAGTGAGGGAGGAGATAGGAATGGGATATTCTTAAACTGGTCGCGAATAATACTTTTAGGTATTTCACTTGTTTCACGTGTTTACAAGAAGAGTTACATACAGCCCGAGCATCACAAAGGCTATCTTCCGCTGTCCTCAAAATAACAAATGCAAAATGTTTACTGACGTGTTTAGCTATCAATTATAGGAGGGTATTGCAAAGTTTCCAAGATGAAAGCGACAGTTTACTTCGCATTCCAAATGAGTCTTAAACTGTTAGCTGTTAATTTTGCATTCAAAATAAGTCTTAAACTGTTAGTAGTTGGAACACCAATCTAACTACTGAAAACTCACAGATGCGTACTATTTACTTTGCGTCATCAGTCTTCTGACTGGTTTCATGCGTCCTGCCACGAATCACTCTCTCCTGTAGCCAATCTATTCATTTGCACCCATCGTTCTATATTATGTGTTGAATATACTACAATTTCTGCCCCATACAGGTCCATCAAGTGCCTTGGAAGTCACTCCATGATATAACATGTACTGACGGAAAAAGAATCACTACACCAAGAAGGCGTTGTGCGACATAAAGTTGGTAGGCGTTTCTCTATATCTGAAAGATGATGTTCATTCATATTTCGTGCCAGTGGCGTAAGTGTGGCCTTAGTACGATCACGATGAGGATACAAACTGGTTTCCTTTGAATACACGGTTTAGAGGTCTTGAGAGCTGGTTACCCTTGTGGTTGGATGTGTTGAGTTGACGTTAGTGAAGAATGCCTTTAAGACGACAAAGACGCCATTATCAGCAGCTAAATGGTTTAGAACGACGTCATGTAATAGGGCTACGAGAAGCTGAATGTTCGTTCCGTGGTATTACAGAAAGCTTGACAGCAATGTAGCCACTGTACGTAACTGCTGACAGCGGTGGTCACGGGAAAGTAAGGTAGCAGGACGACTAGGCTCCGAACACCAGCGATGCACTACTGAGAGGGAAGATTGTCATGTGCGACGCCTGACTACGACTCATCGTATTGCCTCTGCAGCAGTAATTTGAGCAGCAGTTGGCATCACAGTGACGTAACGAACTATTACAAGGATAGCTCCGAGTCAGACGTTCTGCCTTCCACTGACAAACCACGGCTTTTTATACTCAACTGTGATGTCAAGCGAGAGTTCATTGTAGGGTGTAGTGGAGGTCTGTTATATTTTCTGACGAAAGTCGGCACAGCTTCTGTGCCAGTGATGGCCGTGTGTTGGTTAGAAGGAAACCAATTAAGGCCTGAAACCAGCATACCTGCGTGCTAGATACAGTGGACCTGCAGCTGGAGTTATTATCTGGGATGCCATTTTATAAGACTGCAGGAGCAGTTTCGTGGTTATCTCTCGCACCCTGAAAGTAAATTTGTACGTAACTCTGATGAATCGTCCTGTTGTACTGCCATTTATAAACACTATTCGAGGGGATGTTTTCCAGCAAGATAACGTTCGTCTGCATACCGCTGTTGTAACCCAACGTCATCTACAGAGTATCAACATGTTGCCTTGTGTCGCTCCATCACCAGATCCTCCTCCAATCGAACACATACGAGCCATCGTCGGACGGCAAATGGAGCGTCATCCATAACCAACAGCAAGCGCCCCTGCACTGACTGATACAGTGCAGGAGGATTGGAATTCCATCCCACAAACTAACATACGGAACATGTACAACACAATGCATGCACGTCTGCTTGTTTGCATTCACCATTCTGGTTATTACGTCGGTTGATAATGTACCAGCATTTCACATTTGCAACAGCTTTTTTCGCGCTTATATTAACAGGTGAACTTGCAACCTAAATCACTTGAATATGTTACCTGGACAAACGTATTCCCGAAACTACATTGCTCTGCATTAATTGTTTCTTACTGTTGTGATCTTTTTGTCCGTCAGTGTATTTTCTGGATATAATGCAGTCTTCGTTTCACCTAATAGTTTTTTCTCCCTAGAGGTCCCTCACCCTCCATTCAAGTAATTCAATGATATCCTGTGTCCCGTAAATCTGTCCTTTCTTCTGCTCAGTGTTTCTCACACGTTTATCTCATTACCGACTTTGCCGAAAACCTCTTGTCCGTGTATTTTTTAACATCCTTCTGTGGTGTCACCGCCAGACACCACACTTGCTAGGTGGTAGCTTTAAATCGGCCGCGGTCCATTAGTACATGTCGGACCCGCGTGTCGCCACTGTCAGTGATCGCAGACCGAGCGCCACCACACGGCAGGTCTCGAGAGACGGACTAGCACTCGCCCCAGTTGTACGGGCGACGTAGCTAGTGATGCACACTGTCGAAGCCTCGCTCATTTGCAGAGCAGATAGTTAGAATAGCCTTCAGCTAAGTCCATGGCTACGACCTAGCAAGGCGCAATTAGCATGTATCTACAGAGTCTCACTTGTATTGTCAAGAGCGATGTACAACAAGGATGGATTAAAGTTAAGTATTCCAGAAGCTACGTATTTTTATTTATAGCATTCATTACGTATCCTGTTTCAGCCCTCTCTAGCCTGCGTGAGTTTAAGCGCGTGCCTTTCGGTTACCCGTCACTGTGGACTGGCTGCCTTGTCAGTTCACAACACCTTCTATAGCACCATATCTCTATTTTTTTAAATGAAATTTCCTCGATTTTACTGTATATTTCAATATTTATTTCCCTCTACAGCTTTTTCATCCTTATAGTTGTTATGAAGTGCATAGGTGATACATCTAGAAATGTCCGACATACCTGAATGACCTGTAAACGTCGAAAATTATATAAAGGTCAAATCGCGATAGTGCGAAATAAAGCAATTTTAAAATATACATTTAAATGGCAGAAATTTCTATCAGAAGTTTCTACGTGACTGTGGTCAAAAAACTGGTTCGGTTGCCTTCTGTTTTGGTAAATGTAGTATAAACGTTCAAGTCCGATTGAACTCCTCAACTAATATATTCCACTCAGTCTCGTTAAGGTTTTGGAACACCCACTGTCAAATCGCCTCCATCTCGGAACACGTACCTTCCTCTGTCGCCGTTAGTCACACAATATCCACATCCTGAGCAACCTGTTCTCTCGCTCCAGATAAAAAGCCCATTCCTACTGTCATTAACATTCCATAAATTAGCAGAGAACTACGAATTCCATATATTTATCAGAGGTAAAGCTAGTAGTTATAGAGTCACTAAGGTTTACTAAAACCTTTTAAAAAGTTGTTGTTGATCCTCATTTTTCATTGTAATCCAATCCCAGTTTGTGATTCGAGTCGAATGATCGATGGGCTTTTTAACCCGTACCTCCCTTCTTTCCTTCATTCAGAACATTAGCGAAAATTGAGCACGTCAAATAGTTTAAATAATCAGAGTTTTGTGAGGGAACTGTAGAGTGTTACTGTTTCTGTAGGGGGAATAACTGTCGTGATTGTGAATACGAGAAAGTGCACTCGAATACGGAAGGGCAAATTTTGCTCATGTGTCTGTTTCAGTAGTATAACGTACTGGCGACATCTAACATTTTCGAAGATAATTCATTGTGTCATGAAATTGTCTTTAGGGAGCTTGAAATTATATTTAAAAACAAGTGTCTAAAAATGTGTGATAGAGAGTGTAAAAATTATTTGACCGGAATTACTGCAGTTTTGAAAATATGCCAGGGCTGGATGCACACCCACGAAAATGAGCGAATATTATGTGCGCAGAGTTGCCTAAAGGTGCATTAGAAATTTAAATAATGTAATTGTATAACAGGTCGCGTTCTAAGAGTAATGAAAGGAAGCGTTCTAAGAGTAATGAAAGGAAGTTGCTACAGTGGTACGCGCGTATTCACTGCCCTATCCCCGAAGAGACGCAGAAAATTAACCAAAATATATGTTTCATGTCTTGCTTCTAATCATCATGGTTTTGACGGGAGATTGTGTTGCATTGAGTTCTGCGCCTGAAAACAGGACCAGCAGATCGTCGTGGCACCCTCTTAAATGCCTGACATGATTCTCGTTTTTCACATTGGGAGATTTTCAGAAATTTTAATATACCAGTTTGTTCCGATTAATTGTGTCACATTAATTAAGGTTAGAGAATTCATAAAATATGATTATGCACTTACAAAATTGCATAACGTTTTAATTAAAATTCCTGAAGTGATTTCACTTTCGTATTGCCTCCTCCCTCAACGAAATATTACAATTGCACCGTACATGTGATTTCGAAAGTATTTAAATTATAGGGCATTCCTAGCACACCATTCATCATCGTAGTAGAGAATTCACAGAAAAAAGAGGTCAAGATTCTGTTTAATAGTAATACATATATCATCCTGAGACCTGTTTTCCATTCGAATGGACATAGAGTTTTCTGTCCCAGTATCAGATATTCCGCATTTTCACTCGTAACACCAGTGGTTCACGGACATAGTGGTGCAGGCATCTGGCGGGACAAACCATCACTACCACGACCTGGCACCAATTACCAGGTTTGCTATGTGTTAGCTTTGGAGGTGAATACTCTTTCGTTATTAGAAACTTACTTCGTGAAAATGTGTACTTATTGTAGACAGTTCCTATAAATGTTGGTTGTTGGTTCTATGGCTTCTGAACGTGGTAGGGCAGGTAGAAAAAGAGAAATGCTAAGTCTCAGTATATATATATATATATATATATATATATATATATATATATATATATATATATATATATATATATATATATATGAGTGTGAAGTGAAATGGAAAGATGGCAACGAATTCTGGTAGATCAGAAAATGGTACAACGAGAGCATGATTCGTTATGAATAGGAAGGTAGGGCAGATTGTGAGTTACTGTGAACAGTTCAGCGATATGGTTGTTCTCAGCAGAATCGACGGCAGACCAATACCGCAAACAGCAATTGGAGAGACGAGGATATCGTACGGGTAATTCACAACGTAACGAGATGAAAATCTAATAGTGACTGGAATGGGCTTGTAGGGGAAGGAGCAGAAAAAAGGGTTAAGAAAGAATATGGGCTTGGTAACAGGAATGAGAGATGATAAGAAGTAACTGAGTTCACTAGTAGTAGCGAATACGCTGTTCAAGTATTTCAAGCGGAGGAGGTATACTTGGAAAAGGTCTGGAGATGCTACAAGATTTCTGTTAGGTTACATAACGGTCAGGCCGAGATTCCAAAACCAGATATTGGATTGTAAGGCGTACCCAGAGATAAATGTAGACTCACATCGCAGTTTGGTAATGGTGAAGAGTAGGCTCAAGCTTAAGAGACTAGTCAGGAAGAATCAATGCGCAAAGAAGGGACACGGAAGTACTAAGGAATGAAGAGATACGTCTGAAGTTATCTAAGGCTGTAGATATTGAGCTAGTGAACAGCTCAGTAGGCAGTTCAGTTGAAGAGAAATGGAGATCTCTAAAAGAAAAATCTGGAAGCTGGAGAGATAACCATAGGTACAAGGAAGGTAAATGCGAAGAAGCCATGGCTAACAGAAGACATACTTCAGTTGATCGACGAAAGAAGCAGTTACAAAAGTTTTTCTGGGTAATTTATAAAATGTAAATACAAGTTCCTTAGGAACGAAATAAACAGGAAGTACAAGAAGGCTAAAGTGAACTGGATGCATGAGGAATGCGAAGAAATGGAAAAAAGAAATGAACGTTGGAAGGATTGCCTCAACATATAGAAAAGTTAAAACGATCTTCGCTGAATTTAGAAGCAAGTGCGGTAATATTAAGAATGCAATGGGCATTCCACTGTTTAATGCAGAGGAGAGAGCGGATATGTTCAAAAAATACATTGAGGTGAAGGACATACCTGATGACGCGGTAGAAGATATGGGAGCCTGTAGGAAATAGATAGGGGATCAAGTGATAGAATCAGAACTTAAAATCATATAAAACAGGATGGATAGTTATCATTTCATTGAATTTTTTAAAATCATTGTGGGAAGAGACAACAAAACAGCTATTCACGTTGATGTGTGGTATGTGTGAGACTGGCGACATGCCACCAGACTTCCGGAAGAACCTCATCTACACAATTCTGAAGATAACAAGAGACGACAGGTGTTAGAATTATCGCACAACCAGTTTAACAGCTCATGCACCCAAATTGCTGACAAGAATAATATCCAGAACAAGGGAAATGAATAAGGATTTGTTAGATGACTATCAATTTGGCTTTAGGAAAGGTGAAGGTAGAAGAGAGGCAGTTCTGTCGTTGCGGTTAATAATGAAAGAAAGAGCAAAGTAAACTCAAGACAGTTTCGTAGTATTTATCGACCTGGAGAAAGCGTTCGATGGTGCGAAATGTTCGAAATTCTGAGGGAAACAGGAGTAAGCTTTAGGGGAAGACGGGTAGTAAACAACATTTACATGAGCCAAGAGGGAACAATAAAAGTGGAAGATCAAGGAAGATATGTAGGTATTAAAAATGGTCTGAGACAGGGGTGTAGTCTTTCGCCCCTGCTGTTCCATCTGAACTTGGAAAAAGCGGTGACGGAAATGAAAGAAACCTTCAAGAGCGGGATAAAAATTCGAGGTAAAAAGATGTCATTGTTAAGATTTGCTGATGGAATTGCTGTCCTCAGAAAAAAAGGGATCCGTTGCATGGAATGTACAATCTAATGAGTACTAAATATGAATTGAAAGTAACTCGAAGAAAAACAAAAGTAATGAGAAGTAGCAGAAATGAGAACAATGAGAAACTTAACATCATAGCTGGTGATCACGAAGTAGATGAAGTTCAGGAATTCTCATACCCAGGCAGCAAAATAACCCATGACGGACGGAGCAAGGAGAACAGAAGAAAAAGCAGACTAGTACTAGCTATAAGTTCATTCCTGGCCAAGAGAAGTCTACTAGTATCAAACACAGATCTTAAGTTGAAGAAGAGATTTCTGAGAATGTAATTTTACTGGATTTGCATCTGAAGCAGCAAGTGGACCGTAAAAACAATGTTTTACTTCATAGATGTGAGAACGATTCGCCAAAGATGACTATGCCCCATTACTTTGATTTAAACCTAAGGATTACAGATCTTTTGTTAAGTTTACAAGACGACCAGCATTCTGAGGAAGAAGATGAGGACTCAGCTCCTTGAGCAGGAGAACTATTGCCGTGACAGTTACGTTCGTCTATTGTAGCCCATTTGCGAGAAATGATTGAGCTGAAAAATAACTTGAAGCGTAAGAAAACCGGCTGCACGAGGAAAATCGTAATTAAATGGCAAAGCTGTTCAGCTTTCATCTGTTCTAACCTAGCACACCAACTCTTCCTCTGAGTAGTGAAGACGGAGATGAAGATCATCGGTACGGCGGAACTGGCGGAAGAGGCAAGCATTATCAACAAGATAAAGCATATTGAAAAGCCCAGACACGTCTGTGTGGCAACCACCGGTACTCTGGCCAGCGTCTGTTCACCATGTGAGGTGCGGCTGAACACCAAGCTCCAGGAACTAACAATCCCTGGTTCTAACTACCCAGCATTAGCTGGAACTTAATTACAAGCAGTATGATTCGTACAAGTAAAATTAATATTACCCCAGGTGGCCAATCCACTCGCCCTGTGGCGACAACCAAGCTATCGGATTCTGGGGAGCTTGGGCTCGTACGACAGAGAAAGTCGGAGTTCTCTAGTAAACGTCCACGAAAGTCCCATACATTTATTGGCACTTTTAACATTCAGACACTAATTCAGACAGGCAAACTTCATAATCTTACAACAGAACTCAACAAACAGAAAATTCAAATCCTTGCTCTCCAAGAGACCAGATTCACTGATTCAGAAACAATAGACTACAACAATTACCGTATCTTTAAAAGTAAAACAGACAAGAAAATTGGCAAAGGAGCTGCAATATTTGGCATGGCTTTTATTGTAAATAAGGACACCCTTGACTCTGTTATAGACATAAATCAAATCAGTAACAGACTAATGACCATGCGAATCAAGCACACCAACAAAATATATACATTTATTAATGTTCATGCACCTACCAACATTGCCAACAAAAAAGAACCGGAGAAGACAGAAAAATTTTGGGAAAAACTCGAAACTGAAATGTCCAAAATTCCAGAGGAGGATGTAAAAATTCTTCTAGGGGATTTCAACGCGCAAATTGGCAAAGAGAGGAAATATAAAAAAACAGTCGGTAATTACCCTGCACACAAGTTCACAAACAAGAACGGCATGAGACTCATCGAGTTATGTCAGCAAAACAACCTAAAAATCGTGACAACATCACTTCGAAAAGACCCCAAGAAACAAAAAACATGGAGATCACCAAACCTTCAGCTTGGTGAATTTCAAATAGACCATGTTGCGATCTCCTATGACTTCCAGAAAGAAATACACGACGTTCAAGTCCGCAGAGGGGCAAATATAGATTCTGACCACTACCTTACCAGAGTTAAAATTAAATTCACTCCAAAAAGGAAACGCCAAAGGAAATCACCACTAATTCCCAAATTTGACTTGAAAAATATCAAGGAATCAGAAATTACAGAAGCATGGGATAAACAACCAACAAACAACTGGAAAGATTTCCGAACGAAAATTATACAGAAAGCAAGAGATTTGATTCCGTTAAAGAAAATATCCAAGCATCCATGGTGGAATTCGAATTGTGATAACGCATTAGAAGAGAGACAACAAGCCTTTTTAAATTACAATTGTGACAAATCAGAAACCACACAACAAACATTTTTCAAAGTGAGAAAACAAACAGCTAAAATACTTAGACAAACTAAAAGAAAATACCTTAATGAACAGCTAAACACAATTGAAGAAAACTTTAAGAACCACAACACTCAAGATTTTTATAAAATATTCGCAAATCAAATCAAAGGATACACTCCACAAAATCTCTGCTTCCGGAAACAGAATGGAAAATTGGCACTAACTAACAAAGAAAATTGCCAAGAACTAGCTAAATATTTCTCACAACTCCTAAATTGCCCACAACCAAGTACAAGATTCCCCAGATTACAACCAGAACACACGAATGAGACTTCACTACCACCATCTCAAGAAGAAATTTATAGTCACATTAGAAAACTCAAAAATAATAAATCATCGGGAGAAGATGGAATTGTAGCTGAACTACTGAAAAACCTTGGTCCAAATTCGTTAAAAGAGATCACTAGCATCATCCAAGAAATTTGGCAGACAAAAAATATCCCAGAGGAGTGGAAGTGTGCACTAATTCACCCATTGCACAAAAAGGGAGAGAGATCAGACGTAAACAACTACAGAGGCATTTCACTTTTACCAGTTACCTACAAAATTCTATCTGCATGTCTCCTAAAGAGGGCACAAGAACAACTAGAACATACAATTTCAGATTACCAAGCAGGCTTTCGTCCTAATAGATCATGCCCGGAACAGATATTCAACCTTAAAACTATTTTAAAGATTAAAGCAATCAGGTCAAAACCAATAATCTGCACATTCGTTGATTTCAAAAAGGCATACGATTCCATAGACAGACAGTCTCTATGTCACATTCTCGAAGAACGAGGCCTAGACACTAAAACCCGAAAACTAATTGAACAAACACTAACAGAAACCAAATCAAAAATTAAATTCAGAGGGGAAATTTCGGAACCATTCTCAATTAAAACAGGAGTAAGACAAGGAGATGGGATCTCACCACTATTATTCAATATAGTTTTGGACAAAGTTATGAAAGAGTGGGAAGTAACACTAAGGAAACAAAGCTTGTGGAAGCCAATTGAACTAGGAAGAGGTAAAGGAAAATTGAACATCCCTTATTTAGCGTTTGCAGATGACTTGGCAATTATAACTGACAGTGAAGAAACAGCAGTAAAACAAATTGAGACACTTAAAGAATGTGCTGAGAAGGTTGGCCTGCAAATCTCCTTTGAGAAGACAGAATTCATCTGCTCAAAATTAGATATTTCGAAACTAAAAACAAAGTATGGTGAAATAACTAGAGTCAAGCACTTTAAGTATCTCGGTGAAGTTATTGAACCAACAGGACTTGAGAAAATAGCACAAAAAAACCGATTACAGAAAATCAAGAAAGCATTCGGACTTATTCAAAATATATATAACAAGAAATGTCTATCAAAAGGCACTAAAATCAGACACTACAACACAGTCATCAAACCAACAGTCACATATGCAAGTGAAACACTCTCCCTGAATAGAAAATTAGATTTACACGAAATTAAGAAAGTAGAGAGAAAAATTATTAGAAAAATCCTAGGACCACGATACACACAAGATGGATACAGGCTGCAGACTACCGAGACAACCGAAAAAATATCAAACATCGAGGCAGATATCAGGAAGAGGCGGATGAAGTTTTATGGACATATAGACAGATTACCTGGAAACAGGTTAACTAAACGTCTATTGGACTATATGACATCACTTAAGGCAACAATACCCTGGGTAACTGAAGTTAAGAAGGATTTGAAAAAGGCAAAAATTGACATAACAAACACATCAGACCGGGATACATTCAGAAGAAAAATCGACAAGTGGAAGTTTACTCCAGAGACGGAATCTAAACCTTTCCGACCAAAGTGGACCGAAGAAAGGAAGAAGGCCTTTGGGGAGGCAATGAAGAAATACTGGGAAAATAAGAAGAACATTAAGAAATGTTAATCACCTGCTTATCGTTCTCCCATGGGGACATTCGCTAATAAATAAAAAAAAAAATAATCGGTATGTGGTACAAGTGACATCTGCCTAACTGCGTAATAAGACTGTATTTTGTTAACTACCGATAAAATGTTTTACACTTTTCACTTTCTTTTTGAAGCTTACTTACATGTCACCAAGAACCAGCGTCCATTGTAATGGACACTTCCAAAAATCATGACTGTTTTTAATTCTAAATTTTTTTGTGAATTCCCATTCGATATCTTCTGTTTAGCAGGTGCATAAAATGTGTTTCTAATAAATTTGTGACAGTTGCCTTCAATTCTCAACAGGTCACTCCATCCAAATAGCTATACTAGTTAAAAGTACAGTTATAATAAAAGAAGAGAGCAGAAACTTCACATTTCGTGGTTTGCAAAGACAGTTATTGACAGCGATCCATTTGTGCAGAGTTCTTTATGGCAACGTTCACATATTCTGTTACACAAATCCTATTCACACTTTGCGTTTGATTCAAGAAACGTTGTGTTGTTGTAAATTAACTGGAGGCCATTGTCTGCTATTCTGCTAATCACGTGTCCCATTTCATAGTTCTTCTTTGTCGATCAGTGCCATAATATCCTAGAGGTACATCTCCCCGCCAATGTTTTAGTAACCCTTCCGAAGCGCTAGTGTTGGGAAGTATATGGTTTGTCGGTAGATCTTTAGTAGGGAAGGGTTCTCTCGCCAGGAGGTATACGAATCTGGGTTGCGTAGATATGCATACTCCCAATTCCACTCAAACGACAGCTCTACTGTTGTTACGGTTTTTTTTTTCCTGTGAAATGTGGGCCGACGATTTCTACGCCGTTTTGTTGAAACTTCCTGGCAGATTAAAATTGTGTGCCGAACCGAGACTCGAACTCGGGACCTTTGCCTTTCGCGGGCAAGTGCTCTACCATCTGAGCTACCGAAGCACGACTCAGGATACGGTCTCACAGCTTTAATTCCGCCAGTACCTCGTCTCCTACCTTCGTCGTGCTTGGGTAGCTCAGTTGGTAGAGCACTTGCCCGCGAAAGGCAAAGGTCCCGAGTTCGAGTCTCGGTCCGGCACACAGTTTCAATCTGCCAAGAAGTTTCATATCAGCTCAACTCTACTGTAGAGTGAAAATTTCATTCTAGAAACATTTTGTTCTCTCTCCCGTATGTAGCTCTGCCATGTGAGTGCCTTCCTCCATTTCTGAGCATGGCTTTTTTTTGGTTTTTCCATATTGCTTTCGATAAGGAGAGGTTGTCTGAGATTCTTATTTCATTCAATCGCAGTATCCTGCCTGTGATTCGTGTCAATAAGTTATTTCTGTTTCTATTTCCTCAAGTTTTTTTTAATCACTAGCCTTGTGTTGGTAAGGCTTTTGAGAAGATTATAAGTACTACATAAAACTTCTCTCTCTGTTCAGTGGCTTCCCATACGCTGATCGCATTTCCTTATCTTGGAGGGGTCTTCAAATGTTTCTTTTATTATTTCCGTTACAATTTCTGCGATTATTTCGAAAGACAAGTTATCTAATGCCACCCCTTTATTTTTTAGTGGTCTAGGATTAGCCTTTGCCTAGAAATAAAATGTTCTGGGCCCCGGTTTCGAACCTTGCTAATGCTTGAATTCTGAATAAAGATTATCAGAAATTGCGGCCGAAGACTCCTGGCGTAATAAGTCAGCAACGTCCTGCTAACGGCCTTGTCAAAGACGACGGAGAAGCAGTCAGGTGTTCAGTTCCCTCTTTTGTTCAAATGTGTGTAAATTCCTAGGGGACCAAACTGCTGAGGTCATCGGTCCCTAGACTTACGCACTACTTAATCTAACTTATGCTAAGATCAACACACAAACCCATTGCCGAGGGAGGACTCGAACCTCCGGCGGGAGAGGCCGCGCAATTCATGACATGGCCCCAGAGACCGTGCGGCCACTCCGCGAGGCTCACTCTTTTGCCCTTGGGGCGGAAAACTGCTCCTAAAAGGTGGAAGAGTCAGCAATGATCACGTAGAATGCAATATAATCTACTGTGCTAAAGATGCAGAAACGTATAACCACAAGACATGTGGCCTGTAATTGAAAAGTATCGTGATGATATTTCCATTGGCAAAATATTCGGGATTAGTCCCCCTTTCATCGAGCGAGGTGGCGCAGTGGTTAGACACTGGACTCGCATTCGGGAGGACGACGGTTCAATCCCGCATCCGGCCATCCTGATTTAGGTTTTTCGTGATTTCCCTAAATCGCTCCAGGCAAATGCCGGGATGGTTCTTTTCAAAGGGCACGGCCGACTTCCTTCCCCGTCCTTCCCTATTCCGATGAGACCGATGACCTCGCTGTCTGGTCTCCTTCCCCAAACAACCCAACCCCCGAACCCCCCCCCCCCCCCCGCGCCACCCCCTCAGCACAAACATTAGTCCCCCTTTCGATACTTTGGGAGGGGACTGCAAGGGGGATGTGATCACAAGAAAAAGAGTAGGGGCAAGAGTAAAACAAAGGGTTACCGGGGAATGTGGGCTTGATAGTAGGAATCACAGAATAAAAGGACTAATTGAGTTCTGCTATAAATTTCAAATAGTTATAGCGAGTCACACGAGGAGGACGTATACTCGGAAAAGGCAGGGAGATATGGGAAGATTTCAATTACATTACATCACGAACAGGCAGAGATTCCGAAATCCAAATATTGAATGGTAAGACTCAGGTAACAATGCAGTAATGATGAAGGGAGACTGTAGTTTAAGAGAATTTTATCGACGAATCAATGTGGAATGAAGTGGAGTACTGAAGTAATGAGCAATTATGAGACGCATTTGAAATTCGCTAAAGATGTGACTGCTGCGATAAGAAATAACAAAGAATACACTTCTGTTGAGGAGAAGTGGACATCTCTATAAAGGTCAATCGTAGAATTTGGACAAAAAAAAAACATAGGTGCACGGAAGGTTAAAGCGAAGAAATTATGGGTAAGACAAGAGATACTTCAGTTGATCGACGAAAGAAGAAAGTTCAAAGATGTTCAGGAACAAACAGGAATACAACAATGTAAATCACATAGGAAATAAATAAATAGGAAGTTCAGGGAAGCCAAGGCGAAATGTCTGCAGGAAACATGTGAAGAAATACAGTAGAAAGATAAATGACCGTCGGAAGTAAGCATACAGAAAAGTCAAAACAAAAAGTCAGCGGTTGTAAAATTAAAGAGTACAATGCGGATTCCACCGTTAAACGCAGAGGAGAGAGTGGATAGTTGGGAAGAGTTCATCGAAGGCCTTTATGATAGGAGGAATTGTTTGATGAGGTGACAGAAGAAGAAATTGTAGTGGATGTGGAAGAGATGATGGATCCGTATACAATAATTTGAAAGGGCTTTGGAAGTCTTCAGATCAAATAAGGCGGAACTAAAATTGTTGGAGGAAATGGCAACTAGAGCAGGCATTGCCTGTAGGGGAAGCGACTATTAAATCAAGTTTTTGAAAACAGCGGCAATTCGCACTACGTACATTTTACTTAGCGTTTCCTCTCTTAAAATGAACAAGAGCATCAGAACATAAAGTTAACAACTGGCTAATAGCACTAAAGATTGTGTTTAAAGTTGGGTGGCAGCTCTAAAGATTAAACTGGCTATGCTATAGTAAAATATACGGTTAAAGTACGTTTAAAGTGCAGTAGAAAATTATAAGATTGACGGCGAGAGACTTTGGCATGGTCAATGTCATAAACGAAACGCTTTAAAACTGAAGCAAGACTGAAGAAAAGACAGTACTCGTCCATGGGATTTGTTGGTGTGGAAAAAGCGTTCTAAAATATAAAATTGTGTAAGATGTTCGAAATTCTCAGAAAAATAAGAATGAGGCCTGGGGAAAGACGGGTAAAATACAACATGTACAAGAAGCAAGAAGGAACAATAGGACTGGATTTTTTATATGTTCATCCATGCGATTGATTTCGTGGGTTCATTTACGTAATAAAACGACAGGCTGCAGGAGTTTTATTTTATTACGTCAAACGACTGGAAGACCAAGAACGAAGTGCTCGGACTATAAAGGGTGTAAGACAGCGATGTAACCTTTCGCCCCCCCCTCCCCCCCGTTCAGCCTCTACATCGAAGGAACAAAGACGGAAGTGAAAAAAAGGTTCAAGGGTGAGATTAAAGTTCAGCGTGATAGGATATCAATGACAAGATTCGCTGATGACATTTCTATCCTCAGGGACGGTGAAGAAGATTTAGAGGATCTGCTGAATGGAATGAACACTGTAATGAGTACAGACTATGGATTGAGAGTAAATCGAAGAAAAATAAAAGTAAAGCGAAATGGTGGAAATGAGAACAGCATGGAGCTTAACATCAAAACTGGTGATCATAAAGTGGCGAAGTGAAGGAATTCTCGTGCCTTCGAAGCCACGACGGACGATGGAAGGAGGCCGTACGAAGCAGACAAGCACAGGTAAAAACATTATTTCCTTCCAAGAGAAGTCTACTGCTTTCAAACGTAGGCTTTAATTTGGGGAAGAAATTTCTGAGAATGTACGTTTGTAGCTCACAATTGCATAACAGTGAGTCATGAACGGAAGGGAAGAGAATCAGGCGTCTGAGATGTGGGGTTACAAATGAATGTTGATAAGTAAGTATACTGATAAGATAAGGAATGATAAGGTTTTCGGTAGAATCGGCGAAGAAAGGAGTATGTGGACAGCACTGACAAGAAGGAGGGACAGAATGATAGGACATGCGCTAAGACCTCAGGGAATCATTTCCATGGCGACAGGAAAAAAATACCGCACTTTTATTATTTTTACTATCGATTGTCTCCAGTCTACATTTTTCTGCTGTTATCATTGGCATATTTTATATTTTTGCTATAGAGCCTACGGGGCTTACGACTTTTTCTGTTCTGGACGCTATAAATGGCATCTTTGATCTGTAGTTAAAGGGACCGATTTCGTAGTGATTTGCTACAGTGTCTCCTGTTTTCCCTGTAGTTTGCATTTCGGTCCCTCCTTGATTAGTATGTTGTCGAAGTGACCCCCCCTCCATTCTTTCATATAGCTGTAATATGCTTCTACTCTCTTCCTGAGTAGTGCAATATATGGGTCTCTTGTGGTTTATCCACTAATTTCTTTCCCTCTCTTTCCTAGAGTGTTCTCTTCTTTTCTTTTATAGTTTTCTTGTAGACATGTCATTCTGCCATGTAAGTTATCCGCGTACCTTCTGAGTTTGTGTAGGTTAACATTCCATGCTGAACCACTGTTTCGCTGTTCTTTTAGTACTATGGATGGAGACTTGTCTTAGGAGTTCTCCAAGGGCTTGTGTTGCTTCGGCTAGACGTTCGTTATATATTAGCGATTCAATTTGATTTATCTTTTCTGATTCTGCTTCCACTTCCCCTATCTCTGTTACTCTTTAAAGAGCTTGTTCATCCTCTATGGGCTTTCTCTTTGGATGCGTGTATCCAAACCTAATGGATGTGGTTTGGATAGTATGACGCAACCTTCAGATAAATATGTCCACTACCAATGCATTTTGGTATACTTCATGTTTTTCAAACGAAAAGAGAAGCAAAACTGTCGTTTTGCTTTTCATATTATTCTTAACTTACGGTACATTATTACTATTATATCATTACAACTGTAGTCTTCAAGTGCTCTTTTGAGGAGCAAGTAGCTGAAATGGATAACATGGATGAGGCTTGCCCAATGTTTCGCACCTTAGGTAGAACATTACCTGCTGGCCCCTCCTAGTCTTTACAGATATAAAAGAAAAAAATTTTTTAAATATTCCTTGTAATTATTTGGTAATTATAGATACACTGTATGCCATATGATGTTGTCTACTATTAGAAGTTCTCTTAAGAAGACGAGACATCCTGTATCTTTCAGAGGCTGTTACCAAATAACTGACCAAACTGGTGGTACTGATATTTAATTAGAACTGGTAAGCTATGTGAGTTCTACCGATACTAGGGATAGAAAGTCTAAGTAGATAGGCCGCATATGACCAGACAAGTGTAATGTTCGGTAAATGTAGAGCGGCGTTTAGGGGCTGTCTGGCTGAGTGCTTACGGATGTTTCAGCACAACATCTATTAACTTCGTCTACATGTAACACACGTTTACGTAGATGTGAACGTTTCTTTCTTCTTTATTTTTTTTATCGAATACGCTAGCAACAGGAACCAGTAGAACAAAATATGTCTTCTATGCAAAGGTTAAGGAAGGAGGTATGCTGCACTGAGTAGTTTAGTTACATTCTAATTCAGAAATTAAACTACAAAACAGGAATTTGATCAGATATTTTGCATCCGTTAACCCGTTATTATCGTGTTGTGTCCGTTTTTACGGTCTGTCGTGTCACTTCAGAACGCCTGCTTCATTTTCCTTTACCACCCAACGCTCGAGTATAGTTTCACTAGTGAGGTAAACGTCTTGTCACGCAGACGAATGTAAATCCTTAAACGCTTGTTTTCACGGTACTACAAGACATGTGAAGCAGTGCTGCATGCTTTATTTTCCTTTGGTATCAGCTCTGGTAATTTATGTAGGCAGTCATTTCCAATCATAAAGGATTGTATAGGCACTAATCAGGATAGTAAAAGTAGGTTCTGCGTTCACTAAGCAGTTTCCATCGTACATCGCACCACTGACTGGTTCGGCAACGTTATTTTTCGCGGTGACATTTGTGAGTGAATACTTCAAGGAACTCTTGCTGCGCTACATTATTATGCAGTCTCAAGTTGCTTGAGACTGGTGCTAAATTCAACGATCACTAATTACTATTGTAAGATCTAAATCACAGAGTTTGGATATTATCAGGCATGAATATTGTTGAGGTCCGAAGGCGGACGTTCAATCAACTATAATGTTTGGCATCTGTTTTGCGACCCACTGCGACCTTCGAATAAACAATATACTGATTTTAGTTTCCGATGTTTTCACAATCACATATCGGCCACTGGTGAGTTTTATTTAATGTCTTAGTACGCAGTCGCAAGTAAAATAACATGGTGAATATAAGGGATAAGAGAGTGTACTCAGTCCTAGATATTAGTACAGACAGTTTTGTAGCCGTGATAAAAATGAACATTTCCAAAAGAGGGAAAAAGAGTAAAGTAAGAATAAAAGGAATATCACTACATGTAAGGCATACTTAAAAGATGAAGGCTGGTCTGTCAAGCACTAGAAAACTGATTATCCCCTCGGTATTCATTGATGGATACCACTGTCCCTTCTCTGATAACTTCTTGTGGTACTAGGCTTCATTCGTTCCATATCTGTCTACAGAGTTTATCCGTAGATTACTCTGTGGTTGGGGCATCCGCTGCTGTGGTAGTACATTTTTTTGCAAGTACTCCGCAAACTGCTGTATATTGAAGCAATTTTATTAAGGCAGTACCAGTTTCGTGGTTTATTATTGGTTTCTTATAGACATTAGCACTTGATAAACAGCATGGTGGAGAATACAGAATGCCCAACATTGATAGTAGAAACCGTAATGTCCACAGGACGGATAGACGGTGAATAAATTATGGGGCAATGGAAAACGTCAGCATATAAACATCGACAATCCGGCCTACAGAATATACGGTTCTAACTGTGAAGTTGGGGCCTTCTGCTTTCTCCGGCGTGTTGTCTACCTTGTTTTAGCGTTTAGATACACCTGATAATATGCCTATGAGTCGATAGTACCTCAATAAATCTTATTTAAAATACAGCTGTTTGAGGAGCTCTTGCCAAAAAGATGCACACTGTCAACTGACACAACTGTATGGCCGTCCTGTGATTAGAGCGACTGCTCTCGGAATTATGTCTTGATCGAGCGTGTAAATCTCCATCCTCTTAATGTGCGAGAAGAACTGCCTTGAAAAGAAATCAATCAAACTTCATATAATGTCTGGAAATGTTTGTTTTGTGTGCTAGGGGCACTAAGGAACCATTACAACAGTGCCAAGGATTTTGTATTGTACTCGCAACACGGAGGTCACTTAAATTTACAAATTCTATGTTCAAACGTGGTAGTAAACCACAATAAATCTTCACCATATTTTTCACCTGCGTCACTGAACCCTGAACACATCGAACCATGGACTGTCTACTATCTGCGAAGTTCCCACGCTGCGTCTCTATGGTTTACCAGTCATCCATGCTGCGTTTCTGGTGTCATTCATTAATTTTGCTGCGCATTAATACAGTGAAGAAGTTAAGCTGAGCGTATGTCAAACTAAATGTGACTGACATTCAGTGTGTTCAGTATAACAGACAAATAGGGATTTCATAACGTGACCTGCTACACGACATTAGAGACAGTGTCTCTCAAAACAAACTAGACCATGGTCATTCGGGCTAAGAAAAAGGTGAACACAGATAAGGTTACATTACAATTTACTCTGTTTTTTCATATACAGAGTACATTAGACAATTGCAATGTGTATGTTCGTCATCTCCTATTGGCGCGTCAGACAAGCCTTTTAATTTATCACTTATTTGCTATTGAATTTATTTGCAGCACATTTTCCGGACAGCATCCACATATACCCTTAATGTGTCTGCAACTAAATCGTTGTACAACACGTAGTTTACGAGATATGACGTCATAATCATTGAGATAGAGCAGATAAGCAATCGTCAGCATCTTACTTGGAAAGTGACTCGACGTCAATTAGTTCCAGTGAGATGGGCGTAAAGGAATTATGGGCAAAGTTTAAACATATTTTAAATCGTCGTATAGAGAACTATGTGCCTAGTAAGTGGACTAAGGACAGAAGAAAACCCACCATGGTTTAACAACGAAATTCTGAAAATGCTAGGAGAGCAAAGACTGTGTTCCAAAGACAAAGCGGAAATAACGATAGATAAAGGCTGGAAGAGGTTCGTACGTCTGTGCAAAGATCAATATGCGATGAGTACAACTACTTCCGACACACCTTAGAAAAAGATGTGGCCGAGGACCCCAGAAAATTCTGGTGCTATGAGAAATCGCTAAGAGTCTTCCATCCAGTCAGTTATTGACCAGTGTGGTGTGGCATTCTAAACTAGCAAAATGAAAGACAAAGTCTAAAATTTCGTGTTTAAGAAATCGTTACGCAGAAGAATAGCACAAATCTACCGTCGTTTGACCACTGAACAGACCCTCGTATGGACAACGTAGTAATAATTACCCCTAACGTAAGGAAGTATCTAAAAGAGTTGGAAACAAATAGGTCTCCAGGTCCGGATGGAATCCCAGTTCAGTTTTACAATGAGTACTCTGCACCACTGGCCCCTTGCCTAGCTTCAATTTATCGTGAATTTCTCGCCCAGCAGAAAGTCCCAAACGACTGGAAAAAAGCGCAGGTTACTCCTGTATATAAGAAGGCTAAAAGAAACGACCCGAAAAATTACAGTCCAATATTCCTACCATCAGGTTGCTACATAATCCTTAAACATATCCTCAGTTAGAGTAAAATAAATTTTCTTGAAACTGAGAATCAGCACCGTGTTAGAAAGCATCGCTCGTGCGAAACTCAGCTTCAGGGTGCACCCATCTGCAGGTGGTCGCTCATGTCGGCACCAATGATGTGTGTCGCTATGGATCGGAGGAAATCCTCTCTGGCTTCCGGCGGCTATCTGATTTGGTGAAGACTGCCAGTCTCGCTAGCGGGATGAAAGCAGAGCTCACCATCTGCAGCATCGTCGACAGGACTGACTGCGGACCTTTGGTACAGAGCCGAGTGGAGGGTCTGAATCAGAGGTTAAGACGGTTCTGCGACCATGTGGGCTGCAGATTCCTCGACTTGCGCCATAGGGTGGTGGGGTTTCGGGTTCCGCTGGATAGGTCAGGAGTCCACTACACGCAGCAAGCGGCTACACGGGTAGCAAGGGTTGTGTGGCGTGGACTGGGCGGTTTTTTAGGTTAGATGGCCTCGGGCAGGTACAGAAAGGGCAACAGCCTCAAAGGGTGCGGAGCAAAGTCAGGACATGCGGGGACCAAGCAGCAATCGGTATTGTAATTGTAAACTGTCGAAGCTGCGTTGGTAAAGTACCGGAACTTCAAGCGCTGATAGAAAGCACCGAAGCTGAAATCGTTATAGGTACAGAGAGCTGGCTTAAGCCAGAGATAAATTCTGCCGAAATTTTTACAAAGGTACAGACGGTGTTTAGGAAGGATAGATTGCATGCAACCGGTGGTGGAGTGTTCGTCGCCGTTAGTAGTAGTTTATCCTGTAGTGAAGTAGAAGTGGATAGTTCCTGTGAATTATTATGGGTGGAGGTTACACTCAACAACCGAGCTGGGTTGATAAGTGGCTCCTTTTACCGACCTCCCGACTCAGCAGCGTTAGTGGCAGAAAAACTGAGAGAAAATTTGGAATGCATTTCACATAAATTTTCTCAGCATGTTATAGTCTTAGGTGGAGATTTCAATTTACCAGATATAGACTGGGACACTCAGATGTTTAGGACGGGTGGTAGGGACAGAGCATCGAGTGACATTATACTGAGTGCACTATCCGAAAATTACCTCGAGCAATTAAACAGAGAACCGACTCATGGAGATAACATCTTGGACCTACTGATAACAAATAGACCCGAACTTTTCGACTCCGTAAGTGCAGAACAGGGAATCAGTGATCATAAGGCCGTTGTAGCATCCCTGAATATGGAAGTTAATAGGAATATAAAAAAAGGGAGGAAGGTTTATCTGTTTAGCAAGAGTAATAGAAGGCAGATTTCAGACTACCTAACAGATCAAAACGAAAATTTCTGTTCCGACACTGACAATGTTGAGTGTTTATGGAAAAAGTTCAAGGCAATCGTAAAATGCGTTTTAGACAGGTACGTGCCGAGTAAAACTGTGAGGGACGGGAAAAACCCACCGTGGTACAACAACAAAGTTAGGAAACTACTGCGAAAGCAAAGAGAGCTTCACTCCAAGTTTAAACGTCAGACAAACAGAAGCTAAGCGATGTCAAAGTTAGCGTAAGGAGGGCTATGCGAGAAGCGTTCAGTGAATTCGAAAGTAAAATTCTATGTACAGACTTGACAGAAAATCCTAGGAAGTTCTAGTCTTACGTTAAATCAGTAAGTGGCTCGAAACAGCATATCCAGACACTCCGGGATGATGATGGCATTGAAACAGAGGACGACACGCGTAAAGCTGAAATACTAAACACCTTTTTCCAAAGCTGTTTCACAGAGGAAGACCGCACTGCAGTTCCTTCTCTAAATCCTCGCACAAACGAAAAAATGACTGACATCGAAATAAGTGTCCAAGGAATAGAAAAGCAACTGGAATCACTCAACAGAGGAAAGTCCACTGGACCTGACGGGATACCAATTCGATTCTACACAGAGTACGCGAAAGAACTTGCCCCCCTTCTAACAGCCGTGTACCGCAAGTCTCTAGAGGAACGGAGGGTTCCAAATGATTGGAAAAGAGCACAGGTAGTTCCAGTCTTCAAGAAGGGTCGTCGAGCAGATGCGCAAAACTATAGACCTATATCTCTGACGTCGATCTGTTGTAGAATTTTAGAACATGTTTTTGGCTCGAGTATCATGTCGTTTTTGGAAACCCAGAATCTACTATGTAGGAATCAACATGGATTCCGGAAACAGCGATCGTGTCAGACCCAACTCGCGTTATTTGTTCATGAGACCCAGAAAATATTAGATACAGGCTCCCAGGTAGATGCTATTTTTCTTGACTTCCGGAAGGCGTTCGATACAGTTCCGCACTGTCGCCTGATAAACAAAGTAAGAGGCTACGGAATATCAGACCAGCTGTGTGGCTGGATTGAAGAGTTTTTAGCAAACAGAACACAGCATGTTGTTATCAATGGAGAGACATCTACAGACGTTAAAGTAACCTCTGGCGTGCCACAGGGGAGTGTTATGGGACCAATGCTTTTCACAATATATGTAAATGACCTAGTAGATAGTGTCGGAAGTTCCATGCGGCTTTTCGCGGATGATGCTGTAGTATACAGAGAAGTTGCAGCATTAGAAAATTGTAGCGAAATGCAGGAAGATCTGCAGCGGATAGGCACTTGGTGCAGGGAGTGGCAACTGTCCCTTAACATAGACAAATGTAATGTATTGCGAATACATAGAAAGAAGGATCCTTTATTGTATGATTATATGATAGCGGAACAAACACTGGAAGTAGTTACTTCTGTAAAATATCTGGGAGTATGCGTGCGGAACGATTTGAAGTGGAATGATCATATAAAATTAATTGTTGGTAAGGCGGGTGCCAGGTTGAGATTCATTGGGAGAGTGCTTAGAAAATGTAGTCCATCAACAAAGGAGGTGGCTTACAAAACACTCGTTCGACCTATACTTGAGTATTGCTCATCAGTGTGGGATCCGTACCAGATCGGGTTGACGGAGGAGATAGAGAAGATCCAAAGAGGAGCGGCGCGTTTCGTCACAGGGTTATTTGGTAACCGTGATAGCGTTACGGAGATATTTAATAAACTCAAGTGGCAGACTCTGCAAGAGAGGCGCTCTGCATCGCGGTGTAGCTTGCTCGCCAGGTTTCGAGAGGGTGCGTTTCTGGATGAGGTATCGAGTATATTGCTTCCCCCTACTTATACCTCCCGAGGAGATCACGAATGTAAAATTAGAGAGATTAGAGCGCGCGCGGAGGCTTTCAGACAGTCGTTCTTCCCGCGAACCATACGCGACTGGAACAGGAAAGGGAGATAATGACAGTGGCACGTAAAGTGCCCTCCGCCACACACCGTTGGGTGGCTTGCGGAGTATGAATGTAGATGTAGATGTAATTGTTCCTCTTTCCTCCCACGATACACTGCGAACTACAGATGAAGGCCTCAGGCGGAGTCCATATTTCTAGATTTCCGGAAAGCATTTGGCACGGTACCCTACTGCAGACTGGTAACGAAAGTACGGGCATATGGAATAGGTTCCCAGATACGTGGGTGGTTCGAAGACTTCTGTAATACTAGAACCCGGTATGTTGTCCTCGGCTGCCAGTTTTCATCAGAGACAAGGGAATAGCCAGGAGTGCTCCAGGGAAGTGTGATAGTTCCGCTATTATTCTCTGTATACGGAAATTATCTGGCGCAGATGGTGGGCGGCAACCTACGGTTGTCTGCTGACGATACCGTGGGTGCAGTAAGACGTCGAGGTTGAGTGACTGCAGAAAGATACAAGACGACTTGTAAGTGGGCTGTAGGTTTTTGTATTGGTAACGCCACGTAGCGCTCTGTATGAAAATCACTGGCTGTGCTGTGTGCATTCTGTGGCTGGTTTGCATTGTTGTTGGCTATTGTAGTGTTGAGCAGTTGGCAGTTAACAGCGCGTAGCGTTGCGCAGCTGTAGGTGAGCTGCCAGCAGTGGTGGATGTGGGGAAGTGAGATGGCGGATTTTTGAGAGCGGATGATCTGGATGTGTGTCCATCAGAAACAGTACATTTGTAAGAATGGATGTCATGAACTGCTATATATATTATGACTTTTGAACACTATTAAGGTAAATACATTGTTGGTTCTCTATCAAAATCTTTCATTTGCTAACTATGCCTATCAGTAATTAGTGGCTTCAGTAGTTTGAATCTTTTATTTAGCTGGCAGTAGTGGCGCTCGCTGTATTGCAGTAGTTCGAGCAACGAAGATTTTTGTGTGGTAAGTGATTTGTGAAAGGTATAGGTTATTGTTAGTCAGGGCCATTCTTCTGTAGGGATTATTGAAAGTCAGATTGCGTTGCACTAAAAAATATTGTGTGTCAGTTTAGTGTTCATCAGAATAGGTAAAGAGCGAAGTGTCTGAGTATGTTAAGTTTTGCTCAGCTGTTTGAAAATCAAATAATGTAAGAGATTTATCAGCACAGTAATTCAATAATTTTTCCAAGGGGACGTTTCATGTGGCGACCCTGCCAGGATACCTCACTGGAATCTTCTGATTTTTTTTCTTGTATTTTGTGTAATTAGTGTAGATATTGTTTATTGCTAGTGCGTAATCATAGAGAGAATTTCCTTTGTAGTTGTAGTTTTTCATTGTTGTACAGTAAAACAGTTGTGGCATGCATGTAGATTTGCACCAAGTATTTCGCAGCTGCGCTTGCAATTAACTAGATATTACTTTCAGTGCTATGTTAATGTGTTTTCTTATTTTGCTCTTCAAATTGTGCTTTTCTGTGTTATCATGTAAAATATAGTGACAATAATGGCGTGTGAAAAACGTAACACTAGGCTCCAAAGTCAACTGAGAAATAATAGTGACGACGAGCGTAGCTTATCAGCACCACTGTGTAATGAATTAACAGACATTCAAAGTGGTAATTTGGTAATTGTGCATAGGAAATTGGAGTGGGCAGCAAATAGTGGAATAGACAGTGAAACAATTAGTGAACAGGGAAGCATTCTCGATCGATCTGTCGGCAACAGCTCGCCTCAGGAATCCAAACTGACAGGACACAATCTCGCAGATACTGCAGATTCAGGTTTTGGGTCCTCACCGTTTTCTCAAATAAGTCAAGACACATTTTCTGCTTGTCAAAATGTGAATGTTGCCGGTGCAAATTCACTGCTGAAAAGCACTAAGGAACATGTTTCAGGCACCAGTGCATTGTTATTAAAATTAATACAACAAATGGGACAAACACAGCAAAAGATTCAAAAGTTAGACACAATGGAACAAAATCTTCAAAAGTTAGACACAATGGAACAAAATCTTCATAGGTTAGACACCACACTTGAACAAACACGTGAAGATTTAACTACTGAGTTACATAGAATCGAATCGAAATGTCAAAAAGTCTGTAATGACGTAAAAACACAAATTTGTGAGCATTTCCAACCTATTTTTTCGCGGCATGAAAAAACATTACAGGATCACGATGCAGCCATAAAAGAACTGCAAACTATTGTTCATGAAAATCATGAGACCTTGCAAGCTAGGATTGACTCAGTTGCATCTACCGATTCGGTTACGCAACTTACAAACACTCAGGAAAACTTAAAGGACACAGTAGATACGATTTCAACACAAATGGACACTCTGAAACTTGGTTCAGAAAAACACACTGAGGAAATAAGTTCACTATCGGAGAAAGTAAAAAGGTGGATGATGATCTGAATGACACAAGACCTGTAGCCTTCACTCACACAGAAGAGTTGCAACAAATTAGGAAATTCAAACAAAATCAGAATCAAATTAATACGCAACACCAAAGAGAAATCCGGGAAGTACAAGATCAGTTGACGTAGGTAATACAAGAATTACATACTTCAGAGGACACTCGCGCTCCAATACGGGAAGAGGGACATAGAAATACGGAACAGCCACAAAATAATAACACAGGGCACTTCGGAAATTATGAAAGAAATTGGCAAGGTACACCGAATTTAGAGATGGAACCGCCGAAACGATGTAACAATGACCGACATGCGACTCGCCGACATGATGATTTTGACTATAAGCTGTGTATTACTACACGTAAATTCAAAACATTTAAGAATTTCGGCAACGTCATTCATCCACAAGCGTGGCTTCATCAATTCTCTCATTGTTTTCCTCCCAACTGGCCATTAGAGCATAGATTAGAATTTATGTGTGGCTACTTAGAGAATGAACCAGCTGTAAGAATGCGATTGGTCAGTCACGATTGCCACAGTGAAGGAGAATGTTACCATGCCTTCCTCTCAGCATATTGGTCTCAAGCCACACAAGACCGAGTAAAACATAGCATCATAATGATGAAACATTTCGAACAATCTGAATTTTACAGTCTTGTGACATATTTTGAAGACATGTTGCACAAGAATCAGTACCTTTCAAACCCTTACAGCCCCTCAGAACTCATCTGCATTTGCTTAATCAAATTGCCTGAATATTTACGACATATTATTTTGGCACGACGTTGCAAAGACGACATTGAAGCTTTTCAGGGACTCTTACAAGAATTTGAAATTGACACTGACAATCGCGGGACGCGAAAACAGGAACACAACAATTACAGGTCACATCTGTCACAATTCTGCAAGGAAAGAAATAATAACTGGACACGACAAGGCTATTCTTACAACGTAAATCGTGACGAAAACAGACACCACCCATATGACAACCGTTGGCAGAGTAGTAATAATTGGCCGGCCGAAGTGGCCGTGCGGTTAAAGGCGCTGCAGTCTGGAACCGCAAGACCGCTACGGTCGCAGGTTCGAATCCTGCCTCGGGCATGGATGTTTGTGATGTCCTTAGGTTAGTTAGGTTTAACTAGTTCTAAGTTCTAGGGGACTAATGACCTCAGCAGTTGAGTCCCATAGTGCTCAGAGCCATTTGAACCATTTTTGAAGTAGTAATAATTACAGGTAAAGACCACCTCCCCACGGTAATGACTATCACAGAGACATTCAGAGAAACAGACAATAAGGAAATCAAATTAATTATTATCAAGGGAGACAGAATAACTTCAGACGCAATGGTCCAGGGCGCAGTTACGATTCCGGGAGAAATTGTCCACCACATAACCGACAAGAAAGAAACTACAGGAACTACCGACATGACGACAGACCTGAATTTCATCAGAACTGGCAAGATTCATACAGGGCAGGGCCTTCTCGGCAAGGTGAATTTGTAGAAGTTAGGTCTTCAAATCCCAATAACGACGCGCGCCAACAAAGAGACAGACAATGACTCGCACCGCAGGCAGCCACGTGCGCCGGCTGGCTCAGAGAAAAATAACATAGACGCTAACATTGAGAAAAAATTCCAGTATTCTTTACCGACATATAACGCATGATAATTGCGCTCAAGTTGAATTGCTGTTTACTGAGGAAGAGTAAAGGATTGCACCACATTTCACATGTAAAACCGTTTCAGCTTGTCACACTGAGAAACATGCAACAATGTTTTGTAGTTAACTATCCAGTCTAGAACCTAGGGAACATTTTAGACAGTATTTACGAGTGCATTGTTATAGTGAACAGACGGCACAGTGTTATTGTTTGTGTACATTCTTGCTTGTTAGTTGCACGATTACGTAACGACTATAAGGCTTACATACTTAGAACATATACTGCTAATGAGATTTTAATGCAACATTTTGGTTTACTTGAAATACATTCTGGATTTAAAGTATTTTCTGAGAGATACCAGATGACACAGTGGTTAGTTTATTTGACAGCTACACTATTATATCACGACGCTACTAATGAGTGACACAATTTATATTATTGCTTCTGCGCTGTATCTGTTTTATATCTGCACAGTTTTTCTGAATTCTTCTGGAAAGTAAAACATGTTTTAGTAGTAACTTTTGTGGTATAGCTACAATGAGACAGCCTTTTCCGTAGCACAACAATATGTTACAGTACAGTACTTTCTTCATCAAGGCAATAAGCATAATAACTACGATATCTATACGCAAAGCATTTCACTTTTGTTTATGATGAGCTGAGTACATTGACTTCAACAGAACTTTGCTTACAGAGGACGACAACTACGACACTTCCACAGAATTATCTTACAGCAAGACGCACATTTAGCGCTACAGGACACGTATTTGGATGGGCGCGGGGGTGAACACAGGTGGTAGGCAGACAAGGAAGAGATGAGGAGGTGGAGAGAAAAGGTGAGGGAAGATTTGGACACAGAGAGAAGAGAGGAGGAGATGTACAGAAAGGGGAAGGAGGAGGAGGAGATGGACAGCAGAAAGAGAGAGATGAGGAGGAGGAGGAGGAGAATGAGGAGATCGACAGAGAAATGAGGATTGGCAGAGATAGGAGAAGAAGTATATGGATAGAGGGAGCTGAGAGGAGCAGAAGGACAAGAGAGGGGAGATGAACACAGAGTGATGGAAATTGGACAGAGATGGGGGAAGAGAGGGTGGACAGAGAAAGGAGGAATGAGATGATGGGTTAAAAGAAGATTGAAATAAATAAATAACAAGGAAACACTGCGTTTCTCAGCTGGTACATGCAGGTTGATTCAGGAGGAATGTCACATAATTTCTGAGGTGATTCTACATAAACTGAAAAAAGTCTTATGATCATGTGTCCGATCATTACGAAACTGGAGCGGATTGAAGACTACAATGAATGTGAAAAGGAGTGTCAATACTACTTACTGAAATGCCATGTAGACGCTGTGGTGGACAGAGGGGGTTCTTCAGCAGATGAAAGCACTGTGAAGTCGCACAGAAGCAACAGCTGCAAGCATACCCAGTGTGCAATCTCGTGTTGGATCAGTGAGCAATGATGAGGGATGTTATCCCGATCAAGGAACTCACTTTTACAGGGTACTTCCCAGGGTTTTTAAAAATTACATGAATCCCGAACACTACCCAGTGTATACGTTACTTCAGAACGCGAGGCCATCCAGTTAGGTGAGGAAAGGGAAGACATATAGCAATAGTGCGACCGCGTACCACCACTAGTACAATGAACTTCAGCCGTCAGCTAAATATTCCACAAGCGCAAGAGTGGTGTACATTACTTTCCGAGGGTTTGCACCCATTCCGTCGGCAGTCCGTGCAACATCTGCATCCAGATGACTCAGCCAGGAGACAGAAATTTGGGAATGGTTGGCTACACATAGGGACGTCGCGCAAAACCCTTTATTTATAGATGAAGCCGCCTTTACACGCAATGGTATCATGAACACTCGCAGTGCTCATACATATGCGAAGGAGAACCCACACGAGACTAGGGAAGCAAGATTCCAAGTTAGGTTCTCAGTGAACGTCTCTGGTGTTTTATGATTGATGACTTGGTGATACGGCCTTTGTTCCTGCCAAATCTCAAGACGGCCACAGCATACGCGCATTTCCTGATAGAATACATACCTGCTCTTTTGAAAGACCTGAGTCGTATTGGAACAGCGACGGTAAATGTTCCCGCAACATCTGGCAGGTTAAAGGGGGATGTGTAAGATATGAAGATGGATACATATGAAGAGCCTGTCTCTCGCATCATCGACGCTGTTGACCGCATTAAAGACCGATGAGATGATGTTCGATGTGCAACACAACACATGATGAGTGGAGGCCTTTTTGAACACTTCTTATAGGATGGATCAGTAATTTGCACCATCATCATTCTGTTCACCACAGCGTCTGCACAGATTTCGGTAAGTAATATTCACACTTCATAATCATTCATTGATGTGTGTAGTCGTCATTACGCTCCAGTTCCATAACGATCGAAAATCGGACACAAGTTCATACTACTTTTTCGGTTCACATTCACATCTACAATCACCTCACAAATTATGAGGGATTCCTCCTGAATCACCCTATACACACCCACGGTGTTTCACAATTCATATTACACACAAACTAGAGATTGTAGATTGGACTTAGTAGATCCAGTTTTAGGTAGGAATCCACGTCCGGGAACGTCATGCATCGGCGCTACACAGCGTCAAAGTTGTAGGCGCCGGCGCCTGTAAATGTTTGTATATTATATAGAATGATACCGTAATGGTGTTAACAAATCTCCATTATCAGAGGTATAAGAACAGTTTTCACTTACAACTTTCTTTAGTCAAAACAAAACAAAGACTTTTTCCGACGGAAAACGGATGCACCTGATTACCTCCACAATGCAGGCGTCTATCAAGTGTCACGTGGCTGCGGCTAAGTGTATATAGGCGAAACTGGAAGACCTGTTAAAGAACGCATTAAGGAACACGAACGGCAGATGCAGCTAAATCAGAGTGCAAAATCGGCATTAGCGGAACATCACGAGAACTGTTGCTCTGACATCGATTTTTAATAACGTACTTGTACTGGCTAAAGAAACAAACATTTATAGAAGAAAGGTCCGAGAAGCGGTTGAAATTTCTAAGAATTCATCTAATTTCAATAGATAGGACGGTTACAGGCTTCCGACATCGTGGCTCCCGGCCATCAAGGAAGTAAATCCGCGGCCGCGGTGTGTGAGCGGCATAAGAAACGCGCTGCAAGTCACCTCGGCGGACAATAATATTTTGGGAAAACATTCCCCCTCTCTTGCTCTGTCCCTTTCGAATCTAGCCACTGATGACGACCAACCAATAGCGATAGCAGCCATTTCAACCAATAACCCTTCTCCAGCATAAGTGTGGAACATTGCCTTTCTATCCAATGACGATGACCACCAATGGTATCCACAGGAGATGAGCTACCAACGCCCCTTCTTCTATATTAGCCTATGACTATGGCCACATGTATTTTAACCAATACTATCACTTCTCCAGCACGAACTCCAGAATATTCCCCCTTTATAAGTGGACGAGACACTCTTCTCTGACAGTTTTCTAGCAGTAGTGAACACAAAAATATCCTGAGGAAAATCCCACCAGAGGAGTCGAAACGTCGAACATTTTAGAAGAAACATGACGCGGCGTAATAACCCAGAAGATTTCAACTTCAGCAACTTTCGACTCGTTCGTTTCCGGTCCAGGGCCTCTTACCTCAGATTCATACATTTACGCTTCCCCATCACCCTAGAAAGTTTGTAACATCATCACGAAATCATCCTGTATGTACATACATTTATAGGCTCCGCTGCCTGTAACTTTGATGCTCTGTAGCGTCCTAAAATTCCTACCTTAAGAACTACTAGCTCTGCTGAATACAAGAGATGCGTTTCACCGTAGCGAAGATGACCAAGTGCTCATTGCTCTAAACGTTTGCACTTTAGGGTCCATGTTTACTGGAAATTTTGTTTGTTTTAGTCCATAATACCACTTATCAAAATATGGAAAGCAAGGAGTTTGCAGTAGAAGAATTTTGTTTCACAGAATCGAAGATGATGAAGTGCACATAGGTCTTAAAGTACGCATTTTAGAGTCCTTGTTCACTAGACTGTTTGGCTTCTAATGATCGTTCATATCCCTAGACACGACTTTGTCCGTTGGGCGAAGAATATTGAATCACTAGTGTAGACATTGTGCCAGCTCCCTCAGGTCAGTAAGTCATGACTACATAACATTAATAAAATTTATCTACAGAAGAATGGAAAGACTGAAAGAAGCTGACCTTGGAGAAGACTTTTTAGCCTTGCATAAATATAGGGAAGCGTGAGGTAATACGTCTTACCTTGCAGGCTACACAAGAGAACAGCAGCCTACATTTATAGCATTTGTAAATTGAGAATGAGCTTTTGGTAATCTTGTTTGAAATATTTAAGCGAAAAGCAGAAGGTACCATGTGAAAAGGCATACTACAGCTTGGACGTTATTAGAGTCGAAGTACGTGAAAAAGAGACATTACTGTAGAAGCGAGTGAGACAGAGGTGTACTCTATCCCAATGTTATCCTATTTTTACGTAGCCCAAGCAGTGAAGCAAATGAAGCAGAAATATTGAAAAGGAATTATTCAGGGAGAAGAAACAAGAATATTGAGGTTTGCCGATGACAATGTAATTCTCTCAGAGACGGCTGGGACAAGTTGAACGGAATACACAGCGATTTGAAAACAGGTGGGCTGAAGAACATGAACAAAATTAAAACAAGAATAACAGAGCATATCGCAGTTAAATGAGGCAATGCTGAGGAAATGAAGTTACGAAATGAGATAATGGGAGCAATGAATGACTTCTGTAATTTAAGCAGCAAAATAACTGGCCTTAGTAAAGATCATACAAAATGTAGTGTGGCAATATCACGAAAAACTTTTCTGAGTATTAGAAATACAGTGAAGAGCCCAAGAAACTGGTACACCTGCCCGATATCCTCTAGGACCCCAGCGAGTACGCCGAAGCACCGCAACACGATGTGTGATGGAGTCGACTAATGTCTGAAGTAGTGCAGGAGGGCATTGACACCATGAATCCTGCAGTGATGTCATAAATCCGTAAGAGTGGAGATCTCTTCTGAACAGCACGTTGATGTTTCCAGTCATCAACAATCCAATTTCGGTGATGATGGGCCCAGGCGAGGCGTAAAGCTTTGTGTTGCGCAGTCATCAAGGGTACAAGAGTGGGCCTTAGGCTCCGAAAGTCATATCGATGGTTTTTCGTTGAACGGTTCGCACGCTGACGCTTCTTGATTGCCCAGTATTGAAATGTGCAGTAATTTGTGGAAGGCCTACACTTCTGTCACGTTGAAAGATTCTCTTCAATTATCGTTGGTCCCTTTCTTGCAGGACCTTTATCAGGCCGCAGCGATGTCGGAGATTCGATGTTTTAGCGGATTCGGTATTCATGGTATACTCGTGAAATGGTGGTACGGGAAAATCGCCAGTTCATCGGTACTTCGGAGTTGATGTGTCCCATTGCTCGTGTGCCTACTATAACATCATGTTCAAACTCAAATAAATCAAACCTGCCGTTGTAGCAGCAGTAACCGATCAAACAACTGTGCCTGACACTTGTTATCTTACGTAGGCGTTGTCGACCGCAGCGTCGTTTTCTGCCTGCTTACGCATCTTTGTATTTGAATACGCATACCTATACCAGTATTCTTTCTTTCTTTTTTTTTTTTATATCGAGTGACTAGCCCACGTTCGAAGGCACTGGCCGCTCCGACCGACAGAGACTGCTGTTGCTGTGTTGCTGCTTCCCTACTGGCGACCAGTAATCTCCACTTCCGTTTACACTGGCGTGCCCGTATTTCGTGATGTCTAGTGGTCAGTTCTGCATTACGTAAGGCGTTCTGATACATAGAATCAGATAGAGTACACATAGTGATTTAAAATTAAGTGCACACACTTCGTGGGTGTAGTATTTGCATCAAAATAAGATTAAAACGTTAAATAAACTTTTGTCTAAAATATTTTTGTTTCCGAGTTATGACGCATGATGTCGTTTGTGTAGGCATTACATCAGGGGCCAGTAGACGCTTTTGGCGTGTTTACCTGCATGTCGACATGCGTTACACCCTTCTAAGCAGCACGGTTGATTCTGGAACGGAATGACTTTTCTTACTTGACTTCGGTGTGTTTCGTTGTACTCTACGGTACTGTTGTAGTGTGGCGGCACCAGACGTACAACGTACATTCATTCTTCCAGTTGCTCATAGATTGCAGTCGTCTAGGATACGACTGCGCACTGAAAAGGTGAATATGCGCCCCCTTCGCAGCTCAGGACAAGCAATGCACAACAACAAGACGGTGGTATATGGCAGATGAGTACCAAACCATCAGACTTTCACAGCGGTGGGCAGGCGTTTAAGGGGCTATGGCATTCGTGGTATAGTGGATTTTGAGAACATCCTAGAAATGATAAATGGAGTACCCGCGTATAAGTGGCACTGTAGGGATTCGTCAGTCAACTGTATGGTACCTGCTCCAGAGACAGCAGTTCCAGCCATGTCACCTGCGGAAGGGAGAGGACTGTCCTAGAGATAAAAATTTATGTCAGTAGTAACTCAAGCGCCATGCTGCTGATCCACTACTCGGTCGTCGGGCACAGTTTATGGATGAGTGTCGCTTTACCGATGCATGTTGCTTGAACGCTCGTAAGATGCACGTATCGGGTTATGAGACTCCCTGCGTGATTACAGTATGAGCTTACGTACATCGTTTTGCCGTGAACATTTGGTGTGGTATTGTGGACCATCAGTTACTCGGACAGCATGTTGTTCCGTAGTGCCTGACCGACAGAGTGTGTCGACAGTTTTGGAATATGAATTGGGTGGTCTGCTTCATGGTGTCCCAATCACTACACGAACCAACTGACGGCGTATGCACAACGGTGCACCTGCACATTTCTGTCGGGGTACAAGGGAGTATCTCAGTGACGCTTATCCCAGTAAGTGGAAAGGTGGTGCAGGACCAGTTGCTTGGCCTGCCCCAACTCCAGATCTTAATCCCAGAGTTCTACCTTTGAGGCCGTCTCCAGTTGCAATTAGGAATGTAGCACAATTACAGCAGCGAAATAAACCTCGCAACTGTGTACAATGAGAGTAACGGAGCCTAAAACTCTCCGAGACCGATACAACGTCGAGCAAGTCACTGTCGTTGACTACATGGACATTATTTTGAACAGGTTCTGGGGCAAATATACAACAGTGGTGTTGCGTTTCGGGTCTCTTCGTGTAGCTGCTTTCTGAGAAGAATTGATTTTCTATTCTTCGTGTTACACTTGTGATTCCTACTCTGCTACGTAGTTCGGGAGTAAAGCAATTTCGAACAACGCTTTATGTATCATGTTCCTCTTCTTTTGATGCATACATTACACGCATGATGAGCGCGGTCTCAGGCGCTGCAGTCATGGACTGTGCGGCTGGTCCCGGCGGAGGTTCGAGTCGTCCTTCGGTCATGGGTGTTTGTGTATGTCCTTAGGATAATTTAGGTTAAGTGGTGTGTAAGCTTAGGGACTGATGACTTTAGCAGTTAAGTCCCATGAGATTTCACACACGTTTCAACACACACACCCATGATGAGTGAAACATCCCATACAATTCTTGGATCAGAAACCACGTCAAATACTAATCAGACCGTCACATTACGTACAGTACTTTCGACCTCTCCAGCAGTTGCCCAGCTATCCACTCTACTGTAATTTATACAAGGATGCTGTCATGTCCTCTTTCCCCTTCTCTGCCCATTTTCTCGTCCATTCTTCTCTCTTTACTTGGTGGACATTAGAAGAATTACAGTTTCGTCCAGCAGGTTCTCTGTTTCAAGGAAACACGCCGTGGCCGGCTGAAGAGTAACGGCTGGGGGCGGCCGACACGTGACGGCCGCCCTGCAGCGGACAGCTCCAGCTCCCACGTCGCGTCGCATCGCGCCGCGTCGTCAGCCGCAGCTGTCGCTGCCCCCCTGTGAACGACGACTGCCGCCGTAATTAATGCGATGCGAGTTGCGGGCCAGTTCTCCGGTGTCGCGCGGGCTACGTGACGCGAATGTGGGTAGCGGGCGCGCCGAGTTACACGAAACCTGCGCCGCAAAACAGCCCGGCCCGCAGCTGTGACACGCGTCCTGCCAGCGACCGCCAACCCGATCCTTCCACTGGAAATGGCTTCTAATTGCGCACTCCAGCGCAGGTACTGTGTACTCGTTTCTGTATCGGCTAATAAGCTCACCGACAAAACGTTACTCACCCCCTTAGAAGAGCGCACTTTTCGATTTCGATGGGTTTGGAACACTGCTACATAGTGACATTTCTGTGACAATGCACTACTGCCGAGCACGGAGCTCATTTTCAACTAAGCGGCTTTTCTCAGGTTGCATACAAGCACAAAAATAATTTGTCCTTTGTGTAGCAGTGCAGCACAGCATGCTATAGTATCCCATGCACGTTATTAGGAATTTGAGTTGAAATCAGTCTACTGGGGTACACTTATATGTGGCACCCGAATACTGTAATGATACTAATGTAAACTAAAATGAAGCTGAAAGTTGCCCGCAAAAGGCAAAGGTCCCGAGTTCGAGTCTCGGTCCGACACACAGTTTTAATCTGCCAGGAATTTTCATATCAGCGCACACTCCGCTGCAGGGTGAAAATCTCAAAAAAAAATGGCTCTGAGCACTATGGGACTCAACTGCTGAGGTTATTAGTCCCCTAGAACTTAGAACTAGTTAAAGCCAACTAACCTAAGGACATCACAAACATCCATGCCCGAGGCAGGATTCGAACCTGCGACCGTAGCGGTCTTGCGGTTCCAGACTGCAGCGCCTTTAACCGCACGGCCACTTCGGCCGGCATGAAAATCTCATTCTGGTCAAATTAAGCTATTATGTCCTAAACGAACTATGTCTCTGATGGGCTCTATAAAGCGAATCGCTTATTTTGCACGACCGCAGAGCCAAAAATACAGCTTCTGGTCTGAGAGTGTAGTGTTGAAGAAAGAGAGCACTCGCAGCACAGTAGTGAGTGTGTAGCAGTCTTTGAGCGAAAGAGGACGCAGTAAGCAGTTTTTGTGGTATGTTCTGTAAAGCCACCATGTGTTACATTATAATCTAGGAGTTTCCTCATAACATTATTTTGTGTTACACCGCACGTAAAATAGGTAGTAAAAACGATGGGCCGGCCGCTGTGGCCGAGCGGTTCTAACCGCTTCAGTCGGGAACCATGGGGCTGCTACGGTCGGAGGTTCGAATCCTGCCTCGGGCATGGATGTGTGTGATGTCCTTAGGTTTACGTAGTTCTAAGTCTAGGGGACTGATGACCTCAGATGTTAAGTCCCATAGTGCTTAGAGCCAACTGAACCATTTTTTTAAAAAAATGATGAGTGATTTTATAGTGAAATGTAAATTTAATTGTGACAAGAAAGAATTACTGGATTGATATTACAGAGAAGCTTTACTAGTATATGTATTATTGGAAACGTATCTTTGGTAGGAGAAGTCTTCTCGCACTTAAGGTAAAGAAGTTAATTTTTTACTATTTTCTTTTTGCCAGGCGTGTTGGCGTCAATGAGTCGGCTGATAATTGATAACAGTGAGTTCTATGTTGAGTGACCCCAGAATGTATGTGAGCAGATTTGATGTACAGGCTAGTTAGATATTTCCTTTTTGTAATGATTCTAAGATCTGTTAACACAGGTATACGAAATACTGGAACTCAGTACAGCACTCGTGGCTGCAGAATCGCGGTCGCGAAGTGAGGCCGAGGAAGTTTCAGATACGTTTTTACCGTCTGACGATAATTTATGGATTTGTAGTTTTAGCTTGACGTTGTTCACTACGGACAAACGGCAGTTGCTTTTATTCTGAAAAAGGTTGGGTTATCCCGACTGAAACCTAGGTAAATCTATGTAAACATTGCAACTCAGGCTGTTGGTTATTAAAATCAAAATTAACAATCCACTGAGCACTGTTTCCCAGAATCACTCACACAGCTAGGTCTCTGCACTCAGCATTTATGCCCCCCAAGTTCATCTTGCAACACCATAGCTCTAATACTCTAATAATTTATTTTTCTTTTGTTTTATTTAATGTTACTTCGTTGAACTTCTGTAAATGTGTTTGATTGAATAGATAACACAAAATTGCCTACTCCTTTCTTTGCATAACATTTTGATGTCGTGGTTTGATTCTATGCAATGTAGTGTATCTGTCATTGAAATTCTTTGTCCCATTTGGAGGGAACAAAACTTACTATATACAATTGTAATTTCTGTGTGAATAATGTTTTGTAGAAATATCAATATATGCAAATGTTCTGTCTTATTTAATGTGTTTGGTTGCTGTTATGTAAACTGCTGATCCTCACTTAGGGTTCTTAGTTCTTTAGTATATAAAAGGTGTAGTGGTTCCCCTCGGGAACGGAACTGTGTAGCGCGCGCAAATTATGGTGGCCTAGTTAGAAAAGGTGGAACTGAAAGACAGTCGGGGACGAGCTACCAAACTGTGCACTGCTCATGTAACAGTTGTATATTGTGCTGGTTCCGAGAGAGACCTTTTCTGCCACTGTCCAATGCCTCGGATGGATGGATAAATAGCTGGAACGATTCTGGAATTGGTATCCATCATCGCCACCAAGAAGGGCCAGAGTCCATCAATTCTGCCTGCAAATCCACCTACCAACATGCGGTTGCCACCACATTGCGCTATCACTGTAAATGAGTACTATAATAATGTACAGTGAAGGATCAGCTTATTGAGGGTTTTAGTGTGCAAAAGTATAAGGTAACTTAGAACTGAATTTTTGTACCTACCTTGATTTTTTCCCTATCACAACATCTCTCAGGTTCCTCTCCATGTAAACTATGATTACCGCGTGTCCTATTTTGTGGGAAAACTGAAAGCCTCAAAGTTAGACAGTTACGAGTAATTACATAACGTTGTTTGATCCTTGATGAGAAGGGAATATTCACGTTTACTGTGGATCTACTGAAATTGTGGGAAGCAGTAAATGTAGTCTTGTGAAGTTTCAATGTCACCTATTTAATCATTTTCTTGAAAGTAGAAGACTGTGGTAATAAAGGTAATTTACAATTTCTTTCAAAAATTAAAATTCTTAAAACTGAGGCTTATAAAGTTTTGCTTAGTAATTGATCACATTACTGCCCGTTGTAAATCGCAGAATGTGAGTCAGTATCTTACAAATATGTTAATTTTGTGTCTCACTGCAGTCAAAGTGGAAAACCGCAGTTGTGGAAAGTTATATGTTCATGTTTGCTAAGTGTTTGTCTCTCTTGTGTATTGGAAGCGCATATCAATAGTACAACAGGATCCACAGTTTGTCTATTCTGCTAATGCTAGGTAACAAGTAATGGGAAGACGACTATTTATGAAAACTATAATTTATTTATTCAAAAGACAGTGAGAAGTAACCTGTTAGTGATTTTCAATTAACTTTCACTCTAAATAGAATAGTATTTAGTTGAGAGATATTTAACCTGAAATAGAATAGTATTTAGTTGAGAGATATTTAACCTGTAACCAGTTCATAAAAATGCAGTGAATTGCATTTATTACTTTATGTCAGCTAGGAAAATATTTGAACAATAACACTTAACCTGTTAATGATTCTGCAGTGAATAGTAATTATAACGTTATAAAGACCATTCAGTTTGAATAAGCACTGAAAGTAATACTGTGTTTCGTTATTTGTTATATTTGTGCAATTAGTTTGTGTTGTTTTAGCTGTTAGCTTGAATCTTACCATAAACATATGTATGTGTCAGAGTTCATTCCACCCGCGTGTGGCCAAGTCTGGGTTGTGTTTGTCCGTTAAAGTTACTCATACCTACTTTCTTAAACGAGAACGTTAATCTTTCTCTTGCCTAAATAGGCTGGCGACCGTTTTCCTTATTCTTTAAACAATATAGCTAGGCAAAAGCATTGTTTGTACTGTTCAAATATTTACGTAATTCTGACTTTCAGTTCCGATAAACCACCTCCGTTAGGTACAACACGGTCAACATAACAAAATTCCTCTCAGAGGGTAACACTGCTCTGTTACTTTATGCCATAATTGCTTTAACAAGCTAGTTTTAATTTACGACCTGCCTCCAACTTTAAGGGCAGTAGGGGACAGTAGTGTTATAATCTTTCTCAGTGTTCTCGTCGTCTCCGCTACGGCCCCTCGGGTACAAGTTCTCTACAGCTTACACATGCAGTTAAATTGAAATTCTGCCCATAAATTCTTCACGTAATTAGTCATTAACCACATCTATCGAATGTAGAACGGGGTAACACAGAGATGAGGACCCGAGGTATTGACGTTAATGTGACTGGCAACATTGCTGAAGTGTGAGAGTGGCACGCCACCTCTCACAATCACTGTCAACTGCTTTCGGATTTTTTCATCTAGTTATGTAAAATCGGGATTTATTTAGTGATAACTGTACCATGAGTGTAATTTCAAAATATTGTCAAGAAAGCGTAAGAGATAGTCCATGTTGAAGTTGTTTCAAAAAGTTCGTCTCAGGTATAGCTTTTGTTGGATTCTGCATCAGCTATCATAGTGAGCAGGACGCAAAAGTCATCCTGAAAATCCTCTTAGACTTCTCCTTTCTGTTACATATGACGAAAATAGAGTACAATAAACTTGCGTTTCAATTGAGGTACATATCTTCAATATTACAAGAAAAATTACATTCAGATCAAAATACTTCGTTTAATATTTGGAATCTCAGAATATTTTCCTGTGGATTCTGGGTATTGAACGTATATTGCATTCGTCCTGCATTGTAACAGACATGTTGCAAACTTTGAAAGCCTAGTATACCTTTTCCAACTACAATCCTCTCGAGCCACCTTTTCGATACGAATACTCGTGGTATACTTACTTCGTCCTTCAGTGTCTGATCCGTCGGCCTTCAGATTTCTTCTCTGATCATATTCGATCAAATTTTCTGTGACGTTCTTAACGTTACCGATACATAAAGATGGAGGTAGTCTGGGCGTTTCGTAAGTGTTTACCTTGGTTGAATCTCTTGCGGTATTCGAATTATAATCAGAGAAAGCAATAATTTCGTTTACAGTCAAAACATTCACTTCTATTTTCTCTCCCAGTGGGTTATATGGCAGTCGAAAATGTGTCTTTGCCAAACTGCACGAATATAAATTTAACTAAAATTCTTTGAAATTTTTGAAGAACTTAAAAAGAGCGCAGCTCAGAAGCTCCTATGATATTACAATTTGCTAAAAATAATAATTTTCATGATCACTATCACCATCATATTTCCACATCAGACCCGATTATTCGAACCATCGGCAAATTTTCCTTTTTCCAAATTAAAACCAAATAGGCATTACTGAGATTATATATATATATATATATATATATATATATATATATATATATATATATATATATATATATATATATAGTCATAGACCGTAAATGCCGCGAAATAAAAGCAGAAATGTATATATTTGCTAGGAACAAGTTGGGTGTAGGATTGCTGCGTTTCGTACTTGTACAGAAATAGGTTTCCCTTAAACGTTGAACAAATTTCGGTTGCTGTTCTATTACATATAATAGAATACAATTTCAGATGCCCCTCTCTCATTAATAAGATACATGTTTGAAGAGATTTATACGCACATATCATTTACCGAGTAACCCATGTAACATGTACATCACTGTAGCATATCATAAGACTTTCAAAATATCTAAACAACGTTCGCGATAAATTATCTTATAACTGTTCTCTATCCCAAGCAAGATCCTCTCATGAATAAGTCTAAATAGGATAAAAGCATATGTAGACAAGAAAATAAGGAGAGAAGAAGCAGGATTGAGGGAAGATCGCTCTTACTGTCACTAGGTAAACACCTTGATAATAATAGTTTAACATTCATAGGAATACCAACTGCCGCTTTACATGCTGTTTGTAGACTTGGAGAAGGCCTTCAACAGTATAATTAGGACAAGAATATGGAGCTCACTGCAAACTCTTGGAATTCCCAAGAAAACAACTGCTCTTCCCGAGTGGATGTATGAAAACTACACATGCTAAGTTCAACATCAAGGTATGCTACGATCCAGTAGCAGTGAAAACAGCAGTTCAACAAGGCTGCATGTTCTCACCGGTACTATTTAACACAGTTCTGAATCTCGTAATGACGCAAGCAATGGATAAAGTGAGAGGAATGAAATGGGGCAGTGGAACACACCTAGAAGACCTAGATTTTGCGGATGACCGTCTTCTATCCCACAGCCTCAACGACATGAAGATCTGAAATCTGCGGACAAGACAGTCTGTTTGAAAATTAATGCCCAAAAAACAAAAGACATGCGGGCAAATGATAACAATACTGCAATTCTTAAGTCTAGGAGACAGATAACCGAAAGAATGAATAAGTTTTGCTACCTTTAAAGCATGATTGCACCATATCGTAGTGCAACGGAAAACGTTAACTGCGGTATCAAGAAATCCAAAGATCTTTTACAGCTCGCCGCTCTGTCTGAAGATCAAAGGAAATAACATTGAGGACCAAATTACGGATATTTGAAAGTAATGTGAAATTTGTTCTTCTGTATGGACGTGAAATGTGGAAAGTGTCAAAGTAGCTAATCCAGAAACTGCAGACATTCAACAACAGAGATCTGAGGATCGTGCTGGTGATGTGGTGGCCAAATGTCATCTCTAGCGAAACACCCTGGGAAAGTACCAACCAGAAGCCAATTGAGCTGCAAATACGAAATAGGAAGTGGAAATGGTTAGGACATACGCTTAGGAGACCAAATGAAAAAACTGCGAAGGAAGCACTTTATTGGATCCCGCAGGAACGACGGAGCAAGGAATAGGATGGAAAGAAGTGAAAATAGTATCACTAGAGAGAGAAAGATGGCGATCCTTTGTTGCAACCCTATGCTCTTTGTAAGCAGTTAAAGGAATGAATAAAAGAATAAATAAATTATCAAGTAACCTTCAGTATGCACAATATTTGTACCTTTGTTACCATCTACAAATAGTGAACAAGAGCGGTTTTTTCACACTTCCATTGGACTATCCTGACGATAGCGTTGTCTACGATGAACACTCGCCGTAGAGGAAAACGTACTGGTTCCCATTAATTAAAAAATCTTCAAGTCAGTCACATATCTGAGAACATATTTCATAGACTCTGATCATTGTTAACACTCTGCGGTGTTGTATCGTGCCACACGTCCTCCGTAAATCTACGGATATGAAATCTGTTCCCCCTCGTCCGTGGTTCGTAGTATATCGTGCGACAAAATTGCGATATGAGTTTCGCATGAGTAATGCTATTTCAGTCCGTATTCAATTGTGGATAGGAGCATCTCTGAAGGAATTTTATTATACTCGACCACAAAGTATGCTGAGGTATCCCAGAGCTCACTGGCGTTAAGATCATTGGTCTGCAATATTTCGGATCCAATTTTATATTTTTCTTAAAAAAACCGTTGTCTAGGGGTAGTGTCGTTTATTAATAATGAAAATGTCTTCGGTCCCGGGTTGGAAACTCGTCACCTCTTAAGTTTTGATTAATAATCAGCATTGGCAGGTAAGAAGTCACCTTAATTCTGCCAACGGGTTTCTCAAAGAAGCCGGAGACGCGTAGAAAGGTTCAGGACATCTCTTGTCCTTGGGATGGGAAACTGTCCCTTAAAGGCGGAAGAATCACCAATAATCAAAGGCATGAGGGTGCAGAAGACAATAGAAACAACTGCATTCAAGACACATAATGTCAATCGACAGGACATGTGACTTGTAATTGAGAAGTGTCATGACCATCCCTCCACTGGATAAGATACAAGAAGAAACAGGAGTCGGTTTGGAAGAGAAAGGGGATACAGTATTAGAATCTGAATTTAAGATAACTTTGGAGGGCTTAAGATCAAATAAGGCTGAAGGAATAGATAACATTCCATCGGAATTTCTAAAATCATTGGAGGAAGTGGTAACAATACGAGTGTTCACGTTGTTGTGTAGAATGTATGCTTCTGGCGACATACCATCCGACTTTCGGAAAAATATCATCCACACTATTCCGAAGACTGCAAGAACAGCCAAGTGCGAGGATTATCACTCAATCAGCTTAACATCACATGCATCCAAGTTGCTGACAAGAATAATATACAGAAGAACTGAAAAGAAAATTGAGGCTGTGTTAGATGACGATCAGATTGGCTTTAGGAAAGGTAAAGGCATCAGGGTGGCAATCCTGACGTTGTAGTTGGTAACGGAAGCAAGACTAGAGAAAAATCAAGACACGTTCACAGGATTTGTCGATCAGGAAAATGCGTTCGCCAAGGTAAAATGGTGCAAGATGTTAGAAATTCTGAGAAAAAACGGGCTAAGTTACAAGGACAGACGGGCAAAATACAACATGTACAAGATCCAAGAGGGAATAATATGAGTGGACGACCGAAAACGAAGTCCTCTGATTAAAAATGGTGTAAGACAGGGGTGTAGTCTTTGGCCCCTACTGTTCAATCTGTGCATCGAAGCAGCAATGATGAAACAAAAGAAAGGTTCAGGAATGGAATTAAAATTGAAGGTAAAATGATATCAGTGATGTGATTCGTTGATGACGTTGCTATCCTGAGAGAAAGTGAAGTAGAATTGCACGATCTGGTGAATGAAATGAACAGTCTGACAAGCACAGAATTTGGGTTGAGAGTAAATCGAAGATGTATGAAAAGATAAGAAGTAGCAGAAATGAGAACAGAGAGAAACTTAACAACAGGATTGATTGTCACGAAGTACATGAAGGGATTTTACTACCTAGGCCGCATAACCAGTGACGGAGGAACCAAGGACAACATCAAAAGCAGACCAGCACTGGCAAAAAGTGAATTCCTGGCCAAGAGAAGTCTACTAGTATCAAACACAGGCTTTCATTTGAGGAACAAATTTCTGAGCATGTACATTTGGAACACAGGATTGTATGGTAGTGAAACCTGGACTGTAGGAAAACCGAAACAGAAGGGAATCGAAGCAGTTGCGATGTGGTGCTAACAGACGAATGTTGAAAATTAGGTGGACTGGTAAGGTAAGGAATGAGGAAGTTCTGCGCAGAATCGGAGAGGAAACTAGTATGTTGAAAACACTGACAAGGAGAATGGACATGATGATAGGACAACTGTCAAGATGTCAGGGAGTGACTTTCATGGTACTAGAGGGAGCTACAGAGAGCGAAAACTATAGAGGAAGATAGAGACTGGAATGCATGCAGCAAATAATTTGGGGACGTAGGTTGCTGCGGGATGAAGAGGTCGACACAGGAGACGAAGTCGTAGCGGGCAGCATGAAACCAATCAGAAAAATGATGGCTTAAGAAAAACAAAAAAGAAAGCTGGAGTGCCTTGCGATTTTTTTCAGTCGCTTCAATTTCTGTGTTGGAGAGAGGTTCGAAAAGAATGCAACCAAAGTAAGAGACCAGTGTCAAGGAGTATTGTCTGTAAAATCAAATTGTGATTCCATCTGTAGCTACAATGTCATCGATATACTCGTACTTATATGCTTTTTAAAGTAGCATTGTACATATTATCCGAACTTGAATGTAGTGTCATAGTGCTCATTTAAGTTTATAGTGATATTTTCCATAAAAAGAGGAGGAAAGTGCGTCGATTTATCGACATTAAGGCTGCTGGCACAAAGAAGATTTATCTCGAAAGCTACATAAACGCTGAATAAAGAGACGGAAATTGCGCAGTGATGGTATATTTCTGCCAGCCATTTTTAGTACATTCCCCGCCTGCGATTACGAAATTTATAGCTATAAACACTAACAAGCGTCACAATATTATAAGGCTCATATCAAGGACGCTCGCCAAAATAGTATTTTTCACTTTTAGATATCCATAGGTTTTTTTCCAGTATCTGTAACACGGGCACAGGTACGATAGTTTTAGGGTTGGGGCTGGACCTGGAATTTATGGAGTGCTTTTAATATTTTGGAAGAAGAATGGCGACTTGTAAGAAGTCATAAGAAAGTTCCATTCTCGACTCTGTTAGAAACATGTGTATTACCCACTTTTACCTCATTTTCTTCGAAGAAAAACATACACCGGAAACTTTCTTGTGTTATCCATAGTATTACTAGAAAGTAACTCCTCGGCCTGAACGGGAAGTCATTCTCCCCTACCTGTCAACCATTCCGGTGCTTACCTCTCTGCTCTCACACGAGGGACGAGCAAACAGAAGTTTCAGATTGGTTCATTACTTCGTATTTTCCTCGCAGGGAAGTTTCTTTGCTGCATGTCTTGAGAAATAAGGGCAGCGGTGTACACAGTGTCCTTGCTACACAATCTAAATATTCCACAGACTTTCTCTGTCCTTAGAAGTTTCTTTTATCAACAGATTTTTACCTGTGGAAAGTAAAGTTTTTCTAACTACCTCCAGTTTCCTCAGACATGATTGTGTACACAAAGCATGGGGAAACACTGTCAACACTAGCTGTGTTCGATCAAAATACGTTGCAGCATTTAAAGTACACAAAACTCAAGTGCTATTGAAAATGATGGGAAGGAACATGCCAGTTCGTGGTAGGAGCGATCGAGGCGTCCGATCATAAGAAGCTGGACTTGTATTCGCGAAGGTGATGATTCAAATCCCCAGCCTTACATCCATAATTACCATTCACGTGACTTTTTGAAACTACTAGAGATTCAAATCGGGCACTTCTGATTTTCTTCCCTATCCTTCCTAAATCCGTGCATATATTCCTCCTCGTCTGCGGAAGGTTAAACCATAATCTCACCTCATAAGGGACTGAGGTAAACGCCATTCCCCGCGGAGAAATGGTGCGGTAATATACAGCAGCTCTACCGCACTTCATAAGCACATAACGAGTCACCGTGTATAAAGCACTTTGCTAGTGATGGCGAATTTATGGGTTCTCAGTTATTAACAGATACTAAGGACACTTACCTCCCACCTCCTTCCCCCCCTCCCTGTGTCGTTGTGCGAACCCACTATGAAAGATAATCATGGCAGGCAAGTTAAAGAGAAACAAAGGAAATTTTACTGTTGTGCTAGTCTCCACATTATTCTCGTTCAGTTCGAAGCCTCGTTTGATACGCCTCTCCATGCTAGTGTATTCTCTACAGATCTATTCATCCATGCATAGCTGCTACAAGCTACATCCATCTGAACGCCTTGATCTCCCACCACAGTTTTTATCATCCCACCCCCCTCCCATGCTTCCTTTCATTACCAATCTGACGATATCTTGATGACCCAGTAACTTTCGTATCAACTAATCTCTTCTGATAGATAAGTTTTCCCATAAATTAGATTGATAACCTCCTTATTAGTTAAAATTATAAATTATGCAATCTACCCCTGTTCTGTCTTCAACAATTATTCTGCCGTATCACACTTCAAAAGCTTCAGTTCTCTCTTTTCTGATATTTCTGTCGTCCTTATTTCACTTCCTTTTTAGACCGCATTCCAAATAACTTTCATTTGTAAATTCTCTTTGATTTACTTCACAAACTGATCAACAATCATATCTCACTCACTTCTCAGCCACTATTTCTTTCACGTCCTTCGAACTTATAATTGCAGTCTGGTCTCTGTACAAGTCGTAGACAGCCTTCCGTCCCCTATATTGTATCACTCTTACCTTCTTACCTGCAGAATTTCGAAGACTGTATTACAGTCAACACCGTCATTCAGTCCTCAGTCGATCTTCTAACGTAAGTCGAATAGTCAGTATGGGCTAGGGTGCTCCCACATTTCTTCGGAATCCGAACAGGTTTTCGACATGGCGGCCTCTGCCATTTTTTCCAATATTCTGAAATAGTCAATGTCTTTATTTTGCGACTATCACTTATGAAATTAGTAGTTCCGTGGTATTCACAGCTCTCAGCTCTCAGCTGGAATTATTACATTATTCTTTAAGTCTGAGGGCATTTCACCTGTCTCATAATATTCGATATCAGTCATAGGTGTCGTCAAGAGAGCCATTTCGACTCAGCAACCGCCTCCATACCATGGAATCTACAGCACAGGCATCTTCTTCATTACATAAATCTCATACGTTTCTGGAAACAATTTGCTGTGATTCTGCTAAACCTCTCGTTTAGCCGATAGTAGCATTATGTACCTTAAGGGATGATATGTCTCAAAACTGACCAAGTCACTTATATCAAAAGTAGAACTCTTGCAACACTATGACATATTTCTGCAGATGCCTATGATAAAAGACGCAGTAACTTTACGTAATTGCATCTCGATCTTAGTGCGATAATTTTGAGGGAATATCGTCTAGTCCATGGTCCTTCTCACCATTTAGGTCATTCAGTAATCAGTGAAATTCTCCTCACTGTATAACTTAATCTCACCTTCATCTACTTCCCTCCATATAACATTGTCTTTGTTTTCCTGAACAGACCTTCTACATATTTCTTCCGCCTATTAACCTTCCGTTCTGTGCTTAGTACTCATCAGCCACATGAGATTTTGATATTCAAACAGCTGCTCCTTATTTTTCCTTCTTCCTTGTCCATAATCACACATTCGTCTATAGCCTTGCTTTTGTCCTCTAGAGGTTCCTGCTCAGCGATTTGGCATTATCTGTCACTTATGTTTTAGACGTCTTTTTTCTTTTTGGTGTTTCATTTGCTGTTTTTTTCATATTTTCTGATTTCGTCATTTACATTCAGTATCTCGAGTGTTGCCCAACGATTTATACTGGATCTTGTTTTCTTTGTTTTTTCATACCCTGCTGAATTCACTATTACCCATCATAACTACATTTTCTTTTTTGTTGTATCGCTCTCCAGTATTTAAGTCAGTCGTTACCTAAAGCACCCTCTGAATCTCTCAGCAACCTCTGGTTCGTTATACTTATACAGGCCTCACCTCCTTAATATCCTACCTTTCTGCAAATTTCTTTAGTTTTAATCTCCAGTTAGTGTTTCGTAAATTATGATCTGAGGCCACATTTGCTGCTTGATATGTGTTTCAGTTTAAAATATGATTTATAAATGTCTGTCACATCATTAAATATTGCATCTGAAACTGAAACCTTTCAATTTTTTAGGTCTTTTCCCTAATCTGCTTTCACAACTGCTTAACCAAGCAGTAGCAATAACTCAGCTGTCCTGTTCTCTTACTATAATTTTTCCTTCTACTAACGAATTCTCGCACAGTCAAATTTTCGTCTCCCTAAACCATCTGAATTATTTATTTTATTGCCTCATACACTCTTTCAATCTCTTCGTCATCTGCTGAGTTAGTTTTCATATAAGCTTGTATTACTGAGGAGAAAAGGGAGGGTGTTGACCTTATATTTATCGCAGCTATGATAATGCGTTTCCTACGTTGCTCAAAGCAGCTTACCCATAATTCCTATTTTAATACTCTTTATTAGCCCCACACTTGCTTTACCTCAGTTTGTTTTTACATTTATAATCCTGTACTATCCTGACAAGAAGTTCTGTTGTTCCAACTAATGCTCTTCACTAATTCAGACTACATATAACTTCAAACTATCAATTACCTTGTTTGAGTTCCACCTACCTTATTAACGGATGAAACATTCCACACTTCCGTACGTACAATACGAACATTTTTCTTCTAATGACAACGTCCTACTGAGTAGGACGTTGGTCAGGATTTTCAAATGAAGGAATACTTCTGGAATATTTTTCTGAAGAGACTTCATCGTCAAAAAGACATGCACTATAAATACGTGTCTTCTGGAATCATAACATTTGTAGTTTCCCTTTGTTTCCAGACTTTCGGAGTACAATCGTAGCAAGTTCATGTTGGCTAATGTCACGAGGTCACATCAGTCTAGCACCCTTAATACTGCTACTGCAACCACTAAAAAGGCTGATGTGCTTCGTTCAGGAACTGCGGGTTAGCCTCGTCTCTCCACAGAACCCGTCTGTTGTTATTACTCCTACAGTAGCCCTTCTACCGTTGAGGCACGCAGGCTATCCCCAACTCAGCAAGGTCTGGGGATAGTGGAGATTTGATGGTTCAGGAATAATGGTTTAAGTACCAAAAAAAAAACGATTTCCGAATAAACCGTTTTAGAATATCAAGGAAGTTCACTGCGTTCTTGTTAATACTGTTTTCCACAGTGCACCAACAAATAAGTCCGTTGAAGTGTTTTTTTTAAAATATAAGATACTTCTCACTATTTCTTTATGATATATATATATGGAGTTACTTTTTGGCTACCGATCGCCCACTAGCACAAACAGTAATTTCTCTATGTTTGCTTTCCGACTACAGTTCCAAGACGCTCTTCGTGCATGTTATCTTCAGATATGGTTCAGTTCGAATTCATGTGCCCTATCTTATCTCTTTGAAGTCATATATCAGAAACCTTAAAACTCATCATCCACCTTCGACAAATTTCCAATCATGACATAATATCTTCCTTTGTGCGTAATAGAAAGAAAATGTTATTGGCATCAGTATCATTTCGTGTGTCAGCCCGAAAGGTTTTCATATTGTCCACGTAATACTGAATGAATTGTATTGTATTGTATGAAACTGGGGACCTATAAACGACGGAGAAGCTTCGTGGAACATAACACCACAACAGGATACAGCAGTCCACTAACACCACCGGCACCCCACACCGAACCCAAGGTTACTATGCGGTTCGGCCCCCAGTGGACCCCCCGGGAACGTCTCACAACAGACGAGTTTAACTCCAAATGTTAGCGTGTTAGAGTAATTATAGTTTACGTGTACGTGGAAACAGAGTTTTCGCAGCAATCGCCGACATAGTGTAACTGAGGCGGAGTAAGGGGAACCAGTCCGCATTCGCCGAGGCAGTTGGGAAACCGCCTTAAAAACCATCCACAGGCTGGTCGGCACACCGGACCCGGGCGGATTCGTGCCGGGGACCTGCACGCCTTCCCACCCGGAAAGCAGTGCGTTAGTCCGCACGACTAACCGGGCGGGCACTGAGTGAATGGTTTCTTATCTGTTCCAGAAACAATATTCTCATGTCTCAGCGTTCCTTTGAGAGTATCAATAACTAAAATATCGTGCACTATACGCATAAATACTTTCCTTATTGTTGCACACTACTTCCATCTTATTTATTTAACACTAAAGTAAATCATTTTTAGAATTTTAGAAAAGTAACCTATCTCCTTTAATAAATTGTTCATAGATCCGTAAAAACTAGCTGTTACTTTGTAACTCAATCACTAAATACGTGCGAAATTATTTTGTTTAACACATGCGTTATTATCAGCGTCAGTCTTTATGAACTGTAAATTCGCTGAGAATAGAGTATTGAACATATAATTTCTAACAGAAAAACAGCAGAGTATTCGCATGACAGTTTCTACCGACACGCCTATTGGTAAAATACTGGGTCGTTATACAATAACAGTAATGTGACGTTTGTAATCTGTTTTTTTTTTAATTAATTTTTTTATTTGTGGCCAACAGCAGTAAAACTTCACGGAGGTGGCAAACGTCATGGGGTGGCGACACGCACACACACGCATGGCGTTAGTATCTTGTGCAGAAGGTATGAAAGGGCAGTGCGTTGGCGGAGGTGTCGTTCGCTTCAGGTGATTAATGTGAAGTGTTGTCAGACACGACTTTGGTCTCACGACGGGAGTTAACAAACTTGGAACACGGAATGGTAGTTGGAACTATACGCATGGGACAGTCCACTTGTGAAATCTTTAGGGAATTCAGTATACCGAGATCCACTGCATCCAGAGTGTGCCGAGAATACCAAGTCCCACCTCTCTCTCACGCAGTGGCTGACAACCTTCACTTAACGACAGAGAGCAGCAGCGATTGCGTCCTGTTATCATTGTTAACACACAAGCAAAACTGCGTGGAATAACCACAGAAATCAATGTGAGACTACGACGAACATATCCATCAGAACAGTGCGACAAAATCTAGTGTTAACGGCCTGAAATCCCTGTGCAACCAGGACAGAGCGGATGAGGTTATATTTGTGGAAAGGGGCCCAAATCAGTTACTGTCAGTTGTACTCAACATACTCGTATAAACTTTATTTCTTAAAACAATCACACAAGCAAGAATTAAAAACTCTCAAGGTTTTAAAGAAAAATCTCCTCTGATTTAATTTAGATCGGCTGAAAGCCACATCGAAAATCCAAGGCACAAGGCCTAAGCAAGAAATTGAGGTGCAGGAGTTCTTCTCGAGGTTTCACTTCTTTAGAAAAAAAAAATTATCTTCAATATAAATAGGCGGAAAGCCTTAGCTTCAGTTTTTACCATACAACTCGGCTGAAGGCCACACATCAATCAAGGAGAGTGTTACGGTAGAAGGCCGAAACAAAGATTTTCAATGTTTAATCTAAATAGGCTCAAACCTCGGCTTAAGGCCGCATTTCAACAAAACAATTTAATGACTTAAGGCCTGGGAAAAAGAGCTTTCAATTTGAAAAAGCTGAAGGCCTTATCATAAAATATTTCGTGTGAAACTAGTCTGAAGGCCTCATACTAAAGAATAACAATCTTGTGACTTAATGGCAAGACAAGGATTTTGAATTATGAATTTCAGAGAGATTAAAACTCGGTTGAGGGCCACACACCATGCAGAAAACAATTTTACGGCTTAAGGCCTAAGGGGAAGAGCTTCTAAATTGAAACTGAAATAGGCTAAAGGCTTTATCCTAATATGTTTGACATAAAACTTGGCTGAAAGCCACATACGAAACCCAAACAATCTCACGGCCTAAAGTACTGACGAAGAAATTTCCAATTTTTAATTTAAGCTGGAAAACTCGGCTGAATGCCACATTAAAACTAGAAAATATTTCTTACGGCCTAAGGCCTAGACAAAATTTTCAAGTTTTGATTTGAAAAGGCTGAAAACTCGGCTGAAGGCCACATACCTAACAAGAAACAATTTTTTTTTACGGTTTAAGGCCTAAGAAGAAAAGCTTTGCAATTTCAATAAGCAAAAACTCGGCTGAAGCCCACAAAGAGTACTTAAGACTAAAAACGAAATCACTATGTAAAACACAAGGAGCGGCGCTCAGAAGGTTCCAAGGGTCGACCTGGGAAGGTATCACTAACGCAAGTCCTGGTGAGACAGGCAGCCAGACCGAGAACCTCTTAATCGGAAGGCAAGCCAACCAAAAACCAGCCCACGAGCCAACTACCAAGACCAGTTCCGCTCCACCCGACCAGCAAAACCACACCAAGATGTCACTAGCACGACGTTCTGGATACTGGTGCCCAATCCAACCAAGGCTGAATAAACTCCCAAAACTACCAACAAGACCTCAGCTGTCGAACTACACGCCGTGCTGCTCAGCATCAACACGAGGAGGAAAATACACTGCCAAAAATTACGTCAACGACCAGGGCAGGTCACCGGAACGTCAACGGCCATAAGGCAGAAGATACTGCTGTTACACTTAATCAAGGAATGAATTAAATTAAGTTGAACACCACACAGAAAGATGGCTGCAATTCCAGCTGACTTAAATGCACGCACGTTGTTACTCGCGGGAGTCTCCCAGAAAGCGACAACCAATTTCAAACGAACCTTGATAGAAGGTTAAGTGAGCACTCTACTTTAGTGTCCAGGATCGGTGGGTGACGAACTTCGTAAGCCTCCCAAAAAGCACAACTCCGCCAGTGGCTCCGGCCTGACGACGCACCACGAAGACTTCCTCGCTGCTCTGCCCCAACCAACCGACTGCCACCACCCGGAAACGGTCAAAGGACCAGACGTCGGCTGATGGGACGACCGCCCGAACGACCAACCAACGGTCGTTCCCACTCCAGTCTCCTTCAGTCGGACAGTGCACGTGTGTCGCCAGCGGTCGGAAAGTATGGGCTGTCTGCACCTCAGTAGTGCTCCATCCCGACGCTCCTTCGTCGCCGACCGCTGCTCTGTCCCCGACTGCACTGCTAGTCCGTTTCCAACTGACTTCCAGCCACACGACGACCCACAAATACACTCCTGGAAATTGAAATAAGAACACCGTGAATTCATTGTCCCAGGAAGGGGAAACTTTATTGACACATTCCTGGGGTCAGATACATCACATGATCACACTGACAGAACCACAGGCACATAGACACAGGCATCAGAGCATGCACAATTTCGGCACTAGTACAGTGTATATCCACCTTTCGCAGCAATGCAGGCTGCTATTCTCCCATGGAAACGATCGTAGAGATGCTGGATGTAGTCCTGTGGAACGGCTTGCCATGCCCTTTTCCACCTGGCGCCTCAGTTGGACCAGCGTTCGTGCTGGACGTGCAGACCGCGTGAGACGACGCTTCATCCAGTCCCAAACATGCTCAACGGGGGACAGATCCGGACATCTTGCTGGCCAGGGTAGTTGACTTACACCTTCTAGAGCACGTTGGGTGGCACGGGATACATGCGGACGTGCATTGTCCTGTTGGAACAGCAAGTTCCCTTGCCGGTCTAGGAATGGTAGAACGATGGGTTCGATGACGGTTTGGATGTACCGTGCACTATTCAGTGTCCCCTCGACGATCACCAGTGGTGTACGGCCAGTGTAGGAGATCGCTCCCCACACCATGATGCCGGGTGTTGGCCGTGTGTGCCTCGGTCGTATGCAGTCCTGATTGTGGCGCTCACCTGCACGGCGCCAAACACGCATACGACCATCATTGGCACCAAGGCAGAAGCGACTCTCATCGCTGAAGACGACACGTCTCCATTCGTCCCTCCATTCACGCCTGTCGCGACACCACTGGAGGCGGGCTGCACGATGTTGGGGCGTGAGCGGAAGACGGCCTAACGGTGTGCGGGACCGTAGCCCAGCTTCATGGAGACGGTTGCGAATGGTCCTCGCCGATACCCCAGGAGCAACAGTGTCCCTAATTTGCTGGGAAGTGGCGGTGCGGTCCCCTACGGCACTGCGTAGGATCCTACGGTCTTGACGTGCATCCGTGCGTCGCTGCGGTCCGGTCCCAGGTCGACGGGCACGTGCACCTTCCGCCGACCACTGGCGACAACATCGATGTACTGTGGAGACCTCACGCCCCACGTGTTGAGCAATTCGACGGTACGTCCACCCGGCCTCCCGCATGCCCACTATACGCCCTCGCTCAAAGTCCGTCAACTGCACATACGGTTCACGTCCACGCTGTCGCGGCGTGCTACCAGTGTTAAAGACTGCGATGGAGCTCCGTATGCCACGGCAAACTGGCTGCCACTGACGGCGGCGGTGCACAAATGCTGCGCAGCTAGCGCCATTCGACGGCCAACACCGCGGTTCCTGGTGTGTCCGCTGTGCCGTGCGTGTGATCATTGCTTGTACAGCCCTCTCGCAGTGTCCGGAGCAAGTATGGTGGGTCTGACACACCGGTGTCAATGTGTTCTTTTTTCCATTTCCAGGAGTGTACTATCGGTCGCTACAGAGATGGTACGATAGTGCACTATCGATACGCGCTGTTGCTGCCACTCACGGTCAAGTGAGGCAAGAAGTAAGTGACGCCAATGAATGGAATAAGAAAACGAGGCGGCAGTACCGTAATAGAAGATCACACGGCTCATGGCTTAAGGCAGCAGACGACCGACGCAAGTATCGTTGCTAACTGCACGACGTTGCCGACAGCGCTTCACCTCAGGGCTCGAGACCATGTCGGTTGGACCCTAGACAACTGGATAAGAGTGGCCTGGGCAGACGAGTCTCGATTTCGTTTCTTAAGAGCTGATAGTAGGCTTCGAGTGTGGTGCAGATCCCACGAATCCATGGACAGCAAGGCACTATGCAAGCTGGTGGTGGCTTCATAATGGTGTGGGCTGTGTTTACGTGGAATGGACTGGATCCTTTGATTCAGCTAAACCTATCATTGACTGCTAATCGTCACGCTTGGCCACTAGGAGACAATTTGCAGCCCTTCATGGACTTCATGTTCCCAAACAACGATGGAGTTTTTATGGGTGCCATGTTACCTGTTTTAAGGACATTCTGAAAATTCGAGCGAATGATTTGGCCACGCAGATCGCCGGATCCCATCCAACAGTTTTCAGACATAATCGTGAGGTCAGTTCGTGCACAGAATCCCACACCGGCAACACTTTCGCAATTATGGATCTCTGTAGGCGCAACATGGCTCAGTACTCATGCAGGGGACTTCTAACGACTTGTTGATCCATGCCATGTCGAGCTGCTGCACTATTCTTGTCAAAAGAAGGTCGCACACGAGATTAGGGAGTATTCCACGACTTTTGTCAACTGAGTGTATATCAAATATTCCTCTTTGTAGCCAAGAACGTTTCCAATAAAAACCACAAAATATTTTTTCAATTTATTTTAAGTGGTGATGGAAATCCCTCAAAGAAATTAAGATATTTTTAAGATAGGACTAAATGATCTGAAGCTATAAATTTCAACTCTGGAGGGCATGGAACCCAATATCAGACAGTTTTCAGAGAACTGTGTTCATGAATACGTTCTTTTAGAAAGGTTTCCCTCATAGGAAAGAGGAATCAAAGGGCGGAGATGGCAGAGGTAGGGAGCACACCGCTGGGAGCCTCCTTATTGCTCCATCGATCTCCCAAGCACTCACTTCTGGGGAACGGAAGCCCCCTTCTCAAGCCCTCCGGATGAAAACCAAGCGAACGAGACCGGCGATTTTGTTGTTCATTCCAGGGAAGAACTCCTTCTTCCTGTCTCTCTCTCTCTCTCTGTGAGCGTGTGTGTGTGTGTGTGTATGTGTGTGTGTGTCATTGCTTGCGACATTTACCGTGCATTATGACGATTTTAGCGAACTTTGTGTGTACAAGCCTCAACAGTATCCTACACGTCATTATAACCAGCAAGAATAAATATTTTGAATGCAGTGAGCAATAGACAAGTAATATGGCTTCAAATATACTATAAATAGTGTACGGCTGTCCATTGGCCATTATCAACGGCAAATAAGAACGCAGGCTTTGGCTCTCATTGTCAATGGCGTTAAGAGTTCTAGTGTACTGGTATTTCGTCACTTTTCCCAGAATCTTTGGATGTGACGTTTCGGCCTTCTTTCTGACGCCTTCTGCCGGGAAGGCTGTACGCATTTGCGGGGAACATAAGACTAGAAGTTTTAACATCATCAGTTATTATCCCAATGATCAAGAGAAAATTTTCAACCACTGTTTGATACAGGCTTGTTTCGCATACTCCTAATTTATCACTTTCAGCTTTACGTATCCACATACACCATCTTTAAAAGAAGTGTCTCATATTCAGACAGGAGGTACAACTGAACAACAACAGAAAATGTTTCCAGAATGAGATTTTCACTCTGCAGCGGAGTGTGCCCGCGAAAGGCAAAGGTCCCGAGTTCGAGTCTCGGTTGGGCACACAGTTTTAATCTTCCAGGAAGTTTCAACAGAAAATGTGTTACAAAAGTGTGTCTGGAGGCGAATACTTGTTGACGTATTTAGTGTTTTACATGTGTCGAGAACGGCCAGCACTTATTGTAACTGTCCATTACTTACTTGTAATTACCTCTCCACACTTAGTCCTCTGACATGTTATGGAATTGTCGTACATAACACCTACAACTGTTCACATCAACTACTCCTCTATTGTTGGTTCTTTGACTGCCGTAGTGTTTCCAGTTTTGGGATGCTTTGCACATTTAAAGTCAACATTGCAGTGAACATTTGATTGTAAATCCGAAATATATTTGTAGATGAAGCACTCACTGTGTTTATTCCTCTGTTCACTTTTTTTTTAAATTCTTGTATATTTGTCGTTTCGATCAATCCGAATACACGTCTATGGTTCGACGGCTCAAAAACCTTATTGCTCTTCTTAACTAACTTTCTTTCACATTTCAGGTAATGCATCAGTCTCTTAGTACTGCAGTCAATTTTCAGCCCTAATCTCATATTTCCTCTGCTCTTCCAATGTACAGTCAAAGAAAAAAAATTGCAAGTAGTGGTAATGGAAAGTGTGGGACAGATACGCATTCGTAATCCATTTTCAGAGATGTAAATACATTTTCCAAACCAACAAAATGCATCTTATCTCAAAATGTCACCTCACTCCTGTTTCAATTTAGCAGTTTTTATTCTTTTTCTCTAAATAAATCAATTATATTGTACTCATACTCTAGATGATATTTGAAAAACGAAGATGTAGATTTATTTTCTCAGGCTGTCTCTAGTAAGATATTGTAATCCAGTTTCGTTAAAGTAAGCTTTTTTGCATTAATGTCAATTTTTTAAACATGGTGTATCCGGCTGAGAAAAGTCTAACACGCCGCTATTCACGTCTTCTTTGCTTCAGCTATCTGATATCTTCTTTTGGAAATGACCCTGGGTATTTCAGTTTCACCATTATTCTGGGTGTTTTCAACCTCATTTTCATTCGATCTTCCTCAAACGTATTTCTTAATGGATGTTTGTGATGTATCAGTTTATTTCCCCTGCTAATATTCCGGGAGCGAATTCACTGTGGAGACCTGCTATACATATCCCCAGCCCCTCGAAGAAACTAGTACCGGATATCCTAGTAGACTCCTAGTACGAGAGCGCGATTGGTCATCGATGTATAGCTTGGCATCTCAATTCCTGCCGCGTGTAGACACCCGAGAGTAAACGTTGTTTCGTATTCTTCGGTTGCTCTCTTTTACCTCTCTTCTTCATCTACATGGCAACTCCACGAATGACACTCTAGTGCCTAGCAGATAGATCGTCGAACCACCTTCACAACAATTCTCTGCTATTCCACTCTCTAACAGCGCTTGGAGAAAACTAACAGCTACATCATTCCGTGCGAGCTCAGATTTCCATTATTTTATTATGCTGATCGCTTTTCGTTATGTACACTACTGGCCATTAAAATTGCTACACCAAGAAGAAATGCAGATGATAAACGGGTATTCATTGGACAGATATATTATACTAGAACTGACATGTGATTACATTTTAACGCAATTAGGGTGGATAGATCCTGAGAAATCAGTATCCAGAACAACCACCTCTGTCCGTAATAACGGCCTTGATACGTCTCAGCATTGAGTTAAACAGAGCTTGGATGGCGTGTACAGGTACAGCTGCCCATGCAGCTTCATCACGAAACCACAGTTCATCAAGAGTACTGACTGGCGTATTCTGACGAGCCAGTTGCTCGGCCACCTTTGACCAGACGTTTTCATTTGGTGAGAGATCTGGAGAATATGCTGGCCAGGGCAGCAGTCGAACATTTTCTGTATCCAGAAAGGCCCATACAGGACCTGCAACATACGGTCGTGCATTATCCTGCTGAAATGTAGGGTTTCGCAGGGATCGAATGAAGGGTAGAGCCACATCTGAAATGTAACGTCCACTGTTCAAAGTGCCGTCAATGCATCACGCCGGGTGATAAGACACTATGGCGATTACGAATACACGCTTCCTATGTGCGTTCACCGCTATGTCGCCAAACACGAATGCGACCATCGTGATGCAGTAAACAGAACCTGGATTCATCCGAAAAAATGACGTTTTGCCATTCGTGCACCGAGGTTCGTCGTTGAGCACACCATCGCAGGCGCTCCTGTCTGTGATGCAGCGTTAAGGGTAACGGCAGCCATGGTCTCCGGCTGATAGTCCATGCTGCTGCAAACGTTGTCGAACTGTTCGTGCAGATGGTTGCTGTCTTGCAAATGTCCCCATCTGTTGACTCAGGGATCGATACGTGGCTGCTCGATCCGTTACAGCCATGTGGATAAGATGCCTGTTATCTCGACTGCTAGTGATACGAGGCCTTTGGGATCCAGCACGGCGTTCCGTATTACCCTCCTGAACCCACCGATTCCATATTCTGCTAACAGTCATTGGATCTCGACCAACGCGAGCAGCAATGTCGCGATACGATAAACCGCAATCGCGATAGGCTACAATCCGCCCTTTATCAAATTTGGAAACGTGATGGTACGCGTTTCGGCTCCTTACACGAGCCATCACAACAACGTTTCACCAGGCAACGCCGGTCAACTGATGTTTACGTATGAGAAATCTGTTGGTAACTTTCCTCATGTCAGCACGATGTAGGTGTCACCAAGGGCGCCAACCTTGTGTGAATGCTCTGAAAAGCTAATCATTTGCATATCACAGCATCTTCTTCCTGTCGGTTAAATTTCGCGTCTGTAGCACGTCATATTCGTGGTGTAGCAACTTTAATGGCCAGTAGTGTAGATCGGCGTAAAAAAAATAATAATAATAAATAAAAATATTATCTGATTCGGAGGAGACAGTTCGTGATCGAAGTTTCGTGAGAAGATCCCGCCGCAATGAAAACACCTTTGTTTTAATTTTTGGATGTAAGGCCCGCCAGTTATGCAAAACACCGCTTTTTCAAAGATTCCGAACATGCTTCATCACCTTTGTACCATCATCAATGGGTTCGTGTTTTATTTACTCTGTAATGTGTACATTTTATTAAATTATTGAAAAATTACGGAATTATTTGGTTCAAACAGCTATTTGTTTCTGTTAGTTAACACCTTTACATTCGGTTTGAATGGCTTTGCAGGACCACTTGCCTATTGTTTCGTAGTGGTAGCTTGTCATCTGCACCCAAACGATGTTGATGAAAAATTGTGTTGGGAGTTAACCTATCGCTTTATGCCTTAAACGTAATTCAGTTTGTCGAGTTATTTCACGCATATATTCGTTTTCGTTTTTTTTCCTCAGAATCCTGATGAGGTGCTGTGAAGCACACGTAAATATAATACATATTTGCAGGAATTTGGTCGTAAAAATGTTTTCAATGCTCCCTGATCCGTCTTGATGCACGTTATTAGTTCAGGATTATTTGTTCCTAAGAAGTCAAGTGTGCTTTCACAAACGTTTACTATTTCAAACAGAGACTCCGATTATGACCAGATTTTTTTTTTTTTTTTTTTTTTTTTTGCGTACCTCCGGAATAAACCTGTGTTTCAGCGAACATATTTAGAGTAAATTGAAGCCACCATCAACTATAGCTGTACGTGTCGGGTACGTGTTTGAAATTAGACCCAAGTTTCTTTTAACTTTTCAGCAACTGTATCACCTGCGTTAGGAGGTCGGTAGAAGGATTCAGTTGTTATTTTCGTCTGGTTGCCAGGAACCATCTACTTCAATTTCGCTACAAGATAACTGCTTCTAACAGTAACAAACGCGCTACCGCCATCTGTATTTAGCCTATCATTTCTGGACACCTTTAAATCCTTCGAAAAAATTTCCCCTGAACTTATCTCCAGCTTTAGCCATCTTTCAGTGCCTATAACGAATTGCGCATCAGTTCTTTCTATTAGCGCTTGGAGCTCTGGTACTTTCCTAATACAGCCACACAATTTACATCTGCTATATCGATGGTTCCTAGATCTAAATTCTTGCTGTGTCCGAGCTTCCCCCATTGAGGCTGAAACTCTTCCATGTTTCCCCAAGCACTGTAACCGAAAAAAGAACGCCCAGTCCACACCACACAGCCCCATTCGTTTAGCTGCCTCCTGCTTGTAAACGACTCTTGATACATTTAGTGGAACCTGGAGCATCATCACCATATGGCGCAAGTTGAACAATCTGCGGCCTACAGAGTCGCAGAACCGTCTGAGACTCTGATTCAGATACTCCACTCTGCTCCGTACCAGGTCCTTAGTCGGTACCGTCGATCATGATGAAAGTGCTGAGCTCTGCTTTCACCTCACAAGCAAGACTGGCAGTCCTTACCACATCTGACAAGCAGAGAGAATCTCTTCCGATCCAAAGCGACACCCATCACTGGTACCGACGCGAGCCACCACCTACAGTTGGCTCCACCCTATGTTCTTCATGGCATCAGGAAGAACCCTCTACACACTGGAATGACACCTCCCGGTGTGCACATGGAGTGCACATTGGCTTTCTTTCCCTCCTTGGCAGTCATGTTCGTAAGAAGCACCGTAATGCATCTAACATTCAAACTCCCACTTAGAAATAATCCCACCTCTGTGACTACCCGTATCTTGCAAGCTGAGAGGTTTCCAATGAAACAGAACAAGGGACTGCATATGGCTGAGAGACACTACCCGCCACAGACAGCACCTGGAACTTGTTTGTCAGACTAACCAGTGAGGCCTTACGCTCGGCCAACTGGGAAGTCTTTCGCAGCCTGCCACGCCCCGAGGTGACCTCCAACTCGCCCATGGGTGAGGGGTCCCTGGGCTGGCCACAGGTGCGGACCGATCGACAGACTGGACGTCCGTTCGATCGCCACTGATGAACCACAACAGTGATGGCTATCCACTGCACCGTCAAGCATCGAGCCGAAAGCAAAGTGTCACCAACTCAGCTCGCATTGTCACACGTTGTCTTATTAAACACGCTGGAAAACTACATTGCACAGACAAACAAACGACTATCGACGTGCGCTACGAAACTCTATTGTAGACACTGTTTGTAATAAAACAGATTAATGAGCAGAGATTCAAAAACAAAGCACGCAGGTGAGACTAGATAATTCGCTCCTGGTTAGGAACTAGTAAAATGTCACAAAATTCATTATTTACCGACATAAATGAAAACGTGACAACTGTACCTATTAAAAGTTAAATTAACAAGCAGAAATTCAGAAACTAAACTACCAAATAACACAGATGAAACTGTATAGTCTGCTCGTGGTTAGAAACTCGTAAAATCTCACATAATCGGTTACTGTCGTGTTGTTGCTTTGTCTTACCCGGGGGCTGCTTCTGGACTGACTGACTAATGCCAACGATAGTGCGACGTTTGACGTTCGGCTCACAAGAGGGGACGTGATGCTGTTTCCCAGGTAACACCAATGGCGAGCCGGCTTCCTCTACCACGCCGCCTGCAGTTCGGGTGGTAAAGCACCTCTGTTGCCACGCTGTGGATAAACGTACCACTTGGTGCTGCACCTTGGACGCGTATTAGCATTCGTCAGCTATCCTTGCAAAGTGGTATTTTCTTGGGTTGAAGATTTTTGAAACCGTTAGGTGCTGTGAACAAGTGTTTTGTGTTGGCGTTGCATTAATAACAACAGTGCAGAAGGTCTGAAAACGAGGTGATCGTCCAAGAATGCAATCACCGGCTCTGTGATGTGTTGTGCTGCAAAATATTTCTCCGAATTCGCGCATGCGACACTGTAGTGATGGAAAAAGCTCCAACAACGCTGTGGAGGTAAGTGGATATTTTGCTGTGGGTAGAAAGAAATGTTCCATTGGATAAAGTTGAAGGTATCATGTATAAAGCAGAGTTAATATAACTTATAGTGCTGTGCAAGCCAAACACTCCACGCTACCAGATCAACGAACTAGCCCCACCAAGAAGGTAGTTGAGTACAAGGATTGATGAAGACTGACGAGTTTTGAGTAATACATAACATCTCTTGTTGCCGTGTTAAAATCTGATTCTTTTGCCAAAACACATACGAGTGTCACTAAGATTCTAATGCAGTTAAAAAACAAATTGTGACTAATGGTTCAAATGGCTCTGAGCACTATGGGACTTAACTTCTGAGGTCATCAGTCCCCTAGAACTTAGAACTACTTAAACCTAACTTACCTAAGGACATCATACACGTCCATGCCCGAGGCAGGATTCGAACCTGCGACCGTAGCGGTCACGCGGTTCCCGACTGTAGCGCCTAGAACCGCTCGGCCACCCCGGCCGGCTAAATTGTGACGGATATAACATTAAGCTAGCCGCTGAGAGTAAGACACGTCAACAGTTTATGAAAAATCCCATTTTCAGCATAAAAATCAACATGCAACTTCTTCACTTATATTGCTGCAAAACCCACAGCAATTCGTTTCACCGGCTATCGCTGGTCCTTAAAAATTACGTTATTTCTCTGGAAAAATTCTGTAGTTGCTTGAATATCGCGGTAGATATGGAAGTTTGACATATTAATCATATGGCTGTGCTATCATTTGCCCCACTCGCTTCTTACTGAACTGTCAAACGTCGCAACTAACTAAAAGCACTATAGCTTACAAAGCAAAAGAACAAAAGTCTACCACCACGCGCTACGAGACCCTCATTTAGCCACTGACGAAAACGCAAGAACTACGTGTAATGATATAGACTGATACTCAGGGATTCAAAAATTAAACTACCAAAGCACACAGATGAAACTAATAAATCTCACAAAATCGGTTACTTCCCAATGCCGCTCTGTCTTGGCCGGCGTCTGCTGCTTTACGATAGGTTTCGGTTCATAGTGTGGCACAGATTTTTCCCTGTTTTCTACAGTTCTATAGACCCTCCCTCCCATCAGTTTTGTTCAGCTGCTAAAGTTGTGTAGAATTTCTTTTATGCTGTACTGTCAACACTCCACGCTTGGTTACCTCTGAACCTGTTTTCGTTTTATCTTACGTATTGTTTCTCTTCATTCACACATAATTTGCGTCATTTAGTATGTTCCAGTGTAACGGGAATACGGCACAACATTTGACGATATTTGTAGCTGCTGTGAGCATAAGCAAACGACTGCTCCACCACTTCCACGGGTGAAATACGACCCACATTTGTAGCGACTGCACCCTCTCTCATTCATAATATCATACTTTTCTACAAAATGTCACACGAACTTAAATATTGCAGTTCCCGCACAGTGTCCTATAAATTTTAAAAAATTACATTCCTTCGCTGGTCGTTTAAAATATAGATCATTCAGGCTATGCAAGAGAGATATCGCGGCAGACTGCAAGGGAAGTGTGCCATTACGAAGTCCATATACGACGACGTATCACTGTAGAGGTAGCCCGACAGGTTAAATGTATTTAAAATATCATACTGGCTATTCACAATATTTATTACTCTCGTTATATTTCATACCTACCATTTTAAACAGCTGAATCCACATTTCTTTTTTTCTTTTTTTTTTTTTTGCATACGAAGATGTTTTTGTTTTTGGGCAGAAGATAATGAATCAGATGATGAAAACATTCCACTATCCGTGAAATGACAGTCTTCTTCGTGAAGTTATCGACAGCAGAATGGAAAAGAAACTTTTACAATTAATGAAATGTATAAGACATAAAAATAGCTGTCTGCAAATCTGAAAGGTTTGAAGTGCAATGACACTTCATACGTAAAAATTTCAAAGAATTGTCTGTGGGAAATGTTTTTTTAAAATGCAATGTAGGTGGCTCAGAAAGTATGTAGGAAGATTCTCCACTAACTCAGTTTGAAAAAATCGCTGATCTTCTGGCACTTGTCCTAATCCTCGTGTGAGCAGCTGATCATTCGATGTCGTCAGGCGGGTAGAGCAGTCTCTTCAGTGTGTGATACAACTGCCGATTCAGGATTGTAATTGAATACTGCGATTCCCGAATCGGAAACGACCCAATGTAGAGCATATTTTACGGAACGAGGTGGCGCACTGGGCGCATTTGTGTGGGCGACAGCACCATCCAGTTTCTGACATCCCATAATTTCGCTAAATCGCTCTAGGAAGATGCTGTGAAGGTTCTCTTAAGAGGGTGCGACCGATTTCCTTTCTCATCCTTGAAACAATCTGAGCGTGTGCCTTCCTCTAATGACATCGGTGTCGACGAGACGTTAAACCCCAAGCTTTCGTCCTTCCTCCGGGTGTATGTTTACGTACGTACATCAATTTACCCAAAGACTGTACTTTAATCCATTAAAAGGAATAGTATTTAAATTATTTAGTATGTTTTATATTTATTTTGTGCTAATTTTAGTTTTTATAACATTTGACGATTCATTAACAATTGTTAGAAAATATTACTTTTGAATAAGTTGTTACAAATAATAAACAACAAATTTTTAAAATAGCATATGCAGTAAGGTAGAGAAGGACGTAGAATCCATGTGAAAATGTTATTTAGACGTAATGTATACGTAAATTATCAAAATGAGAAGAGACTGAGAAATTTAGAAAGCTGTATGTAGTTCAGTAGTTATTAAGATTTTGCTTCCGTGGGGGTTCACTGCCTCTAAGTGTTTTATAAAAGAATGGATTGTCGGTTGTCGGCTGTATTGTGCTTCATTGAAATCCTGCTATTAGCTAAATTCGGCCATGAGCCGTTATCAAGCACATTTGGTCTGCAATGTATTACATATTCTTCTATGGTTCAAATGGCTCTGAGCACTATGGGACTAAACATCTATGGTCATCAGTGTAGTGTCGGCAGACTTGCCAACACTACGCACACTAATTGAAAGAGGCGGCCAAGATGCACGCGCTAACTCACGAAGGATGGAGTGAGGTCTGAAACAGGAGACTTAATGAATGCTATAAAGAAAAGTACGTAGCTCCTTTGGTACTTATCTTTTAATCCATCCTTTGTATACATCGTTCTTGACGAGACATCTGGAGATTGTGGCGATAGAAGTGAGACTCTTTAGATACAAGCTATCTAAGGCTAATGGCGCCTTGCTAGGTCGTAGACATGAACTTGGCTGAAGGCTATTCTAACTGTCTCTCGGCAAATGAGAGCAAAGGCTTCGTCAATATAGTCGCTAGCAACGTCGTCGTACAACTGGGGCGAGTTCTCGTACGTCTCTCGAGACCTGCCGTGTGGTGGCGCTCGGTCTGCGATCACACAGTGGCGACACGCGGGTCCGACATGTACTAATGGACCGCGGCCGATTTAAGCTACCACCTAGCAAGTGTGGTGTCTGGCAGTGACACCACAATCAGTCCCCTAGAACTTAGAACTACTTAAACCTAACTAACCTAAGGACATCACACAACACCCAGCCATCACGAGGCAGAGAAAATCCCTGACCCCGCCGGGAATCGAACCCGGGAACCCGAGCGTGGGAAGCGAGAACGCCACCGCACGACCCCGAGATGCGGGCTATTCTTCTATGTCACATGCATTAAACCAGAAGTCGTACTGCATCGTAAAACACTCAAAGTGCGGCAGGCTGCAGCACTTAGACTGTGTGATGATCATTATATGTGATGAGCACGATATGTTATACATGACAGAGCAAATGTGCATGATAATGGCTCACTGCCGAAATCAGCTAATAGCACGATTTTACACACATGAAAAAAGTTTTGCATCACCCGAATTCACAGAACTCCTGAAGACAGACGTTGACTGTGGATATTGTATCACAGACACAGTCCCTTTGACTATTCAGAGATGTCACTAAACCCGCCAAAAGATGTAAAGAACCATGCATGATGATGAATTCCCATACTCCAAGCAGCGCAGAGAACGATGGGGGAGACTAGGCAAGCTCCTAGCAGACGTGGTTTGCCATTTTCTTCCTCCGTCCTTAATGGTGATGATGATGAAGACAACACAACACCCGGTCATCTCCAGGCTGGAAAAATCCGTAACCTCGCCGAGGATCGAACCCGGAACCCTGTGCACGGGAAGAGAGAACGCTGCCACAACACCACGAGCTGAGGACAACGAAGCAGGAGCAGCGCCTGCTAGACGGAAGGGGTCCGACAACCGATCAGTTCCAGTCATTTCACCAGAAAGGAGGTACACGGCTCTTCTTGGCTGTACTCAACCATGCATAGGCGGCCAATACCGCGATTAGATTGCTTCAGCATTGTTACTTTGTGCCAGGAAGGGCTCTCAACAAGGGAAGTGTCCAGGAGTCTCGGAGTGAACCACTGCGATGTTGTTCGGACATGGAAAAGATACAGAGAGACAGGAACTGTCGATGACATGCCTCGCTCAGAGCGCTCAAAGGCTACTACTGCAGTAACGCCACCATGTAGAATAATGCTTTTCGTGCAGCCGGAGGACGTCGTGTTACGACTCAGACTGTGCGCAATAGGCTACATGATGCGCAAATTCAGTCCCGACGTCCATGGCGAGGTCCAACCATGACACCATGCAGCGCGGTACAGATGGACCCAAGCCGGCCGAAGTGGCCGTGCGGCTAAAGGCGCTGCAGTCTGGAACCGCAAGACCGCTACGGTCGCAGGTTCGAATCCTGCCTCGGGCATGGATGTTTGTGATGTCCTTAGGTTAGTTAGGTTTAACTAGTTCTAAGTTCTAGGGGACTAATGACCTCAGCAGTTGAGTCCCATAGTGCTCAGAGCCATTTAGATGGACCCAAAAACATGTCGAATGGGCCACTCAGGATTGGCATCACGTTTTCTTCACCGATGAGTTGCGGCGTAGCGCCGTATAACGATCCCGTCTTGGAGGCGGTTAAGTGGGCGATGTGTCTCAGAGCTGGATAGTGACACATGGTGACGCGAAACTGGATGCGCACGTAGTTTATGTATCAGCCAATAGAGGACGGTACTGGATAGGGGACTGATTTAATTTCGATTGTGCCCAGTAGAGTGCACTAAAGTAATAGAATGTTTTTCATAAACTGTTCTAGTATTTTCATAAAGTGTTATTATGTCTTTTTGTGTATGTAAAATGTTATAAATGAGTTTAGCAGTATGAATGATGCGTGAGTGTGGATTAATGTTAATATGAAGATAATTGTTTAACGAGTTATGTAGTAGGATTTAGTGTGGGAACATTTCGCAAAAGTATGGATATGGACAACGGACGTGTGCAGTGGCAGTTCCGATGGAAATGATAAGTTGCCGGATCTAGCAGTGTTTCATACATCAAAAGAGTCGGAAAGTGACGGCAGAATTATTCCGATATGTGTGTAGAAATTTCGGAATTTTTAAGTGAATTTTGTGACGAGACAAGTCATATATTCCGCGTGGCGTATTGAGCAGGTCGGTGGCTAAAAACTGTGACTGCATTTGGAACCGACAGACTCAATATTTGGCGAGCGTTATCAATCAAAAACAATCAGTATTTTTGTAGCTGTTACGTTTTCGGGAAATGCAACACCATAAACTTGCTAACGTGAGTGAAAGGGATTGTGAGTGACTGTGTTAAGACTAGCACGGGCTTGGCAGTGATACTTGTTCACCTAAGTTTCAGAATATATTAATTGAGGACAAAATTTCCAACCTTTCATTTCGTGTTTCTCCCGATACGTAGATTAGTGACTTTAATTGCAGCCTGGTTCACGTCGAAGTACAGTAGGTGCAGGTCCGTCATAAAGGGACGGAAAGAACCGCTCCGCCGCACGTGGTGCATCGGGGCCGGGAAGCACTAAAGCCGTGGTATTTTGTATCTGCGCTCGGGAGAAAAATTTTGATCGACCGAACAGTGAACATTAGTGAAAGAATTTAGTGAATCGGTACTAGCAGAAGTTTGAACGTAACCCGTTTCGAGTTGCTGGTGTTGCAAGAAAGAAGATGATACGCAACGGCTGCAGTAACGACGGAAGCGCAGCGAAGCAGCAGATGGCATGTTAGCGGTGGCGGCGTACAACGGGGCAGCGCGGCCAGCCCACACGACGAGCGGGGACCTGGAAACTGTTCGGCAGCCGCAGGGGGTCGGACTCGCAGTTTCAACACGCCGAGGCTGCAGCATTCGACAAAAGATAAGTTAACTTTGTTACATCTGTTGTGTGTGTGTGCTGAAAGACTGAGAAACATGGCATGTGATAAAGATTTTGTGAATGCCAGTGTGGAGGAAATATTAGCATCTATAAATAACGACATTTGTGATGCTATTAGGGAGAAGCAGGAGGTCGATGACCAAAATGGGGGTCGGACAGTTAATAGTGGAGGAAGGGAAGAGAGAGAGGCTGTAATGGATAATAGCGAAGCGCCAGAAGGGAGTCTTGAGTTATCACTAGTGGATAGAAAGTATGGGTGAAAAAAGTGGTATAGGTGATTCTGCAAAAATCTGTGTAATTTCCGGAAAGAGGCAAGGTCTCGATCGAAGAGAGGTTGTGAACGACTTGTTGGAGGAGGGTGCTGATACTGGCAAGGAAAGGAAAGTATTGAGTCAACCAATAATTAGTCTGCAGGTGTGTGATGAAGAGGTACAGTGTTTAGCAGATACAGGTAGTGCTTTATGTGCTGTGAGTAAAGGTTGGTTAGAATCATTGAAAAAAGAGAATGATCTTGTAATTATGCCACTAATGGGGGCACAGATTATTGTAGCTACTGGAAAAGTGAAAAAAACCTGTTAGACATGAAGTTCTGTTGCCAGTGAAAATAAATGGGGTGGAAGTATTCCATAACTTCCTTATAATTCCTGATCGGTGTATAAAAATGTTGATTGGTGTAGATTTCTTTTTTTTCTTTTTTTTTTTTTTGTTATCAGTCTACTGACTGGATTGATGCGGCCCGCCACGAATTCCTTTCCTGTGCTAACCTCTTCATCTCAGAGTAGCTCTTGCAACCTACGTCCTCAAATATTTGCTTGACGTATTCCAATCTCTGTCTTCCTCTACAGTTTTTGCCCTCTACAGCTCCCTCTAGTACCATGGAAGTCATTCCCTCATGTCTTAGCAGATGTCCTATCATGTCCCTTCTCCTTATCAGTGTTTTCCACATATTCCTTTCCTCTCCGATACTGCGTAGAACCTCCTCATTCCTTACCTTATCAGTCCACCAAATTTTCAACATTCGTCTATAGCACCACATCTCAAATGCTTCGATTCTCTTCTGTTCCGGTTTTCCCACAGTCCATGTTTCACTACCATACAATGCTGGACTCCAGACGTACATCCTCAGAAATTTCTTCCTCAAATTAAGGCCGGTATTTGATATTAGTAGACTCTTGGCCAGAAATGCCTTTTTTGCCATAGCGAGTCTGCTTTTGATGTCCTCCTTGCTCCGTCCGTCATTGGTTATTTTACTGCGTAGGTAGCAGAATTCCTTAACTTCATTGACTTCGTGACCATCAATCCCGATGTTAAGGCTCTCGCTGTTCTCATTTCTACTACTTCTCATTACCTTCGTCTTTCTCCGATTTACTCTCAAACCATACTGTGTACACATTAGACTGTTCATTCCGTTCAGCAGATCATTTAACTCTTCTTCACTTTCACTCAGGATAACAATGTCATCAGCGAATCGTATCATTGATATCCTTTCACCTTGTATTTTTATTCCACTCCTGAACCTTTCTTTTATTTCCATCATTGCTTCCTCGATGTACAGATTGAAGAGTAGGGGCGAAAGGCTACAGCCTTGTCTTATACCCTTCTTAATATGAGCACTTCGTTCTTGATCGTCCACTCTTATTATTCCCTCTTGGTTGTTGTACATATTGTATATGCCCCGTCCCTCCCTATAGCTTACCCCTACTTTTTACAGAATCTCGAACAGCTTGCACCATTTTATAATGTCGAACGCTTTTTTCAGGTCGACAAATCCTATGAAAGTGTCTTGATTTTTCTTTAGCCTTGCTTCCATTATTAGCCGTAACGTCAGAATTGCCTCTCTCGTCCCTTTACTTTTCCTAAAGCCAAACTGATCGTCACCTAGCGCATTCTCAATTTTCTTTTCCATTCTTCTGTATATTATTCTTGTAAGCAGCTTCGATGCATGAGCTGTTAAGCTGATTGTGCGATAATTCTCGCACTTGTCAGCTCTTGCCGTCTTCGGAATTGTGTGGATGATGCTTTTCCGAAAGTCAGATGGTATGTCGCCAGACTCATATATTCTACACACCAACGTGAATAGTCGTTTTGTTGCCACTTCCCCCAATGATTTTAGAAATTCTGATGGAATGTTATCTATTACTTCTGCCTTATTTGACCGTAAGTCCTCCAAAGCTCTTTTAAATTCCGATTCTAATACTGGATCCCCTATCTCTTCTAAATCGACTCCTGTTTCTTCTTCTATCACATCAGACAAATCTTCACCCTCATAGAGGCTTTCAATGTATTCTTTCCACCTATCTGCTCTCTCCTCTGCATCTAACAGTGGAATTCCCGTTGCACTCTTAATGTTACCACCGTTGCTTTTAATGTCACCATAGGTTGTTTTGACTTTCCTGTATGCTGAGTCTGTCCTTCCGACAATCATATCTTTTTCGATGTCTTCACATTTTTCCTATTTATTTCATTCCTCAGCGACTTGTATTTCTGTATTCCTGATTTTCCCAGAACATTTTGTACTTCCTCCTTTCATCAATCAACTGAAGTATTTCTTCTATTACCCATGGTTTCTTCGCAGCTACCTTCTTTGTACCTATGTTTTCCTTCCCAACTTCTGTGATGGCCCTTTTTAGAGATGTCCATTCCTCTTCAACTGTACTGCCTACAGCGCTATTCCTTATTGCTGTATCTATAGCGCTAGAGAACTTCAACCGTATCTTGTTATTCCTTAGTACTTCCGTATCCCACTTCTTTGCGTGTTGATTCTTCCTGACTAATATCTTGAACTTCAGTCTACTCTTCATCACTACTATATTGTGATCTGAGTCTATATCTGCTCCTGGGTACGCCTTACAATCCAGTATCTGATTTCGTAATCTCTTTCTGACCATGATGTAATCTAATTGAAATCTTCCCGTATCTCCCGGCCTTTTCCAAGTATACCTCATCCTCTTGTGATTCTTGAACAGGGTATTCGCAATTAGTAGCTGAAACTTGTTACAGAACTCAATTAGTCTTTCTCCTCTTTCATTCCTTGTCCAAAGCCCATATTCTCCTGTAACCTTTTCTTCTACTCCTTTCCCTACAACTGCATTCCAGTCGCCCATGACTATTAGATTTTCGTCCCCATTTACATACTACATTACCCTTTCAATATCCTCATACAGTTTCTCTATTTTTTCATCTTCAACTTGCGACGTCGGCATGTATACCTGAACTATCGTTGTCGGTGTTGGTCTGCTGTCGATTCTGATTAGAAGAACCCGGTCACTGAACTGTTCACAGTAACACACCCTCTGCCCTGCCTTCCTATTCATAACGAATCCTACACATGTTATACCATTTTCTGCTGCTGTTGATATTACCCGATACTCATCTGACCAGAAATCCTTGTCTTCCTTCCACTTCATTTCACTGACCCCTACTATATCTAGATTGAGCCTTTGCATTTCCCTTTTCAGATTTTCTAGTTTCCCTACCACGTTCAAGCTTCTACATTCCACGCCCCGATTCGTAGAACGTTATCCTTTCGTTGATTATTCAATCTTTTTCTCATGGTAACCTCCCCCTTGGCAGTCCCCTCCCAGAGATCCGAATGGGGGACTATTCCGGAATCTTTTGCCAATGGAGAGATCATCATGACACTTCTTCAATTACAGGCCACATATCCTGTGGATACACGTTACGTGTCTTTAATGCAGTGGTTTCCATTGCCTTCTGCATCCTCATGCCGTTGATCATTGCTGATTCTTCCGCCTTTAGGAGCAATTTCCCAACCCTAGGACAAGAGAGTGCCCTGAACCTCTATCCGCTCCTCCGCCCTCTTTGACAAGGCCGTTGGCAGAATGAGGCTGACTTATTATGCCGGAAGTCTTCGGCGGCCAATGCTGATTATTTATCGAAATTTAGGCAGTGGCGGGGATCGAACCCGGGACCAAAGATGTTTTGATTATGAATCAAAGACGCTACCCCTAGACCACAGGTACTATAGATTTCTTTAACCCTTATGAAAGGAGATTAAATTTTAAAGAAAGTGTAATAATTTTTGATGTAAATGGGAACAAGACGATGTGATCGATGAAGAAGTAGCTAGTGTACCAGGTATTGTAGAAGGACAGAGGATGTTGGGGACTACAATGAGTATGGAGATGATGTGGGGGTGGACCCTGAGGAAATGTGGGTGGTACAAGAAAAAATAGTGCAAAAGTGAAAGAGGTGCCAGATTTAGAGGAGGATCAAAGGGACCGGTTAAGAGTAGTGTTACTACATAATAAAAATATTTTTTCTGATAAACCTGGCTTAGTCAAGGGGTATGAATGCTACTTAAATGTAAAAGATGACACTCCTTTTTTCAAAAATCTATACCTATCGCTGAAAGACACAGGGAAACTCTAAGGGACCTTATACAGAATATGATTAAATGGGGGACCATTGAAAAGGCTGTGAGTGTATATAATAAACCGGTCATCGTGGTTACGAGGAAGGATGGATCTGTAAGACTAGTGCTGGATGCTTTGAATAAAGTTGTGTTACCAGAAAGTGACCGGCCAGAAAACATTGATGAGTTACTACAAATATTTGAGGGATCTAATTATTTTACATCTATGGTCGTGACCTCTGGTTACTGGAATCTGCCGCTGGCCAGGGAATCCAGAAAATATACTGCTTTTTTGTTTGAAGGCAGATGTTATCAATATAAGGTAGTACCCTTTGGTTTAAATATAAGTGTGTGTGCTTTTGTTAGAGCCATATCACAAGTGTTGGGGTATGAAAAACTTAAGAAAATCACAGTCTATGTAGATGATATATTTATTTCAACTGCCACATGGGAAGAACATTGTGTTCTGTTAAATAAAGTTTCGGATGCTACTGAAAAAGGGGGATTGAAAATGAAATTCCCCCCTGCGGGTCCGGGGATTAGAATAGGCCCGAGGTATTCCTGCCTGTCGTAAGAGGCGACTAAAAGGAGTCCCTCCCCCTCAAGGGGGTAGTTAGCGCCTGCGTCCGGAGACGGATGGTTCCACGACCTCTATTTGCGGTCATTTTGCTTTTTCACTTCTCGTTTCTTCCTTCCTTTGGCTGGTTCCTTTCTTTGCTCTTCTCCACCTCACTGTTTTCCTTACACTTTCCCCTGCAAAATCTCCTTGCCTTCTCATTGCCTTCTTCTCCTTGCCTTCTCATTGCTTTCTTCTCCTTGCCTTCTCATTGCCTTCTTCTCCTTGCCTTCTCTGGTCTCCGCCTCGGCGTTTGAGACAGTCTGTCCTCTCTCTCTCTCTCTCCCTCTCTCTCTCGCTCTCCTTTTTCCTCTTCTTCCTTCCTCCCTGTGCGCGCCTGAAGGCTGACCCACGCGTTCGCACGCGTAGCCGGTGATGGGGTAACGCGTAATTCCCCGCCCTGGGTAGACATGTAAGGCACGCGCGTACCCCCTGGTAAAGGCCAGGCCCGGGGAGGGGTGATTGCCTGAGCTGATACCTTCTGACCATGCCGATTGGTCCCTCCGTCTGTTTCTCGGGAGGTGTGACCTGAGGTGTCAACATTCACCTAAGGCGGGAGTGCCCTCTGAGAGGGTCCCCACAAGGAAGGAGCGCGCCATCGGAGACGCTGGCAATCATGGGGGATTCCTCCGCAATGGATTCTACTCCATCGCTTTCGACTTCGACCCATAAACGGAAACGTGACCAGCCAACAGTGACAAAAATACTACCGCCTGCCCCACAGTTCCTCGTAGTTTCTCGATCTGAGGACGGAAAGGATTTTTCCTCTGTCAACCCTTTCGTTATCCAGAAGGGCGTAGATGCCATAGCCGGATCTGTCAAATCTTGTACCAGGTTGCGTAACGGTACCTTATTACTCGAAACTGAGAGCGCCTTTCAGGCACAAAAACTGCTTCGGGCCACACTCCTGTACACGTTCCCTGTCCGGGTGGAGGCTCACCGAACTTTGAATTCGTCTCGTGGTGTGGTCTATACTAGATCCCTCGACGGCTTGACTGACGAGGAGATTCAATCTTTCCTCGCTGAGCAGGGCGTGACGGCTGTCCATAGGGTCATGAAAAAGGTCAACAATGACCTTGTACCGACCCGGACACTTTTCTTGACCTTTGATACTGTCAAACTGCCATCGCGCATCAAGGCGGGCTACGAGGTTATTTCTGTTCGCCCTTATGTCCCGACACCTACGCGCTGCTACCAGTGTCAGCGTTTCAATCACACTCGACAGTCTTGTTCCAATGCGGCTAAATGTGTCACTTGTGGCAGGGATGCCCATGAGGGTGACTGTCCACCTCCGTCTCCTCGTTGTGTGAACTGTCGGGGTGACCATGCCGCATCCTTCCGCGACTGTCCTGTCTATAAGGAAGAACGCTGTATCCAAGAAATTCGGGTCAAAGAGAAAGTGTCCACCTCGGCTGCTCGCAAGCTATTGGCTAGTAGGAAGCCCACGCTGCTCCCAGCGGGGAAATACAGTACTGTCCTCGCCTCTCCTCGGACTACCAGGGAGGTGGCAACCCAGACATGCGATCTGACCTTCAGCACCACGGTCGTCCGTTCGGCCAGTGCTAAGATCGCGCGGTCGACGTCTCCTCTTCGTCCCATCACCCCACAGACACCAGCCCCTTCACCAGCTTCTGCTAAGACGAAGTCAGATGCATGGGCCTTCAAGAAGGAACCGTCCCGTGCAAACTTCCTACGTACCTCGACCTCCCAGCCTTCGACCGGTACTTCCACCAAACGACCTTCCAAGAAGGCAAATAGGAAGCACAGTTCTCCTTCTCCGCCACGGCGCGTTTCTTCTCCTGCGCCACCCAGCGGTTGCCGCCCCAGGCCGTCATCCGTTTCGCCTGGCCGCACCGCTGGTAGCCGAACATCTGGCCGTTCACCGGCGGAGGAAGCTCCCCCTCCCGGCCATATTTCCAAGATGGCCGATGAACCTATAGACCCAATGGACGATGACTGTCCGCCTACTGATAGCGGCGGCAGTGCTCGCTCGAAGCCAGGCCCTCAGCGGCCTTCGAGGTGACCCCTTCTTTCATCTTCCTTTTTCTTTTCTTACGATGGCACTTATTCACTGGAATATTCGCAGCATTCGCTCCAACCGAGAGGACTTGCAGTTGCTGCTCCGCTTGCACCGTCCGCTCGTCGTAGCCCTCCAGGAAACGAAGCTACGCCCTTGCGATCAAATTGCCTTGGCACACTACACCTCTGTGCGTTTTGACCTACCCCCTGTGGTAGGTATCCCAGCTCATGGAGGGGTTATGTTGCTGGTCCGGGATGATATTTACTGCGATCCCATCACGTTGCACACCGGCCTGCAGGCAGTTGCCATCCGCATTACTCTCCCCACTTTTACATTTTCCATTTGTACCGTTTACACTCCATCGTCGTCTGGCGTTACCAGGGCAGACATGATGCAACTTATTGCTCAGCTACCTGCACCATTTTTGTTAACTGGAGACTTCAATGCTCACCATCCCCTTTGGGGCTCTCCAGCATCCTGCCCGAGGGGCTCCCTGTTAGCAGACCTTTTCAACCAGCTCAATCTTGTCTGCCTCAATACTGGCGCCCCTACTTTTCTTTCGGACATATCTCACACCTATTCCCATTTAGACCTCTCTATATGTACTCCCCAACTTGCACGCTGGTTCGAGTGGTATGCACTTTCTGATACATATTCGAGCGACCACTTCCCGTGTGTTATCCATCTCCTGCAGCATACCCCCTCTCCGTGCTCATCTAGTTGGAACATCTCCAAAGCAAACTGGGGGCTCTTCTCTTCCAGGGCGACCTTTCAGGATCAAACATTCACAAGCTGCGATAGTCAGGTCGCACACCTCACGGAAGTCATTCTCACTGCTGCTGAATATTCCATCCCTCACCCTACATCTTCTCCACGTCGCGTACCGGTCCCCTGGTGGACCGCGGCATGTAGAGACGCTTTACGTGCTCGTCGACGTGCTTTACGCACCTTTAAACGCCAGCCTACAGTGGCGAATTGTATCAATTATAAGCGATAACGTGCACAGTGTCGTCGTATTATTAAAGAAAGCAAGAAAGCAAGCTGGGTTGCTTTCACAAGCACCTTCTACAGTTTTATTCCTTCTTCTGTTGTCTGGGGTAGCCTGCGTCGGCTATCTGGCACTAAGGTCCACTCACCAGTTTCTGGCTTGACGGTCGCGAATGACGTCCTTGTGGCCCCTGAGGCTGTCTCCAATGCCTTCAGCCGCTTTTTCGCAGAGGTTTCGAGCTCCGCTCATTACCACCCTGCCTTCCTCCCCCGCAAACAGGCAGAGGAGGCTAGGCCACCTAACTTCCGCTCCTCGAATCGTGAAAGTTATAATGCCCCATTCACCATGCGGGAACTCGAAAACGCACTTGGCCGATCACGGTCCTCCACTCCAGGGCCTGATTCTATTCATATTCAGATGCTGAAGAACCTTTCTCCTGCGGGTAAAGGTTTTCTTCTTCGTACATACAATCGCATCTGGACTGAGGGACATGTTCCCGCATGCTGGCGCGAGTCTATTGTTGTCCCGATTCCTAAGCCGGGGAAGGACAAGCACTTGCCTTCCAGTTATCGACCCATCTCGCTTACCAGCTGTGTCTGTAAAGTGATGGAGCGAATGGTTAACTCTCGATTGGTTTGGCTGCTCGAGTCTCGACGCCTACTTACCAATGTACAATGTGGATTTCGTAGGCGCCGCTCTGCTGTTGACCATCTGGTTACCTTGTCGACCTTCATTATGAATAACTTCTTGCGGAAGCGCCCGACCGCGGCTGTGTTCTTTGATTTGGAGAAGGCTTACGACACCTGTTGGAGGGCGGGCATTCTCCGCACCATTCATACATGGGGCCTTCGCGGTCGCCTCCCTCTTTTTATTCGTTCCTTTTTAATGGATCGACAGTTCAGGGTACGTGTGGGTTCTGTCCTGTCCGACACCTTTCGCCAGGAGAATGGGGTGCCACAGGGCTCAGTTTTGAGCGTCGCTCTCTTCGCCATAGCGATCAATCCAATAATAGATTGCCTCCCAGCTGATGTATCAGGCTCCCTTTTCGTGGACGATTTTACCATCTATTGCAGCGCGCAGCGTACGTGTCTCCTGGAGCGCTGTCTTCAGCGTTCTCTTGACCGTCTTTACTCCTGGAGTGTCGCCAATGGCTTCCGTTTTTCTGCCGAGAAGACGGTCTGTATTAACTTCTGGCGCTACAAAGAGTTTCTCCCACCGTCCTTACGACTCGGTCCCGTTGCTCTCCTGTTCGTGGAGACAACAAAATTTTTAGGTCTTACATTTGACAGGACACTTAGTTGGTCTCCACATGTGTCATATTTGGCTGCCCGTTGTACCCGTTCTCTAAATGTCCTCCGTGTTCTCAGTGGTATGTCGTGGGGAGCGGATCGAACCGTTCTACTTCGCCTATATCGGTCGATCGTCCGCTCCAAGCTGGATTATGGGAGCTTCGTATGTTCCTCTGCACGGCCATCCATCTTACGCCGCCTCAACTCCATACAACATCGGGGTTTACGACTTGCGATCGGGGCGTTTTATACTAGTCCCGTCGAGAGTCTTCATGCTGACGCTGGTGAGTTGCCACTCACCTACCGGCGCGATATACTGCTTTGTCGGTATGCCTGTCGGCTACTGGCAATGCCCGACCACCCGTCTTATCGTTCCTTTTTTGATGACTCTCTCGACAGTCAATACGGGTTGTATGTCTCTGCCCTGCTACCCCCTGGAGTTCGCTTTCGTCGCCTCCTTCAACACCTTAATTTTTCACTCCCTGCAACCTTTCGAGTGGGCGAGAGCCACACGCCACCTTGGCTCCACGCTCAGGTTCACGTCCACCTTGACCTCTGCTCGCTCCCGAAGGAGGTTACCCCCGGTTCGGTCTACCACTCCCGTTTTGTCGAACTTCGTTCGAAGTTCATTAATATGACCTTCATTTATACAGATGGCTCTAAGACCAATGACGGGGTCGGGTGTTCTTTTATTGTCGGGGCACAAAGTTTCAAATACCGGCTCCATGGCCATTGTTCGGTCTTCACAGCTGAGCTCTTTGCCCTCTACCAGGCTGTTCTTTACATCTGCCGCCACCGACATTCTGGATATATCATCTGCTCCGATTTCCTGAGCGCTATCCAGAGCCTCAGTGATCCGTACCCGGTTCACCCTTTCGTGCACCGGATCCAACGCTCTCTTCAGCAGCTGGTGGACGTCGGTTCTCCGGTTAGCTTTATGTGGGTTCCTGGCCATGTCGGTATCCCTGGGAACGAAGCTGCAGATGCCGCGGCCAAGGCTGCGGTCCTCCAGCCTCGGACAGCTTCTTGTTTTGTCCCTTCGTCAGATTGTAGCAGGGTAATTTGTCGGCACATTTTATCGTTGTGGCATGCCGATTGGGCTGCACTTACAGACAACAAGCTTCGGGCCTTGAAACCTCTTCCCGTGGCTTGGACGTCCTCCTCACGCCCTTCTCGGCGGGAGGAGGTAGTTTTGGCCCGGTTACGAATTGGACACTGCCGGTTCAGCCATCGCCATCTGCTGACGGCTGCGCCGGCGCCGTTCTGCCCATGTGGGCAATTGCTGACGGTCCGCCACATTTTAACGTCCTGTCCGGATTTTAACACCCTGCGTCTTGATCTTGGCCTGCCCTGTACTGTAGAAGCCATTTTAGCGGATGACCCACGAGCAGCTGCTCGCGTTTTTCTTTTTTTCAATTTGACAACCCTCTCAAAGGACATTTGATTATGCTGTTTTCTTTTTTAATCCTATGCCTGTCAGTCTGTCTTTTATCGTGTTTTCCGTTTCGTTGCTGTTTTAAACTTGTGACTCGTGGTGCATTCCTAACGTAGTCTGGGCGCTAATGACCGTTGAAGTTGTGCGCCCTAAAACCACACACAAAAAAAAATTGAAATTGGAAAAAACCGATTTTGCTAAGAAACAATTAAAATTTTTAGGTCACACCATTAGTGGGAAAGGAATAATGCCGGATCCAGAAAAACTGAAGGCTATTACGGAATACAAAGCTCCGAATAGTAGAAAGCGTTTAAAAGGGATGTTTGGATTATTTGGATATTACAGACGTTTTGTACCAGGGCAATTGTTTAACGCAACCTGTTTAAGAAATTTGTTGAGGAAAGATGTACCATACAAATGGACAAATGAATGTCAAATTGCATTTGAGGAACTAAAGAAAGCCTTATGTGAAAGCCAAATACTTCATCATCCTGATTTTTCCAAACATTTTTGCTTAATGGTAGATGCGAGTGGATACGGGATTGCAGTAGAGCTGTTTCAAGTGTGTGAAGAAGGAGATAACGACGTTCATAAAACCATAGCATTTGCGAGCAGATCATGACAAAGTCTGAGAAAAATTACTGCATTTCAGAGCAAAAGGCATTAGCGATTATCTTTGGATTAGAAAACTTTAAACACTACCTGTTGGAACATAAAGTATTTGTATACAGTGACCATAGGGCACTGACATATCTGCAGACATGCAAATTAAAACACCCCAGGCTCTGGGAGGTCTCTATACTTGCAACAATACGATCTGGAAATTAAGTACATAAAAGGATCTGAGAATGTGGTGGCTGATGCAATATCCATGGGGGTAGAAGATAATGAGGATAATGGAAATATGTTGACAGACAAAGAAGGGGTTCATGTATTTGCAGCTGTGATGAAGATTGAGGAGAGGGACAGTAGAAAAAAGTGTGTAAAGAATTAAGAAGGGAACAGAACCAAGACGACAATTTGAAAATAGTAAAAAGTTATTTAAGTAATCCAGCTTATCCTAAAGTTGCCGAATATTATAAGATGCATCAAGGGGTTTTATTCCATCGGAGAAAAAAAACTGATGTTCAATGGAAGGTTTGTTTTCCTGATCGATATGTGAATTTATTAATTGATTATATTCATAAGAAGTTTGGGCATTATAGGGCCATAAATGTGTAACTAAACTCAGTGAAACTGTAATTTTTAATAATATGTTGAGACGAGTAAAAGAAAGCGTTGAAATGTGTGACAGACGCGAAAAAGTGAGAGATAATAACAAAATAGTTCAAGGAGGCATGTATAGTGCTGAGCCACAGAATAAATTAGACCTGGTAGCATGTGATTTGCTCGGTCCTTTGCCTGTGTCTCGAGGGGGTGGTGAATACGTTTTTGTGTTGGTGGATGGGTTCATAAAATTTGTGAAACTAGACCCAATTAAGAAAGCTAATGCAAAAGTGCTAGTAAATCGTTTGCAGAAAGAGTATTTTGTGGTAGTAGGAGTTCCAAAAGCTATCTTGTCAGACAATGGTCTGCAGTTTACCTCCAACAAATTTAAGGAGTGTTTAGAAAGCGGGAACATTGAGCACATAAAGATTTCATCGTATTTTCCGCAAGGAAACATGTGCGAGAGAATTATGAAGGAGTTGAAAAGGTTATGTCGTACTTATTGTCATATAAAACATACGGCATGGGCACAGTATATAGGATGTTTTGAGAATGTCATTAATAATATAAAGCATGAGGCTACAGGGTTTGCTCCATGTGAACTGATGTGGGGGGGGGGGGGTAAGACCAGACAATTTGCTGTTTGACTTGGTAGAGTTTCCAGTTATTGTAGATGTGGCACTGAGTGTAAAAGAAAAAATGCTGATTTGAGTAAGCAATACTCTGTTAATTTACTTTCATTGGAATTCAAGTTAAACTAAATAATAATAAATGTAAATAATCTCCTATGCTATAATTGAATATTAGGATATATATAAAGGAAGTAGGCTTAGACAGAAGTATGGTTTCAGGGACAGCAATGAATATAAACCATGGAGGGACCAATAAGTGGAGAATGGAGGTGTGTTATGGACGCTACAACGCAAGGTGCCATACTCAAGACTCAAGGAAAAGTGTGTGATAAAGAGGCGATAGTTATGTGCAGTTTTTTAAGGTAGGACAAAATACTATTATTAAGTTGTAGGACACCAACTGCAGTGCCTGAAAAAGACATTCAAAAAGTAAATGTGAAAAATTATAAAAAAAGTTAGGAATGGTTTTGAAAGATTTGCAAAAAATTTTTTCAAGTAAGAAAGGATTATTATCAAAGAAATTAAAGATTTTAGATTAGATTAGTTATAGACTGCTAAGTCCGAAGTAAGAGATTTGTGGTTTTAGTCTATAAGATGGAGAATATTTTTGTGAAATATTTTGTAATTTTAAGTCCGGATCGGTATTAGTATAATTTTAAAAATTTTTGGAATCAAATTTTATAATCATAGGGGGTGTGAGGCGTAGCGCCATATAATGATCCTGCCTTGGAGGCGGTTAAGTGGGAGATGTGTCTAAGAGCTGGATAGTGACAGATGGTGACGCGAGACTGCATGCGCACGTAGTTTATGTATCAGCCAATAGAGGACAGTATTGGATAGGGGACTGATTTAGTTTCGATTGTGCGCAGTAGAGTGCACTAAATTAATAGAATGTTTTTCATAAACAGTTCTAGTATTTTCATAAAGTGTTATTATGTCTTATTGTGTATGTAAAATGTTATAAATGTGTTTTAGCAGTATGAATGATGCATGAGTGTGGATTAATGTTAATATGAAGATAATTGTTTAACGAGTTATGTAGTACGATTTACTGTGAGAACATTTCGCAGAAGTATGGATATGGACAACGGACGTGTGCAGTAGCAGTTCCGATGGAAATGATAAGTTGCCAGATCTAGCAGTGTTCCACGCATCAAAAGTGTTGGAAAGTGACGGCATAATTATTCCGATGTGTGTGTAGAAATTTCGGAATTTTTAAGTGAATTTTGTGACGCGAAAAGTCATCTATTCCGCGTGGCGTATTGAGCAGGTCGGTGGCTACAAACTGTGACTGCATTTGGTACCAACAAGCTCAATTATGGCGAGCGTTATCAATCAAAAACAATCAGCATTTTCGTAGCTATTACGTTTTCGGGAAATGCAACACCATAAACTTGCTAGCCCTCATCTCGTGGTCGTGCGGTAGCGTTGTCGCTTCCCACGCCCGGGTTCCCGGGTTCGATTCCCGGCGGGGTCAGGGATTTTCTCTGCCTCGTGATGGCTGGGTGTTGTGTGCTGTCCTTAGGCTAGTTAGGTTTAAGTAGTTCTAAGTTCTAGGGGACTGATGACCATAGATGTTAAGTCCCATAGTGCTCAGAGCCATTTGAACCATAAACTTGCTAACGTGAGTGAAAGGGATTGTGAGTGACTGTGTGATGATTAGCACGGGCTTGGCAATGATACTTGTTCACCTAACTTTCAGACTATATTAATTGAGAACAAAATTTCCAACCTTTCATTTCATGTTTCTTCCGATACTTAGATTAGTGACTTTAATTGCAGCCTGGTTCTCATCGAAGTACAGTAGGTTTCACTCGGCTTTCCTACTGATGATCTGCTGAGACGATGTTCACAGGTAGGTGCAGGTCCGTCATAAAGGGACGGAAAGAGCCGCGCCGCCGCAGAGTGTCGCATATGCCTTCAACCAGACAATCGTCGGAGACGTGTTTGGAGGCAACGCGATCATGCTCAACGCCTTAGACACACTGTCCAGCGATTGAAACAATGTGGAGGCTCCCTGCTATTCTGGGGTGGCATTGTGTGGGGCCGACGTACGCCGCTGGTTGTCATGGAAGGAGCCGTAACGGCTGTACGATACGTGAATGCCATCCTCCAGCCGATAGTGCAACCATATCGGCAGCATGTTAGCAAGACATTCGTCTTCATGGTCGACAGTTCGCGCCCCCATCGCTCACATCTCGTGAATGACTTCCTTCGGGATAACGGCATCGCTCGATTAGAGTGGCCAGCACGATCTCCAGACATGAACCCTATCGACATGCCTGGCATAGGTTGAAAAGGGCTGTTTATGGACTACGTGAGCCACCCACCACTCTGGGGACTCGACGCCGAATCGCCGTTGAGGAGAGGGACCATCTGGACCAACAGTGCCTTGATGAACTTGTGGATAGTATGCCACGACGAATAAAGGCATGCATCAATGCAAGAGGATGCCCTACGAGGTATTAGAGGTATCGTTGTGTGCAGCAATCTGGACTACCCATTTTGAAGGTCTCGCTTTATCGTGGTACAACATGCAATGTGTGGTTTTCATGAGCAATAAAAAGGGCGGAAACGATGTTTATGTAGCTCTCTATTCCAATTTTCTGTACATGTTCCGTAATTCTAGGAACCGAGGTGATGCAAAACGTTTTTTTTATGTGTGTGACAAAGCGCAATACAGCCTGCAACGAGCAGTGTATTCTTTCAGTAATTATTAGTATTCACTAAAATTTGTGCTTTTGAACATTAAGAGGCACATTAAGCCACGCGATAACAATAGGTAACATTTGAAACACTTCTTAAGTTGATAACTCCAACTGTAATAGCGTTTTTAACAAATTAAGAACTATATATACGAAGACATTAACTTGTTCTCGAAAGAACAGTTACTGTTGATGACAGTGCAGCTTTTCCCTGGAATAAATGACGACTAACTGAAAACCTTAGCTGCCGACAAGTGTCGTTGATATACCTCGATGTGGACAGCTGAAAATGTGTGCTCTGACCGGGACTCGAACCCGGGATCTCCTGCTTCGATGGCAGACGCTCTATCCAACTGAGCCACCGAGGACACAGATGAATAGCGCGACTGTAGGGACTTATCCCTTGCACGCCTCCCGTGAGACTCACATTACCAACTGTCCACAATTCTACATGCGTATTGTACCTTATAGACATTTGCCCACCCACTCATTACTCGCGCACGCTTTGGCGATTCCCGTAAGAGTTTGGGCAACCTGTGCGCATTCGCACAGACGAAGGTCAATGGTTGGGTAGCCTTTAACTACATATACGAAGACAATAACTTGTTCTCGAAAGAACAGTTACTGTTGATGACCGTGCAGCTTTTCCCTGGAATAAATGATGACTAACTGAAAACCTCAGCTGCCGACAGGTGTTGTTGATATACCTCGACGTGGACAGCTGAAAATGTGTGCTCCGACCGGGACTCGGACCCGGGATCTCCTGCTTCCATGGCAGACGCTCTACCCATCTGAGCCACCGAGGACACAGACGAATAGCGCGACTGCAGGGACTTATCCCTTGCACGCTTCCCGTGAGACTCATATTCCCAACTGTCCACAATTCTACATATGTATTGTACCTTATAGACATTAAGAACTGTATGCATTATTGAAAGGCCATAAAAATGATCGTGGCTGTGACGTTATAGCTCAATATTTGTTTCCATCAGGAGCAGAATCTTCTATTGTGTGGAACTCCTATGATGTCAGTACTGTGTTGGGCAGTTATAAAAGTTCTGGTCATGATGTAATAAAAGTTAGAAGTAATATGAAACAAAAATGCTTTTATTTGTGTGTTTAGTCATGCAACAGATTCCCAGGATCGAAAATCAACACATGACTGAGATACGTTAACGTGTCTGCATGTGTCTTGTTTTTAAAATGTGCCACGCCGCAAATAATGTTAAAGTACCTTATTAGTAGTTGTATTCATATAGATGAAAAACATCATAGTCTGAAAGTTATTGTTTTGCAAAATGCGCTTAGGGAAGAAGTCGGCACGTTATAAGTGGATACTAACTAACTAATGGAAAGTAGTTGCTGCCAGCGGTCAGGTACCACAGTCAACAATTACAATTATAGAGGAAAACTTTACACATTTTCCATATCGATTAATCAGTGTGCAGTTACACGTATCACTTGCACTGCGAGCGGTAGTCTAGGTTATTCGTCAAACAATTTGTCCCGAATCAGTTTTCTATTAGCATTAACAAATGGTGACTGCTTTGAAGCTGAAACTTGGGCCATAGGTGAGTCTTCTATTTGATGTGATGGAAGCAGTCTTATATGCGTCAGTCAGAACGAAAGCGAGTCTTGACGTGCAAGAAGATAGCGCTGCGAGTCAACAGACGACCAAACTCGATTGGTTTACCTCGTTGGATGGTTCTTCACGTCTGACAGTAACATTTAGAGCTGGTGAGCGTTGAATATTCTATAAATTCTACGATTTAATTTCCTTTCACCTATCAAAAGGTGCAGCTGCAAGTCGACGGAGAGGCAAAGTCTGCCAAGCTGTTAAGCTACGACGCAACACCAATAAGAAGATAAAAGAAATATTGCAGATGAGAATTAATCTGAGAAATTCTTTTTCTGCGTCATAACATGAAAACAAGTGGAAGGAAGAGACCATCTTTCCTGGTTCTCAGAAAGAAATTGAGGTCTCACTTAGGACAGAGTAGAAGGTAGCACAATGATGCAATCATGCAAAAAAGTTTCATATATTCACTAGAACCTGTCAGGACAGTGTTAACACTAGAAAATAAGTTTTTTCGTTAACTTCCCTCACTAACACGGCGTAATTGTAATACACCCACTTTTACGAGGTATAACATAAACTGCCTTGGTCTTGTGTTAAAAGTTCAGAGCTGCAGGTTGTCCATAATTGAACTATCCTAAATAGTCATTTATGTAGGTCATGACATAAACCACAAATCGCGCACATTGACGCATCCAAGTGAATGTAAAGAACAGTTCTAAAATTTCCTGGCGTATTTAAACTGAGTGCCGGAACTGGACTCGAAACTCGAGTGCAGTTCGTAAGTCGCTCTCACCTGGTAAAACACTTGCCTGGGAAAAGCGAGGTTCGAGTCTCACCCCGCACATAGTTTTAACCTGCGATAAAGTTTCACACAGCGCGTACTCTGCAGCAAATTTATCGTGGAAGCAGTTCTCCTGTCCATCATTTTAGGTGACTAAATGTGTGTCTATAAAAATTTTCGAGGCCAGTTTCATTTTCTCCGTCCCTCACGTGACTGCTGCTTCACAACGAAATGAAGGAAGGTTAGGATTTAACGTCCCATCGTCGGTGTGAGCAATTTATAATCGGGTAAAGTTGGGGAAGGTAATAGACCGTTGAGTTTTCAGTTGTACGATCCTGACATTCTCTCCAATCGAGTTGAGAAAGTCACGAAAGATCTAATCTTTATGGTGGGAAAGAGATTTAATCACCGCTCCTCCTGTGGCTTAAGCTTTGCGTTACCTCAGTCGGCTTACGGAAGTTAGTGCTTAAAAGCTTGCACATTAGTCACTCAGTGCTTAACTGTTGACGGACGGACTATAAAGTGTTAACAAGTCGAGTCAGAATACGCGCTACCGTTCAGCTTCATCGTCTCTGTACCACTGTTATCTGCTGCAGCCTCTGTCCGGGAGGCGGCCGGCGTGCGCTGTGTTTGATTAATCGTAAGCGGCTCTCATCTGTCCGTCGCCGTAATTCACAGTTTAACTCACGGCGCCATCAAGTGGCAGGATCTTCACGAAGTTTATTGTCAGGGTGACGCGCTACATTGTCTCTGACCCAGCAATTTGTCATCAAAGTTAATAGGAAAATGGACTACACAAGTGAGAAACAACGTTCGGCTTTGGGAGCAGCATCTCATAATTCAGAACTGGACATTTGATGTCGGTCGCTGGTATCTACCTGACCGATTTGATCGCTGCAGCCGTAGGAATTTACAAACTTGTTGTGGATGTAGTATTTCAATGCAGGAACTTGTGCTACGTCTCCCACCATAATACTGCAACTACATCTGCATTTACATCTACATAAGTACTCTGCAAAGACTGTGAAGTGCATGGTAGACGTAACTTAACATGGTACGACATGCTAGGGTTTCTTCCCGTTACGCGGAGTAAATAACTGCTTAAATACCTTTGTGCTTGCTGTAGTTAGCTGAATCTTGCCTTCACTGTCCCTACGGGAGCTATACGTAGGTGGCTGATCTTTAGATTCTTTATTTAATATTGGTTTTTGAAATATAGTAAGTAGGCGTTCGAACCTATCTTTAAGTCTGCCAATTCAGTTATTTCAACATTTCACTCTCCCGTGAGACAAACAAATCTGAGAACATTTGTACTGCTATTTTTTGTATTTGATCAATGTTCCCTGTTATTCCTCTTTTGTATGGCTCCTACGTTCTTAAGACATAGTCTAAGACTGGATGAAAAAGTGATTTATCCGCAATCGCAATTCTATTTCCACCCCTTTGGATCTCGTTTCCTGCTCGCATCTTTATTCTTCCCGTATATGAGCGGTAAAGTTTTGGAACCCTTCATCTAAAATGTTTCGTGGCCCATCAATTGTACTTGTGATGTTCACTGCGTTTCTCTTGTTTCCCTCGTATAAACTTCCTACTGATTTGCCAATTCCGTTATATCCCCCTTAAATTTTCTGTGCGATTTTGCTGATAACTTTTTAACTCAGTTAATCTCGTGCTCACATTTTCGCTATGTTTATCCACCTTTCAACTCAAATTCTAAATCTGTTTAATGATCTTTTTATTGATATCATCTCCCATACTAACTGTTCCAGCATAACGACAGGCGCCAGCACGAAGATGAAGAACGCAACAGCAGAGAAGGCTGTGAGATGTCTGCCAGTAGTTCGCCGACTAGGACCGCACCACGACAGGAGCGGCCTCTAGAAGAAGAGAACATATTCCCCACTCCTGGCAGCCTCCGCCGAACTGTAGAAGACGAACACTAGTAGAGCCGGACTAGAAGAGAGCACTACGACAGCCGTTATTAGTGATCCACATCCAATACTTGCATATACATTGTATATATCGTAAGACATTGATTTTTGCATGTCACCCATCGCTTGCGACACCATTGTGAACCAAAGTTAAGTATCGTGAATCTACTTTATTGTAATGAAAACCATTAACGTGGTTTGCTTGAATTGTTGCATAGCTATACGAGAAATGAGCACCCTTTAAGCACCGTATAAGAGACGAGTGCGTAGGTCCCCACAGTAATAACTAAACTTCAGAAGGATTCCATTAACCCCAGATTACTAAATCCTCGTAAAATTTACAGTAGCACTGGGGTATAAAACAGAACATTTTGTACTTAATGTGCTATTCAACATATCACTGGTGATCTAATAATGGTAATTAACTGATGCATAACCTATAAATTATGACTTTCTTTGAATAAAATGTGTAATAAACTTTAGGATGGTTCAGTGGCAATGTAACATTTTCCCTCCTTTAGTGTTTTAGGGCTAAAGACAAATGGCTAGCCAACCCATCGAACTGCCTCATGCTACAGATGCATTTGCGTATGGCGATGGAGGTAATCAGGGTTAAAAAACCAAATGCATTATTGAAATTTGTGTCATGATTTTGAGGAACAACTTTTGTAACACCTAGATCCAAGGTGGCACAAGCAATGTGAAAGTCAGAATCTCGATTAAAAGTCACAAAATTTCTGATTTCTGGATGAAAGCACTGTGCGCCGCACTCCAGTACTATCATCAAATCTACCGTACACATTTCCCAACAATTCTACTCCGACATTGCTCTCATTTCGTGTTACTATTTTCCACATCGCCTCCATTTGCCCTCCTTGAAGCGCTTTCCAATCTCTTGTTATAAGATGTCTTGAATAAATTCTCATGAGCACAGTCTCCCAAACTGAACTCATTGGACACAAGAAAAAAAGTAATGATAATTAGCAAACATAGACAAATATCAATCATAACAAAAGAAAGAGCGTAATCAGTACTCATACTTCACCTGAACTCTGTAATAATTAACGGATTGTCCTTTGCTTTTTTCAAAACAAAATCGCCCAATGCGGTTCTGTACCTACATAAAACTGATATGGCTACATTTAAAAGTGATAATGCGATACGCACAATAGTATTATCAAAGGCATTTGAGGACACATATCCGAGCTTCCATAACGAAGTCATTAGAGATGGAGCACAAGTTCGAATTACGGAAGGATGGGGAAGGAAATCAGCCGTTCCCTTTTAGAGGAACCATCCCAGCATTTGCAGAAGCGATCCAGAGAAATCACAGGAAACCTAAATGAAGACTGCCGGACCCGTGTTTGAACCGTCGTCCTGGCGGATGCGAGTCGAGTGTGGTAGCAACTAGGCCACTTCACACGATATTTCACACTTGTACAGGGAAGCGAAGAATTGAGCAATGTTCCACAAGGATAAGTTTACCCAACTGGAAAGAATGTTGTGGAGTATTTAAAGAAACACTTTGTTCTGAGTGCGAAAAGGAGAAACGTGCCGTGCAGACTTATTTTGGCGACAAATATGGTAGCAATGAACGATTTTTTGAGAGGCATGTAAATGGAGATAAATGGTTAGATGGATCCCACAGAATAGTATTATAGGAAAGAAATAAAGAATGTCAAGGATAGCCTAACTCACTGAAGACAACCACACAGTACAGAAACAGATAAGGTAGATACACGGATCTCTAGGAAGTAAAGAAAATTTTGTAACAGAAAAGGCAGCCGGGCTCTGTGACCGAGCAGTTCTAGGCGCTTCAGTCTGGAACCGCGCGACCGCTACGATCGCAGGTTCGACTCATGCCTCGGGCATGGATGTTTGTGATGTCGTTAGGTTAGTTAGGTTTAAGTAGTTCTAAGTTCTAGGTGACTGATGACCTCAGATGTTAAGTCCCCTAGTGCTCAGAGTCATTTCAACCATTTGAACAGAAAAGAAGGTATCAAAAGGTATTTTCATATAAGAAACAACCAGTATTGTGAAGTTATTGTTCACTTGGGGCAAGAGCAGGTCTCAATTCCAAGCGATGAAGCCGTTTCTAATACAGCTGAATGGCAGCAGTAACAAAGGAGGCAGGTAATTGCGTCCAGCAAACGGTAGGATTATCCACTGCCACAGATACACGAGACGTAAGTAATACCTATATTAAAGTTCTTTCACTAGAAGACTCCTACACGTGAGTCCGAGGGAATAGATATACTGGTAGCTGATACAGTTATCCCACCGTTTCCTGTGGACGACTGTATTAGTTGTAATCAGGAGGAGAAGCAGATGGTCGTGTCAGGAAAAATAAATGAAAGGATACAGTCATCATCACATTGTTTCGGTGGAGACCAGTATCAGTTGCTGCCGTCAGAAGGAACGAGTAGTCATATTCGAAAGCAAAAGGCACCAGTAAATGATACGGGTGACTGTATTAAAGACCCTCAGGAGGAAAAACTGATGCGTGTGTCAGTATAAATAGAGTACCTAGTAATTAGAAAGGTTTTATTACCGTCATTGGGGGACGATGGTACTGATCGTCTTCAGGAGGAAGAATTAAGAGCTATGTCAGAAGAGTTAGATAAGGTAAGATGGGACGTGTTTACACCTCCCGTGGGTAAAAACTTTGGAAATCTGTGGTAAGAGCGAATGGGAGCAAACTGCTGAGTTTATCGTTCCCTAAACGGTGGGGGTGGGGGGTGGGGGAGGGGTGTGAATCGTGACAAGGCGCCGCAGACACGGCTCCCGTGGGCAACTGATTTGGTTGCTCTCTAAGTAAGAATCGGTAGGGGCCCTTAGGCCTAACAGAGGTTAAAGCTGTTGCTGAACATAATTTGTCTACATTACAATGCTCACCACATAATAACAAACAGTGATTTATTTCCACCAGCTTACTTAACAGCCGGTGACGACTCGCCAGGCTCCACCCTCCGGAGTTCGAATCCTCCCAAGGGCATGGGTGTGTGTGTTGCCCTTAGCGTAAGTCAGTTTAAGTAAGTAGTGTGTAAGTCTAGGCACCCATGACCTCAGCAGTTTGGTCCCATACGAATCCACACACATTTGATTATTCCTTACTTAACATGATGTTAAAGCTACTAAGGAGTATCATGGTTAAGAAAATAATATCCACAACCACGTCTGTTTTCCTTTTCTCTTTTTATTGCTGATTAAATACTGACAATAGTGTTATGTTCCAAGATGTTACTACAGGCCTATGCCGTGCGGTTCTAGGCGCTTCAGTCTGGAACCGCGTGACCGCTACGGTCGCAGGTTCGAATCCTGCCTCGGGCATGGATGTGTGTGATGTCCTTAGATTAGTTAGGTTTAATTAGTTCTATGTTCTAGGCGACTGATGACCTCAGACGTTAAGTCTCATAGTGCTCAGAGCAATTTGAACCATTTTTTCTTTCAGGCCTCTGTAAATGAATGTGTGCAGCGGAAAGTAATAAACGCTAAAATGATGATTAGGCCCTGTCTGACTACCCCCTCAAGCAGATCTTAGGATCTCTTAATAATCTTTTCAACATACAAATTACAATCTAAACAAAAATGAATAATGAAGGCAACTAATACTACTAAATATAAAAGTTGTTGTTCAACAGTTTAAGTACAATTGTCTATATTTCATAACTAAAACTGTTCAAATCAACCCTTTACGTACAATTGTCTATATTTCTTAACTAAAACTATTAATCTATGCCCAATTCTGCCCCTTATTATGACTGCACGGTCTAATATCACAAACACGAAATGACTGACATCATATACGTACCAAATACTAGAAGAAACTACTTTCAAAGATGATCTACGGTGGTGTGAAACCTCAGTGGAAATATACTAACTTGATCACAGCTGTTTAGTTTTATACGCCTAGTAAGCCAAAGTAATTTGCGATATCACCGTACGTACCGCGTCCGGTGCGTCGAAGCGATGGTTCTCGTACTCGCCTGCGACAATGGAAGAACTCACGCCACAAATAAACGCTTTCAAACACTAGGACAGCAGAAGGCGGCCCTCTGACTAATACGCTCTAATACTGTCTTCTCCTCTCTGTGTTCTACTGACGAGAAACGCGAACTCCCAGCCACGAGGACGGTGTTCAGGTAACGTCTCAACGTAAGTATGGGCAGAAGAAGTGCTCTCAACTACTGAACGCTGCGTGCTCAACGACGACTTCCAACCCGGAGGTGAAGTCCAGAATCGTATAGGTTCGCAACAGTACAGTGCCTAAATGTCCTAACTCTAAACTCTCCTGAGAACAGAGACAGCAAGTCCGTCTGTACCAACAAAGCTGTTACCGAGTGACCAGCGACCATCACACACGGGCGCTCACAACGGAAGACCACGTCTCTCCACCGCTCGGTTCCCAGCAAGGCTCGGCTCCCCACACTCGTAATTCCAAAAACGAATCATATTCCCGAAACCACAGAATATTCTCCCTCTCTACAGACTCTTCTGAACGCCGACCAATCATATTTTAGTCTTTTGTCGTTCAGCGCGGAAATTTTGCGAGGAAAAACCTATACTCGTACAATGGTACACTTCTGAGTAAAAATCCTTGGAAATAACCCAGCCTGTGAGGTTTCCGAGGTGCCGCTTCTTCATTCCTCTCACCTGTGTCCAGGATTTGTAGAGTCCCCAGTTATCCCTCCGGTCCTGCTGCAATAGCGGCCGGCCGTCACCCTATTGTGCTCCAGCGCTCAGGTGCCACGACGTCTGTCTAGCTACATCCTGTTTTTAAGCAGGACCAACGCCTGTGGGGGCCTTCCACCCAGAGCTCTGCCTGCCGTTTGATCTCCACTGGCGTTACAACCTCTACTAGTATAGGCAGCATTTCATCACGCCATTTTGATAATAGAGACAATCCGTCACCTTTCATGCAATAAGCATTAACAGTCATTTACAAGGCATTCTTGACAATGTCAGTCTCCTTTAAATATTCATGTATACGGTGTACAACCTATCAAATTATACCTTCTTGTGGGTGTAGTTCACGGCAAAGTATGTGGATGAGTGCTTGTAAGTTGCGAAATTATTGCTACTTTACAATACCCCCACCTGACGAACTATTTTGTACTAGGATGGTGTAATTCTTATAGTATTATTTCTACAGATTATGATGTTTATCAGCCTCTGTCTAGCGGAGGACCACAGAAGAAATTCAAACAAAGTTGGCAGTTCCGTGCAGCTAATAGCAGTTGTGCTGCAGGCTTAACTGACTGTATTCTGTATGCAATTTGTTTATCTCGTCTCCTTCGTGTAGTACAACAGTGTAGACAAGTTATTAGTTGCCGTTTAAACAGCACCTCTGCTGCACTGGCCGCGTTACCTGGTACACCACTGTCTGCTGCCAATGGATAGCCCACGCCCGCGTCCTGGTCGACAGCATCCTTCGCTTCCTCTCCGTTCCATCCGCACTTCGCGTTATTGCTTCCAGTATGTCTCACAAAGTTTTTATTTGTGAATCCTGTCCACTAATGCCCACAATTAGTTTCCAATTTACAGAAAATACTATACAATTCACAACTCAATATTATTGACATTTACGAAGTACAAAATTTTAAGATGCATTCACTAGTGAGGTCATTTATCTTTACAGTTATTATTGTTCGAGTTGTACACTCAGCTAAGAGACACGAATATTTACTGTTATTACTTTGATCAAAATTTCATGTACAAAGCAATTGTTAATTACAAAAGCACCAATTTAACATATGTCAATGAATTATTAAATATGTCAGCACCTGCATACCTATGAAAATACATGTTCATTAGTTGTTGTTACAACCGTAGCATCACACTCACCAGACCCCATGTTAATAATTGCAAACTACTTGCTAAACTATTTGTTACCCTACTTGTTAACTACTGGCCAGTAGCATGTTTATATAAGTCTAACTACTATCCAATTCAAATTGCTACACTGTCGTTGGGTATCGCAAGATAGTCTGATCTCATTTCTCTTGGTTTCGTCACGGATGTCGTCGTGAATATCTGTCAACAATAAAGAGCACTCTGCACACACAAACATACACAAATGAATGATTAGGTGGGGCTCTTCTTCATTTTATGCTTCTGGCATGCTTCCTGTGGACATTCATAGTACATAGCAAGTTTAGTGCAATTACTAATAGCTTCTTTAATCACGCTTTCATGTACCTCTTCTCATGGTTTTACTCAGTAGTACCTTCTCTGTCGCTGTTCTTTCTTCCGGAGCTGCTGCTATTACCTTTCTCTGGGGTTCTTCCTATTTCATTACTACCGGTTTTTTTTTTATTTTCACTACTGGTACCTGTAAATATAAAGATCTTAGTACATTACATAAACTGCTGCTCATCAACACGACTACAATGTCCTTACGTCTGTGTCGTGTGGTTTGAACATACAGCTTCCTATTTAACTTTATTACGTTTTACGTGTCTATATCCCCTTATTACACTCCTATTTCATGTCCCTCTAACACTCAAATAATATTTCGGTGTGGTCATATCGAATTCCGCAGAACTTTCCACCATGTATACAAATATTCCGTCTCTTTGAACAGCATAAATACAGCTTTCCCATACAAATAACGGTGCGCTCTCGCGTAGACACGTGGAGCTGGCCACCTATTGAACTCCAGTTTCTCTGAATGGAGACAAATCATACTTGGACGACACACCTGCGTGTCACCGCAAAACCTATTAGCAAGTCACTCATTTATGATCCCACAGCTAAACATGTAAAGTAGCCACTCATTTCTATAATTTTAACTATTGATGTTCTCTGCTAAAATGTTCCACATCAAATGGTTAACAATTGTTTTTTATCTATTCACACATCTTTACAACATTTTTGGAGTACCACGAGATTCACAATTTTACTCTACTCCTTCGTGGACAGATAGCACATCTTAAACTATAAACACATTCTAAAATTGTACTCTCAGCTTGCTGCGCACAAATAAGCATACCCTAATTTTCTTACCACGATATCCTGCCCTTTATGTACTGTAGTACCTCTTTTAACATGATAATATTATATAAAATTTGATAAATCTACAGATCCGTGCAATGTAATACTTAACTTAATTGCTAACTATATACAATATACTTTACTGTCGCCATTCCAACTCACTTTAATTCTTGATACATATTCTACGCTATTTTGCCGTTGTCTCCCAGGGTTGGGTGGTCTATTTTCAACTGACTGTTCCCGATTCCTGGTGCTATTCATTCCACCCCGTCCTTGATCAGACCATTGACGAGTATGTCTATTGTCGTCCCATGATGCCTCGTTATTTTGTGGCTCCCATCTCCAGTCATTTTGTTGCCTATATCCTCTGCCATAGTTCCTCCACTATACATTCAACCCACTACGATGTCTATTGTCCATGTTTTGGTGAGGTGGCCGATTTACATTGTTGTGCCAGTTATGACCTCTGTTATTCCCTCCATTGTTCTCCCCTATTTCACTGTCCATGTCCCTCTGCCAACGTTTTTCTTGCGCCTGCTGCTCGTTGAAAGCGAACTCCAACTCTCTTAAGATAACCTTGAATTCTTCTACATCACTTCCATATAAGCCGACGAGAATTTGCTGGTAGGAAATTGGCAACTTCATGTAACATAATCTTATGGTCTCAGCCGGTGTACATTGGTCGTCCAATGTTTCTTGGTCACGTTTTGGAGAAACTTCACCGGACTACGAAACCATGAGCTCTGCAAGTTTGTGCATATGATTATTTCAGCCTTGATCCTATCCTGTGTCTCTTTGGACCAGTATTTGTTTAAAAATGCGTCACGAAACTCTTCGTTTGACGTGCACGTTTTTGCAATGTTCTGCATGCAGTCGGCCGTTGTTCCCTCGATATGTGAACATACGAAATCCAGTTTGTACATCAGAGGCCAGTGAGGAGGTAATGATAAATCAAACTGACCAATAAAGGTTATCGGGTGTAAAACACTACCCATCTACTGGGATAAAATGCCTAAAATCGAAAATTTCATTAGAGTTTTTTCTCACTCGGCCAATCACATTCTCACTTGGCGCTAACGATTCCGTTCTACAATTACTTTGGGCGTCCTCTTTTCTACTCCATATTACTTTCTCATCGGTGGAAAAATGTTTCGTGGTGCGCATTATTGGGTAACAATTATGCATATGAAATATTTCATTACTGTTCTCAGTATTCGCAATTTGCCACTCAGTTATGCCCTGTGTAGACGTGGGGCCCATATCTCTACCGATATTTCGTTGCTCTGCAGATAGTCTTTCAGTCTGTAGTTGACGAGCAACTCTTATATTCTTGCACATTCTAATATCGTCTGGGCCTGGACATGATTGCGAAGAGTTTGAACAGGCTCTTTCGGTTGCTGTTGTTTCCAAATGGCCAATTATTTCTTTTCCGAGAGGTGATTTTTGCCTTAGTTGCGACCTGACTTCCTCAGATAATTGCTTAATATCGCTTTCTATGTTCTGTTTAAGTTGTGAGAAGTCCGCAGCCAATGCCTTTGCAATTTCTGTATTTTGCAGCTGCGATATTTCTACTTGTTTCACACGCATCTGCAACGTCGTTAATGCACCTCTACCTATCTTTGTCGCGTTTTCCGTATTCTCTAATGTTTCAAGAGCAATCTGCTTTGCCCTCCTCGCTTGTAATAGCGCCTCGTTCGCGGTTCTCCTGACCTCGGCAATCTCACGTTCTAGTTTTGTTCGGAGCATCACTACCCCATTTTTCACTTCCATCGTTTCATGTTATATCGACTGAATCTCGATACTAAGGTTTCGAAGTTTACTTCTCATTTCAGCACTAACGTTTTGAATTTTTCTTCCCATTTCAGAGCTGACCTTCTGCATTTCAGCACTAACGTTTTGGATTTTACTTCCCATTTCTGAGCTTATTTCATGATTCCATCTTTTTATTTGATCTGCCAGTTCAGCGAGTACTTCAACATTCCCCTTTTTCATTTTCTCTCCCAATTCAGAGCTGACCCCTTGAATCTTATTTCCCATTTTCTTTAGGTATGTAAGGATGTCCAACACACCTCTGTTATCTAAATCTTCTGAATTCTAAATTGTGGCTTTCACTTTCTCCACTCCCAGATGATCTTCGACCCTTTTCCCTTTCCATTTCTTGGTATTCAAGAAAGTCATCACCGCGTGCCCTTGATATGCTGCCTCGTGACGATGACACTGACGGCGATCTACCACAATTCCTAGTTGTTCTGCGTTCACTTGGTCTCCCTGCATTATAATCCTGTATCTTTACAATTGCCTCAGTGTGCCTCTGTTCCTCATCTTCGCTATCAGATTGCCCACCACGGGCTTGACTGTGTCTATCATCCTCACAAAATTCCTTTGGATCGGTATTCCCCTCACCAGTGCCTTGTGCTGCTAATATCACTAACTCTTCCTCATCCCATAGGCTTTCTTGACTACCCCGTGTATCCGCCATTTCTATATTGTTACAACTAGTGCTCTTTTGCGCTACTAACCGCGCTTTCGCCCTAGTTAACATGGACTCATCCTTGATAACAGCTCTCTATTAAAGGTACGCAATCTACACTACCCACAATTACTATGTAACGGGCATGTAACATAAAATATCTACAACACAGAAGCTAAACTAATGGCAACGTCGTGAACGAGCAAAATACAATGATATACAACATTACAAAAATCTATAAACTGCAGCCTGCGGGCTGAAGCGCAACGCATCTGAAAAGAAATACAAGAAAACACACTTTTTTTTTTGTTTAGTGTTATCGCGTGACTTTACTACTGCAAACTATACGCGCAACCTGGTGATCACTATTAATAACACCTAAATATTAAACGGGAAAAAATTTTGGAAAATTTCTGAGTCTTCAAACCACTTTATGACTACTATCAGAAGACTCTAAGTAAGATCCTGGAAGGGTAAGCCATACCAAATATGCTACTCCAGGCGGTGTAAAAATGAATGTGCACAACGGAAAATAATAAACGGTAAAGTGATGATTTGACCCTGTCTGACTACCACCTGAAGCAGATCTTAGGATCTCTTAATGCACTTTTTAAACATATAAATTACAATCTAAACATAAATTAATGATGAAGACAACTAATACTACTAGATTATAAACGTAGTTGCTCAATATATATTTATTGTAGATTAAAATCAACCCTTTATGTACAATTGTCTATATTTCCTAATTAAAATTACTAATCAATTGCTCGACTTCGCCACTTATTATGACTGCTCAATCTAATATCAATAACGGGAAATGACTGACATCAACTACGTACCAAACACTAGAAGACACTACTTTCAAAGATGATCTACAGTGGAATGGAACCTCAGTGGAAATAAACTAATGTGATCACAGCTGTTTAGCTTTATAGCTCTAGTAAGCCGAAGCAATTTGCGATATCACCGTATGTACTGCTTCCGGTGCGTCGAAATAATTGTCCTCGTACTCATCTGCGATGCTGAAATAACTCCAGTCACAAATAAACTCTTTCAAACACTAGGACGGCAGAAGGCGGTTCTCTGACTAATACGCTCTAATACTGTCTCCTCCTCTCTGTGTTCTACAGACGAGAAACGCGAACTCCCAGCCACATGGACGGACTTCAAATAACGTCGCAACGTAAGGGTAGACAGAAGCAGTGCTATCAATTACTGACCGCTGCGTACTCAACGACGACTTCCAACCCGCAGGTGAAGTCCAGAATCGTATAGGTTCGCAACAGTAGAGTGCCTGACTATTCTGCCGAGCGACCATCACACACGGGCGCCCACAACGGAAGACATCGTCCCTCCAGCCCTGCCGGCCGAAGTGGCCGTGCGGTTAAAGGCGCTGCAGTCTGGAGCCGCAAGACCGCTATGGTCGCAGGTTCGAATCCTGCCTCGGGCATGGATGTTTGTGATGTCCTTAGGTTAGTTAGGTTTAACTAGTTCTAAGTTCTAGGGGACTAATGACCTCAGCAGTTGAGTCCCATAGTGCTCAGAGCCATTAGAACCATTTTGAACCTCCACCCCTGGCTTCCCAGCAAGGCTCGGCTCCCCACCCTTGTAATTCCGAAAACGAATCATATTCCCGAAACCACGTAATATTCTCCCTCTCTACAGATTCTTCCGAACGCCGACCAATCATATTTTAGTCTTTTGTCGTCAAGCGCGGGAAGTTTGCGAGAAAGAAACCTGTACTCGTACAATGGTAAACTTCTGAGTAAAAATCCCTGGAAATAACCCAGCCTGTGTGGTTTCCGAGGTGCCGCTTCTTCGATCCTCTCACCAGCGTCCATGATTCGCAGAGTTACCGATTATCCCTCCGGTCCTGCTGCAACAGTAGCCGGCCGTCACCCTATTGTGCTGCAGAGCTCAGGTGCCACGACTTGTTTCTAGTTACTTCCTGTTTTTAAGCAGGACCAACACCTGTGTGGGCCTACCACCCAGAGGTTGAGTTCTGCCTGCTGTTTCATCTCAACTGGCGTTCCAACCTATACTAGTATAGGCAATCATTCATTACGCCGTTCTGATAATAAAGACCATCCGTTATCTTTCATGCAATAAGCAGTAACAATTATTTACAAGGCGTACATGAACCATGGACCTTGCCGTTGGTGGGGAGGCTTGCGTGCCTCAGCGATACAGATGGCCGTACCGTAGGTGCAACAACAACGGAGGGGTATCTGTTGTGAGGCCAGACAAACATGTGGTTCCTGAAGAGGGGCAGCAGCCTTTTCAGTAGTTGCAGGGGCAACAGTCTGGATGATTGACTGATCTGGCCTTGTAACATGTAACATTAACCAAAACGGCCTTGCTGTGCTGGTACTGCGAACGGCTGAAAGCAAGGGGAAACTACAGCCGTAATTTTTCCCGAGGACATGCAGCTTTACTGTATGATTAAATGATGGCGTCCTCTTGGGTAAAATATTCCGGAGGTAAAATAGTCCCCCTTTCGGATCTCCGGGCGGGGACTACTCAGTAGGACGTCGTTATCAGGAGAAAGAAAACTGGCGTCCTACGGATCGGAGCGTGGAATGTGATCCCTTAATCGGGCAGGTAAGTTAGAAAATTTAAAAATGGAAATGGATAGGTTAAAGTTAGATATAGTGGGAATTAGTGAAGTTCGGTGGCAGGAGCAACAAGACTTTTGGTCAGGTGAATACAGGGTTATAAATACAAAATCAAATAGGGGTAATGCAGGAGTAGGTTTAATAATAATTAAAAAAATAGGAGTGCGGGTTAGCTACTACAAACAGCATAGTGAACGCATTATTGTGGCCAAGATAGACACAAAGCCCATGCCTACTACAGTCCTAAAAGTTTATATGCCAACTAGCTCTGCAGATGATGAAGAAATAGATGAAATGTATGACGAGATAAAAGAAATTATTCAGGTAGTGAAGGGAGACGAAAATTTAAGAGTCATGGGTGACTGGAATTCGTCAGTAGGAAAAGGGAGAGAAGGAAACATAGTAGGTGAATATGGATTGGGGGGAAGAAATGAAAGAGGAAGCCGCCTTGTAGAATTTTGCACAGAGCATGACTTAATCATAGCTAACACTTGGTTCAAGAGTCATAAAAGAAGGTTGTATACCTGGAAGAATCCTGGAGATATGCCCGCATCTCGTGGTCGTGCGGTAGTGTTCTCGCTTCCCACGCCCGGGTTCCCGGGTTCGATTCCCGGCGGGGTCAGGGATTTTCTCTGCCTCGTGATGGCTGGGTGTTGTGTGCTGTCCTTAGGTTAGTTAGGTTTAAGTAGTTCTAAGTTCTAGGGGACTGATGACCATAGATGTTAAGTCCCATAGTGCTCAGAGCCATTTGAACCAATCCTGGAGATACTAAAAGGTATCAGATAGTTTATATAATGGTAAGACAGAGATTTAGGAACCAGGTTTTAAATTGTAAGACATTTCCAGGGACAGATGTGGACTCTGACCACAATCTATTGGTTATGAACTGCAGATTGAAACTGAAGAAACTGCAAAAAGGTGGGAATTTAAGGAGATGGGACCTGGATAACCTGGCTAAACCAGAGGTTGTACAGAGTTTCAGGGAGAGCATAAGGGAAGAATTGACGGGAATGGGGGAAATAAATACAATAGAAGAAGAATGGGTAGCTCTGAGGGATGAAGTAGTGAAGGCAGCAGACGATCAAGTAGGTAAAAAGACGAGGGCTAGTAGAAATCCTTTGGTAACAGAAGAAATATTGAATTTAATTGATGAAAGGAGAAAATATAAAAATGCAGTAAATGAAGCAGGCAAAAAGGAATACAAACGTCTCAAAAATGAGATTGACAGGAAGTGCAAAATGGCTAAGCAGGGATGGCTAGAGGACAAATGTAAGGATTTAGAGGCTTGTCTAACTTGGGGTAAGATAGATACTGCCTACAGGAAAATTAAAGAGACCTTTGGAGAGAAGAGAACCACTTGTATAAATATCAAGAGCTCAGATGGCAACCCAGTTCTAAGCAAAGAAGGGAAGGCAGAAAGGTGGAAGGAGTATATAGAGGGTTTATAGAAGGGCGATGTATTTGAGGACAATATTATGGAAATGGAAGAGGATGTAGATCAAGACGAAATGGGAGATAAGATACTGCGTGAAGAGTTTGACAGAGCACTGAAACACCTGAGTCGAAACAAGGCCCCGGGAGTAGACAGCATTCCATTAGAACTACTGATGGCCTTGGGAGAGCCAGTCCTGACAAAACTCTACCATCTGGTGAGCAAGATGTATGAGACAGGCGAAGTACCCACAGACTTCAAGAAGAATATAATAATTCCAATCCCAAAGAAAGCAGGTGTTGACAGATGTGAAAATTACCGAACTATCAGATTTATAAGTCATGGCTGTAAAATACTAACGCGAATTCTTTACAGACGAATGGAAAAACTTGTAGAAGAGGACCTCGGGGAAGATCAGTTTGGATTCCGTAGAAATGTAGGAACACGTGAGGCAATACTGACCCTACGACTTACCTTAGAAGATAGATTAAGAAAGGCAAACGTACGTTTCTAGCATTTGTAGACTTAGAGAAAGCTTTTGACAATGTTAACTGGAATACTCTCTTTCAAATTCTGAAGGTGGCAGGGCTAAAATACAGGGAGCGAAAGGCTATTTACAATTTGTACAGAAACCAGATGGCAGTTATAAGAGTCGAGGGGCATGAAAGGGAAGCAGTGGTTGGGAAAGGAGTGAGACAGGGTTGTAGCCTCTCCCCGATGTTATTCAATCTGTATATTGAGCAAGCAGTAAAGGAAACAAAAGAAAAATTTGGAGTAGGTATTAAAATTCATGGAGAAGAAGTAAAAACTTCGAGGTTCGCCGATGACACTGTAATTCTGTCAGAGACAGCAAAGGATTTGGAAGAGCAGTTGAACAGAATGGACAGTGTCTTGAAAGGAGGATGTAAGATGAACATCAACAAAAGCAAAACGAGGATAATGGAATGTAGTCAAATTAAATCGGATGATGCTGAGGGAATTAAATTAGGAAATGAGACACTTAAAGTAGTAAAGGAGTTTTGCTATTTAGGGAGTAAAATAACTGATGATGGTCGAAGTAGAGAGGATATAAAATGTAGACAGGCAATGGCAAGGAAATCGTTTCTGAAGAAGAGAAATTTGTTAACGTCGAGTATAGATTTACGTGACAGGAAGTCGTTTCTGAAAGTATTTGTATGGAGTGTAGCCATGTATGGAAGTGAAACATGGACGATAACTAGTTTGGACAAGAAGAGAATAGAAGCTTTCGAAATGTGGTGCTACAGAAGAATGCTGAAGATAAGGTGGGTAGATCACGTAACTAATGAGTAGGTATTGAATAGGATTGGGGAGAAGAGAAGTTTGTTGCACAACTTGACTAGAAGAAGGGATCGGTTGGTAGGACATGTTTTTAGGCATCAAGGGATCACAAATTTAGCATTGGAGGGCAGCGTGGAGGGTAATAATCGTAGAGGGAGACCAAGAGATGAATACACTAAGCAGATTCAGAAGGATGTAGGTTGCAGTAGGTACTGGGAGATGAAGAAGCTTGCACAGGATAGAGTAGCATGGAGAGATGCATAAAACCAGTTTCAGGACTGAAGACCACAACATCAACAACAACACATGAGAATTTCAGTCTTCTTTAAATATTCATATATACGATGCGCTACCTATCAAATGATACCTAATTGTGTTGTAGTTCATGGCAAAGTTGTAAGGTGCGGAATTATAGCCACCTTACAATCTTAATAATCCGTGGATTTAGCTATATAGTTAACATAAAAACATGCCAGGCATCTTTTAAGGTTAAAAGAAATTACCAGGTGTTTCACTTTAGAAAAAAAGAAAAGAAAACGAATGTAAGACAGTAATGTAGACCATGTTTAGAAAAAAGAAATAATTATTCGAAAATTTGTCATATTTTTTATATTATGTGTAAGGTGGATTATATACAAAAGCACTACTTGTATCATAAAAAAAGGAGAAAGGATATATTAAGTTATTGGGGTTTCAGAAACACGGAAGAAAAGCTTACTTGAATATTTGTAGCACTGTAACAATAATTACGCCTCAGAAAGTGTAGAGAACGGATGAAGTGGTTCCGGATTTTCAGAAAACATAGGAGTAAATTACCCAGGCCAGTCACAGAAGCAAAGGAAGTGCATGCCTAATCCTCAGTGTGGCAGATGTTGGCTAAGACCACCTTCACAAAGAAGGAAAGTAAGTAAGTAGCCTCAAAATATAGATGATGGCGTAGGTGCCAGAAATGTTATGTTTCCTTCATAGAAAACGATTTTCAGTAATTCACTCTATGAATGTATACGATCTCCAACCTAGGCGCGGATTTAAAATTACACGGGATAAATAGTTATGTCTAATTTATTTATAAATAATATGGCCATAATGGTTTATCATGAGTTACAGATATGTAGAAAATTGATCTAGGTCTGGCCTGTCCAGTAATAAGTGTATGTACCAGGTATATTACAGGCTAAATGGCGAAAAAGTTTCTCACTACAGTAAGATGTTGGTAACAGCTGGCAGAATACCGCAGATAAACGATTCCCTTGAGATCTGTCTTGCTGAAGCAGGAAGGCTTGACAGGAAGTGCCTGATTAACGGTAGAGTAATTGACCCAAGAGCTTTTAACTGAGGTAAATTACATTCACTAAAATTTTTGTTAGTTTCGTAGATAAATCGTTCAACAGAGCCTGTGAGGATATGAGTCGGTTACGATAGAAAGACACGGATATTAGTACATGAGAAGGAGAGGCTACTATAGAGGCGTATTAAAGAAATGATAGCAATAGTTATCTCGCATAAACGAAGATTAAGAACTGTAAATGTCACACTTCATTTACCATATACAATGCTGAGTGATATGCAATGACTATAAACTTAAAATCTTAGCATCAATTATTTAAGGTCATAGGCATCATGAAAAGATTTCTCAGAAGCCGAATTGTTTAATTATATAGGCTACGAGAAATAAATACCTTGAGGTGTAATTTAACAGCATTCACCTGATTGCTTTAAAAAGGCAATGGACAATTAACGAAAATTCTTTCATTAAAGGTCAAAACCCTGAAACGCAGTTCGTGGTAGAATGGTGAAACAAAATTATATACAGTATTGTATTATTAGTTAATAGTGTAATTTATGTTTCTGTAAAATGTGTTAAAAATGGATGACCATAGACAGGTAAACATGCTGATATAGCTGTGTGATTAAAAGAGATATCTTCTAGCATCTGAAGCTATATTTATTCAGACAACAAAAGGTTAAGACTGTTTGCAGCATGTCTGATGAAAGGAAATGGTTGGAAGCTATTTACGTTTTAGCAGAAATGAAAAACGCTTCCTACTAACCACATGTAACGCAACTTTAAGCAAGAATTTGTATTGATATAGGCCTCACTGTCTTAAGCGACATTTGATACAAACTGATAATTACCCAAAAGAAAGACATTAGTAACGTTAGTTTTTACGAGTAGTATGGAGCTGAAACGGATATAGTCGTATGTCGTTCTACTGATGATGTACCAGGTTGATGATACAGAAGTTTTTTCTGTACCAGCTATCCAAGCAACGACATATGGTAAATGTCCACTAGAGCTAATTTGTTTTAATTATTACCTAAAATGGCATGTTTATATATTTGATGTAATTTTTTTGAAGCTACAAATGTATGTATTAGTTTTTTTTGTGTTTCGTGAGAGGTGCAGCAGCTAAGTGGCAGGCGAAGGAATCTTCAATCCTGCACGAAATGTTGACGTCACCAAACGTAGGTTTCAATGGGCCAACAGCAACACAAGAGAAGAAGATGCTAGGAGCATCCATTAGATGCTAGGGCCTGTTTTATTGTAACAAACTAAAACTGAATCAGACTCTTAAATTAAATTTCCTATTATCGGTTCTGAACTAGCCAAGGTTGCTGACAAATGTTTTATTAAACTTTTACATTACGTGGCGGTAGTAAGGAGATGGTTTGTGACTGCGGAAAGGAAGTTAAAATTAATTTTTTAATTTTATTTTTTAATTCTATTTTTAAATAAATTTTAATAATAATCAAATTTTATTTCATTTATTTAGCTTCCATTATGATTGTAGACAAAGATAGGACTCAAATGCCTCGAAGATAATTTAATTATAAGATCTACGAGGGTCGCCCAGAAAGTAATGCAACGTACTTTTTTGATCACCCGAAAACAATGCTACGAATACGGAACGTTACGCATGTGTTATTTGACGCCTCCTGAGTGAGTGCGCCAAGTTTCCGTCACTTCCGACAGATAGCGTAGCTGCAGGACGGTTACAAAATGGCGTCTGTAGGTTATGTACGTTACAAGCAACGTGTCGTCATTGAATTTCTCACTGCAGAATACTCACAAACGCTTGTGTAAACTCTATGGGGCACCTGCTGTCGACAGAAGTACAGTTAGTCGCTGGACATGGAGCGCGAGGTCATCAAAAGGCAGTTTGACCGAGCTCCACCATTTGCAGCGGTCGGGGAGACCATCCACGGCTGTCACACCCGACATGTTGCAGCGAGCTGATGCTGTCATTCACTAGGACAGACGCATTACGATTTGGCAGTAGGCGCTGTATCTGTCAATCAGCAAAGGAAGTGAGGATGCGGACTGCTGAACACATCGTAAAATAAGGTTGGACAGTATTACCCCATCCACCCTACAGCCCCGACCTAGCCTCCTCGGACTTCCACTTGTTTGGGCCATTAAAGGATACCAATTGTGCAAGAAATTTTGAGGACGATGAGGAGGTGGTTCACACAGTGAAGCACTGGCTCCACCACCAGGACAAGGATAGGTACTGACAGGGCATACGCGCCCTTGTTTTGTGCTGGAGGAAGACCATAGGACGGTATGGAGATTAAGAGGAAAAATAGGGTGTGCAGATAAAATACCATTCTTTCGTGTGTGTAATTCTCATTATGTTCAATGAAGAATTGTGCGTTATTACTTTCTGGGCAACCCTTGTACGATATACGATAGCCAGAGGTAAAGGAGTTTCCCATTACGTCCTATGCTTGGGTGCTATTCCAGTGCCGGAGAGCCCTCGCATTGACGATTTAGGGGAAAATAAGTTGAAAATATTATTTGAAGTTTGGGCTGCGGAGGGTATTGGACTTGGGTGGTCTGTGCAAGACTTTTAGCCATATTGTTGTGGTGGTGTAATGGTCGGCATTCTTGACAAGTCCTGGCTTTGGCACAAATTTTAATTCATTTGTTCAGGTGCCAACGTTATCAAAGATAAAGATGGGACATAAATGTCTATAGGAACATTTTTATTGTAACAAGTTAAAGCTGATCATGTGCTTAAGATTGGGAAGATACTGAATCAAAAATATTTCCAAGTATGTTTTTAAAGAACCATGCTCAGAAGCGATGTTTTCTGAAGAAAGTTTATAATCTATTACAGGGCTAAAAATTGATAATATTGACAAATGATATAATGTGAATATCGAAATAATTTAAAGAATCTTATTCTGATACAGTATATGAATGAAAAGTGACTTATATTTTTTTTCATGAAGCGACTAAAGTGGTCCAAAATTACGGAGATAATGATTTAGTATTTATAGATAGTTAATAACACTTCAACTACAATTAACTGCACTCGCTGATTTTGGCGTTAACAGCAATCCTTGGCTGACATAATAACAGTAGTGTATGGATAGATAGATTATTTGATTTAAATTACGTAATTAGATTTTGCAGATAATTTTTTAAAGGAAAAATACTATTCAGTGCCCACAATTCCACAGATCGAGCAGAAAAGTACCTGTCTAAACAATAATATTACCAATCTTCGGAGTTATATGTAATTAGGCGTTATCCGTGATAAGATAGTTTTGCAGCTGAGCTTCGCAAAATAACCTCGGTCAGAGGGGTATATAAACTATTGTTTCGTAGTATCCCTATAACGAGATCTTGATGTAACAAATGCACAATACCACAACATGGCGCCCACTACAACAGGATGTCATTACACCACACAATGTGCGAGGTTTCCAACCTGTAGGTGGTGCAGGGATTGCTTTGCTTTATGTTCTGATTCATAAATGCAGTGTAAGTGAGTGAAATGAATTATTAAATCTTCAATGAATGAGTGTAATACTGTTTATTTATTATAACCGCTGTTAAGGTTTATTTCGTTTCGATTTTAAAGCTGGCACTGTGAAAATGAATTAAATTTGTAGGAGATGCCCTGTTATTTAACGTGATTGGCACGATTAAATTGTAAACTGAAACCGTTATCTTCATTTTGTAATTAATCTTCATTTATTTAGATTTATTAAATTTGCTTTTGAATTGCACATATAGCCACAGAATATTGTTAAAATAGGATTGAATGCATATGTGTGTAACGATGATATATTACCTACTATTATTACTTACTCCAGATAGAATAGCATGTGTTCTCGAACAAGATTTCAAAACACGTTGGGCGGAAGTGTGCATCTCCACCCTTCTTCTTCACTCGTCTTCAATATCACGCCACTATCCGCTGTACAATAATTCGCTTTCGGCCGTTAAGTTGTGGCAGTGGGGTAAAGCGAGTGACAAACAAACGGTGCACGCCATTGTTTATTTTTCTCCTTAAATTATGTGGTAGAGCTGGTTATATTGCATTGTTAACAACACGTTGTGTCAGAACACAAAGAAAAAGAGTCACACGTTCGTTCATTCAGTAGATAGGCATAACAAATTATATCTCTTCAGCAGAGAAGAGGGACCTCATACGTGTAGAGTTTGCTAACAACGAAAAATATATGAAATTGAAAATGTAGGGTATCGATAAAATTTGTCCACTTATATAGCTATTTTTTCAGCGCAGAAAACTGATTGTTGTTAATTAATTAACAAGAATATGAGACCAAATACATCCGAGGAGCAAGTTGATATATATATAGCAGTTATGTGGACAAGAAAACCCACCAAATTCACTGCAGAAGAAACTTTAACTCAGGTATTTACACGTGTACGGAACATGTGCTGAAGGTGTAAGTGTACACTTTGTATTAGTTATATAAAAGCAGAAAACCTAATCCCTAGCACAAGTCATAAGAATATTTGGCTGGACTGAGCCACAAATTCAAAAGTTCCCACAAACAGTAAAAAATAAGAAATTTAGTACAATGATAAGTACAAATACTTCCAATGAATTTACTTCATACGCTCGAGATGAAAGCAGAGACATGATTTCGCTGAACTGCCACCGCACGTGACAGCAATTCGATCCACGCGCAGAGGACTTCCCACAGAAATTGCAATTAGTTGCGCACAAGTAAAATTACACAAGAAGTGACACACAATTTCCCGTTAACATCCTAAATCTGAAACAGTATAACTATTAAAGACGATATAGCTCACTAATGAAACATCCCAACGCCTGTAGCTAAACCACGATAGAGTGTCTACCAAAACAAGATCGTTCATATTAGTTCCACCGAAAGAGTGCTGGACAATGAAAATAGGCTAGCAGTCAGGGGAAACGCCCAGAGATGCACGACGCGCTCCTCAGCAACCTAACTGTATAATCCTGATCAACAATCTGTCCTGTCGGCACCGTTAAACCTGTCTAAAGTTCTACTTGTATCCCCGAATAGGCAATATTCTTATAGCAGACAACAGACTTCTGTAATCCGCGAGGAATACAGATTCGGATGAAACACAGCCACACCTTAAAATTTGTTTAATCACAAGATTAGGACACAAGAAAAATTGCAAGTACACAAAATGTGGTGCAGTAACTGAAAACAATTAGTCTTGAGGGTCGCAAACGTAGCACTCGTATAAAAGAAACTAGAGGCAACATTCAGACTTAACTGTATGAAATGGACATGACGGATGCGTTCCTAATTGAGTCCATGAAACATCAGTCTCAAAATTTAATGGATCATAAAATGAAATACAACAGCAAAGATTCGAGAATTATATTATGTACAAACTTTGTTCCAGATCACCTGAATGGAATCATTAATGCTTCAGTGTAAATGCGTATTGCATGGAGGAATGAAGTGGATTCAGTACATATTTACTTTTAAGTCTTATTTCCGTCATATTATCCTACATGAATACCTAAATTTTCATCTCAGTGATTTGAAATAAGGATTTGTGTAATACTTAGTTCAGATCCCCTGTGAAGTTTTTACACTATCTCTGCTATCATTATTTCGAAGTTTGACACTCTGAAGCTGATGTGCCAAGTTACGCCATTACAACTTAGGTGTGTAGGGGTTCACTGGATGTGGCCCCCTATGAAGGTCCAGGACGGTCCAGCACAGAGGCAGTGATGAGGATCTGTTCACTCCCAAGGCAGTAACATCCAATTTTTGCTGATGTCTCACAGTGATTTGGTCTCCTCCTCGGCGTGGCCCGACAGCAGCCTGCCTCAGTTCACTTTTCCAGGAAGGCCTCGAGTGGCCCGTCAGTACCTCTCATACAATAAGCGATCGTAGCTCCTGGTATTACCTGTGGTCAGTTCCGTGGCCTGGAGCAGTGCAGATTGGCTGATGGCAGGTCCCCCTAGTCTAGCACGGCCGTGAATATCTGCCAAAGTCTCAGCAGTCCCATTGAGCGTAGTTGCTCTAAGGCTTGTCCCCAGTAATCTGCCTACCCTTGCTTTGTCGTGATGGTGAATAGACGAAGTTCCAACAGCGACTTGGAGGACAGTCCAAGGAGATATTCCAGCATACAGGTAGTAAGATGGCATACGCACTGCCAGGGAGTAGCGGCACCACGAGTCCTGCTCTCAGGTTGAACAGCATGTAGTGATGTGGGTCAGTTATTCATCCACGGAAGATATACTCATGTTCAGTCAGTCAACAATGTGACAGACAGGAATGGCAGCTCGCAGAGTTGAGTTCCCCCATTACGGCCATATGGTTGAGGACTTGTCGCAATAGACTCCAGAGTGGCAGCAGCTGTCAACACTTTGTAGTATGTCAAGAGATCATCCCGTAATTAACGGAGCTGACCTTCCATCAGGATCAGTGACCACTGAATGGAAGGAAGAGGAAGGTTACATGGTGACGAGAGATATCATTCCCCCTTATGGGTGACTGAATGTGTTCCAGTTTCTCAAGCCCATCAACATTCTTCGCTGGACTAGTCTTTAGTTTCAGAGCTTCAGGTCATCCTTTTATGCTAGGTTTGCAACGTGAAAGCTTTTCTTGGGCAGTCTTTAGGTGCCGTTACTGCATGCTGTACCGTTCACAAAATATGGTTCCGCCTCCTTTGCAGTGATGTCACGGTCCTGCTAACGCTCTCTCGCGCACAGTCAGTGGCATTGTGCTCCTTGCTTGTTTTCCGACCCCTGCCCCTCCCACCTGATTTTTTCTACTCGTTACGTAACAAATACGTGCCGAGTAGGCCCACTATGCCCAGATATCGTTCCGGACAGTTGATAATTTTACTTTTGGCTCTAATAATGTTTATATGTGCTACAGCTGCATGGTTTATTAAGAACTGGCTTTTCTAACTAATAAATACGCTAGTTCTGCAGATGAATAAACAATTTATCCCTCGAAACACCTGGGAATTGTAAGCTCCTGTTTCCACAAAAGAGAATGTTCCCTTATTTTGAGAAAATTTGAGTCGTGATGACTTTCTGTGAGCACTTTCTGCGCTATGTGCCCATTTTACACTGTCCTGAAGGTTGACGTCCGAATACGTATTGTAATGTGTGCGATAGAATCCTTTGTTATTCATCGCAAATGTCAGTTCTTTGTCTTCTCGTCTAATCAACAAAGAGGTCCTTGTAAGGAACTGTAACGTGGTAGGCACCACTACTTCGAGCAAAGAGTAGTCTTTAATATCTATATAGAACAGATAGTCTTTGGTCATAGAAGTCCACTGTTACGTTCTGTGACTGTTCTGAAGTGTTCGAACATCCCTCCTGTATCCTAAACATTGACCTCAAATATTAGAGTTTCATCTACTCTTGTCATAAATTTTCTCTACAATCGCGTCAAATGCAGTTCTTTTTTCTTTATGGTTCTAATTTTTTTCATCACAAAACAAACAAAATTTCCGTAGTAAGAGACTCCCGGTAAAATGTTTTCATACGCTATAAATGAGACTGGGGGTTACACTACTGTCTGTCTCCAAACCATTGGATGATGTCGACCTCTGCCCAGTGCAACATGACAGACTATAGCCAGCCTCGTGTGCCATTTTTACTACGCACTATAACCTAATTCGTAATACTATAGGTTGTTATCATTTAAAAAACCAAAAACACGAGAATATGCGAAATTGAGAGTAATTATCCGTAGAAGTGTGTTATGACTGGCAAGGTTATCCTTCTTCTCATTAATTCTGGTGTGTTTGGCAAATTTATTTGTTGAGTGCTGTAACATTATGTGATTGCCTTATCATTTTAAATCATTCATTAATCGAGCAGTCGCTCGGCAACAGCTACAGTTAGCAAATAACTTTGCGAAAATGTAAAAGGTGGACGACCTGTGACGTAACTTGTTTATTGTCGAAGCGCCGTCAGAGATGCTGTGAGTTATTGACTTTGAAAACCGCGGCGCGAAAAACGGACAGAAGAAGAACATTTTTACGCATTTTGTTTTGTTGTACGAGATATTCTCGATGAACAGTTACTCATTCTTCTGTTGTCTCCTGTAACTTGTGTCGGACGCGCATGTCTTGCCGCCGTATTATTATTGTCAAAATTAATATTGTTCTAGTGTAAAGTAAATGTGTAATACTAAAAGTGCCTAGCAGTAGATTTATTGTGCGACGTGTATGTGAAAACGTCAAAAGGAATTGTTTTCATTAAGAGAAGTGCCAGTCAAAACGGCATCCATGTTAATTTCTTCATTGAAGTGTAAGTTCGTCTATTAATTGCCATAAATTCAGAGTTAAATGGAACTGGTGTATGGACTATTCATTTACTATAGAATCTATGTCTCACTTCTTCATGAAATTATTTAATTTTCTATATGTTTCTGCCAAATAGAGAGTTCATAGTCACGAATTCTTTCGTCGAGTTCGGACGGAGGTTGCATGCGGCGAAATATTTTCTCCGCGCCATATTCTACTGGTAAATGCATGATAAACTACGGTCCCTTAGGAAATTCATGTTGAGCTATCCAAAATAATTATATTTTGAATAGGCATTTACTCTCCTCTGCAATGCAACTTCCGACTGATCAGACGATCCAACAAGAAACAGCCGCAGACGGTCGGCGTTCGCAAATATGTTTCCACCGCTGATTATAGCTATATGATACAGCACAAAAGTAACATATTGTTATAATTAGAGACTACGAACGGGGACATTTATAACTGTATGTTTATGTATATACATCACGTAAACATATCGTTATAATTGGCGCCCGAACAGGGACATGAATTAAAAAAAAAAAAAAAAAAAAAAAAAAAAAAAAACTTAAAGGAATAAAAATTTTGTAAGATAGGCATTGTGGAAATATTCATAAATAATTGTAGCTAATCTTTTGCTTTTTATTTGTTACATGACATCAAACGCCATCCAATAAAATTTCCATTGAGCGAAAGAAAGGAGATATTCAGAGTAAATTACGGAAGAGAGATTATTTTTTTTTGGAACCGAATTTGTGCGAAAATCTAGTTGCAACGCCCAAGGCAGTCATCAACAACGTAAGTTAAAATTTCGTTAGCCGTAGCCAAGCTTCCTTAATTTCAGCCGACATTAATCAATTTGTGACGATCTTTATTAGTTGCAGTAAAATTTGCTTTGAATTCAGTAGATTGCATTTAGTAGATTAGTAATTTCTTCAAGTATTGTTTAAATTCCATTGTTGTGTATTGCATATCATTTGTTTTTAAATGTCCGCTGCCTGTTCACGGAGCTGACCAGCCTTAGTTTTCATTTATTTTGAACAGTGTGCAGCCATACTTTCTTTACGGTCCAGAATAGTCTCTTGTTCTCGTGACGTGCATCTCCCGACATTCCGATCTTGTGACGTAGCAGTGACAACTGACTCGCAACCGATAAATTACATCTCTGTCGACAGCTGACGGCCGTAGCTCAAACGAACTTCATTGACTTACTGTTTGTAAATAAGTGAGCTATGGCAGACGATAAAATGTCATCACTAGATTCAGATGAACAGAATGAAACGAGTGAAGTGTCGCGTCGCTTACGGTCCCGCACGATAATTAGTAGGGCTGAGACACCAATTGAAACAATTGTAGAAAGTGAAGTGGGAAATCTTACGATCTTTGGTGCCTCACACCATAATGTTACTGGTACTGAACTAGACAATGCCAGCATAGTTTCTGCCACTAGTAGTCGTAGCCATATACCGGTTACAAGGGATGCAGGTGAAAGCAATTCAGGGGTAGTGACAGACGATGTATTCAAACAGCTACTGAGTCAAATAAGTCAAATGATGCAGGACGGAAATCGCCAATTGAAAGAGGAAAATCGCCAAATGGTGAATTCCATTAAAAATGATTTGAAAGACGAAAATCGCCAATTGAAAGAGGAAAATCGCCAAATGGTGAATTCCATTAAAAATGATTTGAAAGACGAAAATCGCCAATTGAAAGAGGAAAATCGCCAAATGTTAGCCTCGATTGAAGATAAACTGTCTACAGTAAGCGAAGAAATAAAAACTGTTAGAGAAAACGTAGCCAAAGAAGTAGCAAAGCAAGTTAAGGATGCTGTTTCTCAAATGCGAAGTGGAATAATTATCGAACTGAATGACACTTTAGCTACCATGCAAAGCGAGACAGCTGACATCCGAAACGCAACCAAGAATCTTGACTCCACCGTAACCACGGTTAATCACAGATTAGACAGAGTAACTACGCAGGTAGAAAAACTAACTGACGGAATGTCAAACTTGACTCTGGAAACGGAAACGAAAGTAAAGGAGAGGCTAGATAGTCATGAGAGAGAATTTAGAGAAAGGTATGAGAACTGGATTGCTGGAAAGGACAAATTTGTCGAAGATAAAATTAACAAAGACCTAGTAGAGACTGTGAAAGCAACCACTCTTGGTATCTTGTCAGCTCCTGGAAGCTCCGGAGATACCGTAATGTCTGAACTCGGTAGCATTAGGCGTACCCTTCAGCAAGAATTACCAAATTGGAAGCAAGAGGTAACGGAACAGCTAAATAACCTGAAGGCACAAGTGAGTAGTAGTTCCCGAATACAGAGACCGAATTATCCTAACTCTTTAGCCTCAGAGGAAGAAGATGAATTATTTCGGCAATTCCGAATACCTGTTGTATCTAATGAACACACTTCACCACCACATATTCCAGTTAGTCAACGAAACCAAGAATCTGACTCATTAGTAAAAATGATGAAGGAAGAAAGCATGATAAAGCATCGAGTTTTTCAAACCTTTAACCCGGAAAAACGAAATATCCACCCAATTGTTTTTCTTCGTGGATTCTCCGGCATTTTTCCAAATTCGTGGACTGATAGACAGCGTATCCAATTTGTTACCGGATATATAGGTGGCGAATCGGCAATATGGGGAACAGAAATGGTTGATAAGTGTCGAACATATGAGGAGTTTGAGCACTGTTTCCTCAGCAAATTTTGGAGCGAAGGTGTTCAGAAGCGCCTTCGTAAAGAAGTCTATAATGCAGAACAATTTGACCCCAGGAATAGTAGCCTGAGAAAGTACTTCGAAAAATATCTTGGCAAAATTAGGTATTGGGATAACCCTATCAATAGTAAAGATGTAATTATGATTCTCAAGTCTAAATTACCCATTTCGATTCGTGAAAAGCTGATAGCCATACCAGATGATTATCCAGATACCTTTCTGTCGATATTAGATTCCCTAGACCTGATCTATGAGGACATGAGAGCTAACAAACCGCGGAATACTCCGCACAATTCTTGGCCACAACATTACGACAGTAACGGCTATGAAAAGCCAGGGAACGATTCAAAAAATAGTAACGATTGGCAAAACGGAAATAAAGGCAATGGGTATCCGCACAAAAGGAATAGACATAATCAACACAACCGATTCAATCCCGTGTATAACACGACTGGTAACCAGTACGGCAATCAATCGTACAAGCAGAAGTTTGGAAACGGTTTCAGTCAAAAAGGTTGGCAACAGCAGAGCGGATCGCAATGGAATGCACCGTACTCGCGCAGCCAACACTCAGATTACGGGCAGCAACAAACAGCTGATAACGCCCACTCCTACCAATACAACTCCGCGCCTAGTAAAAATCAAGCGCAGGGAATGTACAGAAACACACAGTTTAACGGCAAACCGCAGTGTGAAGGTGGATTTCACAGCAACAATCCCGGAAATCATAATAGTAATAAAAATCATCAGACCCCGCGAAGGCATTACAATCCCCCTGTATTTTTCGCAAACGCGGAAGACAGTAACACGTATTGGACACCAGAACAAACGCAGCAACATTTTGACACGAGGTTTGTGCATAACAGTAATTTTGTTCCTCAGTGTTCTCACAATGTCAGATTGGTCGAACTTTCTAACGATGAAGGCCAATCAAAACCACACAAGCAGGAAAACTAAGTTCAGCATCTGAAAGCTCCCTAAGTGATGCTGTGAGACAGAATGGGGCTACCACTTCGACGGAGAGACTAACCATGACGTACTTGTATTGAGATACAATGACGGGATTGACATGAGACAAGAATTATTACAAGAGAAAGAGACAACTGACGGTGATGAACCGATAGATGACCAAGTGCAAGCTATGACAAAACTTCCTATAGCCGGGATTTTGACGACTGTAATCCTAGATACAGGTGCAAATATTAATGCTATGTCCTTATGTTTCTATAAGCAAATTAGTACATTAATTAAAATTCCAACATTACCCGTCCAAGGATGTTCAATAACAGGAGCCATCGGCTCCCAGACACAAAAGGTCAGTATACAAGCTTGGGTACCACTCGAGATTCAATCAATACCCATAAAATGTATTTTCCTCGTTGTCAAGAATTTGGCAGTGCCATGTCTCTTGGGAATGGATTTTCTACGACGATATAGAGCCCGAATAGATCTTTATATAGGCATTTGTACACTGTTAGTACAGCAAACAGAAGTTGCACTGGAGTTAGTGAAAGAAAGAGTAAAAAACTTTGGGACTTGTAATAGCATTAGATTACAAAGGATAGGCAGAAAACCTCCTTGTCGTAATCATTTCAATTTGTTTTATGGTAACTGTGATACATTTAATGATACAATAACAGTCAGTGACTTACCCTCTCAGCAGGAAATAACCAATAAGACTACAGAATCAACAGAGTTATCCGAACCTCAGCGACAGGAATTATTCAATTTGTTATCACACTATATCAACGTGTTTTCAAAACGACCTGGTATTATAAAAGACTATGAATATACTATGGAAGTGGTGCCGCACCAAACTTTCTGTCGCACGACATATCCCATACCGTATGCAAGAAGGGAAGCAGTTCGTAATGAAATTAAGAAAATGTTGAACTGGAAAGTCATAGAGTATTCTAATTCACCATATAGTAGTCCGTTGTTGACGATTTTGAAACAGGATAACACCGTACGACTCGTACTTGACGCACGAAACATAAATAAAATTGTTGTGCCCGTACGAACGAGACCTGAAGCGATTGAAGAACACCTCCAGAGATTTTATGGAATTAAATATTTGAGTAGCATAGATTTGAAAATGTCATTTTGGCAAGTGAGACTAAATCCTAACTCACGAAAATATACGGCATTTATCTTCGCCGGCAGATCCTATCAATTTCAGGTCATGCCTTTTGGATTGAATGTTAGTTCTGGAGTATTCATCTCTGCCTTAGATCATGTTCTTGGTCCAGATCTTATTGATGAAGTCACTCTCTACGTTGATGATCTTTTAATTGCCACTAAAACCTGGGAAGGCCACGTTGAACTAATACAGAAAGTGTTTCAGCGATTCCTGGAATACGGAGTCACTGCCAACTTGCAAAAGTCACACTTTGGCCGAGCCGAAATCAAATTCTTAGGACACGTCATTTCATCTGACGGAATCCGTCCTGATCCAGCTAAGCTAAGTGCAATTAAAAATTTTCCTATCCCATCTTCAAAACGACAACTTAAAGGTTATCTTGGACTCGCTTCATTCTTCAGAAGATTTTTACCAAAGCAAGTAATGAACAACCCTGATTTATTGAAATTGTTAAAGAAAAATACTCAGTGGAATTGGACTGACGACTGTCAAAAGGCATTCCTCGATATCAAAGAAGCTTTGTTAAATAGCAACATTCTTTATCATCCAGATATGGATAAGGAGTTTTGTGTGTCATCTGACGCAAGTTTTCAGGGATTAGGCGCATGTCTCTTCCAGATCCATGAAACCAATGGAAAACCAGACATCAGAGTAATTAGTTTTGCTAGTAGGGTTCTTACAGAAACTGAACGATCCTATTCTGTTACTGAGTTGGAAGCTCTTGCAGTAGTTTGGGCCTTCAAGAGATTCAACTACTACATCAATGGCAAGAAAATCAAAGTCTATTCCGATCATCAGGCTCTTAGTTTTCTTCTGACGTGTAAACTCCTACATCCTCGCTTAACGAGATGGTGTCTTTTCTTACAGGAATATGACTTCGAAATAATCTACATAAAAGGCAAAGATAACATTATTGCGGATGCTCTATCTCGCATGCCTGAAGGCTCTTCGGACAGTACTGAACTTTTGGAACAAATGTCAAATTACAGAATTCTATTGATGAAGGATCCAATACATCGGAAATATTTTCTTGATCTTTGTGACCAGATTGTCCAATTGCAGGAAACTGATCCAAAATGGAGAGGTGTGAAACAGATCCTCGAAACTAATCCTACCCATCGCATGTGCAAATATTACAAATTGCATAATCAAGTTCTTTTCCATCGAACATCACTGTCATCAGAAAATTGGCTAGTATGCATTCCGCAGGAATATGTAGAACACTTACTCTGGTATACACATATTTCGTGGGGACACTTTGGTCCAGAAAAGTGTAAGCGTAAAATAGCAAAGTACTGCTACATCCCTAACCTTCATAGCAGAATTCACAAGCTCTTGAAACACTGTATCATTTGTCAAAAGGCAAAACCTTTTAATCTTTCGAATATACTGCCTTTGAATCCTATTATCACAGAGAAACCTAGACAAACCCTAGGCATAGATTTGGCAGGACCCCTCCCACGAGGTCGTGGAGGACTAAGGTACCTTGTAGCTGTCATTGATCTATTTACCAAACATTTGAGATTGTACGCTATGAGATCTGCAAATACTCAACTAATCATCAATCGTTTAGAACGTGACTACTTTCCTAGATTCGGAAAACCTGAATCAATTCTCTCAGACAATGGGTCTAACTTTGTCTGCAAAAGATGGAGACTTTTCCTTGCTAGTCATCAAATTAGGCAAATCCTTATCTCCAAGTTTAGAACGCAGTCGAACCCGACTGAGCGGGTGTTCAAGGAGTTTAATCGTTTTATTCGTACTTATATACCAAATCAACAGACTCGCTGGGTTGACTTTGTGTCACCTTTCGAGGAAATTGTGAATAATCTACCACACCTGTCTACTGGTTTCACTCCGAGTGAGTTGATGTCTTCTGACCAAGAGAAAAATGAATGGGTCAATTCAATTCCTAAGTGTAACAACACAAGTGCTAGTTTAGACGCCAGAATAAGACAAGCTCTAACAACGTTGACCACCCAAGCCAATTTACGCAAGAAGGCGTATGACAAACATATTAATAAGGTGTTAACTTATAAAGTCGGGGAAAAGGTCTTGCTAAAAACACACTTTAAACCATCGTTGCTCTTACACAAAAATCGAAAATGGCAAAGTCTTTTTGAGGGACCTTACGAGATCCTTCGTATACCGCACACAGGTTGTTATCTGATTTCTGATCCCGCAAATGGAAAAATAAAAGTGTTATACCATCAATCTGATCTTAAAAAGTATCATGCTACAGAATAAGTCAAAAGGAAAGCTTTATAATGGCAAGAGAAGGTTAGCCGCTAGTGACTAAGTGACAACTGATCTGACTTCGTTAAAAAAAAAAAAAAAAAAAAAAATGCTTAGAATAAATTACACGACAGTGAGTCTATCTTGCTATACAGCAGAGAATTTAAAATATGTTATCTTGAGCCATAATTTAAGTACAGACAAGCTGATAAATAATAAAAAACAAATTCTTGTTTAACAAAGAAAGTGATCAACTCCAAGAACTCTAGTTTTAAGATTTAGTTTTAAGGAGATAATATTTAAGAGAGAAATGAAATATAAAGCGAAGGATGTGCCTAACAAGCCAGCTTCTGCGATATGAAATGCTAAAGAAGTGAAAATAAAACATAGTATGTAAGAATTTTTTTTTTTAAGTTCAAGGAGCAATGATCCAGAAACTAAATTTATTTCCGTCAAGGACAAGGGTCGCTTGACAATTATTGGTTCCTGATCCCACAAAAAAGGAAAACAAGTAACTAGTTTCTAAGTCAGCTATGTCTAGATTAAGTTCTAATGTACACAAAAATCTGGAACAGGTTCATCTCTGCAATAAAATAACGTAATGTTCACGAAGAATGTGAGTTACTTGTAAGTACCACCATCACCACGAAAGCGCTATCCTTCAGCTAGATAAACAAAGTAGCATTAATTGTAATTGCAATAAGCAGGACAGATACATTCAAAGCCATAAGTGAAATAAATACCAAGTATAAGAGCGTAAGTGGCAAGGACAAAGCAATGATGACTTAAGGTCATATATAGAGGTCAATGCAGTGTAGCGCAAGCAGGCGTCAAGGCGAGAATAAAATGACGATGAAACCGCCGGCAAAACAAAGTAGCTAGTTTGTAATTGGAGCGCGTACGCAGACGTACGGCGCAAAGGAAAATTAATCTCTAAGTCATAAGTAACAAGGAGTTGTTTGCTAGATTTCTTCTTCTATGTACTATTATATCTATGTCTTTCTTCTGAATTTGTGTAAATACCCTAACCCGCCTAAACCCGTCCCGTAGACTTGACGTCACAGATTGAGAAATGCGGTTGACGTGGAAGACTGGTTTGGCATACGATTTTCAAAAGGAAACGCGTGAACGAAAGCGGGAAAAGCTAGTTTTGAAATGTCTTTATTTTTCCTTTTAAAGTCAATCCGAGACGGAAACCGAGATCGCGATAAGGAATTTGAATATTTTCTTGAATGGTGTTCTGTTCTCATGTGAGAGGGCGATCAAATGTGACTGATTGATCCTCACATCTAGTAAAAAGAGAATTTTTGTTGAAATGACAGTGATAACTTTAATGAATCTAATAAATAGAAAGAACGGTTGAAATGAATTAAAATAATAATAATTGCTAACAGATCGGAGAAACTAATGTATTGTGACTGTGAACTAAAAGCATAATTAGTCTTAGAGAAAGATGAGGAACAATGTAAAGCGAAATGTTAAAGATAGTTACCAACAAAGTAACAGAAATTGAAATGGACATGATAATCGAAGCTCTCAATTAGCAAGCTTCAAAGTGAGACAAACTATTTGATTATAAACTGTAAAAAATTGTGTACATAGTAGTGTATAAGTGAAGGCTTAAAATGGTGTGGAAGTCTGCCACAGAGACGAAGCAATGCATCGTTGTTGTAAGTAAGTGATAATTTCATTCACGATGAAGATTAAAAGTGTTAAACGTGCAGACAGGCCGACGGACAATGATAGTCCGGTTGTGTAACCGAAGGCGGTGATGTGATTACGTGCAGTGCATCGGAAATTAAGTGTGTTAGCTGCTTTGCAAAGTGCGAGCGCTAGCCTACCTTAAAATCTTCAAAATCGGCTGGAAAATGTGGAGACAGGGATGGTTTCAATGGAGTCTCTGTCCCTGGTAATCTTCGTCCCTCCACACCAGCTCAGCAAACCACAAAAAACCACAACACCATCGACGCAACGTGTTCACTGAAGCGTGCGCGGAAAAGCTGAAGTACCGCGTGGAGGCTGGTGAGCGCCTCGAGTTACGATTCAGCTCTAACAATCAGCCTGTGTCAACGTCCATCGACGCAACAAACGCGTTAAATTTAAAGTGATGTACTTGCACAGCACTCCCGCTACAGTTCGACGAAACGGACTTTCCATGAAAGCCGCTCCCAAAATAAAAGACTCTTATATGAGTTCACAACATATCACATACTATGCTAATGTTATATCCCGTGGATGAAATGCGAACAGCCAAACCACACGCGAATTGTGACCAAGTCAAATTCCTATGAATCCCAAGTCCTAAAATAGATTTAAGCTTAGTTTTTAGACTAATGGTTATTTATATTTTTTGTTACATGTAACGTGTGTACGTAACGTGCGAGTGAGACTCGCCCGCCAGAGCTGATGAAAAGTTTTCTACTCGGAGACCGCAAAGTAGCGATCCAACTTCTCAAGGCATATGCTTCACCTGGAGAAGAATCAAATTTTAACTTTCCTGTCAATACACAAACAATGAAAGCGTAAACATTATAACAACTAATGAGCAATGGAAAATGGACACGTGTGAGAAATTCCATGTGTGAGAACTATATGTGTATAAAAATGGACACGTGTGAGAAATTCCATGTGTGAGAAGTATATGTGTATAAAAATGGACACGTGTGAGAAATTCCATGTGTGAGAATTATGTGTGTATAAAAAGATGAATCCTATGTGTTTTCTTTCAGGAGCAAAGAGCCTATGAGCTCTGGACAATAACTTGAGGCCACAAAGATGGTCGTTATGAACTCTGTAAAAAAAAAAAAAAAAAGACTGTAATGAGTACAATTGTAAACTTCGTAGATTTACTGTCTTAGTCTTTAAATTTTTTTTTTGTGTATCTTTACCTTAAGAACTGACTTTGTCTATGAATGAGAGATCACAATATTTGTGTAATCCTAATAATCAAATGACAGGAATACTGTGTTTGATCAATGTAAATCTGTAAAGTACTCAATCCCATAATGTTAACGGCGACATGTGAATCTTGGTAATCTCCTTGATTTCCAAGATTCCCATGGAAGGCAATGTAACATTATGTGATTGCCTTATCATTTTAAATCATTCATTAATCGAGCAGTCGCTCGGCAACAGCTACAGTTAGCAAATAACTTTGCGAAAATGTAAAAGGTGGACGACCTGTGACGTAACTTGTTTATTGTCGAAGCGCCGTCAGAGATGCTGTGAGTTATTGACTTTGAAAACCGCGGCGCGAAAAACGGACAGAAGAAGAACATTTTTACACATTTTGTTTTGTTGTACGAGATATTCTGGATGAACAGTTACTCATTCTTCTGTTGTCTCCTGTAACTTGTGTCGGACGCGCATGTCTTGCCGCCGTATTATTATTGTCAAAATTAATATTGTTCTAGTGTAAAGTAAATGTGTAATACTAAAAGTGCCTAGCAGTAGATTTATTGTGCGACGTGTATGTGAAAACGTCAAAAGGAATTGTTTTCATTAAGAGAAGTGCCAGTCAAAACGGCATCCATGTTAATTTCTTCATTGAAGTGTAAGTTCGTCTATTAATTGCCATAAATTCAGAGTTAAATGGAACTGGTGTATGGACTATTCATTTACTATAGAATCTATGTCTCACTTCTTCATGAAATTATTTAATTTTCTATATGTTTCTGCCAAATAGAGAGTTCATAGTCACGAATTCTTTCGTCGAGTTCGGACGGAGGTTGCATGCGGCGAAATATTTTCTCCGCGCCATATTCTACTGGTAAATGCATGATAAACTACGGTCCCTTAGGAAATTCATGTTGAGCTATCCAAAATAATTATATTTTGAATAGGCATTTACTCTCCTCTGCAATGCAACTTCCGACTGATCAGACGATCCAACAAGAAACAGCCGCAGACGGTCGGCGTTCGCAAATATGTTTCCACCGCTGATTATAGCTATATGATACAGCACAAAAGTAACATATTGTTATAATTAGAGACTACGAACGGGGACATTTATAACTGTATGTTTATGTATATACATCACGTAAACATATCGTTATAGTGGGTAGCTGGGAGAGCAGTGTTTTTGGCCTAGAGACTCCCTTTAACCAACGACACAGATGAGACGAGCTTTTAGGAACCAAAGGGGATCACGATCTTAAAGTCTTTAGGCAGGGAGCTCCCTGCCGCCGTTGGATAAGCAGCTGCAGCAGCAAGTCGTGTACCCCTAGCTTACTTATTTGTTATATAGTTTCATTCTTAATTTCTTTGCGTGTTTTTGGCTACTTGCATTGTTTAATTCATAAATTTCGGGCGTATTATAGTATTTGAGAGTTTTAGCATCACGCTTTAGTGTTTACTTCGTAGATTCTTACTTAAATTGCGTGTGAGTTTCGTATAGGAGGTGTAATTTCGAGTTTTAGTTACTGTAATCGTAAATTCAGGCAGATTGTAGCGCAGTCTTTAGGCATTTGTACAGGTTAGTTAATACATTCTTTGCGTGTTTCCCTTGCGTTATCTAGGCACTGACTTGTGTTTCAGTAACTGTTGTTCAACATCGATTAGAATGGACAGGGACTGTGATTGCTGTGTTCGGATGAGGGCTGAGTTGGCATCCCTTCGCTCACACCTGCAAGCGGCGCTGACTTCGGTCGCGCAGCTTGAGGCTGTCGCCAATGGGCACCACTGTGGGGAGCCGGACTTGGGTATCACGGGGATATCAACCTCGTCCCGTCTGTCCCCAGATCGGTCTGCCGCTGTGGTTGCCCCGCAGTGGGGCTGAGCCCTCGCCTGTGGTTGATTGGGAGGTCGTTCCAAGGCGTGGCAGGCAGCGAAAGACGTCCCCGGAGGCTGAACAGAAAGCCTCCCCAGTGCGTCTGACAAACAGGTTTCAGGCACTGTCTCTGGCTGAGCCAGATGCAGCTGCCTGTCCTGTTTCAGAGGATGATTCCCAGTCTTCAAGGTCCGGGCAATCACAGAGGGTGGGCTTATTGGTAGTTGGAGCTCCATTGTTAGGCGCGTAATGGGGCCCCTTAGGGATGTGTCAGCTAAGGAGCGGAAGAAATCCAGTGTGCACTCCGTGTGCATTCCGAGTGGAGTCATTCCTGATGTGGAAAGGGTCCTTCCGGATGCCATGAAGAGCACAGGGTGCAGCCAGCTGCAGGTGGTGGCACATGTCGGCACTAATGACGTGTGTCGCTTTGGATCTGAGGAAATTCTCTCTGGATTCCAGCGGCTCTGATTTGGTGAAGGCTGCCGGTCTTGCTTACGAGATGAAGGCAGAGCTCACCATCTGCAGCATCGTTGACAGAACCGACTAGGACCTTTGGTGCAGAGCCGGGTGGAGGGTCTGAATCAGAGGCTCAGACGGTTTTGCGACCGTGTTGGCTGCAGATTCCTTGACTTGCGCCATAGGGTGGTGGGGTTTCAGGTTCCGCTGAATAGGTCAGGAGTTCACTACACTCAGCTGGCGGCTACACGGGTAGCGGAGGCTGTGTGGCGTGGACTGGGCGGTTTTTTAGGTTATAAGGCCTCGGGAAAGTACGGGGTGGGCTACAATCTCAAAGGGTGCATGGCAAATACAGTACGTGCTTGGATCAAGGAACAGTCGGAATTGTAGTTGTAAATTGTTGTAGTTGTGCTGGGAAGGTCCCTGAGTTTCAAGCGTTAATAGAAAGCACAGAAGCTGAAATCGTTATAGGCACAGAAAGCTGGCTAAAGCCTGCAATAAGTTCTGCAGAAATTTTTACGAAGTCTCAGACGGTGTTCAGGAAAGATAGAGTAGGCAGAATTGGTGGTGGAGTGTTTGTGTCTGTCAGTAGTGGTTTATCTTGTAGTGAAGTCGAAGTAGATACCCCTTGCGAATTGGTATGGGCGGAGGTTACACTTAACAGCCGAACTAAGTTAATAAATGGCTCCTTCTACCGACCCCAGACTCCGATGATATACACTCCTGGAAATTGAAATAAGAACACCGTGAATTCATTGTCCCAGGAAGGGGAAACTTTATTGACACATTCCTGGGGTCAGATACATCACATGATCACACTGACAGAACAACAGGCACATAGACACAGGCAACAGAGCATGCACAATGTCGGCACTAGTACAGTGTATATCCACCTTTCGCAGCAATGCAGGCTGCTATTCTCCCATGGAGACGATCGTAGAGATGCTGGATGTAGTCCTGTGGAACGGCTTGCCATGCCATTTCCACCTGGCGCCTCAGTTGGACCAGCGCTCGTGCTGGACGTGCAGACAGCGTGAGACGACGCTTCATCCAGTCCCAAACATGCTCAATGGGGGACAGATCCGGAGATCTTGCTGGCCAGGGTAGTTGACTTACACCTTCTAGAGCACGTTGGGTGGCACGGGATACATGCGGACGTGCATTGTCCTGTTGGAACAGCAAGTTCCCTTGCCGGTCTAGGAATGGTAGAACGATGGGTTCGATGACGGTTTGGATGTACCGTGCACTATTCAGTGTCCCCTCGACGATCACCAGTGGTGTACGGCCAGTGTAGGAGATCGCTCCCCACACCATGATGCCGGGTGTTGGCCCTGTGTGCCTCGGTCGTATGCAGTCCTGATTGTGGCGCTCACCTGCACGGCGCCAAACACGCATACGACCATCATTGGCACCAAGGCAGAAGCGACTCTCATCGCTGAAGACGACACGTCTCCATTCGTCCCTCCATTCACGCCTGTCGCGACACCACTGGAGGCGGGCTGCACGATGTTGGGGCGTGAGCGGAAGACGGCCTAACGGTGTGCGGGACCGTAGCCCAGCTTCATGGAGACGGTTGCGAATGGTCCTCGCCGATACCCCAGGAGCAACAGTGTCCCTAATTTGCTGGGAAGTGGCGGTGCGGTCCCCTACGGCACTGCGTAGGATCCTACGGTCTTGGCGTGCATCCGTGCGTCGCTGCGGTCCGGTCCCAGGTCGACGGGCACGTGCACCTTCCGCCGACCACTGGCGACAACATCGATGTACTGTGGAGACCTCACGTCCCACGTGTTGAGCAATTCGGCGGTACGTCCACCCAGCCTCCCGCATGCCCACTTTACGCCCTCGCTCAAAGTCCGTCAACTGCACATACGGTTCACGTCCACGCTGTCGCGGCATGCTACCAGTGTTAAAGACTGCGATGGAGCTCCGTATGCCACGGCAAACTGGCTGACACTGACGGCGGCGGTGCACAAATGCTGCGCAGCTAGCGCCATTCGACGGCCAACACCGCGGTTCCTGGTGCGTCCGCTGTGCCGTGCGTGTGATCATTGCTTGTACAGCCCTCTCGCAATGTCCGGAGCAAGTATGGTGGGTCTGACACACCGGTGTCAATGTGTTCTTTTTTCCATTTCCAGGAGTGTAGTTGCGGAACAGTTCAGAGAAAATTTGAGTCTCGTAACAAATAAGTACCCCACTCATACGGTTATAGTTGGTGGGGACTTCAACCTTCCCTCGATATGTTGGCAAAAATACTTGTTCAAAACCGGTGGTAGGCAGAAAACATCTTCCGAGATTGTCCTAAATGCTTTCTCTGAAAATTATTTCGAGCAGTTAGTCCACGAACGCACGCGAATTGTAAATGGTTGCGAAAACACACTTGACCTCTTAGCCACAAACAATCCAGAGCTGATAGAGAGCATCATGACTGATACAGGGATTAGTGATCACAAGGTCGTTGTAGCTAGGCTCAATACCGTTTCTTCCAAATCCACCAGAAACAAACGCAAAATAATTTTATTTAAAAAAGCGGATAAAGCCTTCCTAAGAGACAATCTCCATTCCTTCCGAACTGACTATGCAAATGTAGACGAGATGTGGCTCAAATTCAAAGATATAGTAGCAACAGCAATTGAGAGATTCATACCTCATAAATTGGTAAGAGATGGAACTGATCCCCGTGGTACACAAAACAGGTCCGAACTCTGTTGCAGAGGCAACGGAAAAAACATGCGAAGTTCAGAAGAACGCGAAATCCCGAAGATTGGCTAAAATTTACAGACGCGCGAAATTTGGCACGGACTTCAATGCGAGATGCCTTTAATAGGTTCCACAACGAAACATTGTCTCTAAATTTGGTAGAAAATCCGAAGAAATTCTGGTCGTATGTAAAGTACATAAGCAGCAAGACGCAGTCAATACCTTCGCTGCGCAGTGCCGATGGTACTGTTACCGACGACTGTGCCGCTAAAGCAAAGTTATTGAACGCAGTTTTCCGAAATTCCTTCACCAGGGAAGAAGAATGGAATATTCCAGAATTTGAAACACGAACAGCTGCTAGCATGAGTTTCTTACAAGTAGATACCTTAGGGGTTGCGAAGCAACTCAAATCGCTTGATACGGGCAAGTCTTCAGGTCCAGATTGTATACCGATTAGGTTCCTTTCAGATTACGCTGATACAATAGTTCCGTAGTTAGCATATACATATACAACCGCTCGCTCACCGATAGATCTGTACCTACAGATTGGAAAATTGCACAGGTCGCACCAGTGTTTAAGAAGGGTAGTAGGAGTAATCCATCGAACCTCAGACCTATATCATTGAAGTCGGTCTGCAGTAGGGTTTTGGAGAATATACTGTATTCAAACATTATCAATCACCTCGAAGGGAACGATCTATTTATACGTAATCAGCATGGTTTCAGAAAATTTCGTTCTTGTGCAACGCAGCTAGCTCTTTATTCGCACGAAGTAATGGCCGCTATCGACAGGGGATTTCAAGTTGATTACGTATTTCTAGATTTCCGGAAAGCTTTTGACACCGTTCCTCACAAGCGACTTCTAATCAAGCTGCGGGCCTATAGGGTATCGTCTCAGTTGTGCGACTGGATTCGTGATTTCCTGTCAGGAAGGTCGCAGTTCGTAGTAATAGACGGCAAATCATCGAGTAAAACTGAAGTGATATCAGGTGTTCCCCAGGGAAGTGTCCTGGGACCTGTGCTGTTCCTGATCTATATAAATGACCTGGGTGACAATCTGAGCAGTTCTCTTAAGTTGTTCGCAGATGATGCTGTAATTTACCGTCTAGTAAGGTCATCCGAAGACCAGTATCAGTTGCAAAGCGATTTAGAAAAGATTGCTGTATGGTGTGGCAGGTGGCAGTTGACGCTAAATAACGAAAAGTGTGAGGTGATCCACATGAGTTCCAAAAGAAATCCTTTGGAATTCGATTACTCGATAAATAGTACAATTCTCAAAGCTGTCAATTCAAATAAGTACCTGGGTGTTAAAATTACGAACAACTTCAGTTGGAAAGATCACATAGATGATATTGTGAGGAAGGCGAGCCAAAGATTGCGCTTCATTGGCAGGACACTTAGAAGATGCAACAAGTCCACTAAAGAGACAGCTTACACTACACTCGTTCGTCCTCTGTTAGAATATTGCTGCGCGGTGTGGGATCCTTACCAGGTGGGATTGACGGAGGACATCGAAAGGGTGCAAAAAAGGGCAGCTCGTTTTGTATTATCAAGTAGTAGGGGAGAGAGTGTGGCAGATACGATACGCGAATTGGGATTGAAGTCATTACAGCAAAGACGTTATTCGTCGCGGCGAGATCTATTTACGAAATTTCAGTCACCAACTTTCTCTTCCGAATGCGAAAATATTTTGTTGAGCCCAACCTACATAGGTAGGAATGATCATCAAAATAGAATAAGAGAAATCAGAGCTCGAACAGAAAGGTTTAGGTGTTCGTTTTTCCCGCGCGCTGTTCGGGAGTGGAATGGTAGAGAGAGACACCGTTCCTCACAAGCGACTTCTAATCAAGCTGCGGGCCTATGGGGTATCGTCTCAGTTGTGAGACTGGATTCGTGATTTCCTGTCAGGAAGGTCGCAGTTCGTAGTAATAGACGGCAAATCATCGAGTAAAACTGAAGTGATATCAGGTGTTCCCCAGGGAAGCGTCCTGGGACCTCTCCTGTTCCTGATCTATATAAATGACCTGGGTGACAATCTGAGCTGTTCTCTTAAGTTGTTCGCAGCATAATACTGCCCCTAACCGTGGTGCAGTGAATTTTCGGACGGCCGTTCACCTGGATGAGAGCTTTTCTGTACACTACTAACGACTTGGTGTAAATGGAAAGTGATTCATCAGACCAGGCTACACGTTTCCATTAATCCAAGGGTTAATCTCCATGAGCCCCTGCCCACTACACTCGTCACTGACGTTGTCATTGGGTCAACATCGTACACGTAGAGTATATCTGTATGGAGCCCAGTGTTCAACAATGTGCACTGAACGGTGTCCCCCTAAACACTTGTCACTGTACCGGCACTGTGCTCTGTTGTCAGACCTTCCACAGAATGCCACCTAGCGTGTGCTACCCGGAGGGAAAGCCTCCTTCCTCATCATGTTGTGATGAGCCGTGGACGTCCCATATCTGGTGATCTACTCATGATTTCAACATCATTCAACCACTGTCTACAGATGCTGACAGCATTATCATGTCAATTGATTTAACAATTTGCGGCCCGTATCGTTGGTTCAATGATTCTCCATTCGTCTCTTCTCTACTTATAGACGTTGAAGTTGAGATACCACACTGATCCTTTGAATAGATCGAACATTCGCAGATGATATCGACATTCTGTAGACACCGGATGTATACGTAAAGGAAAGAGTTCTGGCAGCCCTCTTTGTTTCAGACGAAAATGTTTCACGAATTCAAAGCACTATCAAACGTAGTCCTACAATATAAACTCGTAGTGCCAGTCAGGAGTTAAGCTGCATACAACAACCATTTGGCGTGTTTTGAGACGTGGGTTGGAACAGTGTCCGAATCTGGAGCCCAAAGAACATGTGCACATTGAACATGTACGAGATTCACCCAAAGTCAATGTGTTTTATCCAATATCCGATTCATCTGTTTACAGCCCATTATCCTTTGATGACAACACGGTTGTGAGGTATTACAAAACAGGTTGTTTCCGAGGCTGATCGAGGAAAACTTCATTTTGCAGTAACATGGGCCACCCATCCACAGGGATCGCCAAGTGCGTCAGTATCTGAATGGGACCCAACTGAGCAGTTGGATTGGTTATCAAACAGCAGGTAACTTAGCACTTCTCAATTAGCCTTCACCGTCACTGGGTATGACGCCGTATGACTCTTCCTGTGGGGTTTCATTAAGGATAATGTTTATGTACCAACACTACCACAGAATTTAGAGTATTAGAATAGGCAGATCCGTATTGTCATAACATCATTGACGATGGACGTACGTATCTATGAAGGAGATTCTTGTATCGACGTGATGTTGTTCATGTCGTTAGTGGAGGACACGAGCATCTGTAATCTAAACTTGAGAGATTCGAAAATATATGTCCTAAGTTTCTTACTTATGTGTCTTGGAGCACTGAGGTGACAGTAGTCACGGGACATCTCCTAATATCTGGTCGGAACTCCTATTGCCCTGCGTAGTGCAGCAACTCGATGTGACATGGACTCAGTAAGTCACGCTGCCTCTATAGCCGTCCATAATTGTGAAAGTGTTGCTTTTGCAGGATTTTGTACTGACCTCTCCATTATGTCCCATTAAAGTTCGATAGGATTCATGACGGGCGATATGAGTAGCCGAATCATGCGCTCGAACTGTACAGAACGTAATTCAAATCAGTCGCCAACACTGTGGCCTGACGATGTGGCACGATGTCGTGAATAAAATCTTCATCGTTGTTTGGAATCTGTGGTCTCCAGGTAGCCAAACATAACCATTTCCAGTCAATGATCGGTTAAATAGGACCAGAGGTTCCCGTCCATTCCACGTAAACGCAGCCAGCACCGTTATAGGAGCCACCAAGCCACCACCAACTTGCACAGTGCCTTGTTGAGAACTGGGTCGATGGCCTCGTGGGGTCTGCGCCGTACTCGAACCCCGCCATCAGCTCTTGCCATCTGAAATCGAGACTCATCTGACGAGGCCACAGTTTGCTAGTCATCTAGAGTCCAACTAATATGGTCACAAGTCCAAGAGAGGCGCTGCAGGCGATATCCTGCTGTTACCAAAGGCGCTCGCGTCGGTCGTCTGTTTCCGTAGCCCAACAACGTGACATTTCGCTGCACTGTCCTAAGGCACAGATTGACTTCTGTGGTGATTTCACTCAGTGTTGCTCGTCTGTTAGCACTGACCACTGTATGCAGAGGACGCTGCTCTCCATTGATAAGTGAAGGTCGTAGTGAGACATAACGCCTAAAATCTGTTATTCTCGCCACACTCTTGACACTCTGGATCTCGGAACATTCAGTTCACAAACGATTTCCAAAATGGAATGTCCGATGCGTCTAGCTCCATCCAGCATTCCGCGTTCAACGTCTACTAATTCCCGCCATATGATCATAATCACGTCGGATACCTTTGCAGCTGAATCACCTGGGTGAAAATAAACGCTCCACCAATGTTCTTCCTTTTATACCTTGTATATGCGATTCTACTGTCGTCTGAATATGTACATATCGCTGTCCCATGACTTTTGTCACCTCCGTATATACAACTGCTGGCCATTACAATTGCAGATGACGTGCATCAGACGTGAAATTTAACTGACAGGATGAAGTTACTGTGATATGCAAATGATTAGCTTTTCAGAGCATTCACACAAGGTTAGCGCCGGTGGCGACACCTACAACGTGCTGACGTGGGGAAAGTTTCCAGCCGATTTCTCATACACGAACAGCAGTTGACCGGCGTTGCCTAGTGAAACGTTGTTGTGATGCCTCGTGTAAGGAGGAGAAATGCGTATCATCACGTTTCCGACTTTGATAAAGGTCGGAATGTAGCCAACCGCGATTGCGGTTTATCAGATCGCGACATTGCTGCTCCTGTTGGTTGAGATCCAATGACTGTTAGCAGGATATGGAATCGGTTGGTTCAGGAGGGTAATACGGAACGCCATGCTGGATCCCAACGGCCTCGTATCACTAGCAGTCGATATGACAGGCATCTTATCCGCATGGCTGGAAGAGACCGTGCAGCCACGTCTCGATCCCCGAGTCAACAAATGGGGACGTTTGCAAGACAACAACCATCTGCACGAACAGTTCGACGAAGTTTGCAGCAGCATGAACTATCATCTCGGAGACCATGGCTGCAGTTGCCCTTGACGCTGCATCACAGATAGGAGCGCCTGCGATGGTGTACTCAACGACGAACCTGGATGCACGAATGGCAAAACGTCATTTTTTTTTCGGATTAATCGAGGTTCTGTTTACAGCAGCGTGATGGTCGCATCCGTGTTTGGCGACATCGCGGTGAACGCACATTGGGAGCGTGTATTCGTCATCGGCATACTGGCGTATCACCTGCGTGATGGTATGGCGTGCCATTGGTTACACGTCTGGGTCACCTCTGTTCTCATTGACGGCACTTTGAACAGTGGACGTTACATTCAGATGTGTTACGACCCGTGGCTCTACCCTTCATTCGATCCCTGCCAAACCCTACATTGCACCAGGATAATGCACGATCGCATGTTGCAGGTCCTGTACGCGCCTTTCTGGATACAGAAAATATTCGACTGCTGCCCTGGCTAGCACATTCGCCAGATTTCTCACCAACTGAAAACGTCTGGTCAATGGTGGCCGAGCAACTGGCTCGTCACAATACGCCATTCACTACTCTTGGTGAACTGTGGTATCGTGTTCGAGCTGCATGCGCAGCTATACCTGTACACGCCATCCAAGCTCTGTTTGACTCAATGGCCAGGCGTATCAAGGCCGTTATTACGGCCAGAGGTGGTTGTTCTGGGTACTGATTTCTCAGGATCTATGCACCCAAATTGCGTCAAAATGTAATCACATATCAGTTCTAGTATAATATATTTGTCCAATGAGTACCCGTTTATCATCTGCATTTCTTATTGGTTTAGCAATTTTAATGGTCAGTAGTGTATAATGACTTAAATGCCCAATGTTTTACGTAGTTTTTAGAGAGGGGGCACACAACGCTTCTTCTTTTATCTCTGTTATCCACAGAGACTGTCAGAGGGAGAGAGGAGGGCGGAAGCTCTGTGTTCTCCTCGTTTGTGTGACCATGAGAGTGCAGAACACAGGAGAAGGGCAGGGAGCTTCAGGGTTGGGCTCGGGCCATTGCATTAGGGAGGGGCGCCACTAAGTACGCCGGCCCGCCCTGCAGGGCCCATACTTGCTGCCGGGAGCCATTGTGTGGCCTGGGAAGCTGCAGGTGGCGCGCACATACTGCGTCCCCGCACTGTCTAGTTTCGAGGCGGACAAAAGAAAATCAGCGGTGGGAAGAGCTTCGACAAGCGCAGGTGCGGTTCATTGACAGCTGTCAGGGGACTCTGGAGGCTCTGCGAACGCCCGACTTGCGATTAGTTTCTGTAGAAGCTTTCAGATTTCATTTCCATTTCTGCTTTCCGTATGGATCTGCTTTTCCTCACGATGACAAGTAACATCAACAACGAACATATAACGAACATATATTTTGAAAACTACCATCATTTACTCTTCTAATATAATGGACCAATCAAAATACTCCTGTAATCACTGGTAATGAATGACAAGAGTAATATTCAGCTTGCACTGAGACAACATTTCATTTGTAAAGGCAATCTACCTGATGTAGAAACTCAATACAAATGTAAGGAACGTCTTGCTGATTACAAATGTACTCATAGATAGACAATCTCGTACTTGTCAAATGTGATTAAATTCATATATTTTCTAAACATAATTCATAGTCGTCAAGAAAGTGGGGAAACATTATTAGGGCTGTGGTCCCTACACGTTATTTGACTCTTGACGCTGCCTCAGTACGTTTCGAAACAAAGATTCATCGTCACTCGCAAATGGCCATCGATCTGGATCACAGCGAGTACAGCCGAAAAGTGTTTTACCCCTTAACATATTTTGATGAAAATTGACTCTTGAAATCGATGTGACCTCTGCAGACAATAATCTACAGTTTAACTACAAATCTACATTAGGGAATAAACGTAAATATTTGTTCTCCACATTGTCGCTAGCCTAGAGAGATTACAAGCTAACCCCATCTTGTTCTTAAGGTGACTACATCTTCCGAAACCATGATATCACCTCACATTTTCATTAATTGTTCAGGAAATGTACCTACTGTGACGTACCTCTGCAGACTGAAGTGACGAATGAAAATTTGTACCAAGGTCAGGATTCGGACCTGTGTCTCCTAATCAGTGGGCAGAACCGCTAACCACTACACCACCTAGGCACCTTGGCTTTGCACAACTGCACGGACTCCCTAGCAAGCTTCCCTCAATCACAATTTGCATTCATGCCTCGATCCACTTGGTATTCCTCTAAACTCCAACAGCGTTGCAGAGGGTTTCCAACCACCTTGGTACAAATTTTCATTTGTCGCTTCAATCTGCATTTACACATAATACGTGCGTGGTACTTGAAAAGCTCTGGAGCCAAGTTGATGCTTGTAATGAAACAACTGTATTGGTAAGCACCTTGAATTGAAACCCATTATGCAGAAGTTTGATAACATAAAGCAACTGCAGAAAATGAGACTGTTTCAGGAGAACGCTGTTCTCATCAACACGTCATATGAATAGTGTGGCGCAACAGGTGGATAGCAGAACATGGGATCCTAGCACGCTAAAACCGTAAGAGAATGGGACGCCACAGGAAGATCGACTGCGTGGCAGCTGAACGGAGATGGGCTTCGGATGTCAAGGGTGTAGGATATGTAAGAGGAAGATAGTGAAGATACGGCAGTACTCTAGAAATACTGGGAAACTTAGCAGTTTTAGACGGAATACTGATGGTATAAGATAGAAGTAACTATTAAATAGAGAAATTAATGAACAGCTGATGAACAGAATGAAATAATAAGCTGTAATTTGTCATTAGGGTGTGTGGTAACATTTGGTGTTAAAGTAACAAATTGGAAATAACAAATAATAACGCAAAAGATAGTGTTAAGACAGAGATTTCAGAACCATATTTTAAACTATAAGATATTTCTTCTCATGAACATAATAAGAGGCTTCCAGGGAATGTCTAAGCTCCTTACACCCAACCGTACGATGTATCCCACATGTATATATGCGACTTCAAAATGTAGATTCAACAGCAAGCCATTCAAGATCATTGGCTACCAATAATTTAATGCACTTTGGTGCCAGTGCAACCATTGCTGCAAACTTAACACTAAACAATGACATTACTACGTTAGTCTCAATGTGAACAACAACGTCTATGATCTCCGCAAAGTTAGGGTACTGGCCACTGCAGTACTTGCACACTGCCGATTCTCTATTGCGCTATCAGTGGGTACTAGGCCGCAGCTGCCGCAGATTCTCAGCAGCTCGATCGAGTTAGTAGATGGCGGGTGCTGCGTATCCTCAAGTATTGAATGAAATGCATGTATCTGTTACAGCAAATAGATGAATTTGGCTGCATTTATAGATATGAAAAGGAATGCAGCTCAGAAATCTTAGACATGCCTTAAGGGGGTTAGTACGTCAAACGGGCCGACTTGGAGCATGAGAGGCACCACAGGACATTTTAATTTCCAGTGTATATACTTTTACAAATAAATTCATAAAACATTGTCAGCATGACCAGGAAGGATTCAGGATTCTCGCTCATAGCAGTAGAAGTTCAAAAACATAGAAAAATAAATATTTTTACATGTGGAATTACATCATTTTTTCACTTGCTATTGGCTGCATTCGTTGTTATAGGTACACTTTTCCGTCGTAAGTAAGATAAATTCTTCGATGAATTTTGTACAGCATACAAATAATACTTACAAGTGTATGAAACTCTAGAATTTTCCAAATCTATTAAAAACTGGTAAAAATTGAGATGATTAAGTATAAAATTTGAGTTTTTTCTAAACACGACATTTAAAACGTAGCAGCTCATTAATTTTTTCATTAATTAAATGAACCTTAGATTTTCATACACTTGTAAGTTTGTTTTGTATGCTGTGCAAAATTCACCTAAGACACTCTCTCTTACTTATGTAGAAAAGTGTACCTATAGCAACAAATGCAGCCAACAGTAAGTGAAAAAAATTATGAAATTTCGCATGTAAAAAAAATAATTTGTGTATGTTTTTGAACTTCCATTGCTATGAGTGAGAATCCTGAATCCTTAACGGTCATGCTGACAAAGTTTTATTAATTTATTTGTAAAAGTATAGACAGTGGAAATTAAAATGTCCTGTGGTGCCTCTCATGCTACATGTCGGCCCGTTTGACGTCCTACCCCCCCCTCCACCCCCCCCACCCCCTCTTTAAAGATAGACTGCATGATCAGAGATGTTTCGGGATGAGATCTTACATTTTGTGTAGGGAGCTGCCGCGTGTGTGGAGTTTCTTCATGAGCGGATGTACAACCGAAAAAATACTATAAAGTGTCAACTAAAATACACTTTCCTGCCTTACAAATGTTTTAGTGACTAACGTTGATTTCTATCCCTTCAATCAAACCTATATCTTAGTAACAAATGTATATTTTATACACATGATTTTAGCTTCAACTGATAGACCGGAAGTCAAAAGACTAATGCACTAAAAAATGGCTCTGAGCACTATGGGACTCAACTGCTGTGGTTATCAGTCCCCTAGAACTTAGAACTACTTAAACCTAACTAACCTAAGGACATCACACACATCCATGCCCGAGGCAGGATTCGAACTTGCGACCGTAGCAGTCGCACGGCTCCGGACTGCGCGCCTAGAACCGCGAGACCACCGCGGCTGGCACTAATGCACTAATGCCAAAGGAATAATGGAAGGAATAAATCCCAGAAGCCACGAAAAAAGTTCGACTGCAAAGGACATATTGTAGCGCTAATAGTCCTCTTTCCTTCCTCATAGGCAAGAATGAAACGAGTTAAAGAAGTGTGCTCTAGATTACTCTTTCAACAAACAGAGGCGGTACGATACAGTATGTTGCCGCAGAGGTGCAGTGAAACACTTTCGTTGGTGTGCGCAATAGCTGTCACGCTGTTGGACAGTAAACTTTTGGCAGTCTATCCGACTTATAACATTCCATTAGACTGTGGGAGTTAAAACCTGCCGGCCGTAGTGGCCGAGCGGTTCTAGGCGCTACATTCTGGAACCGCGAGACCGCTACGGTCGCAGGTTCGAATCCTGTCTCGGGCATGGATGTGTGTGATGTCCTTAGGTTAGTTGGGTTTAAGTAGTTCTAAGTTCTAGGGGACTGATGACCTCATAAGTTAAGTCCCATAGTGCTCAGAGCCATTTGAACCATTTTTGAAGTTAAAACTTGTAGAAAGCTTTAGATGGGTAAGTGAAGAGCTGGATGTTTCGTACTGACAATGTTTAGGGCTGACACAAATTCTTATATCAAAATTTCTTTTTCCTTTTCTATTTATTTTCTTTTTTCTAAAGTAATCCAGATTAGTACACAAACAAGGAAACGGCAGCCGTTCTAAGTCGCACCAAAGGTTGCTCGAGCAAATGAACTCACAACTGGTGCCACTTAGGACTATACCAGAAGGCTCTTGTTACAGGTTTTGACTGCTCTTAGAAGCACTAGCCCCAACTGAAACTATTCTTCAGTTCAAGGCAGGGACCTAACCAATTCAAAACCTAATAGGTGCTAGCCGTAAAAAGAAACTCTCTGTAATAGCAAGGTGCGCCGTAGGCTTCTCACCACCAATTGAGAATCGTTCTTGTAGGACTTTACAAAACAAACTTATAGAGCGAAGTGGACGACGGTGACAACAAAAACACGTCCGGTGTGCATCTTCATATTTTCGCGGGACAATGAATAATTCATGAAATTTCTGACTTGCAGCAGCGTAAATTTCATTCCTTCTTCTAATATTTCGGCTGTGTAGCTTCCATCACCTTCAGTGTGAGCTGACGTGACTGATCCTCCAGCAGTTGCTCCGTCCCTATACACCCGCGGACCGCACCACTTTGGATGCGGCCACAGAAGCACACGGCGCCCGAGACGTTGATCGGTGGCAAAGAGGTATGACATATGCATGGAATTAGATCTATGACTGCGCGGTCGAACGACACGGTGATATCGACGTATCACTACGAGATGCACCGTCACGAAGTCTTTGTGAGTTTATTACAGAAAATGCTTTTTTGCCACACGTTGGAGGCCTATCGCAAAAAACCAGACGGATCCTCAGTAAACACAAAGTGAAAGTGATTTTTTGCCCTCCACCAAATACAGCAGAGCCCCTGGTTTCCACTAAAGATTTAGTGCTTCGCAAGCCCCTGGTTTACAAGATAAAACACGTACAGTCGATGAGAGATGCACAGAGCAATGCAGGCACACCCGGTTCTTACAGCCTAATTATCTGAGGTGGCAGAGCACTGTATTGACACTGGGCATTCTATGCTGTACGATAACGTCGAAACTTTACCCTCGACTACCCCTATCTCTGACTCATTAGTAAAAGAAGCAACTGAAATTCAGTTGGCGGCGAATTTAATTAATAGAGACAGCGGCTTGAGCTCGGACAAGTCATGGAATCCGACACTTTCTGTAATAAAGTCACAAAGACGTCGCGACGGTGCAGTTCGCGATGATAATCGATATCGCCCTGTGGATCGACCACGCAACCATAGATCTAATTCCATGCACATGTCATATCTCTTCTCCGCCGATCAACGTCTCTGGCGCCTTATGTGTCTGTGTACGTATGCGCAGTGGTGCGGTCCGCGGGTATAAAGAGACGGAGCAAGTGCTGGAGCGTCTGTCACCTCGGCTCACTGTGAAGATGGTTGGACGGTATACAGCCGACATATTAGAAGAAGAAGTGGAAGTTATGCGGCTACAGGCCCGAAATGTAATGGAACACACGTCCGTTGTTCTTTTCGTAGTACACGAGGTCAACTAAATAACTATGAAAATAGACAAGCATAGAACATTCTCATATAACGAGCCACAGGGCCTTCCCATTTTTAAAGTGACTCGAAATGCACAAAAACAGTTCTGAGACCTCAAGTCAGTCACATACATGTCATCCCCAAATTATAATGGGATAACACGAAACTAGTAAGACGGTGACAACATTAAACAAGGAGACGTGCACAAGCACAAGCAGGAACAACAAGATGATAGCAAACTACAAACAAACGTAATACTGTGTCAGACAGAGCTCTCACGAACAACATATCCACAGATCACGCCACTAAATGGGCATCTAACGAACAGTGGTACCTTCGGTCTCAATTCAGTGACCAGTGTAGGGCACAGTACACATACGCTATACTTTCCCGTCATCCTCTCAGAAATGTGCAGACTATTTTCTGATCAGTGAGCACTACTCGTGTCTTATCGCCAAGACACTGAATCAGTCTCACTCAACGTAACAGACAGCCGAATTATATGGCATTATGTTTCACGTGATAGAACACACACGACATATGCGTGCCTCCAAAACAGACCAGCAGCACCTCAGCCGTTTGCTCTCCCAACAAAAACACGTCAAGAATTGCATATGTTTTGCGAGCCGTCGGTAACAACTCTAATCCGGTGCTGGCACAGCCTAGCCGAGGCTAAACAGCGCCTTCACATTCCAAAAGACGTTCACGAACAGTGTGACAGCAATTCACAATCACTTTCATCTTGAGCCGCTTACTGTAACGCCAATGAAAACTTCCTCGACTGAACACACTCGACAGCGGGCATAAATAGACAATAAAAATGCAGCCCAACACGTCGAACACTGTGAGGAGCACGACCAGAGAACGAATCAAAAACTTCGCTGATCATAGCTAGTAAGAAGAATAATGAACGGTACGCGAGTCCTATGTTGCCCATAACGTCGAGACCTCATACCTGTAACATGAACACCCACATACATCACTACAGCCTCGACGACACAACCAGGAAAACTTGATCGCAACCGCATGAGGCCATCAAGACTGACAGTTCCGCACGGAAGCACGTCCCACGAGCGAAGACGCCTCACTCCCACACCGCCGCACCCGAGTCGCCAGGGAGCGTCAGAGAGCGCCCCACAAGGAAAGTGGCGGGATTTTTCAAATGAGCACATGGCGAGGCGTCACGGCACAATCTCTCTCTCCTCCCCTGCCCCAAACTTAACTCTGGTAGACCAATTTAAATATGAAAGGGAGCTGTACTTACAACAGAGCTGTCGCTGGAGGAAGCGAGTTTGCTCTGTCCTGCCTCCAACCAGCTAAGGCAGATCGCTAAAGGAGCCTCATATATGCAGCACAGACACCAGTCGATTCTAATCTTCAGCATATGAAAATTACAGATTAAGAAGACCAGCTGAAACACCAACAAATTTGTGCCATGGCGGCGGTATTCGCGATCGATTCTCGATCGCTGGGCCTCCGAGTGGTGTTCTTTCTCAGTTGCTGGCGGCCGGTGGGCCGTCTCTGGCCGGTGGCGTGTTGTGTGCGTGGGCAGTCGAGTTTGGGCGCGTGTGGCGCGAGCATTGCCTTTTGCGTCGGACGGTGGGTCCCTCCGCGCTGCCGCTGGCCGGGCCTGGTGTCACTCGCTGCTCCCCGGGTCGGTGGTTGGAGTCGTCGCCTCATTGCCAGCCTTCCTGCCCTGTCTGACTGCGCCTCGCTGAGGTCTGGGTGGCGATACTCGTGCTGGATCATCTTTCTCGCGGCGATTTCCCTGGACCGCGCCTTGGCAGGAGCTTGTGGCTGTTCTGTTCCCGGATATAGTTTACACGGGAGTACTTTTCCGTCATCGGAAGTTTGGTGCTGTTTGTGTGTTTCAGCGTGCTATGGCCGGTTGAAGAAGATTATCTTCGTTGTTATGACTGTGTCGGAAACGTGGGAAAACCCCAGTGTTCGTGTTTCTCGACTTTCTGTGGGGTGATGTACCTTACTTAGTGTGTTTTTCTTGGCGTGCTATTGGGCCGTTGCAGAACTTTGTTTAACCTTTTCCCTCCTTACTCTTCTGCAGGGTGTCTTTGGATCCTGTGGCCTGTAATTTCGTTTGTGCCAAGGTCCGGGGTTTTGGGGGGATAATTGATTAAATTATGTTTTGGAATGTATGGGATTCGGCGCGTTTGGGGTTTATGCTGGCCTGTGCCCCTACGATTTCCCGTTTCCTCGCCCGGACGTCGTACGTAAAGTTTAAGGAGAGTGAATTTTGGTAGTTCCCGCCAGTGGTTCGGTGCGCCCCGTGACGATTTCTTTTTTTTGTTTTGTGTGTTTTTTTTTTTTTTTTTCCTGACTTACAGTTGTCTCCTCTGTGTCCGTGCGCGAGTGTCTATGTGGGCAATGGTGATCGTTTCCTGACTTGTTTACCGTTTCTTGCCGACTTCTCTGAGCATAGACTGCCGAATCTGTAATTTGGTCTATGTCATGTTATAGTTGCTTCAAGTTGGTTCGCACACTCTCCTTGGTAATGACATCTGCGCACCTATGAGACTGAATAATGTTTTGAACTATTGTAAGCTGGCGGTGGTCGCCATGTGTGTTAAATTTTAACTTGTATTTGAGTTTTGGTGTAATTGTATTTTCTTAACTGAGCTAATTTTATCTTGCCTACTGCTCCAGTGTCAGAAACGTTAAAATCTAGCCTTGGGCTCCTTGTGAATTTTTATGTTGATAACTGACGCAGCATTTTAGTGTAATGATTTATCTTTTACGTTTTGGGGAAATTTCATCTTGACAAATCCTTGGGGTTAAATTGCGCAACTTGTGTCTATGATCAATAGACATTTTGGGGTGGATTGCACTTTCTCGTTAGGCCTATCACTTATTGTTTTACTAGAGGCATTAAGGGATGTTTCTTGAAAGGTAAAAAAAAATTTTTTTTTTAACAATCATACATTTAATGTTACCTGTGAAGCCTTATTTGTGGAGAGTTGTTATTTAAATTTCATTGTCTTCCCAGCTTGCCCTCTGCTACTGTATTAAAAGTGTTTGTTGTTTTGATTAATCGCAAAGGCTGAGAAGTAATGTAAGTGTTCACTCCAATAAAGCTACACCGTTAAAAGAAAAATTTTGGTACTACCATTTGTACCCCCCTTGTTCCCCAACCACGGCTCAAAATTAATTACTACAGCACTCATCAGACGAAAGCACTGCAGTCTCCCATAACCACAATCACACTCTGCTACCATCGAAAAGTTGTTTTCAGGAACTGAAGGGAATACACCTCAAATAAGCACCATTCACTTAAAACAATTTTCTTGGACAAAGATTACAGTAAAATGTAGAAATGCATCTCAACATTGCCGGCCGGGGTGGTCTCGCGGTTCTAGGCGCGCAGTCCGGAACCGCGTGACTGCTATGGTCGCAGGTTCGAATCCTGCCTCGGGCATGGATGTGTGTGATGTCCTTAGGTTAGATAGGTTTAAGTAGTTCTAAGTTCTAGGGGACTGATGACCTCAGAAGTTAAGTCCCATAGTGCTCAGAGCCATTTGAACCATTTTGAACCATCTCAACATTGTCTGTTCAAAGTACATCAAAAAATAACGTTCCAGTTAATTTGCGTAATGCCAAATGGGACAGGACTCAAGTGTGCCCAGTACCTCCAGCAGAAGGACACCCGGTTAATTTACGTAATGCCAAGTGGGACAGTGCCCAGTACCTTCAGGAGCAGAACGCCGCGTAACAGGAGGAAGATCAACGTACTGCACTAGACAAGACTTACGTAACACAAAGTCTTTAAGGATCTTAGCTGAATGTGTAATTAAGAAAAAATTTAAGCAATCACGAGAGCCGGCCGGGGTGGCCGAGCGGTTCTAGGGGCTACAGTCTGGAACCGCGTGACCGCTTCGGTCGCAAGTTCGAATCGTGCCTCGGGCATGGATGTGTGTGATGTCCTTAGGTTAGATAGGTTTAAGTAGTTCTAAGTTCTAGGGGACTGATGACCTCAGAAGTTAAGTCCCATAGTGCTCAGAGCCATTTGAACCATTTTGAACCATCTCAACATTGTCTGTTCAAAGTACATCAAAAAATAACGTTCCAGTTAATTTGCGTAATGCCAAATGGGACAGGACTCAAGTGTGCCCAGTACCTCCAGCAGAAGGACACCCGGTTAATTTATGTAATGCCAAGTGGGACAGTGCCCAGTACCTTCAGGAGCAGAACGCCGCGTAACAGGAGGCAGATCAACGTACTGCACTAGACAAGACTTACGTAACACAAAGTCTTTAAGGATCTTAGCTGAATGTGTAATTAAGAAAAAATTTAAGCAATCACGAGAGCCGGCCGGGGTGGCCGAGCGGTTCTAGGGGCTACAGTCTGGAACCGCGTGACCGCTTCGGTCGCAAGTTCGAATCCTGCCTCGGGCATGGATGTGTGTGATGTCCTTAGGTTAGATAGGTTTAAGTAGTTCTAAGTTCTAGGGGACTGATGACCTCAGAAGTTAAGTCCCATAGTGCTCAGAGCCATTTGAACCATTTTGAACCATCTCAACATTGTCTGTTCAAAGTACATCAAAAAATAACGTTCCAGTTAATTTGCGTAATGCCAAATGGGACAGGACTCAAGTGTGCCCAGTACCTCCAGCAGAAGGACACCCGGTTAATTTACGTAATGCCAAGTGGGACAGTGCCCAGTACCTTCAGGAGCAGAACGCCGCGTAACAGGAGGCAGGTCAACGTACTGCACTAGACAAGACTTACGTAACACAAAGTCTTTAAGGATCTTAGCTGAATGTGTAATTAAGAAAAAATTTAAGCAATCACGAGAGCCGGCCGGGGTGGCCGAGCGGTTCTAGGGGCTACAGTCTGGAACCGCGTGACCGCTTCAGTCGCAAGTTCGAATCCTGCCTCGGGCATGGATGTGTGTGATGTCCTTAGGTTAGATAGGTTTAAGTAGTTCTAAGTTCTAGGGGACTGATGACCTCTGAAGTTAAGTCCCATAGTGCTCAGAGCCATTTGAACCATTTTGAACCATCTCAACATTGTCTGTTCAAAGTACATCAAAAAATAACGTTCCAGTTAATTTGCGTAATGCCAAATGGGACAGGACTCAAGTGTGCCCAGTACCTCCAGCAGAAGGACACCCGGTTAATTTACGTAATGCCAAGTGGGACAGTGCCCAGTACCTTCAGGAGCAGAACGCCGCGTAACAGGAGGCAGGTCAACGTACTGCACTAGACAAGACTTACGTAACACAAAGTCTTTAAGGATCTTAGCTGAATGTGTAATTAAGAAAAAATTTAAGCAATCACGAGAGACGGCCGGGGTGGCCGAGCGGTTCTAGGGGCTACAGTCTGGAACCGCGTGACCGCTTCAGTCGCAAGTTCGAATCGTGCCTCGGGCATGGATGTGTGTGATGTCCTCAAGTTAGTTAGGTTTAAGTAGTTCTAAGTTCTAGGGGACTGATGACCTCGGAAGTTAAGTCCCATAGTGCTCAGAGCCATTTGAACCATTTTGAACCATCTCAACATTGTCTGTTCAAAGTACATCAAAAAATAACGTTCCAGTTAATTTGCGTAATGCCAAATGGGACAGGACTCAAGTGTGCCCAGTACCTCCAGCAGAAGGACACCCGGTTAATTTACGTAATGCCAAGTGGGACAGTGCCCAGTACCTTCAGGAGCAGAACGCCGCGTAACAGGAGGCAGGTCAACGTACTGCACTAGACAAGACTTACGTAACACAAAGTCTTTAAGGATCTTAGCTGAATGTGTAATTAAGAAAAAATTTAAGCAATCACGAGAGACGGCCGGGGTGGCCGAGCGGTTCTAGGGGCTACAGTCTGGAACCGCGTGACCGCTTCAGTCGCAAGTTCGAATCGTGCCTCGGGCATGGATGTGTGTGATGTCCTCAGGTTAGTTAGGTTTAAGTAGTTCTAAGTTCTAGGGGACTGATGACCTCAGAAGTTAAGTCCCATAGTGCTCAGAGCCATTTGAACCATTTTGAACCATCTCAACATTGTCTGTTCAAAGTACATCAAAAAATAACGTTCCAGTTAATTTGCGTAATGCCAAATGGGACAGAACTCAAGTGTGCCCAGTACCTCCAGCAGAAGGACACCCGGTTAATTTACGTAATGCCAAGTGGGACAGTGCCCAGTACCTTCAGGAGCAGAACGCCGCGTAACAGGAGGCAGATCAACGTACTGCACTAGACAAGACTTACGTAACACAAAGTCTTTAAGGATCTTAGCTGAATGTGTAATTAAGAAAAAATTTAAGCAATCACGAGAGCGGGCCGTGGTGGCCGAGCGGTTCTAGGGGCTACAGTCTGGAACCGCGTGACCGCTTCGGTCGCAAGTTCGAATCCTGCCTCGGGCATGGATGTGTGTGATGTCCTTAGGTTAGATAGGTTTAAGTAGTTCTAAGTTCTAGGGGACTGATGACCTCAGAAGTTAAGTCCCATAGTGCTCAGAGCCATTTGAACCATTTTGAACCATCTCAACATTGTCTGTTCAAAGTACATCAAAAAATAACATTCCAGTTAATTTGCGTAATGCCAAATGGGACAGGACTCAAGTGTGCCCAGTACCTCCAGCAGAAGGACACCCGGTTAATTTACGTAATGCCAAGTGGGACAGTGCCCAGTACCTTCAGGAGCAGAACGCCGCGTAACAGGAGGCAGATCAACGTACTGCACTAGACAAGACTTACGTAACACGAAGTCTTTAAGGATCTTAGCTGAATGTGTAATTAAGAAAAAATTTAAGCAATCACGAGAGCCGGCAGGGGTGGCCGAGCGGTTCTAGGGGCTATAGTCTGGAACCGCGTGACCGCTTCGGTCGCAAGTTCGAATCCTGCCTCGGGCATGGATGTGTGTGATGTCCTTAGGTTTAAGTAGTTCTAAGTTCTAGGGGACTGATGACCTCAGAAGTTAAGTCCCATAGTGCTCAGAGCCATTTGAACCATTTTGAACCATCTCAACATTGTCTGTTCAAAGTACATCAAAAAATAACGTTCCAGTTAATTTGCGTAATGCCAAACGGGACGGGACTCAAGTGTGCCCAGTACCTCCAGCAGAAGGACACCCGGTTAATTTACGTAATGCCAAGTGGGACAGTGCCCAGTACCTTCAGGAGCAGAACGCCGCGTAACAGGAGGAAGATCAACGTACTGCACTAGACAAGACTTACGTAACACAAAGTCTTTAAGGATCTTAGCTGAATGTGTTATTAAGAAAAAATTTAAGCAATCACGAGAGCCGGCCGGGGTGGCCGAGCGGTTCTAGGGGCTACAGTCAGGATCCGCGTGACCGCTTGGGTCGCAAGTTCGAATCCTGCCTCGGGCATGGATGTGTGTGATGTCCTTAGGTTGGATAGGTTTAAGTAGTTCTAAGTTCTAGGGGACTGATGACCTCAGAAGTTAAGTCCCATAGTGCTCAGAGCCATTTGAACCATTTTGAACCATCTCAACATTGTCTGTTCAAAGTACATCAAAAAATAACGTTCCAGTTAATTTGCGTAATGCCAAATGGGACAGGACTCAAGTGTGCCCAGTACCTCCAGCAGAAGGACACCCGGTTTATTTACGTAATGCCAAGTGGGACAGTGCCCAGTACCTTCAGGAGCAGAACGCCGCGTAACAGGAGGCGGGTCAACGTACTGCACTAGACAAGACTTACGTAACACAAAGTCTTTAAGGATCTTAGCTGAATGTGTGATTAAGAGAAAATGTAAGCAATCACGAGAGCGGGCCGTGGTGGCCGAGCGGTTCTAGGGGCTACAGTCTGGAACCGCGTGACCGCTTCGGTCGCAAGTTCGAATCCTGCCTCGGGCATGGATGTGTGTGATGTCCTTAGGTTAGATAGGTTTAAGTAGTTCTAAGTTCTAGGGGACTGATGACCTCAGAAGTTAAGTCCCATAGTGCTCAGAGCCATTTGAACCATTTTGAACCATCTCAACATTGTCTGTTCAAAGTACATCAAAAAATAACGTTCCAGTTAATTTGCGTAATGCCAAATGGGACAGGACTCAAGTGTGCCCAGTACCTCCAGCAGAAGGACACCCGGTTAATTTACGTAATGCCAAGTGGGACAGTGCCCAGTACCTTCAGGAGCAGAACGCCGCGTAACAGGAGGCAGATCAACGTACTGCACTAGACAAGACTTACGTAACACAAAGTCTTTAAGGTTCTTAGCTGAATGTGTAATTAAGAAAAAATTTAAGCAATCACGAGGCCGGCCGGGATGGCCGAGCGGTTCTAGGGGCTATAGTCTGGAACCGCGTGACCGCTTCGGTCGCAAGTTCGAATCCTGCCTCGGGCATGGATGTGTGTGATGTCCTTAGGTTAGATAGGTTTAAGTAGTTCTAAGTTCTAGGGGACTGATGACCTCAGAAGTTAAGTCCCATAGTGCTCAGAGCCATTTGAACCATTTTGAACCATCTCAACATTGTCTGTTCAAAGTACATCAAAAAATAACGTGCCAGTTAATTTGCGTAATGCCAAATGGGACAGGACTCAAGTGTGCCCAGTACCTCCAGCAGAAGGACACCCGGTTAATTTACGTAATGCCAAGTGGGACAGTGCCCAGTACCTTCAGGAGCAGAACGCCGCGTAACAGGAGGCAGATCAACGTACTGCACTAGACAAGACTTACGTAACACAAAGTCTTTAAGGATCTTAGCTGAATGTGTAATTAAGAAAAAATTTAAGCAATCACGAGAGCCGGCCGGGGTGGCCGAGCGGTTCTAGGGGCTATAGTCTGGAACCGCGTGACCGCTTCGGTCGCAAGTTCGAATCCTGCCTCGGGCATGGATGTGTGTGATGTCCTTAGGTTTAAGTAGTTCTAAGTTCTAGGGGACTGATGACCTCAGAAGTTAAGTCCCATAGTGCTCAGAGCCATTTGAACCATTTTGAACCATCTCAACATTGTCTGTTCAAAGTACATCAAAAAATAACGTTCCAGTTAATTTGCGTAATGCCAAATGGGACAGGACTCAAGTGTGCCCAGTACCTCCAGCAGAAGGACACCCGGTTAATTTACGTAATGCCAAGTGGGACAGTGCCCAGTACCTTCAGGAGCAGAATGCCGCGTAACAGGAGGCAGGTCAACGTACTGCACTAGACAAGACTTACGTAACACAAAGTCTTTAAGGATCTTAGCTGAATGTGTAATTAAGAAAAAATTTAAGCAATCACGAGAGCCGGCCGGGGTGGCCGAGCGGTTCTAGGGGCTATAGTCTGGAACCGCGTGACCGCTTCAGTCGCAAGTTCGAATCCTGCCTCGGGCATGGATGTGTGTGATGTCCTTAGGTTAGATAGGTTTAAGTAGTTCTTAGTTCTAGGGGACTGATGACCTCAGAAGTTAAGTCCCATAGTGCTCAGAGCCATTTGAACCATTTTGAACCATCTCAACATTGTCTGTTCAAAGTACATCAAAAAATAACGTTCCAGTTAATTTGCGTAATGCCAAATGGGACAGGACTCAAGTGTGCCCAGTACCTCCAGCAGAAGGACACCCAATTAATTTATGTAATGCCAAGTGGGACAGTGCCCAGTACCTTCAGGAGCAGAACGCCGCGTAACAGGAGGCAGATCAACGTACTGCACTAGACAAGACTTACATAACACAAAGTCTTTAAGGATCTTAGCTGAATGTGTAATTAAGAAAAAATTTAAGCAATCACGAGAGCCGGCCGGGGTGGCCGAGCGGTTCTAGGGGCTATAGTCTGGAACCGCGTGACCGCTTCAGTCGCAAGTTCGAATCCTGCCTCGGGCATGGATGTGTGTGATGTCCTTAGGTTAGATAGGTTTAAGTAGTTCTTAGTTCTAGGGGACTGATGACCTCAGAAGTTAAGTCCCATAGTGCTCAGAGCCATTTGAACCATTTTGAACCATCTCAACATTGTCTGTTCAAAGTACATCAAAAAATAACGTTCCAGTTAATTTGCGTAATGCCAAATGGGACAGGACTCAAGTGTGCCCAGTACCTCCAGCAGAAGGACACCCGGTTAATTTACGTAATGCCAAGTGGGACAGTGCCCAGTACCTTCAGGAGCAGAACGCCGCATAACAGGAGGCAGGTCAACGTACTGCACTAGACAAGACTTACGTAACACGAAGTCTTTAAGGATCTTAGCTGAATGTGTAATTAAGAAAAAATTTAAGCAATCACGAGAGCCGGCAGGGGTGGCCGAGCGGTTCTAGGGGCTATAGTCTGGAACCGCGTGACCGCTTCGGTCGCAAGTTCGAATCCTGCCTCGGGCATGGATGTGTGTGATGTCCTTAGGTTTAAGTAGTTCTAAGTTCTAGGGGACTGATGACCTCAGAAGTTAAGTCCCATAGTGCTCAGAGCCATTTGAACCATTTTGAACCATCTCAACATTGTCTGTTCAAAGTACATCAAAAAATAACGTTCCAGTTAATTTGCGTAATGCCAAATGGGACAGGACTCAAGTGTGCCCAGTACCTCCAGCAGAAGGACACCCGGTTAATTTACGTAATGCCAAGTGGGACAGTGCCCAGTACCTTCAGGAGCAGAACGCCGCGTAACAGGAGGCAGATCAACGTACTGCACTAGACAAGACTTACGTAACACAAAGTCTTTAAGGATCTTAGCTGAATGTGTAATTAAGAAGAAATTTAAGCAATCACGAGAGCCGGCCGGGGTGGCCGAGCGGTTCTAGGGGCTACAGTCTGGAACCGCGTGACCGCTTCGGTCGCAAGTTCGAATCCTGCCTCGGGCATGGATGTGTGTTATGTCCTTAGGTTAGATAGGTTTAAGTAGTTCTAAGTTCTAGGGGACTGATGACCTCAGAAGTTAAGTCCCATAGTGCTCAGAGCCATTTGAACCATTTTGAACCATCTCAACATTGTCTGTTCAAAGTACATCAAAAAATAACGTTCCAGTTAATTTGCGTAATGCCAAACGGGACGGGACTCAAGTGTGCCCAGTACCTCCAGCAGAAGGACACCCGGTTAATTTACGTAATGCCAAGTGGGACAGTGCCCAGTACCTTCAGGAGCAGAACGCCGCGTAACAGGAGGAAGATCAACGTACTGCACTAGACAAGACTTACGTAACACAAAGTCTTTAAGGATCTTAGCTGAATGTGTTATTAAGAAAAAATTTAAGCAATCACGAGAGCCGGCCGGGGTGGCCGAGCGGTTCTAGGGGCTACAGTCAGGATCCGCGGGACCGCTTGGGTCGCAAGTTCGAATCCTGCCTCGGGCATGGATGTGTGTGATGTCCTTAGGTTGGATAGGTTTAAGTAGTTCTAAGTTCTAGGGGACTGATGACCTCAGAAGTTAAGTCCCATAGTGCTCAGAGCCATTTGAACCATTTTGAACCATCTCAACATTGTCTGTTCAAAGTACATCAAAAAATAACGTTCCAGTTAATTTGCGTAATGCCAAATGGGACAGGACTCAAGTGTGCCCAGTACCTCCAGCAGAAGGACACCCGGTTTATTTACGTAATGCCAAGTGGGACAGTGCCCAGTACCTTCAGGAGCAGAACGCCGCGTAACAGGAGGCGGGTCAACGTACTGCACTAGACAAGACTTACGTAACACAAAGTCTTTAAGGATCTTAGCTGAATGTGTAATTAAGAGAAAATGTAAGCAATCACGAGAGCGGGCCGTGGTGGCCGAGCGGTTCTAGGGGCTACAGTCTGGAACCGCGTGACCGCTTCGGTCGCAAGTTCGAATCCTGCCTCGGGCATGGATGTGTGTGATGTCCTTAGGTTAGATAAGTTTAAGTAGTTCTAAGTTCTAGGGGACTGATGACCTCAGAAGTTAAGTCCCATAGTGCTCAGAGCCATTTGAACCATTTTGAACCATCTCAACATTGTCTGTTCAAAGTACATCAAAAAATAACGTTCCAGTTAATTTGCGTAATGCCAAATGGGACAGGACTCAAGTGTGCCCAGTACCTCCAGCAGAAGGACACCCAGTTAATTTACGTAATGCCAAGTGGGACAGTGCCCAGTACCTTCAGGAGCAGAACGCCGCGTAACAGGAGGCAGATCAACGTACTGCACTAGACAAGACTTACGTAACACAAAGTCTTTAAGGTTCTTAGCTGAATGTGTAATTAAGAAAAAATTTAAGCAATCACGAGGCCGGCCGGGATGGCCGAGCGGTTCTAGGGGCTATAGTCTGGAACCGCGTGACCGCTTCGGTCGCAAGTTCGAATCCTGCCTCGGGCATGGATGTGTGTGATGTCCTTAGGTTAGATAGGTTTAAGTAGTTCTAAGTTCTAGGGGACTGATGACCTCAGAAGTTAAGTCCCATAGTGCTCAGAGCCATTTGAACCATTTTGAACCATCTCAACATTGTCTGTTCAAAGTACATCAAAAAATAACGTTCCAGTTAATTTGCGTAATACCAAATGGGACAGGACTCAAGTGTGCCCAGTACCTCCAGCAGAAGGACACCCGGTTAATTTACGTAATGCCAAGTGGGACAGTGCCCAGTACCTTCAGGAGCAGAACGCCGCGTAACAGGAGGCAGATCAACGTACTGCACTAGACAAGACTTACGTAACACAAAGTCTTTAAGGATCTTAGCTGAATGTGTAATTAAGAAAAAATTTAAGCAATCACGAGAGCCGGCCGGGGTGGCCGAGCGGTTCTAGGGGCTATAGTCTGGAACCGCGTGACCGCTTGGGTCGCAAGTTCGAATCCTGCCTCGGGCATGGATGTGTGTGATGTCCTTAGGTTAGTTAGGTTTAAGTAGTTCTAAGTTCTAGGGGACTGATGACCTCAGAAGTTATGTCCCATAGTGCTCAGAGCCATTTGAACCATTTTGAACCATCTCAACATTGTCTGTTCAAAGTACATCAAAAAATAACGTTCCAGTTAATTTGCATAATGCCAAATGGGACAGGACTCAAGTGTGCCCAGTACCTCCAGCAGAAGGACACCCGGTTAATTTACGTAATGCCAAGTGGGACAGTGCCCAGTACCTTCAGGAGCAGAACGCCGCGTAACAGGAGGCAGATCAACGTACTGCACTAGACAAGACTTACGTAACACAAAGTCTTTAAGGATCTTAGCTGAATGTGTAATTAAGAAAAAATTTAAGCAATCACGAGAGCCGGCCGGGGTGGCCGAGCGGTTCTAGGGGCTACAGTCTGGAACCGCGTGACCGCTTCAGACGCAAGTTCGAATCCTGCCTCGGGCATGGATGTGTGTGATGTCCTTAGGTTGGATAGGTTTAAGTAGTTCTAAGTTCTAGGGGACTGATGACCTCAGAAGTTAAGTCCCATAGTGCTCAGAGCCATTTGAACCATTTTGAACCATCTCAACATTGTCTGTTCAAAGTACATCAAAAAATAATGTTCCAGTTAATTTGCGTAATGCCAAATGGGACAGGACTCAAGTGTGCCCAGTACCTCCAGCAGAAGGACACCCGGTTAATTTACGTAATGCCAAGTGGGACAGTGCCCAGTACCTTCAGGAGCAGAACGCCGCGTAACAGGAGGCAGGTCAACGTACTGCACTAGACAAGACTTACGTAACACAAAGTCTTTAAGGATCTTAGCTGAATGTGTAATTAAGAGAAAATGTAAGCAATCACGAGAGCGGGCCGGGGTGGCCGAGCGGTTCTAGGGGCTACAGTCTGGAACCGCGTGACCGCTTCGGTCGCAAGTTCGAATCCTGCCTCGGGCATGGATGTGTGTGATGTCCTTAGGTTAGTTAGGTATAAGTAGTTCTAAGTTCTAGGGGACTGATGACCTCAGAAGTTAAGTCCCATAGTGCTCAGAGCCATTTGAACCATTTTGAACCATCTCAACATTGTCTGTTCAAAGTACATCAAAAAATAACGTTCCAGTTAATTTGCGTAATGCCAAATGGGACAGGACTCAAGTGTGCCCAGTACCTCCAGCAGAAGGACACCCGGTTAATTTACGTAATGCCAAGTGGGACAGTGCCCAGTACCTTCAGGAGCAGAACGCCGCGTAACAGGAGGCAGGTCAACGTACTGCACTAGACAAGACTTACGTAACACAAAGTCTTTAAGGATCTTAGCTGAATGTGTAATTAAGAAAAAATTTAAGCAATCACGAGAGCCGGCCGGGGTGGCCGAGCGGTTCTAGGGGCTATAGTCTGGAACCGCGTGACCGCTTCGGTCGCAAGTTCGAATCCTGCCTCGGGCATGGATGTGTGTGATGTCCTTAGGTTAGATAGGTTTAAGTAGTTCTAAGTTCTAGGGGACTGATGACCTCAGAAGTTAAGTCCCATAGTGCTCAGAGCCATTTGAACCATTTTGAACCATCTCAACATTGTCTGTTCAAAGTACATCAAAAAATAACGTTCCAGTTAATTTGCGTAATGCCAAATGGGACAGGACTCAAGTGTGCCCAGTACCTCCAGCAGAAGGACACCCAATTAATTTATGTAATGCCAAGTGGGACAGTGCCCAGTACCTTCAGGAGCAGAACGCCGCGTAACAGGAGGCAGATCAACGTACTGCACTAGACAAGACTTACGTAACACAAAGTCTTTAAGGATCTTAGCTGAATGAGTAATTAAGAAAAAATTTAAGCAATCACGAGAGCCGGCCGGGGTGGCCGAGCGGTTCTAGAGGATACAGTCTGGAACCGCGTGACCGCTTCGGTCGCAAGTTCGAATCCTGCCTCGGGCATGGATGTGTGTGATGTCCTTAGGTTAGATAGGTTTAAGTAGTTCTAAGTTCTAGGGGACTGATGACCTCAGAAGTTAAGTCCCATAGTGCTCAGAGCCATTTGAACCATTTTGAACCATCTCAACATTGTCTGTTCAGAGTACATCAAAAAATAACGTTCCAGTTAATTAGCGTAATGCCAAATGGGACAGGACTCAAGTGTGCCCAGTACCTCCAGCAGAAGGACACCCGGTTAATTTACGTAATGCCAAGTGGGACAGTGCCCAGTACCTTCAGGAGCAGAACGCCGCGTAACAGGAGGCAGATCAACGTACTGCACTAGACAAGTCTTACGTAACACAAAGTCTTTAAGGATCTTAGCTGAATGTGTAATTAAGAAAAAATTTAAGCAATCACGAGAACCGGCCGGGGTGGCCGAGCGGTTCTAGGGGCTACAGTCTGGAACCGCGTGACCGCTTGGGTCGCAAGTTCGAATCCTGCCTCGGGCATGGATGTGTGTGATGTCCTTAGGTTGGATAGGTTTAAGTAGTTCTAAGTTCTAGGGGACTGATGACCTCAGAAGTTAAGTCCCATAGTGCTCAGAGCCATTTGAACCATTTTGAACCATCTCAACATTGTCTGTTCAAAGTACATCAAAAAATAACGTTCCAGTTAATTTGCGTAATGCCAAATGGGACAGGACTCAAGTGTGCCCAGTACCTCCAGCAGAAGGACACCCGGTTAATTTACGTAATGCCAAGTGGGACAGTGCCCAGTACCCTCAGGAGCAGAACGCCGCGTAACAGGAGGCAGATCAACGTACTGCACTAGACAAGACTTACGTAACACAAAGTCTTTAAGGATCTTAGCTGAATGTGTAATTAAGAAAAAATTTAAGCAATCACGAGAGCGGGCCGGGGTGGCCGAGCGGTTCTAGGGGTTACAGTCTGGAACCGCGTGACCACTTCGGTCGCAAGTTCGAATCCTGCCTCGGGCATGGATGTGTGTGATGTCCTTAGGTTAGATAGGTTTAAGTAGTTCTAAGTTCTAGGGGACTGATGACCTCAGAAGTTAAGTCCCATAGTGCTCAGAGCCATTTCAACCATTTTGAACCATCTCAACATTGTCTGTTCAAAGTACATCAAAAAATAACGTTCCAGTTAATTTGCGTAATGCCAAATGGGACAGGACTCAAGTGTGCCCAGTACCTCCAGCAGAAGGACACCCGGTTAATTTATGTAATGCCAAGTGGGACAGTGCCCAGTACCTTCAGGAGCAGAACGCCGCGTAACAGGAGGCAGATCAACGTACTGCACTAGACAAGACTTACGTAACACAAAGTCTTTAAGGATCTTAGCTGAATGTGTAATTAAGAAAAAATTTAAGCAATCACGAGAGCTGGCAGTGGTGGCCGAGCGGTTCTAGGGGCTACAGTCTGGAACCGCGTGACCGCTTCGGTCGCAAGTTCGAATCCTGCCTCGGGCATGGATGTGTGTGATGTCCTTAGGTTAGATAGGTTTAAGTAGTTCTAAGTTCTAGGGGACTGATGACCTCAGAAGTTAAGTCCCATAGTGCTCAGAGCCATTTGAACCATTTTGAACCATCTCAACATTGTCTGTTCAAAGTACATCAAAAAATAACGTTCCAGTTAATTTGCGTAATGCCAAATGGGACAGGACTCAAGTGTGCCCAGTACCTCCAGCAGAAGGACACCTGGTTAATTTACGTAATGCCAAGTGGGACAGTGCCCAGTACCTTCAGGAGCAGAACGCCGCGTAACAGGAGGCAGATCAACGTACTGCACTAGACAAGACTTACGTAACACAAAGTCTTTAAGGATCTTAGCTGAATGTGTTATTAAGAAAAAATTTAAGCAATCACGAGAGCCGGCCGGGGTGGCCGAGCGGTTCTAGGGGCTACAGTCTGGAACCGCGTGACCGGTTCGGTCGCAAGTTCGAATCCTGCCTCGGGCATGGATGTGTGTGATGTCCTTAGGTTAGATAGGTTTAAGTAGTTCTAAGTTCTAGGGGACTGATGACCTCAGAAGTTAAGTCCCATAGTGCTCAGAGCCATTTCAACCATTTTGAACCATCTCAACATTGTCTGTTCAAAGTACATCAAAAAATAACGTTCCAGTTAATTTGCGTAATGCCAAATGGGACAGGACTCAAGTGTGCCCAGTACCTCCAGCAGAAGGACACCCGGTTAATTTACGTAATGCCAAGTGGGATAGTGCCCAGTACCCTCAGGAGCAGAACGCCGCGTAACAGGAGGCAGATCAACGTACTGCACTAGACAAGACTTACGTAACACAAAGTCTTTAAGGATCTTAGCTGAATGAGTAATTAAGAAAAAATTTAAGCAATCACGAGAGCCGGCCGGGGTGGCCGAGCGGTTCTAGGGGCTACAGTCTGGAACCGCGTGACCGCTTCGGTCGCAAGTTCGAATCCTGCCTCGGGCATGGATGTGTGTGATGTCCTTAGGTTAGATAGGTTTAAGTAGTTCTAAGTTCTAGGGGACTGATGACCTCAGAAGTTAAGTCCCATAGTGCTCAGAGCCATTTGAACCATTTTGAACCATCTCAACATTGTCTGTTCAAAGTACATAAAAAAATAACGTTCCAGTTAATTTGCGTAATGCCAAATGGGACAGGACTCAAGTGTGCCCAGTACCTCCAGCAGAAGGACACCCGGTTAATTTACGTAATGCCAAGTGGGACAGTGCCCAGTACCTTCAGGAGCAGAACGCCGCGTAACAGGAGGAAGATCAACGTACTGCACTAGACAAGACTTACGTAACACAAAGTCTTTAAAGATCTTAGCTGAATGTGTAATTAAGAGAAAATGTAAGCAATCACGAGAGCCGGCCGGGGTGGCCGAGCGGTTCTAGGGGCTACAGTCTGGAACCGCGTGACCGCTTGGGTCGCAAGTTCGAATCCTGCCTCGGGCATGGATGTGTGTGATGTCCTTAGGTTAGATAGGTTTAAGTAGTTCTAAGTTCTAGGGGACTGATGACCTCAGAAGTTAAGTCCCATAGTGCTCAGAGCCATTTGAACCATTTTGAACCATCTCAACATTGTCTGTTCAAAGTACATCAAAAAATAACGTTCCAGTTAATTTGCGTAATGCCAAATGGGACAGGACTCAAGTGTGCCCAGTACCTCCAGCAGAAGGACACCCGGTTAATTTACGTAATGCCAAGTGGGACAGTGCCCAGTACCTTCAGGAGCAGAACGCCGCGTAACAGGAGGCAGGTCAACGTACTGCACTAGACAAGACTTACGTAACACAAAGTCTTTAAGGATCTTAGCTGAATGTGTAATTAAGAAAAAAATGTAAGCAATCACGAGAGCGGGCCGGGGTGGCCGAGCGGTTCTAGGGGCTACAGTCTGGAACCGCGTGACCACTTCGGTCGCAAGTTCGAATCCTGCCTCGGGCATGGATGTGTGTGAAGTCCTTAGGTTAGATAGGTTTAAGTAGTTCTAAGTTCTAGGGGACTGATGAGCTCAGAAGTTAAGTCCCATAGTGCTCAGAGCCATTTGAACCATTTTGAACCATCTCAACATTGTCTGTTCAAAGTACATCAAAAAATAACGTTCCAGTTAATTTGCGTAATGCCAAATGGGACAGGACTCAAGTGTGCCCAGTACCTCCAGCAGAAGGACACCCGGTTAATTTACGTAATGCCAAGTGGGACAGTGCCCAGTACCTTCAGGAGTAGAACGCCGCGTAACAGGAGGCAGATCAACGTACTGCACTAGACAAGACTTACGTAACACAAAGTCTATAAGGATCTTAGCTGAATGTGTAATTAAGAAAAAATTTAAGCAATCACGAGAGCCGGCCGGGGTGGCCGAGCGGTTCTAGGGGCTACAGTCTGGAACCGCGTGACCGCTTCGGTCGCAAGTTCGAATCCTGCCTCGGGCATGGATGTGTGTGATGTCCTTAGGTTAGATAGGTTTAAGTAGTTCTAAGTTCTAGGGGACTGATGACCTCAGAAGTTAAGTCCCATAGTGCTCAGAGCCATTTAAATCACGAGACCATGTAAACATATGACAATGACCTCTATAGACAGCAAAGTGCGCACTTTTGGTATTAATTAATTTAAATATATAAACAAATGAATCAAACCATCATGAGTCAAATTAGTATTTTGAAAACAAAACAACTCTTTGCTTAATAAGTTTCGGAATGTGTGCACTTATAGTAATGAAATATTATGTTCAGGATCGGCTCTGTTAGGAGTGGCTCAGCTGGTAGGCGGAAATAAATCATTTGGACCAGTTTTGTGATGAGGCCATTTATTGGCAGTAAATGCATTCAAATGGGCAACATGAGTTACAATTACAAGCACTTTGATAGTAATTACTAAATGAAGACATATGATAGGAGCCACAGGGTAAAATTAATCTTTTGGAAAAAAAACATAACAGCTCTCAGATTAAGTTGCTCAATGCATGTAGTGTACTTGTAGTAATGAAATCTCATAAACACTTAATAGTAATCGCTGAACTAAGATACACCCATATACAAGCATGTATATTGCCGGAATAGTACAATCCCACAATCCCTGCTTATGCAACCAGATAATTTTAAAAATATTTGAAAATCAGGGTACATATCCATAAGAAAATAGTTGAATCAAAAGAATTGAAATTAGTACTTCACAGTCCGGCTGATCTTTGAACACGTAACCGATTCAGACAACAACGTGGAGCAAACAAACTTGTAACTGGACGAGCAGAAACAGGTACTAAACGCGAAAATTTTTCGTAAACAAGACCAAAAAGCCGCACCAACAGATTAAAAACGTACTTTTCAGTCAATAAACATGATACACAACAGGGTGCTTCGTAAGTCTAAATGACCATGACTGATACTCGATTCAGAGCTTCTCAAACTCTCAAATGAAGAACCAGTTGAACATAGGCTGTGACAGATATAACCTCGTTTAACGCATCTAATTAACATTGGCTCCCCGTAACACGACTAAGTACAGAATCCACCAGTCCCTTCCTGCAGTCAACAAACAGCCAAAATCTGTTCTAGTAATATATGGCAGTGGTGCACATGCGCCACAAAGGAAATTTCCCAAAAGTAGCTTAACAAATTCATCTTCACTGCAGTAATTCCAAAATATGCTGCAGCGCTCTCAGTAGGATCCTGCTGCTGCTCGTGTTCAAGACCAAAATCCATCACCTCTGTACTGGAGGATACCGTTGCTCTCCCACTGGTGGACCGCAGATGCATGGCGTGTTGCGAGTGTAGCCTGGGTCCCCCAGCATAGCCAGTCTTGGAGATTGGTTGTTCGCTGCCAAAGCCCACGAGGCCCGCTTTTGCAGAAAAGCTAGGGATTATAATGTGCCTGCTCTGTGACTGGGCTTTGGCTACAACTTAGTTACACACATAGTCAAATACACACAGGGTAACCAATGGATACTAGCCATAACGGTTCAGGAGTTAGTTATAGTTACAATTTGTTCCTTGTTATATACACTGAAGAGCCGAAGAAACCGGTAAAGCTGCCTAATATCACGTATGGCCTCCGCAAGCACGCAAAAGTGTCGCAACACGACGAGGCATGGACTCGACTAATGTCTGAAGTAGTGCTGGATGGAAATGACACAATGAATCCTGAAGGGCTGTCCATAAATCCCCAAGAGAACGAGGGGTTAGAGATCTCTTCTGAACAGTACGTACCAAGGCATCCCAGATATCCTCAATAGTGTTCATATCTGGGGAATTTGGTGAACAGCGGAAGTACTTTAATTCAGAAGAGTGTTCCTGTAGCCACTCTGTAGCAATTCTGGACGTGTGGGGGGTCGCATTGCCCTGCTGGAACTGCCTAAGTCCGTCACGGTGCACAGTGGACATGAATGGATGCAGGTGATCAGACATACGTATCACCTGTCAGAGTCGTACCTAGACATATGAGGGGTCCCATATCACTCCAACTGCACACGCCCCACACCATTACAGAGCCTCCACTAGCTCGAACAATCCCCTGCTGACATGCAGGGTACATAGACCAACGAGGTTGTCTTCATATGCATGCACGTCCATCCGCTCGATATAATCTGAAAAGAGACTCGTCCGACCAGGCAACATCTTTCCAGTTATCAGCAGTCAAGTGTCAGCGTTGACAGGCCCAGCTTTGTGTAGTGTAGTCGTGAAGGGTACACGAGTAACGTCGGGTCAGTAAGGCCATATCGATGATATTTCGTTGAATGGTTCGCACGCTGACACTTGTTGATGGCCCAGTACAGAAATCTGCAGCAATTTGGGGAAGGGTTGCACTGCTGTCACGTTGAACGATTCTCCTCAGTTGTCGTTGGTGCCGTTCTTGCACGATCTTTTTCCGGCCTCAGCGATGTCGGAGATGTGATGTTTTATCGGATTACTGATATTTACGGAACACTCGTGAAACGCTGGTACGGGGAAATCCCCATTTCATCGCTAGCTCGGAGATGTTGTGTCCCATCGCTCATGCGTGAACTATAACACCACATTCAGACTCACTTAAATCGTCATAACCTGCCTTCATAACCTGCCATTTAGCAGCAGTAACCGATCTAACAATTTCGCCAGACACTTGTCTTATATAGGCGTTGCTGGTGGCGCCGCCTTATCCTGTCTGTTTACATATCTCGGTATTTGAATACGCATATCTCTACCAGTTTCTTTGAAGCTTCAGTGTATATCAGATTAACGACGAATATTATAATGTGGAACGTATCACCAGAATAAAAGTAGCATAGTGATTAAACTTCTTCTGGGTATTACGCCGCGGCATTGCTAAAAACTAACAACAATAATAAACTAAAACTGACGTTTCGGCCGAATTGCAACGGCCTTCCTCAGGGCACGACTGGCATGGGGATAGGTGCTTCTCTTTATTACAGACTATCGATGTCTGACGTGACTGTTGTAAATCGGTTAATTGGCCCACTAATATGATTGGCTAGTCTGATTGGCTAGTCATGACGTACATAACTAATGAGGAGGTAGTGAATAGGATTGGGGAGAGGAGGAGTTTGTGGCACAACTTGGCCAGAAGAAGGGATCGGTTGGTAGGACATGTTCTGAGGCATCAAGGGATCACCAATTTAGTATTGGAGGGCAGCGTGGAGGGTAAAAATCGTAGGGGGAGACCAAGAGATGAATACACTAAGCAGATTCAGAAGGATGTAGGTAGCAGTAGGTACTGGGAGATGAAGAAGCTTGCACAGGATAGAGTAGCATTGAGAGCTGCATCAAACCAGTCTCAGGACTGAAGACCACAACAACAACAACAACAGTCATGACGTAAGGGAAGATGGAAGGAAAAAGGCTATTCGTGGATGTCCAAATGTTTTACAACAGTGACGTTAGATATCAATAGTCTGTAATAAATAGAAGCACCTATCTCCATGCAAAACCAGTCGTGGCCTGAGGAAGGCCGTTGCAATTCGGCCGAAACATCGGTTTTAGTTTATTATTGTTGTTATTTTGAGCAATGACGCGGCATAATACCCAGAAGAATTTTAATCACTATGACACCGGCCGCGGAAGCCTACTTTCCTATAAAAGTATAAAAGTAAATAAAAAAGAGAAAATATATTTATACTGGTGCATTCTGGCCATTTATAGGATTTTACCGTCTTTTCTTTTTATAAGTCTTTTGTTATGTCCAACAAGAACTCCTATATGGTGTAGAACGAGTTGTTACGGGGGAAGTCTCTCGAACTAACATTTATGTGACGGACAATTTAATTTCGTGGGTAAATTTTGAAGGAGATTTATAGGTGCGCATTTCACCGTTTTTGTGCGTAAGTTACATTCATTAGTGTGTGATGCAATTTTTTTTTCCTTCTGGTGTTGTGCATGCAAATATCTCTATTACTCTTAAAATTAGATGAACTGCTGATAACCAATTTCATAAGTGATTAAATGTGTTTTAAGACTATGGTTAATATTCCCTGCTGGTTGAAAAGATACCTGCACGATGCACATGCATGGATTCCACAAACAACTTTTTATATCTTTCTTTTGGGCAATGAATACCTTTTGTCTAAGCGAAGAATTACTACAGAATATTATTATGTAAGTCAACGATGAATGGAAAAAATACACAACATGCTAACTTACTGACTTCTGTATCCCCAAAGTAGGCATTTATTCTAATGGCACGGTAATCGAAGCTAAACTTGTTAGTGTGTCCATTACATGGTTTTTCCAGTTTAAGTTGTGGAGTATACCATGCATGGAAGTGAAACATGGACGATAAGCTGTTTATACAAGAAGACAATAGAAGCTTTTGACATACGGTGCTACAGAAGAATGTTCAAGATTAGATGGGTAGATTATTTAACTAAGAAGGAGGGACTGAATATAGTTGGGGAAACAGGAAATTTGTGTTAGAACTCGACTAAAAGAAAGAATCGATTGAAAGTACACGTTTTGGGCAACAATGGATCACCCATTTAGTTTTTTAATAAAGTAGTAGGTTAAGACTGTAAAGGGAGACCAAGAGATCAGTACAATAAGTAGATTCAAAAGGACGTAGGTTGCAGTAGTTGTTCAGAGATAAAGACGCTTGCACAGGACGGAAAAGTTTCGAGAGCTGCAGCAAACCAACAGTCGGACAGAAGATCACACCAACAGTTTGTCATCAATACGACGACCTAAGGACTTAAAATTTTCTACTCTGTTTATTATTTCTTATTGGTATACTTGGTTAAAATGAGGTGCAATATTTGTGGTAGTACAGAACTTGATGAACTGCGTTTTTTCCAAAGTTTAAAACTAGGCCATTAGTGCAAAATTTTTCAACAACTTTCTGAAAAAAATCATTTACCTTTTCTTTGAATGATTTTCGATCGGCTTCACAACAAAGTTTGTTTGATCTGCTAACGGGGCTGCATCTGCCTCCTGATCAAAGAAAGTGGCTGATCACTAAGAAAAACCGAGAACAGTTGTGAACCAGTGTTCGAACCCTGTGGGACATCCAATGTAATTTCTCCCGATATTTCGTTTCTATTTGTGTTACTGGAACAGCCTAGTGTACTCTTTTGCATCCTTTTTTTTTTTTTTTTTTTTTTAAATGAGGACGAAACCCGGCATTTTCTGAACTACATATCTCACATGATCTCAATTTCTCGGTTATATAGAATGTAATGACTGACATAATCAAAAGTAAAATTCTGATATACTGCCTGGATTTCCGGTAGTCAGTATCAAAATCCTGTGATCTTCTGGACTTACAATCGCTCGAGGTCGTGTAGATTTTATACAGGACAGTGCTGCACTCCGAAGTATTTTTTATAAATTTTGAATATCGGATGTAAATCGTGAACGTGATAGTGAACTGGAGATTCTAAATGAGAATAATAACTATCAAGAATACACACGTTACTTGTAATGTGCTGCCTTTTGTTGAAAGTCAGATGTAGTTAGTGAACAACGCCTGCTTGCTGAATGTAGAAAATAATCCCTGACAATGCGATTCAAGAAGTCATTACACTTCTGTTTAAATAAACTTCATACTGTTGTGTGATTTATGTGCCTATGTTGAGAGCTTCTAATTTCTGGTGGGAGTTATGAAATATGAAGACCTCCTCTAGGACCACCCTTCTCCAATAACCTTTACATCCAAATATTGGAAAATGCAGCAGGATGGGGGTGAGTGAGACTGTAAAGTCACGTACCATCAATACATTGTTATTGTTCGTTCCTTCCTAGCCTGAAACAAGAATTTATGGACATCGATTCCCTCTTCCAAACTAACCAGTTTATCGATTCATCGGATATAATAAACATTCCGGATGTCGTTTGTTTACAATCTATTTACGTAATGGCCTTTTGGAGCAATGCGAAAGGACCGAAAAATGACCTGATGTTCATCATGAATAGTTTTACTCCACTCTTTGATCCTGCCACTGTGCGTGTTTGTTGCAATATTTTATGAGACCAATGATGCAAGGAATATTTAGAGACTGCATATACGAATAAACATATCCTGCTTGGGGCGCGTTACTTAGTCGTGCTTTTTTTCGGTATCGCGTTGCGTAAAGACATTACCTCAGGCACAAAGCTCCAGCTCCCTCCAAACATTTTCCAGCGGCCATAATATTAGGCTGGATGATATACGACACGCGTTTGTTACAGTAAGTGTCCTACACAGCCTCTTCATAGGCCCATATTTTTGCAGAAAAATCCTACCGTGTGAACTTATACATTGCAACTCTAATACACACGTCCATAAATTAGAGAAAGTAAATTGTTCTCAGTTTTGTTTGGAACAGAGACCATTACTTGTGCGTGCATTAGGTCTCGAGACGCCGCACAAGGAACGTACTCCAGTGAAATCTCTTTTTTAATACATCGCTGAGAGGAAGGAGGTACATCTCTCTTCGCGAACGTATTCTGCACTGTTTTAACCCTCGTCCCTTGACAGTAGCGTGTTTTATGGTTCATTTTCTGTACGGAAAGGAGTCTGGGTCTTCCAAACTTCCACTGAATAGTTTTCTTAATTAGGCTTTAACGACACCATCGAATCTTAGGAAAATATCTCACTCGCGTTGCAAGTTGTAACTTGGCACTGATGTGTTCGGGAGAGCAAACTGATGTCTAGGTCAACCATTTCCAGACGCCAAAGAAGGAAATAACAGCCAGTCACATAATATCACACATCAAGCCACTTGCTGTGTGACTTAACGATAACAATCAATTATAGAGCTTCCTCGGTATGGGGAAGGAAATTAAGAAGTGCCATTTTACCAAATTAAAAAATAATTTCGAAAATATCCAGTTTTATTTATAATTACCGCCATATATTCCAAATACATTTCATTACTTAATTGTGATTTAAAGCACTGTGTGACGTTGCCCAAAATTGTTGTTCTTTTATCTTCTCCTCTACTTTCCCTCCTTGGTCAGGTGAGAGCAGCCTTCTAATATAATAACCTGATAATGAAATAAATCGTTATTGTGTTTGTAGAGCAGAATCCAATACAGGCACATTTTGCTGTTATTTGACGTCGTTAAGGGGAAAAGTCTCACAATATAATAAAATTAAAACGCAGCAAAATTTTCTGCCGAATAAGAAATGCACGGAAACATGCTCTCGATCTCAGTAGCAGAAACAGACACACATATGAAACTGAAAGGAATCAGTGTTTCAGTGTTAAAGTTGTGCAGTCCAATACAGGTTTATTCCTATCGACAGAAAACAAATGCCGCCAAGAAGAGACATTTCTCGAGACTGAAAAGTACATCAAATAAAAAAATCAGACATTCTCTGAACGTAAACTATAGAGCGAGGAATAAGCTAACGAATTCCTACATAAATTTCAGTTCACACCAGTTTGAGTCCAAATTAAAATGTAAATTTCGGGCTTTACAAAAATTTTGTGATTCATAAAAGGACACATGGTAGCTATAAATTACGTGACATCCTTCTGAAATCCGCTTCAGTTCGTAAGATACTGCAGAACAACATATAAAAAGCAAATAATCACTTACCAGAATTCCGTCGTATATTACATTACCTTTCTTGGGGATCAATCATCTTCTGAGTGGTTTGATGCGGCTAGCCGGAATTAGTCTCCTGAGAAGCCCTGTTCGTTTCAGAGCAGGACTTCCATCTAATGTTCTCATTTATTTTGTCGATATATTTTAATTTCTATCTTCCCCTTCAGTTCTTCCTTCTAAAATACCATGGAAGTTAGTCCTTGAAGTTTAGATGTTAAATTATTCCTCAGTTTCACTGAAGATGGAAATTTCATCACCGAATTTTGTCATTGATACAAATTTCACCCGGGATTTTAATTCCATTCTTGAACTTTTCTCCTATTTCCGTCATTCCTTCTTCATGTATTGATCGAAAAGCAGGGGTGAAACACTAAATCCCTGTCCAACAACCCTTTTAATCCGAAGAGTTGGTATTTGGTCTTCTTAATACGATGTTTCTCTGAATCATTATTATTTCTTCAGATCTGAAAACATTCAAAAGATTAGTTCTAAGTTCTGCAAACTCTGCTTTCCTTCTTCTACACACCTATACAGGGTGATTTCCTAATGACATTACAGACTATTATGGATGACGGAGAAGGGCAAATGTATAATTTGAGGTAAGGGGCACTGGTCCAGAAAACATCCAAGTCGAACGTTATAAGCGAAAGTATTTCCGATACATGTGAGAGTCGACCTCTTCTATTGCAATCCCTTTGCTTTCCGCGTTGTTTTCGGTAGAAGAGATGTGTTTCACAGCACTGCAGACGAACTGGTGCTCATAGCTTTAAGGTGTGCTCATTAGAGCCCATGTTTAAAGATGGTTTTTTCTCTTGTTTTGCGCCATATCATCTCTGTGGTGTGCGTACTGTAAGACCTTCGGTACACACTGTGGTGTCACTGCCAGACACCACACTTGCTAGGTGGTAGCTTAAATCGGCCGCGGTCCATTAGTACATGTCGGACCCGCGTGTCGCCACTGTGTGATTGCAGACCGAGCGCCACCACACGGCAGGTCTCGAGAGACGTACGAGAACTCGGCCCCAGTTGTACGACGACGTTGCTAGCGACTATACGGACGAAGCCTTTGCTCTCATTTGCCGAGAGACAGAATAGCCTTCCGCTAAGTCCATGTCTACTACCTAGCAAGGCGCCATTAGCCTTAGATAGCTTGTATCTAAAGAGTCGCACTTGTATCGCCACAATCTCCAGATGTCTCATCAAGAACGATGTATACAAAGGATGGATTAAAAGATAAGTACCAAAGGAGCTACTTACTTTTCTTTATAACATTCATAACGTATCCTGTTTCAGACCTCACTCCATCCTTCGTGAGTTAGCGCGTGCGTCTTGGCCGCCTCTTTCAATTAGTGTACGTAGTGTTGGCAAGTCTGCCGACACAACACACACACCATCAGATTATTTGACTTGTCGCTCTAACGAAGTAGGCGAGTGACAGCAATACGTCTCGTGATCTTATCGTGACGTGTTTATCTTCTGCCATTAGGTCAGACGATAGAAATGCCACTTGCACGCTTAGAGTAGCAGATTGACGGTGACCAACTTTAAACAGAATTTGATTAATTTTCACACACATTTATTAAAATAATAAAAACCATAGACATTATGCAACTTGATTCTGGATGCTGTTTACAATTGACAATCTGAAGTTCCTTTGGTCTTGGTACGTTAATCTTATTCTCACATATCTCTGATACTTAAAGTGTCTATACATTTATCTTCATGGCTATGTACAGGAATATGATAATCTTATTAGGTGCAGACTGAAACTTGACTATAGACTGGTACAGACTAATGTAGACTGGTACAGACTAATCGGAGGTCTGTACACTCGTTATAATAAAAATGTTTCAAATGGCTCTGAGCACTATGGGACTCAACTGCTGTGGTCATTAGTCCCCTAGAACTTAGAACTACTTAAACCTAACTAACCTAAGGCATCACACACATCCATGCCTGAGGCAGGATTCGAACCTGCGACCGTAGCAGTCGCACTCGTTATAATACCTCGCGTGTTCATGTATCACTGCACGAGTGTGATCCGCGAGGAGAAAATGTTCCACATTAGCAGCAATCTCATTGGCTGCGTTACATATTAATACGCGGATCGGCGGAAGCAGAATTTGGTCCGTCTCTAAGGCAGCGCCAACTCGTTGTGTGGAGACGGACGAGCGCTGCGCCTGCGCTGTTGTGCTTAGTGGGGCGCGCTCTAGTGGGAAAGTTGTGTATGCGGTGACTACGCGGAACTATGTACACAACAATCTCCTTTCAAAATATGAAACGCAAAGAGCTTGAAGCAGAAGATGTCCATTGTCAGAGGTATCTGAATTTCTCTTATAACGTTCAGCTCAGTGGCATCTCGAACAGGGTCACTTACCACACAGTGACACATTTACCCCTCTCCATCGTTCCTGGAGGTGTGTAACATCATCATGGTGTTACTCTATATAATGTCCTGCTTTAAGCTGTGGCTCATGGACCATGTGACCTGTTAGAATTTGCTATCGATGCATACCAAAGAATGAGAATATTTTCTGCTGAATGATGATTTAGTGTAGTCAAACAAAACCAGAGATCTGATCAATTAAGATTGTGTGAGGTCGCAAGATCAACCTTTAGTAAGGCTCATTCGAATATGTTGTGTTAACAACAATCTCTCTCTCTCTTTCCAAGCATTAATCCCGACCTTCGAGGTCTGCTGGTTAATTATATGTAACATATTAATGTTAAGGGATGGTCAGAGGCCCTTCCTGTCGCCACCTCATTCCCTCTGGGAAGGAATTAGTGGACCCCAATTGTCTGCACCTAGTGTAATCCATGGAATAGTGCAAATGTGTTCAGATGTCTGCGAGCCGTGTAGCTGAGGCGGAACGTGGGGACCAACCCGGTATTCAACTCGCAGGATGTGGAAAACCGCCTATAAACCACATCCAGGCTGCCTGGCACACAGGCCCTTGTCTTTAATCCGCTGGGCGGATTCGATCCGTGGCCGGCGCGCCTACCTGAGAACAGGAAGCACTGCGTTATCGCTCTCGGCTGCCATGGCGGGTGTCATTTTAACAACAATGATGGGAGAATATTAGCTGACAATGACTCGCCATGTGCATTGGGAGGGAGACAGAAATTATGTGTCCAGGGGGTGCAGAGATCAAACTTCTGCGGGGTGTATGTATTACGTTTCACAAAGTGGACTTCGTTGACATGTAAGAAATTTTCAAGTGAAACGTTAACTTCCTTCATGAACACAAAAAAAAAAAAAAAAAAAAAAAAAAAAAAAAATGGAGCGGCGCAGTGGCTACCGAGATTCGCACTATCATGATCAAAGGCGGACTCCCTGGAAGCTGCTAACCATGCAGGTATCAACTCTTAATGGATGCCTATAGAATCATATTGGTGTAATGGGGAGGTGGAATGTGATGGTTTGCAACCGAATACGAAACAGTCTCTGGTGAAGCTAATCGTGAAAGTGGCTGTCCCTTAATGCAGATAGTGCGATAGCATGTTTTAGAGGCACAGAAAATACAAACATCCAATGACTGAATTTGTCCGGTGGCTCCACACTGTTCAAGAGGGATAGTTTGCTCTAAAGGAGTATGATTTTTACACAGCCCAGAAATCGAGCAAAAGCCACTTATTTTAACCAGTTAATGGCCAAAAGCGTTGCCTATACCGTATTTGAGGTACTGTTACACCCATTTTCCCACCCTTGCTTGCTGTGACGTAATTATGAACTACTGCCCTTGCAAGATCATGCACACGAGAAAAAGTCGTAGATGGCAGAGCACCTGCAGCTTCTCGCAGCACAATAAATAACTTTCTAGGCATTTTTCCATCCTGATTAACAGTCAGCATAATTGTACACGAATGCCTTAAGGCATTGATGTTAGTTTATCTTGGAATCTCTAATTATTTCCAAGATTCCTTTCATATACATTTCCGCTTCACATTCAGATTGGTCGAAGTTGAAAACAAGTTCCTTACTGAACGATGGGAGAAGTTTGTTTATTTCATATACGAATTTTTGGGCCGATTCCGCAGTTTGCTGTTCATCGTCAAGTTGATGCTTTGTTTGAAATTTTATCTTACGTCTTCCAGTTATATGTTTTCACTACCAATACACCTAGAAATGAGAGAGGATATTCCGCATTACCACAGCGCCCACGGATCAACTCCACTATAAACTTGTAAACGATAATGAGCGAACTAGCGTTCCCGCCATATATTCCGTATGTCACCTAACGGAAGCAGTACGGTCTTTAGGAAACAGTCATCAAATTCTGGTGGAACTTTAAACGCCATGACATTCGTATATTCCACTTCCGCGTTCACAGAAATAACCACACTACTGCAGCCATCATGGTAAGTGTAAGGCGCTTGTTGTCCGTGCCGGAAAAGAAGGCTGTGGCGAAGTAAGCTGTGTAAAGCTGTTCTGAGGTTACCTTAAACCTACAAGGCAATCATCAATTTCTAGCGAACCTCCCTGCGTTTGCCACGTGGAATTGTCAAAACTAAAACCTACCATACCTGTACGTGGAATGTAACTGGGAGCCATGGAAAACAACACGGCGGAAGACAGCACATCGAAACTAATTCACAAACACGACACGCTGAGAGACAAACAGCGATGAGACGCATGTAACGACACATGTAAGGACTCACACAACAATGAAGGGAAACAAGTGTGTTGTCGTCGCGGTACCGTAGAGGCAGAAAGAGGCACAACCAACTCGCCAAATGTGCAAAGTGTAAATAATTGCTAGACCACAAGGACCAAGACGAGTATACGTTCTTCATCTAGAAAATTCGATGAGTGAGTTTGCAAGCATCAAAATATGCGACATATGTAGCTGTACCTTTTGTCCGCACTGGCTTAGACCAATTATTTACAACCCCAAGGGACCGTAGACCTCAGTATTTGATATAAATTTCAACTTTATGCATTTACAAATTCTTTAGAGGAAGGGATCTTTGCAGACAGCCCTGGACTGAATTAGAACCTTAAACTTTTTACACGACCAAGGGTCTATAGACATTAGTGTTTGATATAAATTTCAACTCTACACCAGTACCCATTCATAGGAAGAAGAGGCCTTAACAGACGAAGGACATACACACAATCAACCAACTGAAAAAAACTGAGTTCAGCAAACGATGTTAAAATTAAATGATGATGCTCAGAAAGTGATTCGGGTAGCAGAATAGTAACTTTTTAAACAGTAAATAATCGTATGACCTAACACAAAGAAGAACAGAAGCATGTGTCAGTGTGAGTCTTTAAAATGTAAACTTGAGCATCTAGTGTCACAAAGAAGATATTATGTGCATAAACGTGCCTCCAAGAGGTGTGTCTATCGCAGCTGGCATCTCAACAACTGGGGCGCCTTGCGGCCGTCACGTACCAAATGTGACCAAGGAAGCTCCAACTACTAGTTTTCTTCGGTCTCGCGTTCTTCGGCCGACGTTTGTTTCACGATTTTCTGACATTTCCCTGTATGATTCGCTGGTATTATCAAAGATTCACCGTCTGTTGCTGGTGGTGGAAAGTGAAGCTATGACAACGGCAGCCACTCGTGGCAAAACGTCGAAAATCGTCAAACGACTGTCGGCCGAATAATCCAAGACAGATTCCAACCGGCAGTTTGTTAGCAAATGGCCCAGAACGCCCTAACAATTTTGTAACCTGTGACTAGTTCAGGTACTGCATGAGAACGCATGCGTTCAGTCTGCTTATTTCACAGAAGAACCTAGCCAGGATCTTGGCTGGAAAGCAAACCCTTTTACACTTTTTCTACTGATGTAGCGCCTTCAGACGTTCATCTATTTCTGTCATTATCGAATAACTATCAAGAAAATTTCTCTGTGGACGGAAATGCACTTCATACTTGGAATAACGACATCGTTATCTCCTAAACAGTAACTTTCTATATACGTGGCAACCTAACATTGACTGACCAGTGTCAGACTGTTTCAGTTAATTAGGGGGAAGTGGTTAGGTGGAGGGGAGGTGTATTGCTGATGACGAATTTCTCTCGTGCGTTTTTCTGTTACGTTCAAAAAATCTACGAGAAACGCTATTAAAGTGTGCTCTGTTTCGAGAAACGCTGCAAAAGTAATCTCTGTTCTAATACAAATTACAATGTACCAGTATATCCTTATGACGAAAGTCTAATGTAATAGAACAAATACTGTTTGTAACACGAGTCTGCCCGAAACATCACGTGTTATCAAAATATTGCGCACTTCTGAGTCTGATGAGGTTTGTGTGTACCGAAGTCCTGTGTCTTACCCAAGAAGCATTTCGCCATTACCACAGTGTCCCCCTCACCGCGACCGAACCTGTGGAGCACAGGAATGTACGAGGCACATGAATCAACAGATGTGGAGAGCTCCCTGTTGTTTATTTATTTTCATTTTTTGTTGTGATTTCGAATATTATTATGATATTATGTGGAACATATGTTATCCACACAGAAAAACTAAAGATTGGGTAAAGCAAAAGAAAAAGGAAAAATAGATAAAATCCACACATTTGCGACGCGATCTCCCACCCGTGGCAGTCGGAATTAGAATCGATCATGTGTGGCTTCAACTCAGAAACCGCCAGCAGAGGGATAGGGGGCCGTCCACTGTGGCTAAGAGGTTCTAGGCGCTTGTCCGGATCAGCGCTGCTGCTACTGTCGCAGGTTCGAATCCTGATTCCGGCATGGATGTGTGTGACGTCCTTATGTTAGATAAGTTTAAGTAGTTCTAAGTCTAGGGGACTGATGAACTCAAATGTTAAGTCCCATAGTGTTTAGAGCCATTTGAACCCTTTTTAGAGGGGAGGTGCCCTCAGCTCCAGGCACCCCAATCTTAATGGAGGTCTAACAAAGACCCCTCGAAGATACTTGGCAAATAATGCTCGGTAACGTGGAGCGTGTTCGAGCGTTGCATGGGCTATTCGTAAATAGGTCTAGAAGTCAAGGAAGGAAATTGGAAATTTATCGTAAGGTCTTATGGGTCCCTGAACTCACACACTACTTAATCTAACTTAAAGTAACTTACGCTAAGGGTGACACACACACCCATGACCGAGGGAGGCGCTCGGCTACCCCGCGCGGCGTCGAGGCAGGTTTTAGGTCCCTCACGGAATAGGTAACCGTCCGCTCACCCCTTGACCCACGTAAAGGGATGATATTTGGCGGTGCAAAAATGTTCGGTTATAGAAACATTCAAGGTTCAATGTGTCTGGTGGCACTCGTATATATTAGGCAGTGATTTTCTGCACGAATCGCCAGACGCCTGGCGGAGGGGCGCATGTCAGGCGGTGGTCATCAGTGTCGAGTTGCCGGCGAAGGAGATAAAGAGGGGAATCCGACAAAGCAATGTTGTGCGGCCGCTGTTTTGTGGCAAATTTGCTCTTGACTGTGTGATAACTTCATTGCTCGGACATGTGTAGGGAGGAAGGGCTGGTGGATGGTATTTCACACTGTGGGCCACTGGATGGAGGGGTATTTGGTCTCCATCACATTATGAGGAGCATAGCGATATAATAGGCTGTAAGACTCCTTGGCTCTGGGAAGACGCATATCTGGGAGACTGCTATCTGTGTAACTGTCTGTAGTCCACGGAAAAAAAAAAAACTCGACAGAGGTGAGGTGTTCAATCGGTGGAGAGCTGGTATCAAAACAGAGAATCCGATGACCACTTTAAGATTATACGGCAGTCGCAGAATATTTTTGATCATGATCTTCTGTGTTTCTTCATATTTAAAACAAATATTTACTGTCGTAGGACAACGATGGTTCCGCTTTGCGCTTGTTACGTGTGTTACAAAGCGTCGATTTGAAAGAGTGTGCAGGGAGAGGTGTTTGTTGAGGCTTGAGATAATGGTGACGATGTCAAGCCGAGATCTAGTTTACTACAGAAAAATCTTAATTTATAAAATGTGAGACAAAATGCAGGGTGATTGTAATTAAGGTACCAGTTTGAAAATGCTGTAATAAACAAACAACTTCCCTCAACGACGTCGCATTTGTCCGGAATATTATCGAAGAACAGAGAAACGTCGCGGAAAGAAACGAACATTTACCACAAGATGACGCCGTAACCGGCAGACTAATCCGAATAAAAGACGTGGTGCACATGTCTGTACCGCAGTTTGCGCCTAAGACGCTTGGCATTCCTGTCTCAATCCAGGATCGAGCACTGCTGGAAAAGCTCTTTTACAAGAACGGCGACTGTGCGGCGGTAGCTTTGCAGAAGTCCAGGACAATCTGGTGTATGAAAAAAATTGTCGGTCTGATTTCTGCCAAAGGTCTGGAGAAAATGATTACGGATCTTGAAAATATGTTTTTTGAAGTGCATTGAGGCACAGAGAGGAAAACAGTTGATCTGACGTTAGTAGAAAATTCCACAGCGTTGCAGGAGAGTTCGGGCGATGGTGTGCAAATATTCAGTGCACTGGGAATTGCCAGAACTTTGGACATGCCTGTGAGCACTGTGCATAAAATTCAGCTTGACTTCCTCCGTTGCTATCAGTAGATAATGGAGCATGTCCAGAAATTGCTGCATGGTGACTTGTCAGTAAGATATACCTCGCAAAAATGAGCATAAGTAGAGGAATGAGAGAAGTGTTCAATGACTTTTGAAAGTAAAAAATTTGACTAAAAGCCCCATGAGGTTTTGTTCTTACGTAAAATCAGTAAGTGGTTCGAAATCATCTTTTCAGTCACTCAGTAACTCTACAGGCACCGAAGAGGAAGATAACAGAGAGAAGGCCGGAAAACTGAATTCAGTATGCCGAAATTGTTTCACCGCTGAAGATCGTAATATGATCTGTCCTTTCAATTATCGTAGGTACGTCGAAATAGCTCATAATGACATAACCGTTAGCGGAATTGAAATGCAACTACAATTGCTTATTAGTGGAAAATCATCAGTACCAGATGAGATACATGTAAGATTCTACAAAGGTTTTGCAAAAGAACTTTGTCTCATTCGAGCACCACTTTATCATTGATCGCTGGAGCAAAGAACGGTCCCTACGACTGGAAGAAAGCACAGATTAATCCCATTTTCAAGAAGGGTTGTTGGACTGATGCTTATAACTGTAGGCCTATATCGTTGATGTCAATCAATTGCAGAACTATGGATCATATTTTATGCTCAAGAATTATCACTTTTTGGAGATCGAAAATCTCCTCTATGAAAGTAAACATGGATCGTCGAACAGAAATCTTCCGAACCTCAGCTTGCTCTGCTCCTCACAGCGCTCTAGAGAACGGTGCTAAGGTTGATGCCGTATTTGTTGACTTCAGGAAGGCATTTCACACCGTCCAGCACTGCCGTTTCGTGAAAAAAATACGATCTTAACCAGTTTCTTATCAGATCTCCGAGAAGATCAAGACTTTCTTGCAGACAGAACTCAATACATCGCTCTTAACGGAACAAAATCGACAGATGTAGAGGTAATTTTCGGAGTGCCACAGGGAAGTATGATAGGGCCATTACTGTTTACAATGTATAAAAATGGTCTATCAGAAAGCGTTGGAAGCTCTTTAAGACTGTTCGCAGATGATGTAGTTGTCTACTAGAAAATAGCAACGCCAGAAGATATTATCTATTTGCAGGATGACCTACACAGGACTGACGAATGGTGCAGGCTCTGGCTGCTGATGTTGAACGTAAATAAATGTAACTTATTGCCCATCATAAGAAAAGGAAGGCCATTACTGTACAACTACACTACTGATGACAAATTTCTGGAAAGAAGTATCTACCGTAAAATATCTACGAGTAACTATCTAGATCGACCTTAACTGGAGTGAGCACGTAAAACAAATAGTTGGCAAAGCACATGCAAGACTGAGTATCAATGCACAATTTTAAGGAAATGTAGCTCACTCACGAAGGTAGTGCCGTAAAAGGCGCTTGTTTGACTGATTCTGCAGTATTGATCAGCAATGTAAGATTCTTTCCATATAGGACTGATATATGAAATAGAGAAGATCCAACACACAGCGGCGTGCTGCGCCACAGGACAGTTTAATTGGCGCGAAAGCGTTACAGATATAATTAACTGCTCTAGTGGCAAATCTTATAGGTGTTGTGTATCACGGAGAGGTTTGCTATTGTAATTTTGAGAGAGCACATCCCAGGAAGAGTATTACTTTTTCCCAGACACGTGTCGCCAAATGATCACAACGAGGAAATTTGAGAGATTTTAGCTAATACAGAGGGTAATCACACACCATTCCCGAACGTAACAGAGTGGGGGGGGGGGGGGGGGGGGAATCAGTAAGTGATACCGGAGGTAGCGTCCGCCACAGTGAGATGGATTGCGGAGTAGTTGTTGAATCCTGCCGAGTAGTCAACTGTGGTGTGTCTAGGAAACCTGCTTTCTCGCATGGCTATACAAACAATTGAACCTAATCTTATTAATGAATTTTATTACGAAAAGTAAATGACAACTTTCAGAATTGCATATATATGTCGCAAGCAAAGGGCGACATAAACAATAAGCAAGTTTGTTCAGTGTAGACAATGCTCCACAGTAGAAGCGAAATGACGAGTTTTGAAGCTATTCTTGAACTGGACCGCGACCAGTCGGGCGCGGCGCTTATGTCCTCATCACATGGAGGCCGCTGCTGTCGCGTTGTTGTCCTGGAGAGGGGTCGGTCAGCGTGCAGTTGGCTGACATCTACTTCAGAGCCCCCTCTACTCTCGTTCCAGGCTGGTGTGACGGCGCTTGACTTAACGCCATAACACATGTCAGTACAAGGAATTACAGATTATGGGCAATGGAAAATCCTCACGCAAATCATCTGATACCCCTTCATTCTGCAAAGATGTTATTGCAGGGCCATATTTTTTCGAGGGCATGGGTCCCGCATCCGTGACTACTGTCGTGCCAACTGGGATGCCCAATGGGAATCCATCGCCACCCAGGTGGCTCCTTCGTCTCAACCCCTCCAAAACCCAGGCAATTATCACAGGCTGCACCACCTGCTCCTTCCATCTCCACTATCTCTACATTTATGGTCATCCCATCCTGCTCATCTCCACCCTGAGATACCTTGGCCTCAGCCTCGACCATCACCTTCTGACCATCCAACAGAAATTCCATCCCAACCTCCACCTACTGAAACTCTTGTCTGGTTGGGCGTGGGGATTGCATCATTCCACCACCCTCCACACCTATAAATGCCTCATCCATCCTTTCCTCTGTTACACCAACGTTACATGGATCTCCATACCGCTCCACACTTTTACAGGGCCCTCCAAATCCTCAAACGCCACGCACTCTGCCTTGCCTTCCACATCCGCCTTCCTTCCCAACAAGATTCCTGTATGAGCTCATCCCCTTCCGCCACATGCTGTTTCTCCTCCAACATCTCTGCATCCTTTACACTGCCCGTGGGTAGGGGTAGTGTCTTTGATTCACAATCAAAACGTCTTCGGTCCCGGGTTCGATCCCCGCAAGTGCCTAAATTTTGATAAATAATCAGCATTGGCGGCCGAAGACTTCCGGCGTAAGAAGTTGCATGGGAGCTTAATTATAATAGAATGCAAATAATTTTAATTTTTTGATTTTAGTAGCTGTTTGTCCGATTACGAAGTCTCGTAACGGTTGGCCCTGACTAGTATTATTACGCTATCTGACTGCATAGAACAATAACAAAGAATGAAATGGAAATTTTCATTAACACAATTAATTAATTAAGTCCCCAGCAACTATAAAACCTACGAAACCAAAGCACAAGTGTAACTGTTCTGCGTGTGGAAGTGTAACTCAACGTACGCATCTGGCACGGTTCTTCTTCAATAACACAAGAAATTTTAAATATCATTTATACTGAATTAATTAAAGAAAATAAAAATACCATAATTACTCAAGAAAACCAGAATTACACTCTAATACAAGAACACAAGCCAGATGCTTTGTTGACTGAACCTGTAATGACGCATTATTCAGGACATTGAAATAATGAGAAAAAAAGGAAAAGTAGTTTGTTACCTTAATTTATATTGATGAAAAGCACTCTAGACATTACAATCTCTCCACACCGACTCGCTACTAGCTCATCTCAACAAACACTCCTCACTACGACATCTCAGCACTGACTACCACGAGTTCTCCCAAAGCACTGCCCACTACGAGTTCTCAATAATCACTGCCAGTGGAGGCGGCGGAACAATACTCTCTAGCGCGATCTCTGGCGCTGTGGCTCAGTGTAGCCACCTTTCATATGCCCTTCCTCCACAGGCTAGAATTTGATGGTATTTTTGCCAGCATTGGTGGTGAAAATACCACCAAATTCGTCAAAAAAATACAGACAAAAATAAAAGATAATATTAATGCGTAAATATCATATAACTAGACAAAATTTTGGCTTTGCACTGACCTTTCAATAACCTAATATATAAAATACAGTAAGCAATACAAATTCTTTCATACATGTGACTTTACATAACAGTTTACACAAGTATTATGTGGTTAAACAATTCAATCAATAGCGTCAGCAATGACGAATACGTGCAGGTAAGAGTCTCATAACTTTTCACAAACCGTAATACACAAAAAATCAGTTTATACAAATATTCACATAAACGCTTTCCATAGCCCAAGAAACAAGTAGTTGACAGTTCCAGCAGTAGCACCCAGCAATGGTCAACAGGTGCAAAAACCAACAAGTGACATTTTTTCAGTAGAAACAGTCCATCAGTGGTACCCAGTAATGTTGAATTGGTGCAGACACCAACAAGTAACACCATTTCAGTATAAGCAGTTCCATTAGTGGCACCAGCAATGTTGAGCAGGTGCAGACAGCAACAGGTGACATCTTTTCAGTAGAAGCAGTCCATCAGTGGCACCCAGCAATGTTGAGCAGGTGCAGACATCAACAAGTAACACCATTTCAGTAGAAGCAGTTCCATTAGTGGCACCCAGCAATGTTGAGCAGGTGCAGACACCAACAGGTGACATCATTTCAGTAGAAGCAGTCCATCAGTGGCACCCAGCAATGTTGAGCAGGTGCAGACACCAACAATTAACACCATTTCAGTAGAAGTAGTCCATCAGTGGCACCCAGCAATGTTGAGCAGGTGCAGACATCAACAGGTGACATCTTTTCAGTAGAAGCAGTCCATCAGTGGCACCCCGCAATGTTGAGCAGGTGCAGACATCAACAGGTGACATCTTTTCAGTAGAAGCAGTCCATCAGTGGCACCCCGTAATGTTGAGCAGGTGCAGACACCAACAAGTAACACCATTTCAGTGTAAGCAGTTCCATTAGTGGCACCAGCAATGTTGAACAGGTGCAGACACCAACAAGTAACACCATTTCAGTAGAAGCAGTCCATCAGTGGCACCCTGTAATGTTGAATAGGTGCTGACCGCAGTTCATAATATTCACTTTCACTAATCACACTGTTCATCAGCAGAATTAAACATGACTAAATGTCACACATCATGTTGAAAAGTGCAGCACCATCACTAATCAGGCAGTTCAGGCATGAACAATAGTTTGAATACACATACAATGCTTTTACACTAAACGTACAAATCATAATAAACACACAAATGATATCAGATAATTGTCATATTAAATATTACAGTACACAATAACAGTAAACCTATAATATTTATGGGTGTCAGTGCAAGCCACAACAAACAAGTAAAATAATATTTAGGAGATAGGTTGGGATCACTTCTCTGGGATTATAAAAGGAAAACACACACAACACACTCACTCATCTTTCATCCACATTTAGTGCTACTGTGTAATTGAATAGTGTTAACTGTGTAAATGCAATTCTGTCAAAATTTTATGTTCATCATGTGTATCAAGGAGTAGTGGCAGCAATGTATAACAGTCAATAATAGTTAGTCAGCGTCATAGTCATCATGTCAAGACCAATGTTTGCCAAGCCAGATCAAATTGTACGGTTGCTGAACAACTGTCAGTCAGCCAAGATATGTAATTACTTCCTCTCTCCAAAAAAAAAGTATATACTGCTTACTGATTTAACAAAGTGTGTGTGTAGACAATCTTTCTTCTACTTAAGTGTTCTAGTCTGCCATCTTCATCCTCCTTGTTCCATATAGACCAACAAAAAAAAAATGCTCCTCACTTACTTTACCTCTTATCCACCAAAACTCCAATAATCATCAGCATCGCATAATCTCAATACTATAATAATACCTCATACGTCGATACATAAAAACCTTATCATCAATAATACCTCTTGTCCACGAAAACTCCAATAATCATCAACTTCACATAATCTCAATACCTCAATAATACGTCGATACATATAAACCTCAGCACCAATATCATTTCACTTCCATAACAACTCTTTCCTCTAGTCAGTCTCCTCGAACAAGTGCAGACAAAATCCTAATGCAAACCTCAATTCATCATCTCATACAATCCGAAGACACAATGTCAACACACAACCTCTCGTGTAATCCATCTGATCCAAATCTGCTACTCATTATAAATTATAAGATACATTTTGTTTACCTTGTCCATCATTAAATAAAAGAAATGCGTACATGACCTCTAACAGACTTAGTTCGAATAACTCTCAGTAATTAAGTACGATTACGGAGTGTGAATGATCATAATATTTCACAGTGTGTACACCACTTCAAGAATCATGGCAGAAGCAAACATGTGGAGTATTTCTTGTGTCAAGTGTCACTTCCTATTTCAATTGCTCACGAAAAATGCAGTGTAATAACTGTCAATGGTCTAAACCTAGTTTTGGTATGTCATGTCGTTAGCTTCCTTCCTATTAGCATAAATTTATACAGCTTCCATAAAACCTCCAGCTCATGTGACTTCTATGCAGTTTCTTGTACCAATGTCGTTCGTAGAATTATAGCAGTTCTTTTTCCTATCTTAAAATATAAGGCACTAAGCGTAAGCAAAACATGCATCAGCGAGTAAATATACCAGTAGAGAACAGAATGTCAACAAGTGGATGCAGCACAATCCCTACAACGAGGCTCTGCCAAGCAAGCAATCTATAATTAATACCACAGTGTAACCTAAACTCTATATTTGTACACAGTATATCAGCATTTCTATATACCAAATTAAAGAGTAGTTATGACAACAAGACAGAAATGTGTAAATATGCAATCCATACAAAAAGCAGCAAACATATATCTTACGTGATAAACAAGTCATTAGCATCATATCAGCATAAGCAAATAAATGTTTATATGTAATCTTAATAAGTAAACATGAAGGCGCAAGCAGAGAAATCACAAAGTGTAACCTACATACATAACCATATCAGCACAATTAATCAGGTGACAATTACAATTTAAATAAATAAGCACAGCAGGCACATAATTAAAAAATATGACATCAGTGAAAAAGCAGTGGAGCCAAGCGATGCGTAATATATACAAATAACAAGCCTGTTCATTAATCAATCATCGTCAAAATCAGTTAATGTGCGTAAGCACGTCGCTTCACAAGTAAATTCATAGAACATGAAATTTAGCACAATCGCGAGCAGCAAATTACGTCTAAAGTACGTACCTAAGTGGAAATATGTTACCTGAAAAATAAACTCAATTAATCGTTACCTTTTTGGTTTTTTACTTCCTTTTTCTTTTTTTAAATTACATTCTTCCTGAAATTTTCTCCATAGCAAGTCCTCTTAACGTCGGACACACATAGACTTTACCTGAAGGTCTTAAATATTTTATACAACCGTATCCTGAAAAATACTGAACGTTAATAACATAATTTATCAAGTCACTATAGCTTTATACTGAATTTAGTCGGAGAAATTACACTGTGTATTTGTTTACGTCTGTCAGTGCATTCGCACTGAGCGCTCGATCAGCTGTAGGCGCGTGACGTAGGAAGCGATTGTTTGCGGTCAACGACTGCCTTGTGCGGCGCGCCGACTTGACTGTTGCTTTGAGTATTTGCCGCCGCCGGAACACGGCGCGGTATCCTTGTATTCTCTGCATGTTTACATGTAGCTGTTAGTTTCTCTAAAGTATGTCATTCCACAAAAATTTTAACGTTAGATATGTGATGTATTCCCTTAGAGCGTCGAGATTTAAGAGTTTCTACTTCAACAGTGTTATCATGTATAATTTTGCGAATTCTATATGGGCCGTTATAAAGCAGAAAAAATTTGCGACACAAGCCTTTTCCTTTGTGAGACAAACGATGAGACTTAATTAACACCTTTTGACCAACTGACAAGATTTTTAAACGACCAGGACGTTTCGCTGATTTCTCTCTTCTAGCAGCCGCAGATGCAATATTTCGTAGAGCCAGGTTGACAACTTCAGAATGCCGCAGTTTCCGTGAAGGCGGAAATGGAACTATTTCAGAAATGCGATTTGTTGGTACTTTATTTTTTAATATCAATAGAGGCGGTAAAGAAGTTGAGTCATTAGGAAGTTCATTCAGAATGTTTTGAAAAATATGAAGATACTGATCCCAAGTTCTGTGATTCTGATGACAATAAAGATGGCACAATTTATTAATTTCCTTCATCCATCTCTCTGAAGCGTTAGATTGAGGGTGAAAAAGTGAAATGAAAATTGGTTTAATCTTCCGACGCCGTAGAGTACGAAGCCAAATTTTAGAACGAAACTGTGATCCATTATCTGATATAACCTTATCAACATGACCAACTTCTTTAAGAAAATGTTTGATGAAAGCATTAGATACTGAACGAGCTGTTGCTTTGCGTAAAGGTGTAAAACACACATATTTTGATGTCAATTCCACTGCTACGAAAATGTACGCAAAACCATTAGTAGAACGAACCACTGAACCGAACAAATCGACTGCAGCCATGTCCTTTAATTTCGCTGGAATGATAGGAAACAACGGTGCTCTGTGAGAAATAATTGGCGGCTTAGCCTTTTGACATAATTTGCATTTGGCAAGAACAGATCGAATACGTTTTTCCATATTACTGAAGTAGCAATTTTCTCGTAATTTATGAAAGCATTTTCTGGGACCAAAGTGCGCATAACTGAAATGTGTAAACGAGGTGTGGCCAAATCATCCAATCTAACAAAGCGTCTAAGAAAATTACAGACACCAAGGAAACTACGAACATCACGTTTTGTGGTAGGAACAGCATAATTACGAATAGCGTCTAGTTTCTCTGGATCAGGAAGAATACCTTCTGTAGAAATAATATGACCGAGAAATTTCACCTGAGAACGACCAAATTCAGATTTTTTTTTTTTTTTTAAGTTCACTGTAATGGCAACTCTTGCAAAGATACGTAATAAGTAATCCAAAATTTTTTTTTTTGTGCTCATTCCAAGAACGTTTAGCAATACGAATATCGTCAACATATGAAGTAATGTTGTCACAAAGATAAATAGGTAAGATTTCGTTTAATCTACGAATTAATGCTGCAGAAAATATAGTAAGTCCAAACGGTAATTTCCAAAGTCACTTTTGGGTAAAACAGTCAAATCCGGTTACTTTTTACCTACTGTCTAGATAGATGGATAGTAGAAGAGTTGTTTTTATAGATGCAAAGAATAGTATAAGAGTAGGCAGCGGTGCAGAAAACTAAAAGGAAAATAGCACCACTACAGCTCGGGGCCCTGTGATCGCTACGGCACATATTCACTTAGTGTAGTGAATCCCCTGAGGACTTTAATAGCTGCACATAAATTTCAGTTTGTGACTTAGTGGCAAATTCGGCGGGAGTGCATATATAAATTGATCTAACCATGCACATGGATGTATGTCATTCTTACAATTGCGGAAGATCTTAAATTTCCGAACAGTCAAAAAGTGTTTATAGTCAAAGTTTTCGCCTCGTGGCGACAAAGAGCTACCGCGTCTGTCCCAGTCACAATGACGATTATTGTCAAGTTCGCGCGCCTGGCGCTCTCTTGTTGCATCCCGTAAATGAAACAAATTATTTTCTTCAAACCCCTCTGCTATTTGTGATTCTAAATTTCTTTTGATGTCTTTTCCTACAATTTCGCCTTCAATTTGTTTAACTTGCCTTTGTAATGCCTCAAATTCCCTTTTAACGCGTTCATTAAATTTTCCCTGATTTTCAACATGTTTATTTATGTTCTGGTACTCTTCAGTTTCCGCAAATGGCAATGGAGCTGTATCATCCGAATATCTGTCCCCATGTAAACTAAGATTTGTCAATTTATCAGAAATCTCCTCAACTCTTTCCGATAAGTCACCTATTTTTTCTTTCTGTTTACTTACGTCTTCCGTAAGTGTCGCGACTCGGGTTTCAGTGTTGACACTTTTGGTAGTTAACTGTTCATATTGTTGTGTTAGATTATTTATTCTGTCATTTGGTACGGATTCCTCGATTCTCTCAAATATTTCTTCCTTATCGTGTGCACGTTGTAAATTTAACTGTGAAAATTTTTGTACTATCACGCGATCTCTTTCTTCCTGTTCTCTATCCTGTTCCCTTTGTCTAATCTCTACTGCAATTAATCTATTATTGTGAGCATTCAAAATCGGTTGTACTTCCTCTCTAATTTCTTTCTTTAATTCATCTTTCATGTTTTTGAAACATGTCCCTATTCGTGAATCTAACCGTGTTTCCATTGTTTTTAATTCAGATCCTGTGATCCCAGTGAGTCAAAACGTGTTTCCATTGTTCCCATATCAGTTTTAATTGTTCCTATTTGTGATACCAACTGTGATCCCAGTGAATCTAACCGTGTTTCCATTGTTCCCCTATCTGTTTCTAACCGTGTTGCCAAAGTTCCCATCTCTGTTTTAATTGTTCCCATCTCTGTTTTAATTGTTCCCATCTCAGTTTTTAATTCAGATCCCAAATTTAATATTATACTCATCAACTGTTCCATATGAACTAGTTCCAAATTCCTTTCGCCCCTAACATTTCCCACAAAACCAGCTTCCTTCGTCATAGCTGTAAGGCTATCTGTATTCAATACTATTCCAGAATCTTCTGTCGTTAATCTCGAATTCTGAAAATTTTCTGATTGAGAAAAATTTTGAAATGGTTCCGGACTATTTTCCCGACTTATTACATTGTTTTCCACTTCATTATTCAACATACTGTTCTCCTGTGTTGGCGAGTTCGCCATGTTAACAATTTCGTCATTCTCACTATCCATCATTTTTGCCTTTTTCATCGATCGTGTAATCATTTACAAAACATACTAAACTCGTCACTATATGAAAATTACACACAATGACACTTTATCTCCAACAATACCATTCACACGAAATGTTTCCCTCGAACACGATTAATCGAACAATTGAAATAATTGCACTAATTGTCAAACCCGTAGACAAGACAACAGAAATGAAATTTTGCAAAATAAATACCATTAGAAGAATGACAATTACCAATTCTACACATGCAAAATACACTACAATTACTAAACTACAAATTACTACAACAATACTACTGTCTACTATTTTTACAATCAGAAGATTCCAAGGGACGATCCGAAGCAGCGGTCGCCACGTGCATGGGGGCTTAATTATAATAGAATGCAAATAATTTTAATTTTTTGATTTTAGTAGCTGTTTGTCCGATTACGAAGTCTCGTAACGGTTGGCCCTGACTAGTATTATTACGCTATCTGACTGCATAGAACAATAACAAAGAATGAAATGGAAATTTTCATTAACACAATTAATTAATTAAGTCCCCAGCAACTATAAAACCTACGAAACCAAAGCACAAGTGTAACTGTTTTGCGTGTGGAAGTGTAACTCAACGTACGCATCTGGCACGGTTCTTCTTCAATAACACAAGAAATTTTAAATATCATTTATACTGAATTAATTAAAGAAAATAAAAATACCATAATTACTCAAGAAAACCAGAATTACACTCTAATACAAGAACACAAGCCAGATGCTTTGTTGACTGAACCTGTAATGACGCATTATTCAGGACATTGAAATAATGAGAAAAAAAGGAAAAGTAGTTTGTTACCTTAATTTATATTGATGAAAAGCACTCTAGACATTACAATCTCTCCACACCGACTCGCTACTAGCTCATCTCAACAAACACTCCTCACTACGACATCTCAGCACTGACTACCACGAGTTCTCCCAAAGCACTGCCCACTACGAGTTCTCAATAATCACTGCCAGTGGAGGCGGCGGAACAATACTCTCTAGCGCGATCTCTGGCGCTGTGGCTCAGTGTAGCCACCTTTCAAAGTCAGCCTCATTCTGCCAACGGCCTTGTCAAAGAGGGCGGAGGAGCGGATAGAGGTTCAGGGCTCTCTCTTGTCCTAGGGGTGGGAAATTGCCCCTAAAGGCGGAAGAATCAGCAATGATCAACGACATGAGGATGCAAAAGGCAATGGAAACCACTGCATTAAAGACATGTAACGTGTATCCACAGGACATGTGGCTGTAATTGAAGAAGTGTCATGATGATCTCTCCATTGGCAAAAGATTCCGGAATAGTCCCCCATTTGGATCTCCGGGGGGGGGGGGGGCACTGCCAAGGGGGAGGTTACCATGAGAAAAAGATTGAATAATCAACGAAAGGATAACGTTCTACGAGTTGGGGCGTGGAATGTCAGAAGCTTGAACGTGGGAGGGAAACTAGAAAATCTGAAAAGGGAAATTCAAAGGCTCAATCTAGATATAGTAGGGGTCAATGAAGTGAAGTGGAAGGAAGACAAGGATTTCTGGTCAGATGAGTATCAGGTAATATCAACAGCAGCAGAAAATGGTATAACAGGTGTAGGATTCGTTATGAATAGGAAGGTAGGGCAGAGGGTGTGTTACTGTGAACAGTTCAGTGACCGGGTTGTTCTAATCAGAATCGACAGCAGACCAACACCGACAACCATAGTTCAGGTACACATGCCGACGTCGCAAGCTGAAGATGAACAGATAGGGAAAGTGTATGACGATATTGAAAGGGTAATGCAGTATGTAAAGGGGGACGAAAATCTAATAGTCATGGGCGACTGGAATGCAGTTGTAGGGGAAGGAGTAAAAGAAAAGGTTACAGGAGAATATGGGCTTGGGACAAGGAATGAAAGAGGAAAAAGACTAATTGAGTTCTGTAACAAGTTTCAGCTAGTAATAGCGAATACCCTGTTCAAGAATCACAAGAGGAGGAGGTATACTTGGAAAAGGCCGGGAGATACGGGAAGATTTCAATTATATTACATCATGGTCAGACAGAGATTTCTAAAACAGATACTGGACTGTAAGGCGTGCCCAGGAGCAGATATAGACTCAGATCACAATATAGTAGTGATGAAGAGTAGGCTGAAGTTCAAGACATTAGTCAGGAAGAATCAATACGCAAGGAAGTGGGATACGGAAGTACTAAGGAATGACGAGAGATGTTTGACGTTCTCTAACGCTATAGATACAGCAATAAGGAATAGCGCAGTAGGAAGTGCAGTTGAAGAGGAATGGACATCTCTAAAAAGGGCCATCACAGAAGTTCGGAAGGAAAACATAGGTACAAAGAAGGTAGCTGCGAAGAAACCATGGGTAACAGAAGAAATACTTCAGTTGATTGATGAAAGGAGGAAGTACAAACATGATCCGGGAAAATCAGGAATACAGAAATACAAGTCGCTGAGGAATGAAATAAATAGGAAGTGCAGGGAAGCTAAGACGAAATGGCTGCAGGAAAAATGTGAAGACATCGAAAAAGGTACTATTGTCGGAAGGACAGACTCAGCATACAGGAAAGTCATAACAACCTTTGGTAACATTAAAAGCAATGGTGGTAACATTAAGAGTGCAACGGGAATTCCACTGTTAAATGCAGAGGAGAGAGCAGATAGGTGGAAAGAATACATTGAAAGCCTCTATGAGGGTTAAGAATTGTCGGATGTGATAGAAGAAGAAACAGGAGTCGATTTAGAAGAGATAGGGGACCCAGTATTAGAATCGGAATTTAAAAGAGCTTTGGAGGACTTACGGTCAAATTAGGCAGAAGGGATGGATAACATTCCATCAGAATTTCTAAAATCATTGGGGTAAGTGGCAACAAAACGACTATTCACGCTGGTGTGTAGAATAAATGAGTCTGGCGACATACCATCTGACTTTCGTAAAAGCATCATCCACACAATTCCGAAGACGACAAGAGCTGACAAGTGCGAGAATTATCGCACAATCAGCTTAACAGCTCATGCTTCGAAGCTGCTTACAAGAATAATATACAGAAGAATGGAAAAGAAAATTGAGAATGCGCTAGGTGACGATCAGTTTGTCTTTAGGAAAAGTAAAGGGACGAGAGAGGCAATTCTGACGTTACGGCTAATAATGGAAGCAAGGCTATAGAAAAATCAAGACACGTTCATTGGATTTGTCGACCTGGAAAAACCGTTCGACAATATAAAATGGTGCAAGCTGTTCGAGATTCCGAAAAAAGTAGGGGTAAGCTATAGGGAGATACGGATCATATACAATATGTACAACAACCAAGAGGGAATAATAAGAGTGGACGATCAAGAACGAATTGCTCGTATTAAGAAGAGTGTAAGACGAGGCTGTAGCCTTTCGCCCCTACTCTTCAATCTGTACATCGAGGAAGCAATGATGGAAATAAAAGAAAGGTTCAGGAGTGGAATTAAAATACAAGGTGAAAGGATATCAATGATACGATTCGCTGATGCCATTGCTATCCTGAGTGAAAGCGAAGAAGACGTAAATGATCTGCTGAATGGAATGAACAGTCTAATGAGTACACAGTATGGTTTGAGAGTAAATCGGAGAAAGACGAAGGTAATGAGAAGTAGTAGAAATGAGAACAGAGAGAAACTTAACATCAGGATTGATGGTCACGAAGTCAATGAAGTTAAGGAATTCTGCTACCTAGGCAGTAAAATAACCAATGATGGACGGAGCAAGGAGGACATCAGAAGCAGACTCTCTATGGCAAAAAAGGCATTTCTGGCCAAGAGAAGCCTACTAATATCAAATACCGGCCTTAATTTGAGGAAGAAATTTCTGAGGATGTATGTCTGGAGTACAGCATTGTATGGTAGCGAAATATGGACTGTGGGAAAACCGAAGAGAAGAGAATCGAAGCATTTGAGATGTGGTGCTATAGACGAATGTTGAAAATTAGGTGGACTGATAAGGTAAGAAATGAGGAGGTTCTACGCAGAATCGGAGAGGAAAGGAATATGTGGAAAACACTGATAAGGAGAAGGGACAGGATGATAGGACATCTGCTAAGACATGAGGGAATGACTTCCATGGTACTAGAGGGAGCTGTAGAGGGCAAAAACTGTAGAGGAAGACAGAGATTGGAATACGTCAAGCAAGTAATCGAGGACGTAGGTTGCAAGTGCTACTCTGAGATGAAGAGGTTAGCACAGGAAAGGAATTCGTGGCGGACCGCAACAAACCAGTCAGTAGAATGATGACCAAAAAAAAAAAAAAAAGGCTTCTTTTCCCCCAACCCTCAGTTTTCCTCCTTCCTCTCTACACCCCACCCATTGACGCACCTCTATCACTGTATCCCTCCCTCTCTCCACCTCCACACCCTCCATTTCCATCGTCAGGGCAATTTCCAGCTCCTCCCACTCCTGGATGTTGAACTTCACCATGACATCTACTGTTCCTTTCAACTGTAACCTGGCCATGTTCCCTTCCCCCTCCCCAGGGTCCCCTTTTTCCTCTCACCTCCTCCTTCCCTAACTGAGTCCCTGCACCCCCTCCTCGATTGCTTCCCTCCCACGCCCTTCCGTCCCTGGCCCGCTTTGGCGCGGCCCCCGCGCGTCTCCCCCTCACCGCCCACTCCCTCGTCCCTATGCCCCTGGCAGATACTCTCAGAATGCTCACCATAACCAGTGCGCTACGTCAGTGTTGCGTTTGGTGCTGTTCTCCTGTGTGTCAAGAGCTGTGATTTTAATTGTGTGCTGGTCTTGTGTATTTTGTTACTGTTAGTGATTGTTATGTGCTACACAATCTGTCGATACTCTTCTGCTCTGGTCACACTTTGCTTTCTGTCCTTTAATTGTCCCAGTGTGTGGTTTTTTCTATGGACTGCCTTTTTACTGTTTTTATCTCCATTTTATAGTCGCCCCCCCTTTTTGTCTGTTCTCTTCAGTACTGTTCCCCATATTTTATATCTACGTACGCCATGTTTTCTCCATCCTGTTACTTTAAATGCCTTCTTTTTATAATTACTGTCTTTCGGCTGAAGAGCAGCGCATATGCTGCTGCCAGGCCGCCACAGATGGGCATTGAAACACAATAAAAGTCCTGCAGTTCCTGTTACCTGTACCGTCACTGAAAAGCGCTATGAGAGTTTTTTGCTCATTGCCGTCATTACATCCGTTCAACAGAGTGTATGTGTGACAAGAATCATTTTTATGCTCCTCTGCACATTGCACAACCAGTGCAGCAGCAACTGCAAAGACACTTTGGAAAGGCTACAATTATCAGCCGTCATTTTCCTACATCCCGGCCATCTAGGTCACTTGATCTTAATCCGTCTGACTTCTGGCTGTGGCGTTATCTGAAAGGTGCCGTGTTCAGCCTTCGAATACAAACGTTGCTGAACTGAAGGCATGAACTGCGCAACGTGTTCTGAACTAGGCCTCTGAGACACTCTGCTCTATTGTGGAACATGCTGTTTTCCGGTGTAAATTTGTGGCAGAAAACGGTGGATAGCATGCTGAACATGTCCTGCCCCAGTCTCACGACGCTTAAACATATCATTGTCACCTTTTATGCGTTTTTGGCCTCACGACAACTGAAACCCGATTTCATTGTGGTCTTAGGCTTTCCCGACGAATCAGATGTTTGTAATATTGTAGGATGTCCAGACAGGTGCAGTCGTTTTCGTAACACAATATTTGGACAGCATACCTTGCCGTCGTATACCCCTACAATGAGCGTCTTTGTTACATTTCGCCTCCATTATACACCTATCATCCCTCCACCCCTCCCTCCACCTACGCCAGCACTCCGCGACTGGTGGACTGGTGGTGATGGGGAGGGGGGCAGGGGCGCCGCCGGATGTTGGGCGCCAACTCCGGTCCTTCAGTACTCCTGTGGTCTGCGTCAGAAATCGCTCTCAGTCGACGCCGTGATTATAGTTGGCTGAATGCTGGCTCCCAAGTTTAGCTGAGAGTTAATCCAGTGTCTGTGTTGGTCAGCCCGTCAGCCACCCGTATTTCATTAGCCTCCTTCAGAATACAGTCCCAAACAGACAAGCACTTCCGTTTCTTCATACTTCGTTGACTCTCCTGCAGCCATGCAGTGTTCTGCAACCCCAGATTTTGTTGGATGCGTAAGTTCGCTGTGTCTTCTGTGATTCATGCATCTTTCTTCGGTTGTCTGCATAGTCTCCTCGACATGCACCTTACCACTTCTACACGGAATAAGTTATATTTCACATACCTAACAGGGCGCGCGTTTTAGGAGGTGGACGGAAAACGCGGTTAATGTTGCTGTGTATGTCCACCTTTTCAGAGATGGTAGCGGGCCACGGCTTCTCGATACACCTTTCAGCCGTATAGTTTCCAAACTTATTTTATTCGCCTAGCAGTTTCGGCGATTTACTATGTCATCTTCAGGCCCCTGACCGATGTGTAAGAAGATTCCACATCGGTTCTGGCCAAAACAGGGAGCAGCAATACTGATATTAGTAGATTTCTGCCTGCTACGGTAACCAAATAAAATAAGTTTGGAAACTAGTGTGGTGTCACAGCCAGACACCACACTTAGCCCGCATCTTGTGGTTGTGCGGTAGCGTTCTCGCTTCCCACGCCCGGGTTCCCGGGTTCGATTCCCGGCGGGGTCAGGGATTTTCTCTGCCTCGTGATGGCTGGGTGTTGTGTGATGTCCTTAGGTTAGTTAGGTTTAAGTAGTTCTAAGTTCTAGGGGACTGATGACCTAAGATGTTAAGTCCCATAGTGCTCAGAGCCATTTGAACCATTTGAACACCACACTTACTAGGTGGTAGCCTTTAAATCGGTCGCGGTCCGTTAGTATATGTCGGACCCGCGTGTCGCCACTATCAGTGATTGCAGACCGAGCGCCGTCACATGGCAGGTCTAGTCTAGAGAGACTCCCTAGCACTCGCCCCATTGAAGAGAATGTTCATGTCAGGACATATTCGAAGAGATTAGTAATTATCGGGTTGAATTTCTATGTGAACAACTTGAGCGAATCAGTAAACAACACTGTGTGGAAGTGGAATACTTCGTAAAAGCTCACAGTAAGATCCTGGACACGGAAGTATAGTTTTGAACCTGTTGAGTGAAATGTACAGAGTTGCTGACATTTACCGGTAAATCAGCCTTGTATTGAAGAGTATAATTATGGCAGATACATTTACGTTTACACTAACTTTTCTGGTCTGTAGCCGACCCAACCGTCCAGTATGCTCATGCAACGAGTTTCGGCAGAACCACCTACAGTACGACGAGACGGGAGACACTACAACGGTCGTGAGTCAGGAAAATTTCTCGTGAGATGAGAAATTGTTTTTGTGAGACTGGAGAAGGAAGCTGCTGTTAGGGAATCCAACAAAGCAGATTAATATCTGTAATATTCCACTGGTAGGAATTCTCCAGTTTTTAATGAAACTGAGTTTAAAAAATTGCACAAGACTAAGCGAACTAGCAGTTCCCACACTAGCCCCAAATGTTAAACAAATCATCATCAGATTTGAATAAATTACACATCAAGTCGATAACTGAAAACGCCTGGAGAATCGTTCGCAGTCTGTGCGGCTCTCCAGGCCTCGTTAGTTGGTGGGTTACTGTGCGATGTGTAGAATTTTTGGATGTCCGGTTGGATTGCGTCTTTAAGTTCTCCACGATGTTATGGCAAAAACATTTGTTACTGTCTTCAGGTGGTTTTTGATGACTGCTATTCTGTCGGAGTCGCGCTACGTTTCATAACTATTCCAGCAACGACCTCAAACGGATACCTTTTGATCGACTATTATATTTAACAGACTACCAGTTTATGAATAAAAATTTGTCCATGAATTAGGACTTTTCCAGGAGAAACAACTTAAGTTTGGGTTTAAATCTTCGTTTGCTATTAGTCAGATACTTTATGTTATTAGGAAAACGAACAAAATTTTTATTGGTGTATATTGAAGTAACTTCTAAGCTACTGACAGCTTTAATAATGCTTAATAATGTTGTTTTAGATATGTAATTTATTATTCTTCTCAAACTGGATTATTTGTGACGAATTGTAAAAGTGAATATATATTGTAGTATCGTATACAAAACGTAGCAGTTCTGGTTTTAAATGTTAATTGATGGGCGGATGGAGTCATGAAGGCGCAGTCAGAATGCGTAACTCCTCGAAACAGTACCTGCATGAGGACCACAGGTGAACATAATACATTGTTCTTACTTCTCGCGTTTGTACAATAAGTACTGTTATCTAAGTGATGAGTTACCCCACAAAATTACTCTATAAAACACAACTGAGTGGAAGTACACATAATATGTCTGGAGGTCAATTCGTGCATTTGTAAGACCACCAATAATACGAAGAGCAGAAGCAGATGAACTTCATTGTTTAAGAAGCTCTGTAATACGCTTCTTCTAGTTCAAGATTTTATCAATACGTACACACAAAAATTTTCAGCATTCTACCCGGTTTATTCACTCCAGTTCATGTGCTACCTCAACGCTTTGCATGATTGTGTTTGTTGAACAAAAATTAATTTAGTGTGCTTTCTCAAAATCAAGGGAGAATCCATTTCCAGGAAACCACGTAATAATCCTTTGAAAAATATCATAAACAATCAAAACGAGATTTTCATTCTGCAGCGGAGTGTGCGCTGATATTAAACTTCGTGGTAGTTTTAAACTGTGTGCCGGACCGAAACTCGAACTTGGGACCTCTGCCTTTTGCGGGCAAATGCTAGAGCATATTCAGGGATGTGACAAGAACGCCGTTGGAAACTAAGGTTTCTAGCAACCATTCTCTGTAAAACGCATGCCTTATGAGTTATTAACACTTCCACATCTTCAGTACTGTAAAACAAATCTCTTCCACTGAAAGCTGTTTTGTCTTTTCATATTTTGGGAGGAAGCAGTACGGAACAAAAACGAAAAAAGTCTCCTAAACGTAGGCCCTAAAATGCATTCCTTAAGAGTTACGAGCACTTATTCAGTAGAAGAGATGCGTTCCACAGTAACGAAGATGCTTGTTGATCCTACGGTATGCCCTTTACTGCCCATGTTTGCTGGTATTTTTTTCTTGTTTTGGTGTATACTGCCCCCTCGCAAAGCGTGTAAAACAAAGAAGAGGTGCAAGGGGCTGTTTCAAGGTACTGAAGATAAAGTTTTAGTAACTCTTAAGGCATGAATTTTACATCCTTTGTTTATTCGACTTTTCTGCTTCGAATGATCGTTCCTGTCATATCCCTGAATACTGACCATTCCACCTGTAACACACTGTATACTAGGAATCGGAGGGGCCCGAAACTGAACCCCTTGGGGCTCTCCAGTAACAAAAATTTTCTGCTCTTCCAACATGTCCTGAAATATTCAACACAACTTTCCGTACTGTGTTTGTTAAGTATGACAGAATGATTCAAACAATTTTGTATGGATAGCTATGAGTTCCATAAAACTTAAGTTTCCCTGTATTGCGTGGTCTACAAAATCAAACGCTTTGCAACACACACATACACACAAAATTAAAAAAAAAAGAAAAAACGCTAGCAATATTTCATCATAAGGGATTACAGCATTTGCTGAGTAAACGTATAAATATCATTCTCAATCGTACAGCCCTTCTGGAATCAAAACTATGATATCAGAAATAATTTGTTTTTCCTTTCAGTAATTAAAACGAAACTGGGAACTGTAGGAGTGGCCCGAATCTGAATTATTCAATAAAACATTTCAGTAAACAGTACCGTACACAGTACTGCAGCAGACAGATTACCTTCCCGCCGCCATCCCCCTGCTGCTGGCCACCTGTACGGTGCACTCCCCCTGAGCGGCTCAGGTGTGCCGTGGGTTATGGGCTGCGCGTGGTCGATACCGGCGTTGCTGCACCAGGCCGCGATGTCCAAACGATCCCACCTTCTGGACGTAACGACGAGTCCACGGCCGCAAAGGAAAGGAATCGCATCGAAACAAGGAAATTATCACCTGTATAGGATACTCGCAACTGATCGTTTGTTGCTTGATAATGAGGTGTAGTAGACATAGTACGCACTTCGTAAAAGAGCACCATTGTTTCGAGTGAACAGATAAAATCATTACACAGGTGGTTCTATGGATGTTGACGGCTTTCGCTCCTATTGAACTGATCTTCCCTTCGTCGAGTACAATAGTTGCTTAATTTTTCGTATCTTCGCTCTAATGACTCCGACATTTACAGCACTGCATACATCATTTCTTTAATACTGATGGTGAAATGACGGCCCTGTTATTCAATTATCAGAATAAATGAAACAAATAAATAATTACCAGTAGATAGCTATTAAATAAACAAGGTAATTTATTTCATGAAGCACCATGAGCGTTTCACAAGTTGATATAAAATTATATAGTTCTCAGTTAAGTTTATCAAGTAGATCGGATACAATATCATCTGACTTTAGCAGCTGGTTGTTTATTTGGTTTTCTAAAAATATTAACACATGACAATTTCCAAACGGAAATATGCCACTTGTAAATGATTAATTAATGATTTATTACATGAAGAACGCTTAACAATTAAAACGTTCACATTTCCAGTTTCGTCAGTTCATTGCTCTCATCAGATGTGATTAATCAACTAACGGCTTCGACGTCATACATACAATCCAAGTAATGCTCTTCGAATGTCATGGAGTCATATAAAATATATGAGTGAACTACGCATCATATGGTCGCACAGTAAATGTGTGCATAACTGGACTTATTACACCCCCTCAGGGGTTCAGCATTTATTTCCTGAGAACGGGCTTGGCACCCCGGGGTTCCTGAGCTGGGAACTGGCAAGCGCCGCCAGTCTCCAGTCACTGTAAGCTGTGGGCATGCTTAAACGACCACTGTATGGTGCGGCCGTGGAATGTTGTGTGTTACAGGTAACAGGGATCTTGGCTTGACTGCCCGGATCGCGAGGGTGGTACAAACCTCTCTAAGAAACACCTCAGTCTCAAGGTGATCTGCGCGCTGATGAGATACATGGGTGTTGAGGTGGAACAGTCGTTAGCGGGCAACCTCTGGGGAACCTGCCGCACCTTAGTTGTACAAGGTTTACCTAGGCACATGGGGCTCTGTATAGGTGGACTTCTAGTTCCCTAGTTGCTCATGGGACCAAGATGGATCCTTCGAAATCTTCCCTTCCTCCTCCCAACGGAAAGGATGGTCCGCTGGTCCGCACAAACACCCAAACAAGCAAGGGGGCTCGTGTAGCCAATCCTCCGTCTTGGGATATACACAGACTCTCTCACTATTAACAGAATGCATGCTGGTGGTTAGAATTTGAAAAGGGAGTTTTTAGTAAGTTTCACCTATTTTACGTACAAAAAGGATTAGATGGAATCGCTGAAACCTTAAAAACTGTCAAGCGCTTGCGAAATGGGACCCTTTTGGTAGAAAGGTCCAATTCCCAACAAGTCACGAACATCGATGAAGCTCAGTTCCTCGGGGAATATGTAATGAAAAATGAACTGCGCAACACCTTAAACAATAGCAAAGGTGTTGTGACTTGCAGGGGTCTGACTGACATTCCCTGAGAAGAGCTGAAAGCTGATTGGTCCTGGGGAGCTATCGTTGATGTACAGAACGTAATAAAACTAGTGGATGATGACCTCATGAGCTGAGACTCATTTATGCTGACTTTCGGCAGCACAAAACATCCTGAGCACGTTAAGGCTGGTTTCCTCCGAATCAGTGTGTGGCCTTATTTGCCTAAGCCAATATGCTGTCTTACCTGCCAGCACTTTGGGCACACCTCACCGGGCTGTGGCAATTGTGGTAAGGCCGCCCAAGAAGGTGATGGTTGTGCATCTCTTCCAATGTGTAAACTGCTCTGTTGATCACCCTGTCTGGAGGAAGAACTGCAGTGTCCTTCTTGCAGAATGGAAGGTATGGGAAATACTAGATGTATTTCATATGGAGAGACCAGAAATATCTACAAGGCCATGCACTCAGAGCATTTGCTACCTCCTTTGCATCCACTCTTAAACAACCAATTCTGAAGACTGATTCTGGTACCCAAACGGAGGTTGTTAGTGTCAGCACTAGCACCTGTGTTTGCCAGTGCACTTGTGCCACTACAATTCCTTCAAACTCCACTCCCAAAACAACAGACAAGTCTCTTGTGGCTAACGTTGTGGAGCTCCCTACTCCTCCAAAGTTTCACTCCGCTCCACTATCCAGCCACGTCCCTACCACTGCCATGGTATTGGCCCTGTACCGTACCGAGGGCAAAAAAATCAAAGCCTAAGCGGCCACTACCGAGTTTGGATGTAAACAGTCTGAGGATGAGGACGTCCTACTCTCTGACGTCTCCCTTGACTCTTTGGTAGAACTAATGGAACTTGATGTCAAAAAGGGGCAAACATCTCACCCAAAGACTTGAGCCAACGCCTATTACATGCTCCACTCCCCAGTGTAGAGATAAGGTGAAAGTGAAGCCCCCATTATAGATGGCTTCCATATTACAGTGGAACATTAATGTGTTAAGGATGCATGTGGAGGAACTGAAACTCCTAGAAGAGGAACTCCCTCTGTGCTTTTGTTTATAAGAAACACATTTTAAACCCACTGATACCAGTGTTCTATGTGGCCATACTCTTCATCGGAAGGATGAGCTAACCAGGGACAGGGCCAATGAGGGTGTTGCTGAGTTTGTCAGGAACCTGTATCAGTACTCTGCTCTCCCCCTGGCTACCGACCCGCAAGCAGTTGCTGTCGAAATTTACGGGTGTCGGAGGATCACTGTTTACACTCGCTGTATCTGTATCCACAAGGTTCGATCGACTTTGAGGCTGTCATAGACCTTGTGGGACAACTCCCTCGACCTTTCCTTCTACTTGGAGACTTCAATGCTCATGAAGTTGTATGGGTCTCGACCTCTACTTGCCCTCGTGGTCGAGTTTTGGAGAGCCTCATGACATCTCACGAGTTTTTCATCCTAAACACTGGTACTCACACTCACTTTTGTACTGCTACTGGGTCTTTCTCGGTCATCAACCTCTCTTTCTGTTCTTCAGCCCTCGCAGACTACTCAGTGGGAGGTCAGTGACTCCATTCCAGTAACCATTCCCCACTCCGGATTCACCTACTTGATTGAGCACTACGTGAAGAGAAGGCACTGACATGAGTGCTCAGCAGGGCTAACTAGGCACAGTTCAGCCAGCTGGCTGTGTTTGAACATTGCGACAGCGTCCAGGAATGGATGGACCATATCACATAAGTGATCCATCATATCGCCGGCTTATCCATCCCAAAGTCCTCAAGCCATCTTCAGAGGCGACCTGTGCCTTGGTGGATGGATGAGTGCCGTTGAGCCATTCGGAACAGCCTTGCAGCTCTTCGATGATTTAAAAGGCGTCGTACGACAGATAGCCTCTCGAGTCGCGACAGAAAATGCTCGACGTGTGATTAAGGAGGACAAGAAAAGACCATAGCAAGCGTTCTTGGACTCCACAAATCGTTCCACTTGTTCTATAAAAGCATGGGAAGCCATCAGGAGGATTTCTAGTAAGCGCAGTCTGTCACCAATAGCTTCAGTGCTGAGACGTCTCCAACCATTGCTCGGATGCTGGCGGAGAACTTTGAGCGAACTACTGTAAATGCCAGCCTCGACCTGGAGTTTCGTCGCTACTGTGCGACAGGACATAGAAGGAAATTGGACTTTGGTACCAACGATTCTGAAATTTACAACCATTCGTTCTCCACGTGAGAGCTGGAATCAGCCTTGTCTGAGACTCGTGACACTACACCCAGTCATTACCAGATCCAGTAGAGCATGCTCAGACATTTGCAGCAGCGTCGAAGGAAATCCTCCTTTTAATCTTATATGGCAGATGGGTAACTTCCCCAATCATGGAGAGAGGCGGTTTTGATACCTCTCTTCAGACCAGGAAAGGACCGCATAGGTTCCAGTAGTTATCAGAGTACCCTCTTAACGAGCTGTGTAGAAAAGACCCTGGAGCGAATGGTTAACCATCTTCTGGTCTGGCAGTTAGAGACCAGACCACTGCTTAGCCGCTCTTAGTGTGGATTCCGAAGATGTAGTTCCACTGTCGACAACCTGACCCTGCTAGAGGAGGCTATTCAGCAGGCTTTCCTACGCAGACATCACTGTATTCTAATCCTCTTCGGTATCAGTAAGGCTTACGATACTACTTGGCTACACTGTATTCTCACTCAACTGCATCAATGGGCCTTTCGTGGTCACCTCCCCATCTTCATTCGGTCTTTCCTGTCTCAGCGCCATTTTAGGATCACAGTTGGTAACTTGCTGTCGGTTCGTTTTGAGCAGGAGAATAGTGTATCTCAGGGTAGTGTTTTAAGTGTTACGCTCTTAGCCATCAACAGTATCACGTCTACGGTAAGAATTCCAGTACAGTACTCTTTATATGTGGACGATTTTGCTGTTTCGTATTCCTCAACCAGTGTCGCATCAGCGAGCCGTCAGTTGCAACTTACCGTACGGCAGTTAGAGGATTGGGCTAAGAAGATGTGTTTTCAGTCTTCTGCAGATAAGTGTATGCATTTTAATCGTTCTCGTAATATTTCTAATTTAGCTTCCTTGCAAATGATGGACTCCATTCTAAATTTTTGAGATTCAGTGCTGTTTCTTGGCCTCATTTTTTTACTTTGTCGCGGTTTCACACCTGTGAGACCTGAAGGCCAGGACGCTGAGGGCACCGAATATCTTAGCCACAGATCTTGGGAGAGGACAGGTCGCGTCTCGTACAATTTTTTAGCGCTTTCGTGCGTTCACAGCTGGACAATCAGTGCATGGTGTATGGATCGGCGAGGCCCTGCTATCTAAAGAGCATTGACACTGTCCACCATGAGGGGCTCCGGCTCGCTACGGGTGCTTGTATGTCCAGTCCCATACCAGCCTCTGAGCCTCTGTGCTGAGGCCGGGGAACCACCACATACCACCCAGTGGAAGCTCCTCGTACTGTGTCACGCATGTCACAGCTCCACCACCACTCGCACGCCATACCGCTGCTCATCCGCCTCTGCGACGTCTTTTTCCAAGCATCCACGAGCCATAATGCCGTTTGGGATCCGTGTGAAACGTGCTGGAGTCCCTTGGTCTGGAGCCACTACGGCCCCAAATCCATGGTTTTAACCGCCTGCCAGTCTGGTTACTGGTGAGGCCGAGAGTGATTTTAGATTTGATGTGGTACAAGAGAGATTGCACTCCTGCTTCCGTTTTTCCGTTTTACCTGAGAACTACGACTATGTATCTGTATTTACGGATGGGTTGAAACAGGGGGATTTTGTTGCTTGCTCAGTTGTCTTCCTGGATCGTGTCCTCAAGGATCGACTGCATCAAGTTTACTGTCTGGTCTGTGATCTTGCGGGCACTAAAGCAGATGTGACGTTCTTCCAGTGCTAAATTTCTTGTCTGTTCCTATTCTCTAAATGTCCTTTACTCGTTGAAACGTTTATATCCAGGAGATAAAGTAGTCCAGACCATCCAGGATGCCTTCCTCTCACTGCAACGGCTGCGGAAGGAGGTGGCCCTCTGCTGGGTACCAGGGCTCATCGGCATTGCTGGGAACGAAAGGGCGCATCTCACAGGCAAGCAGGCGTGTCTCGATCTGCAGGTATTCCAGTGTGCCATCCCCCTGCATGCTATCACTTTGCTGTTTGTATCCAGCACATAAAGTAGTCCACACCGTCCAGGATGTCTTCTTCCAACTGCAACGACTGGGGAAGTAGTTGGCTTTCTGCTGGGTACCAGATAGTCTTGCGTCTGTTGGAGGATGAGTGGCACGAAGTGACCGACAATAAGCTTCGCTTAGTGAAGCCCATAACGTGGTTGTGGTGTACTTCCTTCCAGCCACTGCGTTTTATTTTCCGACCAACGGGACGTGGCTGACTTGCCGGAGGATCTGCCATCTCCTTCATGTAATAATCAAAAGAATGTGGTTAGAGTTTTAAAGTTTTGTAAGTTATCCAATGTTTTTACTAAGTTTTTATGGATAACGTTGGCAGGGTGACTGGTTCCCCCATATTTTACATAGGTGGCCAGCCAGTGACAGTTTCCTGTGGCGTCCTTTAAACTTCTTTCTCGTTTTACATACGTTTTAGTCTCTTTGTTGTGTACACAGTTCCGCGTAGACAGCGGGTACACAACTTTCCCACTAGAGCGCGCCCCGCTAAGCACAACAGCGCAGGCGCAGCGCTTGTCCGTCTCCGCACTACGAGATGGCGCTGTCTCTAAGACGGACCTGATTGTGCTTCCGCCGATCCGTGTATTAATATGTAACGCAGCCAATGAGATTCCTGCTAACGTAGAACCTTTTCTCCTCGCGGATCACACTCGCGCAGTGATACCTGAAAGTGCGAGGTATTATAACGAGTGTACAGACCTCCGATCAGTCAGTCTGCATGAGTCTGCCTCAGTCTGCATTAGTCTGCACCAGTCTGTACCAGTCTACAGTCAAGTTTCAGTCTGCACCTAATAAGATTATCATATTCCTGTACATAGCCATGAAGATAAATGTATAGACACTTCGTCAAGTACCAGAGATATGTGAGAATAAGATTAACGTACCAAGACCAAAGGAGCTTCAGATTGTCAATTGTAAACAGCATCCAGAATCAAGTTGCGTAATGTCTATGCTTTTTATTATTTTAGTAAATGTGTGTGAAATTAATCAAGTTCTGTTTAAAGTTGGTCACCGTCAATCTGCTACTCTAATCGTGCAAGTGGCATTTCTATCGTCTGACCTAATGGCAGAAGATAAACACGCCACGATAAGACCACGAGACATATTGCTGACACTCGCCTACTTCGCTAGAGCGACAAGTCAAATAATCAGATGGTGTGTGTACCGAAGGTCTTACAGTACGCACACCACACTCTTGTATAGCATCTTTAGCCTTTCCCTGTTGTCTTTGTGTGTATGACCTCATTTTACTAATTTTTTCCACATTCGTTTCTTTTAATGTGTGTCAGAGCGCTGATAACCTTGGCGTTTAGCGCCCGTAAGCACCAACACACACACACACACATACACACACACATGCACAGACATACTTATCATACAGGGTGTTTCCGTAAGGGTGTGTAAAAATGTAACAGGCCATAAAGAATGCTCCGCTGATCAATTTGAGGCAGGGAACATGGGGTTGGAAAAGCTTAAGGACATCTGCAATTAAACTGGTTTACGGCTCTGTTTAGTATTACTGTTTCTCAGCTTATTTACAACTAACATGCGTACATGTTTACACGTACCGTGCTGTTTACTTACATGTACATTCTTTATTCCTGCAAGGAAACAAGGAGGATGAGCCTGATTACTAGGAAGTCGGGATGCATGTTTTTATTGCTTTACTTGTCCATACGGTGGCTCCACTGCATTGTATTTGCACTGTCCCATGACAGAACGTCTTATGAAACGACGACAGAGCCATTCATTACTCAGTGCTATTCAGAGACGTACAGTACAATATGATGGAGCAATACCTCGCAGAACTCACTGACATGCATCTTGTTTATGGGGAAGTACGTTGCAATGCTCTTGCTGCCGAAAGGCGGTATAGGAAATCATTTCCTAACAGGCATCATCCGTCATGACGAGTGTTTATTTCTCTCGATCGACGAATGTGGGAGAATGGTTCACTGAAAAGAAGAAACGAGGGACCTGGCAACGTGAAGACCACTCGCACTCTCGATTTAGAAGAGGAGGTGCTGGAATATGTTGCAGCGGACCCTGCTACAAGTACTCGTCGTATTGCACGTGAAATGGGCGCTGCACATACTAGCGTGTGGCGAGGACTCCACGAACAACAGTTTTACCCAAATCATCCACAAGGAGTCCCTGCAATGCTTGTGACTGCGTTTTCACCATGGGTCATATTGTATCAGCGGTTGCTCCAACAGTGGATTGATCGATCAGATTTCAATGGTTGGCTCTGAGCACTACGGGACTTAACTTCTCAGGTCATCAGTCCCCTAGAACTTAGAACTACTTAAACCTAACTAACCTAAGGACAACACACACATTCATGCCCGAGGCAGGATTCGAACCTGCGACCGTAGCGGTCGCGCGGTTCCAGACTGCAGCGCCTAGAACCGCTCGGCACAATTACCGGTTAAGTCCCATTCTTTGGCCTGCAAATTCGCCTGACCTAAATCCCCTTGATCATTTCCTATGCGGATATCTAAAGACACTTGAGTACGAGACTCCAGTAGATACGGAGATAGAATTAGTGGCCAGAACCGTATCTGTCTGTAATGATTAGAAACACACCAGGGATATTTGTCAGGGCGCGTCAGAATCTTGTTCGCCGATGTCATGCTTGCATTGAGGCTAATGACCGTCAGTTTCAGCTCATTTTTTAAGATACAGTCCAAATAGTACGTTCATTGTGTCAATGATGGTTTTTTGCAGTTAACTGTAACTAATGTAAATAGAAAAGTACACAGTAACGCGATTTTATTCCTATTAACTCCTTAAGCAGGCATCTCTGATCCCGGCTCCCCTATCTCTAATTGTTCCCTGGTGCATCCCCTATGTCCTGTTAAATTTTTGAACGCTCTTACGGAAAAATATTGTATATCATGAAGAAGCTGTTAGTGGATTAATCATGTCTGAAGACGGTATCCAACTACCGAAACCCGTAATGTGAGCTCTTCATTATTAAGTGATCTTTATGTAATAAATCACTGGATAAAGATTTGATTTTATATCCTACATGTTTAGACTATTCATAGTAGGCATCGACAATGGTCTACAACATAATATTTATTTTTTCATTGTTCATATTTCGGAAGTGTATCGTCGAAAAATTTATATGTGCTACCGTGAAACACAGTACGTCTCATACGAAATTATGTACGAGGGACGTTTAATAAGTAATGCAACATATTACATTTGCAAAAAATGTTGGTTTTATTGACGATTCCAATATACCACATTGTTCCCACTTCTTTTGGCTACAAAACTTTGGCTTCCAACGTAATCTCCGTTCAATGCGACGGCCTTACGACATCTCAGGAAGAGGGCCTTTATGCCCATATTGTACCACTCTACTTGTCGACATCGGAGACTGCTGTACCAATAACCTCCACATCACCCACGTACTGATTCCTGTGGATTGCATCCCTTGTTGGGCCAAGTCGGAATGTGCGAGATCCGAGCTGTAGGGTGCATGAGGGAGAAGAATCCAATGAAGTGAGCTCTGGACACTGCTGTAAGTTCCTGTGGGACCAAACTGCTGAAGTCGTAGGTCCCTACGCCTACACACTACTTAATCTAACTTAAACTAATTTACGGTGAGGATGGCACACACACCCATGCCCTAGGGAGGACTGGAAACTCCGACGGTGGTAGCAAAGCGAACCGTGACAAGGCCCCCGAGACCACGCGGCTACACCGCGCAGCTGTCTCTCTTCCCGGGTATACAGACTTGTGTGAGGACTTGAGTTGTCTTGCAAAAGGACAATTTCGTTTGCATTTTTGTGGCGAAGAACACGCTGAAGTCGTTTCTTCAGTTCACTGACGGTTGATCTGTACATATCCGAGTTCATCGTTGCATCATGAGGGCCGACATGAAAAGACGGTCGCGATGACTTTATCGGCTGAGGTGCGGCTATGAACATTTTCTCCGGAGTAGAGTTTGTGTGGCGCCAGTCTATGGATTACCGTTTTGTTTCCAGCTTGAAGTGATGAGCCCACGTTTCACCCCCTGTGACGATTTTAGACAAAAAATTGGCACGATCAGACTCTTTACGTGCAATAAATTCCGCACAGATGGTCCTTTGTTGCCCTTTGTGGTCTTCTACTAACATCGAGCAATCCAGTGGGGCCGGCAGGTGTGGCCGAGCAGTTCTAGGCGCTTCAGTCTGGAACCGCGCGACCGCTATCGTCGCAGGCATGGATGTGCGTGCTGTCCTTAGGTTAGTTAGGTTGAAGCAGCTGAGTTCTAGGGGACTGATGACCTCAGAGCCATTTGAACAATTTAAATGCAGTGGGCACACACTTCTGAGTTAGTCAGCACTACGAACGGAGACGTGCGCAGCGAGGACCTCCTTCGATCACCTCGAATGAGAGTGTCCACACGTTCCAACGCTGCTGGAGTCACAGCTGCGTGCGGGCGGCTGGCGTGTGGGAGATCAGAGAGACTAGCGCGACTTTGCTGCGATGACGACGGGTGACCCCGCCCAGCGACTCACGTTTCTCCGTAGACATTCTGGAGGAGGCTACGAATGTCTCCTCTAAACGAAAGTCAATCACAGCTCTGTGCTTGGGACGCCCGTCCGCTACAGACGTCATTTTGAAGGTTAGGTGCAGTGTCGCCACCTGTCGATACTTCATGAAACTATAGGGGATGAAGCGAGAATATTCCACCATGTGCCATAGCAAAGTGGCCGAGAAAAAAATGTGTTGCGTTACTTATTGAATACCCCTCACATTATTACAAAACCTCTTCTTTTGTAGATCATAGATGACGCCTAATATGAATAGGGGAAATTTTATTTAGTTAAAAACAAAGTAAACATTCAGTTGCAAAATATGGATAACATTTGTCATTAGCTACGCAATAAACGTAGTTGATCTAGCAAATGAGGGAGAGTGGCTGCTAGGATTAACAACATTGCATTGATTTCTTCTACGTCAACTATCAAAAGTCGGAGATATTAAGAAAAATTAATAACATATCCCATTCTGGAATTTCTCCAATAGCTGGAAAGATTAATTTAAATTCTGAGCGGGCCGATTCAATCACGACACCACAACATCCAATGACATAGCTGCTAAGTGACCACCCTAGATGTGCTTTTCGTCTTTTGCTGAATAATGTACCAGACAACACGGGTTCAGCTACTACTCTGCAGTTCAAATTGACGCTACGTTTAAAGGGAAACTAGTTTATGGTCCTTCGGGGTGCTATTGTCTGTACTGACTAGTTGATTATAGCCATAGACGTCTCTCTCTCTCTCTCCTTCCTTTTGTGTATATCTTGCGCAGTGAAATTCGAGGTGGCAATGCATGCGTACCATACGCACATCGATTGTTAGTACTGTTTACATCCATACTTCGCAAGCTACCTTACGGTGTGTGGCATAGAGTACTTTAGGTACCAGTGTTATTTTCAAACTTTCCTGTTCCAATGCCGAATAATTCGTGGGAAGAACGATTATTGGTAAGTCTCTGTGCGAGTTCGAATGCACCTCACTTTACTGTTTTACCTAACGTGCCGTACACTTGCTACTACGGTGTTCTCTGCGTTGAATTTTTGCAATGATGTCACGTACTGTGGTTACAGCTGACTTTGTTATTCATCCGTTTCTCATGGCAGATAACTTTCGTATGTTAACTGCCGTGATATCATTAAATAACTTCAGACAACACAAAACATGCTGCTGAGAATACGTGCAGCAGTTATCGCTAGCAAACATCGATAAATAACATTAAGCTCTCTTTATAACGATTTCTAAATAGATTTTAATTGATACGTTGCTTCCTTGAACAACACGAGTCTTAGGTGTGCTGGTCCTCCTGTTTTCTAAGACCGGCAATCAACGGGCTGTACCGAAAACGTCTTGTAACTTCTGGTCTTGCCTCAAAATTGAGAGGAATAATGCTATCTTTCTCGGCTATCAATGACATGCAGTAGTAATTTGGTCGTCTGTTTTGTGGTTTATTACTTTCTATACCTGGTCATTTCATGCTTTTACAATGAATCAAAATGGGAATTTCGTATTATAATCACATATCCACAACTGTTTTTCAATATTATAATTTCAGTTGTCACAAGCAAGTAAATCTTAAGCCTATTTATCTGGCGAGTTGCTTAGGACGTATTTTTTATACAATGTGTTATTACTGTTAATTTGTTAATCGCTAGTGTTTTTCGATTATGGCAATACACACTATCTCTCCACCCGACGGACGACACTGTATTGGTGCGTATTTACAACACCCAACACCTCTTGCAAAACGTACTCGGCTATATGTGTTCCTCTGGAATTTTCCCCGTTCAATGCACCACCCAATATCAAACCAAATCCTGTTAACTGGCATAGTTCACGTTCCATCAACCCATCCCAACCACGGAAGAATTTCTACGTAATTGAGACTTCCCCTTGGAGTTCGTTTTCATTTTGCACTTAAACAGCAACAGTCTAAAAGAGTTGCCGATTGCTTGCTAACTGTTCTTTTAAAGCTCATTTCCATTCACTAACGTCACTAAATTAGCAACAGACATTCGGTATGGCCACCGTGTTGGATGAGACTAGTTCGTCCATCTCTATAACAACTTCCATAGCTCGAACATTCAGCGTTTCAGCTATCTGGAGCTAATAAAGTTTAAATTATTATATTTATATAGGATGATAAAATACGTTTAGTATTTCAGAGCATGTGTTGAAAACCGAAACTATATTTTATTCTTTTCAATTAAATGCCATATAATGGCAATGTTTTATAAAAACGGCAGACTGTTCACTGAAGTGAGGCATTATGGAGATGTTCTTCCTCGTGACTGTACTACCTTTATTACACATGTATGCTTCCACTAATATTTCATTCACTGGGGCAAAGTATCTGTTAAATGCATCTTTAACGTTGGCTGCTAGGTTCAGACAGAGCCCAAACTCAGCGTTGCTGGGAACCACAGGCTCAGCTGCGCTGCCAGAGAAAAAATATTTCCAATTCAAGGGAGCGCCGGCAGAGCGCGGCCGAATTTTCGCTCCCAAAGTCTCTTTAAAGCCAATATTTTATTCATCCAATTCTCTCGCTCTCAGTTTACCTGAATGTTGGGAGAAAGGTTTCCGCTGTTGCAGGCGGAGAGGCTGTCGAGCCACACGAAAATAAAACCATCGCGTGGAAATTCCTCTTTTTCACCGTCACCAAGCCCCCCCCCCCCCCCCCGCACCCCATCGAACCTTCCTCTCTCATCCTGTCGAACCAGCTGGCGTGTCCTCGTGGCGGAGAGTAGTTGCATGTGGACTCTCAGGTATGTGGTGTGTTTGTGTGTGTGTGCGCGCGCGCGCGCGTGCGCGCGCAAGCGACAGACAATGTGCGTGTTTCAGTAACATAAAGAGCAGTTACTAGGAAGAGACTCACTAAAATAAAGACAGCGAGGGAATAATGGAATGAAAGACAGGATGTGCTGTGAGAGGGGAGAGGGTGGTGGGGGTCGAGGAAAGTATACGGTACTGATCAAAGCTTTAGAAAGAGAGAAGCATACACAACGAATCGTATTTTATTATTAGGTAACACTGAGTTAATCGTTCCTTCCATTTATACCTGCTGGCATGTTAGCGAGAGGCATCCTGTTAATGTTTCATTTTATTGCAGATACTCTTGTGACGAGGTATAATACTGTGGCAAAGGGATGAGAGGGTGTCCTAGGGCTACAGACATCTTCCTGAAAAGAAATAGAAAAATTCGTAATTTTTATTTTTAAAGTAATAATTAAAGCTTTATGCCCATCCTCCGTAATTAATGACGAGGCCAACTAAAAAGTTTTATATTCCTTGGTTTAGATAATAGCTTAATTGCATGGTTCTTGGACAATGAACTCATATCTGACCTCACTGTTTTTTCTAGTTTGCAAAAATTTCTCAGAATAAGATCCCGCCATGAAATAGAAATTTAGCGAAACGCAAGTAAACGGAATTTACTTTTGTAGTATGAACATAAGGGGTTTTGAAGTATGAAGAACTAAGCATCTCTTAATTGCATAGAAGTGTCACTTAGCTTATACTTCCTCTCCTTAAAGCATGTAACAAACCGTTTTCACCAATGAAACGGCTGTCTTACGCGATTTGAATTATCCTTGTACTGCTTCTCTATGAACTGGATGTGTCCACAAAAGCTGTCTGTTCTTCACTGATCACACCAACAGTTTCAGGGATGAAACTACTGAGAAACGAAACGTAAGACTCACCACGCTACCTAACTTATTGAACTTTTTCGGTTTGTTGGGTAACAGAAATATAATAACAAATTAGAAACAATCTCCTTGAATGAAACCCATGGCTTTCTCTTGCAGTCACTTTCGATTCGAACCTGGTTCTTTTTGTTGAATAAGTGCTTAGTAACAACCTCCTTGCATGTTATATTACCTTAGACACTGTTCACTTGAATTTGGAACCTAATTTCATTTTTTGAAGGTCAGGCAACAGAAACAGCGTTTCTTTCAATGTCGATGAAAGAGTTTTTGAAAACATCACTCAGAGATGGAGACTGTGTCACGCAACTCTGAGTGATGCTTTCAGAAACTCTTTCGTTAGGTCCAACCTAGGCTGTGGTGTAAAGGAATAGAATTTTTTTCTGATCCAGGAGGTTCGTGCGCAAAACGTTCTTGTCTCCATGATTCAAAGATTTTCCTGCTGGCCTTTCTATTCTGGACAAGCTTCGATACCTTGCTCTACTATCCGATTCACATAATAAATCATTAAATTCATTATATAAAATATGCATCAGCCGGCCGAAGTGGCGGTGCGGTTAAAGGCGCTGCAGTCTGGAACCGCAAGACCGCTACGGTTGCAGGTTCGAATCCTGCCTCGGGCATGGATGTTTGTTATGTCCTTAGGTTAGTTAGGTTTAACTAGTTCTAAGTTCTAGGGGACTAATAACCTCAGCAGTTGAGTCCCATAGTGCTCAGAGCCATTTGAACCATTTTTTTTTATGCATCATACACAACGCTACAAATGCATTTCTTTCTGGCATTTCTATTCTGGACCAGCTTTGATACCTTGCTCTACTATCCGATTAACATAATAAATCATTAAATTCATTATATGAATATGCATCATGTACACCGCTACAAATGCATTTCTTTATGTATATAGTGTTAATAACATGAAATGCTGTTACCAAATTACGATTCAGCATATTAAAAGCCACACAACCAAACTTAATTAATTAACATGCTTTTTCATCGTTTCCCTGCGTTTTTAATAACAGGATCAAGTAGCTGCAGATTACGTAAAATGATAACGCTGACGGTGACATTTCAACATTCGCTCCATATTACGGAATTAGCAAGCAAATTTCTAGCCGCAATGATAACTATCCATCACCGTTCACTGAGAACAGCATAGACTTGGAGTGTTTTAAGTGCTTTGCTACACTTATCTAGACAGAATCACAGTTGCGGACAGTCCTTTCTCCTGCTCGCCACAAACAGGAGCTCACGGCGTTATTACTTCCAGCACTGCACTGAGATTTCCTCATCTTGTGTCATTTACTACATAAAGAGGAGAAAATAAATAACGGGATGAAGTTCTCTGTGAACCAAGCTTTATTAATATGTGGTAACTATCGGTGGCACTGTAGTGTATGAGAATGCAGTCTTACTAATATTGGTATTGTAGAAGCAGCTGACATCTACGTACATGCCACAACGTGGAACGGGCTCAATCAACTAGCACGTAAGACGAGCCACTTGAATACCGGCGTCGACCTATACACTGACGTGACGTGCGGAATAGTGATATGAAGTTATACACATGACGGCGGAATCGCGTACACAAGGTGTAGAAGGGCAGTGCGTTGGCGCAACTCTCATTTGTACTAAGGTGATTAAAGTGCGAAAGTTTCCGACGCGATTATGGCCACACGACATGAATTAAATGACTTTGAACGTGAAATGTTAGTTGGAGATAGACGTATAGGACGTTCCATTTCGGAAATCGTTAAGGAATTCAAAATTCCGAGATCCACAGTGTCAAGAGTGTGACGAGAATACGAATTTCAGGCATTACCAGTCACCATGGATAACGCAGTGCCCGACGGCCTTCACTTAACGACCGAGAGCAGCAACATTTGCGTAGAGGTGTCAGTGCTAACAGACGAGCTCTGCATTATATCAAAACCACTAAGACTGTAGCACTGAAGTGAGTTATCCTTCGACGAAGCATTTCAACTACGCACCGTAGCCCCGTAGTGTGCTCAGCACGGGATACCTTCAGTAGTGCCCACCTGGTCTCACACTCAAGCGGTTCCTTGTGAGTCGTGTAGCTGCTTGCGTAACGGTGGTATTGCATACACACCCGCTCTCGCACTGCGGTCCCGTGTACTTAAAATGTAGTGGTTCAAAATGGTTCAAATGCCTCTGAGCACTATGGGACTTAACTTCTGAGGTCATCAGTCCCCTAGAACTTATAACTACTTAAACCTAACTAGCCTAAGGACATCACACACATCCATGCCCGAGGCAGGATTCGAACCTGCGACCGTAGCGGTCGCGCGGTTCCAGACCTAGACAAGTCTTTTGGTCCAATTCTTTCTGAAGATATAAACGAAATCACCGAGTTCCACTCTCATGATTGCGGTTAATGAGATATGTACCGAACGTACACCTCAATAATATAATTCTGGAAGGATCTCGTCGTGTCCAAGATTTCGGTGACAGAATAATCCCTATTACATCCTGTGGAGATACAGTATTCTCTTACGGCTAAGTTATTTAGCTGAGAAAGGCGAAAATGTTCCACGCATCTTACATGTAGGGGAGAGTATTGTACCTGGAAGACAGTGTACTTAGGGGCATGTGATGTTTCCTCATCGGTGTTTTAATGTAGTAACCATTTACGATTCACATGAAACAATAAACATTAGGAAACACCATAAGAAGTTTTCTGCATTTTCTACAGTTTTTGTTGCTGTGAGATACGAGACTGTGTTTTCTGTTGCGTCTGTAGATATTGCGTATTCTACATATTTAAGCGCAGTACAATATATTAAAGTAATTGGAAGGATACTGTTAATTCTTCAGTTACAGAATCTTATCGTGAGTAAAATTCAACATATTTCTAAAAGTAGTTACTAATTCCAGCGAAATATTGTCCACATACAAGAGGATTGCCCTGGACTTCAAGAGCTCTTTCCCCTTTTGAACTAGTGAGTTATCACAATTCTTTATCATTGAAGTTATACTAACCTGATGTGGAGCGTGAAGTAACCGCAGAGATCATTCTGTGACGTACGACGTATACGTCAGGAGAATGTGGCGAAATTTAGCGTTAATGGGCCATTGCAGCAGACGACCGATGCGAGGGCATTTGTTAACAGCACGACATCGCGTACAGCGCCTCTCCCGGGCGGGTGCCCATATCGGTTGGACCCTAGACGACTGGAAAACCGTGGGCTGGACACACGAGTCCCGGTTTCAGTTGGTAAGAGCCGATGCTACGGTCTGTGTGTAGCGCAGACTCCTCGAAGCTGCAGATCCGAGTTGTCAACAAGCCTCTGTGCAAGATGGTGTGGGCTGTGGTTACATGGAATGGGCTTGGTCCCCTGGATGTTCGGCCTCTTGGAGACCATTTTCAACCATTAATGGACACCATGTTCCCAAACAGTGAAGGAATTTTTACGGATGGAAACGCGCCGTATCACTGGTCCACAGTAATTTGTGACTGGCTTGAAGAACATTCCCGACCATTCGAGCGAGTGGTCTACCCCCAGATTGCCCAAAATGAACCACATCGAACGTTGATGGGACATAATCGAGGGGTCAGTCTGTGCACAAAAACCTGCATCGGTAACACCTTCGCAATTATGGCTCAGTTTTTCTGCAGTGGGCTACTTGAGTCCATGCTACATTTAGTTGCTGCACCAGATTGGGCAACAGGGGGTCCGACACGGTGTGAGGAAGTGTCTCATGACTTTTGTCACCTGACTGTACAAACAGGCACAGACGTAGATCTCTACTTACTGCCCACCGACACTTTCATGTTGCGGATTTCATCACCACAAACTTGCTAGTCACCTCGTCATCCAGATGCACGAATTGAGTTCTCACTACAGTGCCATCCAGCTGATAGACATTTGAGACTTGTTACTACGAATGGCTGAAAATATTTCTTATTCGGACGAGAATAGCAAACTGTATTTATGGAGACATGGTACTTCCTGCTGATTTTTAAATCACAATATTTCCTTAGCAAGAAGTGGAAGATAAAGTTGAATGACTATTTGAGGTAGGATGACTGCAGCTTGAGTAGAGAAATTCGTAGAAATTTCATACACTGTGGACTCAGAGGAACATTCAGATTCTGAAGAGTGTGCACAGCCAAATGCTTAATATGTATATCCAGAAGAAGCATATAACACTCAGGAGCGGAAGAAACAATAGAAAATTTGAGGGAGAAGCACCAAGAAATATCTGCGCAACGCGCAACGCGCTTGAGAGACGTATCTCAAAACCACGTTTTTGTCGTATGGGGAGCAATAGATGATGCCATCATATCTGTAGGTTCCTTGCCTTTCTCAGCTCACAAAGGATCTACGTAGTGCTGGGCAACGAGAGAGGAAAGAGTTCGTATTACAACAAAATAGTCTTTTCTTAAAAAAACATCATCACTTACGTAAAATAAAAGCGTACTCCGATTCCACATTTCTCGAACTACATCACTTCTAGCCCACTCGGATTTATGGTTTTTATATAAATAACAAAAAAACGGTATTACTTATTTTTAGTTTGTCATTATCAATTTTTGTAATTTTTATCGTAGTTTCAGAATCAGTAATCATTAAATATCTTCGACATAAAGTATTTTTTCTCATTGCCTTGCCTCGATATGTCCTTCAACAGTTGTGAAAAAATTGTCATTGTGGCCACGTTTCTTCTAAATAATTACATTTTTCGTCTTAGTACAATCAACCTAACATCTGAAAAGTTTCTTGAATAGTTACCAAATATGTAAATCAGAAATTTGAATTTTACAGAAAATCCTACATTTACATCTAGATTATAACTAGTATATTTTGAGAATATTTGAGTATGTCATCTATCTTCAAACAACAATAAAAATTTAAAAGTACTGCTTGAATGTAAAGCACCTTCACGTAACGAAGCTGCTGTGATTATTTCAACTTTGAGATGGAACTTACTGATAAGAAAGCACGATTGTATAACGGAGGAAAAGGTCAGCTGCGTACATATGAGTGCATATTGCTTCCTATGTATTATATGAAAGGAGGAATTCTGATAGTTAATTATTGCTTGATCTCTCCTGTATAAAAAAGCTGTAAAGATACAGCTATAGGGAGCAAGTGTAACGGATTTATCTTTTCTTTTTCTTGATTTTATTTCAAAATGTTTACTTAATACTAATACAGTTCATTATTAATCACCCTATCTACCAGTAAATGTGATAAATATCTATTGTTAACCAAATTGAATGCTACTGGAAAACAGTTTCATAAACTTTGGGTCGTATGTTTACATGGATAATGAGGTGTTTTGGCTGCTTGAGAAAGATATAAAACCAATATATGAGATGAACAGAAAATAATTTCGTTGCATGTGCTACGTCACACTTGGAATTCACGTTATTTTTAATGCTTATTCAGACAGTAGCATTACAAATAAAACGTGTTTACGTCACCACTTACGTGCAGAATCAATTCTGCTTTTAAAAGTTAGATGGACCAATCTCATTTTGTTACACAGTTCACGATTCACGCCGAGAAAAATATGTATAAAATGTGAGTCACTTATTAATAAATTGCCCCTCGCTTTTTGTGACAGATGGACTTGATAGATCCTGTAGACAGATATTTTTTGTTCTCTGAGACTTTAAGTGATATACCTAGTGGCTGTAAGTAAACTGACGCTGTTCTGAGTGCTGCACTGCAGTGCGTGCTGTATACGTTGCAGGAGCTGAATGACCGAATGTATGTGGATATTAATTGGTTGGCTCTGAGCACTATGGGACTTAACTGCTGAGGTCATCAGTCCCCTAGAACTTAGAACTACTTAAACCTAACTAACCTAAGGACATCACACACATCCATGCCCGAGGCAGGATTCGAACCTGCGACCGTAGCGGTCGCGCGGTTCCAGACTGAAGCGCCTATAACCGCTTGGCCACTCCGGCCGGCTATTAATTGGTGTACTGGCGGAGTATGCTGCAAAAAATAATAGTCCCACTTTCTGCCACAAGGCGAATATATGGCTCTGTACGCAGTCACAGCTACCAAAACGGCCTTGCTGTGATGGTACTGCAAACGGTTGGTAACAAGGGTAATCTTCGGCCGTAATTTTTCACAAGGGCATGAATGCAGCTCTACTGTATGGTCAAATGATGGTCGCATCCTCTTGGGTCAAATTTTCTTGGAGTAAAACAATCCCCGTTCGAGGACTATTCAGACGGACGTAGTCACCAGGAGAAACTAGTGGCTTTCTACGGATTGGAGCGTGGAATTTTAGGTCCCTTAATCAGGCAGGTTGGTTAGAAAATTTAAAAAGGGAAATGCGTATTTTGAAGTTAGATATAGAGGAAATTAGTGAAGTTCGATGGAGGGAGGAACACGACTTCTGCTCTGGTGAGTAAAACGTTATAAATACAAAATCAAATAAGCGTAATTTAGGAATAGTTTAATAATGAATAAGAAAATAGGAATAGAAGTAAGCTATTATGAACAGTAAGGTTAACGCATTATCATAGCCAGACAGACACGAATCCCTCAAACATCGCAGTAGTAGAAGTTGATATGCCAACCATCTCTGCTGATGGTGAAGACAGTGAAGAAATATGTGGTGAGATAAAATAAATTGTTCAGTTACTTAAGGGATACGAAAATTTAAATCTGATGGTGGAGTGGAATTAGACAGTAGGAAACTGAAGAGGAGGGCAAACTATGTGTGAGTATGAACCGGTGGAAAGGAATGACAGAGGAAGCTGCCAGATAGTATTTTTCACTGAGCGCCCATGTTATCACCTATTCTTGGTTTAACAATGAGGGAAGAAGGGCGCAGACGTCGAAGAGACTTCGAGATATCGGGAGGTTGCAGACTGATTATATAATGGTAAGACAGAGGTTTCGTAACAAGGTTTTAAATTAGAAGACATCTCCAGGGACACTTGTGGACTCTGGCCAGAATATTAGAGGTTATGAAGTGTGGACTAAAACTAAAGAAATTACAAAACGGTATGAAATTAAGGAGATGCGACCTGGGTAAGTTAAGAGAATCAGAGGTTGTTGGGAGTTTCATTAGGGAACTATTGACAAGTACAGCGGAAAGGAATACAGCAGAAGATGTGTGGGTAGCTTTGAGAGTTGAAATAATGGAGGCAACAGATGATCAAATATGTAACAAGACAAGGCCTGGTAGAAACCATTGGCTAACACAGGAGAAACTGAGTTTAGTTATTCAAAGGAGCAAATATAATAATGCAGTAGATGGAGCAGGCGAAAGGGAGTAGGAACGTCAAATAATGGGATTGGCAGGAAGGACAAAATGGCTTATCAGGAATGGCTAGAGGACAAAAGTAAGGATTTAGAAGCATGTACCACTAGGAGAAAGATTAGATACCAACTGCAGGTAAGTTAAGGAGACCTTCGGAGAAAAGAGAAGCAGCTCAGATTCAGAACCAGTCTTAGGCGAAGAAGGGAAAACTGAAGCGTGGAAAGAGAATACACAGGGTCTATTGAAGGGAGGTCTACTTCAAAGTAATACTATAGCTCTGTAAGAGGACTTAAATTAAGATGAAATGCGAAATCTGTATGTTACAAGTGTCGAGGGGCAAGAAAGGGAAGCAGTGGCTGAAAGGGGAGTGAGACACGACTGTATCCTATCCCCGATGTTATTCGTTCTGTACATTCAGAAGAAGTAAGGGAAACAAAACGAAAATATTGAAAAGGAATTTAGGTTGAAGGAGAAAAAATAAAAAGTGAGGTTTGCCGATGATGTAATTCTGTAATAGAAAAAAAAAGGACGTGGAGAAGCGGTTGAAAGGAATCAACAGGTCTTGAAAGCAAGATACAAGATGAACATCAACAAAAGCAAAACAAGGATAGTGGAATGCAGGCGAATTAAATAAACTTTTTTCGTCATCAGTCATCTGACTGTTTTGATGCGGCCCGCCACAAATTCCTCTCCTGAGGCAACTTTCTCATTTCAGAGTATCATTTGCAACTAACATCCTCAATTATTTGCTAGATGTATTCCAATATCAGTCTTCTTCTACAGACTCTACACTCAACAGCTCCCTCCAGTACCATGGAAATTATTACGTGATGTCATAAGAGATGTCGTACCATCCTGTCCCTTCTTGTCAGTCTATTCATGTATTCCTGTCCTCGCTGTTTCTGCGGAGAACCTCCTCGTTGCATACCTTACCCCCTAATTTTAAGCATTCTTCTGTAGCACCACATCTGAGATATTTCGATTCTCTTTTGTCCCGGTTTCCCCACGGATCACGTTTCACTATCGTAGACAGTCGAGTTCCAAACGTACATTCTCAGAAATTTCTTTCTCAAATTAATGCCTATGTTTGACTTCAGTAGAGTGCACCTAAAGGCGGAAGAGTCAGCAATGACCAACGGCATGAAGATGCAGAAGGCAGTGGAAACCATTCCATTAAAGACACATAAAGTATATCCACAGGATATGTGGTCTGTAATTGAAAACTGTCACGATAATCTCTCCATCGTCAAACAATTCCGGACTAATCCGCCATCTGGAACTCGGGGATGGGTCTGCTAAGGAGGAGATGACCATGAGAAAAATACTGGATAACCAACGAAGTCATAACCTTCTGAGAGTCGGGTCGTCGAATGTCAGACGTTTGTACGTGGTAAGGAAGCTAGAAAACCTGAAGAAGGAAGTACTAAGGCTAGATACTGTGGGGGACAGTGAAGTGAAACGGTCAGAAGACAAAGATTTCTGGTGACATAAGTATAGGTTAATATCAGAGGCAGAAGAAAACGGTATACCGGGAGCCGGATTCGTTATGAACAGGAAACTAATGCAAAGAGTGAGTTACTGTGAAGTTCAATGATGGGGTTATTCTCACCAGTTTCGACAGCAGACCAACACCGACAACGATAGTTCAGATGTACATGCCGACGTCACAAGCCGAAGATGAGACCGAGCGAGGTGGCGCAGTGGTTAGCACACTGGACTCGCATTCGGGAGGACGACGGTTCAATCCCGTCTCCGGCCATCCTGATTTAGGTTTTCCGTGATTTCCCTAAATCGTTTCAGGCAAATGCCGGGATGGTTCCTTTGAAAGGGCACGGCCGATTTCCTTCCCAATCCTTCCCTAACCCGAGCTTGCGCTCCGTCTCTAATGACCTCGTTGTCGACGGGACTTCAAACACTAACCACCACCATGAGAGCTAGAGTATATGAGTATACTGAAGGGAAAATTTTGTACGTAAAGAGATACGGAAATTTAATAGTCATAGAGTATTCTGAAGGAGTAGAAGAAAGGGAAACGGAAGAAAGTAGGTTTGGTACTAGGTGTGAGAGAGGAGTAAGACTGAGTTGTGCAATAGATTTCAGCTAGCAATAGCGAATGCTCTGTTCAAGAATCCAAGGACGAGGACATATACTTGGAAAAAGCCAGGAGATATGGAAATATTTCGTTCAGAATTCATCAGGGCCAGTCAGAGAATCCTAAATCAGATATTGGATTGTAAAGCGTACCCAGGAGCAGATACACACTCAGATCACAATTTAGTAGTGATGAAGAGTAGGGCGAAGTTTAAGGGACGAGTCAGGAAGAGTCATTGCACAAAAAAGTGGGATACGGAAGTACTAAGGAATGAAGAAAAACGCTTGGAGTCCTCTGATGCTATAAATACTGCGATAGTTAATAGTGCAGTAGGCACTTCAGCTGAAGAGGAATGGACATCTCTAAAAAGGACAATCAGTGAAGTCGAAAAGAAACATAGGTACACAGAAGGTAACTGCGAAGAAACCGTGGGTAACAGAAGAACAGTTTATCGATGAAAGAAGGAAGTACAAAAATGTTCCGGGAAATTCAGGAATACGGAAATACGAGTCACTTAGGAAATAAATAAATAGGAAGCGCGGGGAAGATAAGGTGGAATGGTTGCATGTAAAATGTGAATAAATCGAAAAAAAAATTACTATCGGAAGGACTGATTCACTGAATAGAAACGTCAAAAGAACGTATGGTGAGACTAAAAGAAAGGGTGGTGATATTAATAGTGCAATGGTAATTCCACAGTTAACTGCAGAGGAGAGAGCGGATAGGTGAGAACAGTATATCGAAGGCCTCCATGAATGGGAAGACTGGTCTCCTGACGTGACAGAAGAAGAAACATTATCCGAAATAGAAAAGATAAGGGATACAGTGTTAGAATCATAATTTGAAAGAGCTTCGGAAGACTTAAGATAGAATAAAGTAGAAGAAGATTATAATTAAATCGACACCATTGTTGCAAACAGGCGTTGATACACATCATTGGAGACATGTTGAAAATGTGTGGCCCGACCGCGACTCGAACTCGGAATCTCTTGCTTACATGGCAGACGTACCTGAACTACCGAGGGCACTGAGGATTAGTGCGCCTGCAGGGACTTATCCCTTGCACGCTCCCCGTGACACCCACATTTCCAACATGTCCACACCACGACATTCATAGTGCGTCTAATAGATGTTTGCCCATCACACTCATTACTCGTGGAAGATTAATCTACCAAGTCCCGTACGAGTTGGGGCATAGTGTGTGCGTTCGCACAAGAAGGTCAATGGCCGGGTATCCATATTTTAACTATATATGCAGGTAGTATCTGTTCCCGAAAGAACAGTTACCGTGGATGACCGTGCAGCTTCTCTAGAATGAGATGATAATTAAATCGACACCATGTCTGCAAACAGGCGTTGTTAATCATTGGGGACATGTTGAAAATGTGTGCCACGACCGTAACTCGAAAACGGGATCTCCAGCTTACACGGCAGACGTCTATCCTTCTGAGCCAAGTTAAGCTCACGCATACGGACTAATATTGTAGTGCACTGACAAGGCAGCCAGTCCACAGAGACGGGTAGCCGAAAGGGCACACGTACACACACGCCGACTGGCGCGAAGTCTGGAACAGGATACGTGATGAATGTGATAAAGATAAGAACGTAGCTACTAGAACACTTAACTTTTATATCGTCCTTTGGTATACAGCGTTCTTGATGATACAAGTGAGACTCTTTAGATTCATGAAGTAACTAATGGCGCCTTGCTAGGTCGTAGCCATGGACTTAACTGAAGGCTATTCTAACTGTCTCCCGGCAAATGAGAGAAAGGCTTCGTCAGTGTAGTCGCTAGCAACGTCGTCGTACAACTGGGGTGAGTGCTAGTCCGTCTCTCTAGACCTGCCATGTGGTGGCGCTCGGTCTGCGATCACTGCCAGTGGCGACACGCGGGTCCGACATGTACTAATGGACCGCGGCCGATTTAAGCTACCACCTAGCAAGTGTGGTGTCTGGCGGTGACACCACAAATATCTTCATGCATCAAGTTGTTATCCATTGCATCAATGCAACGTGGTTCTACGTACAATGGTAAGCAGACCTTACGCCATCTTAGATGCAGATAGTTTGACCCAAGAGCTGGACCATCTAAAAGCTGTGTTCAAGCAGAATGGTTATACTGAAAATCAGATCCCTCGTGCTCTACAGATTGGACATTCGCGGGAACCAACAGAAGATACTAGCAAATTGGTATCATTACTACTTTTTGTGGGGAGCATATTTTCAAAATAGAAGAATAGAAGCTTTCGAAATATGGTGCTACAGAAGAATGCTGACGATTAGATGGGTAGATCACATAACTAATGAGGAGGTATTGAATAGAATTGTGGAGAAGAGGAGTTTGTAGCACAACTTGACTATAAGAAAGGACCGTTTGGTAGGACATGTTCTGAGGCATCAAGGGATCACAAATTTAGCATTGGACGGCAGCGTGGAGGGTAAAAATCGTAGAGGGAGACCAAGAGATGAATACACTAAGCAGATTCAGAAGGATGTAGGTTGCAGTAAGTACTTGGAGATGAAGGAGCTTGCACAGGATAGAGTAACATGGAGAGCTGCATCAAACCAGTCTCAGGATTGAAGACAACAACAACAACAGGTTGATTTTTAAAGACATTTGATATTAAAAGTGTATTCCGTCCGCCAGCTAAGACCAGAGCCCTGCTGGGCTCAGTGAAGGATGATATGGGTTTGAGAAAGCGCGGGGTCTACAAGATTCCCTACCATTGCGGGGAAGTCTGTATTGGCCACACGCGTTTATTTCAGCCAGAAAAATATGCATTATCTTAACACTGTCTTACTGAAGGACATAAAATGTTGTACGATGAGACATAAGTGGTTGCACTGCGTCGCGATATTGGGTGTGTAGTGAAAGAAGCCATTGAAATCCAGCTATCTGACAATATTATAAACAGAGATAGGGGTATCCTTAAAGTGAGAGTGGAGACCCTGTTCTGTTTGACATCCGTCAATAGTGTTTGATAACGATTTATCGTTTCCGTGAGCTTTCACCACCGGTGCGCTGTTGTGCCTGTCGCTAGAGGGCAGTTACGTTGACGCCGTGGTGTGTTTTCACTTCCGGCGAGATAGTGCGACGGCCTGAAGATGGCGGCCAGGTGGGCCTCCGAAACATTGTGTCTATATGACGAGATGTTCCTGCTGGAGACCCGATATGAATACAACCAAGCGGGAAAGTTTACGGAGTCACAAAACAGGTGTAGCTAAAGAGAAAGACTGGTAGTATACAATATGTAGAAAAGACGAAGGGGGCAATATAACTGGAAGACGAAAAAGGAAGTGCTCGGTTAAAATGAGTTTATGACATGAATGTAGTCTTTCGCCCATACTGTTCGATGTATACTTCGACGAAGCAATGACTGAAATAAAGAAATGTTCAATAGCGGACTTGAAATTCAAGGTAAAAAAATATCAGTGATAAGATTCGTTGATGACGTTGCTAACCTCGGTGAAAGTGAAGAAGAATTACAGGATACGTTGAATGGAATGAACTGTCTAATGAATAAATATGGATTGAGAGTAAAATGACAAAAGTAATGAAAAGTACAAGAAATGAGAACTGCGAGAACCTTTACATCAGGATTGGTGATCACGAACTAGATTAATTCAAGGAATTCACCTACGTACGTAGCGAAATAATCCATGACGGACGGATAAAAAATGGCATTTCTGGGCAAGAGAAGTCTACTAGTATGAAATACTGGTCTCAGTTTCAGGGAGAAATTTTTGAGAATATACGTCAGAAGCACAGCATTGTATGTTAGTGAAACATGGACTGTGGGAAAACTGGAGGCCTGCCTTCTACTTCCTCCTCGCTCCGTCCGTCATGGATTATCTCCATAGGTAACAGAATCCCTCAGCTTCATCTAATTCCAGATCACTAATCCTGATGATAAGTTTCTCGTTTTCTTCATTTCTCTTACTTCTCATTACTTTAGTCTTTCTTCGATTTACTCTCAATCCATATACAGTACTCATTAGATTGTTCTTATCATTCAGCAGATCCTGTAATTGTTCTTCATTTTGACTGAGGATAACAGTGTTATCAGTGAATTATATGACTGATGACCTTTCACCTTAAATTTCAGTTACACCCTCGAACCTTTTTCTTTATTTTCGTTACTGCTTCTTCGACATATACACTGAACAGAACTGGCGAAATACTACATCCATGTCTTACATCCTTTTAAATCCGAGCACTTCGTTCTCAGGCTTCCATTTTTGTTGTTCCCTCTTGGCTTTAATACATATCGCATATTACCCGTCTTTCCCTATGGCTTACTCCTACATTTCTCAGAATTTCGAACATCTTGCTGCATTTGGCATTGTTGAACGGCTTTTCGATTTCGACAAATCCAATGAACATTTCTTGATTTTTCTTTAGCCTTCCTTTCATTATACACCGCAACATCAAAATTGGCTCTGTGGTTCCCTTATCTTTCCTAAAGACAAGCTCATCACCGCCTAACATCCTCAATTTGCTATGCCATTCTCCTGTGCATTATTCTTCTCAGCAACTTGGATGCATGAGCTTTTAAGCTGATTGTACAATAATTCTCGTACTTGTCAGGTCTTGCAATCTTCGGAATTATGTGGATGATAATATTTCGAAAGTCAGATGGTATACCGCCAGACTCATGCATTCGACACACCTACATGAATAATCGTTTTGTTGCTACTTCCCTAAATAATTGTAGAAATTCTAGTGGAGTATCGTGTGTGTCCCTGATTTTCTATCCCTAGTTTTCCAAACCTCTTTGAATTTGTGATTCTAACGCTGGATCCCCTATCTTTTCTGCATCGACTCTTGTTTCTTCTTCCTTCGTCACCAGAAAAGTCTTCCCCCTCATAAAGGCATGAAATGGATCAGGAACCGATACACAGAACTAGAAGAGTTTTGCTACTTGAGCAGCAAAATAACTGATGATGCCGAAGTAGAGAGGATATAAACATAGACTGGCAATGTCAGGAAAAGCGTTACTGAAGACGTGAAATGTGCTACGAGATTATGGAATAGGAGGCAAACTTTTGCAAGCAATTAAAGGTCTTTACATAGATAGTCAGGCAGCAGTTAGAGTTGACGGTAAATTGAGTTCATGGTTCAGAGTAGTTTCAGGGGTAAGACAAGGCTGCAACCTGTCTCCACTGTTGTTCATATTATTTATGGATCATATGTTGAAAACAATAGACTGGCCTGGTGAGATTAAGATATGTGAACACAAAATAAGCAGTCTCGCATATGTGGATAACTTAGTCGTGATGGCAGATTCGATTGAAAGTTTGCAAAGTAATATTTCAGAGCTAGATCAGAAATGTAAGGACTATGGTATGAAGATTAGCATCTCCAAAACGAAAGTAATGTCAGTGGGAAAGAGATATAAACGGATTGAGTGTCAAATAGGAGGGACAAAGTTAGAACAGGTGGACGGTTTCAAGTACTTAGGATTCATGCTCTCACAGGATGGCAACATAGTGAAAGAACTGGATGCGAGGTGTAGCAAAGCTAATGCAGTGAGTGCTCAGCTACGATCTCTCTTCTGCAAGAAGGAAGTCAGCACCAAGACTAAGTTATGTGTACACCGTTCAATCTTTCAACCAACTTTGTTGTATTGGAGCGAAAGCTGGGTGGATTCAGGTTACCTTATCAATAAGGTTGGGGTTACGGATATGAAAGTAGCTAGGATGATTGCAGGTACTAGTAGATGGGAACAATGGCTGGAGGGTGTCCACAATGACGAAATCAAAGAAAAACTGGGAATGAACCCTACAGATGTAGCAGTCAGGGCGAACAGGCTTAGATGGTGGGGGCATGTTACACGCATGGGAGAAGGAGGGTTACCCAAGAGACTCATGGGTTCAGCAGTAGAGGGTAGGAGGAGTCGGGGTAGACCAAGGAGAAGGTACCTGGATTCGGTTAAGAATGATTTCGAAGTAATAGGCTTAACATCAGAAGAGGCACCAATGTTAGCACTGAATAGGGGATCATGGAGGAATTTTATAGGGGGTACTATGTTCCAGACTGAACGCTGAAATGCATAATCAGTCTTAAATGATGATGATGATGATTCTTTCTGGAAGATGAAGTGTTTCATGTACGGAACTGAAACGTAGACAATAAAGAATTTACAGAAGACGAGAATACAAGCTTTAGCAATGCGGTGTTACAGAGGAATTCTGAAGATCAGATGGGTAGATCACATAGATCACGTAACTAATGAGCAGATACTGGACAGAATTTAGAAGAAAAGAAATTTGTGGCACAACCTGACTAGAAGGAGGGATTGATAGATAGGACACCTTCCGAGACACCACAACAACAAGTAGTCAGAAGATGGTGTGGTGCAGGAAAAAGGGAAAAACGGTGAAACATATGATAACAATAGTTCTGGTACGTTTTTTGGAAGTGGTCACAAGTTTCAGCTTATGTTAAATACGGTCTCCTGACTCAGCAACATGCTGCATAAGTAACCGACATGGTCAACAGCTGCTCGCAGTATATGCAGTGCCGTCAGAGGTATATGTCGTCGTATGCTGTCATTCAGATCAGGAAGGATCAGGATACATCCCTGACAGACATTATCTTTCAGATATTCCCACAATCACGAGTTACATGGATGTATGTCGGGGATCTGGAAGACAACATATCCTTAAATTGCCTAGAGATGATGTAGTCATTACCAGTTACTTGAAACAAATCTTTCACCAGGCAAGCGGCATGTGGTGTCGCCCCATTTTTACATGGCAATAATAGTGTGGACACAGTTGCGTTCTTGCAAAGCTGGATTCACGTGTTGCACAAAGAGATCTTTTTGTTTTTTGCTTTTGAGTTATCTGTCTTCTGACTGGTTTGATACAGCCCGAAGCGAATGCCTCTGCTGTGTCAACCTTTTCATTCAGCACAGCAACCGCAACCCACGTCGTCAATACATGAGATGTATTGGACTACCATCAGCTGCATAATGGACTGACCACAGTGGAAATTTGTGCCGGATCGGAACGGACTTACCGCGATCGGCCGCCTTACCATTTGACTATCCTAGGACGAGTCACGGCCACACCCAAACTTCCATATGCAGTCAACCATCTATCTACAGCCTGTACTCGTACCTCCATTGCGTATGTTTCCAGACATTTTACTTGAAAGTAGCTTGCGCAGTGTCTACATCTACATCTACATCCGTGCTCCGCAAGCCACCTGACGGTGTGTGGCGGAGGGTACCCTGAGTACCTCTATCGGCCCTACTCCAGTCTCGTTTTGTTCGTGGAAAGAAGGATTGTCGGTATGCCTCTGTGTGGGCTCTAATCCCTCTCATTTTATCCTCATGGTCTCTTCGCGAGATATACGTAGGGGGGAGCAATATACTGCTTGACTCCTCGGTGAAGGTATGTTCTCGAAACTTCAACAAAAGCCCGTACCGAGCTACTGAGAGTCGTCAATCGTTTGTTTTATGCATCCCAATTTCTGTCTTTCTCTACAGTTTTTACCTTCTACAGCTCCTTCTAGTACCATGGAAGAGGTCTTTATAAAGTGCATACGTCACTGTCTGTTGATGAATGCGATATTGCAGTACTTGTGTTATTTCGAATTACGATGGAAAGTTCTCTTAGACCGCGAGGGGTAGCTGCTCGGTCAAGGGCGTCTTGCCACGGATCACGCTGCTCCCCACGTCTGAGGTTCGAGTCCTTCCTCGGGCATGGGTGTGTGTGTGTGTTGTCCTTAGCGTAAGTTAGTTTAAGTTAGGATAAGTAGTGTGTAAGCCTGGGGACCAATGACCTCAGCAGTTTGGTCCCATAAGACCTTACCACAAATTGATTTAATTATAATTTCTCTTGGACATGTATGCTGCATGTAACAAGCGGGAAATCCGGGTTCCCGCACAAATTTTCAATGTCGTCAGTCCATTATAAAGCTGATGGTACTCCAATTTCGCAATTGTGAATACATTTCATGTACTTCGTAACTGCTGTAGTCGGCGCAGTGGCTGTTCCTTCGGTCATTCATCAATTTCCGAGGAAAATTTGCATCGTAATTCGGAATAACACAGGCTCTGCAGTATAGCATACGTCGTCAATCGTTTGCGTTATGCATCCCAATTTCTGTCTTTCTCTACAGTTTTTACGATCTACAGCACCTTCTAGTACCATGGAAGAGGTCTTTATAAAAGTGCATACGTCTCTGTCCAACTGATAGGCCCACGAGGTATCAATAACCCGAAGAAAAATGGGCCTAGGATGAACGACCTTGTGCAGCCATACCAGACAGTCACATAAGACTTCTATGCATTTACGACACCGTGTAGAGTAAAACGTGCCTCGTCCATCGAAAGAATATTTCCCAGTCACATGGCATCCATTCCCATGTGTGTCAAAAAAGGAAGGGCAACGTTGCTGCGGTGTAGCCTGTCTTAGGGCTTCATCTATTGCGCGTTCTGAATCTTGTAGCGACAGCAGTGTAAAACTCGCCACAAAATCTGTCGAACTGTTGCCCAGGGCAGAAAGAATTCCCGTGACACAGCTCCAGTACTGAGAACACTGGGTGCATGATTTGAGGCATGCGCTGCACGATCGGCAATACTTATAGCAAATTCACCAACAACTGCCTTGGAGACGGTCCGCCTCCCCCTGCCTGCTGCACCACCTAATTCACTTGATTCTCCAAATTTCCTGATCATGTTCTTAAGCCAGTTTAATGACGTGGTGCCATTTCGGAGCTATTTCTGTCAGCGATATTACCGCAGTGCAGCGTTACTATTGCTGCCGTTCTGGTAACAACTTTACCAACAGTCCACGGTCTTTCTTCTCAATAGCCATTACATTTCGTTCTGTAAACTTGATCCTTTTTAACCCTATACACCAACAGAGTTTTACAAACTAAATCAACGCACATCGTCAAGTGAAAAACAACATACTGACTTCAGAACAGGAACCTTTTACGTTCTGACTGCTTACAGCGCCATATTTTTCATCTAGTGGTGGAAAGTGGAACTACTATTTTTTTAGCTACTCCATATGCGCACCAATTAACTAACATACCTACGACGTGTCAATGTCCTGAGCCGCATACAGTCCACAGTGCACCACTCGCAGCACCGTCGGTTTAATTATAACTACCCAGTATAAGAACAAGTTCCATATCAATGAGAGACGGGATTAAAAATAAATTAGAAAAATCAGAACGTAATAATACTTTGAGATTTACACACTTCTAATTAGAACACTTTTTTACTATTTCGAAATTTTCGCTCGGTTAACGCATGTGGTCACTTTTGTTGTTTTTCGATGAAATAGGAGCACAGAAAACGATAATGGTTGGATAACGATAAGTTTAACAAGGAATGTAATTTTTTAACGAAATGTTTTCCATCACTAGTTCGCTATCTTATACCAAAAAATAAATTTCATGCAGTACAGACAAGTGAGGTTTGTATTGGTGACAGGGGCCTGATTAGCAAAAAAGGTCAAATTATCCTTGACACTAGTGAGATTTCCCCGTATGCTGTATAAATCTTCGATACGGTGCGTCCTGAAACACGAAACGCTTCAGCTACCTTTATTGCGGTAGCACCCACCACCCTTGCACCAAATATTTGCCCACGGTGGAAAACACTGAGTTCCGATATAACACACTCACAAATACACTGAACACTGCTGTGACCACGGCTGACACTTGCGGTGTATTGATGGCACTGCACAGCCACCATACATGGTCAACTACAACTCAGTTTACCCAGCAGAATCTCGTGAGAACTACGTCATGTTCCCGCAAAGGATCCCCATTATATTCTCCGAGCATTTCGTTTGCATTTTGCTGTTATCTGTAATGATTCTAGCAGCGCATCTCTGAATTTCGATAAGGACTCCAACCACTTTAACAGAATTGTAAAATTAGTCACTCTAGGGTAGGAGTGGCCAAGACTTCGGCTCGCGGGCCATGCCCGGGCCCAAGTGCCAAAGTGGTCAGCCTCGCTTCACATTTCCCCCACCGCCACGCTCCACTGCTTGAGTGCGAGGAGGGGCAAGAGGGGAAAACAGCGAACACGCCGCATTTAAGTGGTAGTACCGGCGTACTGCATAAGACTTGATTAATGTTTCTCAACAACATAGACCACAAACAAGAAGAGTTTTCAGTATTACATAATTAATTTTCGCGCGTTGGAGGCATAATAAAATTTTTATGTCGTACGAAATGTCGGCATACAGACAGACGCATAGAATTTCACAGAGTTTCGCACTCAAGTTGTCACGTAATCGTGTCTTATTTACCTTCATTATCGAAAACAAAAATCTTTTAAGCAAATATGTCGACCGATATATTACAGCACTTTTGCCACCTCATTATGGAGATATGGAAAATCTATCTGAGAAAAGCAATGTAGACACCCTGGACAAGATTTGTAGCTAATATGGGAATTACCTTGCAGGTCAGTATGTTACATTTGCTCATACAGTGTCGATTTCAACTTAAAGAGCAGACGGTGTCCAAAACAGATGTAAGATTGACAGTGTCCTCAAAACCATTATAAAAGTAGTGATTCTTGTAAGGTGAACTGTTCAGAGCAGCGTATATATCTATGATTCGCAGTGTTTCTGCAAAAAATGGTTCAAAAGGCTGTGAGCACTATGCGACTTAACTTCTGAGGTCATCAGTCGCCTAGAACTTAGAACTAATTAAACCTAACTAACCTAAGGACATCACACACATCCATGCCCGAGACAGGATTCGAACCTGCGACCGTAGCGGTCGCTCGGCTCCAGACTGTAGCGCCCAGAACCGCACGGCCACTCCGGCCGGCAGTGTTTCTGCAGTGTGAACCCAAACGCAACTAACAAAGTTTCGAAACTACACTACTGGCCATTAAAATTGTTACAGCAAGAAGAAATGCAGGTGATAAACGGATATTCATTGGACAAATATATTATACTAGAACTGACTTGTGATTACATTTTCACGCAATTTGAGTGCATAGATCCTGAGAAATTAGTACCCAGAACAACCACCTCTGGCCTTGATACACCTAGTCATTGAGTCAAACAGAGCTTGGATGGCGTGTACAGGTACAGCTGCCCATGCAGCTTCAACACGATACCACAGTTCATCAAGAGTAGTGACTGGCGTATTGTGACGAGCCAGTTGCTCGGCCACCATTGACCAGACGTTTTCAATTGGTGCGAGATCTGGAGAATGTGCTGGCCACGCCACGTCGAATATTTTCTGTATCCAGAAAGGCCCGTACAGGACTTGCAACACGCGGTCGTGCGCTATCCTGCTGAAATGTAGGGTTTCGCAGGAGTCGAATGAAGGGTAGAGCCACGGCTCGTAACACGTCTAAAATGTAACGTCCACTGTTCAAAGTGCCTTCATAGCGAACAAGAGGTGACAGAGACTTGTAACCAATGGAAACCCATACCATCCCGCTGGGTGATACGCCAGTATGGCGATGACGAATACACACTTCCAATGTGCGTTCACCACGATGTCGTCAAACACGGATGCGACCATCGTGGTGCTGTAAACAGATCCTGGATTCATCCGAAAAAAATTACGTTTTGCCATTCGTGCACCCAGGTTCGTCGTTGAGTACACAATCGCAGGCGTTCCTGTCTATAATGCAGCGTCAAGGGTAACCGCAGCCATGGTCTCCGAACTGTTAGTCCGTGCTGCTGCAAACGTCGTCGAGCTGTTCTTGCAGATGGTTGTTGTCTTGCAAACGTCCGCATCTGTTGACTCAGGGGTCGAGACGCGGCTGCACGATCCGTTGTAGCCATGCGGATAAGATGCCTGCCATCTCGACTGCTGGTGATACGAGGGCGTTGTGATCCAGCATGTCGTTTCGTATTACCCTCCTGAACCCACCGATACCATATTCTCCTAATAGTCATTGGATATCGACCAACGCGGGCAGCAATTTCGCGATACGATAAACCGCAATTGCGATAGGCTACAATCTGACGTTTATCAAAGTGTGAAACGCGATGGTACGCATTTTGCTTCCTTACAAGAGGCATCATAACCACGTTTCACCAGGCAACGCCGGTCAACTGCTGTTTGAGTCTGAGAAATCGGTTGGAGACTTTCGTCATGTCAGCACGTTGTAGGTGTCGCCACCGGCGCCAACCTTGTGTGAATGCTCTGAAAAGCTAACCATTTGCATATCACAGCGTCTTCTTCCTGTCGGTTAAATTCCGCGTCTGTAGCACGTCATCTTCATGATGTAGCAATTTTAATGGCCAGTAGTGTATTTGTGGGATTATTTTTAAATATTGTAGGAAAAGAGTGCAGTTGTACGCGATGGTTCGCTACACAGTAATAATGTGACTACGATTTGTTAGATTTGTTACCCACGTTACAATTGTATCAGTGGAAGTATCTCTACAGTATGCAGTCTCAGGAATGTACCACACAAAACAGGGTAATGCGACAACACTCAGGCTGCAGACTGCTGTGATGTGGTTGCGTCGTCGTAGGAATGGCTTGGCTTGGCATCTCCCTTCCACTTCATTCAGTGCATCCATACAATGTTGCAAATTGGTCAACTCTTCAATCGACTCTAGCGATAACGCTGTTATCACTATTAACATTCAACTGTTACCTTGGGAAAATAAATACAAGACAAGACAGAGCAGTATTGAATGCAACCGTGAGAGCGAAGGGTAAAGTGAGCGTTACTGTCGACACCAAGTACTGTGAGTGAATGGAACAAGTCTTATTCCAAACAATATACATAGCGCACATCATTGGCAATAGTACTATTGCTCTGGTGTGAGGTGCGGCTATAAAATAATTGGACTACTGTTGTAAAAAAGTACGTATTTAGTTATAGTCACAATCAATACACTCCCCTCCTCTATCCCTAAAGCGCTATGTATGAATTTTACATTGATGGAAACAATGCTAGAAGTCTTCCTCTGTGATCCCCCTGGTGAAGCGTTTTGCTTTTTCTAATACTGTTTCGAAAGATTGAAATCTTAGTCTTTTTTTAAATGCAGATTTGACCTTGGGGAACAGAGAAAAGACGCATGGCCCTAGTTCAGGCGAACAAGCTGGGTGGTGAAATACTGGGATGCTGTATTTCGGTAGAAAGCTCTTACAGACAATGCTGCATGAGCTGGTGCTGACTTTGCGAAAAACCCATGACTAGTTCTTCCACAGTTCGGGCCGGATTCTTTTTTTTTCTTATTTCCTCTCGGAACCGAGCAGGAATCACAAGATATTAATGCTGATTAATAGTCTCATCTTCAAGAATCCAGTGAAGACACAATTCTTTGAATGACGGAAAACGCCATCATCATCGATCTGAATCTTGATTTGCCCATTGGAGCTTTTTTCGCTGTCATTCAATAAGAATCCTTGCGTTGCATAGATTGGCGCTTGGTTCTTGCTCACAATGGTTAAACCAAGGTTCGTCACATGTTATCACTCTTTCGATGAAATTAGGATCATTTTCAGTGGCATCCAAAGCGTTAGTGCAAACATCTTCAAGAGTGTCTTTTTGATCGACCGTGAGCATTTTCGGCACTATTTTCGCAGACACTTTTCTTATGTTAAACTGGTTATGTAAAATTTGCCTTACGCTTTCTTTGTTATGTCCTACAGCTCCAGCAACCGGTAGAATGCTCAACCGATACTCAGATCGAATCAGATTATCTACTTTTTTGATACTTTCTTTTGCTTTAGATGTTTAATGGCGTCCCGGGCGTGAATCACCTTCAACGTCTTCTCGGACCTCTTGGAAAGGCTTGAACTGCTCACAAGGGAACCTCCCCATCGCACCCCCCTCAGATTTAGGCACAGTGGGTAGGCCTTGAAAAACTGAACACACATCAACTGAGAAAACAGCAAGAAGTTGTGTGGAACTGTGAAAAAATAAGCAAAATATACAAACTGAGTAGTCCATGGGCCACATAAGCAACATCATGGAAAATGTAAGCTCAGGAGCGCCGTGGTCACGTGGTAACGTGAGCAGCTGCAGAAAGAGAGGTCCTTGGTTCAAGTCTTCTCTCGAGTGAAAATTTTACTTTCTTTATTTTTGCATGGTTATTATCTGTCCGTTCGTTCATTGACGTCTCTGTTCACTGTAATAAGTTTAGTGTCTGTGTTTTGCGACCGCATCGCAAAACCGTGCGATTAGCAGACGAAAGGACGTGCCTCTCCAATGGGAACCGAAAACATTTGATCGCAAGGTCATAGGTCAACCGATTCCTCCACAGGAAAACACATCTGATATATTCTATACGACACTGGTGACGGCATGTGCGTCACATGACATGAATATGTTGTCGACCCACCTAACTTGTACACTTGGCGAATGGGTAAAAAGATTCTTCTACCTTTAGGTTTTCTTGTGGATGTGATAATCACTCCCGAAAAAGTGATGAAAACATAAGAGTTTGTCACATAAACTGAAAATAAAAAAGTAAACTTTTCACTCGATGGAAGATTTGAACCCAGGACCTTTCATTCCGCAGCTGCTCACGTTACCACGAGACCACGGCGCTCCTGCGTTTCCATTATCCTTAAAGTTGTTTATCTTGCCATGAACTACTCAGTTTGTATATTTTGCTTATTTTTTCATAGTCCCACACAACTTCTTCCTGTTTTCTCAGTAATGTGTGTTCAGTTTTTCAAGGCCTATCCACTGTGCCAACTTATAACTAAATCTGAGGGGGGTGCGATGGGGAGGTTCCCTTGTCAGGAACTGGCGTACGTGGTAAACAGCCTTCGCCGTACACTTCTTTTACTACAGGATAGGTTTCAGTAGCAGTTTTTTCAAGTTTTATGTAATACTTCACGGTCATTCGTTGCTCCGGCATTACACATCCATATTCTGGCAAAGCAAAAAACTGCTTGCTCTTACACAAATAAAGCCCATGGACGCAGTGATTTGTCTAGAGACATCAGAGGCGTCGCACTCGAATTAGAGGGCTTCACGCTTCACAGCTATTGGCTGGTTGGTTGATTTGGGGAGGGGACCAAACAGCGAGGTCGTCGGCCCCATCGGATTAGGGAAGGATGGGGAAGGAAATCGGCCGTGTCATTTCAAAGGAACCATTCCGGTATTTGCGTGAAGCGATTTAGGGAATTCACGGGAAACCTAATTTAGGATTGCCAGACGCGGGTTTGAACCATCGTCCTCCCGAATGCGAGTCCATTGTGCTAAGAAGTGCGCCACGTCGCTGGGTACAGAAACTGGTCATACATCTTGGGCGCATACGTGCTTGCTGTGTAACAGCAGCAGTCCCGTTATTTTACAGCCTCTCTTCGTACGGGATACAATGATGCATGGGGATGAGAAAACGAACGAAATTCAACTAGTCTCTAACGAGCCACCGGATAAATTTATGGGAGATCCATGTCGAAATATATAAATGCTTCGTCAGTGCGGTACAAGAAGCAAGTGTGGGGGCTACAAACTGTAGACGGAATCGGAAGGTTGTATACATTTAGGAACTTCAAGTGGCTGTAGATTCCAGAAGTTATTGGCAGGTGAAGAAGTCTGCCCACAATAGAGTAACGTAGCGAGCTGCATTAAACCAGTCTTCGGACTGAAGACCGCCACAACAAAACGTGTTAAAGTGGTTGTAATAGAGGAAGTACGAATACTTACCACTAGTGGCTGTAATAGAGGAAGTACGAATACTTACCACTAGTGGCAGTAATAGAGGAAGTACGAATACTTACCACTGAAATGTAGCAGAGAGGAGTATAGTGCGCCTAGTAACGGTATTAACGAAATATTTTCCAATTATCTCGCTTTCGTACTCGGTTCAGCATGCTACTTGAAAGGACGTGCCCTACAAAATGAAAGTCTTATGCACTAGTGGCTTACGCTAAGTTGAAAATATGAACTTTAACACTTTTCACTTTTTCTTTACTCGGATTGGCATTATGAGGGTATTTCTATAAGAGCGTGCTCCCATTTAACATGGAGCGAAGGTTTCGGGCCTCACCCTTAGTGTGATGGCAGAGTGACTAAGGTGCTACGGTCGCTGTGGAAGTCGTAAGTCCATTCAGCTATGTCGATTTAAGCTTTTCGTCGTTTCTCAAAGTTTAATGCATGCTATGGCCAGTTTTCGTGAACATCTTTCACTTCTACGACCGTATGCTCTGACTGAAGTGAATACTACTCATTTCTTTTCCGTTTAAAAGTGTTGTTGAGGATTTAAATGCACATTTCATTCATTTGTGTCACCTCTGCAGCTGTTTTCTGGAGATGGCATTTCTAAGGACGCTATCATAGTCCCACAATTATGTCTGTTCCTCTACAGATTAAAGAAAGTCTCTGCATAATGTATTAAGTGATTGGAAGATGAGACTGTAAGAAAGTATTTTAGTGTCACAAGATGCCTGAATCTCAGCTATGACGCAGACAGTGCTTTCAGTGAACTGTGGTACAATAACATCAGATCGTACATCCATATTGACCGAATCACATTACAAGAAATGTTGTGTAGCGAAGAATGACATAAAACTACAATCAACTATACTGACCTCAGCCTATATTTCAGTGACACTTTCTTGTCCATATACTGCTCTTGAGGTTACCGTCCTACGTGTTTGTGCTTGGAAGACTTGTCTTAGTATCACAGTAGTTTACTGCGGGGAGTGGTATATTTCGGCAGTACCTTACGTAGGCTTCATTTATCAGTACTGCACCGTAGCAGGTTTCAGTAGTTATACAAAGTGTCAAAAACTCTTTTTATCGTTTTGTTTTGGGTCGAGACCTTTTAAAATCATTTGCGTATCTTTAATGATTATAGTGGAACTAGACCCACTACAATCACTACAACCAGACTGGCACAAACGATTCTTTGGAGAATGTATAATATGTGTACAGCTTTTGAAGTAAGACTGGTAGAAAATACGATTAAAATTTTCACACGGTGATGAATGTGTATCAAATTTGCATGTAAATACAGTCAGAAAATGGGAGTGCTTTTTACAGTGAAGGTCAACGTTGTTCGATGAAACTCAGACCAATACAAATATATACCGACCACAGTAATGTTTAGCTATTAGTTATGCAGAATGCGCCTTAAATTGATATGTTAAAAACGAAGAATGAACACGTTGTGAAATTTTTAAACATTTCTTGTCATTCGAAAGTTAATAAATGAATAGATGTATGACTTTTATGTAAATACTTTCTTGTTTTGTCTCAATAGAAAATATTGCTTCGTGAAATGAGCAAGTATTATGTAGGAGTGTTGGAGAGAAGAAGGTACTGTGAAACGTGTAGAACGGAGTTGATTTTTTAGTAACGTTTATTCGACAGATGTAAGGTGAAGAACTGCACTGCAGCACTATTAGCTTTTTGTGTACTCAGATTTTGGTAAAAGGTATTTCAGTGCCGGTACATGTCAACGTTCCTCACAGTAAACCGCCAAACAGGGTAATATTTTTGCTGGTTCTCTAGATAAGCATCAGAGGATTGAGGAGAAGGTCGACAAACACATTGAGCAAATACCGAGGGAATCGAAGATACGGTCTAGTGAAGCGTCCCAGATACAGAAGAGACAGCGGCGTCCACCAGGGACAGGGACAGGATGGAGGAGTAAGGAGTGTGGAAGTGTGCCAGTTCTGAGGCAGCGGCGCACGGGAAGAGGAGGTGTGAGGTGGCGGCTGCAGTCACCGTGGAAGGTCAGTTCTGAACTTGGTAAGAGAAGCGAAACTGTGGAGACACTGCGGGTAGGGGGTGCCACGTACAGACAGGCAAAAGCCAGACTCGAAAATATATATTTTCGCACAGAAAAAAGACACTAAGGACGTCCTGATTTTGTCGAAGACTTCGTTTTAAAATCCCTAAACACTAGGTGCAAGAAGAACGTCAATCAAGGAAAGCATTCTCAAGCAGTATGATATGTAGTGGAAAAAGCAATGTCTTAGTCTACAAAGAAGGAAGCTCTAACACATTCACCCGAGCCACAAATAGCTATTAGTCGAATTCTTTCGTCCATCGCTGCATGAATGAATATGCACTGTAAACAAGTAAGTATAAAATTATAATACAAGGAGCCTATTCTTTCCGTTTGAGCAAACGCAATCTGACCGGTATATCATTTTGAAGCACCTCAAATCTTTCTCTCTGTCTCTGTCTGTCTGCCTGTCTCTCTCTCTCTCTCTCTCTCTCTCTCTCTCTCACACACACACACACACACAAACGCATGTAAATAAACTGACTATCCAGAGGTGTAACCGGCGCAGTGAAGGAGGTTGGGAGAAGGGCGGGGCACATCTAAGGACGGTATCCTTGCGTGATAGGAATTTGTGTACGAAATTATCCAAGATCCCGCGCCATACATAATGATGATGACGACGTGCTATGAGACACAATACTATTCATGAAATATTTGTAAACCACAATACTCTTGCACGATATGAACATAGTCTATGGAGAGCCGTAACCTGTCTCTGACAAATGTTGTATCTACAAAATAGGGCACTATCAAAAGCTGCTACTTCTAAGGAAGTTGGGTCAGGTGAAGGCAAGTAATGACTGGCAGACTATGCCGAGACGTTGACACGCATTAAATGTCACTCGAACTGAAACTGTAATTTCAGTTTAAATAATTTCATGGTGGGTACTCCAGTGTTATCCGTTTTGGAATTCGAATCAATCTTTGTTTGTTAGACATATTCTGAGTTCCAATACAGTAAGCTTATGTCAATCATTGCTCTTGCTAAACTCAGTTAGCCCTTTCGTCACATGATATACTGCGAACTGTGGATGTAGGGCAACAAGCAGATCCTATATTTCTAAATTTACAAGAAGCATTAGAGTGAGTGCCAACTGCAGACAGCTTATGAAGGCACGAGCATAAGGAATAGGTTCCTAGCAACGTGAGTCGGTCAGAACTTCTGCATCTACATCCAAATACTCCGAAAGACAACATAAGCTGCGTAGAGGAGGGTACCTTGTTGTACTACTAGTATTGACTTCATTTCCTGTTCGACACGCAAACAGAACGAGTCAAAAATGGCTATCTACTGTACATGCCTCCGTATGAGCCCTAATGTCTCGAATCTTACCCTCGTGGTCCTCACGCAAAATTAATGTTGGCGGCAGTGTAATCAGTCTGCAATGAGCTTCAAACGCCGTTTCTGTAAATTTCTACATTGTCTTCCTCAAAAAGAATGTCGCCTTTCTCCAGAGGGTCCCATTTGAGTTCCCGAAGCATCTCCGTAATACTTGCTTGTTGTTCGGACCTATCCGTAACAAATCTAGCAGCCCGCCTTTGAATTACTTCGATCACAAGCACTCCAGCAGTACTCAAGAACAGGTCGCACTAGTAGCCTGTATGCGAACTCCTTTACAGATGAACCACACGTCCCTAAAATGCTCCCAGTAAGTCGGAATCGACCACATTCTCTGCCACATTCCTCACACGCTCGTTCCATTTCTTGTCTCTTTCCAACGTTACGCCCAGATATTTAAACGATCTGAATCGTGCCAAACAGGATACTACTAATCCTGCAGCCAAATATTACGCGATTGTTTTGCCTTCTCATCCGCAATAACTTACATTTTTCTACATTTAGAGCTAACCACCATTCATCAGACCAACTAGCAGCTATCTATAATTCATCTTGCATCCTCCTACAGTAAGTCAACTTCAATACCTTCTCGTACGCCACACGGTTATCAGTAAACGACCGCAGATTGCTTCCCAAACTGTCCTCAGATGACTTACGTATAAAGAAAATAGCAGCGGTCCTATCACACTTCCCGGAGACACTCCTGACTACAACCTTGTCTCTGATGAACACCTACCGTTGAGAAAAACATACTGGATTCTATTACTTAAAAAGTATTCGAGTCACATATCTGGGAAACTGCTCCATATGCTCGTACCGTGGTTAACAGTCTGCAGTGGGGCATCGTGACAGATGCTTTCTGGAAATCTAGAAATATTGAACTTGTCTGTTGCTCTTGATCCATAGTTCTTAATTTCTTTAATAACAGAATCCAGTATGTTCCCAGTATGTTGTCCTCGACGGCGAGTCTTCATAAGACACAACAAAATTATCAGGAGTGCCCCACGGAACTTTCATAGGACTGCTACTGTTTTCTGTATACGTAAATGAGTTGGTGGCACCGTGGGGAGCAATCTGCGGTTGGTTGCTGATAATGATGTGGACTGTACGAGGGTGCAAGTTGTCTTTGAGAAAATTTCTAGTTCGTGTAACGAACTGCCGCTAGCTCTAAACGTAGACAATGTATGTTAAAGGGGATATGTAGAAAAAACAAACCCGAAATCCTTGGATACAGCGTTAGTAGTATCCTGCTTGACACAATCAAGTCGTTTAAATATCTGGGCGTAACGTTGCTAAGCGATATTAAATGGAACGAGCATATCAGATTTGCGGTAGGGAAGGCGAATGGTCGACTTCGGCTTATTAGGAAAATTTTAGGGAAGTGTGGTTCATCTGGAAAGGAGTCCGCATATAGGATACTAGTGCGACCTACTCTTGAATACGACTCGAGTGTTTGGGTTCCGCACTAGGTCGGATGTAAGGAAGACAGTGAAGCAATTCAGAGGCTAGCTGCTAGATTTGTTACCTACAGCTTCGAACAACATGCACGTATTACGGACATGATTCGGGATATCAAACGGGAATCTCTGGAGGAAAGGTGATGTTCTTTTTGAGGAAAACTATTGAAAAAAGTTATGTTTTGCCTCGGAAATTTGCGAGTGGAACAGAAAATGTAACGATTAGTAGTGGTACATGGTACCTTCTGCCACGCATAGTTCAGTGGATTGCGAAATATGTTTTCAGATGTAGATGTAGCTGCCAGTGAAAAGGAAATTACGTGTGGTTTTACTTGTTATACAAGACAGATATCATGGGTTCTTTATTACAGAAAATAAATATTACCTTCGGATAACCTCGTACAATTTTCTGTCCTGGCCACCAGTTTTCATTGCGTTGCTCACCTAGTCTATAGCTGACAGAATGAAGCCTCTAGCTACCATACTATTGTTGTCACGGAACTTACTTTTGATATTCTCCAAATTTTCTCTTAATCTTGAAATAATGCATTGCAAACTAGAAGCTGTAGCAACACAGATTTATTCTCTCCATCACTTTTGGTCCACAAAACCATTATCACTGGAGAGAAAGCTGGACATTGATGATTCACACATACGAGTACATATAAACACAGTGGCACCCTATTATAAACTTGCTCCAAAAGGGTGCATCTCACAATATTTGCTAATCATTACAGCAAGTTATGTCAGATGCCACTGCAGTCATAAGTGTGAGTGAATGATCGATGTCTAGCTCTTCCTGCACCGATGACGGTTTAGTGAACCGAAATTGGTAGAGGAATGAAGTTGTGTTGGTACAGCTGGTTGTTTACTACCCATTATTTCAAGTAGTCGACAGTTGTAGACTGTTGCTTTAAGAAAATTTCTCTGAATCGTTTGGTCACATCAACTTCTGAATGGTTTAAAAATGTACCCGATTACCGAGGCACTTCGTGCCTTGCTTTATATAGCCCATTTCGTATCAGACCCTGAAAATTTGTCAGCTCTGTTAGTGCACTTTGAAGTTACCTTACGCTAAAATGGTTGTAGTGGAAGGCAGATGCGCTGTACGATGTTTTGTCGACCAAGCGTGAATCGGGTAAGTGATGAGTGTAATGAGATGGTTTACAGAATTCTTTGGTTTAAGCATGTAGCATTTGCATTAGGATTGGGCGTATTCTGAGCATACACTGTGTTAAATTTTTGGCAACTATTTACGATTACGCCCCATTTAGGCCTATGAAAGATAATCTAGCTTACCGTAACGTGAGTTCCTACTCCATCCTTTGCAGCTGTGGCGAGTCATACATCGTTCAGACCACGAGAACGTGGAGGCCCGAGCAGGACCTTGGAGGACGGTGGAGGAACGTTGTATTGATCACAGGCGGCAGTTATACCTACAACCGTCGAGGAAATCTTCTACTGCAGAACAATGGAATATAACAATACAGATACTGTAGTGTGAAGTTTCAGTTTCTGGAATAGTGTTATTAAGGAAGATGTTAAAATTAGACCATCAATTGCTATTTTAGCGTGGGATATAGGTGTATGGGTTTTGGGCTGCGGTTTCTGGAAATGTGAAGCTCAGTTTAACAATAACTTATTTAACATTAAAAAATTTCTACTAACAAAACAGAAACCATCTACGGTAAAACAATATAATTATCTGTAGCCCATAGAACTGAAGTAGTATTAGAATATTCAAACACAAAATATCCTTAACAACAACAGAACAAAAAAAAATAAAAATTTCGGTCTGGCCCTACAACGGGTAACTAGGTAACAACATAACAATTTGAAATATCGGGCACTGTGTCCTCATTATATAAGGTGACACATAGGAAGCCAGATAATAATTGACTTACTTATGATCAAAGTTATAACTTCAGATTTCACTTTGTTGTATGTAACGACCAACACCAACGGCTATAATAATATCTACAAACAACACTACGAAGCTATTCGCGATTATGTGTAAATAATTATTTATCTATTTAAATATATGACAGTTAATTCATACACGGCAACGCAAAAAAATCTTAGTGCACGTGAGTGAATCGTTCCTCGATACATCATATCAATCGTTCTAAAATTCTGCCTCACCATCGTAGCAGAAAAGTAGTAAACCTTTGAGAAACCAATACAGAATCGAGTCTTTAAATCACTAGCAATAACAGATTCACAGTCGTAACAAAAACAATAAAACTTTTTGTAATTTGCATAATCACGCCCACGGTGTGTAAACATCGACCTGCTACCTCACTCAAGAGACGGAGTCCCACACCTCGTATGCCATAAACACGGACAAGCCGTTGCTCAGCACTCCAAGTTACCTCTGAGGACCTTATATATAAATGGATACACATAATTTAGAGTAATATACACTCAAGAGCCACAGAGACTGTTACACCTTCCTAATACAGTGTAGGGCCCCCACGAGCACGCATAAGTGCCGCAGCACGACGTGGCACGGACGCGACTAATGTCTGAAGTAGTGCTGGACGGAACTGACACCATGAATCCCGCAAGGCTGTCCGTAAATCCGAGACAGTACGAGAGGGGATACATCTTTTCTGAACAGCACGTTGCAAGATATACCAGATACGCTCAATAATGTTCATATCTGGGGAGTTTGGTTGCCAAAGGAAGTGTTTAAACTCAGAAGGGTGTATCTGGAGCCACTCTGTAGCAATTCTGGACGTGTGGTGTGTTGCATTGTCCTGCTGGATTTGCCAAGTCCGTCGGAATGCACAATGCACATGAATGGATGCAGGTGATCAAACAGGATGCTTACGTACATGTCACCTGTCAGAGTCGTATCTAGGCGTATCAGGGGTCACATATCGCGCCAGCTGCATGCGACCCACAACATGACAGAGTGTGTGTGTGAATTTCTATGGGACCAAACTACTGAGGTCATTGGTCCCTAGACTTACACACTACTTAAACTAACTTATGCTAAGAACAACACACACACCCATGCCTGAGGGACGACTAGAACCTCCGACGGGAGAGGCCGCGCAGTCAGTGACATGGCGCCTCTAACCGCGAGGCCATTACTGAGCCTCCACCAGCTTGAACAGTCCCCTGGTAACATGCAGGGTCCATGGATTCATAAGGTTATGTCCATACCGGTACATGCCCATCCGCTCGATACAACTTGAAATTAGACTCGTCGAACCTGGCAACATATTTCCACTCATCAACAGTCCAATGTCGTTGTTGGCGGGCGAAGGGAGGCGGAAAGCTTTGTTTCGTGCAGTCATCAAAGGTACACAAATGTGCCTTCGGCTCTGAAAACTCATATCGATGATATTTCGCTGAATGGTTCGCACGCTGACACTTGTTGATGGCCCAGCACTGAAATCTGCAGCAATTTGCGGAAGGGTTGCACTTCTCTTCAGTCGTCTTTGTTCCAATACTTTCAGGATGTTTTTTCTGTCGCAGCAACATCGAAGGTTTGATGTTTTGCTGGATTCCTGATATTCGCGGTACACTCGTCAAATGGTCGTAAGAGAAAATCGCCAAGTCATCGCTCGAGCACCAACTATAACACCACGTTCAAATTCACTTGAATTGTAGAAGCAGTAATCTCTCTAACAACTACGCCAGACGCTTTTTGTCTTATATAGGCGTTGCCAACCGCAGCGCCGTATTCTGCCTGTTTACATACCTCTGTATTTTCTTTAGTGCATCAGTGTGCTTGTAGGAAAGATTCCCTTAGAAAAATTTTATATACACTCCTGGAAATTGAAATAACAACACCGTGAATTCATTGTCCCAGGAAGGGGAAACTTTATTGACACATTCCTGGGGTCAGATACATCACATGATCACACTGACAGAACCACAGGCACATAGACACAGGCAACAGAGCATGCACAATGTCGGCACTAGTACAGTGTATATCCACCTTTCGCAGCAATGCAGGCCGCTATTCTCCCATGGAGACGATCGTAGAGATGCTGGATGTAGTCCTGTGGAACGGCTTGCCATGCCATTTCCACCTGGCGCCTCAGTTCGACCAGCGTTCGTGCTGGACGTGCAGACCGCGTGTGACGACGCTTCAGCCAGTCCCAAACATGCTCAATGGGGGACAGATCCGGAGATCTTGCTGGCCAGGGTAGTTGACTTACACCTTCTAGGGCACGTTGGGTGGCACGGGATACATGCGGACGTGCATTGTCCTGTTGGAACAGCAAGTTCCCTTGCCGGTCTAGGAAAGAACGATGGGTTCGATGACGGTTTGGATGTACCGTGCACTATTCAGTGTCGCCTCGACGATCACCAGTGGTGTACGGCCAGTGTAGGAGATCGCTCCCCACACCATGATGCCGGGTGTTGGCCCTGTGTGCCTCGGTCGTATGCAGTCCTGGTTGTGGCGCTCACCTGCACGGCGCCAAACACGCACACGACCATCATTGGCACCAAGGCAGAAGCGACTCTCATCGCTGAAGACGACACGTCTCCATTCGTCCCTCCATTCACGCCTGTCGCGACACCACTGGAGGCGGGCTGCACGATGTTGGGGCGTGAGCGGAAGACGGCCTAACGGTGTGCGGGACCGTAGCCCAGCTTCATGGAGACGGTTGCGAATGGTCCTCACCGATACCCCAGGAGCAACAGTGTCCCTAATTTGCTGGGTAGTGGCGGTGCGGTCCCCTACGGCACTGCGTAGGATCCTACGGTCTTGGCGTGCATCCGTGCGTCGCTGCGGTCCGGTCCCAGGTCGACGGGCACGTGCGCCTTCCGCCGACCACTGGCGACAACATCGATGTACTGTGGAGACCTCACGCCCCACGTGTTGAGCAATTCGGCGGTACGTCCACCCGGCCTCCCGCATGCCCACTATACGTCCTCGCTCAAAGTCCGTCAACTGCACATACGGTTTACGTCCACGCTGTCGCGGCATGCTACCAGTGTTAGAGACTGCGATGGAGCTCCGTATGCCACGGCAAACTGGCTGACACTGACGGCGGCGGTGCACAAATGCTGCGCAGCTAGAGCCATTCGACGGCCAACACCGCGGTTCCTGGTGTGTCCGCTGTGCCGTGCGTGTGATCATTGCTTGTACAGCTCTCTCGCAGTGTCCGGAGCAAGTATGGTGGGTCTGACACACCGGTGTCAATGTGTTCTTTTTTCCATTTCCAGGAGTGTATGACAGTTCTGGAAAACCTCTACGTTATTTGATTTTCAAACAGCTGAACAGAACTGATCGGACTCAGACATTTCTCTTTTTACTTATTCTGATCAACACTAAACTGACACACAATATTATTAGCGCAACGCAATCTGACTTTCAATAATCCCTCCAAAAGAATGGCCCTGACCAACAATAACCTATACCTTTCATGAATCACTTACCTCACAAAAATCTTCGTTACTCAAACTACTGCAATACAGCGAACGCCAATACTGCCAGCTAAATAAAAGATTCTCACTACAGAAGACACTAACTACTGTTAGGCATAGTTAGCAAATGAAAGATTTTGATAGAGAACAAACAATGTATTTACCTTAATAATATTCAAAAGTCATTATATATATATATATATATATATATATATATATATATATATATATATATATATATATTCATGATATACAGTATTACAAATTTACTCTGATGGAAACACGTCCAGATCGTCCGCTCTCAATATTCTGCCATCTCTCTCCCCACATTCATCACTCCTTTCGGCTCACCTCCCCAACACTACAATAGCGAATATTCCAACAACGCAAACCGCAAACCAGCCACAGACTGCACACAGCACAGTCAGTGATTTTCATATAGAGCTCTATGTGGTGTTACGAACATAAAAATCTAAACAGCCTACTTGCACTTGCAAACGGTCACACATAACGCACGTTAACACATAACACTGTGCACCCCTTCAAACAGAAAGCCACCAATATGCCACCGCTAGCTCTAAAAGCATTAAAGTTATGCTCCTTATCATCTGCTAAAGTTGTCCTCTTGCCTCCACAGCAATGTTATTGTGCCAACATGAACGACAGCAACCGCTGCACCAGGTTGTCGTCCAGACAGCATCCCCACCTGTGCCGACCGTGGTTTCGTCCGGCACCGTCCCACACACAGACTCCTTGAGGCCCTTGGACTTGGCTCCACCCAGAAACGTCTTCCCTTCACATTCCAGGAACCGGAGCCAACGAGATATACGGGCCTTGAAACGAACTTGTGACATCGCACTAGTCGGCTGGTCGCCACACTTCGCGGACGCTCGAGTAAGTGCATGTTGCACGGGAAATCAATCTTTGACTCGACATATATAAAGGTCTTAATTTTTTTCGTGTGCTACCAAGAACTTGCATGCATTTCAATAAGCGTTCAAGAATTATTAAACTCGTCTGAAATAGTTGCTTGCTTTCCGCCGGAGACTGCTGCTGGCACTTGTAAGACTTGTAGTATAGCGTGCTGTGACGAACACACCACGGCCCGTCTTTCTCGTGGGCCTCGCCAGGACTGTCCAACTACTCTATTCGGCTCCAAGAACTGCGCACGCCTCCCGGCTCAGTTGCAGCCGCAGCCAACTGCTCCGCGCATTGACTGTCGGCGACGTGCTGCAAGATCCCCACCTCCGTCCACGCCTTCCACCAACTCCGACACCTCGGCTCTTGCGTCCATCACATCATCACCGTAGTCGTACCCTGTTGGTGGCAGTGCGAGACACACACACACACACACACACACACACACACACACGCACACACACACACACACACACACACACACACACACACACACACACATATGACTATCTGCAGCGCCGGAGAAAATCACTGTGCTGTTGGACACCATTTCTGTTTCTAATCCTGCTCTGTTCCATGTCATACAACAGAGGAACAGGGCTAGTCCTACTTGCACACTCGTTGCTAATACTGGTTTCATTATCAGTAATGTCTAACGATAGTTATCCTTGGTTATACAGCGGAGCTAATTACTTACGGCATAAACCATAATTTGGTTACTGTCTGATCCAACCACACCCATTAGCTGCATTCCCATTTGTTATTTGATCATATGACTACGCTCAGTAAAGGTCATATTCCACACTTCAGTAGATATTATCCAGTCGTTCACGGTAGTAAATATGCCTCCCATATTGACACAAAGCCTGCCCTTGCTTCACACACACAAATACACTCACACGCAATCTGAATTTTCACCTTCATAGCGCATTGGAATATTCCCTCTTCAGCCCCTGTAGTTTGAGGAAGTTTCGGTAGGTCTCGGCGCCTTACATCTCCTTGAAAATCGTGTCTGTAACGGAGGAAAGTTTCAAGCACAGAAGCTGTCATTGAGTTTCTTTTGGTGAAAAACCAGAACATCGCAGATATTCATAGATGCTTGCAGAATGTATACGGATACATGGCAATGGACAAAAGCACGGTGAGTCGTTGGGAGAGGTGTCTGTCGCCATCGTCACCAAGTAGCACAGAACCTGTCCGATTTCCTGCATGCCGGCCGACTGCACACAGCTGTCACTCCTGCAATGTTGGACCGTGCGGACCGTCTCATTCGAGGTGATCTGCGGATCACAATGAAACATCTCGTCGCCCAACTGAACCTCTCAGTTGGTAGTGCTCGCACTCTTGTCTACCAGGTGGGTTACTGAAAGGTGTCTGACATCCGGATTCCTCGCCGTGTAACAGAAGACCATAAACAACAAGGAAGGACCATCCGTGCTGAATTGCTTGCCCTTTACGAGCCTAGTAGTGACAGACAATTTTTTGTCGAACATTGTCACAGGTGATGAAATATAGCTTTATGGTTTCTCAATGACAACACAGGGCCTCACACAAGTTTGTGTACCCGAAAGGAGCTCTCAAAGCGTTATTGCACTGTTCTTACCCATTAACCCTAAGAGCGGATCTCACATCTTCCAATTTTCATCAGTTTGGTCCAGCGAAGGATGCACTCCGCGGGAAGCAGTGCGTCTATGCGTAGCATTGCAACGCCTATTGTAATTACGAGGTCAGCACTGGATGCTCTTACTGATAACAAAAGATATTTAGATATTCTATGATCTACAAGGTGTAGTGTCATCCATTCTTAGTACTGATGTGGATGAATCCCTTTCTCCGATTTACACCATATAATTTACAATTGTATCTGTAGAGTGGTTCCTCTAAAGTAAATCTTACTCATATTGAACGGTTACCTTCCCCGTTGTTATCTTTCTCTCTCTCTCTCTCTCTCTCTCTCTCTCTCTCTCTCTCTCCCAATCTATGTTAGAGCGTGCCGGTTGCGTGTGTGCCAAGGCATCTCATATACACGTTGCTTATCCCCTTGGTTCAATGCTCAGAAGGATTCACTGAAAGTGGACCTGCCCGAAGTTAGTATTTGATTGATTAGGTGATTATTGTATTAAGATTTCTCAACGAATAACGCGGGGCAGGGCTCAAGCAACCAAATGGTCAAGTAACTACTAACCACGCTTCAACATGGCCTATATAGTCTACCCTTGTTAATTGTCATTCCCTAGAGATTATCATTTTAATTTAGTGCTAACACTGTTCTCTACACAGTATGGGGGTGTTTTGGTCAGTCACTGAATCCATGAAATTAAATTCATATGACTTTTTTATTATTGACCCAGAAACTTTACAAATGTTATAACCATTTCTTTTACTCGCTACTTAAGCGATCTCATAATTGCAATTAACAAAGCAAAGACGAATAAATTCTATCTTACCTAGCACTGAAGGTGGCCATATTGTCAGAAATCTGTTCAACACCTTCTCGCACTAAAGGTGGTTATACTATCAGAAATCTGGTGTCGTTTATAAAATTGTGCACTGGGAAGGGGGAGGGATCAATTTTGCTGCATCTGTAGTCCGTGTGCTTGGACAGTGATTGAAATTCGCACCCAATGTTATTACTTGGACCGAATCGTTATGAATTAATGAACTACACTTCGGTTCCACAGTGCTCACTTTCTCCATTATTTCTCAGCACTGTTCCCTTAGCCAAAATTATAACAAAGATTGTTGGTGGGAAAAACGGGGGGAACAAAGCAGACACGAACCTCTCTCGTATACACAAAAAACAATTTCTTTAAAAATAAAACGTCCTATAAAACTTGGCACACGTAAATTAACAATTTACGGTACGCTCAAGCACCCTTACCTTCACTATTTTCAAGAACGAACTGGTAGCTCGCTGACGGTGCAATTGGACACTACGTGGGTGATCGACACAAACGGCTAATTTTCTTTGTACTTACCTCCACTGTTCATTCTTGTTTTCAATCTATACAATTATTCACACTCACGACCTATTACTTAACAATTAGCTAGGACATGGAATCTCGTTTAGGTTGCTGCTTGCAAATAAGTTTAGTCACGAATCTGAAGATCCGTGCACGGATTATATGAATTTGCCAAAGAATTACGTCACAAGCTGAGAGCCGTAAGTATCTAACACAAAGCACTCGCGTATCTTAGCAGGTTTCACACGGAATCGTCGTCTAAACTTCTCATCAGCGGTTATGACCAAGTGTTCAGCTAACTAGGTGGGGTGAGGCCCGACATTACTTAAGCAAGGCCAGTAAGAAATTTAAAACTGGAAAACTCTAATCCTAAAAATGGAACTATATGATTTTTCATACTTTTGCTGCTCTCGTGTGCTGAAGGCCCTCACTCATTGCATCACTACGAATGGATAACGTGAGCCCCCATGCTCACCTCTGGAAAAGAAACCCTAACTGAAAATTTTAATTTTACAGGCAAAATTCCTAAAGAAAAACGTGTTACCAATCCCGAACTATCCCTAGGAAACAGGTGCATCATCACTGCCCTTACCCAAAATTCGTGTTGGCACCAACCAACCTACAGAGTGACCACACCTTTACCTTCCCACTACCAGCGGACGAACTCTTAATGCAAACCCAAAGATAATTAACCCAAGGCAATGTAGAGAGATTAAGGAATGGAAGTATATCTATGTATTTATGAATTAAATGAAAAGGTAGTCCATTTCTTCACTCGAGTTATAACATTTCTTAAATTTGGAAAAATGGCGGAAATATCTCAAACATCTATAACATTCAATATAATGCGACAGAACTAATTATAATGAGATCGAACAAGCTGGAGGTGACGGGAACCCGTTTCCAACCTGAACTACCCCTGACAAATAGGTGCGTCATCACTGTCTTTACCCCAAATTTATGTTGGCACTAACCAGCCTACAGACTGAGCACATTTCTGCCTTGCCACTACCAGCAGACGAACTCTTAATACAAACCCAAAATTGGTTAGCCCATGGGAATGTAGAGGGATTAAGGAAAGGAAGCGCATTTATGCATTTACGAATTAATAAACAGGTAGTCCATTTCTTCACTCGAGTTACATTTCTTAGATTTGGAAAAATAATGAAAGTATCTAAAACATCTATACGATTCAATATAGTGCGATGTAACAAGCTAATTATAATGTGATGTAAAAGCTGTTCACTCACTATATGTGCATCACGTGTACTCTGCATGTCTAGCATGTGTTGTGCTCGTGCAACCAACTGACAGACTCTACAATGGAGACCTAATAAACATTAGTTTTACAGATCTGACAATGATGTTTTCCAAAAATCCGACCACCAAGACAAGAAAAGCTTGTGAGACTAGATCAAATTTATCCATTCACTAGTAAACTAGTTGAGCAAGAGAAATGGTACAAACTGTCAAGAACGATTTATTTGAGATTGAAGAAATAAAATCTAAATTCAATGAATAATTTACCACTTGGTGTGTTGACTATAAAATTGTCTTCAACGATGTTGATGTTAGTAAACTCGATATTGTTATTGAGAAAACATGAAACGAAAGCACTTAATTATAGGAAAGCATATAAGTTAAATATAATAGCAGCAAATTCAAAATATCTTATCCAATTTTTATAGGATATAAAGCACCAAATAGTACTAAAGTATATGTTTGAGATTTATGCTATAAAGTCAGAGACATATTAACATCTGATGAGTGTATTGGTATATCAAATACTACATTTAATATTCAAATGTTAACAATTCCAGGAGGTAGCAAAGGTAATAAAATAATAAATTTAGCTGACGATAAAAAGATTAAAAGATGCGCTACTAGGTTTATTAATAGTGATAACCTGTGTTATCGTAAAGCAATAATAATTGCATTAATTTATCATACAGATTTAATCTTAGGCAAAGAATTAGATGCCAGTGGATTCAGAAACTTAGAGAAGGAGATAAATACAAGTTACAAAAGTGTTGACCAGAGTATTATGTAACCAATTAACAAAATACAAATGAGAACGATTTACTCTAGATTATATTAAAAATGCTGAGCAACTATCAGATATTCAAATGAATGAAGTAAGTGCTGTAAGTTTCAGTTCAGTTATCTATTGTGGTCCTGAGAAAGCAATAAAAATATATCTGTATAAAACTCATGACTATTTTGGTGGAGTTAATCATATGTCAGAATTCTTAGGATCATCATATTCCTGTAGTAAACGTAGCAAAACAATAACACGAACATAAATGCAAGCTGCAAAGAAAAATATGTATATTATGCAGTGGTACAGCACACAGTACTGTGAAAAATAAGATGTATTGTGAAAAATGTACTAGATTCTGTTGTAATGTAGGATGCTTCAACAATCACCAAGAAGTTTATCATAGAGCTTGTAAACGTGAAGAAGTAAAAGGATTTGTTTGAACTTTAAAGAGCATATATGTGTCTTTGAAAAATGTAGAAACTGTAATTTAGAAGTAGAAATTAAAAATCATACAATAGAAAATACAAAATGGTGGTGTATGTGAAATAAAAACTAGTGAAGAATATATAGTCAATGGCTTTCAAAAATGTAGTGAAAATGGTTGTATGTTAATGAAAAATTTAAAGATTGTTATGTTTTCCAGTGCATTCTATGCAATAAAATTGTTACAAGTAAAGAGTTTAAATGTTTTGGGAAAGGGTTCCTAAAGAAGATTCATTGAACCTATACTGAAAGATATATGTGGTTTAACTATGAAGCTCAGTAAGAAACAGGAATATATATTCCTAATCTCATAATAGCTCCCAACTTCAATGGGGACCCCATTTATAAATTTAAGACAACTGATGAATTCTGTAGGTGGATGCAATCTGAAGAAAACAGGAATTATACATTTATAGCTCACTGCACTAAAGTATTTGTTTCACAATTCATTTTGAAGTGTTGTGTAGAAAATGCAATAAAACTATGTACTATTTATGCAGGAACTAAATTAAAGTCATAGGATATAATTAGGCAAAAAAGTTATATGTTGCAGTAATTTTGTACAAGGTCCTCTTAGAAGTTTCACCAAAAAAATTAATTTGAAAGAACTGAAGAAAGATTACTCTCCACATTTGTTCAGTACATGAGAAAATGAAAATTACATAGGACCCATTCCTGATACCAAATATTATTGTGCAGATACTAGGACCCAAACAGGGGAAATATTTATCAAATGGCACAGTCAAAAAGCTAAAAAATAATAATTTGTTCAATACGAGGAAAGTAATTAATGAGTACTCTAATTCTGATGTAGATATAATGAGAAGATGTTGTTTGGAACTAAGGAAACGTCCCTAAAAATAGCTGATATAGATCTATTCTCCGATTTGACAATTTTTGGAGTTTGTTTGGCTATATAAAAATCTAAATACACGTGTCAAGAAAGAATTGCTGCATTGGATAAAGAACAAAAGAAAATTATGGGTAAAGACTCTTTAGCTTGGTTAAACAGTTTAAATAATAATAATATGAAACATGCTCTTAATGGTGGTGAAGTAAATATACCTGGAACTAAATTAGACAGATAAACCAATACTTTTTAGTAATGCCCTGGCTGTTTTTGGCATGGTTATAAAAAGTGTCTTAAAAGTGAGACAATTAACAAAAAATATAAAGAAGCGATGGAAGAGTTGTATCAGACAGAAGTGACAGAAAATCACCACAAATGCTGAATATAATTATGTGGAGATGTGGGAATGTGATTGATTACATTATAATTTTCCAAATGTAATAAAAACTGCGGTACAAATTGAGATAATTAACTATAAAATTTGAGTTTTGATCTAACCATGAAGTTTAAAATGTAACAGCACATTCATTTTTTCATAAATTAAATAATTTCTAGAATTTCATATACCTGTACATATGGTTTGTATGCTGTACAAAATTCATCAAAGAATTTCTCTTACTTATGAAGAAACGTGTACCTATAGAAACAAATGCAGCCAATAGAAGAGAAAAAATGATGAAATTTCACATGTAAAAAAATTTCTTTTGTTTTTTTTAACTTCCATTGCTATGATTGTGAATCCTTAATCCTTTATGGTCATGCTGACAAAGTTTTATGAATTTATTCGTAAATGTATAGACAGTGGAAACTAAAATGTCCTGTGGTGCCTCTACTGCTTTATTTTGACAGACAGATATTTGAATTTAATGAGCAGTTGGGATTTTCACTTTTTTGAAGGAGGGGATAATAAACTGAGATATGATGAAATGAAAAAACTCAAAGCTAATAGTAGTGAATTCTATGACCTACAATTTCAATCTGATTTTTTCACTATGATCTATTTTTGGATGATCACTCAACACTGAATGAAATGAAAAGTACTAAATTCATTTTATTTAATAATCTCGTGAATGATGGCCATCCCACACTGAATTTGATACATGAAAATGACTTTTTAATTAGTTCTAGTTCACTTAAAATGTCCACTATTTTCAACTAAAATTTTGTTTCATTCTGTATGGATTTCAATTAGGAATGAAAAATCTTCTCTAATTTTTTAAAACTAATTCTAGTGAGCTCAAAACTTTTATTTAAAATTTTATTTCATGGAGTGCCCCCCCCCCCCCCCAAATTGGCTTTGATTTTTGTATGCAGTAGTAAGTGGGTAGTTTAGCCCACTTGGCATGTTTTTGATGCATCACATATTTTGAAATTAATTAAGTTAATAATACAATATAATTAATTTAATTAATCCATATAAAGGTTATGCATTAAAAAAAGATGCCAAGTGTGCTCAACATATACACTTACTACTATTAGAGACTTTGTTACAGTATGCAACAATTTGACCATACTGTCCTCTTTTTCCACTTCCATCTCATTCACACACACAAACACACGTGTACACTACTTTTCAGTGTTTAGTCTTAATGGTCTATTTTATGTGTGTGATTTATTTATTGTTAAAGTAAAGTATTTTCAGGTAGGTAAGAGTTGCACTATCAAAGACAACATTTAATCTGTTCTTTCAAATAACTTCTTTTCCAAAGTTTTCTGCAACATTGTACCTTATTTGATGATGTTAGCCAATTGTTGTTTGATGATGGCCTCTTAAGCCAAAAACTGCTTCGCTAAATAAATTAATAATATAGATAACCATATATAGTGTTATATAAGATACTGGTTCAAATGCGGACCAGCGATTCGTTGCCATATTTGTTTGGGTTGGAATTGTTCAAGAACCACTGTCCTCACTGAATCTCCTCTGTATAAGAGTAAGCAAGGAAGCGATACGCAAATGTCTTCCATTGGCATTAGACTCATGCGATAACTTGGCGTCAGTGGTACATTACAACGACAACTGCGGTCTTCCAGCACGTTGTTAGGTCTTGTGACTAGAATGTAGTAAAATATAGTTGATTAAACCGAGGAGGCCGCGTGACTTGAAAACCTTAGACTTTACCAATCAGGATGGCACGACGGACTCGCGATTGGAGAGAGCGGGGATTGAATGACCGTCTGATGTTCTAGATACAGTTTTATCGCTTAATGTTATCTGTTATGGATGTAAGGTAACGATTGTTCTTTTTCTACAGTACTTACTGGTAGGAATCAACCGTATTACTGTCCTACAAAGAGCTAAGCAACGCGTTTCAGAGACAAGCTCCTATAAGAAGATCGTAAAACTTAACTCATGACGTTGAAACGCAAAAAAGTCTATTAACACAACTGCGACATTTATGAAATAAAATGAAATAAAAACACATTAGACTATGTGTTATCGTCTTCCGTTAAAATCGACGACTTCTGTCTGTGGCTGTCCCATCTCACACCGCACACTGCACTATGTCGCGTCCTGTTGATTTGCAGTGGCCTCCAAGAGTGTCTAGTTCACGCTTCTGCAGATGTCTCTGACGAAGCGTCGACTTGACACTCTTTGCGTTCATTCAAAGTGTTTTAATTCTGTTTTATTTTACGATGCCGTTATCGTGTTGGTAGACATTTTGGCAATTTTACCTCAAGAGCTAAAATGTGCAACCTAATGGTCTGAGCATCGTCTCTCGAAACGCGTTGTTGAGTTGTGTGCAGGGCAAAAATGTGTCTGAAAGCTACAATGTATTATTGTAGAGTTCTCTTTGTTACTCTTAACCGATTATGAAGGGAGATTATTTATCCCCATTCACGATCTTTCAGAATTTCATCAGCATCTCCTATGATCTCATCGTCAACGTTAAACCCTAAGCTTTCCTTTTTCTTTCTGGAACTAAACCAAAATGTTCATCATTTAAAATACATTAACAGTCTATGTGAAGCTGAGGAATGTCTAGTGATATTACGACACAAACTCTCTTGTAGACGATTATGGTGATGGGGGATTGAAGTAACTTACAGCTAACGTTGACAGAAACCACAGAAGTTGGGGCTTGTTTAGTATAGCAACCGCCAAGGCACTTATTGAATGAAATCTTGGGCGTAATACCGGATGTTAGTAACTTGCTGCCACGAAAGTTACTGCTGATTCCCAGCAGTTCGGCCGAAATTTCATGGAACGATCTATACACCGGGAAAGTTTTTAATTTCACATATAACTAAATTTGTTTAGACAACAATACAACTCAGACAGTTTCAACGACTGTGAACACGAAATGGATATAGAATAATGGAGCAAATTCATTTGCAATGGAGATACCAAAGGATGAAATTATTTATGTAGAAAGTGTTGATATGCTCACCCTCTTTGCTCTTTGCGCTTGCTGGGCTACCATTTTCAATGGTAGCCCAGACATGTTTGTTTTTATCAAAATTTCTAATAGGGAACTAGAGTTCGGGGTGGATATTATTTTCTTTTGATTTAATTTTAGACTTTCATGATCACTACTTCTATAGACAAAATCGTCGTCATCGAGGATACTGTAACCTCTCTCTTTCCTTTATCTTAATTTACATTAAATACATCTCTTCCTAGATGACGGCCATATTCACAAATCCAAGTATAGGAAGCACTGAATTATCGAACGAGATGTGTAAGCTTTTCTCTTCAGTTCGGATAAAGTGTGTACATGGATTTATAGAACACTCTAAGGCTTTATGTTAATTTAAAGGTGAGCTCACTTTTCGAACCGCGTTGTGTTTGGCTCGTATATAAAAAAGAAACGACGACAATTCCTAACGTCGCATTATAGGCTATTATCTTAATTACTTTCCTTCTCTAAACATGAAATTTGATAACATTGAGTATAGATTTAAGTGTCTGGAAGTCGTTTCTGAAACTATTTGTATGGAGTGTAGCCATGTATGGAAGTGAAACACGGACGATAAATAGTTTGGACTAGAAGAGAATGGAAGCTTTCGAAATGTGGTGCTACAGAAGAATACTGAAGAGTAGGTGGGTAGATCACATAATTAAAGAGGAGGTATTGAATAGAATTGGGGAGAAGAGGAATTTTTGGCACAACATGGCTAGATGAAGGGATCGGTTGGTAGGACATGTTCTGAGGCATCAGGGGATCAGCAATTCAGTATTGGAGGGCAGCGTGGAGGGTAAAAATCGTCGAGGGAGACCAAGAGATGAATATACTAAGCTAATTCAGAAGGATGTAGGCTGCAGTACGTACTGGGAGATGAAGCAGCTTGCACAGGATAGAGTAGCATGGAGAGCTGCATCAAAACTTTCTCAGGACGGAAGACCACAACAACAACTCTAAACACATGTTACCCATAAGTAGGTTTGGCCAGTTTTGAAGTAAAACTAGGAGATCGATTAGAAACAATAGTCGAAATGGTTCCGTCATGGTGTTATCGGCATGTTTTACATTTAGTGGACCATTATATACAACTGTACACGAAAGTGTACGTATAAGTGTACACAAATTACATTGAGGTTACAGGTTTCTCTAACCAGTAACAACTTATTTGCACAATACCTTTGAGATGGTTAAACCTTCATGTCCATTAATGTGCGCGATATTTTGGTAACCAGCGACACTGTGAGGTAGGAACAGAGAAAACCCTATTGAAGCGAAGGTCTCAAAATTTTGTTGAAGTATTTAATACGAAGATGAACGGAAATATCAACGTAAATACCTCCACTGCTCATAGGCTGCTTCACCTGTCATGTTTGCACCACATGCAGTATATACACAATGAAATAAAAGAACGTGGCGAAATGGAACCTAATAACTGCAATGAACATACAAGTTAATAATGTTAGCGACAGTGACAAACGTAAATTATTTTTTGTAATTATGTTACATTGATATCGTGTGTGTGTGTGTGTGTGTGTGTGTGTGTGTGTGTGTGTGCGGGCGAGTGAGAGATAGAGATTTTGTCCCCAATTGTTACATTATAGTCCTGGCACAAACAGTATTTTTATTTAAATGCTAAGTATTCAGCGTAGCTCAAATTACTTTGGTGACTGCATGAAGTTTCCTGAATATCAATCCTTTTAATATATTGCACTACTTCTTGTTGCGTAAATAATGAAAACTATGTTTCGATATGTTTCCCTTTGATCATTTGATTTCATTCATAAATTACTTCAACATTCAAATTCGATAAATGTAATTCTCACATTGGTCCCTCCATATTTGCATTAAGACTGAGTTGTTGTTTACAAGTTGTAGGTTAGGTATATAGACAGTACAGTTACTAGATATCCTAGGTAAAGGTCAATAATAATCGATAATATTAGTAAAAACACAGTGCTCACTCTACATCTATATCTGCATCTACACTCTACAAAACAGTGCATAGGAGGTGGTGCTTCCCCGTGTATGACGTTTAGGATGTTATCTCAGCTTGACATGAGTATGGAGCGCGGAAAGAATGGAGGGTTACACAACCTTTTTCCAGATGTAATTAGTGTAATCTTTTCTTCGCGATTCCTACTGCTGTACATTCCTTCATTCCACAATACCGTACTGGTTCTTGATATATGGGAATTAGGCCTTCATGGAATAATTGTCGTCCAACTTCAGGTGTCTCTCAGTCCATCTTTTATAGCATTTTCGTGCAACTCATCTACTAATCAAACATACCTTGCACCATTGATGTCGCACTTTTTAGAGATCCGTATCTCAGTCGGAAAAAATGGAACTGTTGTAGCTTCAGTCTGGTGTCTGTCCGTCTGTTAAGAGACCTTCTCTCAGGAGCGGATGTAGGTGTAAAGTTGAAATTTATGTCAAATTACGAAGGACGTTCAATAAGTAACGCAACATAATTTTTCTGAGACCAGGTTGTTTTTATTCAGGATTGCAAAACACCATGTTATTGCCCACTCTCTCGGCTACAAAACCCTGTTTTTCAACATAATGCCCGACGAATGCGACGGCCTTACGCCACTTTACTGGGATGTCTGTACTGCCCCATTGCACCACTCTACTGGTGTACGTCGGAGCCAACGTCTGGCTGCACGCGTCGTCGACCTACTGCTTCCCGCGGAGTACGACATGCATTGGGCCAGACACACGGCAGTCGGAAGGTGTGAGATCCGTGCGGTAGGGTGAATGTGGAAAAACATTGCAACGAAGTTCTGTGCGGCCCTCTCGGGAGCACGGACTCGCGTGAGGCCTTACGTTGTCACAGAGAAGTTCGTTTCCAATTTTGTGGCGACGAACAAGTTGAAGTCATTTCTTCGGTGTTCTGATAGTAACAGAATACAATTCAGAGTTGATCGTTCCGCCATGCGGGAGAATGAAACCTTCAGGGTCCCTGAAGACCGTAGCCATGAATTTACCGGCTGAGGGGGCGGCCTTTAATGTTTCCTTCGGAGGGTAGATGGTATGGTGCCCCTCCATAGACTGCCAATTTGTTTCCTGTTCGACGTGATGAACCAATGTTTCATTACCTGTGATGATGTTCGACAAAGAAGGTGACGATCAGCCTCGTCACTAGCTGCCAGCTACGCACAGACGGTCCTTCGTCGCTCTTTACGGTCTTCTGTTAGACGGTGAGGAATCCAGCGGGCACAAACCTTTGTCCACCCCAACTGGAGGAAGATTGTGGCAGCACTACCAACAGAGACTTCCAGCTGCGCAGCGAGGTGTTACGTCGTCACCTCGAATGGGAGTGTCCGCACGTTCCAAAACTGCAGGAGTCACAGCTGTGAGCGACCTTCCCGCACGCGGCAGATCGGACAGGAAGGCGCGAAATTGTTTTGATAATACACTACTGGCCATTAAAATTGCTACACCACGAAGATGACGTGCTACAGACGCGAAATTTAACTCACAGGAAGAAGATGCTGTGATATGCAAATAATTAGCTTTTCAGAGCATTCACACACGCTTGGCGCCGGTGGCGACACCTACAACAAGCTGTCGTTAGGAAACTTTCCAACCGATTTCTGATACACAAATAGCAGTTGACCGGTGTTTCCTGGTGAAACGTTATTGTGATGCCTCGTGTAAGAAGGAGAAATGCGTACCATCACGTTTCCAACTTTGATAAAGGTCGGCTTGCAGCCTATCGCGATTGCGGTTTATCGTATGCCGACATTGCTACTCGCGTTGGTCGATATCCAATGACTGTTAGCAGAATAAGGAATCGGTGGGCACAGGAGGGTACTACGAAACGCCGTGCTGGATCCCAACGGCCTCGTATCACTAGCAGTCGAGATGACAGACATCTTATCCGCATGGCTGTAACGGATCGTGCAGCCACGTCTCGATCCCTGAGTCAACAGATGGGGACGTTTGCAAGACAACAACCATCTGCACGAACAGTTCGACGACGTTTGCAGCAGCATGGACTATCAGCTCGGAGACCATGACTGCGGTTACCCTTGACGCAGCATCACAGACAGGAGCGCCTGCGATGGTGTACTCATCGACGAAACTGGGTGCACGGATGACAAAACGTCATTTTTTCGGATGAATCCATCTTCTGTTTACAGCGTCATCATGGCCGCATGCGTGTTTGGCGTCATCGCGGTGAACGCCCGTTGAAAGCGTGTATTCGGCGTGATGGTATGGGGTGGCATTGGTTACACGTCTCAGTCACCTCTTGTTCGCATTGACGGCACTTTGAACAGTGGACGTTACATCTCAGATGTGTCACGACCCGTGGCTCTACCCTTCATTCGATCCCTGCGAAACCCTAAATTTCAGCAGGATAAAACGACCGCATGTTGCAGGTCTTGTACGGGCCTTTCTGGATACAGAAAATGTTCAACTGCTGTCCTGGCCAGCACATGCTCCAGATCTCTCACCAATTGAAAACGTGTGGTCAATGGTGGCCGAGCAACTGGCTCGTCACAATACGCTAGTCACTACTCTTGGTGAACCGTGGTATCGTGTTGATGCTACATGGGCAACTGTACCTGTACACGCCATCCATGCCGTGTGTGACTCAATGCCCAGTCGCATCATGGCCGTTGTTACGACCAGATGTGGTTATTTGGTTGTTCTGGGTACTGATTTCTCAGCATCTATGCACCCAAATTGCGTGAAAATATCAGTTCTAGTATAATATATTTGTCCAATGAATACCCGTTTATCGTCTGCATTTCTGCTTGGTGTAGCAATTTTAATGGCCAGTAGTGTAATAGACGTCTTGCCTAAATAGTCACCGTGCTTTTGTCCACTGCTAAGTCTCCTAGCCATTCTGCAAACGCCTTCGAGTATCCTGGATTTCAAAAGAAATTTGCCGAGGAGAAAATGTTTTGCTTTCCTTATTGAACGTCGCTCGTACTAAGACCTACGGTCCCATGTCGGTGTAAAGCATTAAGGCTTTTAAGTCAATGCTGTCTAAAGATGCGGCCATTCGTCTCGCATATTATGATACTCACCAACTCATTGATGAAACCCTATAGATGAATTGTCTATATATATGTAATTACGACTGCTAGTCGTATTAACACTTCTGCGGTTTCTTTCTATACATTCAGCATTCTCTGTTAGCGCTTATGCATGAGAGCCACTCACAAGAGCAATATTCTAGGATGGGTCGTACGAGAGTTTTGTAAAGCAATCTCCTTTTTAGACTGACTGCGTTTCTCCAGTATCCTATCAAGTCCGCCGTCTGTATTACTTACGATTTTGCCTACTTGATCAATCCATTTGATATCCACAGAAATTATTATTATTATTATTATTATTATTATTACAGTCATTTTCAAGTACTGACAGATTCCAGATGTGATTAACTGATACTATACACTTATATTACTACTTTACTGCATATTGAAATCGCACAGTTGTATATTTCTGAATATACACTGAAGCGCCAATGAAACTGGTATAGACACGCTTATGGGTATGTGAACAGAGAGAATATGGTGCTGCTGTCTGGCGCAGTTGTTATATCGTTAACTGCTGCTACACTGGCAGGTTATCAAGATTCAAGCGTATTTGAACGTGGTGATATAGTCGGCCCATGAACGGTGCGACACAGCATTTCCGAGGTAGCGATGAAGTGGGGACTTTGCCGTACGACCATTTCGCGAGTGTATCGTGAGTATCATGAATCCAGTAAAACATCAAATCTCCCACATCGCTGCGGTCGGAAAAACAACCTGCAAGAACGGCACCAGCGAAGGTTGAAGAGAATCGTTCAACGTGACAAAAGTGCAACCCTTCCGCAAAATGCTGCAGATTTCAACGCTGCGCCATAAACAAGTGTCAGCGTGCGAAACATTCCAGAAAACACCATTGATATGGGCTTTCGCAGCCGGAGGCCCATTCATGTACCATTAATGACAGCACGACAGAAACGTGCCTCGGCCCGTCAACACCGACATTAGAATGTTGATGACTGGAAACATGTTGGCTCGTCGGAAGAGCCCCGCTTCACATTGTATCGAGGAGATGGGCGTGTATGGGTATGGAGACAACCTCATGAATCCGTGGACTCTCCAAGTCAGTAGGGGCCTGGTGGAAGCTCTGTAGTGGTCTGGGGCATCTGCAGTGATATGGGAACCCTGATACGTGCAGATACGTGTATAAATTAGGCATATCTTCTTGACATAGATTTTCATCAATTTCAGACTGCATATATGTGCAGCTTCTTCTCAGATAATACTTAATTTTGTAAAGCTACATCATCCGCAAAATTTTGGGATTGTTGTTATTAATGTTTGTGGGGTTACTAATATAAAATGTGGACGGTAAGAATCTAAAAGAGTCATCGTCAAACTTTGCAACGCGAGCCGCATGTGGCCCAAATTAAGTGTTCGAGTGGACTGTGGTTCTCAGACGTTTTTTATAACACACTGCTGGCCATTAAAATTGCTACACCAAGAAGGAGTGCAGATGATAAACGGGTGTTCATTGGACAAATATATTATACCAGAAGTGGCATGTGATTACATTTTTACACAATTTGGGTGCATAGATCCTGAGAAATCAGTACCCAGAACAACCACCTCTGGACGTAATAACGGCCTTGATACGCCTGGCCATTGAGTCAAACTGAGCTTTGATGGCGTGTACAGGTACAGCTGCCCATGCAGCTTCAACACGATACCACAGTTCATCAAGAGTAGTGACTGGCGTATTGTGGCGAGCTAGTTGTTCGGACACCATTGACCAGACGTTTTCAGTTGGTGAGAGATCCGGAGAATGTGCTGGCCAGGGCAGTAGTCGAACATTTTCTGTATCCAGAAAGGACCGTACAGGACCTGCAACATGCAGTCGTGCATTATCCTGTTAAAATATAGGTTTTCGCAGGAATCGAATGAAGGGTAGAGACACTGGTCGTAACACATCTGAAATATAACGTCCACTGTTCAAACTGCCGTCAATACGAACAAGAGGTGACCGAGACGTGTAACCAATGGCACCCCATACCATCACGCTGGGTGATACGCCAGTATGGCGATGACGAATACACGCTTCCAATGTGCGTTCAACGCGATGTCGCCAAACGCGAATGTGACCATCATGATGCTGTAAACAAGTAAACAGAACCTGGATTCATCCGTATAAATGACGTTTTGCCATTCGTCCACCCAGGTTTGTCATTGAGTACACCATCGCAGGCGCTCCTGTCTGTGATGCAGCGTCAAGGGTAACCGCAGCCATGGTCTCCGAGCTGATAGTCCATGCTGCTACTAAGCTCGTCTAACTGTTAGTGTAGATGGTTGTTGTCTTGAAAACGTCCCCATCTGTTGACTCAGGGATCGAGACGTGGCTGCATCATCCGTTACCGCCATGCGGATAAGATGCGTGTCATCGCGACTGCTATTGATACGAGGCCGTTGGGATCCAGTACGGCGTTCCGTATTACCCTCCTGAACCCTCCGATTCCATATTCTGCCAACAGTCATTGGATCTCGACCAACGCGAGCAGCAACGTCGCGACATAATAAACCGCAATCGCGATAGGCTAAAGTCCGACCTTTATCAAAGTCGGAAACGTGATGGTACGCATTTCTCCTCCTTATACGAGGCATCACAACAATGTATTACCAGGTAACGCCGGTCAACTACCGTTTGTGTATGAGAAATCGGTTGGAATCTTTCCTTTTGTCAGCACGTTGCAGGTGTCGCCACCGGGGCCAACCTTGTGTGAATGCTCTGAAAAGCTAACCATTTGCATATCACAGCATCTTCTTCCTGTCGGTTAAATTTCGCGTCTGAAGCACGTCATCTTCGTGGTGTAGCAATTTTAATGGCCAGTCAGAATACAGTTTTCTTTCCCGATAGCAAACAGAAATACTTGTCAGGAGGTGCTTAATTCTAACTGACATTGGCGAATTCGGCTGTGAGCTGAGTAGAGTTGGCCGCTTACCTCTGGAGCAGTAAGGTAAGTAGCGCCGCAACCGTAGGGTTGGTTAGAGGGTGTGAGAAGAGGGGGTGGGGTCATTTTTGCCTTCTAGTACTGGCAACTCTTGAGTTTGCGTGACTTGTACCAATCTGCTGACTGGATTCGTGAATGTAAATTACAGAGGCCAATATATTCAAATGCACCAGATATTTGTAGTATGGATTTTTTAAATTCTCAATCTTCTACCTGGTCTGATTCCGCCCGCCACGTATTCCTCTCCTGTGCCCAACTCTTCATCCCACAGTAGCACTTGCAACCTGCGTCAACAGTTATTTGCTTGATGTATTTCAATCTCTGTTTTCCACTATAGGGTTTACCTTCTAAAACTCAGTCTAGTACCATAGAAGTCATTCCTTGATATCTTAACAGATGTCCTATCATCTTGTACGTTCTCCCTGTCAGCTTTTTTCACACATACTTTCCTCTCCGATTCTGTGCAGAACCTCCTCATTCCTTACGTTATCAGTCTACCTAATTTTCAACATTATTCTGTAGCACTAGATCTCAAATACTTCGATTCTCTTCTGTTCTGGCTCTCCCACAGTCCATGTTTGACTACCATACTGTACTGTGCTCCAAACGTTTACTCTCAGAAATTTATTCCTGAAATTAAGGCCTATGTGTGATACGAGTATACCTCTCTTGGCCCGGAATACACTTTCTGCCTCTCCTAGTGTGCTTTTGATATCCTCCTGGCTCCGTTCGTAACAGGTTATTTTGCTGCCTAGGTAGTAGGATCTCTTAACTTCATCTACTACGTGAACATCATTCCGGAAGTTTTCTGCTTTTTCTCATTACTTTCATCTTTCTTAAATTTACTCTGAAATCCATGTTCTGTAATTAGATTATTCATTTCATGCTGCAGGTCATGTAATTCTTCTTCACTTTCTATGAGCACAGCAAGGTCATCAGCGAATCGTATCACTTATACCCTTTCACCTTGAATTTTAATTCCATTCCAGAAACTTTCTATTATTTCCATCATTGCTTCTTCGATGTATAGATAGAACAGTAGCGGCCAAGGACTACATACCAGTCTTATATCCTTTTTAACCCCAGAAATTCGTTCTTGCTGGTCCATTCTTATTTTTCCTTTCCCTTCTTGGTTCTTGTACAAGATGTACCTTACCTGTCTGTCCCTATTGCTTATCCTTATTTTCCTTAGAATTTCGGGCATCTTTTACTATTTCACACTATCCAACGCTTTTACCAGGTCAAGAACTCTTATGAACGTCTCTTGATTTTACTTTAGTGTTCCTCATTATCAACCGAAACCTCAGAATTTACTCTTTGGTGGCTTTACCCTTTTTAAAGCCAAACTGATCATCATTTAATACATCATCAGATTTATTTTTCATTGCCAAGGGATGTTGTTGCTGTTGTGGACTTCAGTCAACAGACTGGTTTGATGCAGCGGTCCACCCACTCTATCCTGTGCAAGCCTCTTCATCTCCAAGCAACTACTGCAACCTACATCCTTCTGAAGCAGCTTAGTGTATTCATCTCTTGTTCCGGCACTACGACTTTTACCCTCCACGCTGCCATCGAGTACTAAATTGGTGATCCCCTGATACCTCAGAACATGTCCTACCAACTGGTCCCTTGTTCTAGTCAAGTTGAGCCACAACCCCCCCCCCCCCCCCCCAATTCTGTTAAGTAACTCCTCATTAGTTACGAGATGTACCCATGTAATCTACAGCATTCTTCTGTAGCACCACATTTCGAAAGCTTCTCTTCTTGTCTAAACTATTTACCGTCCATGTTTCACTTCTATACATGGCTACACTCTATACAAATACTTTCAGAAAGGACTTTTGGCACGTAATTCTATACTCGATTTTAAAGAATTTCTCTTCTTCAGAAACGATTCCTTGCCATCCCAAGGAGTATCAGATGAAATTAAGGGTATTGTAAAACAATGCAAAGAAGAAGAATTAGAAGAAAACTGACATTTGAACCCATAGTATATATTTGTGAATATGTGTCATATTGCACAATGCATTTAAATATAAGTACATTGTTATAAGGGGCGATCAAAAAATTCCGTTTCAGTGCTGCAGCGCATATGTAATCGAGTGCTACTCCGATGCGACATATAACCACCGAAATGTAGGAAAGAGATTAGTGTGAGATTCGAACGAAAACTTTTCGATCGCCTCTTATTTTAATCATCTGCTCACACAGACAACACAACAGCACTTCGTTTGGCAATCACCGTGTCACGATTCTGGCGTTGCTTAGTCGTTGCGAAGTGGCTAGTGGCGCCGACTTCTAACAATCAACGGTAGGCGCCAGCAGGTAACATACCGCGCCCTTAATAGCTATATTAGGGGCTAATTTATGTGGTAATAAGTTAACAATAAGGTTGGTACATTTATGGCCCGAGGTGTCGCGCAACTATGTCAGTATTCGTTCCTGAATTAGAATTTTGACGAGCACTCGTCTAAACTCACTTCCCTGGGGTACATCTGAATTTATTTTTACGAGGGCTATTTTTAAAGTAAGAACCGATAGCGCGTCGTGTTCGCACCTCTTGTCACGTGACATCCGTTCACGGTCGGCCATTCTTGCCCAGTCTCTCACAAGTCCACCAGTACGTTTTACGTCTCGTCTCTGTCGGTGTTGGTGTTACGGTTATACTGCTTCTTTTGTCGCCATGTCAATCAGTAATCCCGCTGAATGTGAAGTGCTCTAGGTCATTCGGTTCTGAAATGCAAAACAAGTTAATCCTGCAAAAATTCACCTGCAACTTGTTGACGTTTATGGTGCAGGTGTAATGAATGATGGAAATGTGCGTAAATGATGTAGGCTGTTCAGTGAAGGACGGATATCGACGGCGTACTGTCGTGAATGAAGACTTGACTCAAAAAGTTGGTGAGGCAGTTCGCCAAAACAGGCATTTCACTACTGAAGAGCTGTCTCAGGTGAGCCGTGGTAAAAATTGCTGTTTTGAAGAGCGCGTCGCAGCGTGTAGTTGAAGCAGTCGCCCTCCGTTTCTGGCGGTGGCGCCGCTGTGGCAATCGCAGCTTTGGCGTCTCCCTCTGGTAGGAAAGGGGAAAGGTTGCCTGTTCACGTGCATTTAAGGGGCGCTATGAGCTCGCCAGTGATCAGTCTGGGTCAGTCTCTCGTCCCCAGCTAGCTAGTCTGTCTCTCGTCCGCATTTGTGAGGCAGTTAGTGTCTGTCTGTCGTCCGGAGTGCTAGTATGTCTTTCGTTCGGATCAACCTTTAAAATGAGTCTTTCCACTCCACCAGTAAGAGAACTCAGCGGGTGATCGCCCGGTCGGGGCTTAGTTCCTGCATCTGAGTCTGCACGTTAGGCCGCCAGTCTGCTCGAGTCTGCTCAGGCAATGGTCATTGGCGGTTGGATCGATCGGTTGGTCGGTCACGCACTGAGACACAACATGACTTGTCCGTCTTGAGCGTCGGCGCATGTGAGGTCGCCACGTGAGTCCAGTGGGCCGCGGCGTATAGCGAGGGGTAGTGGCTTCGCGGTCGACACGAGAGCAACAGGAGTCAACCCACAACATTGGTCTGGCCGGTGAGAGCTGCGACGCCGTGAGACGGGAGGTCGGCGCGCCTTCCTGCGTCCGGTGAAGCGCCTGGCAGCGGACGGTTCGGGAGAGCGTTTTGGGGGTGCTGCGCCAGGTCTTCGCCAGAAATCGCAGTTTGTTAGAAGTTAAGTGATTGGTGATATGTTGTTTCATTTACTCTTGTTAATTTCTACTTGTTTCCTTGGTGAGGTCACCAGCCGTTTTGCTTTGGGGTCGTCCCACCATTCTTCTCCGTTTTCCCACACGCGGGAAGGCGGTTGTTTATAAATTGGCTGGTCTGTTTGTCTCTTGTGGAATAGGGGCACGTTAGAGTAACCTCCGGTTCTGGTTGTTCGGTAATCTCCCTATCTATCTACCGTACGTAAGTAGCTGCCTCTGTCATGTTTGTCGGTTTTGTTGTGTTAGCGAATTTATTGCTTGAAGTGTAACGGCCTAATGCCTGAAATATGTTTTGATCTTGCCTATCATCTTGAGTGGCAGTGTCTGTGTACTCTAGAGCATCTTAACTTGTTTGTCCAACCCTGTAGAATTTTATATAAGATTGCATTTCATGGGCCTTTACTTAAATGATCATTTTAGTATATAAAGTTGCCACCCTTTCACCATAAGACTTTCTTAGAAGTTAAAATCAAGTTGCTCCTTTGGTGGAAAAGTTAATACTTAAATTTTTAGTGTTTTGTACCATTTCCATCCCTCCTACGGGGATGCATAGTTTGTGTGCTTCTGTAAATTGTTAAAACTTTTAGTTTAAAATAATCTGCTGTGTTGCAGATTTGCACCAGTGTAGTCTTTCAAAGGCTATTGTGAGTTGTCGTAACTACGGCCGTGTCAAAAGGGAGCGGCAAGGTTCTCTGCGTGAAAGCTCATACAGTCAAAACTTGTTTCTTTCTGTCTCTGAATAAATTGTAACTTGATATTTAGAGGGTGCTTTCCGATTATAATTTTAAATCTGTTTCTTTTAAGGAAATGCTTTTAGGCACTATTAAAGTGAATAAAATTCCCATTTGTTAAAAGGAATTTGGTTATGATTTCATCAGTTACTCCCTGTCAACTACTTCCATGCTTACATAGTGTGATTAAATGTGTTAATGTTCTTGATGATTCGCTAGTAAATAAAGTAAATTCTTAAGACTATTCTGTGAAAATAAATCAGGAATTTCCACAAGTATAAAGAGCACTTGTCTTTTACATTGTTAGTGACAAACGTCACTAGAAAAAAATATGTGCGAGATCTGTGCTGAAAATGCTGACAGAAGAACACAAATCAAAGCCAATGGCACGTTCTCTGTCCGTTTTGGAGCTCTGACACAACGATGGCGAACAGTTCTTGAGTCACATAGTGACCGGTGATGAAACGTGTATGGCTCGATACACTTCAGAAAATAATCGTCAGTCCAGTGAGTGTCATCATTCAAACTCCCCGATGAAACAACGAAAATTCAAACAAGAAACTTCAACACGGAAAATCATGGTCACGGTTTATTGGAACCGGAAAGTAGGTCTTCTGTTAAACTTTTTGGCAAGAGGAGTGACAATAAATGCTGAGAGGTACTGCGAAACATTATTAAAGTTTAGAAGCGCTATTCAAAATCGCCGGTGGGGACTGAAGTCTGGCGGTATTCTGTTTCACGACAGTGCTCACCCTCACGTTGCAGCGAGAACAAAGACGCATTTAGACACGTTTCATTGGGGATTACTGGATCGCCCAACATACAGCACTGACTTAGCGCATCAGACTTTCATCTTGTTTCCAAAACTAAAGGGATTCCTTGATGGTAACCGCTTGATAAACGATGACATGTTGAAAGAAATTTTTACTAACTGGTTTAACGGTCAGGCGGCAGAGTTCTTTGATGCTGGGATCCAGAAGTTTGTGCCACGACTTGACCAATGTTTAAATGTTCATGCTGACTATGCTGAAAAGTGAAAATGTGCCTATTGTACACTGAAGAGCAAAAGGAACTGATACACGCCCCTAATATCGTGTAAGGCCACCGCAAACACGCAAAAGTGGCGCAACACGACGTGACATGCACTCGACTAATGTCTGATGTAGTGCTGGAGCGAAATGACACCATGAATGCTGCAGAGCTGTCCATAAATCGGTAAGAGTACGAGGGGGCGGAGATTTCTTCTGAACTGCACAATGCGAGGCATCCCAGATATGCTCAACAATGTTCATGGCTGGGGAGTTTGATGGCCAGCGGAAGTTTTTAAACTCAGAAGTGTGTTCCTGGAACCACTCTGTAGCAATTCTGGGTCTGTGGCGTGTCGCATTGTCTTGATGGAATTGCCCAATTCCAATGGACATGACTGGATGCAGGTGATCAGACAGGGTCCATGGATTCATGGGTTGTCTCCATACCCGTAGACATCCATTACCTAGATACAATATGAAACGCGACTGGTCCGAACAGGTAGCATGACCTCAGCCATCAACAGTCCAATGTCGGTGCTGACGGGCCTAGGCGAGGCGTAAAGCTTTGTGTCGTGTAGTTATCAAGGGTTCATGAGTAGTGTTTATGCTCCGAAAGCCCATATCGATTATGTTTCGTTGAATGTTTCGCAAGGTGACACTTGTTGATGGCCCAACATTGAAATTTGCAGTAATTTGTTGAAGAGTTGCACTTCTTTCACGTTGAACGATTCTTTTCAATCGTGTTTGGTTCTATTCTTGCAGGATCTCTTTCCGGCCGCAACGATGTGGGAGGTTTGATGTTTCACGGTGTTCCTGATATTCACGGTACACTCGTGAAATGGCCTTACCGGAAAATTCCCGCTTCATCGCTACACCGCAGATGCTCGGTCCCATCGCTCGTGCGCCGACTATAACTTTCAAACCCACTTAAATCTTGATGATCTGCCACTGTAGCAGCAGTAACCGATCTGACAACAGCGCCAGGCACTTGCTATCTTACATAGGCGTTGATGACCGAAGCGCCATAATCTCTGTGTTCACATATCTCTGTATTTGAATACGCATGCCTATACCAGTTTCTTTGTCACTTCTGTGTAGTTTGTAAAACTAACGTTCATAAATGAAGTTTTACTTACTCCGTTACGAATCGGTTCTTACTTTAAAAATAGCCCTCGTGCATTAATTGACGTCGCTGCGTTGTGCTACCAAGGAAACCTCAGTCCGGTCACTAGTTTCGTTTATTTCGCCCTATGACAGAACGTTCGTTAATAGGTGCTGGAGGTTTGCATTAAATCGGTCACTTTGGTCCCCATTATATTAGATCTCTGAATATGTTTTAATAGTTGAAAATGGGTGACTCACTGGACAATGCTAGAGAAAATTATATCATCACCAAGATAGCGCCTGGTATTCCTCAAAAACTAAGAATAATATTTGTCTGTTTGTTTTTCAGACTTCTCTTCCGCAGTAGCAAGTTTCATAAATAATATGAGGATTTTGCCGTCTTTCGCGACAGTGCAAATTATTATTTAGTCCGGACGGATTTATCTTTCTTTAAAAGCATGTGGTGGACCTCTAATATCCTCCACACGCTTATTTTTCTTGGGAGAATGTGGTACGGCGACCAGTCAATATATAGAACCTAAGTGCACCGAGTGCCTAATATCGGCCTAGGGAGATGCCACACGCATATTAGGAATGCATAATTATGCACGTAATATCTGCTATCTCACAACAGTAATCCACCCCTAATTTCATAACTTGCCCTACTGCTCAGAAAGTGGCATGGGCGAACGTGAGCATTACGATTCTTGAGTAAAAATCACCACTGCCTAAGGGTAACTCACACAGAATAAACGCAGTGTACCTCACTATAAGGGCGATTATATTCAATACGTACTTCAGTTAACTTGCAGACCATCATATGAATCCATCAGGACACCACTAGAGTCTCAATAACGAATCGCAGTTATTGCAAGCTGCATTCAAGTCAGACCCGTTCTTTGGAAATATTACAGTATCGTGCCACTTAAAACCCTGTCTATCATTGATTCATGATATTTACAAATAAGTCCCTTTATATTCAGGATAATTCTGGTCTAGCTGGGGGCTCAGATATTTACAGAGTTACACATAGATAACGACATAACTACTTTTTACAACATTTTTAAATGTTCTCAATAGACGCCGGCGAGGTTATGAACTTTTCGGCCCGGCTGTTGGTGCATGCTGCTATCGACCAACTTTTCAGTTGACCAATAGCTTTAACTGCGGTGATGTCCCGTAACTTAGGCTGTGCTTTCTGCTTTCCTCTTAACACATGGAAGATTCCCCTTGCCACGTCGGTGGCTTCCCTCTCAGCAGTCTATGTAACTTTCCATCATGACGCGGTCTCCTGGTACAAAGTAAATTAAGGCGCAAGAAAGTTATTCGCAGTTGCGAATGTCATCAGACTCCGGCTGTAAAATGCATTTGTGACAATGGAAATTTGTGCCGGCCCGGGCCTCGAAACCAGATTTCCCGCTTAACACCAGCGGTCGGTCCTCTTAACGGCCTCGGCTAACACACAGCAGACCTCCCGGACAGACCCGAACTGCCATACCTTGTCGTGTGTCTACTTGCAGTGCTCGTGGAACTGCTGTGATTACCGCACAGGAAGAGACTTACGATTATTGTCTCGGTCTTGTCTTAGCATGAAAAAGTATACTGCAGTGTTTGTGTTTTTACGATGTACTCTACAATGGCCTTCAGCGATGCAATAGTTTGGTGCGAAAGTTCGTAGTATTTTTGTTTTGCACGGTGGTGTTCCGCCCGCGGTGGGTTTGGTTATCCCTTGACACTTTTTATTTGTGGTTCACTGTTGCTACTTGAGTTTACATTTTGTCATTTTGTTACACTACCGGCCATTAAAAGTGCTACACCAAGAAGAAATGCAGATGATAAACGGGTATTCATTGGACAAATATATTACACTAGAACTAACATGTAATTATATTTTCAGGCAATTTTGGTGCATAGATCGTGAGAAATTAGTATCCAGAACAACCACTTCTGGCCGTAATAACGGCGTTGATACACCTGGGCATTGAGTCAAACTGAGCTTGGATGGCGTGTACAGGTGCAGCAGCCCAAGCAGCTTCAACACGATACCACAGTTCGTCAAGAGTTGTGACTGGCGTATTGTGACGAGCCAGTTGCTCGACCATCATTGACCAGACGTTTTCAATTGGTGAGAGATCCGGAGAATGTGTTGGCGAAGGCAGCAGTCGAACATTTTCTGTATCCAGAAAGGCCCGTACAGGACCTGCAACACGCGGTCGTGTTCGTGCATTATCCTGCTGAAATGTAGGGTTTCGCAGGGATCGAATGAAAGGTAGAACCACGTGTCGTAACACATCTGAAATGTAACGTCCACTGTCCAAAGTGCAGTCAATGAGAGCAAGAGGTGACCGAGACGTGTAACCAATGGCACCCCACACCATCACTCTGGGTGATACGCCAGTATGGCGACGACGAATACACACTTCCAATGTTCGTTCACCACGATGTCGCCAAACACGGATGCGACCATCGTGATGTTGTAAACAGAACCTGGATTCATCCGAAAAAATGACGTTTTTCCATTCGTGGTTCGTCGTTGAGTACACCATCGGAGGCGCTCCTGTCTGTAATGCAGCGTCAAGGGTAACCGCAGCCACGGTCTCCGAGCTGATAGTCTGTGCTGCTGCAAGCGTCGTCGAACTTTTCGTGCAGATGGTTGTTGTCTTGCAAACGTCCCCATCTGTTGACTCAGGGATCGAGAGGTGGCTGCACGATCCGTTACAGACATGCGGATAAGATGCCTGTCATCTCCACTGCTAGTGATACGAGGCCGTTGGGATCCAGCACGGTGTTCCGTATTATCCTCCAGAACCCACCGATTCCATATTCTGCTAACAGTCACTGGATCTCGACCAACGCGAGCACCAATGTCGCGATACGATAAACTGCAATCGCAATAGGTTACAATCCGACCTTTATCAAAGTCGGAAACGTGATGGTACGCATTTCTCCTCCTTAAACGAGACATCAAAACAACGTTTCACCAGACAACGCCGGTCAACTGCTGTTTGTGTATGAGAAATCGGCTGGAGACTTTCGTCATGTCAGTACGTTGTAGGTGTCGCCACCGGCGGCAACCTTGTGTGAATGCTCTGAAAGGCTAATTATTTGCATATCACAGCATCTTCTTCCTGTCTTTTAAATTGTAGCAATTTTAATGGCCAGTAGTGTATTTGGAGATAGTGAGTGTAGTTGTGGACAGTAGTGAATGGGATGCCAAGTTGACAAATCGCAACATTTTCGACATTTCTTCTGTTTGCCAGTCAGAGAGATTTGCACCGTGTAAGAGGACGCCATTGGACAGAGCGAGGCAAGAACATGCTTTTCTCCTTTTCAGGAGGATCGTTGTGGTATTAGTAACTCTCCACGTTTAAGAAGACTTTCGGTTTTTGACGAAGATCGTCTAAACGTATAATCCACAACGATCCACGTCAGTGTACTCGAGAACTGGCAGGTGTGATGTACTTGAAATGGGGACCATTCAAAAATCGGTTGATGGTTACCGCATGTTCGAAGCCAAAATCACAAAACTCAGCGGCTGGCCTTACTTGCATGTCTGCTTGCTTGTCATCTATTGGCTCGCGAACGACACCGATCGTTCTTATCGTGTACCGTTACTGGGCATGGGGAATGGTATCATTATGCTAACATCAGGAAATTAAAGGAATGGCCGAACCCAAACACCTGCAAGCATTCACAAAATATAATGTTATGATATATGGTGGGACAGCTATGGTTTGGTGTACTACGAATCTCTTCCCCGAGGTGTACGCACCACTGCTGAAGTTATTGTCAAAAATTGAGAGATGTTGCAGACGCAGTCCAAGAATAACGTCCAGGAAGACTGCGTGAAGTGCTGCTTCTCCGCCATAACGCCTGCAAATATCGAGCTAGACTGGCAAGAGAAAAGAAAACTGTACAAGGGTTGCGTTGGGAAGTCAAAATGGTGCAAATGGCTCTGAGCACAATGGGACTTAACTCTTGAGGTCATCGGCCCCCTAGAACTTAGAACAACTTAAACCTAACTAACCTAAGGATATCACACACATCCACGCCCGAGGCAGGATTCGAATCTGCGACCGTAATGGTCACGCCGTTCCAAACTGTAGCGCCTAGAACCGCTCGGCCACACAGGCCGGTTGGTGAGTCAGTCCGCACCCACTTTAATCGTCTGTTCTTGGGCCCTCATATTTCACCTTTTCCGCACTTTACAGAACAGCCTTCAAGTAACCTACTTCTCCGATGAAAATGTGCTCCCTACATGGCTTCACAGTTTTTTCGTCTCAAACGATGATTTCCACAGTCTCGGAACCGAAAAGTTTTACCAGCATTGGCAGACTGTTGTAAATAATGAACGAGAATATATTATTGATAACTAAAGTCTCTGGTATGTGCATCCGTTGCGTTTATTAAAGTGGCCGTGCAGTTTGAGGCGCCATGTCACGAATTTAGCGGTCCCTCCCGCCGGATGTTCGACTCCTCCCACGGGCATTGGTGTGTGTGTTGTTCTTAGTATAAGTTATTAGTTTAAGTAGTGTGTAAGTCTACGGACCGATGACCTCAGCAGTTTGGTCCCTTAGGAAATCACGCACATTTGTACATTTTCTTCATTAAACTTATGGAGAAACGCTTTGAACTTACGCACTAGCCCAGTGATAATTACTTAAGACGGTCGATATAGCGGTCCTTCACAAATATCTTAAGTGGCAAGAATTTTTTCGTGTGTAAGGAGACTAAACCACAGACTAAAAATTAGTAAGACATTGTGTGATACGATGCTTATTTAATTCTTAGGATCAGTACACATTCCGTCAAGTGCCTTGTGTGGCTTATTGTCGAAGACATGCGGAATTCTTTTCTTCTGCTGGGCGGTGCAAGGCTGTGGGCGTTCCAGGCGAAGCAGTGCTCCAGGCAGGCGAGAACACGAGTCGGGGGTGGCGGCGAGGGCCGGCATTCCTGGACCCTGGCGACATATCGCCCCGGCGCTCGCCGCCCCCCCCCCCCCCCCCCCCCCAGCGACAACTCTATTGGAATTCTTCGCCCAGCACCTCGCGGCGTCGCGGCGGAACGCTCTGGCGACGAGTAAATGAACACGACTGCGCCGCTCCGCCAGTCCGCCTGCGACACGGCCTCGATCGGCACAACGCTACGGAAAAGACTGTGAGACATGCGACCAGTGACCGGGCAAAAATGATGTTCTGTAACAACAAAACGATTCTGTACGAACATAAGCATCAGACATACTAATTTTAGCACCACTAAAAGAAACTTTAGAAGTAAGGGAAAAGGAAAGAAAGACTGTGAGGAATACAAAATTGTTAAGGCTTTCGTGGCCACTTGTTGACAAACTGCCTATTGGCCTCTGTCTCGGGTTCTTCGGCCGACGTTCAGCTAATGATTTTTCTGACGTTTCGCCAGCACGAGTGGCTGGCATTGTCATAGCTTCACCCTCCATTAGCTGTGGTGAACTGGAGCCGAAGAACCCGAGACAGAAGTAAATAAGCAGTTTGTCATTCTTAGGAATGTTAGGAATAACAATGTTAGGAATAACGCAAAAAAATACAATCGTGTATCAAAAAATACACATGAAATAACTAAGTGAAGACCAAGTTCTACGAGCACAGTCAAAAAAGAACTGAAACTACACTCAATTTTCAACGTTTAAACGTTAAACATTGTTGGCTTACAAATGTGCATGAATAATTAGAGGAAATTATCACAGATACGCCGTAAATTCAAGACAGAAAAGAAATTCTTAAAAAAGTCGAGACTTTGGAGGATTTACAGGACAAACAGTATCAAAAAGACAAGGAAGAGAACGTACAGCGGAAGAGAGGAAACAAAAAATAAAAGAGGTTGAATCCGCTTAGTGTATTCATCCCTTGGTCTCCCTCTACGATTTTTACCCTCCACGCTGCCCTCCAATGCTAAATTTGTGATCCCATGATGCCTCAGAACATGTCATACAAACCGATCTCTTCTTCTAGTCAAGTTTTGCCACAAACTCTTCTTCTCCCCAATTCTCTTCATCACCACTTCATTAGTTATGAGATGTACCCATCTAATCTTCAGCACTCTACTATAGCACCACATTTCGAAAGCTTCTATTCTCTTCTTGTCCAAACTACTTATCGTCCATGTTTCACTTCCATACGTGGCTACACTCCATACAAATACTATCAGAAACGACTTCCTCACACTTAAATCTATACTCGATGTTTACAAATTTCTCTTCTTCAGAAACGCTTTCCTTGCTATTGCCAGTCTACATTTTATATCCTCTCTACTTCGACCATTATGAGTTATTTTGCTCCCCAAACAGCAAAACTCCTTTACTACTTCAAATGCCTCATTTCTTAATCTAATTCCCTCAGCATCATCGACTTAATTCGACTACATTCCATTATCCTCGATTAGCTTTTGTTGACGTTAATCTAAAATCTCCCTTCAAGACACTGTCCATTCCGTTCAACTGCTCTTCCAAAACCTTTGTTGTCTCTGACAGAATGACAATGTCATCGGCGAATCTCAAATAGTTCAAATGGCTCTACGTGACTTAATTTCTGAGGTCATCAGTCGCCTAAAACTTATAACTAATTATACCTAACTAACCTAAGGACATCACACACATCCATTCCCGAGGCAGGATTCGAACCTGCGACCGTAGCGGTAGCTCGCTTCCAGACTGTAGTACCTAGGACCGCACGGCCACTCCGGCCGGCGGCGAATCTCAAAGTTTTTATTTCTTTTCCATGGATTTTAGTTCCTACTCGTAATTTTTCTTTTATTTGCTTTTCTGCTTGCTCAATATACAGATTGAATAACATCAAGGACAATCTACAACCCTGTCTCACTCTCTTCCCAACCACGGCTTCCCTTTCATGCCCCTCGACTCTTATAACTGCCATCTGGTTCTGTAGAAGTTGTAAATAGCCTTTCGCCCCCTGTATTTTACCCCTGCCACCTTTAAAATTTGAAAGAGAGTGTTCCAGTCAACATTGTCAAAAGCTGTCTCCAAGTCTACAAATGCTAGAAACGTAGGTTTCCTCTTAGATAAGTCGTAAGGTCAGTATTGTCTCACGTGTTCCAATATTTCTACGGAATCCAAACTGATCTTCCCCGATGTCGGCTTCTACCAGTTTTTCCATTCCTCTATAAGGAATTCGTGTTAGTATTTTGCAGCAGTGGCTTATTAAACTGATAGTTCGGTAATTCTCACATCTGTCAACACCTGCATACTTTGCGATTGGAATTGTTACATTCTTCTTGAAGTCTGAGGGTATTTCGCCTCACCAGATGGTAGAGTTTTGTCAGGACTGGCTCTTCCAAGGTCGTCGGTAGTTCTAATGGAATGTTGTCTACTCCCAGGGCCTTGTTTCGAATCAGGTCTTTCAGTGCTCTGTGAAACTCTTCACGCAGTATCCTATCTCCCATTTCATCTTCATCTACATCCTGTTCCATTTCCATAATATGGTCTTCAAGTACATTGCCCTTGTATAGACCCTCTATATACTCCTTCCACCTTTCTGTGGCTCTTCCAAGGCCGTCAGTAGTTCTAATGGAATGTTGTCTACTCCCAGGGCCTTTTTTCGAATCAGGTCTTTCAGTGCTCTGTCAAAATCTTCACGCAGTATCGTATCTCACATTTCATCTTCATCTACATCCTCTTCCATTTTTGAGACGCTTGTATTCCTTTCTGCCTGTTTAATTTACTGAATTTTTATATTATCTCTTTTCGTAAATTAAATTCAATATTTCTTCTGTTACCCAAGGATTTCTATAGCCCTTGTCTTTTTACCTACTTGATCCTCTGCTGCCTTCACTACTTCATCCCTCAGAGCTACCCATTCTTCTTCTACTGTATTTCTTTCCCCCATTCGTGTCAGTTGTTCCCTTATGCTGTCCCTGAAACTGTGTACAACCTCTGGTTTAGCCAGGTTATACAGGTCCCATCTCCTTAAATTCCCACCGTTTTGCAGTTCCTTCAGTTTTAATCTACAGTTCATAACCAATAGATTGTGGTCAGAGTCCACATCTGACCCTGGAAATGTCTTACAATTTAAATCCTGGTTCCTAAGTCTCTGTGTTACCATTATTTAATCTATCTGAGACCTTATAGTATCTCCAGGATCTTCCATGCATACTGAAGTGTTGGCAGAAGAGCCAACACCGTGTTGCTAGAGGCGGCCGAAATGCACGTGTTCATTACACGCAGACTGGCGTGAGGTCTGGAACATTACAAGGAAATGTATAGTAGCAAATAAAGTACGTAGTTGATGTAGCACTTAACTTTAATCCACAATTGTAGAACATCGGTCGTTACTGTACATGCTTCAATATATTAATTATCAAATGCTATTGCGCCTTGCTAGGTCGTAACAAATGACGTAGCTGAAGGCTATGCTAACTATCGTCTCGGCAAATGAGAGCGTATTTGTCAGAGTAGCATCGCTAGCAAAGTCGGCTGTACAACTGGGGCGAGTGCCAGGACGTCTCTCTAGACCTGACGTGTGGTGGCGCTCGGTCTGCTATCACTGACAGTGGCGACACGCGGGTCCGATGTATACTAGCGGACCGCGGCCAATTTAAAGGCTACCACCTAGCAAGTGTGGTGTCTGGCGGTGACACCACACATACAACCTTCTTTTATGATTCTTGAACCACGTGTTAGCTATTATTAAGTTATGCTCTGTGCAAAATTCTACCAGACGGCTTCCTCTTTAATTTCTTACCCCCAATCCACAATCACCTACTATGTTTCCTTCTCTTCCTTTTCCTACTGTTGAATTCCAGTCACCCATGACTATTAAACTTTCGTCTCCCTTCACTACCTGAATAATTTTTTTATCTCATCATACATTTCATCAATTTCGTCTTCAACTGCAGAGGTAGTTGGCAGATAAACTTGTACTACTGTTGTAGGCGTGGGCTTTGTGTCTATCTTGGCCACAATAATGCGTTCACTATGCTGTTTGTAGCAGCTTACCCGCACTCCTACTTTTTATTCATTATTAAACCTACTCCTGCATTACCTCTATTTGTATTTGTATTTACAACCTTTTATTCACCTGACCAAATGTCTTCTTCCTCCTGCCACCGAACTTCACAAATTCGCACTATATATAACTTTAACCTATCTATTTACATTTTTAAATTTTCTAACCTACCTGCCCGATTAAGGGATCTGTCATTCCATGCTCCGATCCATAGAATGCCAGTTTTCTTTCTCCTGATAACGACGTCCTCTTGAGTAATCCCCGTCCGGAGATCCGAATGGGGGGCTATTTTGCCTCCGGAATATTTTACCTAAGAGGACGCCATCATCATTTAATCATAGAGTAAAGCTGGATGCCCTTGGGTATAATTACGGCTGTAGTATCCCCTTGATTTCAATGTGTAAATCGCCGTCTCCTGTTACGCTATCCCAGAAATTTGTAAGGGTAGGTGGAACGCCATAGCCCGACAATGTTAAATTTAGTGATTTGGCTTCCTTGTATTTCAGGAACCACTGTGGCCATTGACCTGAAAGTATTACAGGATATTAAACTGTATGTTCTGAGCCTACTGCACTACAATAATTGCATTTCAGGCACTGATTTTGTAAATACAATTTTTTTAATACACGATTAAAATTTTGTGTATCTTTTTGTACTCTATCCTCAATAATTTTAATTCTTCATAACATTATATTCTTCTTTTAGTTCAGTAGACTCACGAAATCTATGTTATTACTCTCTGAAAATTTGAATACTGTACTCGAAGTGGTTTCTGAGATTTAGAGAAAAATACAACAGAAAATGTAAACTTTCAGGAACGGCTTCTAAAGTTTTCAAACACTGTAACTCAATATATGCTTAATTTTTTATTTTTAGTCACTCAGAAGCACACTGTATATCATACTCTTGATCTTACTTATTCCAAGTTTTTCTTCTGTTCTTCTTTCCAGACTCCTTGGTGGCCAACTGTGCTGCATACTCTACTTTATCATTGCGAAACTTGTCCATCCGTTCAAGCTCTCTGATGCAGTTTGTTCCAGGATTAATTCCCATATGCTGTAGCACTTTCACCCTACCAATGTTGCCATCATTAAAACCAATAACAGCATCGCTGGTCCCCACTTTAATGTCTTCATTCTCCTGCAGGAGAGCTTCTGTAAAGTTTGGAAGGTAGGAGACGAGGTACTGGCAGAAGTAGAGCTGTGAGGACAGGGCGTGAGTCATGCTTGGGTAACTCAGTTGGTAGAGCACTTTTCCGCGAAAGGCAAAGGTCCGGAGTTTGAGTCTCGGTCCTGTACACAAGTTTAATCTGCCAGGAAGTTTCATTTCAGCGCACACTACGCTGCAGAGTGAAAATGTCATTCTAATTTTTATAATAAACGTGACTGCTGCTGGGATGTATGAACTGTTTCAGTACTGGGCATTGTGGTAACTGCACCATGAATCAGATCCCGGAGGGAAAAGGTGGAGTACCGGTTTTTCATCAGTTGATAGTCTGTGGAAGAACATAGCCCATACTGCCTACTTCATTTTCTACAAACACTCAGTATTATTTCTAATGGCCATCCCATAATAGTGCTGTAATTTATCAATCATTTTGTTTGTCGGCGTGCCTCTTATTTCTTTACCATAAGAAAGTTTCTTGTCTCTCAAAGTTTGTTTCAACTTCCTCAACCTGGTGCCCATCCTCTTCTGGAGATGACCAACACATTCCAGTTTTGTGATAATCTTCTCACCATAAGGCTGAGCGGCCACTACACTGTATACGCTTTTGCGTAACATCACCTAATAACTTAGTGTAACACACTCCTGTTTCGTTCACAGATCGACTAAAAATTTCAGTAGCAGCAGAGGCCTCCAAACCACCACTTGTTCCTTCATAATTTCAGTCAGAGATATGCCCTTCTTCATTCTTTGATTTGCACTTATAAAAATGTTTGGTTAAAATCTCGAAATCTCTTACCTTTCCAGTATCCACACTGGTCACCATGGCAACAGAATTCTTAGAACTGTAGCCGCGCCTCTGCCAAGTGCCATCAAAAGCTACTGGTACGTCAGTCATAGCATCGTTTATATCAACGGCTTTGTTTGCAGTACCCTTCATTGACTCACATGCAACAGATTCCAAAGCAGTGCCAATACATCCAGCATACTTATTGATTTTACAAGGTGGGCATGGCATATTCATCACGGCACACATTGTTCCTGCTGCAGTGTGTCCTTTGCCAGTAAATCCATAGAACCACCTAACATTTACTTCAAAATAATTATCATTACATTTGCCAGAATTCCAAAATTCTATATTTACAACTGGCACAATTAATGGTAAGTTTTCTTTCTAGTCCATTTGATACCTCACTCTCTTCATGTAAACTAACTGGCCCTCCACATATTTTACAACACACACATCCACCTAACACCCTTGTTAAGACGTGTAAATCTATCAGAATATAAATTAACCTACCATTTACATCACTTTAGTTTTGAGAAAACTGTGTATCAGAACATTTTATTTTAATCTTCGTAGCACTAATGGGTGTTTCTCTAGATACTGACAAGTTTGCCTGTATTTCATTATCTTTAACTTCATACGCCAGAAGTTGAACACAATGTTTCTCTTTATTCGAAAAACCTACTACCATGAAATCCACGTTTCTTAAAAACACTTCGTTTTGGCGTCCTACTTAACTTTTTGAGAGATTTACCAATCTATTTGTCACTTTACCTCAGGAAAACGTTAGCACTGCTACATACAACGCGTGTTTATACTATGAAACGACACGATACTGTTTCTGACAGTGCTATCAATACAAACAATTTAACCTTTATAATACAGCATTCCGCAGCCGGTGTAGATTATACTTAAAAAACAAATAAAATTTTTTTCCGTTCTATCTCCCCTTAACTCTTGTTAAGTTAGGGGTGCTTCGATGGCAATTTTATTTCCATTTTTCAGAACATGTCCACCTACTTGGATACTATAGTCCCAAACACCTCTCACGAACAATCCGGCGCTGCTATATTGTGCGAATACCCCTAAGTATATGTCATATTACAGGGTATTCTTTTTTATTGTGAGTAACTGTTATATGTTACCATAAGCTCAACTAGGCTGATATAAGACAGGTCCTGGAAGTCCTGTTCTGGAACCTGTGGAAAACTAAAATAATTCTTCAACGCATTTCAAGTATATTTCCGAACTGGCTATGGATCACAAAACGAAGTACACAATGAGATGGAAAGTATCCTGACACCTGGCAGAAAATGATAAGTTCGTGGCACCCTCCATCGGTAATGCTGGAATTCAATATGGTATTGGGCCATCCTTATCCTTGATGAAAGCTTACACTGTCGCAGGCATACCTTCAATACGGTGCTGGAAGATTTCTTGGCGAATGGCAGCACATTCTTCACGGAGTGCTGCACTGAGGAGAGGTATCGATGTCGGTCAGTGAGGCCTGGCACGAAGTCGGCGTTCCAAAACATCCCAAAGGTATTGTATAGGATTCAGGTCAGGACCCTGTGCTGGCCAGTCCATTACAGGGATGTTATTGTCGTGTAACCACTCAGCCATAGGCTGTGCATTATGAACAGGTGCTCGATCGTGTCGAAAGATGCAATCGCCATCCCCAAATTGCTCTTCAACAGTGGGAAGCAATAAGCTGCTTAAAACATCAATGTAGCCTGTGCTGTGATACTGCTACGTAAAACGACAAGGGGTGAAAACCCCCTCCATGAAAGCCACAACCACACCATAAGACCACCGCCTCCGAATTTTACTACGCACGCTGGCAGATGACGTTCACTGGGCATTCGCCATACCCACACCCTACCATCGGATCGCTACATTGTGTACCGTGATTCGTCATTCCACACAACGTTTTTCCACTGTTCGGTCGTCCAATGTTTACGCTCCTTACAGCAAGTGAGGCCTCGTTTGGTATTTACGGACATGATATGTGGCTTGTGAGCAGCTGCTTGACAATGAAATCCAAGTTTCGTCAACTCCCGCCTAACTGTCATAGTACCTGCAGTGGATCCTGATGCAGTTTGGAGTTCCTGTGTGGTGGTCTGGACAGATGTCTGCCTATTACACATTACGACCCTCTTCAACTGTCGGCAGTCTCTGTCAGTCAACAGACGAGGTCGGCCTGAACGCTTTTCTGCTGTACGTGTCCCTTCGCGTTTCCACTTCACTATCAAAAATGCTCAAATGGCTCTGAGCACTATGGGACTTAACATCTGAGGTCACCAGTCCCCTAGAACTTAGAGCTACGTAAACCTAACTAACCTAAGGACATCACACAAATCCATGCCAGAGGCAGGATTCGAACCTGCGAACTTCACTATCAGATAGGAAACAGTGGACCTAGGGATGTTTAGGAGTGTAGAAATCTGGCTTACAGACGTATGACACAAGTGATACCCAATCGCGTGACCACGTTCAAAGTCCCTGAGTTCCGCGGAGCACCCCATTCTGCTCTTACACGATGTCTAATGACTACTGAGGTCGCTGCTATGGAGTACGTGGCAATAGGTGGCAGCACAATGGACCTCATATGGAAAACGTATGTTTTGGGGGTGTCCGGATACTTTTGGTCACATAGTATATACTACACGAGTCTTTTGACAAATCTGATGTGGCTGAATGTACCTAATGTAAGAGATGCACTGAAGTTGAAACTAAATCCGCACTCGAGACAACTTTTTGATGTCTTCATCCAAAAATATTCATTGATAATACCATCGAAACCTTCTCGCCGTTGAAACATAAACATAGTGAAAAGTGTGCAGCTTCACCAAAGAAGGGTTATTCTGGATAGTCGTGAGAAGTGAGTCTTCGCAGCTACAATGATTGTAAAAATAAAGCCTGTTTAAAGACTTTAGACCACATTGCTTACAGTTACCAGAACTGTCATATACATATATTATTCTTAATCTCCATCTGAATGTTGGAACTGTTCCTCCGATAGCAGAAACACAAATGAGCCATTCGAGCAATCGACACACAAATAGTTAAACAAGCTTTTTTTTTTTAAAGTTATCTGTTTTGTCATTATGCTACCGCAGTTGCGGTGGCGATGAACGCTTCACGTTTATCGAATACCTAAGTATAGTGTCACAGCGAGTGCCGGAGCAAATCACTGACTCTGCGTCCCACAGCACATCTTTTCCTGTATCATACTACAGCTGAAGCAATTGCACTTGTCATTTTCAAAGTCACCCCAAGTGGACGAGGAGGGGGGACAAAAGAGGAGGGAATGGAGGGGATGTCAGCCAATCCTGTGATATCGATTGCCATCGCACTATCCGCCAATCGCTGTGGGGTCCTGGGGCACTGACATCTCGGCCAATGGGGTGCCAGCACAGCCCACAACACCTCGACCAATTTTAATTTTATATTTCAGAGCATGAGAGTCATCATTCGTTTCTTGTCTGTATGTACACCCAAGTCTCATGTCCTCCACTTGAAAAGGAACTTGTGTCGAGTAGAGTAAATTTGAAAACGGTATTTCCAGCAACCATCCGTCAGAGGAATGTATTCATAGTGGTATACAGCAGTACTGCAATGACTTGATGATGGGAGGGCGTATAACACATTATTCCGATTACCCAGCAATCAACAGATACACTGAGGAGCCAAATAAACTGGTATTCTCATGCGTATTCATATACAGAGATATGTAAACTGGCAGAATACGGCGCTGCTGTCGGCAACGCCTACATAAGACAATAAGTACCTGGCGCAGCTGTTACATCGGCCCTACTGCAACAATGGCAGGTTATCAACTTTGAAGTGAATCTGAACGTGAACCGCGCACGAGCCATGGGATATAGCATCGCCGACGTAGCGATGAAGTGGCGTTTCTCCTGTACAATCACTTAGGAATGTACAGTGAATATAAGGAATTCGGTAAAACATTAAATCTCCGACATCGCTGAAGCCGGTAAAAGAACCTGCAAGAACGTGACCAACGACGAGTGAAGAGAATCGTTCAACGTGACAGAAGTGCAACTCTTACAGAAATTGGTGCAGATTTCAATGCTGGGCCATCAACAAGTGTCACCGTGTGAACTATTCAACGAAACATCATCGATAGGGCTTTGGAAACTGAAGGCCCACTCGTGTATCCTTGAGGGTGCACGACACAAAGCTTTACTCCTCGCCTGGGCCCATCGACACCAACAATGGACTGCTGACGACTGGAAACATGTGTCTTGGTCGGACGAATCCCGTTTGAAATTGTATCGAACGGATGGACGTGAACGTGTACGGAGACAAACTCATGAATCCATAGACGCTGCATGCCAGCAGAGCTGGTGGAGGCTCTGTAATGGTGTGGAGGAAGTGCAGTTGGAGCGATATGGGACCCCTGATAAGTTTAGATATCTCTGATAGGTGACACGTATGTAAGCATCTTGTCTCATCACCAGCGCCCATTCATGTTCATTGTGCATTCCGACTGACTTTGACATTTCCAGCAGGACAATGCGACAACCCACACGTCCATGATTGCTACAGAGTGACTCCAGAAACATTCTTCAGAGTTTAAATACTTCCACTGGCCACCAAACTCTCTAGACATGAACATTATTGAGCATATCTGGGATGCCTCGCAATGTGCTGTTCAGAACTCCACCCTCTCGTACTCTTACGGATTTATAGACAGCCCTGCAAGATTCATGGTATCATTTCACTCCAGCGCTACTTCAGACATTATTCGAGTTCACTCCCAGTCGCGCCGGCCGGTGTGGCCTAGCGGTTCTAGGTGCTACGGTCTGGAACCGCGCTACCGCTACGGTCGCAGGTTCGAATCCTGCCTTGGGCATGGATGATGTTGTGACTTGGCAAGACAGCCAAGCCACTATGAGAGGAAGCCGAAAGGCACGCGTTTAAGCTCACGCAGGCTGGCGTGAGGTCTGGAACAGGTAAAGTAATTATACTATCAAGAAAAGTACGTAGCTGCTGGAATACATAACTTTAATCCATAATTGGTGAACATCGGTCTCACGGTACATGCATCACAAGATAAATAGCAAATGATAATGGCGCCTTGCTGGGTCGTAGCAAATGACGTAGCTGAAGGCTATGCTAACTATCGTCTCGGCAAATGAGAGCGTAATTTGTCACTGAACCATCGCTAGCAAAGTCGGCTCTACAACTGGAGCGAGTGCTAGGAAGTCTCTCTAGACCTGCCGTGTGGCGGCGCTCGGTCTGCAATCACTGATAGTGGCGACACGCGGGTCCGACGTGTACTAACGGACCGCGGCCGATTTAAAGGCTACCACCTAGCATGTGTGGTGTCTGGCGGTGACACCACAGATGTGTGTGTTGTCCTTAGGTTAGTTAGGTTTATGTAGTTCTAAGTTCTAGGGGACTGATGACCTTAGAAGTTAAGTCGCATAGTGCTCAGAGCCATTTGAACCATTTGAACTCCCAGTCGTATAGCAGCACTTCTGAATGCTTGCATGGGCCTTGCACGACATTAGGCAGGTGTACCTGTTTCTCTGGCTCTTCAGTGGATATAAGCAGAAATAACTGCAAATTACTGCAACGCAGCAGACTGGTATGAAGATGCATTACCTGACTGTGTTTCCCAAGACAATGGCTACATTTGCTGGAACTACCTATCTCCACAGCATCACCAAGCAATCAAGGGTCATTGCCTCAATACCTGTGTGCTGAACGTGGCAGAATGTAATACAAGGCTCCTGGGTCCGATTCCCGGCCGGGTCAGAGATTTTCTCGTCGGGGACTGGATGTCGTATTGTCCTCACCATAATTTTGTCCTCATCAGCACTCACGTTGGACGGATATGCATAAAGGTGCACGAACTCTTCAAGGCGATGAGTTACGTTCGCTGGAGCCACCTCTCCCTTTTGAAATGAGTGAGTTATCCAGTACAGGCAGTGACATCCACCCACATTTGAAAAGCAATCATCTCTCTTTATCCCTTATATTTATTAATAGTCATATTCATTATTACTATATTCGTTTACACTTTTGTTGTTTTTTTTTCTCCCTAGCGGCAGACAAACTCGGATGTTTGGCAGTACACCAAATTATGATTTTGTTATTATTACAGCGCTAGCACGATACAGTTAGTAGAACAGCTACTGCATGAACTGCCATAACCACAACAGTCCACAATCCATAGCAGAATGGGACCTCCCTTTCCAGAGAAGGAGGTGCTCCACATCCCAACAGCAGCTGTCCATAAATGCATACTTGCAGCCTTCTAAGTCAAGACATGACAGTATATTTGGACTGTCAAGCAATTAGGAGGAATATAACATGACAGTGAGTGACTGTTAATGGAATTTTCAGTTTTAAGATGACGATGTATAAACATGACCTATGAAAATGTGTGTTTTTATTTATTTTTTCCTCTAGCCCTATCAAACAGAAACAGCACACATTCTTTCACTGTCTGCAACACGACTTAAGGTACGAATCTGTGTCTGTAGCATCAGAGTGTTGTGTCAGCTTCAGGCAGTGGCACAATACAGTTTTCTGTAGTTGTATCCCATTAGTGTTGGATGCGTCCATCCTGAAAAGGCTTACTAATGGTTTTAATCCCAGAAGCCAAATACACACAGTGCAGTTAGTTTACGTCAAACCCCAATGAACTTAACTTGTGACAATGCCGTATATCTCAGTAAGAAAAATTACGTTCTGAGATAAATGTAGAAAATGCACACACAGTCGTTGATATTGTAGTCGGTCTATGTTTGGTAATGAAATTAAGATATGAGAAAGACATATGTTCTGAGATACACAATTGCCAATATACAGGGTGATTCAAAAAGAATACCACAACTTTAAAAATGTGTATTTAATGAAAGAAACATAATATAACCTTCTGTTATACATCATTACAAAGAGTATTTAAAAAGGTTTTTTTTTCACTCAAAAAAAAGTTCAGAGATGTTCAATATGGCCCCCTCCAGACACTCGAGCAATATCAACCCGATACTCCAACTCGTTCCACACTCTCTGTAGCATATCAGGCGTAACAGTTTGGATAGCTGCTGTTATTTCTCGTTTCAAATCATCAATGGTGGCTGGGAGAGGTGGCCGAAACACCATATCCTTAACATACCCCCGTAAGAAAAAGTCGCAGGGGGTAAGATCAGGGCTTCTTGGAGGCCAGTGATGAAGTGCTCTGTCACGGGCTGCCTGGTGGCCGATCCATCGCCTCGGGTAGTTGACGTTCAGGTAGTTACAGACAGATAAGTGCCAATGTGGTGGCGCTCCATCCTGCTGAAATATGAATTGTTGTGCTTCTTGTTCGAGCTGAGGGAACAGCCAATTCTCTAACATCTCCAGATACTGTAGTCCAGTTACAGTAGCACCTTCGAAGAAAAAGGGACCACAAACTTTATTGGCTGAAATGGCACGGAAAACGTTCACCTTAGGCGAGTCACGTTCATACTGAGTTGTTTCCCGCGGATTCTCAGTGCCCCATATACAGACATTGTGACGGTTGACTTTCCCGTTAGTGTGGAAAGTTGCTTCATCACTAAACACAATCTTTGAAACGAAAGATTCATCTGTTTCCATTTGAGCAAGGATAAAATCACAGAAATCGATTCTTTTAATCTTATCAGCTGCATAACTAACCTTTTTCGTAGGACTCTCCATACAGTTGGTTGTGGAATTTGCAGCTCTCTGCTAGCTCTGCGAGTCGATTTTCCTGGGCTGCGAACAAATGCTTGCTGGATGCGTGCTACATTTTCATCACTCGTTCTCGGCCATCCAGAACTTTTCCCTTTGCACAAACACCCATTTTCTGTAAACTGTTTATACCAACGTTTAATACACCACCTATCAGGAGGTTTAACACCATACTTCGTTCGAAATGCACGCTGAACAACTGTCGTCGATTCACTTCTGCCGTACTCAATAACACAAAAAGCTTTCTGTTGAGCGGTCGCTGTCTTAGCATCAACTGACGCTGACGCCTAGTCAACAGCGCCTCAAGCGAACAAATGTACAACTAAATGAAACTTTATAGCTCCCTTAATTCGCCGACAGATAGTGCTTAGCTCTGCCTTTTGTCGTTGCAGAGTTTTAAATTCCTAAAGTTGTGGTATTCTTTTTGAATCACCCTGTACAATGCGCTAAGCTGCAAGCAGTAATATTCTTTGGTCGTGCCATTAAAGTATGTGGAGGAATATAATAAAATTCTTTGCTTCGAATGTGTAGACCAAAATGCAGTCATAAAAATGGGCGAAATAGATTAAAAATGCAGATGTGCGGCTTCCTGACGTTAAGATAAGAAATTACTTCAAACACTTCCTTTTGAGTAATTGCATAAAAGCATTGAACTGGGTTAGAGGTAATGGTTCCATCCAGGGCATCTAAAATGAATGTACTTTCCGCACTTGGATGGCTGAGTTTTTTACATAAAATTGGTACAGTAACCTCTGAGCGATGTAATATCGTCGACACGTCGACACAGCCTTGCTCCAACATTGCTGCAGTATTGCCACAATGCTGCGTAACTTTGTTTGGAAGACACATGGACGTGATATGCCACCCGCTTTGGCTGCCAGTCAGAATATCTACATCTACATCTGCATGGATACTCTGCAAACCACTTTAAGTGCCTGGCAGAGGGTTCATCGAACCACCTTCACAATTCTCTATCTCTCTATCTCGTATAGCGCGCGGAAAGAATGAACACCTATATCTTTCCGTACGAGCTCTGATTTCCCTTATATTATCGTGGTGATCGTTCCTCCATATGTAGGTCGGTGTCAAAAAAATATTTTCGCATTCGGAGGAGGAAGTTGGTGATAGGAATTTCGTGAGAAGATTCCGTCGCAACGAAACACGCCTTTCTTTTAATGATATCCACCCCAAATCCTGTATCATTTCTGTGACTCTCTCTCCCATATTCCGCAATAATACAAAACGAGCTGACTTTCTTTGAACTTTTTCGATGTACTCCGTCAGTCCCATCTGCTAAGGATCCCATACCGCGCAGCTGTATTCTAAAAGAGGACGGACAAGTGTAGTGTAGGCAGTTTCCTTATAAGGTCTGTTAAATTTTCTAAGAGTCCTGCCAATAAAACGCAGTCTTTGGTTAGCCTTCCCCACAACATTTTCTATGTGTTCCGTCCAATTGAAGTTGCTCGTAATTGTAACACCTAGGTATTTAGTTGAATTTACGGCTTTTAGATTACACTGATCTATCGTGTAACCGAATTTTAAAGAGATCCTTTTAGCACTCATGTGGATGACCTCACACTTTTCGTTATTTAGGGTCAACTGCCACTTTTCGCACCATTCAGATATCGTTTCTAAATCGTTTTGCAGTTTGTTTTGATCTTCTGATGGCTTTATTAGCCGATAAACGACAGCGTCATCGGCAAACAATCGAATACAGTTGTTCAGATTCTCTCCCAAATCGTTTATATAGATAAGGAACAGCAAAGGGCCTATAACACTACCTGGGGGAACGCCAGAAATCACTTCTGTTTTACTCGATGACATTACGTCAGTTACTATGAACTGTGACCTCTCTGACAGAAAATCACAAATCCAGTCACATAACTCAGACGATATTCCATAAGCACGCAATTTCACTAAGATCCGCTTGTAAGGTACTGTGTCAAAAGCTTTCCGGAAATCCAGAAATACGGAATCGATCTGAAATCCCTTGTCAATAATACTTAACACTTCATGTGAATAAAGAGCTAGTTGTGTCTCACAGGAACGATGTTTTCTAAACCCATGTTGACTGTGTGTCAATTGAACGTTTTCTTCGAGGTAATTCATAGTGTTCGAACACAATATATGTTCCAGAATCCTACTGAATATCGACGTTAACCATATGGGCCTGTAATTTAGTGGATTACTCCTACTACCTTTCTTGAATATTGGTGTGACCTGTGCAACTTTCGTCGAGCGAACGGTTGTATATGGTTGTTAAGTATAGAGCTAATGCATCTGGATACTCCGAAAGGAACCTAACTCGTACTCAGTCTGGACCAGAAGACTTGCTTTTATTAAGTGATTTAATTTGCTTCACTACTCCGAGGATATTTACTTCTACGTTACTCATATTGGCAGCTGTTCTAGATTAGAATTCTGGAATATTTACGTCTTGTGAAGGCATTTCGGAAGGCTATGTTTAGTAACTCTGATTTGGCAGCACTGTGTTCGATAGTATCTGCATTCATAAGGCGCAGAGAAGGCATTAATTGTTTCTTGCTGCTAACATACTTCACATGCGACCAGAATCTCTTTGGATTTTCTGCCAGGTTTCGAGACCAAGTTTCGTTGTGGAAACTGATATAATCATCTCGCATTGAAGTCCGCGCTAAATTTCAAGCTTCTGTAAAAGATCGACAATCTTGGGGATATTGCGTCTGTTTAAATTTGGCATATTTGTTTCGTTGTTTCTGCAACAGTGTTTTAACCCTTTCGTGGTTGATGGGTCATATATGTCCCACTAACTTTGAGCGCCAGTTCGAGTGTCGGGCTATGTGTTACCCAGCTCTGCACGGTGCTGCCATCTAGAGACGACTGTACTGAACTTAAGAAAAAATCGGGACTGCACTGCAAAGGCAATAGAGAAGCGGTGACCACTTTTGTTGACTGGCGTGTATATATGGCCGCTGCAACGCCACTTATTTGTGTCATTCTTCAGTTTTCGTCATTTCTCACTTTCCAGCGATGTCTGAAGTAAGTAATTCATCTTATTATTAAATTAATAATCATTTTTTAGTACAAATACAGTGTGGAATGAACTTCTCAGCGACTGTACTATCTTATAATCGAAATAAAATTAGTGGGACACATGTATCCTAGCAGACATTATTTGTAAAGATTAGCAAGACAATTGATTAATGGGTATTCATCCAGGAAAAAGAGGGGATCAATGCCCACTTTCTTCCCAGCAAAGAGAGGAGTCTGTAGTGTGCCAGATGACGTCCGGCTCGTGAACGTAGGCAAACATGTACCGAAAGACAGTGGCACTAGGAAGCGATGCAGATTCTGCAGCACAAACTCTAAAGAGAAGAGAACAAAAGTTGTTTGCACTGCTTGTGGTGTACCGCTCTGTGCCACACCATGTTTTTCCAAGTTTCATGGCATGTAAAGTTTTGTAAGTATTGATCATGTATCATGAAAACTGAAATGTAATGAAAATTTTTTACACTGGCTCTACACAAATAAAAAGATTACATGCATGTATAATTTGTAGTTATTTTATTCTCTGCAAAATCCTGTTTATGGCTAAAAAAATAAAATTACAAAATCAGTCAGTCAGCAGAAAAGGTATCTTGCGTTGGTTCATGGGACATGTGTGTCCCACTTCCTGTTGTGAAAAAATGGAGAACTTAAACAATATTTTGGTGGTGAAAATATAATAATGGGACTGAAAAGAAACTGTTATCACCTTAATATTTTAAAAATTTCTAAAAAATGAATTTTATCCATGAAAGGGTTAACCCGTTTCGTGTACCAAGGAGGATCAGCGCCGTCGTTTGTTAATTTATTTGGTATAAATCTCTCAACCGCTGCCGATACTGTTTCTTTGAATTTAAGCCACATCTGGTCTACACTTATATTATTAATTTGGAATGAGCGGAGATTGTCCCTCAGAAAGGCGTCAAGTTCATTTTTATGTGCTCTTTTGGATAGGTATATTTCTCGCTTCTTTGTCGAGAATTTGGGGATTACAATATTCAATCTCGCTAAGACAACCCTGTGTTCACTAATCCCTGAATCGGTTTTGATGCTCGTTATTAACACAGGATTATTTGTTGCTAAGACGTCGTGTGTGTTTTCACAACCGTTTATTATTCTCTCTCTCTCTCTCTCTCGCACTCTCTCTCTCTCGCTCTCTCTCCACCAGCAGCTGCAGTCAGAAGAAGAAGAAAATCTAATTCTGAAGTTCTACTATCGGACATTTATAAAAAGAAGGTGCTCCTCTTCTGCACAGACTACCATTCCTTGTTGATTAAAGGTATCTTTTAACATCACCTCTAGTGTATAAGGAAAAGCTGTTTTATATTCATATATAGTACCCACAGTTCGTATACTTTAGCGGTAACTTAGTCAAAACTATTGCTATGAATAACAGCCATTCGAATGTCATGTCTTATAGGATACGTCTGAGTTAATGAATGGGAAGAAATACAGTCAGCATACATGCTCTTCGCCCCTCAAGTGTGATACATAGCTGTGTGAACAGGATTCCAAATGCAACTTTCGTAGCTGCACCCGCAGCCACCACGTAACAGTACTATCTCAACGACGTGCAGGTGCCTATTAGAAAACATCTGCAATTGCATCAAACAACAGGTGATGTAGTCTGTGCACTTCCATTGTTATGTGGAGTTTTCAGATATATTGCTACAGCAACATGAGAATTATGATTTACAGTGCAACGAAAACCTGTCAGTATGATGCGTATAAACTATACCTGATCCAGAGGTTACTAGGGCATCTGTCAACAGAAACTAATGCTTGGGGATTCGATAGAGTGCATTACATTTTATTTAGTGTGGTAGTGCCACACATGCGTAGATAATGAATGCCTGTGTTGCTCCTGTATTTAGCCTGTTAATCGTATATTATACTCCCAGCAGTGGGACCCAACCGCCTAGAAACAACAAAGTTCATTCACAGTCAATGTGCTATTCCCTCTTTTATATTCCATAATACTAACAATGCCAAACTAAAACTTGAGACAGATTATCTCACAGACGTACATTTATGTTATTTAGCATTCTCAAATTTTCCACTGTAAGAAATTTTACAGCCTTACTTGGTGCAGTTCCAAGTAGAACAAGAACAGAAAGAAGCGTACCCCAAGCGTACCGCACACCTGTTCCGCCAGATGCCAGGGTAAACTTTGGCAAGCCTAAGGCAGTGCATCGTTTCTTGTCGAGTGTGATACAGAGTAATCGAGCTGTGCCACCAGACGGCGCAAAAACACATCGTGTATACAAGATACTAATACACAGACGGTACAGTAAAACCTTCCCAGAGCGGCGTCCGACGGGCATAAAAACATATTGTAAGCACATAATACTAGCACACCTTTGGTGTGGTAAAAACTTCCCACCGAATCAACACTTACAAAGAAATGATAGCTGGAACATACTCTGATAAAAGTACACGTAAAATTTAATGCTAAAATTTATTTCGTCTTTACGAATGAAGCAGTTTAATTCGAAGAAGTGTGAGGAAGGTAATATCCAAATCTTGGAGGGAGCAGCAAAAGAACATAGTTGGCACTGTACGTTTGTCCATCTTCGTTCAGTCTCTCAGTTTATGAAAGATAGGATTTTGAAATGTTAGGAGTTCTTCCTTTTTTCTTGGTTCATATTTTCAGTACATCAAAGAATCATAGATTAGCTTAGTTTGCTTACGAATATCAAAATTTCCAACCACGTTTGCTGTTTCTTTTATTCACCATCACAGTCGTTGGATTAGGTCCGACTATTGGAAGCGGTTTGGGACGACTCGTTTACAGCGACTGTAGTGGACACTTCTTCATTCCGACAGGTGTCGATCGATCGTGAGCGAACGAATTTTCCACCTCTATCGACCCAGCTCGAACGTTACACAGGGCTCTAGTAGTATAAAGAATTTTCTTGGGTGGCCATCTTCCGCAGCAAGCACAGAAATATTGCCGGCCGGTGTGGCCGAGCGGTTCTAGGCGCTTCAATCTGGAACCGAGCGGCCGCTACGGTCGCAGGTTCGAATCCTGCCTCGGGCATGAATGTGTGTGCTGTCCTTAGACTAGTTAGGTTTAAGTAGTTCTAAGTTCTAGGGGACTGATGACCTTAGATGTTGAGTCCCATAGTGCTCAGAGCCATTTGAACCACAGAAATATTATTATTTTATTATTTCGAGCTTTTCTTCATTACAGAGGCTTATCTCCAACATAATAATTTACTTGGAAATTACAATACAAACAATAAACGTTCTTAAACTATATTCTCAAACTATTTCTCCAAGTGTTTCGATCTTGTGTGTCTTCTTCCTCTGCGCCCATTCTCCTCATTGTGAGCTGTACATTTTGGAGCCAGGTGGTCATAGGCCGTCCTCTTCTTCTTCTCCCCTCCGGTTCCCACTCCAGTATCAATTTTGGTATTCTGGTTTCCTCCATTCGTTGTACATGTCCGTACCACTGTAACTTCTTCCTATCCATTACGTCATATATTCTTTCTTTTATTTCCATTCTCCTTATTACTTCGGTGTTCCTTATCTTTTCTTTCCTGGAGATTCTTGCCGATCTTCTCCAAAAGTCCATCTCTCGAGCTTGTAATTTTTTAATGTGCTTCATGTTAATTGTCCATGTCTCCGTTCCATACAGAACCACACTCTCTAATATGAATTTGTATATTAATTTTTTAGTTCTGCTCATTACATTCCCGCTCCATAAGACTGAGTTAAGCATCCCAATGACCCTCCGTCCGCTACTAATTTTTTTATTGATTTCTGACTCTGATTTTCCCTCGATTTCTAAAATGGATCCCAAATAACAGAAACTGTTTATCTTTTTGATTTTCTTTCCTTCAATGTATAGCTCATCTGAATCATTATTCAAGTATTCTGTTTTTTGGTAATTAATCTCCAAACCCCAAGTTTTGTATGCTACTGCTAGTTGATTGCACATATAGTTAGCATCCTCCCCATCTTGTGCTACGACTACTTGATCATCAGCAAATAATAAATGATGTAGGTAAACTCCATCTCTTATTTCTAATCCCATACTGTTACATTTACGAGACCATGTTCTAAGGCTAATATCTATATAGATTTTAAATAATGATGGTGACATGGCACAGCCCTGTAAAAGGCCTTTGCTTGTTCTAAATTTCTGTGAAAGTTTATTACCAACTTTCACTTGGCAAATGTTATCTTTATACATCTGTTGTATAATTTTAATCAAGGAAGGGTTTATGTTTGCCATGTGTAGTGCTCTCCAAAGTAATTTTCTTGGAACAGTATCATACGTTTTTTCTAGATCTATGAAAATTAGTCCTATATTTTTTGATGTTTCCTTATTTTTCTCCAAAGTCTGTCGTAATGTGAAAATATGGTCTACACATGATCTCCCAGCCGTGAATCCACATTGTTCTTCTTGGGTTCTAAAATTTTTTTCCAGTTTGTTTTTAATTACTTTCGCGAAAATTCTCGTTAATGTGTTTGTAACACAAATTCCTCGATAGTTTGAACAAATTTTGCGATCCCCTTTCTTAAATATTGTATTAATGTAACCTAGCTTCATCTCGTTGGGTATTGAATCTCCATGTATCATTTTGTTGAAGAGCTGTGTTATCAGTTTCACAATTTTGTCACCACCATATTTCAGACACTCCAGATTGATATTGCCTGGTCCCGGTGATTTAACATTCTTTCCTGTTCTCAACGCCTGAAGTACTTCACTTTCTAAAATCTGGATCTCATCATTTTCATGTCCTTTATCTTCCCCTGTTCCTTCTTCTAGATATTCTTCTCTGTCCTCATTTAATAATTTTTGGAAATATTCTTCCCATTCCTTTTGTGTTGTCAGTTGGAGATTAGTTTTCTTTTTGTATCCTGTCGAAGCCCTTTCAATACTGACCATGCTTCTTTTGCTCTCCCAAATCCTAATTTGCTATTCACCTTGGCACATGTTCTTTCCCATGCTTCAATTTTTGCCATCCTTATTTTTTTCATAACTTCATTCTTCTTTTCCTTTTATATTGATCTTGTTTCTTCTGATTTATCATTCAACCACTGAAGGAACGCATTTCGTTTTTCTCTAACGAGGACCTCTAGTTCCTCTGACCACCACTCTGCTGCACGGTTGTGGTTGCTATCTTTTTTACCCAACACCTCTGTTGCTATGATTTTCACATTAGCTTTTATATAATCATATATTTCCTCTGTACTTCCTTCAAATGATTCAACCAGTTTCCTTTCCATCCATATTTGTTTTGTAAATAAAAACCGCCCTATCTTGCTGCACTGTATTTTACATCTCCCAGACACGTTTCGCCTTTTTTACTTTAAGGTATCATCAGTGTGATGTAGAACGATACAGTTTTGTTTTGATAAGTATTATTTGTGGATTAGAAAACAGTCCACGTCTCGTTACTTTAATGTAAATAAGTGATTACTTAGAGTTCTTAGAGTTTTTGGTTGCCATCTGCATTTCCTTTCATCTGGTCACATGCTGGAGGTCGCACTAGAGCTTTGTGTAAGAAACATAAGCATGTTTTTATGTTCCGAACTTGTTTGCCCTTATTGTTGTAAAGCACTATCAGCCTTCTCTAGGTAATTATAGATATTTCATCAAAAACTGAGAGTTCAGCACGTATCTATTATCAGTTTCCTACGTGTCTAATCCTGTTTGGTTTCTTTACGTATATGTTGCCAACTTAACGAAGTACATGCTGAAAGCTAACGTCTATTGAGTTGCATTACCTGTCAGTAAGTATCTATCGCTAGTTATTACTATATGTGTATGTCGGTATACTTACGGGATCGTTATTATTTCTGAACTAGCACAATGCACAGACGTTCTACGAGATACTATTGCCTTAACTATCACAGCTACAACACTCCATAGAAGAATGGGACACCCTCCCCCTCCCCTTATCTGATGCTCAACCAATAGGAGGTGTTCCGCGCACTAATGTGCAAATCACAGCATAACAATGAGTGGCTATTACTGTAATTGTCAGCTGTAAACTGACGATATGTAAATATACACTTTAAAAATGTTTTTATTTTAAATCCTATCACTCAGTAACCGTAATCACAGTGTCAGCTTATAATACAGTTTCAAGTATGAAACTGCATCAGAGTCTTGTATGTGTCAGCTTCTGGCAGTGGCACGATACAGCTTTTTATGATTATATATCGTTAATAGAGACTGTGTATAGGCTCATACATGTGACTAATAGATATGAATGCTAGAAGACAATTTCCATAAAACGTCACTAAACTAAAGTTATGAAAATGCAATATGTCTCAGTAATAAAAAATAAGTTGTAAGACAAATGTAGAGAATACACAGTCCTTGTTATTGCAGCCGATATATGTCAATGAAATTAAGATATGGAAGAAAAAGACTTGTAGTCCGATAAACACAACTGCCGATATACAATGTTCTAAGCAATAATCAACAATATACTTTAGTGGTGCCATTAAGGCATGTAGTGGAACTTTAAAAAAATTATTTGCTTTGAATTGAAAAAGCAGTCGTAAACGTGACCAAAACAGACTAAAAACTTCAAGTGTGTGCCTGTACGACGTTGAGATTTCAGATTATTTCTAGCAACTCCTTTTGATAAATTGCATGGATGCCTTAAACTCGATTAGAAAGTATAAATATTTACTAGGTAACGAAGCGTTGCTGCCCCTGATGCAAGACAGCAGCCATATGAGTACTGAGAACATAGTCAGAAAAATAACCAATAATTTGTGAACCTCTGGCTCTGTGTGTACAACAGCCAGCGGGCGGAAGGTGAAAGTAGGTGCAGGCCGCAACGCTCTACTCTTACGCCTCCGTAACAGATTTGAGGTACTGCCCACTGCTAAAAATACTTCTGAGCCAGCAAGGGCTGCAGCGACCGGTCTTCCTCAGAGGCCCGGACGAGCGCAGAGGGTGGGATTGTTTGTACTTGGGAGCTCCAGTGTTAGGCGGGTGATGGAGTCCGTTAGGGATATGGCATCTAAGGACGGGAAGAATGCCAATGTGCACTCCGTGTGCATACCGGGGGGAGTCATCCAAGATGTAGAAAGGGTTCTTCCGGATGGCATGTTGGATACAGGGTACAGTCAACAGCAGGTGGTGGCTCATGTCGGCACTAATGACGTTTGTCGCTGTGAGTCGGAAGAGATTCTCTCTGGTTTCCGGCGGCTCTCTGAGATGGTGAAGACTGCCAGCCTTGCTAGCGAGATGAAGACAGAGATCACCATTTGCAGCATCGTCGACTGGACCGATTGCGGACCTTTGGTACAGAGCCGAGTAGAGGTCTGAATCAGATGCTGAGACGGTTGTGCGACAGTGTAGGCTGCAGATTCCTTGAATTGCGCCATAGGGTGGTGGTGTTTCGGGTTCCGCTACACACAGGAGGCGGCTACACGGGTAGCAGGGGCTGTGCGGCGTGGACTGGACGGTTTTTTAGGTTAGTCAGTCTCGGGAAAAATAAAAAAGGGCTCCAGTCTCAAAGGGTACAGGGCAAAAAAACGACGAGAATCGACCAAGCAACAGTCGGTATTGTAGTTGTAAATTGTCGTAGCTGTGTTGTGCAAGTACCAGAGCATCAAGCGCTGATAGGAAGCACTGAAGCTGAAATAGTTATAGGGACAGAAATCTGGCTAAAGCCGGAGGTATATTCTGCCGAAATTTTTACAGAGGCGCAAACCGTGTTCAGAAAGGATGTTGTTGCTGTTGTGGTCTTCAGTCCTGAGACTGGTTTGATGCAGCTCGCCACGCTACTCTATACTGTGCAAGCTTCTTCATCTCCCAGTACTTACTGCAACCTACATCCTTCTGAATCTGCTTAGTGTATTCATCTCTTGGTCTTCCTCTACGATTTTTACCCTCCACGCTGCCCTCCAATGCTAAATTTGTGATCCCTTGATGCCTCATAACATGTCCTACCAACCGGTCCCTTCTTCTTGTCAAGTTATGCCACAAACTCCTCTTCTCCCCAATTGTGTTCAATACCTCCTCATTAGTTATGTGATCTACCCATCTAATCTTCAGCATTCTTCTGTAGCACCACATTTCGAAAGCTTCTATTCTCTTCTTACCCAAACTATTTATCGTCCATGTTTCACTTCCATACATGGCTACACTCCATACAAATACTTTCAGAAACGACTTCCTGACACTTAAATCTATACTCGATGTTAACAGATTTCTCTTCTTAAGAAACACTTTCCTTGCCATTGCCAGTCTACATTTTATATCCTCTCTACTTCGACCATCATCAGTTATTTTGCTCCCCAAATAGCAAAGCTCCTTTACTACTTTAAGTGTCTCATTTCCTAATCTACTTCCCTCAGCATCACCCGACTTAATTAGACTACATTCCATTATCCTCGTTTTGCTTTTGTTGATGTTCATCTTATATCCTCCTTTCTAGACACTGTCCATTCCGTTCAACTGCTCTTCCAAGTCCTTTGCTGTCTCTGACAGAATTACGATGTCATCGGCGACCCTCAAAGTTTTTATTTCTTATCCATGGATTTTAATACCTACTCCGAATTTTTATTTTGTTTCCTCTACTGCTTGCTCAATATACAGATTGAATAACATCGGGGAGAGGCTACAACCCTGTCTCACACCCTTCCCAAACACTGCTTCCCTTTCATGTCCCTCGACTCTTATAACCGCCATCTGGTTTCTGTACAAATTGTAAATAGCCTTTCGCTCCCTGTATTTTACCCCTGCCACCTTTAGAATTTGAAATACAGTATTCCAGTCAACATTGTCAAACGCTTTCTCTAAGTCTACAAATGCTAGAAACGTAGGTTTGTCTTTCCTTAATCTTTCTTCTAAGATAAGTCGTAAGGTCAGTATTGCCTCACGTATTCCAACATTTCTACGGAATCCAAACTGATCTTCCCCGAGGTCGGCCTCTACCAGTTTTTCCATTCGTCTGTAAAGAATTCGTGTTAGTATTTTGCAGCTGTGACTTATTAAACTTATAGTTCGGTACTTTTCACATCTGTCAACACCTGCTTTTTTGTGATTAGAATTATTATATTCTTCTTGAAGTCTGAGGGTATTTCGCCTGTCTCATACATCTTGGTCACCAGATAGTAGAGTTTTGTCAGGACTGGCTTTCCCAAGGCCGTCAGTAGTTCTAATGGAATGTTGTCTATTCCCAGGGCCTTGTTTCGACTATGGTCTTTCAGTGCTCTGTCAAACTCTTCAAGCAGTATCGTATTTCCCTTTTCGTCTTCATCTACATTCTATTCCATTTCCAGAATATTGTCCTCAAGTACATTACCCTTGTATAGACCCTCTATATACTCCTTCCACCTTTCTGCTTTCCCTTCTTTGCTTCGAACTGGGTTTCCATCTGAGCTCTTGATATTCATACAACTGGTTCTCTTTTCTCCCAAGGTCTCTTTAATTTTCCTGTGGGCAGTATCTATCTTAACCCTAATGAGATAAGCCTCTACATCCTTACATTTGTCCTCTAGCCATCCCTCCTTAGCCTTTTTGCACTTCCTGTCGATCTCATTTTTGAGACGTTTGTATTCCTTTTTGCCTGCTTCATTTACTGCATTTTTATATTTTCTCCTTTCATCAATTAAATTCAATATTTCTTCTGTTACCCAAGGATTTCTACCAGACCTTGTCTTTTTACCTATTTGATCCTCTGCTGCCTTCACTACTTCATCCCTCAAAGTTACCCATTCTTCATCTACTGTATTTCTTTCCCCCATTTGTGACAATTGTTCCCTTATGCTCTCCCTGAAACTCTGTACAACCTCTGGTTTAGTCAGTTTATCCACCTCCTTAAATTCCTACCTTTTTGCAGTTTCTTCAGTTTTATTCTACAGTTCATAAACAATAGATTGTGGTCAGAGTCCACATCTGACCCTGGAAATGTCTTACAATTTAATACCTGGTTCCTAAATCTCTGTGTTACCGTTATATAATCTATCTGATACCTTCTAGTATCTCCAGGATTCTTCCATGTATACAACCTTCTTTTATGATTCTTGAACCAAGTGTTAGCTATGATTAAGTTATGCTCTGTGCAAAATTCTACAAGGCGGCTTCCTCTTTCATTTCTTTCCCCCAATCCATATTCACCTATTATGTTTCCTTCTCTCCCTTTTCCTACTGACGAATTCCAGTCACCCATGACTATTAAATTTTCGTCTCCCTTCACTACCTGAATAATTTCTTTTATCTCGTCATACATTTCATCTATTTCTTCATCACCTGCAGAGCTAGTTGGCATATAAACTTGTACTACTGTAGTAGGCATGGGCTTCGTGTCTATCTTGGCCACAATAATGCGTTCACTATGCTGTTTGTAGTAGCTTACCCGCACTCCTTTTTTTTATTCATTATTAAACCTACTCCTGCATTACCCCTATTTGATTTTGTATTTATAACCCTGTATTCACCTGACCAAATGTCTTGTTCCTCCTGCCACCGAACTTCACTAATTCCCAATATATCTAACTTTAACCTATCCATTTCCCTTTTTAAGTTTTCTAACTTACCTGCCCGATTAAGGGATCTGACATTCCACGCGCCGATCCGCAGAATGCCAGTTTTCTTTTTCCTGATAATGACGTCCTCCTGAGATCCGAATGGGGGACTATTCTACCTCCGGAATATTTTACCCAGGAGGACGCCATCATCATTTAACCATACAGTAAAGCTGCATGCCCTTGGGAAAAATTACGGCCGTAGTTTCCCCTTGCTTTCAGCCGTTCGCAGTACCAGCACAACAAGGCCGTTTTGGTTAATGTTACAAGGCCAGATCAGTCACTCATCCAGACTGTTGCACCTGCAACTACTGAAAAGGCTGCTGCCCCTCTTCAGGAACCACACGTTTGTCTGGCCTCTCAACAGATACCCCTCCGTTGTGGTTGCACCTACGGTACGGCCATCTTTATCGCTGAGGCACGCAAGCCTCCCCACCAACGGCAAGGTCCATGGTTCATGAGGGTGGGGGGGGGGGGGGAGAAGGATAGATTAAATAAAGTAGGTGGTGGTGTTTTTGTGTCTGTTGGTAGTAGTTATCTTGTAGTGGAGTTGATAGTTTCTGCGAATTACTATGGGTAGAGGTTATACTCAACAGCCGTACCAAAATAATAATTGTCTCCTTCTACATACCCCAGACTCAGATGTTATAACAGCTGTACGGTTCAAAGAAAACTTTAATCTCATTACACACACGTACGCCACTCATACAGTTATAATTGGTGGAGACTTCAATCTACCCTCGATTTGTTGGCGAAAATACATGTTCAAAGCCGGTGGTAGACAGAAAACATCTTCCGAAATTGTACTAAATTTATTTATTTATTTAATCTTATGGCTAGGGCCCCACGACGGGCAGATCGTTCGCCACGTGCTGGTCTTTCAATTTGACGCCAATTCGGCGACCTGCAGTCGATGAGGATGATGATGAGGACAGCACAACACTCAGTCCCTGGGCGGAGAAAATTCAGCCGGGAATCGAACCCGAGCCCAGAGTATTGACAATCCGTCACGCTGACCATTCAGCTACCGGGGGCGGACATTGTACTAAATGCTTTCTCCGAGAATTACTTTGAACAATTTCTTCGTGAGTCTACACGAATTCTAAATGGTTGCGAAAACACCCTTGACCTCCTAGCCACAAATAATCCTGATCTAATAGAGAGCATCACGACGGATACAGGGATTAGTGAACACAAGGTCACTGTAGCTAACCTCAATACCATATCAATCAAAACCACTAAAAATAAACGCAAAAATATATATTGAAAACACCAGATAAAAATTCGCTTGATGCCTTTCTAAAAGAGAGTCTCCATTCCTTCCAAGCTAATTATGTAAGTGTAGACCAGATATGGCTCAAATTCAAAGATACAGTATCGACAGGAATAGATAGATTCATACTGCATAAGTTAATAAGAGACGGGTACACAAAACACGTCTGAACACTGTTGCAGAAGCAACGAAAAAAGCATGCCAAATTCAGAAGTACGCAAAATCCCCAAGATTGGCTAAGTTTCACGGAAGCTCGAACTTTAGTGCGGACGTCAATGCTAGATACTTTTAATAGTTTCCTCAATGAAACATTGTCTCAAAATATGGTAGAAATCCCAAAGAGATTATGGTCGTATGTAAAGTACGCCAGTGTGAGGAAACAGTCAATACCATCACTGCGCGATAGGGATGGAAATGTTAGCGATGATGGTGCCACTAAAGCGGAGTTACTAAATACGTTTTTTCCGTAATTCCTTCACGAAAGAAGACGAAGTAAATATTTCAGAATTCGAAACCAGAACAGCTGTTAGCATGAGTGACATAAAAGTAGTTATCTTAGGTGTTGCGAAACAACTCAGGTCACTTAAGAAAGGCAAGTCTTCCGGTCCAGATGGTATACCAATCAGGTTCCTTTCAGAGTACGCAGACACAACCTCTCACTTGATGAAAGATCTGTTCCTAGACTTGAAAGTAGCACAGGTCACACCAATATTCAAGTTCGGAAATAGAAGTAACCCCCTTAATTACAGACCCATATCACTGACCTCAACTTGCAGTAGGATTTTTGAGCATATACTGTACTCGAACATTATGAATCACCTTGAAAATGACTTATTGATACATAACCAGCACGGATTCAGAAAATATCGTTCTTGTGCAACACAGCTAGCTCTTTATTCCCATGAAGTAATGAGAGCTGTCGACAAGGAATCTCAGATCGATTCCATATCCCTAGATTTTCAGAAGGCTTTTGATACCGTTCCTCACAAGCGACTGTTAAACAAATTGCGTGCATATGGAGTATCGTCTCAGTTGTGTGACTGGATTCGTGATTTCCTCTCAGAGAGGTCACAGTTCGTAGTGATAGACGGTAAATCATCGAGTAGAACAGAAGTGATATCTGGCTATCTGCAAGGTAGTGTCATAGGCCCTCTGCTGTTCCTTATTTACATAAGTGATCTAAGTGATAAAATGAGCAGCCCCCTTGGATTGTTTGCAGATGACGCTGTAATTTACCGTCTAGTAAAATCATCAGATGATCAATTCCAGTTACAAAATGATCTAGAGAGAATTTCTGTATGGTGTGAAAAGTGGTAATTCGCACTAAACAAAGAAAAGTGCGAGGTCATCCACATGGGTACTAAAGGAAATCCGATAAATTTTGAATATAAGATAAATCGCACAAATCTAAGGGGTGTCAAATCGAGTAAATATCCAGGAATTACAATTAAGAGCAACTTAAATTGGAAAGACCACATAGATAATATTGTCGGGAAGGCGAAAGAAAGACTGCGCTTTGTTGGCAGAACATTTAGAAGATGCGTCAAACCGACTAAAGAGACAGCTTACATTACACTTGTCCGTCCTCTGCTTGAATATTACTGCGCGTTGTGGGATCTATACCAGGTAGGATTGATGGAGGACATCGAAAAAGTGCAAAGAAGGGCAGCTCGTTTCGTGTTATAGCGCAATAGGGGGTGAGAGTGTCACTGATATGATACGCGAGTTGGGGTGGCAGTCACTGATGCAAAGGCGGTTTTGTTTGCGGTGGGATCTACTTACGAAATTTCAATCACCAACTTTCTCTTCCGAATGCGAAAATATTTTGTTGACATCCACCGACGTAGGGATAAATGATCATCATAATAAAAGAAGAGAAATCAGAGCTCGAACCGAAAGATTTAGGTGTTCCTTTTTCCCACGCGCCATTCGAGAGTGGAATGGTAAAGAAGTATTATGAAAATGGTTCGATGAACCCACTGCCAGGCACTTAGGTGTGAATTGCAGAGTAACCATGTAGATGTAGATGTGAACAGTTGCTGTTAAATTAGCACTAGTGAGTAGACCAAGCCAGTCTAGGGAACAGTAGCTGGCGATGTGAGCGATCTTGGCGTCAGAGAATCTACAAAGTATGTATCTTCCATACATGGATGGCTTCGATTTTACATAATCTTGGTATAGTTTAACCCTGAGCAACATAACATCATTATGATGACATCACACTCTTGTTGCAACATTGTTGACACGTTATCGCCGTATCATCGTATTATGACGTGGAACCTGCATGGACGCAATGGACCACTCGCTTTGGCTGCCGATCTGCATATGACAGATGGCACGTGCCCCAGCCTCGCTGCGACTTTGTCTGACAGATCCACCTGTCTGGTATATCAAATGCGTGCGTATGATGACAATCATCAGTTCTCTCCCTGTCTCTGCCTCTCTCTTCTGGCATCTGCAGTTAGAAGAAGAAAAAATACTCTGCTCCATTAGCAGACATGAGCATCTTAGGAAGATGGCGTTCAGGTCAGGAATGGAAGCCACTGTGCACTCGTCATGTCTGCCGGGGTGGCCTTATGCGAGGTGTCGTGCCGCCTTGACTGCAGCTACCGAGGTTGCAAGTTGTAGCTCACGCCTTCATCATCGACGCCTATCACATGGATTCTGAGGCCATCCTCAGTTCATTCAGGCGTGTAGTCGTGGCGGCCAAGACTGCTCGCATCGTGAGCGGAGTGCAAGCAGAACAATTTGCAACATAAACACTCGCCATTCGATTCGCAGGTAAGGACATCAAACCGAGTTCAAAGTAAAGACACTTCGTCCGTCCAAATTTTGTCAGTAAATTGTCGAAGTATTCGTAACGAAGTTCCCGAATTTACTGGTGCAGTGTTACGTGGCTTTATGCTTGATTACAGATTAACTACACTCCTGGAAATGGAAAAAAGAACACATTGACACCGGTGTGTCAGACCCACCATACTTGCTCCGGACACTGTGAGAGGGCTGTACAAGCAATGATCACACGCATGGCACAGCGGACACACCAGGAACCGCGGTGTTGGCCGTCGAATGGCGCTAGCTGCGCAGCATTTGTGCACCGCCGCCGTCAGTGTCAGCCAGTTTGCCGTGGCATACGGAGCTCCATCGCAGTCTTTAACACTGGTAGCATGCCGCGACAGCGTGGACGTGAACCGTATGTGCAGTTGACGGACTTTGAGCGAGGGCGTATAGTGGGCATGCGGGAGGCCGGGTGGACGTACCACCGAATTGCTCAACACGTGGGGCGTGAGGTCTCCACAGTACATCGATGTTGTCGCCAGTGGTCGGCGGAAGGTGCACGTGCCCGTCGACCTGGGACCGGACCGCAGCGACGCACGGATGCACGCCAAGACCGTAGGATCCTACGCAGTGCCGTAGGGGACAGCACCGCCACTTCCCAGCAAATTAGGGACAATGTTGCTCCTGGGGTATCGGCGAGGACCATTCGCAACCGTCTCCATGAAGCTGGGCTACGGTCCCGCACACCGTTAGGCCGTCTTCCGCTCGCGCCCCAACATCGTGCAGCCCGCCTACAGTGGTGTCGCGACAGGCGTGAATGGAGGGACGAATGGAGACGTGTCGTCTTCAGCGATGAGAGTCGCTTCTGCCTTGGTGCCAATGATGGTCGTATGCGTGTTTGGCGCCGTGCAGGTGAGCGCCACAATCAGGACTGCATACGACCGAGGCACACAGGGCCAACACCCGGCATCATGGTGTGGGGAGCGATCTCCTACACTGGCCGTACGCCACTGGTGATCGTCGAGGGGACACTGAATAGTGCACGGTACATCCAAACCGTCATCGAACCCATCGTTCTACCATTCCTAGACCGGCAAGGGAACTTGCTGTTCCAACAGGACAATGCACGTCCGCATGTATCCCGTGCCAAACGTGCTCTAGAAGGTGTAAGTCAACTACCCTGGCCAGCAAGATCTCCGGATCTGTCCCCCATTGAGCATGTTTGGGACTGGATGAAGCGTCGTCTCACGCGGTCTGCACGTCCGGCACGAACGCTGGTCCAACTGAGCCACCAGGTGGAAATGGCATGGCAAGCCGTTCCACAGGACTACATCCAGCATCTCTACGATCGTCTCCATGGGAGAATAGCAGCCTGCATTGCTGCGAAAGGTGGATATACACTGTACTAGTGCCGACATTGTGCATGCTCTGTTGCCTGTGTCTATCTGCCTGTGGTTCTGTCAGTGTGATCATGTGATGTATCTGACCCCAGGAATGTGTCAATAAAGTTTCCCCTTCCTGGGACAATGAATTCACGGTGTTCTTATTTCAATTTCCAGGAGTGTATTTTATTAGTTGATTTGTCTTCACCACGTAACGCCCGCTGCTTACGTCCTTCTTCGTTGCTGAGCGATGTATCACTTTTCGTTCTGACGTCGCAACTCTTCCTTTCCTATAGCTTTACTACTTTTCACCTATATAAATGATGATCTATTGGTTTTGTCGTTTAACAACTTTTTAATAACTGTGGAAGTATTACAGGCATTGGGTCCCACCTAATGTGTCACCCGCCTATACGTTTTACACGAGCCTTTCAAGACTCGATCGATCTGTTTACAAAGAGAAATCAGAATACCTCTTCCCTTGACGTTGTCCAACAACGACCTAGGAAGCTCGACGCCCTCGCGGCCCAGGCTCCTCCATGGCTCACGGTAGTTTGCAGCATTCGTTTTATTCCTTGCCCACTTGCCGCTGCGTCGAACTTTCGTGGTGATCGTTGGGCAACGTCTTCCACGTTATCTGCAACATAAATAAACTTTCTTCCCACAGTATCTCTGAAAACCCAAAAACAAACTTAAAGAACATAATAATAATAACCGTTCTTACAATTATTCGTATAAGTCTTGGTCGATTTAATGAGGGGTGGGACAGGCCTAAGCCTTGTGACACCACACTGCCCTCTAGGAAAGTTCTCAAATTATTCTTGGAGCCGAGAGCTGCTAAAACCCAAGGTAGAAAGCGCTGAGATAATTAGCGAGTGACGGAATATTTATTGGAAGTACAGATTTTTGAAGCGCTGAAAGAAGACATCAGTGGTTGTCGATATGCTTTGCACAAAGAGGTGCTCACCTGAGCGTCGTATGCAGCCGCAAATATTTTTCCTTGGATGTATTGACGGTCTTGACTCACAGAGGGATAAATGTATTAACAGTTATGCTGGTTACTTTTCAGAGAATAAACAATGTACTTACTTTTTTCCCATGTCTCATTTTTAATTACTTAACTGCCCCTTTTAGACAACGACTAATAACATCTCATCTTCTATATAGGCTTTCCATTCCGGTTGATTACATATCTTTTAATATTATCTCAAACGTCGAAAAAAAGTTGTTTATCCACAAATACATATCCAGCAATTCGTATATTCAAGTGATAACTTAGTAGTAGTAGTATTTAAAACAGCCATTTGAATATCGTGTGCCACAATGCAGCTCTGAATTTCTGAGTTGGGGAAATACATTTGATGTATTTACTTTTCCCCCTGAGGTGTGATACACATGTCTGAATAGTTTTCCAAATACTCCGACAGCAACGACATCACAGTACTTTCGCACTGGCGCATAAGTGCCTTTGAGAAAACATTTGTATTCATATCAAACAACAGAAGGTGTAGCTAGCTCTCTTACCATGTTAGGTGAAGTTTTCAGATTGATTCCTACAGCAATATACGAATAGACATCTGTGTTATAAAGAAATCCCCATCAATATTCGTTGTATAAACTACGTTATCAGGAGAAAGAAAACGGGCATTCTACGGATCGGAGCGTGGAATGTCAGATCCCTTAATCGGGCAGGTAGGTTAGAAAATTTAAAAAGGGAAATGGATAGGTTGAAGTTAGATATAGTGGGAATTAGTGACGTTCGGTGGCAGGAGGCAGAAGACTTTTGGTCAGGTGATCACACGGTTATAAATACAAAATCAAATAGGGATAATGCAGGAGTAGGATTAATAATGAATAAAAAATAGGAGTGAGGGTTAGCTACTACAAACAGCATAGTGAACGCATTATTGTGGCCAAGATAGACACAAAGCCCATGCCTACAACAGTAGTACAAGTTAATATGCCAACTAGCTCTGCAGATGATGAAGAAATTGATGAAATGTATGACGAGATAAAAGAAATTATTCAGGTAGTGAAGGGAGACGAAAATTTAATAGTCATGGGTGACTGGAATTCGTCAGTAGGAAAAGGGAGAGAAGGAAACATAGTAGCTGAATATGGATTGGGGGGAAGAAATGAAAGAGGAAGCCGCCTTGTAGAATTTTGCACAGAGCATAACTTAATCATAGCTAACACTTGGTTCAAGAATCATAAATGAAGGTTGTATACCTGGAAGAATCCTGGAGATACTAAAAGGTATCAGATAGATTATATATTGGTAAGACAGAGATTTAGGAACCAGGTTTTAAATTGTAAGACATTTCCAGGGGCAGATGTGGATTCTGGCCACTATCTATTGGTTATGAACTGCAGATTGAAACTGAAGAAACTGCAAAAAGGTGGGAATTTAAGGAGATGGGACCTGGATAAACTGAAAGAACCAAAGGTTGTAGTGAGTTTCAGGGCGAGCATAAGGGAACAATTGTCACAAATGGGGGAAAGAAATACAGTAGAAGAAGAATGGGTAGCTCTAAGGGATGAAGTAGTGCAGGCAGCAGACGATCAAGTAGGTAAAAAGACGAGGGCTAATAGAAATCCTTGGGTAACAGAAGAAATATTGAACTTAATTGATGAAAGGAGAAAATATAAAAATGCAGTAAATGAAGCAGGCAAAAAGGAATACAAACGTCTCAAAAATGAGATCGACAGGAAGTCCAAAATGGCTAAGCAGGGATGGCTAGAGGACAAATGTAAGGATGTAGAGGCTTGTCTCACTGGGGGTAAGATAGATACTGCCTACAGGAAAATTAGAGAGGCCTTTGGAGAGAAGAGAACCACTTGTATGAATATCAAGAGCTCAGATGGAAACCCAGTTCTAAGCAAAGAAGGGAAGGCGGAAAGGTGGAAGGAGTATATAGAGGGTTTATACAAGGGCGATGTACTTGAGGACAGTATTATGGAAATGGAAGAGGATGTAGATGAAGATGATATGGGAGATAAGATACTGCGTGAAGAGTTTGACAGAGCACTGAAAGACCTGAGTCGAAACAAGGCCCCGGGAGTAGACAACATTCCATTAGAACTACTGATGGCCTTGGGAGAGCCAGTCATGACAAAACTCTACCATCTGGTGAGCAAGAAGTATGAGACAGGCGAAATACCCACAGACTTCAAGAAGAATATAATAATTCCAATCCCAAAGAAAGCAGGTATTGACAGATGCGAAAATTACCGAACTATCAGTTTAATAAGTCACAGCTGCAAAATACTAACGCGAATTCTTTACAGACGAATGGAAAAACTGGTAGAAGCGGACCTCGGGGAAGATCAGTTTGGATTCCGTAGAAATGTTGGAACACGTCAGGCAATACTAACCTTACGACTTATCTTAGAAGAAAGATTAAGAAAAGGCAAACCTACGTTTCTAGCATTTGTAGACTTAGAGAAAGCTTTTGACAACGTTAACTGGAATACTCTCTTTCAAATTCTGAAGGTGGCAGGGGTAAAATACAGGGAGCGAAAGGCTATTTACAATTTGTACAGAAACCAGATGGCAGTTATAAGAGTCGAGGTGCATGAAAGGGAAGCAGTGGTTGGGAAAGGAGTGAGACAGGGTTGTAGCCTCTCCCCGATGTAAAGGAAACAAAAGAAAAATTCAGAGTAGGTATTAAAATTCATGGAGAAGAAGTAAAAACTTTGAGGTTCACCGATGACATCGTAATTCTGTCAGAGACAGCAAAAGACTTGGAAGAGCAGTTGAACGGAATGGACAGTGTCTTGAAAGGAGGATATAAGATGAACGTCAACAAAAGCAAAACGAGGATAATGGAATGTAGTCAAATTAAATCGGGTGATGCTGAGGGGATTAGATTAGGAAATGAGACACTTAAGGTAGTAAAGGAGTTTTGCTATTTAGGGAGCAAAATAACAGATGATGGTCGAAGTAGAGACGATATAAAATGTAGACTGGCAATGGCAAGGAAATAGTTTCTGAAGAATAGAAATTTGTTAACATCGAGTATAGATTTAAGTGTCAGGAAGTCGTTTCTGAAAGTATTTGTATGGAGTGTAGCCATGTATGGAAGTGAAACATGGACGATAAATAGTTTGGACAAGAAGAGAATAGAAGCTTTTGAAATGTGGTGCTACAGAAGAATGCTGAAGATAAGGTGGGTAGATCACGTAACTAATGAGGAGGTATTGAATAGGATTGGGGAGAAGTTTGTGGCACAACTTGACCAGAAGAAGGGATCGGTTGGTAGGACATGTTCTGAGGCATCAAGGGATCACAAATTTAGCATTGGAGGGCAGCGTGGAGGGTAAAAATCGTAGAGGGAGACCAAGAGATCAATACACTAAGCAGATTCAGAAGGATGTAGGTTGCAGTAGGTACTGGGAGATGAAGAAGCTTGCACAGGATAGAGTAGCATGGAGAGCTGCATCAAACCAGTCTCAGGACTGAAGACCACAACAACAACAACAACCACTACGTATGAGCCAAATATTAATACAAGATGTGTTAACAGAAAGCATTTCTTGGGCGTTCGTTTGAAAGAGCACATTACATTTCATTTAGCGTGTGAGGGCCACACACGTATAGATAATGCAGATCTGTGCTCGTCCTGTGTACGGTCTGTTAACCGTACGTGATAATCCTAGCATTCGGACGTAAGTTTTTTACTATGTAGATGCAATTCAGCCGCCTACAATAAACAAAGCTCATCTGCATTATAAGCGGTTTTCCCTCTTTATAATGCTGAAACTATCACAGCGGTCAGAGATTTACAATGGCGGTATTGGATTATGAAAACCAAACTAGATGTGTATTTTTTTGTATTATCATCATCGTATATGTCACACAGACTACTCCACTTTCACGGCGTACTGAACAATGAGATTAATGTAACAAGACTCATTACAGATTAAGCGGGAAGCGATGATTTGACTGAAGAATTCCGGACTCGAATCTCAAAGTATTCGAACAGTATTCGTAGGTATTCATGGTGAAGAGCTCCTTTCACCGGACTTCGTTGTGTCTCGGCTTCGCTACATCTCGCACACGTGGATGATCAGAATATACAGCCTTCTAGCGATGTGCGTTGAAGCCCGACACTCGTTAGTTAAGGAAGCATTTGCCGGCATACCCAGATAATTTCTGAGCACTGACATACTTGCAAAGGGTTTTGTTTTAGTGACTGGCGTGTCACCGGTAACATTGGCTCAAGTTGTGTTTCATGTGTATAAGGAGCAGTTAACTGAAAACATGACAAACGGGAAGAAAGTAAGTGAACTGTTTGTCCATTGAGAAGTAATCACCGTAACTGTCAATACATTTATCCGACCTTGAGACGAGAACATCATGTCCTTATGGAATTATATCGAAGGTTGCTTACAGAACCAAGATTATACCCAGGCGCGCACCTCTTCTTCTGAAGCAAATTGACGGCCACAATTCTCTTTTTTTCGGGGTTTCAAAACTACGGAAATCCATTGGGGAGAGTTTGGGACTGTATGAAGGATGTGTAATGGATTCCCAGCGAAACACCTGAAGCGAACTCATAACCGACCTTCGCAGCACGAGGGCGGACATTATCTTGTAACGGAATGATGCCGTCCATCAGAATTATGGGTTCTCAGTCTTTACGGCACTCTTCAGTTTTTGTCAAGTGTCCACGTACCGTTGCACGTTATTGTGGTGCCTTGCCTCAGAAATTCAGCGAGCAGCGGGTTGACGGACGACATCACCCTGTTGCAGGATAACGCCAGTGCACACGTTGCCGATGCTGTTTCGACTACGCTCCAATGTTTCTCTGGGAATCCCTTACAAATCCTCCTGATACCTCCTCACGCGATCCCCATAGTTTTGAAGCCCTGAAGATAGACTTTTGTGGTTGTCGATTTGCTTCGGACGGAAAGATTCACGCTTGAGTACGATCACGATTTCGTATGCAACCGCAAATATTTTTTCGATGAAGGTATTGATCGTGTTGTCTCACAGAGATAAATGTATTAACAGTTACGCTGATTACTTTTGAAAGAATAAACTTTATACTTATTTTTCCCATGTCTCGTTACAGACAATGACAAACAATATAACATGTCTTATGGTCGGAACTTAATTTTACTAATTTTTTTAGATCGAAGTTAACAATTTTATAAGCACTCCTTGCATTTATCGCACTGACTTCTTATGAGATTTTCATTCATTTGCAACTGTCTATCCGTCCAGAAACTGAAAACATGTTACAGGAACACCGTGACAGCAACTTTGATTGGTATCACAAAGACATACCACTGTCCAAATCATAAGTATATCCACAATACTTAACCAACATGTAAAGAAATATCTGTGTGACATTGAGTTACTAGAGAATACTGTAACACGTACAGAAAACGTAATTAATGCATGAATCTGCTTCCAAGCCATGATGTACAGCATGGTCGGCATTACACACAGATGGGGTAAGATATCGCCTTCGATCTTTCACAGCCCACTAGAGGGAACCTTCGTCTTTCATCAAAGATGTTTGATACTGTTTGCCAAACATTGGTTAGTCGACAGAAATGAAGATTGGATACTGCAAGAGGACAACGATCCGAAGTGCCGCATCAGGCTTGGCAGCGACTTGGAAAAGGAGAAAGATATGCAGGTGCTGGACTGGCCCTCACATTCGCTTGACAATAATCCTATTGAAAATATATGGTCTTACATCAAAAGAAAGTTGCAAGGAAAAAAGATCTTCTCATTGAAAGAGCTATCAACGCAAATTTGGGCATTTGGAGTTCTCTTCCACGTGAGTATGCAGAAACTTGGTTTCAAGAGTGCCTCGGAGATGCCAAACAATTATCGACGCTGCAGGTGAATGGACGTATAATTAATTGCAACTGCATTTACTTTCTGTACATGTATGATATATGTATATGTTTCAATTTGTTCTCAAATAAATTTTTCTACTGATCAACCCGACCACGATCTTACTTAACAGATTCCAAACACCACCACAGATTGTTTCTTATTTATATAATGTGACCCCGGTATTCATAGATACGTATGCACACGGAGAAAGTTTAGTGGACAATATAACTTTTGTGGTATAATGTTACCAGCGTCTTCGCTATGGCAATAGTTCGTACTTTGAAATTTAAGCATTAGCAATCTCATATCAACTTCCCAGTGGTACTCGAATGTACTATATCTTCTCCATGTACTTCCCATTGATTCTGAATATGGCTCTTGTTTGATACTTGTCCGTTGTGTAAGAGCTTAAAAAAATGCCATCCAGAATGAAGCGTCATAAAAGTGCTACCATGACTGAAAACATATAGTTTGATTTAGAGTTTGGTTTGAGAACAAGACGATTGGTAACGTCATGTTACAATAGGAATGAAACTCCATAGAGACTTGTATAGGGTACGTGAAGTCTGCGTAATTTGACAAAACTCTGTTGTGACTCAAGGTACAGACTCGAGTTACGAATCTCTCAATTAACGTAAACGTTATTCCAATTATGTAATACGCACACTGGCCAGTCTTTAAGACATCCCGTCCGTACAGCTTTCAGTTGTTCTGAAACAGTAGCTTTCGTTCAGTGTAATAAGTCATTTCAAATATAATTACGTAAGATTTATATAAAACCTAAACCAGTTTCATGAGTGGAACAAACAACTGAACTTCATAATACTACTATTGTCTTGGTTTTCAAAAACCTACTAAAGGTCTCTTGCAGGACAAACTTGTTCAAATCTTTCCGTAAAAATAAAAATTATTTGATAATTGTCTTTATAATACGGTCCAAATAATTTGCTAGTCCGATCCTAGATACTGAGTTTCACAAAATATATTACTCTAAAGCAGATTTTCCTGTAGACGAATGGTATGCTTCTCACCGATGCGTCCAGAGGTTCTCACTTCACCTGTGTTTATGACTTAAAGGTTCTAACAAGTGTATATTCCGCTATAAGTCTTGAGAGGTTTATTTGTGATTTTGAACGGTCAGCTACAACAGTAATTTCAAAGTGACAGTAACTATTTTCGAGAGTACACTGCAGTCTTCTGAGATATGGAGTTCTTCGTCGATTTTGTACACGGCTTTGGAATGGATAACCATAGGTATTTGATTGATGGATAACTATTTCGACAGTACGTTTTAATATTATGATGCTATTCGTAACTAAGCGATATGTAATTTCTGTTTTATCCTGCGTATAAGGACGATGTATCCACAGGCATTGTGCACTGGACAATGAGCAGTCGCTCGAAACTAGCTAGCAATGCTAAATAAACAAAACTAGTTACATTAACAGCCTGGTGGAAATATTGTCGTTCTTCACTGGGGGACAGTCTCTGTAGATTAAGACCTAGGAGGGTATGACGAGCTCCAAAAATAATTTGTGATATTATTACACGCTATCTGTGAAATCATTCTACCATTTGTCACTTGTAGCTAAACCACTGCTGAAGATGTTTAACTATCTACTTTTGACAGTGGATGTGCCTAAATCTTTATCTCGTAACCGTTAAGAAGCAACATGTGTTGCGAAGACTTGTTTCGATACCAAAATCACTGCAAAAGTAAAGTTTGCGATTGCTTACAAAGCCCCAAAAGCATAAATTACCTAATCACCATAAAGGCTTTTGAAAACTGAGCCAAACAAATCGTAAGACGGGACAAAAATAAATAAAAATTTATGTAAGCTCACTCATGTGTTCGGAAATGTAATATGAGCAATTCTAGAACGTAAACAAACATTCCTGTCATTGTGCAGCTGTCAGATTTAAAAGTCCCACTGTTGTTTCATCTTGCACCAATAACAACTAACCTACTGCACTGTGATTGGTCGGAGTCAGAAAGCTAATGGCAGATGCCACACCTTGCACACGTTTTACGAAACATAGAATTTAAATACGTAAAATTTTCTGACTTACTGAACACACATATCGCACCCCGGCAATAGCAGTGACGTAACGCAAAAATGCCTACTTGAGGGAAATCGACTTAAAGAATTCTATAAACCTCATATCGAAATAGTATAAACGGACTTTAAATTTCAAGTAATTGATTTTGGCTGTAAATTCCATTATAGTCTATACAATAGTAACGTGGACATGTAGCCCTGTTCTCGTCGAATGTGAGGCGTTATCAGCTGATCGTTTATTAATTCGTTGATTTGTATCATTTTCCATGAATTTTTAAAAACTACTCTTCATTTAATACGTTTTCCATATATAAGGTAAAATAGTCCCCCATTCGGATCTCCGGGCGGGGACTACTCAGGAGGACGTCGTTATCAGGAAAAAGAAAACTGGCATTCTACGGATCGGAGCGTGGAATGTCAGATCCCTTAATCGGGCAGGTAGGTTAGAAAATTTAAAAAGGGAAATGGATAGGTTAAAGTTAGATATAGTGGGAATTAGTGAAGTTCGGTGGCAGGAGGAACAAGACATTTGGTCAGGTGAATACAGGGTTATAAATACAAAATCAAATAGGGGTAATGCAGGAGTAGGTTTAATAATGAATAAAAAATAAGAGTGCGGGTTAGCTACTACAAACAGCATAGTGAACGCATTATTGTGGCCAAGATAGACACAAAGCCCATGCCTACTACAGTAGTACAAGTTTATATGCCAACTAGCTCTGCAGATGATGAAGAAATTGATGAAATGTATGACGAGATAAAAGAAATTATTCAGGTAGTGAAGGGAGACGAAAATTTAATAGTCATGGGTGACTGGAATTCGTCAGTAGGAAGAGGGAGAGAAGGAAACATAGTAGGTGAATATGGATTGGGGGGAAGAAATGAAAGAGGAAGCCGCCTTGTAGAATTTTGCACAGAGCATAACTTAATCATAGCTAACACTTGGTTCAAGAATCATAAATGAAGGTTGTATACCTGGAAGAATCCTGGAGATACTAAAAGGTATCAGATAGATTATATAATAGTAAGACAGAGATTTAGGAACCAGGTTTTAAATTGTAAGACATTTCCAGGGGCAGATGTGGATTCTGACCACAATCTATTGGTTATGAACTGCAGATTGAAACTGAAGAAACTGCAAAAAGGTGTGAATTTAAGGAGATGGGACCTGGATAAACTGAAAGAACCAGAGGTTGTAGAGAGTTTCAGAGAGAGCATAAGGGAACAATTGACAGGAATGGGGGAAAGAAATACAGCAGAAGAAGAATGGGTAGCTCTGAGGGATGAAGTAGTGAAGGCAGCAGAGGATCAAGTAGGTAAAAAGACGAGGGCTAATAGAAATCCTTGGGTAACAGCAGAAATATTGAATTTAATTGATGAAAGGAGAAAATATAAAAATGCAGTAAATGAAGCAGGAGAAAAGGAATACAAACGTCTCAAAAATGAGATCGACAGGAAGTGCAAAATGGCTAAGCAGGGATGGCTACAGGACAAATGTAAGGATGTAGAGGCTTGTCTCACTAGGGGTAAGATAGATACTGCCTACAGGAAAATTAAAGAGACCTTGGGAGAAAAGAGAACCACTTGTATGAATATCAAGAGCTCAGATGGCAACCCAGTTCTAAGCAAAGAAGGGAAGGCAGAAAGGTGGAAGGAGTATATAGAGGGTTTATACAAGGGCGATGTACTTGAGGACAATATTATGGAAATGGAAGAGGATGAAGATGAAATGGGAGATAAGATACTGCGTGAAGAGTTTGACAGAGCACTGAAAGACCTGAGTCGAAACAAGGCCCCGGGAGTAGACAACATTCCATTTGAACTACTGATGGCCTTGGGAGAGCCAGTCATGACAAAACTCTACCATCTGGTGAGCAAGATGTATGAGACAGGCGAAATACCCACAGACTTCAAGAAGAATATAATAATTCCAATACCAAAGAAAGCAGGTGTTGACAGATGTGAAAATTACCGATCCATCAGTTTAATAAGTCACAACTGCAAAATACTAACGCGAATTCTTTACAGACGAATGGAAAAACTGGTAGAAGCGGACCTCGGGGAAGATCAGTTTGGATTCCGTAGAAATGTTGGAACACGTGAGGCAGTACTAACCTTACGACTTATCTTAGAAGAAAGATTAAGAAAAGGCAAACCTACGTTTCTAGCATTTGTAGACTGAGAGAAAGCTTTTGACAACGTTAACTGGAATACTCTCTTTCAAATTCTGAAGGTGGCAGGGGTAAAATACAGGGAGCGAAAGGCTATTTACAATTTGTACAGAAACCAGATGGCAGTTATAAGAGTCGAGGGGCATGAAAGGGAAGCAGTGGTGGGGAAAGGAGTGAGACAGGGTTGTAGCCTCTCCTCGATGTTATTCAATCTGTATATTGAGCAAGCAGTAAACAAAAGAAAAATTCGGAGTAGGTATTAAAATTCATGGAGAAGAAATAAAAACTTTGAGGTTCGCCGATGACATTGTAATTCTGTCAGAGACAGCAAAGGACTTGGAAGATCAGTTGAATGGAATGGACAGTGTCTTGAAAGGAGGATATAAGATGAACATCAACAAAAGCAAAACGAGGATAATGGAATGTAGTCAAATTAAATCGGGTGATGCTGAGGGGATTAGATTAGGAAATGAGACACTTAAAGTAGTAAAGGACTTTTGCTATTTAGGGAGTAAAATAACTGATGATGGAAATGAAACATGGACGATAAATAGTTTGGACAAGAAGAGAATAGAAACTTTGGAAATGTGGTGCTACAGAAGAATGCTGAAGATAAGGTGGGTAGATCACGTAACTAATGAGGAGGTATTGAATAGGATTGGGGAGAAGAGAAGTTTGTGGCACAACTTGACTAGAAGAAGGGATCGGTTGGTAGGACATGTTTTGAGGCATCAAGGGATCACAAATTTAGCATTGGAGGGCAGCGTGGAGGGTAAAAATCGTAGAGGGAGACCAAGAGATGAATACACTAAGCAGATTGAGAAGGATGTAGGTTGCAGTAGGTACTGGGAGATGAAGAAGCTTGCACAGGATAGAGTAGCATGGAGAGCTGCATCAAACCAGTCTCAGGACTGAAGACCACAACAACAACAATAAGGTGAAATTGTTGTATTAGAAAAATACAAAATGCAAAACTGTAATTTATGAGAATTAATGCAACTACATAAGAAACATTAATTAGGCACATGAATTGGGTACAATTTAAGGAGTTCAATTTACTAAAACATAGAATTATAAGTGGGCCTATATAATGTATGCATACTTTTTGCCGAAAATACGTATTTAATACGAACATTTTTCATAGCAGAAGGTCCACTTTTTCCTTATAAGCCTGTAATACACGAAATTTCGTAACATTAACAACAGATGTAAACGTCAAAAGCTAATAATTAATAATATTAACAATTACATTGAGCTTAACTTACACATCAAAAGTTTCATAACTCAGAATGTGTCGCTCCTCCCGAATGACCCAAGGACACCTGCTAGTAACAACGCTGAAGTCATACTGTTCTTTACAGTGGCGCGACAACGAAACTGACACACCTTGCACACATTTTAGGAAACATGTAAAGTGGACAAATTGCGAGATAGAAGTGTGACGTTTTCGGTGCACCTTAGGGAATTTCATATGTATTTTTTAGTGGGAAAAACTAAAAACTGTCGTTTTCTGATTTGTGTCACTTTCCTTTCCAGGGTGCGATAAGCCGAAGCATACCTTTATAAGACACATAGAGACAGAAGCAATAACAAAAGCCAAATAGACAAAGGTGTGGAACAGTGGTGGTAGGGAAGTAATACTGCGAACAGTGAAAATATGAATTTTTGAAATAGTCACCATACAGCTACATCTATAAAAAAACATATATTCCATCGAGTCAATAAAATTTACATTAGAAATTATTTAGACTGCTTTCAGAGTCTTAATGTTAGAGCTTCATGGCAATGCTAAATTTTGAAATGGCTCATGTGTGAATGATGGATGACGTTGGGCAATGACGTCAGCAGTTAGGTAGTTGCGGCAGCGAAATTGTGCTGATCCGTCAGTGTTAAAATACAGCTATTATAATCTCTTGATGTATGTATAATCCATTTTGGAGTGACAAAACTCCTCTGACGACTGTGATGGATTAGGCTGGTCAGAAGCAACTAATGTTACAATTTAATGAAGTTCGTATATGCATCATTCCCACTACACGGTGTAGTTATAATGTCAAGTACAGAGTTTTCTAAAATGTCCAAATTTCACGACGACTTTCACGTCTTAAAACTGAAGTTCGTCAGTTTTTGCCACAAAAGTCTCGTGTGCAAACTTACAGTCTGACGAATTTTCACATCTGAACATTTTTAAGTATGTGTACAAGCACCTTTAGGTCGTAACGTTCGCCAAGTCGCACTAGGCTGCAAATGAAGAACATAAAACACGTCATATTTTACAACACAGGTAACATTGGAGAGATTCTGCCCACCAAGCAACAATCACAAGTTACACGCCGATGTATTGTGTGGTGTCACCGCCAGACACCACACTTGCTAGGTGGTAGCTTTAAATCGGCCGCGGTCCATTAGTACATGTCGGACCCGCGTGTCGCCACTGACAGTGATCGCAGACCGAGCGCCACCACACGGCAGGTCTCGAGAGACGAACTAGCACTCGCCCCAGTTGTACGGACGACTTAGCTAGCGATGCACACTGAGGAAGCCTCGCTCATTTGCAGAGCAGATAGTTAGAATAGCCTTCAGCTAAGTCAATGGCTACGACGCCATTAGCATTACATAGCAATTGATAGTTATCGTATGAAGCATGTCTCATCAAGAGCGATGTACCACAAGGATGGATTAAAGTTAAGTATTCCAGGAGCTACGTACTTTTCTTTATAGCATTCATTACGTATCCTGTTTCAGACCTATCTACTAGCCTGCGTGAGTTAACGCGTGCCTTTCGGCTACTTCTGAGTGGCGTGGCTGTCTTGTGACGCCACAACATATTGTTTGTAGCATTTCCCAGTTTTTCACAATATTTAATCACACGTTAATTCCAATATTAAGACCGTACCGTATTTGAAATGAAAGTATTTTGCAAAATTTTATTCCGACGCGATACCCGCTACGTTCAACTGAGCCGGACAAAGGGTTCAAAAATCCAGGACATTTGGGTCAAATCGGACTCATAGAGTCTGTCGACGACAAGTTATCCGACAGAAATAAAAGCATGACCAGTAAAAAAATCGTAGCGGATTTATATGATACGAACACCGAGTCGTCTCGGTGTGCTGCTGCATCGAGATATAGATGTTGGTCAAAAATATGAAAGCACCGCAATAAATGGAAGCTTCAACGTACGTGTAGGCGCTAGCTAAATCTGCGGGTTGCACTGTTCTGTTCGACCACGAACGCAAGGGCGCCCATACCTACCTGTCAGGAAAGGAAAAAATATATAACGTATCAGGAATTGTTCTTTCGAGAATATGCCGGTATTATACAAGTTTTTACTGGGTCAGAAGTGAAACTATTTTATGGCTACTTACAAGTCACCATTAGTCATCCAGAAATCAAAATACTTCACACCCGTGGCCAGCCCTGCGCTGGCCCCCAACTAACTATGTCCTCAATGCGTTGCAAGTGTCATTTGTGGTCAGAAAAATGTTTGTGTAGTTATGAGTGCATTATGTCGGAACTAAGTGAAGTCGAACGAAGGACAAATTGTTGGTTTTGATATGGTGGGTGCTTTCGTGACCAATAGCCCAGTCGACGACCACCAGTAAAGATCGAATACGGAAAAAATTCGTGTGTAACAGTTGTCATGAACAAGAGACTAAAAATCCCCACCGATGGTGTGAGCGTCGGGGTGGCGACCATTTAAATACCTCTTTTTATGTATATCACTCGAAAACAACGCCCTCTAGCGGAAATGTCTGCAGGGGGAACTGGAATTCCGAAAACACTCATCAGTGGTGCGGTGCCCTTAACAGGAAAACGTGGTGCCGAGGCCATAAAACCTAAACTATGGAGCAATGGAAGAAAGTAATTTCCCTGAATGTGTCTTGTGGCACACTGCTTACAACATGTGGCCGAGTTTAGGTTAAACATCGGTGGGGGTGGGGGGAGGGGGATGGGCGGTTGGGTTACGATTTGGACAGCCGTATCGTGGAACTCCATTGACTTCATGATTACTCGGGGAGGTCGCTTTACTACCAGAGGTTATGTAGCCATTCTGGCTGATCAGCTCCATCTCTTGGTACAACGTTTGTTTCCCAATGTTGACGCTGCGTGCCATGACAATAGGGCGCACGTTCGCACAGCTCGCATCGTCCAGGTCTGATTTCATGATTGTGAGGATGAATTTTCGCACCTCTCCTGACCACCTGTCACGCCATCTGAACATTACTGAGCATTCTTGGTCTACGCTGGAGAGAACCCTGCGTGCAAGTGTCAGTTGTGGTCAGAACAATATTGGTGTAGTTATCACAGTTACCAGAACTTACCACTATTTTGCTGGACGCTCTTGAAAATCATACAGGACTTGTATTTATCCATTCCGGGACGGTTGGAACCTATTTTTAATGCCAGCGGGTTACCTTCACTGTATTATGTATGGTACAGTGTCGTGTTTTTGGTGATTCCGTCTTTTTGTCCGCCCACTATATTACGTTAGTGGTACGGACGCACACTTGTACACTTGGGTCGTCTGCGCACGACAGTCTGGCGGGACGGCGGCGTCGCAGTGCATGCGATCGTCGATTGTGGCGATTCCTCATTGTTGTCAATAACGAAGTATGGAAAATATGTGTATAGGAGCTTGCCAATGGTTTTCATTTTAGTGAATTTTAATTAACATTATTTAAAATCTGTTTTCTATCAATCGAATTTCTCCAGGCATAAAAGAAAGTCGGAGTTTACCACGGAGGGTTGCATATAAAAACCCATAGACGCCTATGAACCTCCTCCAAATTGGAATAAATCCATGGAAACGTCGGTGTATGGTGTCCCTACTCTCAACGTATGTACATGTGAACCCTTCATTCGCACGCTTTCTGTTCTCTTTTCTATCGAAGTTTCGCTTGCTCTCTTCATCTCGTACAGAAATCCCATTCAGCAGAGTTATTAAAAAAATTGTTACATGAAATTGAAATATTACTAAGCAAAAATAGACATATTAATAGTAAATATGTAACTTAACACAGTAAAAGAAATACACAGTTGTAATCCATACTATAGAACGTGGAACTATAGTCGGCGCACGAGCGATTGGCACAGCTCAGAGGTAGCGATGAAGGTGACATTATCCCATACGACCGTTTCACAAGTGTACCGTGAATATCAGGAATCCTGAAACACATGAAATGTCAGCCATCGCTGCGCCAGGAAAAAAAAAAACGAACAATAACGGGACCAACGACGTCTAAAGACAATCGTTCAACGTGACAGAAGTGCAGCCCTTTGCCAAATTGCTGCATATTTCAATGCTGGGACATCAAGAAGTGTTAGTGTGAAAACCAGTCAACTTTCGGAACCCTTGATGATTCCACGACACAGAACTTTACACCTCGCCTGGGCCCCTCACCAAGGACATTGGACTGTTGATGACTGGGAACATGTTGTCTTGTCGAACGAGTCCCGTTTCAAATTGTATCGAGCGGATGGACGTGTACGGGTATGGAGACAACGTCATGAATCGATGGACCCTGCATGTGTATGTATGTATGTGTGAATTCCTAAGGGGTCAAATTGCTGAGGTCATCAGTCCCTATACTTACACATAAACTAACTTAGACTAACTTATGCCAAGAACAACACATACATCTATGCCCGAGTGAGGACTCGAACCCCCGGCGGGAGGGGCCACCCAATCCGTGACATGGCGCCTCAAACCACGCAGCCACTCCGCTAGGGAGCGAATAGAGCGTGGCGCACATCACAAGCTATACTTACCTGAATAGGCACACATGTTATGGCGGCTGAACGTTACTACACGAACACAAGTTTGCTAACTCACCATCCCTCATCACAACAAAGCTTCTGATATGTGAGGGCAGCTGTGGGTACTGGCACTGAGCACTGTGGGACTTAACTTCTGAGGTCATCAGTCACCTAGAGCTTAGAACTACTTAAACCTAACTACCCTAAGGACATCACACACATCCATGCCCGAGGCAGGATTCGAACCTGCAACCGTAGCTGTCGCGAGGTTCCAGACAGTAGCGCCTAGAACCGCTCGGCCACCCCGGCCGGCGCTGTGGGTACTACTGAGTCCCTTAATCGTTCAAGGAACTGTCCATATTTAAAGGAAATTTTGCAAATATGGCTAAGTACCATGCTGGTTACCAATCAATTAGAACACGAAAGGCTTTATACTTATGACTAACATATTTATTTTTCATCAGAATCCAGTTCTTGAAAGTACTGAACAGTAATGAAGCTACTGCCGTCGAATTTGAGCCAAAATCGGACTTCCCGACCGCGTGCAAACTATATAAAATATCTAGTCGGTAATGAGTAACATCTGGCAATGATGATAATACTCTTATACCTAGGTGTAGGTCGTTCAAGAGTTGTGTTTGATATGCTGGGACCAGACGCCATAGCCATTAGATTTTAACGTGAGTGCCTTAAGAGATGTCGCAAGGTTTGCTCACAGTAATCTGCAACATCTTTCGACAGACTGGCTCCATTCATCGCTTATCTTCCCCTCTGCTGTAGAGACGCCGTCGAAAGACGGTTGGGGAAGGGAGGGAGTCTCGTGTAGAGACTGCGAAGGGAAGCGAACATCCTGAAAGGGCCTCACAGATGTGTATCCAGAGGATTCGCAGGCAATTCGGGGGAATCCTTAGTCCTCAGACTACTCTCAATCGCCAACTGCGGTGCCGAAAATACGCCTTGCCGTAAGGCATTTGAGATGCGTTGAGGATAAGGGAACAGCAGTACGGGAAGCATTAAAACCTCACCACGAATATTATTCCTTCCAAGCTTAATGTCGAGAAAGGTAAGTTCAGATTCAATTATTTGCTATATTTTTTAACAACGCTCAAAAGTTGTTGCTTACAGCTTTTTTCAAATGTGGACTTCGCAAAATTGGAGTTTTTTTTTTAGTTTCACTTTCGCAATAATGAAATAAAAATACGCAGAATGTGTAGTAATATAGTATCCCAGTTAAACTGAGACGTCAAATGTGGTATATCCTACTTACAGTGAAATATAAGTCTGTTTCAATTTCATTCTTCTACCTTTCCGACGCATTACGTGTTGACTATCCGACATATCGAGTTGATGTTATTAGTATTTACCCTCAAGTACGGCCTTATCAATACAATCAAAATCTGCTCAGAAGGGAACAAGTGAACACAGGCTTCAACTCTATCGGTCTCATTGGCAGTGAGCATGTACTAGCTCCGCTACGCTACGCGCGAGACTTGAAAAAGAATTTCCACTGACTGCCCGAAAATTCGGCAATTTGCAATAAAAATCGGAGGAAGTACATCGATTTGGATACGACGCCGATTTTCCGATAACATTTTTCAAGATGATAAACGCTGCTTCGGAAAGAAGGTTTCATGATAGAAAATCGCAAAGCCGACGTCGTGGCCTAAGGAGATGTATCACTTTCTGAGTGAGCCATTCCAAAACAGCTGGAATTTGTAGAAGATAATTCTCGCTGCAATGTCCTGCAGCGAGGTGCTAATCGGCAAAGACCCACATGAAAGTCACAAGAACAGAACTGTAGACGTTTCATGCGGAGGTATTATCAAGCTCAATCTTAATTTTCTTCTTCTTCGTCTATGGTCCACTTTGTAATTCTACTTAGAAATTTCATTTTCGCTACCAGATTCCTGATCACTCACTTTTGCCCGTAAATCAGATTTAAAATTCATAGACTATACTACGTACTGGATGTAGATGTAGATGAGGATGAAATGGGAGATACGATACTGCGTGAAGAGTTTGACAGAGCACTGAAAGACCTGAGTCGAAACAAGGCCCCCGGAGTTAACAACATTCCATTGGAACTAGTGACGGCCTTTGGAGAGCCAGTCCTGACAAAACTCTACCATCTGGTGAGCAAGATGTATGAAACAGGCGAAATACCCTCAGACTTCAAGAAGAATATAATAATTCCAATCCCAAAGAAAGCAGGTGTTGACAGATGTGAAAATTACCGAACCATCAGTTTAATAAGTCACAGCTGCAAAATACTAACACGAATTGTTTACAGACGAATGGAAAAACTAATAGAAGCCAACCTCGGGGAAGATCAGTTTGGATTCCGTAGAAACACTGGAACACGTGAGGCAATACTGACCTTACGGCTTATCTTTGAAGAAAGATTAAGGAAAGGCAAACCTACGTTTCTAGCATTTGTAGACTTAGAGAAAGCTTTTGACAATGTTGACTGGAATACTCTCTTTCAAATTCTAAAGGTGGCAGGGGTAAAATACAGGGAGCGAAAGGCTATTTACAATTTGTACAGAAACCAGATGGCAGTTGTAAGAGTTGAGGGACATGAAAGGGAAGCAGTGGTGGGGAAAGGAGTGAGACAGGGTTGTAGCCTCTCCTCGATGTTATTCAATCTGTATATTGAGCAAGCAGTAAACAAAAGAAAAATTCGGAGTAGGTATTAAAATTCATGGAGAAGAAATAAAAACTTTGAGGTTCGCCGATGACATTGTAATTCTGTCAGAGACAGCAAAGGACTTGGAAGATCAGTTGAATGGAATGGACAGTGTCTTGAAAGGAGGATATAAGATGAACATCAACAAAAGCAAAACGAGGATAATGGAATGTAGTCAAATTAAATCGGGTGATGCTGAGGGGATTAGATTAGGAAATGAGACACTTAAAGTAGTAAAGGACTTTTGCTATTTAGGGAGTAAAATAACTGATGATGGTTGAAGTAGAGACGATATAAAATGTAGACTGGCAATGGCAAAGAAATCGTTTCTGAAGAAGAGAAATTTGTTAACATCGAGTATAGATTTAAGTGTCAGGAAGTCGTTTCTGAAAGTATTTGTATGGAGTGTAGCCACGTATGGAAATGAAACATGGACGATAAATAGTTTGGACAAGAAGAGAATAGAAACTTTGGAAATGTGGTGCTACAGAAGAATGCTGAAGATAAGGTGGGTAGATCACGTAACTAATGAGGAGGTATTGAATAGGATTGGGGAGAAGAGAAGTTTGTGGCACAACTTGACCAGAAGACGGGATCGGTTGGTAGGACATGTTCTGAGGCATCAAGGGATCACCAATTTAGTATTGGAGGGCAGCGTGGAGGGTAAAAATCGTAGAGGGAGATCAAGAGATGAATACACTAAGCAGATTCAGAATGATGTAAGTTGCAGTAGGTACTGGGAGATGAAGAAGCTTGCACAGGATAGAGTAGCATGGAGAGCTGCATCAAACCAGTCTCAGGACTGAAGACCACAACAACAACAGTACGTACTGCAATGAATTTGTAAAATTCTTGCGTGGCCACTTTCAGCGTATTTGATATTGTTCCACACACTGCGTTAAATTTTGGTCTTTCATGAATGTCGTTAATAAATACTTAATGTAATATTTTAAATTAACCTCTTCAACTGAATTGTGTGATGATTTCTGCTTCAATGTTCTTTGTCTGTGTCACTGGACGTAACACGGTTCTCTGTCCTATACCTTCGCCATCGATGATACACTACTGGCCATTAAAATTCCTACACCAAGAAGAATTGCAGATGATGCACGTGTATTAATTGGACAAATATATTATACTAGAACTGACATGTGATTATATTTTCACGCAATTTGGGTGCATAGATCCTGAGAATTCAGTACCCGGAACAACCACCTCTGGCCGTGTTAATGGCCTTGATACGCTTGGGCATTAAGTCAAACAGAGCTTGGATGGCGTGTACAGGTACAGCTGCCCATGCAGATTCAGCACGATACCACAGTTCATCAACAGTAGTGACTGGCGTATTGTGACGAGCCAGTTGCTCGGCCACCATTGAACAGACGTTTTCAATTGGTGAGAGATCTGGAGAATGTGCTGGCCAGGGCAGCAGTCCAATACTTTCTGTATCCAGAAACTCCCGTACAGGACCTGCAACATGCGGTCGTGCATTATCGTGCTGAAATGTAGGGTTTTGCAGGGATAGAATGAAGGGTACAGCCACGGGTCGTAACACATGTGAAATGTAACGTCCACTGATCAAAGTGTCGTCAATGCCAACTAGAGGTGACCGAGACGTGTAACCAATGGCAACCCGTACCATCACGCCGGGTGATACGCCACTATGACGATGGCGAATACACGCTTCCAATGTGCGTTCACCGCGATGTCGCCAAACACGGATGTGACCATCATGATGCTGTGAACAGAACCTAAATTCATCCGAAAAAATGAGGTTTTGCCATTCGTGCACCCAGGTTCGTCGTTGAGTACACCATCGCAGGCGCTCCTGTCTGTGAGGCAACGTCAAGGTAACCGCAGCCATGGTCTCCGAGCTGATAGTCCATGCTGCTGCAAATGTCGTCGAACTGTTCGTGCAGATGGTTGTTGTGTTGCAGACGTCCCCATCTGTTAACTCAGGGATCGAGACGTTGCTGCACGATCCGTTACAGCCATGTGGATAAGATGCCTGCCATGTCGACTGCTAGTGATACGAGGCCGTTGGGATCCAACACGGCGTTCCGTATTACCCTCCTGGACCCACCGATTCCATATTCTGGTAACAATGATTGATATCGATCAACGCGAGCAGCAATGTCGCGATACGATAAACCGCAATCGCTATAGGCTACAATCCGACCTTTATCAAAGTCGGAAACGTGGTGGTGCGCATTTCTCCTCCTTACACAAGGCATCACAACAACGTTTCACCGGGCAACGCCGGTCAACTGCTGTTTGTGTATGAGAAATCGGTTGGAAACTTTCCTCATGTCAGCACGCTGTAGGTGTTGCCACCGGCGCCAACCTTGTGTGAATGCTCTGAAAATTTAATCATTTGCATATCGAGGCATCTTCTTCCTGTCGGTTAAATTTCGCGTGTGTAGCACGTCACTTTCGTGGTGTAGCAATTTTAATGGCCAGTTGTGTATTATTGATTGCTAGCTGGGAAACGACGTAGAGAAAATAGTACAGACCAGATTAATAGTAGCACTTACACAATGCAGTGAGTTAATCAACGAAATCGTAATGTCACTGGAGGTCGTACTTAGGACAAGCAACTGGAACCTCTGGCAGCTAGCATCTACCACGCTGGGCTATTACGCTCGCTCTTCCCCGCGCCTACAACACCCCTCCCTCCGGCCGCCAGTTGAGGCTCAGGTGCGCCTGTGGCTCCTGGGCAGCCTGGGTCGATATCACTGATACTGCGGCCGGCCGGCCGACACCCCACACCACGCCACGCCACGCCACGCCACGCCACCCTACCCCAGTACGTGGCCGTGTAATGCAGCACTGGGCTCAGCGAGCGCCAACTGTCTCAGCTGCCGGAGGCTTTTCAAGTAAAGCTCTCCATCAAATAGTTCCATCCATCGGATGAGGATGTGATTTCACAGGATAACTGGGGCGATGATGATTAATGGTGTACTGGGTATATAGCCGAACTGAAACCGTTACTGAACGTAGAGGCATTGTGTAAATAAGTTTCAAGTCTCCTAGGGGTGATAAAATTTCTATCTCATGTTCCCATATTTCATAGGCAAGCATCTGTATACGTTTGTGTGCATCCATACGAATATCAGTTACCAGACTGCACTTTGCTAGGTAAGTGTATATATGCGGTCATGTGTAGCTAACGTTTAGTCGTATTCATAGCGCACATGTTTTGTTTACACGTATTGGGGCTTCAGACGAACTTTCCCTGCTGTTTTTCTTTTTAGATAGTACATGTCTTGTTTACAAAATTGTAAACAAATACTGTAATGCTAATAGCTACTTTCATAGTGTAAGAAGCGCCAGTTTGAACATTGTTAAAATGCAATATGTCTTTCCAAGTATAATTACTATCACCGCACACATGTATTATTTACACGTTGTAACCTCCCCACAAAGTAATTTAAAATAATATGATTATAATTCTAATTAAGTGTAACCTACCCACAAAAATAATTTAAAATCATTAATATTAATTAAATTTCGTCATTCAGTGTAACCTGCCCACAAAATTCTTTCTGATTTAATCTAAGCTCAAAATTCATTCACATTTAGCGTAACCTCAAAACAAAACAAAAATTCCTAAACCTCTCAACAGTAAAAATTATAATTATGTCGTTCACATTCAGTGTAAAGTCCCAATAAAAAAATGAATTCAGTAACCTGGTAATAAAACAATGTGACTAATCTCTCAATTATATTGTCGCTCATTTATGACTTTTCAATAATTCACTGTGAATTTAACCTGGTAAATTTTGGACGACAGCAGTGCTGCGTCATGGCCCTGAAAGATCATTCTGATTAAAAAAGGAAAAATTCTTACCTCAATGAACTCACCGGATATATCTGCTCTTACAATAAATTTTTCCGGCACAGCTCTGTGCAATGCTGGCCGACTTATCTGTCATTTATGAAAGAAAGCAACTGATTTTTCTATTGCAATAATCGGGATGATCATGGATGGGAGAAATTAGTAAATTCTCTCAATTGAAATGAATGGTTGTTAAAAGTAACTTTTTATGAGAAAGATTATTATTACGAGATTTTTAAAACATTTATATGGGACTTGAGATAACATTACTACATATGCGTGAGGCTTCCTTTTACCTTATACATTAATACTCAGGCTCCGAAATCGCTGCACCACGACCGGACCAGCCAACACGATACACCAGACCAGACCAGAGCAGACTCCAGACACGCAACAACTTACTGCTACAGCTACACAGTTCCTACTGCAGTCAACACTGCTTTCTGGTCAGAGATTTTCTTATGCCTCGCATATCGCAGGCAGCGCATGAGCAATACACCTCTTACATAACCCTCCACTGGGGAGGGCAAAAATTTGGCAGCGATGGTGAGTCAATTGGACTTGCCATGAGCAACAATTTTTTCTAAAATCTACTTAATTAACTAAGTTGACAGTCACTGTATATAACTCTACCATTTTACAAGAACTAGGAAAGGAAAGGGAAGGATTGCATCATGGTTGTAGCACAGTAGGTTGCACGTAACTGCACTGAAAGTCCATATCTTTCTACAGAAGCACAACACCAAGTGAGACAATCTGAAGTTCTCTTCCCTGAAGTATTAGTCAGTGTAGCCAAGACACTGGAATGTCGTATTAATATTCAATGTTATCATTTTGGTAGTACATGAGGTACACAAAACAGTGGGACCATAATAACATCTCCATCGTTCAAGGTGGTGGACAGCATGATGTGTCAAAACCACACTCCTGCAGAATTGATACTTTTTCACCAACGCAGAATTAGTGCAAAATCCAAATATACTGCTCCATAATCATGAGGATGGACAGGACAAACGGAAATTGCATTAAGGTCAGAAGGTGAAGGACATTAAGTCTTATGCTAGTCATCATAGAGAATTGCACTAGTCTATCAACCGATTTGAGTAATTGTTGGCACTCATTTCCTAGTTACTAAACATTTCTGTACTATGTATGGAGTATTACAGAACAGTATTCATAAGTCATCTGATTACACTAAATATTGGCACTCATTGGCCAGTTACAAACCATTTTTATGCATTGTTCAGAAGTCATCATTCAAAGCAAGAGTTAATTAATGGCATACCATTTACATAATTCATCTAGTTATAGTAATCATTGGCACTCATTGGCCAGTTACAAACCATGTTTATGCGTTGTTCAGAAGTCATCATTCAAAACAGGAGTTAATTAATGGCATAGTATTTACATAATTCATCTAATTATAGTAATCATTGGCACTCATAGGCCAGTTACAAACCATTTTTATGCATTATTCAGAAGTCATCATTCAAAACAAAAGTTTATTAATGGCATAGTATTTAAATAATTCATCTAATTATAGTCATCATTGGCACTCATTGGCCAGTTACAAACCATTTTATGCATTGTTCAGAAGTTATAATTCAAAACAGGAGTTAATGAGTGTAGCACCAAGCTACTGGTATTCTTATATAACAGCATGTAAGTGACATAAGACAAATTTAAAATATAAGAAACAGTGGCATTCATTGGCCAGTTACAAAGTATTCATATAGTTTTATAAAACATTATTCAGTATTATTCAGAAGTCATCATTCAAAATGAGAGTTAATTATTGGCATAGCATTTATAAAGTATAACAAAAATATTATTTACAGAAATAATTGCCATAGCATTTATGCATTATTACAAAACATCATTCAGTATTACTCACAACTCATCATTCAAGTGACATAGGACATATTTAAAATGTAACACACTATAACTATTGTTCAAGGTCTATTTTTTGTGCTGGCAGTGCATTGTGTTGGGATCGATAATTAATTACTGGGGCATGAAAATATTTGCTTTTGACTTACTGCTGCAAATAAGGTTTAGTAACGTCATTCGTCATGAGTCAGCTGTAGCAAGCGTATGAAACAAGTAGAGTATATGTGATCACATTCATGAATGACACACACAAATGGCTAAAAAAATGCAAGTACTAGAACAGGTTTAATAACTAACTGCTTATAGCACATTAATTTCATGAATAGCTTCTCCTGGAACAAATACAAAATGGATTATTCAGCTGAAAGAAGAATCGCATACTATGCTGAAAAGTAGTGAACTTCGAATTAACAGGTAATGAAACGTGTAGTCAATATGTATGTACTCTAGCTGTCCTTTCCAAAACATTCAGTCATTATACCATGCGACATAAGACATACTGTCAAAACGAACTGCAACAAATAACTACATAGCATCTCTTAACTAATATATAAACTTCATCATTATTCTCATCTGCAAAGAAAAACTTTAAAGTGGTGCGTTAAGTGGCGATATAAAATTCATTACTATCATCACCTGCAAAGAAAAACTTCATTATTCATATTAGCATATTCTTCATATAATTATTCATCATCATTCATTATCATCTGCAAAAAAGACACTTCATTATTCATTACTCGTATTACCATTTACTTCATATAACTATTCATAGTATAGAGTTTCTTATTACTAGCATATTTCATCACTAAAACTAAGATGTGTAGTTCTGTCTGACAGCCTGCATCAATCGCCTCGTATTCTCAAAGAAAAAAATTAGTTAAGACTGCTATCATACGATGGGTATAGTATATTCTTGTTAATGCTTGTTAATTCTGATCCATTCTCTCTTCATCACAAGGTATTCCATTTATTTCGTTCATTCCGAAGGTCAAATTCCCATTTCATAGTAATCCACTGTGGTTTGTTTAATTTATTTCTTTTACACGTTATTGCTTTCTGAAAATGATGAATAAGGATTAATATCTTGCTTTTACATCATATACCCATTAAATAAAAACTTCTTTCTAGTGATATAATTAAGCATACAGCATAGCATGACAGAAAACGTATTGTGTCAAAAACATACACAGTTTTCAAGTGCAAAAAATGTACACAGAGTATCATAATGTAGTAGTAAAAAAATTTAAAATAGTCACGATGTTGAGATATCATAAGGCAAAATGTCAAAGTCAACTGGTGTTTGTTATATCTTAAAGATTTCGTAGTGCATACAAACAAAACAGGAAAACAATCATACATACACGAGAAATGGAAAATGTGCACGGTCTGATATATAACTAGAAGAAAAGCGACCTGCTAACCTTGTCTTGCCGGGCACTTGCCAAGAAAAAATATGATAATAATCAGTAAGTAGTCACATACATAGAATTGCATAAGTGGTCATAAAATATGTAAGTTTATCTGGAAAAATGTGCACGGTCTGATGTGTAACGACAAGAAAAGCGACCTGCTAACCTTACCTTGCCGGGCACTTGCCAAGAAAAAATACGATAATCATCAATAAATAGTCACATAGATAGAATTGCGTAAGTGGTCATATAAAAATCAGGAAATGACATTACAGTGTGATAAATCATAAAGTATGTTCATTCAATAAAGGGTTTAATATTGGAGACATGGCGATTGCCCTTGCTTTTTCTGGTTCTCAAAGTTTCGACGTGTACTACATTGGGGTGAGGAATGCTGCGAATTCGATATGGACCTGCGTATAGAAGCTCAAATTTACTACATCTACTCTTTCCTCTGTTCGATAAATATTGTGTGCGTACCAATATCTTCTGTCCAATGTGAAAGTCAAGGCGTGTACAAACCTGTTTTTGCTGTCTTCTTCGGCGCTCTGCGGCACGTTTGATGTTGTTCAGCGCAATGTCAATTATTTCATGGTGTCGTAGTCGACGAGATGTAGGAAAGGATACTAATTCTTTAATTTTGTTAGGTGGTTCAACATTTTTCAATATAACTGTCGGAGATAACATAGTAGATTCATTTGGTATGGAGTTAATTACATCCTTGAATGACAGTATGTGCGTATCCCAATCAATATGTTTTTTATGGCAGTATATTCTACATAGTTTACCAATTTCTTTCATTAGTCGTTCATAAGGGTTCGAAGAAGCGTGATACCTGGATATATAGATCGGAGAAATGTTTCTTGTTCGTAACATACGTGTCCATATAGCAGATCGAAACTGTGGTCCATTATCGGAAATTACTTTCAATACATGTCCTACATGAAATAGAAAATGTTTTACAATTGCTTTCGAAACAGTTTTAGCAGTAGCTTTGCGTAACGGAGTGAAGGTTACAAATTTTGAAGTGAGTTCAACAGCGACAAAGATGTAGCAAAAACCTCTATTAGTTCTGGGAATCGGACCAAAAATGTCTACAGCGGTCATGTGTCTCAATTTAACAGGTACAATGGGATGTAACGGAGGAATATGTGAAGTCGTGTCTGACTTAGCTTTCTGGCAGATTTTACATGACGCTAAAACTCGTCGAATACGTTTCTCCATGTTGTTCTCCATGTTGACAAAATAACAGTTCTGTCTCAGTAAAAGAAAACATTTTCTGGCTCCGTAATGTGTGTAACTTAAATGAGTATACCAAATTCATTTGTTAACAACCTCGTCAGGAACACATAATAACCAGTTGTTGCTGTCAGGGTGAGAGCGGCGAAACAGAATATTATTGCGTACAGTGTAATGGTTTCTGATGGTAACATTATTCCTATCTTGCCAAAGGTGTTTAATTTCTTTCCATACGTTGTCTTTACTCTGCTCTTGTGCTATATCTCGTAATGACGGCGAAATGAAATTTTCAAATGCAACTTGTTGAATATACATGACGCTGGAATTTGCTTGGTTGCGATGTCTTGCTGACTGTTGCTGAGAGAACGGGATAGTGCGTCTGCTATAATATTTTGTGTACAGGGAATGTGAACAATTGTAAAATTAAATTCCTGTAAATAAAGTTTCCATGTGCATAACCTGTCATGTGTAAATTTTGCTGAAAGTAAAAACTGTATAACTCTATGAGCTGTGCAAACGGTAGTGTGTCTTCAATAAAGAAAATGCCCGAATCTCGTAAATGCCCATACAACACATAATGTTTCAAGTTCGGTGACAGAATAATTGCGTTCAGCAGGTGACAGAATGCGACTCGCAAAGGCGATGTTTTTAATTGCTGTAGAACCATCTTCTTCAATTTCCTGAAAAATGTGTACGCCTAAAGCGGTGTTAGAACTGTCGGTGGCAATGGAAAAATTTCTAGTAAGATCTGGATGTGATAAAAGTGGTGCATTCAACAAAGCTTGTTTCAGATTGACAAATTCAGAATATGCTTAGCTATCCCAGGACCAAATAGTGTTTTTACCTGTCAATTGACATAATCTAGGGGTGTCTAAAGCAGAGTAATGAATAAATTTACGAAAAAAGTTAATTAAACCCAAAAAGCTGCGTAGTTGTTTCTTCGTCGTAGGTACAGTAATGTTACGTAAAGCTTGAAGTTTTTCCGGGTCAGGCGCAATACCTTCTGCTGAAATTACATGTCCAAGAAATTTTATAGAAGTTTTGTCGAAGTGCGATTTACTGAGATTAACTGTGATTCCTTGTGCACGCAAAGTTCGTAACAGTTGTTCAGGAATCAAATTGTGTTCAGACCAGTTAGCTTCTGCAATAAGAATGTCGTCTACATACGTTGTGATTCTGTTTTCTAATTCTGTCGAAGGTATAGTATTCTAACCGCGAATAAATGCTGCTGAAGAAATAGTTAAACCGAACGGTAATTTACAAAATTCATAACAGTCACCAAAACAGAGAAAAGCTGTGCACTTTCTGCAGTTCGGATGGAGCTGGATTTGCCAAAATCCCGATTTCAAATCTAATGTGGAATAAATAGCTGTACCATGAAATTTCTGTAGAAGTTCTTTTAGTGTCTGTGGGCGATCTGTTTCATTAATAATAATGTCATTGATATGACGCGAATCAAGTACGAGGCGAAGGGAACCATCCTTTTCCTTAACAATATGGAGCGGTTTTATGTACGGACTAACTGCCGGTTCAATAATTCCTTGGTCAAGCATCGCTTGCAATTGTTTCTTAACTTGTTCTGTGTGAATGTATGCAATAGGATAATGTTTGGCTTTAAATGTATCGTGCTGTTTAACTTGAAATTTATACATAAAACCGGACATAGTACCAGGGACGTTGTCAAAAACTGGAACTTGCTGTAAAAGAATTTTGCGTAGCTCTGAACGTTTGTCGTCTGTATTTGCACTGCTCTGTTTAATTTTATCAGTAATCATCTGTATAACATCATAGTCGGCTTCGTCTGGAGTATTATAGTTGTGTACGTTCGTATCTGTGAACAATGTGGAATGACAGTCTACGTTACATGATGCATAAATGACCTTTGTCCGATTAATTGTTTGTTCTTCTGCAGATAAAGAGTGCTGAAATTCTAATGCCAGTTGTACATTTTCATCCTTTAACATTAAATAGGAATTTTGAAAGTCAATAATTGCGTCATGTTCTACTAGAAAATTCGTACCTAAAATAACGTCTGTTGTCAATAAGGGAACAATCCAAAAATTTTAGTGATTCGTATGACCTGCAATACAAAACGATAAGTGTATTTGTAATTTTACATCTACTCCTTTACCAGATACTGCTCCTTTTACTTTAGTTTTGCTAATGGTAATGTAGGATAGGTATTCTCTTTGTTACATTTGTTGAAAGTTTCCTCATTTATAACTGACATAGGTGATCCAGAATCGATTACTGCTGAAAATATGGATGATCCAATCTTTACTTCAATGACAGGGTGTGAAATGGTTTTTTGAATAGCTGGTTTTCCCTGCAAAAGTGTGTCTCGTATGTCGTCAAAAGTAATAACATTTTCGTGAACAAGGTTCTGTGTGTCAAAAGTATTGCTTTCGTTGCTGGAAGATGCAACCTGTACTGTATCTAGTCAAATTCTTTCTGACGTGCTATTATTTGCGAGTGGATGCTGTGGCATTTCGACTATCTGTACTGTTCTGTTATTTCGTCCTGACGTATTACGTTCGGGATGATATCGACTGTCTGGTTCATTCATGATAATCTGTTGTTGCGGATGATTCTGTTGGTGGTAAGACCGACTGTTATTAAACGTACGCTGAAAATTGTGCTCATTACTTTTACGTCTGTCATGATAGTCGTCTCTATACGGTGCATTGCGATAGGAATTGAAATGATGTGTTTTCTGTACGTAGTTATTTCCTTGTTGCTGTGCATTACTATTTGGTGTGGCCTACGCTATACGTGTAGGCGGCGAAACATTAAAGCTTGGTTGACCTTGCAGACTACATTGTTGGTTAGGTATGCTAACCGGCTGGTTTTGTTGCTGTTGTTGGGAAAACCCTCTATTGTTACCAAAATGTGGTTCCTGTTGCTGATAATTTTGACGATACTGATGATTAAAATTTGCCTGTTATTAAAATTACGCTGGTAGTTCTTGTTGCTTCGGGCGTGTCTAAAGAAAACTGTCACTTTCGGTAAAATTTGTCATATCAGGTTTTCTTTACTCTTTCATAATTATAGATAGATCGATAGTTGAAGAGCTGTTTTGATAGATATAAAGGATAGTAGAAGGCAGCAGTGCAGAAAACTAAAGATGAAATAGCACTACTACGGCTCGGGGCCCTGTGCACGCTACGGCAGATATTCATCGAAGCGTAATGAATCCCCTGAAGTCTATTACGCGCTGAAAATAAATTTTAGTTTCTGCGTTACAGGCAATGCCGGTGAAAATTCAAAAGCAAGTTGTTGTACCCAATCCAATTCTAGTTTCTGCATTACAGGCCAAGCTGGAGAAAATTCGAAAACAAATTCTTGTATCCAGGCCAATTCTAGTTTCTGCATTACAGACCAAGCTGATGAAAATACAAAAGAAAGTTGTCGTATCCAGTCCAAAGCGTGACTCTGTGTTCTGTCATTATTAAGTACCTTAAATTTTTTTACGGATAAAAATTGCTTATAATCAACGTTATCGTCTCTGAATGTGTGAACAGGTTCAGGATTGAATGAGAATTTGTTTGTCTGTGTCTCTTCGGATTCTAAGTCGCGTGGTCTCTGTAAATTACCTAAATTATACTGGCTGTGTGAGTGTGAGAAATGTTCCAAATGTGGTGTATGCTGTGCCGTGTTACAGGCTGTCTCTGTGCAGTAATTGTTTCCATGACTTGCTGCTTTACTTTATTCTGTTCCTGTATAAATTTACGGTAACGCGTTTCACTGTTTTGTAGGTGGTGATTAAAACGTTCGTCAATTTGTCTGTTCTGTTGGTCAAATTTCGTGTCTACTTTCGCATCCAGTGTGCGTGAAAGTTATGCTGACATTAATTTAAACTCGTCGCGTAACTGTGTTGCGTTTTCAGAGCATTGTTTAGCGACTGCACTAATTTCATCTCTAAGTAATTTAGTTGTGGCTGTATGTGTATTACTTAACTCTTGTGCCACAGATCTAATTTCTTCACTACTGTTCCTAGCACAAGCCTTAATTTCCTCACGTAATTGTTCTTTAGTATCATGACATTGCACGGAAACGGCTGTAATCTGTTCACTAAATTGTTTGTTCTGTTCATTTAGGTGGTCGCATTTTTCATTCAACTGTTTAAGATTTTCATTAAGTTGTTTGAAGTTGTTGTCTTGTTTTTCATTCGACTGTTTGGAATTGTTGTCTATTTTTTCATTAAGTTGTAGCAATACTGCCATAACTTGATCCATGCTAAAAGTAGTGACTCTATTTTCTATGCTGTGTGTTGGTGTATCTGCATTTGACACGTTTTGAATACCCATTTGGTCATTCTCTGATTCTTGAAAAGGTTTGCCAATCGGACGTGCACTGTTGGTCACTACATCGGAATCAAATAAATCTGACGTATTCTGACTACATTGTTCATCTTCGTGAGAAAAATTTATCTGTTCACAATTCAAATTTTGCAAACCGGGTGTGTCAAACTGGGCAGCGTTCATTGTATCAGAACGTGCCGCATCATCAGTTGTTACATTTACTGTGGACATAATTGAATTTGTTTGCTCATCATTAGAATTAAAATCCTTACTAGTGGTCGGTACGCAATGATTATCAGTAATTAGAGGATTATCGCTACTACACTGAGTGTTGCAAGTATTATCGGTCAAATTATTCGAGTCGGCTATTTCACTCATTACACATCGCGATGTACTGTTAACAGTTTTTCGCGGCATTTTTCACAAATCAAAATTAAGCACAAAATCAAAGACGAAGCAAAAATAGAACAAATACAATTATAACAAAGAGCAATAAATTGCCGATGATCTGTGAAAGAAAGAGTGACAAATTAGTAAATGCGTTGCGCCAGATGCAAACTACATTTAAGTAAATAAGAGCAGATATATGACTACTTCTCAGAGATTCACAAAGAAATACGATCCTGGCCGGTTGTCGCCAAGTGTAACCTCCCCACAAAATAATTTAAAATAATATGATTATGATTCTAATTAAGTGTAACCTACCCACAAAAATAATTTAAAATCATTAATATTAATTAAATTTCGTCATTCAGTGTAACCTGCCCACAAAATTCTTTCTGATTTAATCTAAGCTCAAAATTCATTCACATTTAGCGTACCCTCAAAACAAAACAAAAATTCCTAAACCTCTCAACAGTAATAATTATAATTATGTCGTTCATATTCAGTGTAACGTCCCAATAAAAAAATGAATTCAGTAACCTGGTAATAAAACAATGTAACTAACCTCTCAATTAAATTTTCGCTCACTTATGACTTTTCAATAATTCACTGTGAATTTAACCTGGTAAATTTTGAACGACAGCAGTGCTGCGTCATGGCCATGAAAGATCATTCTAAATAAAAAATGAAAAATTCTCACCTCAGTGAAGTCGCCGGATATATCTGCTCTTACAATAAATTTTTCCTGCACAGCTCTGTGCAATGCTGGCCGACCTATCTGTCATTTATGAAAGGAAGCAACTGATTTTTCTATTGCAATAATCGGGATGTTCATGGATGGGAGAAATTAGTAAATTCTCTCAGTTGAAATGAATGGTTGTTAAAAGTCACTTTTTATGAGAAAGATTATTATTACGAGATTTTTAAAACATTGATATGGGACTTGAGATAACATTACTACATACGCGCGAGGCTGCCTTTTACTTTATACATTAATAGGCTCCGACATCGCTGCACCGCGACCGGGCCAGCCAACACGATACACCAGACCAGACCAGAGCAGACTCCAGACACGCAACAACTTACTGCTACAGCTACACAGTTCCTACTGCAGTCAACACTGCTCTCTGGTCAGAGATTTTCTTATACCTTGCATATCGCAGGCAGCGCATGAGCAATACACCTCTTACAACGTATTGGGGTTCAAATGGCTCTGAGCACTATGGGACTTAACATCTGTGGTCATCAGTCGCCTAGAACTTAGAACTACTTAAACCTAAGGACATCACACACATCTATGCCCGAGGCAGGATTCGAACCTGCGACCATAGCGGTCACGCGGTTCCAGACCGAAGCGCCTAGAACCGCACGGCCACATAGGCCGGCACGTATTGGGGCTTCAGATGAACATTCCCTGCGGTTTTTGTAAACAGTACGTGTTTTGTTTACAAAAATTGTAAACAAATACAGTAATGCTAATAGCTACTTTCACTCTGTAACAAGTATTAGTTTGGATATTGGTAAAATGCTATATGCCTTTCCAAGTGTAATTACTAGAGTCCCTTACGAAAAAGCGTTTCGATGTTAATCTAATGCAATATTCTATTAACGATAGACGATCACAGTACGTTTGTGACTGACATTTCAGCTACTCGTGTTGTAGGGCTCAGCTACTAGTCAATCATAGTTCATCCTCGGGCACCACGTGCTCGCAGTGCTGCATCTTTGGTTAGTGCATGCACGGCTTAGCAAGTAGGTCTCACTGCGTGTAGCGAACACCGCCCCAGCCCCCCGCCGCAATGTGTTAGAAAGTTTTTTTGTTGAAGCTACAACCGCACTGTTACATGGCTGTCTCTGGCAGACATCGCTGTAGGATGTGGAATACGAGGCGAACAAATGTGTTCCAATCTGATGTTGTCTGTAAAGTAGCCCTGGTACTAAATTATCACTTTCATGGGGTTTCTGCCAAAAGCTGTTGAACGTACCCTGCTTGCTCTGTCCTATATGCAGAAATACGATTTGTCACATGTTGTTAAACCAAGTATTGCACTCGTCTTACTTAAGAACATAAACCCACAAATAAACATAAATAAATCGTTTGTATCGAGAAAGAAACCGACGTTTTCCATCGAGCAAGGAACGCGATAAACAATATGCACCTGGGCTGACTCCAACAGACATTTTAGAAGCGAAATACCAGATACTGAAGGAAATACGAAAAAAATCTGTCTGGAAACTCATTGGAACCCTGGGCATGTCCACTTGTAAGATAGCAAGTTATTACGAGATAACATTCGATGCAATAAGGCACGTAGCCATGTAGCACGGTAACTTCAGGATGGCTACGTTTTTTTTCACTCTGACTCACACCGCAGCTGACGTTACCAGTCTTCAGAACGGTCTCAAGGAACATTCAGTAAGTACGCAAATTCATACCCCCTACGAATCTGAATAAACAATAGTAATTATCACCCGATTTTGTTCAAACTTGGTAGGCAATCCTTTGTTATTAAGGAAGGGATCCTGTCAAAACTTAAGATTTTTATCTATTATAGTCACAGAATTGCGAAAATTACTTAAATATCCTAAAACTGACACGTATTTTAAAACTCAGTTAGGAACAAGAACAGATTGTCTTTTATTATCATCTGAATTCTTAACAAAGCTCACAGCATATAAAATCCCTTTATTGGAATTTCCTTTACAAAACTTTAATTACTCTACGTTACGTAGTATAAAAATCATTCAAAATTATTATTTGCTTATTATTTTGTTGTGTGAATACATGGGAATGAACGAGATAGTGCATGCGGGACATACATTAAAACTTGATGTTATTTTATGTAAAACCTTATAAATTGCACTGTGGAAAAATTGTGTTGCAACCATGATGCTGATGACGTATGTCGATGTGTGCCCGCTTTTGTAAGACAGCAGCCGAAATAAAAGTCTGAAGCGGAATGAGATTCTATATTAATTTAAAGAATATTTTGCAATTTGTTCAGTTTTATTAAACAATATATTAGAAACTGAAATTGTAATGATGTAAATGACTATCTGATTAGTGGTTGGAAAGGCAAGTTTTGCCGCGAGAATGATCTGGAAGGGCCATTCTGATGGGTCATTCAGATCAATAGCTAATTAGAAGTAAGCGGTTCCTGCGTGCAGGTAGTTAGATAGGCAGAGAGGAGAGGAGCATCGAGAGAGTCGCTCGCTAACCTGATTCCGGGTAACACCACGATACATGAAACTTCCTGGCAAATTAAAACTGTGTGCCGGACCGAGACTCGAACTCGGGACCTTTGCCTTTCGCGGGCAAGTGCTCTACCAACTGAGCTACCCAAGCACGACTCACACCCCGTCCTCACAGCTTTACTTCTGCCACTATCTCGTCTCCAACCTTCCAAACTTGCCCGCGAGAGGCAAAGGTCCCGAGTTCGAGTCTCGGTCCGGCACACAGTTTTAATGTGCCAGGAAGTTTCATATCAGCGCAGACTCCGCTGTGGAGGGAAAATCTCATTCTGGAACCATGATAGATGTCTCCATGAAAATAGTATTTCAAAATGAAGTGAGTTCATTGTGTTTAGAACGTGTCGTGACTGAAACGGCTTAAGTTATGAACATTTTGAGAAAGTGTGATGTTTCAGAATTAATTACTTGAAGTTTTGAAGTTTTATAAGCTTCTGGTTTTTTGCTCTTAGAGACAATTCCGAGTGACATATTCCGTGTTCTTTACGGAATACCTTGGCGAGCACTTCTAACATAGAAGACCACTGAAACGACCGAATGTTCAAACCGCTGATAGTGGTGGGTCAGTGACTGTTAGATCGCAAAATTAATCGTGTCGCACTGGAAGGAATTCTGGCTGCTTTTACGTGTGAAATATTTTGGGTAAACAATGAACTTGGAATGATAGAGCATTTGCATTATTAAATTCGGACTTGATAGCGATTTCATGTGCTTCCTTACGAATAAAAATACGTTAACAGAATTTTCAAACGCTTACTGCAATTAAACTGCATTCTCCTACCGCTCGAAGTTTGTGAAAATGAACTTACAGGAACTGATTTGCAGCTGGAGTTATGCGGCCTCTGTGTGGTAGGTATTAGGTAGTGATTTCATCAACGCTGCTTTATACTGCCTAGCGCGTATCTACTACTGCAGAGTGAAGGGACGTAGGAAGGATGAAATATAGAGGTAGGTGAACTGTTCGATGAAAGTGAATGAGAGAGAGTAAGGAGAAGAAAGGACGACCGACCGCCCCGCCCCGCCGCACACTGTCGAGCTAAATCCGTGTGACTCCCTCCTTAACGGTGTGTTGGTCCGCCTCTGGAACGGAATGAAGCAGCGATCTCACTTGGCGTCGATGGATCACGTTAGTGGTAGGTTTCAAGAGGTATGTGACCCCAGATGACTATACACACGTCATGAGATTTCAATAAATTACAAGCTGGTGGTTTGCGGGCGGTGATCTGGTGCCCGATAGTGCCACAGAGGTGTTCCATCGGGTACATAGGTGGTAAATTTAATGGCCAAAATATCAACGTAAGTTCACTATCATACTCTTCGCGCCACTGTAGCATGAGGTTTTGTGACGTCGACAGCTCACCTGCTTGACGATGCTATTATCGATGGGGAAGAAATCGAACATGAAGGGTTGTTTGTGGTTCACTATAATGTTCACGTGCCTTTGATTACTTCCACAGGCCCATAGAAGCCCAGGTCAATATTTCTCTTGGCGCAACATTTCCCACTGAAAACTTCCTGTCTACATACGACCAGTGTGAGTTACGTGCTCTTCGTGGCTTACAACAACTGCTCAGGCCAGCAAGAACGTCAGATCAGAGGAACACAATGGGACATGATCAAACAGAAATTTACTCGCTCTCTAGGCCTTCCAAGAACTATTACCGAGTTGTAACAAATGGAGCAAGATGGTCATGACAGTCAATCGCAGGATGCCATTCGACACCTTACTTTCATTTTCACGCGAGAATACTTGCCCTTGTTGCCGTCATAGGTAGTACGCGGTGTAGTGATGCGACTGTTCGGGCACTCGTTGCTGTGACGTATGTATGTCATTTGGTCTGAATTTTTCATCATGCACTACTTCAGTGATGAGGTACCTGTCACCCCTGTTTTCACTATATGAGATCGTCCTTGAAGATGTTGCATTTTTTTACACAATGTAGGGATAATCGAAGTCACGTTCACGTGGCTCGATGTGTGATTCTTCTAGGATATAGCTGTAAGCCACTATTGGAAAACTTTGTAAATTTACAGGAAGTGCAAGATGTATACTGGGGCACACTTGTATGTGGCACCAGAACAGGATAAGAATATTAATAAATGAAAATGGGATTAGTATAATATAAACGATGAATGTCTCTGACAGGTTCGTTAATCCGGATAGCTGACTGTGCGCGACCGCAGAGCCAAAGATACTGCTTTGTTGGAGTAAGAGAGTGCTTGGCGCACAGTTGTAGGTAGCTGTCTGTGAGAGAAAAACGATGGAGTAGGTGGCTTTTGTGGTGTGCTGTGTGAAGCCACCAAGAGTTAGATTGATTTAGTTGTGTCAGTATTGTCGAACATGGAAGCAGAAGTGTTCATGCAACCAATGTAAAGACGTTAAATAATAATGATTTCTGTTTTTGCTAGCGCGTTAGTATAGATGAGTTGGCTGATAATTTGTAATTGTTTAGAAGTCCCACAATATACGTAAACTGTGAGACGCCCTGTTAAACCTGCAGGACAGGACAGGTAGTTTATGTGGTGTCACTGCCAGACACCACACTTGCTAGGTGGTAGCTTAAATCGGCCGCGGTCCATTAGTACATGTCGGACCCGCGTGTCGCCACTGTGTGATCGCAGACCGAGCGCCACCACACGGCAGGTCTCGAGAGACGTACGAGAACTCGCCCCAGTTGTACGACGACGTTGCTAGCGACTATATGGACGAAGCCTTTGCTCTCATTTGCCGAGATACAGTTAGAATAGCCTTCCGCTAAGTCCATGTCTACTACCTAGCAAGGCGCCATTAGCCTTAGATAGCTTGTATCTAAAGAGTCGCACTTGTATCGCCACAATCTCCAGATGTCTCATCAAGAACGATGTATACAAAGGATGGATTAAAAGATAAGTACCAAAGGAGCTACGTACTTTTCTTTATAGCATTCATTAAGTCTCCTGTTTCAGACCTCACTCCATCCTTCGTGAGTTAGCGCGTGCATCTTGGCCGCCTCTTTCAATTAGTGTACGTAGTGTTGGCAAGTCTGCCGACACTACAATTTTGGCGACGCGAATCAATCAGGATCTTGTTCTAATTGCTTACATTACCTTGTGTCATGGCTTCGCCAGATGTACTGTCCGAATTTTATCGCTTGCAGAATCAGCAGACGCAGGCCTTATTGGATGCCCTTGGACAGCTCGTCCAGGGTCAACGTGCGCTGCAAAACGATGCGGCCGCCGCCGCTTCCTCGCTACCGCAGCCAACACACGCGGTTGCTCCTCCGTTTCGTAGCTTTGACGCAGCCCACGAGACCTGGCCGGAATGGTCCCGACAATTCGGCTTCCATCTAGCCGCCTACAGAATTCAAGGTAATGAGCGGCAGCAGCCGTTTTTGCTTTCTTGTGTCGGTGTGTCCACCTACCGTGTGATAGTGAAATTGTTCCCCCGACGCGACGTAGCAACTCTGTCCTACGAAGAAATTTTGTCTGCTTTAGATGCCTATTTCAAAGAAACAGTTAATGTAGTTGCAAAAAGGTATACGTTCTTTCGTACCAAACGTACGGCCAGTCAGACTAATAGGGAGTGGGTTGCAACATTGCAAGGACTTACAAGGGATTGTGATTTTGCATGTGAATGTGGACTTCCGTATTCAGATACTATGGTGCGTGATGCAATAGCACAGAACGTTTCTGATGTTTGCATACGGGAACAGATTTTGAAACTAGTTAATCCCTCCCTTCAACAAGTGATAGACATATTGGATAGGCAAGACACACTTGACTTTGCTCAGGAATCATTTGAAACTTCGCCAGCAGTGTGTCGCATTGACCGGCCCGCCGGGCGCGCAGCACGGGATGCTAAACAGCCCTCGCGCACCTCCGCCCAGCTGCAGCCTAGCTCGCAAACACGTGTGCCGCGTAAGCATGCCAATGCAGTTCTAAAATCATGCCCGCCGTGTGCAACTAGACATTCGCGTGAACATTGCCCGTCACGCCAGGCTATTTGTTTTTACTGTCATAAGAAAGGACATGTTCAAAGTGTTTGCCAGGAAAAGCTAAGATCAGACAATGAAACCCATTCCAGGCCCTTTGCTTCGCGCCGGAATCGAACCAGGGACAATCAGGCTCGTGGACCTTCGCCCATGGACATTCATGTCGTTAATTCCACCCCGTCCAGTGCCTCTTTCTCTAACAGTGACTGTGTTCGTCCCACAAAAAGTGTGCGTCGACGTCGCCAGACCTCCCGTAAAGTCGCAAGTGCTTCTGTACCTGTATCAGTTCAAATTGCACGTGAAAGTCGCTCTTGTCGTCAGCAGGACAATAAACTTTTTGTAGACTTCGACTTTGGAGGCAAAGTGAAACCATTCCAGCTCGATACCGGAGCTGCAGTTTCATTGCTCAATAAAGACACGTACAAACAACTGGGCGCCCCTCCGTTGCGTGCCGCAAATGTTCAGCTCAATAGTTATTTAGGACAGCAGATACCTGTGTTAGGACAGTGCAGCCTTCTTGCCACATACAAGGGACAAACAAAACTTGTGTCATTTTACGTTCTTCGTTCTTCTACTGCAGTGAACTTGTTTGGGTTAGATTTATTTCAGTTGTTTAACATGTCTATCGTAAATCAGGTCCTATCAGTGAACCAGACTGTGCCTTCCGCCAGTGTTTCTAGTCTATGTGAGGAATTTGCAGACATTTTTGCACCGGGCCTTGGTTGCGCTAAGAACTATGAAGCACATTTGAAACTCAAAGTGGACGCACAACCGAAATTTTTCAGAGCGCGAAATGTTCCCCACGCATTGCGTGATGAGGTCGCACGAACATTACACGATTTAGAATCTCAAGGTGTAATTGAACGTGTGCAGGCTTCTCTCTGGGCCTCACCCTTAGTAATTTTGCCAAAACCTTCCGGAAAACTGAGACTTTGTGTGGACTTCAAGGCAACTGTGAATCCACAGCTTGTGACTGCAACTTTTCCTTTGCCCCGCCCGGAAGATCTTTTTGATAAACTGTGCCCGGGTAAATACTTTTCGAAATTGGACCTAGCAGATGCGTACTTGCAACTACCAGTGGACGAAGAATCCCAGCGCGTCTTGGTGGTTAACACGCATCTTGGATTGTACCGATTCAAAAGACTGCCATTCGGGTGTGCATCCGCCCCTGCATTGTTTCAGCAATATTTACAAACTGTTTGTGCGTCGGTCCCTACTGCTGCGAAGTATCTGGACGATATTGTGATCTCCGGAAAGACAGAAGCCGAACATTTAGCCAACCTACGAACGTTATTTCAGGCCTTGCGACAAAATGGTCTTCGCTTGAGGAAGGACAAATGTGTGTTTTTTGCTCGTGACTTACCATATCTGGGCCATGTCATAAATGCACAAGGCATACATCCGAGTCCAGAGCACCTCCGTGCCATACAGGAGTTACCTTCGCCACAGAACTTGAAACAGCTACAGAGTGTGTTGGGCAAAATTAATTACTACCATAAATATGTTCCCCATGCTTCTTCCATTTCAGCTCCGCTTCATCGCTTACGCCGTAAAGGTGTTCCGTTCGTCTGGACGACGGAATGCGAACGCGCCTTTCGACAGTTGAAATCGGCGTTGCTTTCAAATACTTGCCTTACGCCATTCGATCCCCAGAAACCCCTTTTGTTGATGGTAGATGCATCGGATTTCGGGATCGGTGCTGTGCTTGCGCACAAAGATGGATCGCATGATCGTCCTATTGCCTTTGCTTCAAAATTGCTCTTGTCTGCGCAGCGCAATTATTCACAGATAGAGAAAGAAGCTTTAGCTCTCGTGTTTGGTGTTACTAAGTTCCATGATTTCTTGTATGGTCGTCACTTTACCATCATTACAGACCACAAACCTTTGACATCGCTTTTTCATCCGAACACGCCTGTACCTCCACGTACGGCGCAGAAATTCATTCGCTGGTCTCTTTTCCTCTCACAGTACCGCTACGATATCTTGTATCGGTCCACTGCTAAGCACGGAAACGCTGATGCGTTGTCCCGTTTGCCTGTTGCTGAGGATAAAGCATTCGATTCTTCCGAACTTGCTTGCATGTTCATTGATGCGGAAACTGATGACGTGGTCGAATCGTTTCCGATTGATTTTCGTCGTGTCGCTACAGCCACAGCTGCTGACCCTGTCCTTGCAACTGTTTTGCGTTTTGTTGCTACGCAATGGCCCTTGTCAAAGTCACAGATCGAGGATCCGTTGGTTCGCCGATTTTTTGCTCACAAGGAGAGACTTTTTGTACGACGTGGTGTTTTGTTGTTGCGTTCTGATAATGATCAGTCCAGAGTCGTGGTCCCACGTTCGTTACAATCCTCTGTCTTACGGCTTCTTCACCACGGACATTGGGGTATAGTGCGCACGAAACAACTTGCTCGTCAGCACTGTACTTGGTTCGGAATCGATGCTGCGATTACGAATATGTGCTCTTCTTGCGTGGCGTGTGCCGAACAACAATCCGCCCCGCCGCGGAAATTCTTTGCATGGCCGACAGCCACTTCCCCTTGGCAACGCTTGCACATTGATTTTGCTGGTCCATTCTGGAATGCTCGATGGTTGGTTGTGGTGGATTCTTTCAGTAATTTTCCTTTTGTTGTCCGGATGTCTTCCACGACGTCATCTGCCACAATCCAAGCGTTGTCCACTATTTTTTGCATTGAAGGTCTTCCCCAGACTATTGTTTCCGACAATGGCCCACAATTCATGTCCGCAGAATTTCAGTCATTCTGCAAGGCCAATGGTATTCAACATCTGACATCCGCGCCGTTTTCGCCTCAGTCAAACGGTGCCGCTGAACGGTTGGTCCGGACTTTCAAGTCACAGATGTTGAAGTTGAAAGAGTCGCATTCTAGGGAGGACGCATTGTTGCTCTTTTTGTCTTCGTATCGCTCTCAGCCCCGCGATGGTCGCTCGCCGGCTGAGTTGCTCCATGGTCGTCCTCATCGAACCTTGATGTCTTTGCTGCATCCACCGCATCAGGTTCCAGTGCAGCGGCAGACTACTGTTTTTGCTCCTGGCGACGTTGTTTTCTATCGCAACTATCGCGGTTCACGGCGTTGGCTCGCAGGGCGCATTCTTCGTTGCCTCGGCCGCGCTATGTATCTGGTTTTGGGGGCCTCTGGTGAGGTGCGTCGGCATCTCAATCAGCTGCGCCTCTGTCGTCGCCTGGGTTCTGCCGCTCCCCGTCTGCTTTCAGCGACGGTGCCGTCCGGTCAGCGTCCTGGGGACCCATCTACTGGCTCGCCTCATCCCCAGGTGTTACCGACGCTGCCTTCCATTTTGCCTCATGGCGACGCGCCACCGCCGCCGCCTGTTCTCCCGCCGGCGCCGCCCGCAGTGGACGCGTTGCTGCAACCGCCTGGCGCCTCCCTGGGTCACGCGCCGCCGCTCGCTTCCCGTGACCAGCTGTCCTCCACCATGGAACTCTTCCCCGCTGCGGACCAGATGTCGTCTTCGCCCGTCGGGTGCCCCGACCACATGGAGCTCGACCCTTCGGCCCCTCCTGTCTCGCTACGGGTGCATACACAGCATGTTGACGTGCACCCTGGACTAGGTTTTCGAGCGTTTCCTAGCTCCCCTCGGACCGAATGGCCGGGTGCGGGTGGCACAGCCTCGCCTGTTGTTAGGCTCCCCACCTCATCGCATACGTCAACATGGGGTCCTCCCCACGGCGGGCGGAAGCCTTATAACACAACCGTTCGCCGATTTGCGGGGGAGGAATGTGGTGTCACTGCCAGACACCACACTTGCTAGGTGGTAGCTTAAATCGGCCGCGGTCCATTAGTACATGTCGGACCCGCGTGTCGCCACTGTGTGATCGCAGACCAAGCGCCACCACACGGCAGGTCTCGAGAGACGTACGTGAACTCGCCCCAGTTGTACGACGACGTTGCTAGCGACTATACGGACGAAGCCTTTGCTCTCATTTGCCGAGATACAGTTAGAATAGCCTTCCGCTAAGTCCATGTCTACTACCTAGCAAGGCGCCATTAGCCTTAGATAGCTTGTATCTAAAGAGTCGCACTTGTATCGCCACAATCTCCAGATGTCTCATCAAGAACGATGTATACAAAGGATGGATTAAAAGATAAGTACCAAAGGAGCTACGTACTTTTCTTTATAGCATTCATTAAGTCTCCTGTTTCAGACCTCACTCCATCCTTCGTGAGTTAGCGCGTGCATCTTGGCCGCCTCTTTCAATTAGTGTACGTAGTGTTGGCAAGTCTGCCGACACTACAGTTTAAGTTGTGGAAAGGGGCCAAAATAAGCGGCTGTCAGTTACTCTCGAACATGAAACCTTTTATTTGATCAAACATTACAAGATCCAAGAAAAAAATTCTTTAAAAGAAAGACATCTTTAGTTTTGGGACTTAATTAGCGCCGGAATGCGCCGTACAATCTCATGGCTTAAGGGCAAAACCACTTTAATTTAAAAACGTCTGAAAGCCAATAACTTAAAGCTCAACCAAAATCGTAAGTTTAAAAGGCAAAGCCTTATCTTAAAACAGTTCCTTAATTAGGCCGAAGGCCCAAAGAATCTGACACTTTAAGAGGAAACAAATTCCAAATCGGCTGAAGGTCCAACACTTAAAACTCAATAACATTAATTTTAAAAATGACAAAAGCTTTATATACAATAGTTCTTAAATCAGGCTGAATGCCCAAACCATCTGACGCCTTAAGGGCAAAACAACCTTAGTCTAAAAATCGGCTAGAAGCCATAAAAGTGCAAACAACAAGAACAAACAAGAAAAGCCAGTACACACAAGGTTGCTCAGAAGTTCTGAGGGTAGGCCTGGAATTCAAACACTAAATCTCGCGTAGGTGAGACAGGCAGTCGGCCCAACCATTGTCGATCTGACGACAACCCAACCGACGCACAGTCAACAGTCCCACCGACAAGATAACCTCAGCTCTACCCGACCAGTAAACAACAGGGAGTTCAATGGAACAACGTAGAAGGTATTGGCAACGAATTATTCATTGAGCTCTCAAACTACACACCATACTGGACAGCGACAATGGCCAGGGCAGGTAACCGGAACGTTAACGGCCACAAAGCACAAGGTTCCGCTGGTACACTTCAGTTCAAATAACTAAGTACAATTAAACTCCACTGGAGGGTGGCTAAAATTTTGCTAACTTGAAAACACACGTCGTTGCTTACGGGAATATCCCAACAGCCGACAACGAACTCCAAACGACACAATGTGAACAGTCGTGATTGCTGGTAGATTAAGACAAAACTCAACTTTCATGTCCAGGGTAGGTGATCCAAGAACGTCATAGCAATGGGAAAAGAACCACACACTCCGACACTGCATAGAGGCCGCCAGCGGGCGTGGCTAAACTACGCCCCACCGAGACTTCCTCGCTACTCCACGCCAACCGACCAACTCACAGGCCAGGAAACGGTGAAAGGACCAAAATACGTCGGCCGATGAGACGACCAACCAAACGACCAACCAACGGTCGTCCCATTTCAGTCTCTCTCCATCGGACAGTTCATGTGTGGACAGTTCATGTGTGTCGCCAGCGGTCGGCGACCACTAGCTGTCGGTGCTTCACCGGAGCTCCATCCCCGACTTCACTGTTACTGCGTCCCGACTGCACTGCTGGTCGATCCCAAACTGACTAGTCAGACACACGACGACCCGGAAATACTATCGGTCGCTTCAGAGGTAGTACGACAGTGTGCTTACCGATACGCGCTGCTGTTGCCACTCATGGGTAAGTAAGGCAGGAAGTTAGTGACGCCAGTAAATGGAACAGAAAACGAGGCGGCAGTACAGTAATAGAAATGACAAACAATAAATGCCATGAACACCTGTGCACAGCTCAAAATGTTTTGATAAAGAGGCTAGTTAGATGTTTCACTTTAGTAATGCATCTAAGATTTGTTAACAAAGTTGTATATAATCTGATGATCTGCATTTATACTGGTTTCATGAAATTAGGTAACACTTGCTGTTTAACTCTCATTGTTTGAGAATCAGTTGTGAGTAATGTAACTTCAATTTTCAGATGTTTTTGAAAAGCCAAACTTAACTTGCACTGTAATTTTGCTAAAAAAAACTCAGTGGTAGCAATTCACTATGAACAGTACCGCTTCCCTGTCCAGGTCATATATTTTATAAAGACGTTGGATTTTCTCAAATGTTCTCGTTTATCAGCCAAATGAATTTCATGTTCATTTCAAGTATTATGGTCAGCATTGCACACTGCTGAGCCTATAGCTAGCAAATTTTTATTTTTTTATGAGAGACCAGAATATATCACGTTACTCTGTTGCTGTTCTAGAGGTAAGATAATTAATTTTACTTGCTACGCGTACAGGGACCAAAGCTGTCAACTTGGAACAGGGACAGATGAAAAATGGTTCAAATGGCTCTGAGCACTATGCGACTTAACTTCTGAGGTCATCAGTCGCCTAGAACTTAGAACTAATGAAACCTAACTAACCTAAGGACAACATACACATCCATGCCCGAGGCAGGATTCGAACCTGCGACCGTAGCGGTCGCTCGGTTCCAGACTGTAGCGCCTGGAACCGCCCGGCCACTCCGGCCGGCAGGGACAGATGATTCAGTGCCTAAGGGGCTGAATGTATTTTGCATTGACTGTATTCCTTTATTGGTATTGGGAGTTGCACTGCCCAGTCAATTCGTGTAAGGTTTTGCTAAGAATAACACAGAGTAAGCACACCACTTGCACTTAGAACACGCAACACGACGATTCGAATTCAGTACTCACTCTGCAACTCAGACATTCATTCAATATAATAGTAATTTTTTTCTTTCTCTATATTAAATGTCAAATGATGACTAATAGGGATGCTGCCCACAGGCGTTTCAAGGCAGATCCGAAACCCGAGCGTTTCGAAGAATATAGAAAGCTACGGAACAGAGTGAAACAATGCATTCGCAATGCTAAAATTAGGCACGCTCGCTCCCTTGTATGCAGCGATCTGACGCCCACGACTCTATGGAAGAATCTCCGTAGCTTGGGGGTCGGAAAGGCAAAATCGGAAACCACTTTTCATGTGTCAGCTAACGAATTAAATGAATTCTTCTCTGCACCTCTGAATACCAGCACAGCTGATAATTACCGTCCACAAGAATCCCTAAACAGGATAACTAACAACGATACCTTCCATCTAAAACATGTAACAACAAATACGGCAAGAAAAGCAATAATGAGAATCTCTTCTGATGCAATAGGCAACGACAGTATCGGTATAACCATGATTAAGAATGTTGCCGATATCTTAGTGCCTGTCTTAACTGACATATTTAATTTTTCCCTCGTGAACGGAATATATCCCACTGCATGGAAAAGAAGCCTAATTCGACCCATCCCTAAGATCGAAACCCGCAACTGCCTAGTGATTACCGACCAATTAGCATACTGCCTGCTGTTTCCAAAGCACTTGAATATATTGTTCATGACCAAATCACTGAACACTTGCATGAATTCAGCCTATATGACAAATTTCAATCCGGTTTCCGTAAACATCACAGCGCAAACACTGCTCTAATTAAAGTAACTGATGACCTGAAATATGCCATCGACAATCGAAAGGCAACAATATTGACGCTACTGGACTTCAGCAAAGCTTTTGACACTGTTAACTTTGACATAATGCTCAGAAAAATGCAACAGCTTAATTTCTCTGAAAGTGCAATGAGATGGTTTGAAAGCTACTTAAAAGACAGACAGCAATGTGTTGTCTGCGTAAATGAAAAATCTTCCTGGAAACATGTTTCCTCGGGAGTGCCACAAGGATCAGTCTTAGGACCACTTTTGTTTTCTTTATATGTCAACGATATTTCATCGGTTCTGTCCTCCTGTAAATATCATTTCTATGCCGACGACCTCCAGCTCTACCTAAGCGTCAGACCTGAAGATGTAAACACTGCAATCGCTCAGATGAACGATGATCTGTCTTCAGTAGTGACATGGGCGAAAAACCTGGGGCTTAAACTAAATGCAAAAAAGACGCAAGTAATCTTAATAGCCCATCAGAAATTAATAAGTTCAGATTTCCGCGAACGGCTACCTCCTATTCTGCTCGACGGTACTCCAATACCATATCAGAAAACAGTGAAGAACTTGGGTGTAACTTTGGATGAGCATCTCAACTGGGCGGAGAATACAGTCGCAGTGTGCCGAAAGACGTCTGCTTGTCTCTATGCTCTCAAAAAGTTTCGGAACATATTTCCACAGGACTTGAAACGCCAGCTCGTGCAAGCACTCGTTCTACCGAACCTCCACTATTGTGATGTGATTCAACAAGGCATGAGCAGTGAAAACAAAAGACGGCTAGAGCTAACCATGAATGCCTGTGTGCGTTACACCTGCAACATTCGCCGATACGATCATGTTAGTGCTTCATACTCCCAGCTAGGGTGGCTGCGGCCGGACAAATTGCGCGACTACCACACTCTATGTCTACTCCACCGACTCCTCGAGGCGCAAACACCCCAGTACCTTGCTTCAGAGATTAAAAACCTGTCATGTCATCACAATCGAAACACGAGGTCACTCTTATTTGGTATCCTAACTGTGCCCACTCACAAAACAAAAACTTTTGCAAACTCCTTCTCAGTTGCCGCTGTCCGCCTCTGGAACAAACTGCCCCTTACCTTGCGCAAAATTCAATCTCCTGCTGCTTTTAAGAAGAAGATGAAGCATTTCCTACTATCATCCTCATAAAGTTCTCCACAAAATTAATGTACAAGGACAATCCCCTCATCTGTCAAATAGCAAAGCTAGCGTCTCCTATGTTGCTCCTGAGATGCCTTCCTCTTCATCTATCTCTATTAGCCACGCAATATTCTTTTCCTTTATATTTCCTTAATTATGTTTCATCATGTCTCTCTATTCTTCTCCTCCCTTCACCATGAGTCTCCCTCATACTCCCTGCTGCCAGCACTCCTATCTCAAATCTGTCTGTTCAATAATGTCTAATTATAACAGTACTTGTGATCTAAGATTATAAACTCTATATGTATGCATTTTTCCAGGTGTACCTTTCAAATTGTTTATTTCACTTTTTGTACTAGATGTAGTTTTACATGCCTACTAAAACATATGAATGTAAAATAAGTAGAATGCCTGGTTAGATGTAAGAGAGGGCCTGATGGCCCTAATCTTGCCAGGTTAAATAAATCAATAAATAAATAAATAAATAAATAAATAAATAAATAAATAAATAAATAACGTTAAACCTTTTTTGTTTACTTTTTCCTTCTTCTTTCTTTGTAATTTTTATTTTTTTCTGTTTTCACTACATGAGCTCGTCCTTGAGGATGTTGCATTTTTTCCACAGTGTAGAGCTAATCGAAGTTACGTTCACGTGGCTCGATGTGTGAGTCTTCTAGGATATTGCCGTAAGCCACTGTTGGAAAACTTGGTAACTTTACAGGAAGAAAGAGTAGAGACTGCATATTACTGAATGGAGCAGACCATTGACAATGTAAATCAATAAGAGGCAGCAATGACTTTATAATCACACTACGAGAATGCCATAGATTACATTTACCCACTCACGAGCAAATTTATTTAAAGGACATGTCTCATGAAACCCATTAATAAAAATATGTAAAACACCTTAAAAACCAAAAGAATATGAACTACTTCTTTAGCCAATATATCGATAAGAAACGACTACAAATTTTGAACAGATTACAGAACTTGGAACGTATGAGGTTGACACTGCCGTTATATGCTGGCTGAGTATATTTGCTTAAGAGGAACCGGAGGAGGCTATTTTTTCTCCGGCTTGGGGTAAATCATCTAGAAATAATCGTTGAAGATCCCATATTGTCAAAATATTGAATGAATCAATTAGATGTGGAATCAACGAGTCGTTGGATGTTGCCTGCAGACACATTGCGCGATGCTGCTCTATAAGCGTCCATAACTGCGAAAGCGTTGCTGGTATAGGATATCGTGCACGAACTGACCTCACGATGAATTCGCATAAGCAGTCGATGGGATTCATGCCGGGCGCCCTGGGCGGTCGTGTCGCTTGTTCGAATTGTCCAGAAAGTTCTGCAAACCAATCGCGAAAAACTGTGGCCCGGTGTGATGACATCGTTGTCCAAGTACCGTAGCAAACGTATTATCATTTCTCGACAATGATCGGTTCAGTTGGACCAGAGGACCTAGTCCCACCACATACATGCACAGTGCCTTGTTGACAGCTTGGCTCTGAAGCTCTGAGCACTATGCGACTTAACTTCTGAGGTCATCAGTCGCTTAGAACTTAGAACTAATTAAACCTAACTAACCTAAGGACATCACACACATCCATGCCCGAGGCAGAATTCGAACCTGGGACCGTAGCGGTCGGTCGGCTCCAGACACAGCGCCTAGAACCGCACGGCCACTCCGGCCGGCCGACAGCTTGGGTCCATCACTTCTTGCGGTCCTCGCCACACTCGAACCCTGCCATCTAATCTTATGAACTGAAATGGGACTCATCTTAGCAGACCACAGCGTTTGAATCGCCTAATAGTCCGATTGATTTGGTCACAAGCCCCGGAGAGGCGCTGCAGGCGATGTCGTGCTGTTAACAGAGGCAATCGCTTCGGTCATCTGCGGTCATAGCCCATTAACTCCCAATTTCTCCACACTGTCCAAACAGATATGTTCGTCGTGCATCCCACCTTGAGTTTTGTGCAGTGATTTCACACAGGGTTGTTTGTTACCAATGACAACCCTGCCGTCGGCCAACGCGTTGTCCGTGGTGAGAGACAATGCTAGGTATTTGGTATCTCGGCACACTCTTCGCAGTGTGGATCTCGCAATATTGTATTACGTAACGACTTCCGAAATGGAATCGGAAGGTCGGTTGGCAGCCAAGTGAAGTGTAGAAGTTGGATTCTATCTGGGGAGGAGGTGTATGGTATCCATTGTAGTTTCGACGTAATTTATGTAATTCCCCTAGATTACTTTATCTCTGCTATAATGAATGTAATCCCTGTCGACGAAGATATTAAGTCGCTGGTGCGATTGTGTCTGCCACAGTTTAACACTTGACTTCTTGTCTGCAAGTGCTAGCGAGTAGCACGTGATGTTGTCTGCTCTCGTGGGTGCAACATTTTTGTATGTTTTTCGTCGGACCACAGTGTAAGTAGGCTGTTTAGGTTTTTTATTGGTAACGCCACCTCTGTATGAAAATCACTGGCTGTGCTGTGTGCAGTCTGTGGCTGCTTTGCATTGTTGTAATACTCGCCATTGTAGTGTTAGGCAGCTGGCTGTGAACAGCGCGTAGCGTTGCGCAGTTGGAGGTGAGCCGCCAGCAGTGGTGGATGTGGGGAGAGAGATGGTGGAGTTTTGAAATTTGTCTTGAACTGCTATATATATATATATGATGATATCAAGGTAAATACATTGTTTGTTCTCTATTAATATCTTTCATTTGCTAACTATCCCTATCAGTAGTTAGTGCCTTCCATAGTTTGAATCTTTTATTTAGCTGGCAGTAGTGGCGCTTGCCGTATTGCAGTAGGGGGAGTAACCAAGATTTTTGTGAGGTAAGTGATTTGTGAAAAGTACAGGTTAATGTTAGTCAGGGCCGTTCTCTTGTAGAGATTATTGAAAGTCAGATTGCGTTGCGCTAAAAATATTGTGCGTCAGTTTAAGCACAGTCATGTATAATTGTTCAAAAAGGGGACGTTTCATATGTCGACCCTTAGCCTAGGATACCTCACTGGAATCTTCTGATTTTTTTCTTGTAGTTTGTGTAATTAGTGTAGATGTTGTTTATTGCTAGCGCGTAATTGTAGAGAGAATCTCCTTTGTAGTTGCAGTCTTTCATTGTTGTACAGTAAAACAGGTGTGGCACGCATGTAGATTTGCACCAAGTATTTCGCAGCTGCAATTAACTAGATGTTATTTTCAGTGCTATGTTAATGTGTTCCCCTATTTTTGCTCTTCAAATTGTGTTTTTCTGTGTTGTTGTGTGAAATATTGTGACAATAATGGCGTGTGAAAAACGTAACACTAGGCTCCAAAGTAAATTGAGAAATTACAGCGAAGACGAAAGCAGTGTGTTAGCGCCACCGTGTAATGAATTAACTAATATTCAAAGTAGTAATTTGGTAACTGTGCATAGGGAAATGGAGCGGGTGGCAAACAAAGGCGTGGACAGTGAAACAGTTAGTGAAGAGGGAAGCATTATCGATCGATCGGTCGGCAACAGCTCGCCTCAGGAATCGGGAATGACAGGACACAATTTTTCAAATATTGTAGACTCAGGTTTTGGGTCCTCACCGTTTTCTCAAGTGAGTCAAGACACATTTTCTGCTTGTCAAAATGTGAATGTTGACGGTGAAAATGCACTGCAAAAAAAGCATAGAGAAACAGATTCCAGACACTAATACATTATTATTGCAATTAATGCAACAAATGGGACAAAATCTTCGAAAGTTAGACACAGTGGAACAAAATCAGAGACAAACACAGCAAAAGCTTCAAAAGTTAGACACAATGGAACAACACCAGAGACAAACACAGCAACAGTTAGACGCAATGGAACAAAATCTTCAAAAGTTAGACTCATTGGAGCAAACTCTTGAACAAACACGTGAGGATTTAACTAATGAGTTACATCACATTGAATCGAAATGTCAAAAAGTCTGTAATGACGTAAAAACACAAATTTGTGAGCATTTCCAACCTATTTTTTCGCGGCATGAAAATGCACTACAGAATCACGATGCAGCCATAAAAGAACTGCAAACTACTGTTCATGAAAATCATGAGACCTTGCAAGCTAAATTTGACTCAGTTGCATCTACCGATTCTGTTACGCAACTTGCAAAAACTCAGGAAAACTTAAAGGACACAGTAGTTACTCTGAAACTTGGTTCAGAAAAACACACTGAGGAAATTAGTACATTATCAGAGAAAGTAGTTGAACTTTCGGATCAGCTAAATAATTTATCTACGAAGGTAGATGATAATCTGAATGACACAAAACCGGCAGTCTTTAATGACACAGAAGAGTGCGAACAAATTAGGAAATTCAAACAAAATCAGAATCAAATTAATACGCAACACCAAAGAGAAATCCGCGAAGTACAAGATCAGCTGACACAGGTAATACAAGAATTACGTATTTCAGAGGACACTCGCGCCCCAATACGGGAAGAGGGACATGGAAATACGGAACAACCACAAAATAATAACACAGGACACTTCGGAAATTATGAAAGAAATTGGCAAGGCACACCGAATTTTGAGATGGAACCGCCGACACGACGTAACAATGACCGATATGCTACTCGCCGACACCATGATTTTGACTATAAGCTGTTCATTACTACACGTAAATTCAAAACGTTTAAGAATTCTGCCAACGACATTCATCCACAAGCGTGGCTCCATCAATTCTCTCATTGTTTTCCTCCCAACTGGTCGTTAGAACACAGATTAGAATTTATGTGTGGCTATTTAGAGAATGAACCAGCTGTAAGAATGCGATCGGTCATTCACGATTGCCACACTGAAGGAGAATTTTACCATCCCTTCCTCTCAGCATATTGGTCTCAAGCCACACAAGACCGAGTAAAACATGGCATCATAATGATGAAACATTTCGAACAATCTGAATTCTCCAGTCTTGTGAAATATTTTGAAGACGTGTTGCATAAGAATCAGTATCTTTCAAACCCATACAGCCCCTCAGAACTCATCCGCATTTGCTTAATCAAATTACCTGAACATTTACGACATATTATTTTGGCAGGACGTTGCAAAGACGACATTGAAGCTTTTCAGAGACTGTTACAAGAACTGGAAATTGACACTGACAATCACGGAACGCAGGAGCGCAACAATTACAGATCACATCCGTCGCAATTCCGCGATGAAAGAAATAATAACTGGACGCGACAAGGCTATTCTCACAACACAAATCGTGACCAAAACAGACACCACCCGTATGACAACCGTTGGCAGAAAAATAGGTACAGAGAAAGATCGCACTTCCATAGTAGTGAATATGATAGAGATTACCATGGAAACAGACAATATGGGAACCAAATCAATTATTATCAAGGGAGACAGAATAACTTCAGACGCAACAGTTCGGCGCACAGCTACGATTCAGGGAGAAATTCTCCACCACGTGACCGACAAGAAAGAAACTATGGCATCTACCGACATGACGACAGACGATATGATCGTAACGAAAGACCTGAATTGCATCAGAACTGGCGGGATTCAAACAGAGCAGGGCCCTCTCGTCACGGTGAATTTGTAGACGTTAGGTCTCCAAATCCCAATAACGACGCGCGCCAACAAAGAGACAGACAATGACTCGCACAGCAGGCAGCCGCGTGCGCCCGCTGGCTCCGAAAAAAATAACATAAGACGCTAGCCTTCAGAAAAATTTTAGCATTCTTTACCCACGTATACCGCATGATAATTGCATTCAAGTTCAAACTCTGAGTACTAGGAAGAATAAAGGTTTACACCACATTTCACATGTAAAACCGTTTATTGAAAGATAATCTGCTTTTTAACTTTGTCTCTGCCATAAAACTTTTCACTTCACATTTCTAGTATGCTTTGTCAGACTTAAGAAACTGTTAACATGCATTAATGTTTGAAGTCAAATATCCAGTCTAGAACCTAGGGAACATTTTTAAACAGAAATTACGAATGCATTGTTATAGTGAACAGACGACACAGTGTTGTATTTGTACATTCTTGCTTGTTAGCTGCACGATTACGTAACGACTATCAGGCTTACATACTTAGGACACATACTGGTACTGCTAATGAGATTTTAATGCAACATTTTGGTTTACTTGAAAATACATTCTGGGTTTAAAGTACTTTCTGTGAGATACCAGATGACACAGAGGTTAGTTTATGTGACAGCTACACGATTTATCACGACGCTACTAATGAGTGACAATTTACAATGTTGCTTTTGCGGTGTATCTGTTTTATATCTGCACAGTTTTCTGAATTCTTTTGGAAAGAAAAACATGTTTTAATAGTAACTTTTGTGGTATAGCAACAATGAGACAGCCTTTTTCGTGGCACAACAATACGTTACAGTACAGTACTTTCTTCATCACAACAATAAGCGTAATAACTACGATATCTATACACACAGCATTTCACTTTCGTTTATGATGAGGTAAGTACATTGACCTCAGCAGAACTTTGCTTACAGAGGACGATAACTACGACACTTCCACAGAGATTATGTTGCGACAAGATACACAGTTTAGCGCTACAGTACACGTATTTGAGTGATTAATTTTGTACTTAAAACATTTATTTTTAAAGATTTTTGAATTGCAAAGAAAGTTTTCCATGATACATTTCATTCCATTGCTGTAATTTGTAACACCTGAGGGTATAATTACATTAATCCTCAGGGGGGTACACGCTTACTTTGTGTACCATGTGTTTGGCGAGCACAAGGAGCCCTAGCTAATATGGTATTTGCTTATACAACTTTACACATCGGTACCTTATTTCTCTAACACAGAATTACACAGCTATCTGATTATTTAACAGAGAAACAAACATTTCTTTACTACATCAGTGACAGATGTTTACGTAATTACACAGTTGGATTTCACACTTACAAAATTGTATGTTGTTCGTACTTTGTGAACTGTTCATATTTTTTCAGAACCATTGTGATACTTTGAGAGCTTTGAATGATGTATTTGGTATGGGATCATGATTTTTAAAGTACGTTTGAGGTAGATGACACTATTGAAATGAACAGAGAATTTTTTCAGGTTTTGACATTATTGCAGAAAGCTACGACGTTTTTGAGATTTGACTGAGGTGTTATGATATTATTACGACAATGATGTGTATTATGCTGTTGAGGAATGTTAATTATGGTATTTATTTATTATGATGAAACACTGAAGAAGTGTCGACGAATATGTATAGTGTAATAAGGTAAGGAATAATGAGTAGTGGTTAGGTTTGTGAAAAAGGATGTTGGAAACCAAGAATCGTACTTTAAGACTTATGAAATGTGTGTAAATGCGTGAATGTATCACAATGCCGACGAAAATTTTTTGGACACTGTTATATCAATAAGATTTTGTTTCTACAGATTTGTAACGCAAATTCTCAACCTGTTAAAATATTTTTATATGAGACTGTCACTGTAGCCGAAACTGGTGTCATAAATATTTCGATAAGAAAGTTCAGTGACCACCTGCACGTAATGCGTCGTGGGCACCCAGCGGAGCGGCCAGGTGTGCCAGCCGCCTTGAGAAAAAGCCATTAGGTGGTAGACAAAAAAGGGAGGCCATTATCCTCGCTATTGACATTCCTTTGTAGAAAGCATCGTAAATACGACACGCTAATAATAACTTGGAAACATTCTTACATCTGCACACCTGATTAGGACAAGTGTCTATCTACGAGAATTGAGAGAATTTCTACTAACTTATGAAATGCCTCATGACTACTGAATGATTATTTTATGCTTTACTTTGTACATAGTTGCTTATTTCATTTGATATCTAGTTTCTAGCTGCACTGCAGCATTGGTTAAAATAAAATTTTATAGATGTACTAATATAAATACTTTCTGTCTACAGATCCAGTAAATAATAGTTTTGTGATCTACTTCCAAGAAAACGAGGGCACATAAATAGACATTTCCCTTCACAGGAATTGCATAAATAATTTCTTTACGATTTGGTAACTTATCTGCTAGTGTAAGTTCTCGTGATGCATCACTCTAGTGTTAAGATGTGACATAGGTATTAGACATGGCCATCTTTACTGTAATATTTTTCTGCTTGAGCGTTGTCATGTTTAGATATAATTTATTGCTTTTGCTTCTGCTGTTTGCCAGGCAAAATGTTACTGAATTTGACTTTGTATTACGCTGTTAAGCCAGTTTTACTACTGATTTATTTTTCTTGTTTTCTGCGCATTGCCTCATATTAGTTGTAATGTTGAATTGCTTGGTAATTTAGATTTACTGTAGCTTGCTTTCCCAGATTGAAATTTTTGTCATTGATGTTTATGTTACTTGATTTGTGCTGCTGCATTGCCTCGTCCCTTAGTTTAGCATCTGAGCTCAGTAGATTTAAGATAGCTTAAGAGGGGGTAGACTATATAAGAAACTAGTTGTGATGAATGGAAAGAAATGCATTGAAGGTATATGAAAACGTTTTGGGCCAAAATGAGTATTGTACAATGATCCGTAATTATTTTGAAAGAAATATGGTTAGAATACAGAAAGGAGGTATAGATAGGACTTTTTGGGAATAATGATGAACGAAGGGAGATCTCCAAGAACAAAAAAAGTTTTGCTCGCAAGATACTACAGTAAAACAAACCCTGTCCTTCCCCTATCTGTTATTCCGCTATGTGTTTGTGTACTCTTGTACATTTGTGTTCTTCCTGTCTTTATGTGTTTATCTGATGAGAGTTGTAGAATGTTTTCTGATAATATGTTATTTACCTTGTAAAGATGCTTAGACATTATTTATTCTGTTTTGTTTTAATGCTTATGTGTGAAGTTGATGTTCCAAAAGTTATTCTGATATTTTATGTATTTACTTATGTCATAATTCCTGTAACACTGATGTATATGTTATTTCGATTCTTTTGTAAAGCCTGTATTACAAATGTTATCTGTATTGTTATGTTCTTTAATGATGTATTTTGTACCTTTATAATTGTATTCTTATGTTATACAATTGTAATTGACACCAGTTCATCAAATTAAGTAACTTGTAAGTTCCATTTCACTGCACACGTTTCTGTTGGTCATAGTATATGGACAATATGTGAGAAGTAGGGACTGTTAGTGTTTGCACGTGTGTTAATAATTCAGCAAGGGACTGAATAACAGCATTACTGGTTCTAAGGACAATTCCAAAAACTTTGTGAATGCACAAGTGGTGGTTATGGACTTGCTATATTATCCGCAAGACTCTTCAATGGTGATTGTGCACCTGCACAGTCACAACAGATGGCTGGTGGCCATCTCTACAAGGACTGCAGTGGGTCTGCACCTCTGGTGGCCCACCAGTACCATTATCTCTACAAGGACTACAGTGGGTCTGCGTCTTTGCTGACTCACCAGTACCATTATTTCTACAAGGACTGCAGTTGGTCTGCACCTCTGGTGGCCCACCAATACCGTAATCTCTACCAGGACTACAGTGGGTCTGTTCTGTGATGACCTACCCACCAATACTCTTCAAAACTTCGACTGACTCCGCTGTGGGTTTGCTCTGTTGTGGCCCATTACCTGTCAGCATGTCAAGGGTCAGCACTGTCTTTCCGTTGGAAGGACAACGCTACTTCTTCAAGACTGCATGGAAATCCACTTCTTCCGTGTGCATTTTCTTTTACTGCTCAGACTTTGAGAAAAACACTGCAATTTGATGAATGATGAGGACTGTCTTTATGGACTGTGAGAAAATTTTAGCTTTTGACCAACATTGTATCAATAAGCGTGTGCATTTGATTTCTTTGTTATTGTAATTACGATTATGAAAAATTTTAACAAATATGTATTGGCCAGTGCCCAAAAAAATTTGTAAAATTTTTTGTGGGGAGCATGGGGGCTATGTAAGTAGGCTGTTTAGGTTTTTTATTGGTAACGCCACCTCTGTATGAAAATCACTGGCTGTGCTGTGTGCAGTCTGTGGCTGCTTTGCATTGTTGTAATACTCGCCATTGTAGTGTTAGGCAGCTGGCTGTGAACAGCGCGTAGCGTTGCGCAGTTGGAGGTGAGCCGCCAGCAGTGGTGGATGTGGGGAGAGAGATGGCGGAGTTTTGAAATTTGTCTTGAACTGCTATATATATATATGATGATATCAAGGTAAATACATTGTTTGTTCTCTATTAATATCTTTCATTTGCTAACTATCCCTATCAGTAGTAAGTGCCTTCCATAGTTTGAATCTTTTATTTAGCTGGCAGTAGTGGCGCTTGCCGTATTGCGGTAGGGGGAGTAACCAAGATTTTTGTGAGGTAAGTGATTTGTGAAAAGTACAGGTTAATGTCAGTCAGGGCCGTTCTCTTGTAGAGATTATTGAAAGTCCGATTGCGTTGCGCTAAAAATATTGTGCGTCAGTTTAAGCACAGTCATGTATAATTGTTCAAAAAGGGGACGTTTCATATATGAAAAATTTTTTTCAATTCTGTATTGGGCACTGCCCAAACCAATTTGTAAAATTTTTTGTGGGGAGCATGGGGGCTATGTAAGTAGGCTGTTTAGGTTTTTTTTATTGGTAACGCCACCTCTGTATAGAAAATCACTGGCTGTGCGGTGTGCAGTCTGTGGCTGCTTTGCATTGTTGTAATACTCGCCATTGTAGTGTTAGGCAGCTGGCTGTGAACAGCGCATAGCGTTGGGCAGTTGGAGGTGAGCCGCCAGCAGTGGTGGATGTGGGGAGAGAGATGGCGGAGTTTGGAAATTTGTCATGAACTGCTATATTTAAATATGATGATATCAAGGTAAATACATTGTTTGTTCTCTATTAATATCTTTCATTTGCTAACTATCCCTATCAGTAGTTAGTGCCTTCCATAGTTTGAATCTTTTATTTAGCTGGCAGTAGTGGCGTTCGCTGTATTGCAGTAGCTTGAGTAGCGAATATTTTTGTGAGGTAAGTCATTTGTGAAAGGTATAGTTTTATGTTAGTCAGGGCCATTCTTTTGTAGGGATTTTTTTTTAAAGTCAGATTGCGTTGCGCAAAAAAAATATTGTGTGTCAGGATAAGCACAGTCTCGTGTATAATTGTTAAAAAGGAGACGTTTCAACAGATTCAGAGCCTGTGATTTGTAACCACTGCACGACAGTAAATAACGATCAATAAATAAGACAAACTAAGAAATCTTTATGTATTTATAATTTATTAGCTTGGACCTATTGTTGTTAATCCATTTTCAGTTTGTTTTGCAACAGTTTTTTGGTTATGATATTGAAAAACACAAACGACGTATGCTGTTACGAGTGAGTTATTGTACATGCCAGCGATCTTTTTTCCTTCTTAATCGTTGCTGCGGCCTGGGAAACCACGTGCGTCCTCTACATCCCTCCACTAACCACTTCTGTTCTTGGCTTTGCTTGTCCATTCTCCTTTCCTCACGTCCATTGCCTGCTTATCTCCTTGATACCATCCTACTATTTTGTATGTGACCTTCCTTGGCCACTTCTGGCCACTACGAATCCTTGGAATGCTAGTCGCGGTAGTCCCTCCTCTTCCATCCTAGTTAGTTGTCCAGTCCAAGAGAATCTCCATTTATTCATCCTTCGGACAATATCAGCTTGAGTACAGCTTTCCCAGTTCCTTGTTTTCAATGTCCTCCATTCCTCTTCCTGGGTGTCCCTCTTAGAGCCAAATATTTTCCGTACCACCTCTAGCAGGTTTGTTCATCTGTTTTTCTTAATGTTAATATTTCAAACCCAACGGAGCTACAGAGATAATTACGGCTTTGTATAATTTGAATTCAATACTTCTAAAAACTGCTCTACTGCACAGCACGTCATGCAGACAAAAATATGTTCTATTTACATTGTGATCCTTGCCTTAGTCTCATTTCCATTCTATTCTGCACGCTAAAAATGCTTTGCCAATATATAAATATATCTGTTCTTTACAAAGTAACTTACTCAACTGTCAGAGAGGTGCCATCATTCGGTGTCTTGCTCACGACAATATACTTAGTTTTCTCCTCATTAATTTGTAACCCTCTTCTCTTTCAATATCTCTTTAGGAACATGTCTTAAGCAGGAACTCCTGTGTGTTACCACTTATCACAACAATATCGTCTTCATGTAGAAGCCGATTTATTTTGTAATTACCTTGTCTTATACACGACGGGTGTAGTTTTCGTTGTTCTCCATCTAACTTTCCTAAGGTGAAAGTGAAAAGGTATTGGAAATAATGCGTGTGCTTTTGCAAGACCAGTTCTGACTTCAGAATGCCATAGACCTGCAGTAGGTTTCGTCTAAACATATTTTTAGTAGTCGTACTAATTTTGCGTAAACTCAAAATCTTTCAAGACAGTGGTGACTGTGCCCCTATGTATGTTGTCATAATCTTTTTTGTTATTTCTGCATTACGGTCCCAAGCTTTCTCTGTCTCTGACTGAGCGAAAAAATTGATTTAAAGCTGATATACTCCTTCGCAAACCACACTGATAATCCCTTATAATTCCTTCTGCAGCTGGGATCATTCTCTTCAGTAGACACTGGAATAGGATTTGGTAGCCTACATTAAGGAGAGAAATCTGTCTTCAAAATTTTGATTATTTTATCATATATATGGAAGTGGTGTAGGGGTACGCCGGCACGGTAGCTCAGCGTGTTCAGTCAGAGAGCCGGTTGGCCTCTGTAATAAAAAAAACTGAGTGGAAGGATCAACCACCGAACTTGAACAGGATGTCTAGCGATGTCCGCAACGACCAAACACAACGATCAATTTAAAAAAAAAATTAAAAAAAAGGTAGCGTCATTGATTCATAATCAAAACGTCTTCGGTCCCGGGTTCGACCCCGCCACTGCTTAAATTTTGATAAATAATCAGCATTGGCGGCCGAAGACTTCCGGCATAAGAAGTCAGCCTCATTCTGCCAACGGCCTTGTCAAAGAGCGCGGAGGAGCGGATAGAGGTTCAGGGCACTCTCTTGTCCTAGGGGTGGGAAATTGCCCCTAAAGGCGGAAGAATCAGCAATGATCAACGTCATGAGGATGCAGGAGGCAATGGAAACCACTGCATTAAAGACACGTAACGTGTATCCACAGGACATGTGGCCTGTAATTGAAGAAGTGTCATGATGATCTCTCCATTGGCAAAAGATTCCGGATCTCCGGGAGGGGACTGCCAAGGGGGAGGTTACCATGAGAAAAAGATTGAATAATCTACGAAGGATAACGTTCTACGAGTAGGGAAGTGGAATGTCAGAAGCTTGAACGTGGTAGGGAAACTAGAAAATCTGAAAAGGAAAATACAAAGGCTCAATCTAGATATAGTAGGGGTCAGTGAAGTGAAGTGGAAGGAAGACAAGGATTTCTGGTCAGATGAGTATCGGGTAATATCAACAGCAGCAGAAAATGGTATAACAGGTGTAGGATTCGTTATGAATAGGAAGGTAGGGCAGAGGGTGTGTTACTGTGAACAGTTCAGTGACCGGGTTGTTCTAATCAGAATCGACAGCAGACCAACACCGACAACGATAGTTCAGGTATACATGCCGACGTCGCAAGCTGAAGATGAACAGATAGAGAAAGTGTATGAGGATATTGAAAGGGTAATGCAGTATGTAAAGGGGGACGAAAATCTAATAGTCATGGGCGACTGGAATGCAGTTGTAGGGGAAGGAGTAGAAGAAAAGGTTACAGGAGAATATGGACTTGGGACGAGGAATGAAAGAGGACAAAGACTAACTGAGTTCTGTAACAAGTTTCAGCTAGTAATAGCGAATACCCTGTTCAAGAATCACAAGAGGAGGAGGTATACTTGGAAAAGGCCGGGAGATACGGGAAGTTTTCAATTAGATTACATCATGGTCAGACAGAAATTCCGAAGTCAGATTGTAAGGCGTACCCAGGAGCAGATATAGACTCAGATCACAATACAGTAGTGACGAAGAGTAGACTGAAGTTCAAAACATTAGTCAGGAAGAATCAATATGCAAAGAAGTGGGATACGGAAGTACTAAGGAAAGACGAGCTACGTTTGAAGTTCTCTAACGCTATAGATACAGCAATAAGGAATAGCGCAGTAGGCAATACAGTTGAAGAGGAATGGACATCTCTAAAAAGGGCCATCACAGTAGTTGGGAAGGAAAACATAGGTACAAAGAAGGTAGCTGCGAAGAAACCATGTGTAACAGAAGAAATACTTCAGTTGATTGATAAAAGGAGGAAGTACAAAAATGATCCGGGAAAATCAGGAATACAGAAATACAAGTCGCTGAGGAATGAAATAAATAGGAAGTGCAGGGAAGCTAAGACGAAATGGTTGCAGGAAAAATGTGAAGACATCGAAAAAGATATGATTGTCGGAACGACAGACTCAGCATACAGGAAAGTCAAAACAACCTTTGGTGACATTAAAAGCAACGGTGGTAACATTAAGAGTGCAACTGGAATTCCACTGTTAAATGCAGAGGAGGGAGGAGATAGGTGTAAAGAATACATTGAAAGCCTCTATGAGGGTGAAGGTTTGTCTCATGTATTAGAAGAAGAAACAGGAGTCGATTTAGAAGAGATAGGGGATCCAGTATTAGAATCGGAATTTAAAAGAGCTTTGGAGGACTTACGGTCAAATAAGGCAGAAGGGATAGATAACATTCCATCAGAATTTCTAAAATCATTAGGGGAAGTGGCAACAAAACGACTATTCACGTTGGTGTGTAGAATATATGAGCCTGGCGACATACCATCTGAGTTTCGGAAAAGCATCATCCACACAATTCCGAAGACGGCCAGAGCTGACAAGTGCGAGAATTATCGCACAATCAGCTTAACAGCTCATGCATCGAAGCTGCTTACAAAAATAATATACAGAAGAATGGAAAAGAAAATTGAGAATGCGCTAGGTGACGATCAGTTTGGCTTTAGGAAAAGTAAAGGGACGAGAGAGGCAATTCTGACGTTACGGCTAATAATGGAAGCAAGGCTAAAGAAAAATCAAGACACTTTCATAGGATTTGTCGACCTGGAAAAAGCGTTCGACAATATAAAATGTTGCAAGCTGTTCGAGATTCTGAAAAAAGTAGGGGTAAGCTATAGGGAGAGACGGGTCATATACAATATGTACAACAACCATGAGGAAATAATAAGAGTGGACGATCAAGAACGAAGTGCTCGTATTAATAAGGGTGTAAGACAAGGCTGTAGCCTTTCGCCCCTACTCTTCAATCTGTACATCGAGGAAGCAATGATGGAAATAAAAGAAAGGTTCAGGAGTGGAATTAAAATACAAGGTGAAAGGATATCAATGATACGATTCGCTGATGGCATTGCTATCCTGAGTGAAAGTGAAGAAGAATTAAATGATCTGCTGAACGGAATGAACAGTCTAATGAGTACACAGTATGGTTTGACAGTAAATCGGAGAAAGACGAAGGTAATGAGAAGTAGTAGAAATGAGAACAGCGAGAGCCTTAACATCAGGATTGATGGTCACGAAGTCAATGAAGTTAAGGAATTCTGCTACCTAGGCAGTAAAATAACCAATGACGGACGGAGCAAGGAGGACATCAAAAGCAGACTCGCTATGGCAGAAAAGGCATTTCTGGCCAAGAGAAGTCTACTAATATCAAATACCGGCCTTAATTTGAGGAAGAAATTTCTGAGGATGTACGTCTGGAGTACAGCATTGTATGGTTGTGAAACATGGACTGTGGGAAAACCGGAACAGAAGAGAATCGAAGCATTTGAGATGTGGTGCTATAGATGAATGTTGAAAATTAGGTGGACTGATAAGGTAAGGAATGAGGAGGTTCTACGCAGAATCGGAGAGGAAAGGAATATGTGGAAAACACTGATAAGGAGAAGGGACAGGATGATAGGCCATCTGCTAAGACATGAGGGAATGACTTCCATGGTACAAGAGGAGAGGGAGCTGTAGAGGGCAAAAACTGTAGAGGAAGACAGAGATTGGAATACGTTAAGCAAATAATTGAGGACGTAGGTTGCAAGAGCTACTCTGAGATGAAGAGGTTAGCACAGGAAAGGAATTCGTGGCGGGCCGAATCAAACCAGTCAGTAGACAAAAAAAAAAAAAAAAAAAAAAAAAAAAAAAAAAAACTTTCCTTCCCTTCGTCAGCCAATATTTCTTATTACCAAACACTCTTTAAAGCCCCGTTATTATTTAAACTGTAGCGGTCTTCCATCGTTTATTAGCTTTTTTGCAATTTGATCTTCGCCGCAAGCCTCACTGCTTTTGATTATTCATCGTATTTCTTCGTCATTGAGAGTCTCTGCTTTGCTGTCTACGGCGTCTAGAGCCTCACATGGAGAAGACGGAATGGGCTGATCACAGTACAGGAACGGAGATTAGCGATTATGATGTTATTATAGCAACTATGATTACGAAAGTTAATAAATGAGCCACGAAGGCTAGGAGAGTGTTTCTACTAGATAGACCAGACAAGCAGTTATTAGCATCTCATTAAAAAAGGAATTGGCAATACTTACTTACAGTAAGATGGATGAAGAGGAATTATGGACAATGTGCAAGCAGACTGAAAATCGCGGTCTGGAGATTTATGTGCCTAGTAAGTGGATAAAGGAGGGGAAAGACTCACCATGGTTTAATAACGAAATTCGACGGATGTTGAGGAAGCATAGGCTCTTGAACTCTCGGTTCAAAAGGCAACGCACAAATAACGACTGTGATAAGATCTATGCACGGCGTATTCAAAAACTACCACCGTTACACCTGAGCAAAAGGTCTGGCAGCGAACCCGATAAAATCCTTGTCTTACGTAAAATCGCTCAGAGGGTCTAAGGCTTCCATTCAGTGCCTTATTGACAGCAAAAAGAAAGAATATGTAATAAATGTCACGTTCAAGAAATCACAGGAGAATAGAACGAACATACCGTCATTTGACCAACGGACAGACTCCCGTATGGACAACTTAGTAATAAGCATACCTGGCGTAGAGAAACAACTGAAAGATTTGAAAGCAAATAAGTGGCAAGGACCGGATGGAATCCCAGTTCGCTTTTACGTGGAGTACTCTACGGCACTGGCCCCACAGTGGTCGAATCCTGCCTCGGGCTTGGATGTGTGTGGTGTCCTTAGGTTAGTTAGGTTTAATTAGTTCTAAGTTCTAGGCGACTGATGACCTCAGAAGTTAAATCGCATAGTGCTCAGAGCCATTTGAACCATTTGAACCTCATACAATTAACAATTTTATTTTACAATTATTGAATAACTGAGCTCAATTTGCCTGATTTCTCTCGATTTATATCAGAAATGAATATACACAATAAATTTTGTCAATTTGTTTTTATTTTTAATTTTTGTTGCTATAAAAATATTTGTTTTCTTATAATTTAACACTTTCTTGAAAAATGAGTGTAAGTGGATATGTCAGATATTCTGTTAGCTATTCTGAAATATGAATACTAATTTTGGAACACACACTGCATATTAATGTCGTAACATAACACTGATGGATTTTAGTGTTTGTATAGTCTCATATGAACACACTGTCGCATTTAATACTTTCTTGCTCCACCACGCGCCTTAATCACCTCTTGGCATCGTGAAGGCATTGAAAGAACTAACTTTTTAATGTACTCCTCACTCAGTTCATAAAACCACACACACACACACACACACACACACACACACCCAAACAGACACACTAACATAAGGTCTCCAACAGCTCCCGTTCATTCTGTGGCTTCTTTTTGGTGATAGCATTTCCCATAACCTTCCAACAGTTCTCAATAGGATTGAGATCGGGGCTGTTTCCAGGCCACTCTAATACTCGACCCCCATTTTCCCGAAGGAAAGATTTTACCTGAAATGTAGAAGTACTTGATAATTAACGAAGAGAGTAATCTGCTTCGTGTTTGGTACAAATATTATTCATAGGACTCACCTTCAAAGCTCTATGGCAAGGAGTGGAGTCATCCTGAAAAATGCAATTGGATACATCTCCAAACTGGTCTCCAATGGTTGGCATAAGCTTCCTTTCAAGGATGCTTATGTAAGCATCTGCGTTGACAGTGCCGTTGATGAAGTCCAGACGACCTACTCCGTGACTGGAAATGCACCCTCAGACTATCTGTCCTTGTGGGTGTTTGACTGTATGTGTTATGCATGATGGCAAAAATTCTTCACCTTTTCTTCGACGCACGAACACTTTCCCATCTGAGCCATGCAGATTAAATTTGAACTCGTCTGAAAAGATAACTCTGTTCCACATCTCTGGCGTCCATGTCGCATGTGCCTTTGCCCATTGTAGTCTCTGTTATCGCATTATCTTGGTCAATAAAGGCTTCCTTCTAGGACGACGGGCTGAACGTCCAGCCTCCAGTAGTGTATTTCTTATAGTTCTACTGGTTACCTAGATGTCGCCCATTTCTTCCCAGTCTCGCTTCAGTTCAGTTGATGACAGGCGACGATAGTTGAGCGAAAGCCTTTTCGGTAACCTGTCCTGTTTGGTAGTAGACGCCCTTTTCCGACCTCTTCCTTTCTCATTATCAACATTTCCTTTTTCCCTGCAGTTTCTCAGTGACCCCGAAATCGTAGACTGATTAAATCCTGCGTTAGAGGGTATCTCTCTGGTGCTGAGACCAACAGACGAATAAGCAAGTATAGCAGCTTTCTTTTCGGGCATTAATTCAACTGACCTGCCCATCTTCTCACTGCAAAGTCTCAACTCAAAATGGCAGTATGAACACTGGTTTCATTGTCAACCCAAACTACAACGATAAAGAGTTGCGTATTGTTGGAAAACATGCGTGAAGACGTTAGATTATTAAGGCAAGAGTATGACAACAAAGTTTAGCAACTATGGAGCTGGTGTAACATGAAGCAAACTGCTGCAAAAGACAAAAAGACGAAGTAATTAATGGTGATGCAATAAATATGTCCACCACTGTTGTTTACGTTTATCGTGAATCTCTCGCCCAGCCCATAGGTCCCACGTCACAGGAGTAAAGAACAGGTGACTCCAGTATATAAGAAGGATAAAAGAACAGACCCGCTAAATTACAGACGATTATCCCTCACTTCTGTTTGCTGCAGGATCCTTGAACATATTCTGAGTTCGAATGTAATAAAGTATTTTGAGACTGAGAAGCTTATGTCGACGAATCAGCATGGCTTTAGAAAGCATCGCTCGTGCGAAACTCAGCTTAGCCTTTTTCTCAATGATACGAGTATACTGAGAATTACCAATGAAAGGCAAAGGTCAGCTTCAATATTTATAGATCTCCGGAAAGTATTTGACACAGTGCCCAATTGCAGACCGTTAACGAAGGTACGAGCATATGGAATAAGTTCACAGACATGTGAGTAGCTCAAAGACTTCTTAAATAACACAGCTCTACAAAATAAATTTTGTTTTTCGTTGCCAGGGAAGTTTGAACGAAAATGGGATATTGTTATGATACTCATTCCGAGTATATTTGTACTTTTTCCAAATTGGCTCTGGTTTTTGAGATATAGGTTATTTGTGGAAATGAGAGTTTCATGTGGATAATATCGACTGCAGGGTCCATATATGGTGTAATGTATTTGCTACCTGTTTTTTAATTAGTGATATTGTACTATCTTTATTAAACAATTGTGCTCAGGGCGTGCATCTGTGTGGTTGAGAATTATATCATGCAAACATCACACTGTCAGCATGTGTTCAGTCCTGTTGTGCGGTGCGTGTGTTGAAGATATTGAGGGTTGTGCAGATTTGAATTCGGCGGTACTCGACATTCATTTGTTGGCCGAGGTAATCCCCGCAACAGCCGATAGGTAGCGTTCAGTGTAAACAAGAAAAATGGCGATGGTCGAAAGTCACACACATGTGCAGTGCAGCTTCAAGGAGATAGAACCTTTTCATGGTGACGTAGCAAATAAGAGGTGAGTATTCATTTCACACAAAACAATTAATGATGTTTGTTGGATGTGATTGACATGCAAATACAAGAAAGTTCTGCATAATATGTAGTATTTGTGCAATTTTGTTTTAGGAAAACATGAGTTCTTCACGCCGTCTTTGCGTGAACCATCCAGATGAGTTCTGCTACATTTGTGGTGAATACGTTCTTCAAAAGAACAGGAAGAATATCACTCCTTTTGTGAAGGAAGCGTATCTGGAATATTTCGGAATTAAACTTGGAGATCAAGACAAGGCGTGGGCACCCCATAAAGTTTGTAAATGCTGTGTGGAGTGCTTACGGCAGTGGACAAAACGAAAAAGGAAAAGCTTAAACTTCGGAGTGCCCATGGTATGGCGAGAGCAGAAGAACCATACAGATGATTGCTATTTTTGCATTGTTAATGTGAAAGGTTTTAATAGGTTCAAAAAACGAAAGTGGGAATATCCCGATTTGGAGTCAGCAAGAAGACCGGTGGTGCACAGCAACGATGTTCCTGTACCAACCTTCACAACATTACCCACGCTAACATCATCAGATGACGATGTGCACGGCGAGGAATGTACAAGTAGTGGTTCGGAATACGAAGGACGTGAGACACAACCCCAGCAGTTCGACCAGAAGGAGCTCAGTGACTTGATACGAGAACTCAATCTTTCAAAGCAAGCATCAGAACTCTTAGCATCCAGGCTTAAGGAAAAGAACTGTCTTCATCCAAGTGTTAAAATAACAGCTTACCGGACGAGAGAAGAAAACCTTCTTCCATACTTCAACCAAGAAGGGGTTATAGTGTATTGCAGCAATATACCTGGACTTTTACTTGAATTGGGGCTGCCGGAATATAGTCCAGAGGACTGGCGTCTCTTCATAGACAGTTCCACTAGAAGTTTAAAATGTGTTCTCCTACACAATGGCAATCGTTACGCATCTATTCCAATTGACCACTCAACAAAACTTTGTGAAGCATATGCTAACATCAAGATGGTTCTGCAGAAAATTCAATATATGCAGCACCAGTGGTTGATTTGTGTTGATTTGAAAATGGTGAACTTCTTGCTTGGACAACAAAGTGGATACACAAAGCACCCATGTTTTATCTGCATGTGGGATAGTAGGGCAAAGCACGAACATTGGAAGCAGAAAACATGGCCTCCAAGGGAACATATAGCTGTTGGTGAAGCAAACATCATTAATGAACCTCTGGTTAGTATGGACAAGATTGTTCTTCCACCATTACATATTAAGTGATGACTAATGAAGCAATTCACCAAAGCTTTAGACAGAAATGGTAATTGCTTCACATACATCTGCAATACGTTCCCTGGACTCAGTAGTGAAAAACTTAAGGCAGGAATATTTGATGGTCCTCAAATTCGCAGGCTCATCAACGATACCAATTTTACAAGTGTCATGACTGTCACTGAAGCATCGGCCTGGAACAGTTTTGTCGCTGTTGTAAAATATTTTTTGGGCAATCATAAAGCTCCCAATTACGAGGAACTGGTCAAAAACATGCTCACTAACATTCAAAACTTAGGAGCTAACATGAGCATAAAATTGCACTTCCTTCACAGCCACTTGGATCGATTTCCTCGTAATCTAGGTGATTTCAGTGAGGAACAAGGAGAGCGGTTCCATCAAGATATGAAAGGAATAGAGGAAAGATATAAAGGAAGATGGGACAGGCATATGATGGCAGATTATTGCTGGAATCTGCAACGTGACTGTTCTGAAGAGACCTATAAAAGGAAAGCGTGCAGGAAGCGGTTCGTCATGGACGGAAAATGATATACTTATAGAGAAACTTTTCGATTATGTTTTATACGTGGACAAATGCCTATCAGGTTTTCATAGAAGCTATTTATAAAGATTATTTTCTTTTTTCATTGTAGTTTGTAGCGCTCGAGTTCAGTATTAGCAATTTTTTCAAATTTTTTGAATAAATCATGCATTATCTCAAAAACTAGAGCCAAACTGCATAAATGGTTGCTATATTCGTCCTCAGCACCACTAACCCATCCTAAAGCCACTCAAATATCCTTGGCAAGAAAATGAGTGTTGACCAGTGTAATAGAACCCAGTATGTTGTCCTCGACGACGAGTGTTTATCAAAGAAAATGGTATGGTCAGGAGTTCCCCTAGGAAGTGTTTTCTGCATACATAAAGGATGGTGGACAGGGTGGGCAGCAATCTGCAGTTGATTGCTGATGATGCCGTAGTGTACGGTAAGAATCGAAGCAGAGTGACTGTAGAAAGATACAAGACGACTTAGATAAAATTCCCTTGGTGTAATGAATGACAGTTAGCCCTAAATGTTGGAAAATGTAAATTAATGCGAATAAGTAGGAAGATATTACCCGTTATGTTCGGGTACAGTATCACTAGTATCCTGTTTAACACAGTAAAGTTGTTTAACCACCTGGGCACAACGTTGCAAAGCGATATGAGATGGAACGAGCGTATTAAACCTGTGGCAGGGAAGGCAAATGGTCGACTTCAGTTTATTGGGAGAATTTTAGGAAAGAGTCGTTCACTTGTAAAAGAGACCGCATATTCCGCGGTGGTGCGACCTATTCTAGAGTACTGCTCGAGTGTTTGTGATCCGCGCCAAGTTGGACTAAAGGAAGACACTGTAGCAATTCAGAGGCAGGCTGCAAGATTGTTTACGGATAGGGTTCAAAAAATGGTTCAAATGACTCTGAGCACTATGGGACTCAACTGCTGAGGTCATTAGTCCCCTAGAACTTAGAACTAGTTAAACCTAACTAACCTAAGGACATCACAAACATCCATGCCCGAGGCAGGATTCGAACCTGCGACCGTAGCGGTCTTGCGGTTCCAGACTGCAGCGCCTTTAACCGCACGGCCACTTCGGCCGGCTTACGGATAGGGCCCATACGGAAGTATATAGGTAGCTGTATTTCCTTGGCTCTATTTGCGAGTGTAACAGAAAAGGGAATGTCAAGTAGTAATACAGGGCACCCTCCGCCACGCACCGTACGGTCACTTGCGGAATATCTATCTAGATGAAGCTGTAATAATTCTGCGAAATACTCTGACCGCAGCAGTTATTCGTGTTATTCACGACGGTCTTCTCCTCTGTACCTCTACTAAATCTTTGTAAACTTATTAAGAACAGCAACGATCGACTGAACCAGTTTTAAAATATTATACACAACAGTATTGGTGGCGTAAAAACACTTTTATGTATATCTGGTGACCGGTTTCGACCCGATGTGGATCTCCTTCGGACTGTGCCCCGGTGATGACTTACAGGGACAGTGGCACAGAGCACCACCCACTGATGTCGAAGATGATCCACCTCGGGTCGAAGCCGATCACTATTTATGAATAAAGTTGTTTTTATGCTATTATGAATGTTCCAAATAATATTTTATTCCTCTATAATAAATTCTTTTATCTTATATTTCTGAGTTACGTTCTTTATGATACACTCGTCTTAGCTATGGCAGATATAGTGATAATTAAGTGAAAACGGACATGCAGATTGTTTTTCGAAAAAACAGTACATTTGATCGTCCAACCGTCTGTTTGGATATAAGAAAATAGTATTACTACTAAGTGAGATATAATACTAAATAATTTTGGACGCGACGCGTTTGTATTAACAGTGTGTTTGAAAAAGTTAGGAGCTACTTCTCGCATCAGCGAAAATTAGGAAGATTAAGGAAAGGCAAACCTACGTTTCTAGCATTTGTAGATTTAGAGATAGCTTTTGGCAATGTTGACTGGAATACTCTCTTTCAAATTCTGACGGTGGCAGGGGTAAAATACAGGGAGCGAAAGGCCATTTACAATTTGTACAGAAAGCAGATGGCAGTTATAAGTATCGAGGGACATGGAAGGGAAGCAGTGGTTGGGAAGGGAGTGAGACACGGTTGTAGCCTCTCCCCGATGATATTCAATCTGTATATTGAGCAAGCAGTAAAGGAAACGAAAGAAAAGTTCGGAGTAGGTATTAAAATCCATAGAGAAGAAATAAAAACTTCGAGGTTCGCCGATGACATTGTAATTCTATGAGAGACAGCAAAGGACCAGGAAGAGCTGCTGACGGTATTGACAGTGTCTTGAAAGGAGGATATATGATGAACATCAACAAAAGCAAAACGAGGATAATGGCATGTAGTCGATTAAATCGGGCGATGCTGAGGGAATTACATTACGATATGAGACGCTTATAGCAGTAAATCACTTTTGCTATTTGGGTAGCAAAATAACTGATGATGGTCGAAGTAGAGAGGATATAAAATGTAGACTGGCAATGGCAAGGAAAGCGTTTCTGAAGAATAGAAATTTGTTAACATCGAGTATAGATTTAAGTGTCAGGAAGTCGTTTCTGAAAGTATTTGTATGGAGTGTACCCATGTATGGAAGTGAAACGTGGACGATAAATAGTTAAGACAAGAAGAGAATAGAAGCTTTCGAAATGTGGTGCTACAGAAGAATGCTGAAGATTAGATGGGTAGATCACACAACTAATGATGAGGTATTGAAAAGAACTGGGGAGAAGAGAAATTTGTGGCGCAACTTGAGTAGAAGAATTGATCGCTTGGTAGGACATGTTCTGAGGCATCAAGGGATCACAAATTTAGCTTTGGAGGGCAGCGTGGAGGGTAAAAATCGTAGAGGGAGACCAAGAGATGAATACACTAAGCAGATTCAGAAGGATGTAGGTTGCAGTATGTACTGGGAGATGAAGAAGCTTGCACAGGATAGAGTAGCATGGAGAGCTGCAACAAACCAGTCTCTGGACTGAAGACCACAAAAACAACAGGGAAAACTGAGTGATTCCTGTGCGCGGGCTATAATTTTGGGTCCAGTGATTCCGGTTTTCTAGTCTAGTATTGCCATTTGGCGACTGTTTAGATGTTGAACAAGTAGAGACCAAAAATTAGGTTGTGGATCAAAGTATTAGAATAGACGGTGATGTTTAGTGAACGAGACTGTCTTAGCGACGGGTTTAATTAGTCAGTAAAATATATTATTTTCGTGAAACTTTCAGTGTGTTGTTTTTTGTGATTTTTTCCTATATTGGCGTTGCATTGTATCCTACTGGTTTTTGACCGTCGAGATTATCAGCGCAAATTGCTATGAATAAGCTGGAGGCTGGGTGTGGATCTGCTGGCGGCTGACACAGTCCAGTGCGTTGGATCTCGGAAACTTTACTGATTCAAATGGTTCAACTGGCTCTGAGCACTATGGGATGTAACCTCCCCACAAAAATTTGAAAGACAATATTTAATAGAAATGGAGCCAAGTGTAAGCTCCCCAGAGAAATTTAAGATAATATTTTAAATGCGAATAGACATAGAGCTATATGTAACCTCCCAGCAATTAAATTTAATGACAATGACAATTAAATAAAAATTAGCAATCTGACCCAAGTATAAGTTCCTCACAAAAATGAAAGTCAATTCCATGATAATGAAATCTCAGTCACAATAAAAATGCAAATAGACCGAAATGTCGATCTTAGGCCCTGTGCAATAATTAAACTCAAATTCTTACCTCAGTAAAACTGGATCTGCTCTTATTTTTCGCCATAGCTCGAAGGAAATGCATTGCAAAAATTTTGAATTTAAGGGAAACTTTTCTTTAAGGAATACCAAGGGAAATATTTCTTTCAATAAAATGTTTCTTTTGTTAAAATGCTTGGTTTGAAAACAAATTATTATTGGGGCGATTCTTGAACAAATTAGTTACAGTTAATTTACATTACATTATCAAATGTGCGCAATGCTGCTTCATTACCTTATTTAAAAATCTACCTCGTCCTGAATCTTGACCAGTGTGCCATGTCGACGCCCGCCGACTCCTCACACACAACTGCGACTATCTCTCGCGCGCTACTACCACAGACTACGTCATCTCACATGCGCTACTACTCTCGAACTCTAACTCGCAACTGAACGCTCGCGCGGTCAAGACCAGGAACGACAAATAGCTCTCTGGTCAAAGACTCTGCAATGCCTCGCCATCGCCGCCACACAACATACGTGTTTCATAACCCTCACGGGGGGGGTCAAAAATTTGGCAGCGATGGTGAGTCATTTGGACTTGCCAAGCGCGGAAAAATTTTTTTCTTTAATTAATCATCTTTTACAATTTACAGAATATTCAGATGTAGTACATGAATTGAATGTGGTGTACATGCACCGTGTACAAAACATTTCAGACAAAGACAAAATATAAGTACAAAACATATCAGGAAAATGTATATATAAATTATTTGATAGATAACAAAGTGCACACGCACTGAAAAATTCTTTAGCATTTTCAGAACAGAATGGCAAAAAATCATGTTGACAAGTTACATGAGTGCACATGCACTGCAGTTCAGAACATATCAGCAAATGAAGAAATGTATATATAATGAGTAACAAATGACATAAGTGCATACGCACTGAAGTATTGAACATATCATAAAAGGTATACAGAATGAGTACAAATCATATTGAAAAATGAGAAAAGTGCGCAGGCACTGAAGTTCAGTGTAAAACATATTAACACATAACACAAGTGCACATGCACCGAAAAACTCTTTAGCATTTTCATAACAAATAAACGCAAAGGTAAAAAATCATTTTGACAAGTGACGTAAGTGTACATGCAGTGCAGTTGAGAATATATCAGCAAATCAGAAAATATATTAATAAATGGTAAAAATACACACGCACTGTAGTACAGAACATATCAGAAAGCCACAAAATATATACGTAATGAGTACAAATGGCATAAAGTGCACACGCACTGAAAAACTCTCTAATAATTTTACGACAAATAAACCTAATGAGTACAAATCATATTGACAAATGACAAAAGTGCACACGGGCTGTAGTACTCTCTAGTATTTTTCTACAACAAACAAACAAATCAAAGAGTGTAATAAAGTGCACATGCACTATAGAAGTCTTTAGTAATTTCAGGATAACTGATCTTATTAACAAAAGAAAGGAAGTGCACACGCACTGTATATGACTTTTTCATTTTACAAGAATTAGGGAAGGAATAGGAAGGATTGCATCATGGTTGTAGCACTTAGGTTGCACGCAGCTGCACTGAAAGTCCATATCTTTCCACAGGAATACAACACCAAGTGAGACAATTTGCAGTTCTTTTCCCAGAAGTATTTATCAGCGTATCCAAGACACTGAAATGTCGTAGTAATATTTCCTGTTATCATTTTAGCAGTACATCAGGTACACCAAACAGTGGGACCATAATAACGTCTTCATCGCTCACGGTGGTGGACAGCATGTCGTGTCAACACCACGCTCTTACAAGGCACACCAACGTAGAATTAGTGCAAAAACCAAATATAGTGCTCCATGATCATGAGGATGTACAGGACAAATGGATATTACAGTAATTCCAGGTAGTTAGGTCAGAAGGTGAAGGACATTAAGTCACATAGTAGTCTTCATTGAGAATTACATTAGTAGTTTGTGGCGTTCATAGCCCAGTTATTGAACATTTCTGTACCATGTATTTAGTATTACAGAATAATGTTCATAAAATTAAATTATTGGCATCATGGGTAATCGTATTACAATAAACAGTGGCAGTCCTTGGCCAGTCACTAAGCATATTTAGTATGACGGAATAATGTTCATCAAAAGTCATAATTGAAAAGGAGAGTCAATTATTGGCATAGCATTAACATAATTCATTGAGTTATACAAATTATTGGCACTCATTGGCCAGTTACCAAAACATGAACAGTCATCATTGAAAACAGGAGCTAATTATTGGCATAATTAATAACATAATTCATTTAGTTACATTAATTATCGGCACTTAATGGCCAGCAAGTATTGAATAGTATAAAACATTGTTCATCATTCAGTATTATTCAGAACTCTCTTAAATGAGTAGCATTATTTGAAACTGGTGATACACACCATTAAGAAGACATGATTAAAAATCAGTTAATTACAGTCATAGCATTAATAATCATGGGCATTATAAGTAGTCTCATTACAATAAACAGTGGCAGTTATTTGCCAGTTACAAAGCATTATTTTATATATATATTTTTTTGTATCATTAAGAAGTCATTACTGAAGTGACATACTATTCAGAGCTGATCAGTATTACTCAGAATTCTCTTAAACTAGTAGCATTATTTGGGACTGGTAATACATTGTTTTTCTTTTTGTTTCTGTGCTAGTTAGTTAGCAATGCATTGCTTTGGGTAATTATAAGGGAAAGCAAGAAGAGAAAAAGAAAAAAATTGCTTCTGGGTTGTTCCTGTAAATGAAAAATGTGTAACGTCATTCGTCATGAGTCAGCTGTAGCAAGGTTGTGACACAAGTGGGTAAAAAATAAAAAAAAATGCAAGTATTAGTATAGGCTTAATAATTAACAAGTTTAGTAACTATCATGAAAGGCTTCTCCTGGAAAAAATACAAAATGGATTATTGAGCTGAAAGAAGAAACGCAGACTACGCTGACAAGTAGTGAACTTCGAGTTAACAGGTAGTGAAATGTGTATAAAAATGTGTTCCATAGCTGTCCTTTCCAAAACCTTCAATCATCATACCATACGATATAAAACATACTGTCAAAACAAACTGCAACAAATACTTAAACAACTACATAGCATAAATACATAAACTTCAACATCATCCTCATCTGTAAAGAAAAACTTCATTATCCGTATTATCTTAACTTCATTATTATCATCACCTGTAAAGAAAAACTTCATTATTCATAGTAGCATATTCTTCATCATTATTCTTCATCAGCATTCATTATCATCTGCAAAAAAAATCACTTCATTATTCATTACACAACTATTCCTTATCTCTACCATATTTCATCACTAAAACTAGGATGTGTAGTTCTGTCTGACAGCCTGCATCAATCGCCTTGTATTCTGAAAGAAAAAATTAGTTAAGACTGCTATTCTACGATGTGAATAGTATATTCTTGTTAATGCTTGTTAATTCTGATCCATTTACTCTTCCTCATAAGGTTTTTTGCATCTTCTTTCGTTTATTCCGTATGTGAAATTCCCATTTCTGTTTAATTTATTTCCTTTACGTATCATTTCTTTCTGAAATTGATGAACAAAGATTAATGCCTTGCATTTAAATCATATACCCTCTAAATAATGACTGGTTAATGGTGACACAATTAAGCATACAGTATATCATGACAGAAAACGTAATATGTCAAAAGCATAGACAGTGTTCAAAGGCAAAAATGTACAGAGAATATCAAAATGCAGCAGCAAAAAAAGAAGAAAAATGTAAAATAGTCACGATGTTGAGATATCATAGGGCAAAAAATGTCAAAGTCAAATGGTGTGTTATACCTTAACTATTTCACAGTGCATAAAAGCAAAACATGAAAACAATCGTTCATAAAAAAGACAAAATGTGACGTTCGTTGTGTTCAGCTTGTATGTAGTGTAGTTAATAGAGGCGAGAATTAAAGACTTTAATGGAGGGAGAATTTGATAAAATTAATACGTCACTACATAGAATTGCATAATTATTCATAAAATGAGTAAGTTCATCCGGAAAATATGCACGGTCTGATGTGTAACGACAAGAAGAGCGACCTGCTAACCTTACCTTACCGGGCACTTGCCAAGAAAAAATACGATAGTCATCAATAATTGGTCACGTGAATATAATTGCAGAAATGATCATAAAAATTAGTAAATAGCATTACAGTGTGATAAATCGTAAAGTATGTTCACTCAATAAAGGGTTTTATGTTGGATAAGTGGTGGTTTCCTTTCGATTTTCTGGTTCTCAGAGTTTCGACGTGTACAACATTGAGGTGAGGAATGCTGCGAATTCGATATGGACCTGCGTATAGAAGTTCAAATTTACTGCACTTACCTTTTATTTTATTGGATAAATAGCGTGTTCGTACTAATATCTTCTGTCCAATGTGAAAGTCTTGGCGCGTACAAACCTGTTTTTGCTGTCTTCTCCGGCGCTCTGCGGCACGTTTGATGTTGTTCAGCGCAATGTCAATTATTTCGTGGTGTCGTAATCGACGAGATGTAGGAAATGTTACTAATTCTTTCATTTTGTTTGGTGGTTCAACGTTTTTCAGTATAACAGACGGAGATAGCATAGTGGATTCATTTGGAATGGAATTAATTACATCTTGGAATGAGAATATGTGTGTGTCCCAATCAATATGTCTTTTGTGGCAGTATATTCTACACAGTTTACTAATTTCTTTCATTAATCGTTCACAAGGGTTCGAAGAAGCATGGTACTTGGATATACAGATCGGAGAAATGTTTCTAGCTCGTTACATGCGTGTCCATATAGCAGAACGAAATTGTGATCCATTATCGGAAATTACTCTCATCACATGCCCTACATGAAATAGAAAATGTCTTACAAATGCTTTCGAAACAGTTTTAGCAGTAGCTTTGCGTAACGGAGTGAAAGTAACAAATTTTGAAGTGAGCTCAACAGCGACAAAAATGTAGCAAAAACCTCTGTTAGTTCTCGGAATTGGACCAAAAATGTCTACTGCGGCCATATGTCTTAATTTAACAGATACAATGGGATATAATGGAGGAATATGTGAAGTGGTGTCTCTGGCAAATTTTACATGACGCTAAAACTCGTCGTATACGTTTTTCCATATTGGCAAAATAACAGTTCTGTCTCAGTATAAGAAAACATTTTCTGGTTCCGTAATGTGCGTAGCTTAAATGAGTGTACCAGATTAATTTGTTAACAAGTTCGTCAGGAATGCATAATAACCAATTGTTGCTGTCTGGATGAGAGCGGCGAAACAGAATGTCATTGCGTATAGTGTAGTGGTTTCTAATCGTAACATTATTCTTATTTTGCCAAAGGTGTTTAATTTCTTTCCACACGTTGTCTTTACTTTGCTCTTGTGCTATGTCCTGTAATGACGACGAAATAAAATTTTCAAATGCAACTTGCTGAATGTACATGACGCTGAAATTTGCTTTGCAGAAGTTGGTTGCGACGTCTTGCTGATTGTTGCTGAGAGAACGAGATAATGCATCTGCTACAACATTTTGTGCGCCGGGAATGTGAACAATCGAAAAATTAAATTCCTGTAAATAAAGCTTCCATCTACTTAATCTGTCGTGTGTGAATTTAGCCGAAAGTAAAAATTGTATAGCTCTATGGTCTGTGTAAACGGTGGTATGTCTCCCATAAAGAAAGTGCCGAAATCTCGTAAAAGCCCATACAACACATAATGTTTCCAATTCTGTAACGGAATAATTTCGTTCAGCAAGTGACAGAATGTGGCTTGCAAATGCGATGTTTTTGATTACTGTAGAGCCATCTTCTTCAATTTCCTGAAAAATATGTACGCCTAAAGCGGTGTTAGAACTGTCGGTGGCAATAGAAAAATTTCTGGTAAGATCTGGGTGCGATAAAAGTGGAGCATTCAACAAAGCATGTTTCAAATAACATTCTCGTGAACAAGATTCTGCGTGTCAAAATTATTGCTTACGTTACTGGAATATGCAATCTGTGCTGTATCTATTTAAATTCTATCGTACGTGTTATTATTTTCAGCAGGATTCTGTGGCATTTCGACTATTTCAACTGTACTATTATTTCTTCCTGACGTATTACGCTATGGATGACACCTATTGTCTGGCTCATTCATGATAATATGTTATTGCTGAAGTTCTTGCTCCTGAAAAGATCGACTGTTATTAAATGTACGCTGAAAATAGTTCTCATAATTTTTACGTCTGTCATGATAGTAATTTCTATACGGCGCATTGCGATACGAGTTGAAATAGTGTGTTGTCTGTCAGTAGTTATCTCTTTGCTGCCGTGCGTTACTATTTGTTGTACCAGGGACTATACGTGCACGCGGCGAAACATTAAAGCTTGGTTGACCTTGTAGAATGCATTGTTGGTTACGTATGCTAACCAGCTGGTTTTGTTGCTGTTGTTGTGAAAAACCTCTATTGTTACCAAAAATGTGTTTGCTATTGCTGATAATTTTGTACATACTGATGATTACGATTTTATCTGTTATTAAAATTACGCTGGTAGTTCTGGAGTGCCTAATGAAAATTGTCACTTTCGGTAAAAATTTGTCTTATCAGGATTTCTTTAGAGCAATAGTTAAAGAGCTGTTTAGATAGATATAAAGGATAGTAGAAGAGAAAGCAGCAGTGCAGAAAACTAAAGATGAAACAGCACTACTACAGCTCGGGGCCCTATGCACGCTACGGCACATATTCATTAAAGCGTAATGAAGCCCCTGAGGTCAATTACGCACTGCAAATAATTTTCAGCTTTCGTGTTATAGGCAATGGCGGTAAAAATTCAGAAATAAATTGCTGTATCCATGCTAATTGTTGTTTCTTCATTACAGGCAATGCTATTGAAAATACAAAAATAAATCGACGTATCCAGTTCAAATCGTGTATCTGTGCTCTGTCATTATTAAATTCCTTGGATTTTTTTACAAATGCAAATTGCTTATAATCAATGTTCTCGTCACTGAATTTGAGGACACGTTCAGGTTTGTGTGAGAATCTGTTTGTCTGTGTCATTTCTGAATCTAAGTCCCGTACTCTCTGTAGATTACCCAAATTATATGCGCTGCGCGAGTCTGACAAATGTTGAAAAGGTGGCGTCTGCTGTGACGTATTATTAACTGAAATATTTTTCATCTCTGTAAGCTTGACAATTTTCTACGCAAGCTGTTATTAGACGAATCGATCTCATTAATCGTCTGCTGTAAATTTTGAAATTCCGGTGTTTGGTTAAATGAAACCGGTGCAGTATCGTCTGATTTATTGTCATTAGTACTTTCAATAACATCAATACGACTGGCCAATTCATCACATTTTTCAGTCAGTATTTTTACCTGATCATCGGTTTTAGAATCAGAGGCATTAATCTGTTTTTGCAATTTACGTGTAGTTTCATTCAGTTTTATAACGTCAGCTTTGACGACATCGGAATCCTGTGTTAGTTCTAATTGTTCGAGTCTGTCGGTCACTGTTTGAAAATCTGTTGTGTATGTGTCTGTTTTCGATTTAAGATCGGAAATTTCATCACGTAATTCTGTGTTCGACTGTTTGATGGTATTAATTTCGTCGGACACTGTAGCAATATTGTTGTCTACATATGTTTTTGCCTTCGCAAACATTTTACGTTTGTCTTCTTGTCTCTGAGCAGTGATTGTTTCCATGACTTGACGTTTGACTTTATTTTGATCCTAAATAAATTTGCGGAAACGCGTATCACTGTTTTGTATGTGAAGATTAAAACGTTCATCAATTTGAGAGTTCTGTTGGTCGAATTTCGCGTCAATCTTTTCATCCATTGTGCGCGAAAGTTCTGCCGTCATTAATTTAAATTCGTCGCGCAATTGTGTAGCCTTTTCAGAGCATTGTTTAGCGACTCCGCTAATTTCCTCTCTAAGTGTTTCTGTTGTAGCTATTTGCATTTCCCTTAATTCTTGCGCAACAGATTTAATTTCTTCGCTACTTTTTCTTGAACACGCCTCAATTTCCTCGCGTAACTGTTCCTTAGTAACTTGATACTGCGCGGCAACGGCTGTAATCTGCTCGCTAAGCTGTCTAGAATTGTTGTCTAATTTTTCATTAAGATTGTCTTGTTTTTCATTAAGTTGTTTGAAATCTTTACGAAATTTTTGTTTGAGATCTTCGTTATTATTGTCTATTTTTTTATTCTGTTGTTTGAAATTTTCATTAAGCTGTTTGAAATTTTCACTAAATTGTAGCAACATTGCCATAATTGGATCCGAGCCAAAACTAGCATTTCTATTATCTGTGCTGTTTGATGGTGTACCTGCAATTGTCACGTTTTGTGTATCCATTTGGATATTCTGTGACTCACAAAAAGGTCTGCTTATCGAATCTCCACTGTGCGTCGCTATTTCGGAATTAAACGTATCCTTCGTACTTTCAATACACTGTCCATTTTCGTTAGAAAAATTTGTTTGTACGTTACTTGAATTTTTCAAACCGGGTGTGTTAAGCTGGGCAGCGCTCATTACAACAGAACGTCCCACGTCATCGATTGTCGTCAAATCAACAGAGGACATAACCGAGTTCGTTTGTTCATCATTAAGACAAAAATCATCATGAGTGGTTGGAACGCACTGATTGTCAGTGAACCCAGGATTGTCATCATTACACTGCGTGTCACTAGTACTATTGGTGAAGTTATTTAATTCGCTTATTTCGTTCATAATACCTCGCGATATACTATTCACGGTCTTTCGCGGCATTATCACAATAGTCACAATTATTCACAAATAAATAAGCACAATGCAAAAGCAACACACAAATACAACAGAGCAAAGAATTGCCGATGATCTGAGGAAAGAAAGTCATAAAATTAGTAAAAGCGTTGCGCCAAATCCTAATTATATTTAAGCAAATAAGAGCAGATATCTGGCTACGTTTCAGAAGATTCTCAACGAAATACGATCCTGGACCGGATGTCGCCAAGTGTAACCTCCCCACAAAAATTTAAAAGACAATATTTAATAGAAATGGAGCCAAGTGTAAGCTCCCCAGAGAAATTTAAGATAATATTTTAAATGCGAATAGACATAGAGCTATATGTAACCTCCCAGCAATTAAATTTAATGACAATGACAATTAAATAAAAATTAGCAATCTGACCCAAGTATAAGTTCCTCACAAAAATGAAAGTCAATTCCATGATAATGAAATCTCAGTCACAATAAAAATGCAAATAGACCGAAATGTCGATCTTAGGCCCTGTGCAATAATTAAACTCAAATTCTTACCTCAGTAAAACTGGATCTGCTCTTATTTTTCGCCATAGCTCGAAGGAAATGCATTGCAAAAATTTTGAATTTAAGGGAAACTTTTCTTTAAGGAATACCAAGGGAAATATTTCTTTCAATAAAATGTTTCTTTTGTTAAAATGCTTGGTTTGAAAACAAATTATTATTGGGGCGATTCTTGAACAAATTAGTTACAGTTAATTTACATTACATTATCAAATGTGCGCAATGCTGCTTCATTGCCTTATTTAAAAATCTACCTCGTCCTGAGTCTTGACCAGTGTGCCATGTCGACGCCCGCCGACTCCTCACACACAACTGCGACTATCTCTCGCGCGCTACTACCACAGACTACGTCATCTCACATGCGCTACTACTCTCGAACTCTAACTCGCAACTGAACGCTCGCGCGGTCAAGCGCAGTCTAGGAACGACAAATAGCTCTCTGGTCAAAGACTCTGCAATGCTTCGCCATCGCCGCCACGCAACATACGTGTTTCAGGGACACCCGGTTTTTCTTAGTTAACAATCCGATTACGTGTTGGGTTCGTATCTCCGTCACAGAACTTCACATCATGCACTTCATCTTTAAATGCATGCACACTTTGTTACTTCAGAATGGAGGTATGGCAGACATCTTTCGTGGTTAGCTAACACGGACGAATGGGTCTTGATAGGAGTCCCGGTTTATTACAAAAATTGTCGTCTTTTATTTCCAAGTTTAGATTTGGTTACCGGTATTGGCAAAAACTTTCGGTAATTCATGAATCTTCATGGCTAGTCATCGATACGATGTGATTAGATTAGATTAGATTAGATTAATTCTTGTTCCATCGATCATGAATACGACATTTCGTAATGATGTGGAACGTGTCATTTTAAATGAAAGATTTCTTTACATACTATGATTCAATTTCTTTACTACAATTTTTTACACACACTCTCTCTCTCACTCTTTTTTATTTCTCTCTCTTTCTCTCTCTTTGTCTCTCTGCTACACACACACACACACACATACATAATTTATATATTTATATTTGTTTGTTGTGCTCGACTGTTCGTGAGGCACGAAAACGCCTGTGAATGAGTTTCTTAGTTTTGAGTACACTTACGAAAGAAATATAAAAATAACTATGAGAGTTAATGATTTATGATGCTTAGTTTGCAGTCAGTTCTGAGTATTTTTAGTAACTACGCTCCAGTCCCTAAACATAGTTACAGAAATGCGAATCAGACGCATTACGTATTCCAGGTCGTAGCAGCTGCGAATTGGAGACACCAGCTATGGTCAGTTCCCAGCCCGCTGTAGGATCACGTTGGTTCGTCTTCTCCCTGCGGATACTGTAACTGAGATTTGGCAACAAGGCAACGTATGTTTGACAACTCTGTGATCGACGAGTTACTTCTTTGTGTGAACGGAATTAAGCCTCAAAGTTCACTTGATTTTACCTGTCATTTCCATTGAATAATCTCAGTTATTATCGCTTGAGATGTAACAAAAGATTGTAAACTTACGGTTTTCAGCCCAGGAAAGTCGTTGCAGGTGGAAATCGCAACTAATCTCGTCCTTTAAATAGCGGTTTGTGAGTTCTAGCCACTATTGACCTCGTAAGATGAGGTAGAGACACATACCTCTTCGCCAGCACTGTGGTAACGTGCTGACCTGTGAAAAAGCGTCTGTTACGATTCGTAGTTCCGGTCTCACAGACTTTAACGTTTTTACCCCTTCTGAGAAAGAGCTACAAGCATTCAGATCAATTATCAATAAGGAAATTGCAAGAAAATACTTTTAGCTCATAGTGCAATTGTGAAAAACAGGTAACGCCTCTTTCCGCTGCTGACAAGCAAATTTTGGGTTTCTGGAAATACATAACTATACGTAAGAAATGCCACATTTGCATACCTCCTGAGTATGACACAGCATACCATTTAAACACAGACCCAATCATAATCTAATTGAGTATTATTATACTTATTCGTGTCGATAGAGGCATGCATTGTGCATAGATACATAGTTTTATTAAAACAGAATTCTGTCGTAAGGTTCTCGTGGGTAGTTTTATTTCATTTCTTATAATACAGTGCTCAATTTTCGTAAGGTTACCTTTAGAGTTGTTGAAACAATAGTAAACATGAGAGCGAAATTAATCATCACCGATATATTCGAATTCTATGATGTTATCTATAACAGTCTGACGATGCAGATGCACTTTATCGATTACATGCATGTAGAAAACTACTTCTGACTTAAAGCTGTCAAACAACGTTTGAATAGGAATGAAATGCCACTAACACACGACAGCTAATGTAGAAACTACTTTTCTGACGTATTTGGGCACGATGCGCTCTCCCCATACATAATACAAAAGCGTCGAGATGCACGAGCTGCCTGGCTGTCTGTTAAACCTGAGAAGAACAAAATGACACAGAACTTAGCCCTTTTTCCACATGCGACTATTTTGGGTTGTGCAGTGAAGGGAATTATGTTCAAAGTTCCATTAGATTGGTAATTTCAGCAGACAGCAGAATTGCGTTTTAAAACAAATTAGCGGTAATATTCGAACTCGCGACATCTTATCTATAGTGCACGACACTGACTAATACGCTACAATACCTCCAGATCTGAACAACAATTCCTCCAGAAGTTCAGCATACCAATGCGCTGCCAGATAATGCAAATGGTCGGGTCTAGACTTCTGAGAGAAACAGTTACAGCTTCTCTGTTGCGCAGCATGACGTTTTTT